>NC_087437.1:112792087-114075302 GCF_036321535.1 Camelus dromedarius | reverse complement strand
ATGGAAATCAGTCACTATTGTCACTGAATCTATTGCCCATGTTTATTAGTGACATCTGTTTGCTTGCAAATGTCTTTGTTTGCTAATTTTTAAAAAATCTCACCACATCCTTCTGGGTTCAATTTCCTTCTTCATACGGAGTATGTTTTAATTGTTCTTTCAGTGAAGACCTAGGCATATAAACTCTTTCAATGTTTTTGTGGGAAAATATCTCTGTCATTTGAAGACGTCATTTCATTCTCTTTTTTCTTTAATTGAAATATGGTTGATGTACCATATTGTGTCAGTTTATGGGATACAATATTCTATTCTCTTCTTGCTTCTATAGTTGTGATCAGAAGTTCCTCCCAATCTGACTGCTATTCGTGTGCAGGTGTTTTATTTGTTCGTTTCTTTGTTTGAATACATTTTCTTTGTACATGGTGTTCTCCCGTTTCACTCTGTTTAGTCTAGATGTGGATATCCTTTTCATCTGACTTGGATTTATTTAATCTCGTGACTTATCTCTCATCGATTCTGAAAAATTCTTCACCATTTTCTCTTCAAATATTACTTCTTCCTCATTCGATTTCCTCCTTCTTGAAGTCCAATTAGATTCATGCTGGGTCTTCTCATTCTGTCTACCACATCTCTTAACTTACCCATTTCCATGCCCTTATCTCCCTGTGATTCATTCTGTATAATTTCCTCTGTGTTGACTGTCAGTTCACTAATTCTTTCTTCAGCTTTGTCTAATTTGTTGATTAACCCATCCACTGAGCTTTAATTTTCATGTCTTATCATTTATTTGGTCATTATTAAAATTTACTTTTTTGGTCTATGAAATATTTTATCTATTGATTTTTATTCTTTCATATCTTTATTTTAGAATCTTAAATTTACACTTCTTTTCAGATATTTTTTCCTGATGTCTTTACATGTCAAATATTTCTGTTGAGTCTTCTACATTGTTTAGAATAAAGAATTTGTTGGTGTGTTTTAAAATTCCTTACCGTGCACTCATTTTCAGTGAGCATAATATCCTCTGTGATCTGGGTTAAGGAAAGTTCCTCTAGAGTGATTTTTTACTTGCTTATGTTAGGTACCCCAGCACCTCACCAGGCTGGGAAAAACTTTATGTTAAATTCTCATTCTGACAATTTGTAAACCACAGAGGTAGTGGAATGCAATCTCAACCTATATATCAATCTGTAGGGTTTCAATTTTTCTTGGGGATCTCTTTTCGACCACAAAGATCTCTGAGTATAGATAATCTTCCTTGTAATCTTGATTAACCAGGTACAGGAGAATCAGGGTGGGGTCATTTGAGAATTCTGACTTAATGCAAATGATTCAACGTCAACATCCCACCTTGGATTGACCAAAAACCTGATCCCTAAGCCCTGGGAGGCACGATTCCCAAGTCATTAGAATCTCCCTCCTCCAGAACCCTTTTCTCTCATTCTGTCGCCAGGCTAGCTACAGTTTCAGTTCCAACACTCACAGACGTTGCTTTCAGTTCCCTCTTCATTTCTGGAAACTGTGATTTTTCTTTCTTTCTTTTTTCTTTCATACACAGTTATATATTTAACTCATCATTAGTACTAACTTAGCATTTCTATTGTTCATGAGCAGTGGATGGGGACATGGGACGAGAACCAGAAGATCAGAGCATCTCTGAATGCAACCCCAGAAAGCACAGAGATTGCTTTTTTCAGTCCCGCCTCATTGGTTTGGTTCCAGACAGGTGGCTGTCCATGTAGCAGGAATGCTAAATAATAAATAGTTTAGTTATAATATCAGGAAAACACTCCTATGATCTACACGATAGTGACTTATTGACAGAATCAATCCACCTTTTAAATTTTGAATTCATCTGTCTAGATATCCTATGAGAGAAGAGATGGAAAGTAAATATTTCCTATTGTGATTGTCCTGACCACCTCTTTTATAATAATGGCTGGCACTGATTGAACATGACTGCCTTCCTTGTGCAGGGTCTACACTCTAAAGGGTGTGTAAACCTCACAACAAGTTTATGAAGTTGGTTTCATAGTTAGGTCCATTTTACAGATGAGAAAATTGAGACACAGAGACATCATGAACCACCTTCCTCTCTACTGCTCTACTTCATTTCAATTGGCTTTTCATTATGTAAACAAAGTTTTGACAAAATAAATGCTGACTTTGTGGCTCTGAATCTAGGCATTTTTGGTATCTGTCTTGAGCAGAGAGCAAGATACCCACTCTTCCAAGGTTTAGATATCTGAGGTCTAGGCCTATGGCCACCTCATGAGAGTGGGCAAAACTGCACCTTCTTAGGTATATTTTCCTTAGTTAAAAAAAGAAAAGATTCATAATATTTGTCATATCTACCTCATAGGGTTGTCAGGGTGATTAAATGAAAAATATATAGAAGTTCTTTGTAAACTGTAAAGTGCAGTGCAACATATAAGCCACTATCAGTGTGAATGGAGCACAGCTTCATTTTCATTTTACTTCTGATATGAATCCAAGTGAAGGCCATGGTCCTGGCAGAGGACAGTGCAGCGTAGTGTCTGGGTTAAAGGTGTGGAGTGGCTGCTGGCTCTCAGGTGCTGCAGGCTGTCAGTGATGGTGACAGAATATTCCATCCCTGCTTCCATCTGAGGACCCCAACGAGGAGCTTTCTTCAGCTTAAATCCAGCTCTAGCCTGGATTTGTTGGTTATACTTTTAAAGCAAATACTAATACCTTTTATTCCAAAATGTTTTGATAAGAATTTGTGAGTCTTTTCTTAACATAAAGGTTAATTTTGAAGCAATGTTATGTATTTTTATTATTTCCCGCCCACCAGGCAATCACTACATTCTTTACAATTAAAACCAGAAATTTTTAAGAAGTTTATTGTACTTAAGTCTATTTATAAATGCAGACCCAAACAAGTCTGCTTGTTCTAAGTCTACCCAACAACTCGGGCAATAAATATTTCTGTATTTGTTTTCAGAGTCCATCTGAGCGGTCAGACATGTTTGATTTAGGCTTAGTTCCCTTGGAACAAATACATTTCCTTTTCCTCTTACTACTATCATGTTTTTCCAAGCACACTGGCTCCCTCTCTGAAGGGCCCTCAGACCCCATTATTAACTAGCCCACTTTGCTGGGGAGTATTATGTCCCATGTTAACAAAATAGATGGGAACATGTCGGGTTATGAGAAAAGACAAATTCTGCCCTGAATAGTGTTTGTGTATTCATTCATTCACTCAGTGATCCAGCCATTCAACAAATACATATTCAGTACTAAACTCTGGGTCTGCTGTGAAGGAGGCAGGATCTCTGCTTTTATGGACCTAATTAGTATTTTGGTGGAAAGGAGATGCAAAGCAATCACTTGCATCATTGCATCATTTACTCCTTTACTAGGAAACTTTCTTTTTTTTTTTTTAATTGAAGTATAGTTGATTTACAATGTTGTGTTAGTTTCTGGTGTACAGCAGAGTGATTCAGTTATACATATATATTCTTTTTCATTATAGGTTATTACAAAATATTGAATATAGTTCCTTGTGCTCTACAACATGTCCTTATTGTTTATCTATTTTATATATAATAGTTTGTATCTGCTAATCCCAAACTCCTAAGTTCATTTGTATCATATTTTAGATGCCACATATAAGTGATACCATATGATATGTATCTTTGTCTGACTTACTTCACTTAGTATGATGATCTGTAGGTCCATCCATGTTGCTGCAAATAGCATTATTTCATTCTTTTTTATGGCTGAGTAACATTGCATACTAAAACTTCTTTATGCATTCATTTGTCAATGGACATTTAGGTTGTTTCAATGTCCTGACTATTGTAAACAGGGCTGGTTATCAGCACTGGGGTGCAGGTATCTTTTCGAATTAAGAGTTTCCTCTGTATATATGCCCAGGAGTGAGATTGCTGGATCATATGGTAGGTCTACTTTGAGGTTTTTAAGGCATCTTTATACTGTTCTCCATAGTGGTTGCAAGGACACTTTCTTAAGCCATTTGCAGTTTCAGGTGTGTGCAACTCCTTGGGAAGAAACGGAGGCCAGAACTGAGTGTTTGCTGGGAGTCCGTGTGCCAGGAAGAGGATCCTTCACTACTTGGAGAGTTAGTCTATCGGGAGAATTGTAGCTATTCCATGGGGAGAAGAGTAAGTAAGCTAACCTGTGTTTGAGTTTGGGGAAGAGAATTGAAAGTGGCAAGTATTTGTATTTTTCTGTTGCGAGTCAGTTAAGAGAGAATAGAGTTTAAATTTCAGAGAGGATTGAGCTCAGACCTGGGGAAAGCATATCTAGAAAGTGTGAGACATTTTGAACTTCCTCCAAGGAGGTGTTGGGCACAGAACTGCAGAGATGAGTCATGGAATTTGAAGGTGAGGGTGTGCTAAGGTCATGGAGTGGGGTCCCAACCCCAGGGGTGCTTTGTTTTCTGGGACCACTCTTCAACTGTTCCACCGCTAGAATATGTTGAAGGATGTGTCTTGAGCTTCAACAAGTTGCAACACTCATTTCCTTTAACATTCACCACAGCTGGATCTTGCGTTTTGTCTTTCTTAGAAGTATTTGATTTTTTCACAACATTTTCCATTTTTATCTGTGATGACCTATCTCTTCCTGTCACAGCCGGAAACATGATACCAGGATGAGGCAACTCTCCCGTCTCTTTCCCTTGGGTAAGGTCTGAAACATAACCCTAGCCTTTCTGATGTCTCTGCAACACTTTCTCACTTTCTAATTTTGTGGAGGAAAAAGAATCCATTTACTCTTAAAATGAATGTGTTTATTGAAAATCTTTCTGTATTATACTAATTCCTCTTGGTCTTTTTGGGGTGAAAAACCATTCGCACATCACGTGGCACTTCTGGCTGTAGTCTCCGGCTAATTAGTTTGGTGGCCTTTCGTTGTTAATTTTGGAGGGTACAGTTAGTTTTCTTTATTCTAAAATTCTGCTGATTCTAGTAACACTGATTTCCTGTTTAGTGTAGAAAATACAAGAAACAAAAAAAAATGCATTTAGATTTTAGTTTTAAGAGGCTGAAAAGTGTCATAAATTATCTGAAGAGTGGGAAATCAAACCAAAAGAAGATGTTTACTGAAGCCACGGATGACCGTGTCACTGAGACACCGCTGCCCACGTCTGAGACAAGAAAGGCCTGCACCCATGCTGCTTCAGAAAGCAACGGGCAAGATCAGTGCTTTGGAAAGTATGCATTTAGGACAGTACAGCTATTGGCACATCCCTGATGCTAATGTGGTGGCTAAGATGGAGAACTCATCACATGTCACTTAAGTCACTGAGCAGCCCGACTTCCTCAGAGAGCCTAGGAAATGCGCTTCATCGCAGAAATAAAGCAACTGAGAATGAGCCCTGTCTGGGTGGGAAGTCCAACCCTCTGCGTTCCCGTTGACCTCCTCATGCTCTAATTTATTTTTAGGGCTTTGCAATATGGAGAGGAGGTTTTTGAGCCACTAATACATGAGATGGCTTTTGATAACCAGTCACTCAAGTGAACCAGTCACTCAGTTGAGTAACTAAATGAAATGGAGATCTCATTTTACTTCGGCATTTTCAGTATTTTACAGCCTGGCAACAGAAGTTAATAAACTACTAAATTAATAAATTCTTTAATAAAGCTATTACATTTCTAGAAGTTTCTTAAAGAAATTTGTTTCAGGAAAACCATATAAAAACCAAGCCACCTTTATGCTGCATTTTATTTCTTTCAGTTACAGTCTTCATTTTTAACTCAGATTTTTACTGGGCAAAATATACTGTGTCAAACTTTCATTGTGCATCATTCTTTATGGGTGTTATCAACACTTCAGGGAAAAAAAATCCTAATTTGCATTGGATAATTAACTTGAATTGGATAACTAATTTGTAGATATGAATACGATTGAGCTTTTCTAGGCAGACCATTATATCTGGGTGGTTCCTTTTGGAAGCCCTAGTTATAGAAAAGTAAGAAAAATATTTTCTATCTGCTGGAATTCTGCATCAGAGTCATGCAAAGCAATACTGGAAAGTACAAGGTGCTGTGGTTAATTTCTTCCACGTGAAGTTAAAATTTCAGGGTTTTTTTTTTCTGTAATTCTAGGAATTAACATTGTACAACACCACCTTTTAAGGAGATTTTGAGTAAACAAAGATTATCCTGCATTTTGAGATCTTTTACACTTCCAGAGAGCCCGGCCATCATGCAACTCTTATGGGAAAACAGTGCCATGAACTTTTGGCACTGTGACTATCCTGACCCAGAGAAGGTCCTCTTGCGAATCGAGAGGCCAGAGAGATTGAAGAAATAAAAAGTCCGTTTTAAGCACCTGCACATCCTCAGAAGTTGTGAAATGCCAGAACCTGCAAAAACTGACTTCCCATCCTGACTTCTAGGAAATGTTTTGGTCTCATCAGAATCAGACTTGTGATCTCAGTTCACCTCTTTTCTACTTTTTCTTCCCCAACTGCCTTTTCCCCCTAAAAGGACTCCACCAGGTCCTAAAGCTGTACAGCTCTGCTCACGATATCTTCAAATGACTTCTGTATCATGTACTCGAAAGTTGTTAAGAGAGTGGGTCTTAAGTTATATCACCACACACAAACAAAAAATGGAAATTACGTGAGACAGTGGAGGCGTGAACTAAGCTTACTGTGGTAATTGTTTTGCAATATATATATACATTTTGCAATATGTACATGTTATACATCAATAATATCTCAAAAAGCTGGAAAAAATGAACAACTGCTGCATCATTTCTCCTTATTCTATCATATGATCAGTTGAGGTTCCACTTAGATGTGTGACGCGTACAGGTGCAGCCTCAGTGAAAGGATTTGGGACTTTCTGCTGATTTACAACTCATCTTAGTAAACCTTGGCCCCAAAGTATTTGATAACAATTGAGATGCAGAGAACACATGACTTCAATGTGAGTAAATCTATTTGTTCATTTATTCTCCAAGACACTCAGCCTTATGTGTGTCTGCGACATTGCTGGGAGAGAGAAAGAGGAAGGAGGGGATGAGAGAATTTCAAAGACTGGATGTTGTAAGCATATTTCTAGTCATTTAATTTACCAGGGTTCTAGAGTTTCTCAATTTTCTTCACATGGGTGCGTGGAGAAACCAGAGGAAATAAAATGAAAATGTTTATGTTAGGAAATCAGGCACTTGGGTATTTTCCTCTTGATAACTATACTTCTGTTTTGGGATAATGATGATGGTGTGTGTGTGTGACTGAGACAGACAGACAGACAGAGAGTCAAAGAAGGGAAGAGAAGGTGGAAAAGCAGAAGATGGGAGACAGAGAGGAACACAGATAAAGAAGGAGAAGAATGAATCTTTGTTTTATTTCAGGGAAAGAAATTGCTTTCAAAATGTAGCAAAAAAAGTTTCATTAATCTACTTAGGTGTAAAAAGTGTAAAGTTAACAGAGTGTCAGTTTCAGACACTTGCAAATATGCTCAGTTTCTAGGCAGGAGAAAGGAGCTGAGTGCCCCTTAGCATGGCTTATGGATGGAAGGAACTAGTAATTAGCAATAGCTGTTTCTTATTTAGCAGGATGCAAGAAGACTGTAATGATGGTCCATGGAATTGATGGGGGTGCCAATATTTTGTAAACATTCTCTTCTTCTTCTTCTTCTGATGATGATGATGATGATAGCTATTTACTGAGCACTTGATCCATACCTGATACTAAGCACTTGTTATCAGTTGACTCATTTAAACCTTGTAGCATCCCTGGCAGTTTCCTTCTCATTCCTCTCCAGTTCTTGTACTAGCCTTTTCTTTGATTTAAAGATGAGAAAACAGACACCCAACAACAGCGGGGCTGAACCAGGATTCAGACCCAAGCAGCCAGGCTCCCAGGCTGAGCTCTGCTCACCCAGCTGTGCTTGCCTCCAGCTCTAGTTTCTGATCTCAGTTTCGCTGTTTGTTGGAAGCTGACACTCTTGTGGTCCTTGGCAACAGCTTTTTATTTGCATCATAACAGTGACCCGTGTCTTAGGAGAAGTCACACTGAGAGGACTCTGGGTAACTGCGTCAAGACATCGTGGCCATTTAAAGACAGAAGCAGCCCGTGTCTTGAGTGAGTAAGAAATGGAAAATTGTACTCGCTGTTTTAGGTCATTTCTCTACGTCGGAGGAGAGGGGTGGTACAAAACCTGTTATCGTGGGAGACGTCTGAGCCAGGAAGGCTGCTCAAATGCAAAGGAGGACAGCGTGGCATTAAATGCTGCTCCTGAGTCTAGACCAGGCAACTCAGCTGTGCAGGGCGGGGTGTGGGGGACTCACGAGGCCCCCAAGTCCACCTCCTACCCACGTTCCTCCTTGGCCTGTTTGTCCAGGCAGCCTTTCTGAAAGGCTCTGCATTTAATTCTCAAGCTTGACACTTCCACATTTAATCCCAAGCCCAGGAGCTGAGGGGAAGCGAGAGGGAACCGTTGAAAGCTGGCTGTCCCTGCGGCTCCCTTCTGTCCGCGTTAGTTTCACTTTCCCTCTAACCCTGAATTGACGTTCTGCTGAGACTTGAAACCTGTAAGCCACTCTGAAGTTGTCCCTGCAGTTTTGCCCACGTCTTTATAGATTTATGAGTGGCTTATAGAGGGTACAGCACTGTTCTTCAGAGTGTGTGACGGGTGTTTAGAGCAGCGCTGGCTGTCGGGTCAGTTGAGGTTGTGGGTAAAATGCAAGATCCCCTGGCCTCCCCACCCCCACCCCCCAAAATGAATCAGCACGACAGAGTTGGGAGAGGCTGGGAGTACGTCTGCTCCAAATGAAGACCTTCAGAGGATCCTTGGCACAAGGTAGTTTGCAAATCATCCCTTGACAGGTTTGCTGGTTCATGGAAATAAACTTCTCTGCTAACAATTATTAAATGAGTTTCTCAAGTACTGCTGAGATGGGTCAACGTCAAGGCCATGCGCATTGATGACTAGCTGCTCCCACGAGCAGGGTCCAAGCTCATCAGATGAAATTCACATATGTCAAGGACAGGACAGAATCTCTCACTGGCCTTCTCTAGTTGTACCCCAAACTGCTGGAGATGGGGTTTTTGAGCGAGTATTCAGATAATCATTCTTTTCCCCTTTCACAGACTTTGACTCATAGACACTTGCTTAAAACCTTTCGAAATAGTCTTTAATACTAATCTGGGCTTTCCAAACTTTTAAAGAAATCACCGTGCTTACAAAACCTTAAATATTTGTAAATCTTTGCAGACCATATGGGTAAATTTTGATAGCACAAACTAAAACAATACTGACGCTGTGGGAAATTTCCATCAAGATTATTAGTTCTCCTCTATGGAATGGAGTGATTAAAAACATGAATCGAAGTGTTGTTTATTTTATTCATTTAGGAGAAAGAAATACAGCCTCCCTAAATGTCTGGTATTTTAATGGGAAGAATATGTATTTTGAGAATTAAAAAAAAAAAACCTTAAAATTTATGTTTCAGAGTTATTTTACACACGTGGAGGAAGAGATTTGCATTGCAACTACAGGGTAAATTAAGAATAATATTAGCAATGCTGTTTTGGTTTCCCGATACGGTTCATTTGTGAATCTTTCTTTAATTTAGTGTTGTAAATTCCATCCTGGATTAACCGGTCCTACAACATCTGGAGACTTATGATTTCAAACACAGTCACTTGCACGGTGGTTAAACTGGAGAAAGGGTTTAGAGAACCCAGTATTGCTCGAAGCAAGGGTTACTATATACTGCAGGGACTATACTTACAATAAAAATATACTCATTTATTCCCAATTCAAATTGAACTGGCCATACTTTTTATTTTTCTCTTCTTATTTGCTCAATTTGTCAAGCCCACTCACTGGTAAAAGGAAACAGTAGCATTTTAAGGAAACCAGTTTGTTTGCTGACGTGCTCTGGGTCGCCACCCTCTGCCATCATCCGATGCTGTTGCCCTCCCGGCCGTTCCTGGGAGTGTGGCCTTCTCAGGTATTCCAGCTTGTCGGTCCTTCTGAGAAGATCTAGGTTATAGCAGTTGCAGGTCAGCCTGTGTCTCCAAGGTTATCCACTGAGAATCTCCCCTCTTTATACCATTAGAGCTTCTGCACGCAGAGGCTTACAGGCTGACCCCCAGCCTCGATATACTTACATACACCTGCAGATGTACACAGTCATTCTCCCACCTCATTTCATAGATAATGTATTTACTTATTACTTATCCACTCCACAGGGGGTAATACACCGCCCGTCCAAGGGATCATGTCGTATATATATAGTCACTTTACGATGTTGTGTCAGCGTCTGGTGTACAGCATCATGTGTCAGTCATACATGTACATTTGTGTACTCCTTTCTTATATTGTCTCATTTAATCCTATATCAGCCGTTTGAGGATGATACCATTTTCTTTATATTTTTTGAATCAGACAATTAAGACTTTGAATTGTTGAATAACCTGCCCATAGTTCGTAAATTCAAACCGAACGCTTACCCCAAAGCCCAAGCTTCCACCCCTTCCACGCGGCCTCTCTGTTCCATTCTCCCCAGGAGCCCTCCTGATTCGGCATCTCCCATAAATCAAAAAGGGATCATCAGGTCTTAGTATGAAATGAGGAGCTGCCCTGGGCACTGGGGCAGGCTGTCTCGGTGAGCTCTACTAGCCTGGGGTAAGTTACTGACTCTTCCTGAGACTCAGTTTTCCCAATCTTTAAAATGGGATACAGATCGTGCTTTCATAAGTTTACTGAGATGATGAAATGAAGAAGGACTCAAAAGAGAGACTCGAAAAAAACACAGAAGACCATGGGGATGGGGGAGGGAGCTTCATTGTCCCAGGGACCTGGGATGAAGGGGTGTTAAACCCAAGCCTGGCTACTCAGCGTGAGGGGTCTGGAAGCTGAGGCTGTGAAGCTTTGCATGAGGAGCGGTGAGAGTTTGAGGGGAACATGCATGGCCCCCGGATTATATACAGAATCTGTGTGCGCCACCGCCTTTGTGGCTTTTAACTCATCGTGGGAAGAGGAAGGTCAAGGCTCAAAATTCCTAGGAATTTCTGAGAATTACTTGAAAATCTCTGGTTCGTGACTAAGAAATATTTATGTTCTTCATAGAATATACAGTTGCTTTTCTGGGCTTCCCTTGGGGGAAAAATAGTCCCCATCAATTACTTTTAATTTTTTTTCCTGAAAAACAAAATAAAACAAAACAAAAAACTGAACAAATACTTAAAGGCAAAGATTTCTGAACTTGAACAAAATGTTCAGTTATTTCAAGTCTCTGAGTAACCTTGGTTGGGCCATGCCCCCTTTCTGGGCCTTTCTAGCCCATCTTTGGGGGAAATGGATTAAGTAAGGAATTCCATGGACCTGTCAGTCATCTGCTTTGTGCCTTGCCCTGTGCTGGGTGCCCATCCAAGGAACAGCCAAGGCCGCCCCATTACAGTGGGGGTGGGAGGAGGAGAGTGTGGGGACAGGAATCTCGTAACCCAGGACACATTAGCAGTGTTGCATCAGATGGCCCACGCGAGGTGAGGAAAATAATGCCAGGCAGCGGAAGAGAGCGTGGTGGGGACAGCCAGGAGGCAACACCAGACATATCACAGAAGGCTTCTCAGAGGAGGTGATGGTTGGGCAGATATTTGCATACAGTGAAGGAACCTGGCAAGATGCATGCCATAGGTGGCCCTATAGTGTCCCCTTAATAGGATGCTAGGGAAGGCAGTCAAGGCGGGGAGGAATGTGGATTTTGTTGGAAAATGTGGATGCAACAGGAAGACGCCTCTACTGGGTCCTTGTCCTCAGCTTACAAACACCTTCCACAGCCTCCATGTTCTACGTTGTGCACATGTGTGTGCGTGTGTGTGTGCGTGTGCGTGTGTGTACTGGATTCTTTTATGAGATGACCATTCAGGGGTAGCCATAGAAAGAGACTGAGGAGAGCCTCAGGAAAACAAAACAGAACGAACAAAACAAAGTTTATCACGTCCCCAGGGACAGAAGGCTCAGCGCATCAAGGAAGGCCACATGGGGATGACTCTAGGGGGCTCAGGCTGCAGAAGACAGGAGTGGGGGATGGGCAGAGCTTAAGGAACAGCCTTTACTGGGGTTTCCTCTGTTACAAAGATGTTTTTTTCGGGTGAATAGTGAGAATCCATGTGCCCTGCCACACGGCCGTCTGACCCCGCTGGCGTTTTGTGTGCGCGGGGACCTGGCCCGCGACGTGCGGCAGGAACGGGTACTTTCCCAGGGGTTCGCTGCACTTGCTGCAGCAGCCTTCACTCTAGGGTGTGTTCAGGGTCCTTCCCTGTCCGGGCGATAACGCTGGGGCCCCCATACAGACTGCAGAAGGGCTGCCATCAGAGGGGGGTTCTCTCAGAGTCCATTGCTTTATGCCTTTGTAAAAGTCTACACGGAGCGCCCGGAGATGAAGCGTTCAGGACAGATGACAAAATGGACTATTTCTCCATGTGTAAAGGCATCTCTTCGGTGTGGGGGCGCCCCCGGCATCGTCTAGAATGCCCGTTTTGATGTGCATTTGCTAACAGGCTGTAAGTTACAGTGCTGACCACGGGCACAGAACAGCAAAACAGCCAGACTCATCGAGGCAAAGCAACAGAATCACTCGTCATATTTTTCTTGTTCTGGCTCTATTTTATACTGAATTCTCTAGAGTACAGAGTGTAATAAAAATACCAAACTACTGATAGGAAGGGTGGGAGAAGGTGAGGTTAATTCACACTAACTGATGTAATAATTCTACCTAATAAAACTGAAACAGGAGGGAAAAATATTCACACTGAGACCAATAAGGTTACTCATGGGAATCCAAGCAAAGTTGCACCATGATTCATCACGACCAGGCTGGCGAAATTGTCTTTTTTCCTGACCTCAGTGACCTTGAGTTGGGTTTTTCTTCTAAATCGAATTTATTTTATTTTTTTCATCCAGAGAATGTAGTTTCAGTGAAGTTTGAAAGTGATCTAAGGAGCAAGAATAAACCTGGCAAAGGTGACTCGGAGGTGGCACTGATTCTTCATTTGATACGGGCGTAAGAACTGAGATCATATCATGATGCTGGTCTTGTCGAGGGCACCTCCATGCTTTCCCATTTCTCCTCCATCTGCATCTAACCCTCATCACTGCCCCCATCCCATTCTCCCAAATTAGCTGCTCTGACAACAGGAGTGTGTGAGTTTCCATGTGTTTTCTATACTTATATAATTCAATTATAAAATTATATAACTCCGTATACAGGAGGGTGTGTCAATCATGGCACCAGCCACATTTGGGGCCAGGTAATTCTTTGTTGGCTGTCTGGTCCATTGTGAGATGTTGAACAGCATCCCTGGCCTCTATCCCCTGGATGCCAGTAGCATTCTCCCTCCATATTGGACAACCAAGAAACATCTCCAGGCATTGCCAAATGTCCCACAGTGAGCAGAGTTACTCGGTTGGAAACCACTGACATGAAGGCTAGTTTTACAACTTACTTCTTCACAAAAGGAATTATTTTGTACACTTTCCTACATCTTGCTGTTCCCAATCAAAAATCGACACATTTCCCAGAAGTCAATGGTATAATACTGTTTAATTATTTCTAATGGTTGCTTAATATTCTGTGGGTACATACAGCATTGTTCCGTAGGCTCATTCCACCATCACTGGATATGAATGTGGTTTCCAGTTCTTGGCCTCCTGGAACAAACGCTTCAGTGAGCACTAACATGTGCTTTTACAGAGTCCCAGAAATGGAATTGTGGCACATATATTTTTAATTGTAATAGATACTGCGAGATTGCTTGATGATGGCATTTGGAGAAAACTTTAAAAACTATGGACTGCATAAGACTGATTTGATTCTAAACCTTTAATGGATGAGTCTAGATAGAAGTGATTATTTCAGTGATTATTTTTAGCATGAAAAGAAATATGGGTAAATTGGAAAATTGCTTTTTTATAGTCCTAAAATTTACAACTCTTTGTTCAGAAGGAAGTTCAGATTACCAGTTATCGGGTCTTTCAAACATCTGTTTGTCAAAGTTTGTGTTGAAGACATCAGTTACAAGAAACACATCATGAAAGAAAACGTGTATGCCTAGAGGGTTACTTTTTCCAGTCAGAATAGCCAGTGATAAGTATTTCAAGGCCATCAGTGAAAATGGAATAAGGGGACTAGATTTAAGTTGTATTAAGTGATAAAATAATAAGATACACCTAGTGAGTTTCTTCAGCATTAATGGTTACCTGAAACTCTGCAACCAACCTCATTAATCAAGTAGGCAGGGTCTGAGTAATATGTCATTATTAAATGATTGATAAAAGTATTTCTCTGTTTGATACTTCGGACATTTTAATATGCTATTTTATTTCCAAGTCAACAGGTCAGGATAGCTTTTACGCAGCAGTATTTCATTTGTTCTACTTTATTTTTTTAAATTTTTAAAAAAAATTTTCCCCCATTAAAGCATTATCTGGTGAAAGAAAAAAGCTAAACCTGGCTTTTGAATTCCAAGATCTCACTGCTCAATGGCAAGGAAATTAGAAGTTGTTTTCTGGCACGCTTGACAGACTCAGCAAACTGGCATCAGGAGATGTTCTTTCTGATGGGCGTCGTGCTGTGAGCAGGCACTGTTTTCTGTAAGTCTGTACCGCTGGGTCCTTCCCTGTATTTGCTAGGGAGGGATAGGACTAGATTAAAATTAAGCCAAGTGTTTATTTCTTTTTTATTAGGTTAATTTAAACAAATAGACAAGTAATGCATGTATGTTGCAAACTTTAAGTTTTGTGTTGAGCTTCTTGGTTACAGTGTATCACAAGTGATGCACACTGAGCCCCCGGGAGGAGGCGTGTGAGCTCTGGGGACCCGAGTTGGTTGAACTTTGGGCTTTTGCTTGGAGCCTCTTGATATTACAGAAAGGTCTTGTTCCATCAGTTTTGCTTTTGTGATGTCCTTGGACATCTGGGATTCCTCCTTTCTTTTAGACTTAGATCATTTCTTTTAATAAGTAAGATTCTCTCCATGTCACAACGAATTTTGTTGTGTGCCAACCTGCGATGGAGTGATTGCATTTGCTGTATTTTTGTGTGATCTCTGGCACAATATTTATAAATAGTTCTGACTTAAAATGACAAGTTATGTCACAAAGTTATGAAACAATTAGGAAAAAGACATTTGAGAAACTATCACCCAATTATTTAGAAGTGGTAACTTTTATCTCTTTGCTACCAATTTCATATGCTTTCTTTTCGTAGTACACATACAATTTGAAATGCTGACTTTAAGTGATTTACCTTTTAATAGGTAATACATACAAATTTTTTTAAAAAAACAACAAAATTGACTAAATGAAATGTATTAATCTCTTTCTCCCTTCTTTACCATGATGACTAATTCCCTTTCAAGGAGACATCTACTATTTCTGGTTTTCTAATTTACTGGAATTTTAGATCATTTACATTGTTTATAACCCATTTCTATATTAAACAAAACTTTTGTGAACATTCTTATGCATATATTGTTTCTCATATGTGTGAGTATTTGGATTGGAAGAAAAGGCTGCCACTCAAAATCTACAGCAAAAACTGACTATCGCTTGCTAAACAACGGAAAAGTCTGCTTGTGGGATACAGTTCTATCAAAACAAAGCAAATCTAATATGATGTAGGGTTTGGGAAGCATTGAGTCTAGGGCTTGATGGACTTTTAGAAGCAAGAGTGTTTAAGGATTGATTGAGCTGTGGAACCTTGGCAATTGGCATGTGCCTTTAAGAAATGCAGTTGCTAAATCGATTGTCACTGGTCAGTTGTGATGGCTTTGAACACAGTGGTACTGGTGACTTGTTTATGTCTTGGGACAGCGGCCAAAGAACAGTCATCATTTTCCTTTCTTGATTTTGGAATATACAAACTTTAAATTGTCATCTTCACGAGAAATTCATGGCAATGGAATTGCTGGGTCAAACAGTAAGTGTGTTCTATATTTTGACTGATTTCCACAGAGGTTTGCCAATTCACACTACAGCCGGCAAGGAACGACAGTGTTGATTGTCCCACAGCATGGTATGTCATCAAGTTGTTGACCTTTGTTAACCTGATAGGTGAACTGAAGTATCTTGGAAGTTTTAACTTGTCTGTTTCTTAGTATAAGTGAAGTTGAGAAACTTTGTACATGATTAAAAGCCATTTTATTTTATTTTCTATAAATTTTTACTAACATCTGTCCATTTTCAATAGAATTTTTTAAAACACTGATTTTAAAGGACTCTGTATATTAATTAGCTCTTTACATTTTCTCTATATGTTGTCTTACAATTGTATTTAGGATATTTATTTGGGGAGAGGGGCATATAAAAGCTGTTATATAGTTGAATTTTTTATTGTCTTCTGAGTTTTATACTATAGTTGGAAAGACGTTCATTTTTGAGATTATTATATTTTTCTGTGCTTTGTCTTAGTGCTTTTATGGTATAATTTTCTTTTAATTCTTATTTTTTATTGAAGTGTAGTCGATTAACAATGTTAATTTTAGGTGTACAGCAAAGTGATACATACATACACACATATATATATATACACACACACACACATATACGCATACATACGTACGTATATATATATTTCAGATTCTTTTCCATTACAACTCATTACAAGAAATTGAATACAGTCCCCTGTGCTGTACAGCAGGCCCGTGTTTATATTGGTATAAGTATGAGGGAGGATTACGCTTTTTCAGGGAGCTACTTCGTTGTCCCAGCACTGTTTGTTGGATAACACATGATTTCTCCATTAATTTGCATTGTCATCTTTGCCCCACACTAAATTTGCATAAATATGTTAATTTGTTTCCGACTTCCCCTCTGATCCATTGACTGGCATGCTGACTTTTCCATTCAGCATGCTACCACATGCATTTTTCTGTTTGCTAATCGGGCTTCTTTCTTATCGTGGTGGTGTTTACATTAAGTGAACATTCTGTAATGCACTCAACAACTCTCTTTCTTGTTGCCCACCATTTAACACTGGGGAAATACATTTACCTCGATTCATTCCAGAAGTAACCAGTTGTGCAAACTATTTGCCATTATCTGGACACTCGGTATATCTGCTGGTGGAGATTTCAAGCATTCAGCATTCTACCTTCTACATCACAGGTGGACATTTTCTCAGCTCAACAAGAGTTAGCCATTTAACGAGTTAGCAAGGAAAGGCTGACAAAAATTCAACAACGAGGTATCAGTCGTGAAATGGAAAAGAAAAATCTGTTGGATCTTTAAAATTTTTGTTTGAATTAGGACATTTAAAACTTAAAGAGAAATATTATACTCTATTCCAAGTGCTGGTTAAAAACAACTGGCTAATATGACTTCATTTTCTTAAGAATATACTTGCACTAAAAGCAATTCTTTTTTTGAGGATGATTCAGAAATATTGGCTGAGCCAGCATGCTGCCAAGTTTGTAAGTGTGAGGGTATGTGTAGAAGTATGTGAGATGTGAATGTGTGTGTGTGTGTGTGTGTGTATACGTGTGTGTGTTGTGTTCCCTAGAGGGTAACACCAACATGTGTGTGCTTCTGTTGGACGGCACCCTGCGGACCTCACCCAGCTTCAAGACTGAGGAAAGAGCCCAGAGTCAGCGACAGAGACATCAATGGTTTAATGGATGGGGGAGCTTATATGTCGGAAGCAAGGTCCTAGTTCAACACCCCACTGTGTGCAGTGGGTGGTGGGCAGGGCATGGCGGCAGGCTTCGGTCCAGAGGGCAGGGGGAGGCTCCCACCTACTGCAGGGAGAAGTGACACCAGGCTAGCTCCTTGGTTACCAGGAAAACCAGCAGAAGGGCATGCCCCCCACCACCCCTTTGATTAGAACAATCCCTAGCTGGGGCCTAGGGCTAGTTTGTAGGAAGGCCAGCCAGGGGAGTAAGTGTGGTGAAGCAGGCACTGTCCAGCAGAGGATGAACAGAGAGGAAGAGAACAGCCGTTTTGAGTGGCCTGACCACACAGCTCCCGAGGGCTGGTTTAATTTTTATTTGTCGTACGAGAGATTCTACCGCTTTATATTAAGAGAGAAGAGTGTTATTAGCTATTCCTTTCCATGGCCACTGAAATAAGGTTCCAGCTCAGAAACAAATTCCTTTTCCCTGGACCTAAGTTTGTTTCAGTGGTTAGGGGTGGGCACACCTGGAAGCAGGCAGCGTAAGCCACTTCACCTCTCTCTGCATATACCTGATAGGAAAGCTTCCCTATAGGCATTTAGTAGTTTCTCAGATTTATTTTAAGACACAGTGGTCAACACGTTTGTCAAGGAATATTTGATACTCAAGTGAAATTAAGTTTCCTTTTATGCCCCCAAATCCTCACTGCCTGTAACGCATGAATCTTCTTCCTCTGGGATAGATTGGAGTTAGTGGCCGCAGGTATTTGAAATTACTCACCCAAGGACTATGGCAAGTCATGGGTCAGTAAGATAAGAAAAGAAGTGATGGGTCAGGAAGATAAACATCAGCATTCTAATGAGGTCTCATGCTGCGTGAAGTAATGGTTATGAATCGCAGCATGGACTCAGTAGACTCCAGGAAGTACAATTGCATATGACTGTTTTAAATTACTTCTCATCCTAGAATTTAAAGAAAAAAAAAGAGGGGAAAATAAAAAATAATGACTTTTTCTGCTTCAAGTCAGTATCTTCATTCTGGCTAAATTCAGAAAAAAATGCATTGCCTCTTTACTCCAGTGAGTATGCCGTCTCCTCCTTCCAAAGGGCAGATAGATGGAGGAGAGCCGTGAGGAGCATGGAGGTCCAGCAGGCACTTGGAGACTCCACCTGGGAGCGTTTTAGTCATCACGGCCAGTCTCTTTATGATACAAGGTCACCATTTCTAGCATAGTCAATGATATCTCAGACTGGAGCATCTCCTTAAATTTCATGAGTTGTGATGTCAGTAAAACTCATTCCAGGGAACTAAAATGTAATGGTGATCAAATAAGGGAAGTCTTCACTGTGTTTTGTTTTGTTTTTGGGAAAGAGGAGAATACAAAGCAGAAGGTTAGTTGAGCCGTCTGAAAACCCAGCACTTTGCTCCGTCACAGACAAGATCCCAACTGGCCTAAGATCTTTAGGATCCAACCTCTGAGTCTGGGATATGAAGTCAGATTGCGTCCGGAGCTGCCTTCTGGGACTAGGTTAACAAAGTCTAGGTGGGAGCTTGTTCTCCTGAGGGGCTTGGGATAAACAGTAGGTTCCCCATAAAGAGTCGGGATCATTCAGGAGCCAGGCTGAGCCAGTTCTCCGTGGCAACACTTTCCTAGCGTTTTCTATAAATGCCAATTCTCAGCCTCACCTCCAGAGCCCGACTCAGTAATTCTGGGGTGAGGTTTGGTAATATCTATTTTAACAAGTGCCCCGGGTGACTCCAGGTGAGGCTAAAGTTCTGTTGCTCTTTAGCGTGAATGTGATCACACTACAGCAGTATGAAAAATGACCCAGTTCGCGACAATAAGTGGTTCATTTGCAGGTGGTGGTGTGAGTTTTGTCAATTTCACACATTACAGATTTACACATCCATTCACGTCTATGTGCAAGCAAATAACAAAAGGCCTAACTCTGTGAGGGGGAATTTATTTGGTATGATACATTTAGGAAAAAAAAAATCAAGTTCTTGAGGTTTGATAAGAGTCTGTTTAAAATTCCTAGTTTTCCTAGAGAAACTGGAGGGGGCCACTGAATGGTCCACCTTAAGACCAAAAAAGGGCAAAAGTACAGAACAAAGGGCAAACAATGATTTCATTAGACAAATGAAATGGGAAAACGCAGTGAAATTCTATCCATCCCTCAGGACTGACTCCATTTAGAGGTCAGAAGAGCAGCCCGGAGTGATCTCACACTCATGGGCTCTGTAACCATCCCTCCCGAGCAACTGTAGAAGGGTTATGGCTAAGGATGGAAGAATCATCACATAAAGTTTTGAGCTCAACTACCCTTCTGTTGAGTACTAAGAAATAAAATAGATAATCAATCCAGATGGTCCGTCCCCTGGTGAGTAGTGAACAGCGGGTAGCTAAGTAGGTGAGTGCAATCAGCAGTGAAAACCAAATAGGAGCGTCAGTAATGAGTCTCAGTTCAGTTTTAGGGACTGACTGTTAAGCACATTAGGTGATGTCAAAGGTGTCCTGTGATGAAGAAGATGTCGGACGGAACTGGCTCAGGAAATTTCCAAATGCACTAAAAAAGGATTCCTTCCATTTTCTTCATGGCCCATTGCAGTTCACAGGGATTTTCCACATTGAAACAGGCTTCATGGTATCCAGGTGACTGATGAGGAAACCGAGCCTCGTCGAGATGAAATGACATCCAGCTTTTTGCTGTCAGAGCCTCTCATTCAGCACTAACTCAGCCTCTTACTCAGGCTCAGCTTCAGTTTATGGAGGACCAGATTTAAGGAAGGACAATGTTGGGTTTCAAGGCACGTGAATGACCTCTGATAGTAAAGATGGTTGCGAGGATCCCTTTCCGTGCCTTAATTATTCTTTAGTCTTCAGTAAGTCTGTGATGAATTCAGTAGAAAGACTTCGAAAATTACCTAAAATTTTAATCATTAAAATCGTCACACTCATCTACAAAACAGAAACAGACTTGCAGACATAGTAAACAATCTATGGTTATTGGGGGAAGGTGGGTGGGAAGGGATAAATTTGGGACATTATGCTGTACACCAGACATTGGCACATTGTAACTGACTATGCTTCAATTAAAAAATAATTTTAAAAATTTAAAAAAATTGTCACAGCAATAAATGAGACAAGTATCTGTGAAACTGAGCATTCTTTTAAAGCAGGGAGCTCCTCACTGTGTGAATTCACTTCACAGCATGGTCACATGCAACTGATGTAACAGAATCCTACCAAAAAACCGTTGTTCAACGCACAGCAGATTGCTAATTACACAGGGAGACACATTCTTTCAACAAGAATGGCACATTTTAACTGCCTTTTAGTGAGATGCTTTGTCTTTTCTTTTCCCCCTCCCACCTACATCCCATCAGCATTTACCCCAGAGCTGACGGAGTTTGTAATAGGTTCGTAATAGAAACATTTATGTATTAATAATAATAATGATGATAAATTCTGTTTTGCAGGTGCTTTCCCCTACATTTTGTCTCCATATCAACTCTGGGAGATATCCAGGGCAAGTGTTAGTATCTCTGCTCTATTGGTGAGGAAACCAAAGCACGGTGAACTTGGGAGATTTTTCCCAAGTTTCAGGGGTCAGTCAGAACTCAAGCTCTGCTTTGCTTTATCTGACCACATCCTATTCAGCATTTAATAAACGGAAGCTGTGCTATAACATAAAACACTCAGTGCTAGGCAAGAAGACGTGGCCACTTGTGTGGGGCTTCTGTCCCTGCTAGCTGTGTGTTCTTGACCTCATGATACCCACTTTCCTTGTCTTTAAAATGACAAAAATAGCAGCTATTCTATTAAGATTTTGGTGAGGATCTATGGAGATAATGCATGAGGAATTACTTTGAAATTTGTACAGTTTGTTCTTTACCTAGAGTCTTCGAGTGGACTTACACAGGATTATCAGACCTTTAACTTTACGCAAAATTTGGTGTTTGTTTATATATAATGCAGTTTGGGGCGGGGGGTGAGTGCTAAAAATGTTATAAGAATTTCAGAGATTTCTGTGATTAAAAAAAGGGTAAGTATTGCCACAAAACATTATGCGAAGCACTAGTGTTATGCACACATTATGTCGTTTATGGTTTTATAGTGTATTTCTTCTAGAAAAAGTTGGAAATACAGAAAAGCTCAAAGACAAAAATAAGTTATCTAAAACATACCACGTAGAGAGAACCCGTATACCCATGTGACAATTTCGGCAGACATTATCTTTCAGTTCTTTTCTTTAATATAAATAAAAAATTTTTAAATGTTTTGGGGACAGTACACACACACACACACACACACACACACACACACACACACACACGTAGTTTATGTGCACATTTGCAGTAAATATTTACAGGTTTGGGATCATTCTAAATATGTGAACATAATTTACATGATATTTAATGCCTGGCGTGAACTCTCTTTTTGGCTTTCTTTATAGTTCTTATACTTAATACTGTCTACTTTCAGTTGTTTTTATTTCTGCAATTTTTTTTTACTGTTTTATAATAAATACGCTCCTACATATAATTATACTATATATTCACAAATTCTATATATTTTCTAAAATCAACAGGTATGCTTATTTTTCAATTAGATGTTCAATTATTAAGTATTTAATTCTTCCAGATATATTTAACATTTCACTGCCATGTTTTCAAAAATCTAAATGCGATTTAAAAAAATTAATTGTGTCTATGAATTATTTTGGGGGGGGTGGAACTTTTCCTTGTTTTTGCCTTTATCCTGGAATGTGGCTTCTCTCTTCTTTATTCAGGGCTTTTTTTATATCCCTCAGTTAAGTTTTGATATTTTCTTTACAACTGCTAATAACCTGCCTCTTTCTTTACAATCTTTATAGATTGTCATTTGTCTTTAAAAAAAAATTTTGCATTGCTGTAACTTTCAGATCAATTGTTTTAAAAATAGTGGCTATAGCAGGTAGCACATCTTTTTCAAACATTAACGTGGGTGTTTCCATTTTCAGCGTTAATGATGGTTGGCTAAATGTGAGTAATAGTGGTCTTTAATATGGTGAGGAATATTGATGTCTACTCCCGGTTTATTAAAAGACTTTGTGAAAATCAATACTAGTTGTCAATATTATCAAAGACATTTTGGACCTTAAAGGGTTAATATCCCTGTGACTTCCCTTTTGCCTAATGCGGTGAGTTGTTTGGGGATTTCTATAGTAAATCGTTCTTGCATTCTTAGAATAAATCCTTCTTGATCTCTAGTGATTCTGTTTTAAGTTCTACTAATAATTTGCCTTAAGTTGTTAAAATACTTATGTCAATATTTATGAATCTATCAACGTAAAAAGTGAAGCATAATTTACTCGCTGGCTTCTATGTAAAATGAGGATGTAAATAATCTTTTGTTCTCATATTATATTCAGACTCACTACCCAGTTTTTGTTCGTGTCATCTGTGATTTTAGAGTTGGCTATTATTTTTAATGAGTTTTATCATATTGTTACAAGGTTTTTCTCTCATTAAGCTGAAGTATATCCTCCACAAATATGTTCTGGGACAGTTGTCTGCTTTCTCAATGCATCACTCAGGTACCTTACATATGAGTGACAACTTGGGGACCATAGGATTCTTGGATAACACCTTTTTCCTTCAAAACTTGATGGATGAGCTTTCATTGCATGATGGCCTTTGATGCTACTGGGGAAAATACAAAGAAGGAAGGAGAATGGCTGGTAGCCAGCCGCGTGGACCCCTTAGCTTTTCATCTGTCAGGTGAGAAGGATAAACTAAGTGAACCCTAATGCCTCATTTGTCACAGAAAAAAATACATTTGCAATATGACTGTAAACAAACAGTGGATAACAGATATCTAAGTGGGCAAGTATTAAGAGCAGTTAAGAATAACCATGATGACAGTGAAAGTTAACATTTTCCAAGCACGTAGCGCGTGCCAGGTTTACTGGATCCTTGAATTCTCACAACCACACTGTGATTGTGGCCATAGTTTCTCCATCATACAGATGAGGAGACTAAGGTTCGAGAGGCAGGTCTTTATCCAACTCACATAACTAGCTCCTGGCAGAGCCCGGTTTCAAACCGTGGTCCTTTGGGAGCCTCCATCCGTGTGCGCAGTTGCTCTGCTTTGCTGCCCTCACTGACGGTGAGCAATCTGGGCTAGAGGGCGTGGGTAACTAGCTCTTAGGGTAGAAACCAACAGTTGGCATGAGAATGTTTAAGAGCAAAGCACAATGATCCCTTAAAGAAGGAAGACTCGGAATTACGGGGTTCAGTGAATTTGAACTAAAGGACAACTGAGGGTGGGTGGGTAGTGTTGGGGGAGGAGCTGGAGAAGAGAAGACAAACAGCCTCGCTGCTGTTCTTCACCCACAGGACACAGGCAGTGAGACAGAGCCCTGGTCACGTGTCTACCTCCACTTTGGATCTACATGGATTATGTGAATGTCAACATGATTTAGAATTTTATCCAAGTTTTCACAATGGCCATCCTCCACAGAGTGAGTTGTATGAAAACGTTTCACTGGGACTTGATGCTTTTTTATGTCTATGATAGAAGACGGAGAATAACCCCAGTCACTCCCTCCCTCCGAGTGTCCCCCACAGGCAATGAGGGATGGATGCTACAGGCAGGAGTCAGAGTCACCGTCATGGTTTCTAAGAGTCTTAAGCTCTCCATCTGCAAATAACCATAAATTACATGTTAAATTCAATGTCCTCTATTACAGAAGAAAGGAATTCACTGTAAAGACAAGAGAGGAAGATATTCTTTTCTTACAGGCATAGAGCTCCCTTCTTCGATCTTCCTTCACTCATACTTTGGTTTAGTCTAGAGTTTTCCCTTGTAAAACCTTCTTATTTCTCAGCTCTAAGGCCCTCCTTAGTGGGCACATCCAGTTATTAAACAGGGAACATATATACTCCCCATTGTAGAAGAAAGTAGTAAGATTGAGTATAATCAGCACTGGCTTCAAATAGCCTCCTTAATTGGATTAATCAAATCAAGGAAGCTGCAACCTTTCGCTACTCTGTTTTAGAAACATGACGTTCCAAGAGGTGGCCAGGGGTCAAGGAGTGCTCAGACCCTGAAGGGAGACCTGCTGTTACTTTTTGGGTCCATGGTCATAGGATTTGTCCCCTTATTTTGTTTGCTATTTTCACATTTCTAAGTTCACCACATTTTTGACACAAAACTGGGACTTATATTTAAATCGTGAAGACCTTAGTTTAAAGGCCATAGGAAAAAGTATCTTTTTATTTATTTATGTTTTGCATATTTAATGTTACAAACATGTAGAGGAAAATTAGAGAAAGTCTCCTTGGTTGATTTTGTTATTAGTGGGATAGGACCAGGACCATGAGAGGCCACGTTGGATTGGGTATAACGTTGCCGGAATGTACACAAGATTCAATCCTCCATGTAGCTTACCCATTTCATGTGATACTGAACTATTCTATCACTGATGTGGAGACAAAGGTACTGTTAATATAACAGAGTTCAGGCTACTGAGGTTTCCTCCCCAGTTTTTGGTGAATTTCCAAAGGAAGCACAGCCCACACTCCCATTCCCTGATGGGAGAGACTTCCGTTCTGAACGGGACCTCAGTCTTTTCCACGTGGTCTGGGTTACACCTTTGTCTTGTGCCCTTGGAAAGGCTCGTTCGCCAGAAAGTCAAAGAAAGGAAATTTTATTTCCTTTTGGGCATGTCAGCCCCTCAATTCTGAAGTAGTTAGGGCACTGTTAAATAGAATTGAGTGTGAATTTCTAAATGGACACACAGGATGCATTTCCAGCTCAAAGTAGGATAACAGGGTGTGAGCATGTGAGGACGAGAACACATGGCTTTTGTCATGGGCTGCACTGTGTTCCCCCAAAGGACGCCGAAGTGCTAACCCGCAGCCCCGATGGCCATGACTCTACTTGGCAATAAGGTCCTTGCAGACGATCATTAGGATGAGGTCATTAGGGTGGGTCCTAATCCAATACAGCTGATGTCCTTATAAAAAAGGGGGACATTTGGACACAGAGACTGAAAACAATGTGAAGACACAGGAGGAACGCCATCTACACGCCAAGGGATGCCTGAAACTACCAGAAACTAGGAGAGAGGTCTGGAACAGATTCCCCCTGACAGCCCTCAGAGGGAACCATGCTGCTGACACCTCGACCTCAGACTTCTGGCCTCCAGATCTGGGAGAAAGTACATTTCTGTTCTTGAAGCCACTCAGTGCACTGTGTTTGTCACAGCAGCCCCAGCAAAGCAGGACAGCTGCTCTATTCCCAGTTCAGCCATTTGGGTTAAAACCCTTAAAAATGGTAGTTATCAGTAAGTTTTCAAGCCAGATGATTGAGGCACTGGGTCAACAGTCACTCGCGGGGAATAGGGTTGGTCTGTGAAGATTCTGCAGGCAAGTTCTTCTAGCGGTGAAAATGTCCTTACAGCTGCTTGTGGAAATGTGATGGAGATTGGTGAACCCAGGTTTGGTTTCTCTTCTTTTCATCTTTTCTGACACTTCATTCTCTTATAGACTGTGGTTTCCCCTATGTGCCTAATTATGAAATTAACCAGCACCCCCGCTGCCCCACAAGCACATGATGTAACTGCCGTCCCTGTCTCTAATTTTCCAATAGTGTGCATTAGACTCAGTATGCATTAGACTCACCAAAGAATTTTACCTTGTGGCCTACTGAACAAAAGAATAAGATGCTATGTTTAATTATGCTCTGTCTAGACAGGTTTCTGTCTCAAAATAATTTCACTGAAGCTTATGGAAATGTCTGCTTTGTTAGGCAGATGGGTTCCAACCAGCACCGCTCCCGCCATGAGAGAGATTTCCAAGCCTGGATTTCATAATCGACATGTGTGCTCACAGGAACTGGAGGGGAAGTCACCCAGCCTCTCTGGTGGTTTGCTGAAGTCCTGGCTATTTTCCACAGGAGCTAATCAAACATCGGAAATTAAAGGGAAGGATGAAAGAAGGAACAAATGGAAGAAGAAGGGAGAGGAGGGAGGGAGAGGGGGAGAGAGAACAGGGAACATCTGAAAGGGAGAGAAGGTGGAGGGGGGTAAAGAGAGAAAGAGAAGACAGCCAAGAGTGAAATTCCAGAGGCCACTCCGCAGCTTTCTTTCACGTGTGTAATAAAGCCGTGATATCTATCTTAGACCACACGCAACCCATTCTCTTTACCGTGAGACTAGGATTATACACCACTGTGGATATTTCAGTTTTAAAAGTGCGTTGAGACCTGATATGATACCACATTAAACACATCTCCTATTGATTCTTTCTAACCTTGCAAAACGAGCTGCGCGGTTAAGTACCTTTTACTCCAGCCTGGCTGATGGGACCACAGATGTTAACTGCCGGGCTGAATTTCCTCGGAGGTCAGCAGACGGGGCCAGAGGGAGGTGACCCGGGGAACATCTTCTGGTCAGGGGACTATTTATCCTTGCAGCCCTCAAATCCAGTTTGAGGATGCATGTCTGGACAAGTCTGAATCATGGAGAAATTAAATCAAGCCTCACGACCTCCCTACCCACTGTTTAACCAGTCACACGGATGTGTGTGGCTTCTGAAAATCTGGAGTCTGTTATACAAGGAGAACATAATTCATGGTTTGGAAAGCTAAAGTTTCTTGTTCTCAAAGCTGATTTTCTCTAAGTTATGGCTTTGCTTCAAGTTATAAAAAAATTAAAATAACACTGTGATTTCTTCTACTCATCTGGACTGTCTGCTTTAACACCTTTGCCCTTGGGATTCTGTTCTTCCCGTGTGTGGTGCTGTGGAGACGGAGCAGGTCTTTCTGTGAACGGTGTCAGTGCTGCCTGCAGACTCCACGGGACAGGAAGTGGCTGCTGAAGCCAGTCACGGGATTGAAACCCTCATTTACCATTTGTAAGACCTCAGGCTAGTGTTTCAGAGGATTTATTTTTCCATCTGGAAAATGGGATGATCATACTTGGGGTAAGAATCAGCAGTTAAAATGTATAGGGCATAATATATCCTCATGGAAAGGTGGTTATCAGTTTTTTTCCTGCTATTGTTATTGCTAATGTGATCATAGTTTTCATTTTCACCTGCTAGTCTGGATGGTGTCCCCATTTGTGGAGAATAATCAAATGGCAATGGGGACCAGAATTCACCTCAGAGGAGGCAGGAGGACCCCCCCCAACTCTGTGGGGTTGGGAGATGGCTGGGATGAAGACCCTCAGACTCCTCGTAGCCATGTTGGTTGGATTATATGTTATTATAATCCCTCCGACCATCTTTTGCTTAGTGCTGGAGTCATCTGCTTCGCTCTGGGTGGGGGCTGGAGAGGATGGTCCACACCACCGGACTGTGAAGTGTGAGACGGCACAGGGCATGGCTGTCTGGTGTGTGATGCTCACCTGGGAGCTAGCGTATGCACTGAATGAAAGAATGAAGACTTTGCACAGAAAGTGACCTGAAACTGTTTGTTGTACTTATTTAAGTTGAATGGAAAATGTTTGCACTGGAATTATAAGTAGAATTTATTAGAGCTCAGTTCACGAAGAGTTGGCATGTCATACGAGGAGTGGGGAAGGAAACTGATGTCTAGGACACGAGGGACCTTTTGGGTGGACACTTTGGGAAAGGTATCTGGCTCATCCTGGGCCAGTGGGAAACTGGGATGAGGACACAGGGTAGGGAGGAAGGGGAGCAGAGCAGGGTGGGGAGGTGGTAGCTGCTGGCAGCTTGGAATCTGCAGAAGAGTGGGTGTGATACAAAGGGACGGTGCACGGGTGTGCGGGTGTGAGGTGTGCATGGTGCAGGCGGCCAGGGCACGTGTGTGTGTGTACGAATGCCTGTCTGCATACGGGGAGGATGTGTGTGTGTGTTATAGGGGGTACAGATGCGTGGGTGCCTGGTGCGCATTTTGGCGCAGATGTGTGTGCACACGAGGGTCTGTGCACGTGAGTACGTGGTACAGGCAGGTGGTGTTTGTGTGCCTTGTCGACTGAAATAAATGCGCAGCCTAAAAGTTGAGAGTTGTTTTATTTGGCGGGAGGACTCGAGCCGGGATGGATGACAGCCTCTCAGATGGCTCTGAGGGACTGCTCCGAAGAGGCAGGGGAGGAGCTAGGATATACAGGAGCTTTACACAAAGACCAGGTAGTTGGAACAATAAGATTACTTGTTATCTAAAGAAAAACAGGCACCTCAAGTTAAAGAATTTAGTGCTATTCTATGTATGGGAGGAAGCAAACATTTGGGCTCATTGAATTCACTCCTTTGACAAGCACCTAGCTATCTAGGGCCAGTATCCTGTCCTTTCTTATTCTGAGTCCCCTCAGGGGGCACCATTGTGAGTGGCTGCAGAGGCCGGGCTGCAGGCTTGTCTTCACTGGGGGGTGGCGGCAGCAGCTGATGACTTGATGGCTTCAGCACTCTTTGTTCATTGATATGGTTTGCAGTATTTTTTGTTCACAGCCTGATGTCTGTGTGCGTTGCTTACGGGTAATGCAGGTGTTCAGTGTGTCTCTGGGGCACAGGCTGTGTATGCGCGTGTATGGTGGGTGTGCACATGGTGCCTGTGGCAGCGCATGCGTATGGTGCAGGGACACTGTGCAGGTGCGGTGCAGGTGTGCCCAGCGTAGAGGTGGTCCGTTTGCTACAGGCATGAGGTGGAAACACCCCATACTGGATGTCGTGGTTCTCAAGTGTAGTTTCTGCACCAGCAGGCATCAGCGTCTCCTGGGAACTCGCTAGAGAGGAAGAATCTCAGCCCTACCCGAGACCCACCGGATCAGATATTCTGAGGGTGGATGCAACCTGGGGGTCTCACAAGCCCCCTGGGGGATTCTGACACAGCCCACCTGTGAGCATCGGTGCCCTTGTCCATGTCCTGCTCGTTGCCAGCTTTCTCTCCATCATCACAGATGGCGTATTTCTCTTCTTCCCTCCTGAGATGCCATCTTGGCAGTGACTCCCGACATGATAGAGGAGGACTGGAGACGGGGAGGCTGGAAATTGGATGCTCTGTGCTAGTAGCATTTGACTGTGCCATTTTTCCCTTAAAACGGAATGTCCATCACTTTTGAACTGTAGAACCCTGACTTTTTACTTAACTGGATGATAATGGAAGATGGCTTGTGGACTTAGAAGATAGCTACTCTGAGACTCTGTTTCTTCCTTTGAGGAACAGGTTTGCAGTGAGGATAAGGCATCACGGTAAATGGTAAGGCACCTACAAAATGCCCAGGACAGGACAGGAGCTGGCAAGTGTCCCAGCTCCTTCCTCTGCCCAACCCTGGGACTGAAAGGGACTGCAGGGGTAGGACCCTGTGGGGTCCTCCCTGGCATCAATCTTTTCTGTATTCTTGTTTACAAGAAATAGGCTTCACTGGGCCTCCTTGACCTTCCCTGAGCTCCAAAGGGCAGATTCACACAGTTGCTAATCAGGGAAGGGAGGGGATGCAGAGACAAGGGAGGAAAAGTCAAGAAATGATAGCACAGCCTTGGGACAGGGTCCTGGTTCCTCCTAAAGGAACAGACATAATACCTTTGAGTTCTTCTGCAGGAAGTAAGGCCCCCACCCAGGTGGAGGATGGCAACTTTAGGCTGAGCACAAGATTTCCAGAACACCACCCTGTTACCTCACCAGCAACCAATCAGAAGAAAGTCACACGCCCTGCCGCCCTCACCCCAACTTTTGCCTATAAAAACTTGTCCCCGAAAACCACCAGGAAGTGCAGATCTTTCGAGCATGAGCTGCCCATCTTTGCTTCACTCTGCAGTAAACCTTCCTCTGTTCCAAACTCTGACGCTTCAGTTCGCTTGGCCTCACGGCGCAGCGGGCACATGAACTTCTGTTTGGTCACAGTACCAGGTCCCAGGAGGAGTCATAATCATGCCTTTGGAAACAACACCCAGCGTGGGAGCGTCTTGGGTTCTTCTGATCTGGGTCTGGTCTGAGGTGGAAGCGGGGTTTCCCCAGCTTTTCCCACGCAGGTCCTCCAGCTCCCGTGCTCCTTCAGCCTCACGAATGTAGATCAGGGCACCTGGCAGACCCTTACCTGACCTCCTGATTTTGCAGGGATGCAGATGATGCGCGTAGCTCGCACACCTAGCTCAGGAGCAGGCGCCTCCCTTTCTCCAAGTCTTTCAGCCAGTGGAGCCCTACTTCTCTGCTTTTCCCCTGGGCTTTGTGAAAGTAGAAGGAAAGAAAACATCTTATTGAGTTCAAGTAGCTGGATGGCCCTGCCGTGAGCAACCCGTTGCTCCTCCCCGTGTCAGTTTCCTTACCTGTAAAATGGGGATGATTCTTGTCCATGCACTGTTGAGGTTACAGGAAAATGAGGGTTAGGCAGAACGATTTCCGAAGAGCTGCTGCTCTGGTTTGCTTCCCAGTTCTTCTACTTCTCTGTTATTTCCAAGTCAAATTTAGCTCGAGATGCCTGAGAAGTATCTCTCAAAGGCTTTACAAATTTTCGCTGAGGCTCCTCTCCAGGACTCTCAAGGTCTTTCTTGGTAGGTGTACTGATTGTTTTTGAAGTTCGAAAATAGTCTCTTTTGCAGAGGTCGTGAGGAAACAGGCCCTTTTATAGACTGTTGGTGGGAATGCATCAGGGTACCGTCCCCGATGGAGAGAATTTAGCAATATTACATGTCTGTACCTTTAAATCAAATAATCTTACTTCTAGAAATCTGTTCCGAGTATAAACTAACAAAATATGAAAAAAATGAACACAAAAGCCTATTCATGTGGCAGTAATCACAGCAGAGAAAGACTGGCGATAAGTGAGATGCTCATCAGGAGGGCAAAGTGGAGCAGCCCATGCCACACCCACACAGCGGACTGAGTACAAGAGAGGAAGGACTAACACACACACTGTTGCAGAGGGATCTCTCGGAGATATGCAAAACACAAGGTGAAGATCAGACTGTACGGTGTGGTACCTTTTATCTAAGAAAAGAATTGACTTAATATTTAAAATGTAAAAACAATATGTCAAGAAACAACAGTTAATAAAAATGGAAGCTAGAGTTTTTGTAATGTATCTTGTATATTTTGAAACACAGAAATATTTTACGAAATTATAAAACAAAATGTAAAGAAAGTGATCCCTTAATTCAAAAGCAAAATTGAATAAAAACCAATCTGAGTATTAACCATATGGAAAGGAATTATTTCGAATGGCCTTAACCTTCATTTATTTGGCTGCAGTAGGATATATTGTAAGACAAAAAGAACTACAAATAAGTCCAACTACTTTCAGTAATTATATTGTTAGTGATATGTTTATAGGGTTATTCTGAACCTTTTTATACATACATTAAGATAAAGCACATAATATTATATTAATGTCATAAAGGGCCAAGTTTTTCGACATAAGAGAAAAAGAGAATCAAATAGAAAATCAAAGACATTACATAAAAACCTGTAACCTTAAACTTGAGTTGGAAATATCGGTGTGAATCCTGAAGTATTTCTCTTAAAAATATTTTCTGACTGTGTCCACGGAAAAAGCTTAGAACTAACAACCAGTCCAGAAGCAAGGAGCTCCTTAGCATTTATACTGTAGTCTTCAAATGCCTTTCCTGCTGAAAGGACCCAGGGTGCCTCGGAAAAACTGGTTGAGTCCAAGCTGAGATGGGGAAAGTTTAGGGTGAGCCTGTGACATCTTGTCACATGGGAAAGCAAGGAAACCAAAGACTACTGAGCTGTGACAAAAGATTCAAAACCCACAGGAGCCAAAAAGCAAAGGTTCTTACTAGACAAAGACAAAACAACTGTGTCCCAAAGATGGATAGAAAAAGAACAACATCGCAAAGTATTGAAACCCAGAGCGTCTGTTAAAATCCATGCATTCATAACAATATTTAAAAGCATGTATGCTCCCTTTGTAGGATGCTAGGGACCAACTCATTCTGAAAACTGACAAGTAAAGGAATAGATTCAAGCATTTAACTTTGTCTGTATAGGGCTGAACCACAGGATAACTAAATAGTTGAGGAAGCAAAGTTCCTCTTTCTTAGAAGAATTCCAGTTAATAAAGAAATAATTAGGAGTTCGCATACCACCACTTTCCAATCCCTAATGAAATAATGGACCGATGAAACCACTGTGGGATGGCTAGTGTTAGTGTAACCTTTCTCACAGGTCTTAGTTTCGCGATTGCTATCAATAATTGTGAAATGAAAGCTGCTGTCTTCTATGGAAATTACAGGGGACAAGAGGAGGCGGTAGGTTTGGAGCTGGGAGACCCACCCTTTGCATGGACTTACCTCCTGCAGCTGTCCGCGAAGTGGCAGCTCACGCCAAGTCAGAGGTGCAGAAACTCTCGGATGCCCCCCTGGCTTCCGGGAAGGCAGCAGTGGAGGGTGGACATCTGACTTTTCTTCCTATGATAAGGTGCTAGGTCCTGGATGCTTTCCCAGATGCCTCATGGCTGCGTCTGTGCAGCCATGGAGAAGGAAGATTTCCACAGCTGATCGTGCTCTGAAATAATACCACTCTGATTAAATCTTAACACAGATTAAATCAACTTGAACATATTTTACAGCCCTGGTGTCACTCATCTGGTGATCAGGAATAGACAAGGTCTTCTAATATTGTAGGAAAAACATCTTTTCTCTGAAAAACTCAGTTCCTCTGATGGTACAGTTGACAAAGACAGCACTGAGTTTTCAGTGCTTCTCTGTGAATCTTTCTCTTGTATCTGCTACTCAGCAAAAAAAAAAAAAAAAAAAAAAAAAAAAAAAAAAAAAGACTAAATCATCAGCCTAAGAGTGTGCAGTGCCCCAGGGAGTCAGAGCTGACACTTGCCCAGAACATCTGGCTTCAAGAATGCTAACCCGACTGTCACCAGCAGCTTAGCTGCTCCGCACTTGGTGCTGGGCAAGCTCCTTTTAGATGAATCGGCGAAAATCTGTCATTAGAACCATCTCGCTTTCTCTCAAAACCTTGGGAACAAATTGGGTACGTGGTTTTCCCACCCACGGTCCTCAGTAATCATCTTTTTCTGCCTATTTTTATTTTCAGAGACTGAAAAGGGTGGCTTCTTAAACTTGATCTGAATAGCAGCTGGGGAAGAAAGATGAGTAGCTGTTGGTTGTGGTATGGTAACCATTTTGCCCTCTGCCAGATTTTATTTCTGTTGTTGTAATAGAGAGAAAATTAGCAGTCCACTTGTTCCAATGATTTTAGGATGGGAACTAAAGGCGAGGTCTTTCAAGTCTGTTTTTTTGTTTTTTGCCTTCAGAGTATTCTCTTTTGTTCTGAAGATCACAGTCAGTTGATAGTATTATCATTTTGCTATTTAATATAAGAATAAACATCGAAAGAAAGACGTTTTTGTGGCTTACTATTCTTTTATATATTTTTTTTCAATTTTATTTTATTGCTCTTTGAACACATGCTTGAATTCTTTCCTCTTCTATGAATGTTACGTGCATTTTACTTCAGTCATTGGCCCTGGTCATTTATTATCTGTGTTTCCCATTTGAGTGAAATCATTAGACCTTGGAGATTTTGTTTGTTTGTTTTCATTTTGTCCTTCAAAGTTAAAAGCTTGTTTTTGAACGGTATAATGTATTCCCCACTTTATTAATTTAAGATTTCTTTCTTGAAAATGTCATTAACAATTAATTTAAACTATTGGAAGACAGCTACCCGGATGTTACAGGCTTCAGTCTTTCATTTCTGGTGATGGGGAGGGAGACTGCCTTGTTACAGAGGTGCTCATGGATGGTATGCGCTGTGACGTCAGCAGCTGCAGTGGTGTACGACAGGGTGAAGTTTATCTGAGATGACCTAGAATGATTGAAATAGAAGGATCCTCGAAATCTGATGGTCCTTTAGGTGATGGTGAAATGAGCTTGTCTATTGTGATGTGGGAAAAAGGAGCAGAGGGTCATGGAGCCTGGGCTTAATATTCCACGTCTGTCACTTGCTGGATCGTTGACCTTGGGCAAGCTGCTTCACCTCTCTAGGCCTCAGTTTCTTTACCAGTAAAGTGGGTTGGTTATAGTACCCGCCTGATTGGGTTGTTATGCTATTACATAAATCCATAGGTAGTCATCTGCCTGTGCCTGGAACATGGTGAGCACCATGTAAGCGTCTGGTGAATTAATTAAAATAAAATACTACATTTCAGAAGTGGAATGCCTCGTCGATCATAAACATAATCACAGAGTTAATTGCTCTGTGTTGAAGACAGAACAAAGGAACAAACCAAAGAATCACCTCTCGCCTAGGAAAAATGATAACCCAAACTGCCAGGTTATAAAGTGTCAGACTGAATAAATTTTATAAATCATTCAGTCTTCTCCTAGGGCAGTCTGGTATGAGGGTAGAAGAGAGGATGGGAGACTCATTGCCAAGTCTTCAACAGAGAGACAGATTAGCAGTTAATATACTAAGTGTGGGTGGGTTACAAACTTAGCTGGAGGCGCTCCCCTACCCTCTAGTAAGTTACAAACCTTTCTTCTGGTTGTGAGCAGCTTTCATGTCACAGGAAGTAGGACTGTTTCAAATTAGCACTTAACTGCCCAGGTTTTGGTGAAATAAAAGGGATGAGCTACGGTCTCAGGCACATGGAGAAACAGATGAATTTTAGATACAAAAAAAGAAAGCAAGTAAACAGAAAGTCAGACAGACAGAGAGGAGGCATGGAAGGAAAGAAAGAAGGAAGAAAGAAAAAAGAAAGAAAGAAAAAAAGGAGAAAAAAAAAAACAAAGGCAAATCATTGAGGAAGGGGAAGTTTGCTGTTTTATTAGTGAGTTTCTTCAAAACCTATTAGGAAAACCTTCGTTCAGAAGGACACTTGGGTCTTTTAAAATTATTTTTCAAAAAGTGGAGGCAAAGGAGGGTAGCTGTCAGCTTCCCTTGGGTTTCTTGGGTTAAGATGTTTCTTCTTTTTGTTTCCGGTTGGTGTGTAGGAGGCAGGAGGAAGACCTTGAGGCAACGCAGTGCAGACCTTGATTCTGACAGGCAGTCGTTTCAGACTAGACCAGACAGGCAGAAGTGCTGGTTTATCCTCTTGCACGATTTTGAGGCTGCAGAGCCATGAGCTGTGCTGGTTCCCAGAAACAGAACCCGCAGTTTGAACCAGCAAAAAACTACAAACTATACCAGGTAAAGAAAAGACACCAACTCTTGAGGCAGACTTGGTGGTCATTTTTACACCAGAAGGGGGAAGCGAGAATATCAAGCATTGAAAAGGAAACTGGATGATCAGATGATCAGCTTCAGTTCTGATGGAAATGATTAACTCAGAAGCGACAATTGTGGAATCAACAATTTTCATGTTCCTGGAAAATACTATTATTCATCTTACTAGGATTTTAGGCTCTTGTTTCTTTTAAAAGTTTTTAATGTGTTTAGGTAATTGAACATGCTTTCAAGGATGTGGAAGTTGCCAGGATATGTTGACAAATCCTTGTGTAACTTTATCATCAGCACAGTTTACAAATAAGCCATATGGAAACACTATATATATATTATATATACACACACACACACACACACACACACATTTAAAGCTAGAGACTGCAATAAGGTTACCAGACAAAATATAGGATGCTTAATTAAATTTGGATTTCTGATAAATTTATTATTAAAGGATGTCCAAATGCTGCATGAGACATGCTAAAACATTATTCAATATTGATCTAAAATTTAAATTTAACTGAGTGTCCTGAACTTGCTAAATCTGGCCATTCTATTTTGGAAAAATCAAGTGTGATATGGTTATTTAGTCCTTCAGGAAGTAGCTACTCTTCCAATAATGCTTTTTTTCTTGGAGGGCAGAGGTAATTATGTCTATTTATTAATTTAATTTTTGTGTGTGTGTGTGTGGAGGTGCTGGGGAATTGAACACAGGACCTCATGCTTGCTAAGCATGGACTCTACCACTGAGCTACACCCTCTTCTCCCTGTAGTCATTTCTTTTAACCAGCTAACCATCCTTCCTGGGATGGCACACTGTCTATCACACTGCTTCTCCAATTGTAATGTGCCTACAGGTCACTCAGGTGCCTTGTTAAAACCTGGCTTCTGATTGGGCAGGTGATGCCTGTGCTGCTGGTCATTGGACCACTAGCATTATGCCTTTTGGACCACACTTCAGTGAAGTATCCAGATTCCACTGCTCATTTTCAGCTAAAACATAAATAAAACTAGCATTAAAATGTTTTATTCACACTTCTTCCATTTTTGTGGATTCTTTATTCTATTTCTATTTATTTATTCTCTTTTTAAAGTCAGAAGATGCTAAATGTTATGTCTTTTGTTAATGGAAGAAAACTGTATTAGGCTGTGAGAAAGTTCTGGAAAAGCACATGTTCCAGGAATTGGTCATTAGATTGTTCATCCGATCGTATTTCTGGAAGAGCCTGAAGTGTCATCAGAAAAAATCACATGATTGTACTCGGTTAACAGGCCATCCCAGGAGCCAAGTTCCAAAGAGTGTCTGTTACTGAGCATGAAGAGCCTGCTGGAAGTGCTGTTTTTTATGACACTGAACTCTGTTAGGGGAAAGCATGTTGAAATGATTTCAACATCTGCATATAAAGGCTCAAAAGTCCTTTTAAAATGAAAATCCCAGATTAACAGCTGAAGATATTTGTTGCCAGGTATTTTGAGCCCTCCAATGGCAAAACCCAGATGAAGGAGGGGGCGATGCTTGTCAATCAGGAGGGCACTCATTATTCTCACCAGGGCTCACACCTAATTCCCATCACCTGGCCACCAAGGAGAGGGCTTCATGCCTTCCCTGGATGCAAACAGCGTCGGATTAAATCGTCCCCGTGTTGGAAGTGTCCTGTCTGCTACCGACCCCCTACAACTACCGTGCAGAGAGTTAGGCGGCAAAGGATGTGTTGACAGGCTGTGAGTCTGCTTCTTCTCCCTGTGTCTGATGTGGCTTCTGTGTCAGACACAGGGCAGACAGGGAGGGGGAGGAAGCTGGCTGGGAGGGGCATGGAGACGGGAAAAACTGCTAGACAACTTTTCTGGCAGAAGCTTAACTGTTTAAATAAAGAGAGGGAATTTTAAGAAACGGAGTCTGCTAAAGAATGAGTTGAAAATATATTTCCTTTGAGAATTTCGAATGCCATCTCCTTAGAGACTCGTGAGGCTGGAGGTGTAGATGGTTTGATTCTGCCTTTTGGGAATCCTCAAGACCCATCTAAGAATGAGGGTCTTCTCTTGCATTCTTTTGAAGGCACAGAAACCCAGGGAATGGGTGAAAAGGTGCAAAAGGGGCAACTGAAAAATCATCCCCAAAGTTAGACACTAGTATCATATCAATGATCATTTCCTGATTTTGCTAATTGCACTGAATTTACTGAAGAGAATATCCTTCTTCTTAGGAAATACACACTGAAATATTTGGTAAAGGGACATCTTGTCTGCAATTTACTCTCAAAGGATTCTTAAGATAGAAAATGACAAAATGAAAATGATCCAATGTTGAGAGTTGGGAAATCTGGTGCAGGTATAAACGAGTCCTCAGCACTATTTTTGTAATTCTTTTTCTGTAAGTTTAAAATTATTTCAAAATAAAAAGTTTTACTAAAAAGGAAAGAAAAGATCTGCTTAGAATGAGGCTACCTAACCGAGACCCATGCACTGCCTTCTCCCTTGAATTCCCGAGGGCGTGCTTCTTGTCTTCACAGTCAGTGCTGAGCCTGGCTGTCCTCTGGGGATGTCCCCATGCCATTGTTCCTCTGCTGACTGGTAAGACCTGGGGGCAGGGGCTGTCTCTTGGAGTCTCAGCTGAACATGAACTGCTTTAGTCAATAAACATTCATCTTTCTGAAGATGCTCAACCAACCTTTCTTTTAGTTGGGATTGGCTCATGGAAAGTGGAAATCTCGAGGCAACATCTGGCTAATTGCATTATCTGAATTCACGTGCACGTGTGTCTGTGTACTCCAGGCCCGCCGCCCCCAGTTTCAGCATAGGGGTCACTCACGAATCTCTCTGTAGAAGCTCACTGCTAGAATGGAGAGAATCCCCGCGTTGAGAACACAGCATTCTTCAAGCAGTTTGGTGCCCTAGACTGAGCTCTGTACCAGAGGATAAGTGACACACTGTTATGCAGCTTAAAAGGGCAAAAAAGGAATGAACAGTTTTTACCAGTTCCATGCCTTTCCATGACCCCAAGCAAAATACTTTGTTTCCTCTTCTCTCTTGGTACAAGAAAATTCTTTAAAATGATTTAAGTCCTCACCTAATTTGTCAATTCTTTTTCCCTTTAAGTGCTAAAAAGCTTTAAAATTTTAAACCCTGTAACATTAACTACTTGAGACAGTCTTTGAACTCCTCAAGAGACGACCCCCTAAGCACATTTCCTTGGATATTCCAAGCAGTTTTTTAACTTTCACACCAAAATTGAGGTGCGCTAAAACAATCACCTTTGGGAATTTTTAAACTTAGAGATCTCCAAGAAGATCTAAACTCTCCAATATCAATAGCTGTCCTTTATTTGGGGTAGAATATTTTAATTTGGTTTAAAGTTGATTTTTTTTTTAATTGCAAAAGAGTCTATTCAGAGAATTCAATTTTTTCAAAAAGAAAAATCATTCATAATTCTGCTTTAGACGTAGATAACTGCTACCACTCGCATCTGCATTGAATTATGATTGGTCACCATTTTTTAAGATGCTCTGTCCACACTTAACAGAGGTTTACCACCAAGTCTTCGTCGACCTTGTTCCTCACTAAGGATGAACCGTTTATTGCTCTGAGCCCCCTCTGCAGTTCCACATCCCCATCCGGGAGATGCGGGGGCAGGGCTGCTTTCAGTGCTGCCTCAGAGCCTTGTTATGAGAAGACGTGATGGACACTGGAAGGCGAGGGGAGGAGAGGGGAGGGGCTGGAGGATCTGGGAGCACTAAATAGCTCTGAGTGAGAACAATTAGTGATGTAAGTGTATTCTTGAAAATGAACTGCTTTGGGGCGAGTTTACTTACAAGCACCATCATCCCAGCTAAAATCTCCATAAAGAATCCCGCAGTTCTGAGAAGTCATCTTCAGAGACAATACTTATTGGAATTCATAGATAGTGTTTCATTTTGTACTCTCTGAAATTAGCTAATGTTCTGGTCACTCCAGAGCCTTTAAAAGTGGTCCCAGTCCCAAGGGCTTTCATGGGGAGAAGTCTAGCAGTCATGTGCTGCAATTGTGTGGCGAATTGTGATTATTTATCTTAAGTCGGCACAGCCATCAGAATCTTTTCTTTTTCTCTAACCAGGACATAGCATCTGCCCTTTTTTTTCATTCTTAAGAAATAGCAATGCTTTCAACACAGCAAAAGTGCCCATATATACAATGTAATTTTTAGCCCTGATTTTAAAATATGTCATTTAACTTTTTAAAAAAGGATTCTTACGATTTATTTAATTTATCTAATTTCATGTTAATAACTCTGGGAGGGTAGAAAGATGGCTGGTTTTCTAGTAACATAGTGACACAGTAGTAGTATTGTCCATATTGTTTCTATTTGTTTAGGTAGAGGAAATATACCATAAGCCCAAGGAAAATACATTTAGATGGGATGGAGTCCTGGGTTTTAAGAAAAATATACACTATTTTGCTGAAATACTGGCACTTGCAGTTTTAACACAGTTTGGATTTTTTATTTTAATTGTATTTAACTACAGTATTTTATAAAACATAATTAAGCTTGACACATTCTTCAAAATATTTCAGTGATTTTGGCACTTAATACAGAAGGAGCTTCCAGGGATTTCAATATGTAGAAAATAGATACAACTGTTACTAATTACATCTACTAAAAGTTTTCAGTGACCTTCCGAAAGAGCTCAAACAGCTCCATGATTGACGATTGCTGGATCTAAAATCTTTACAAATGTCTGTAAGGTACACACTCAAAGCATTTCTAAAATGCTCTGTCAGTTCTCTCAAGTCATCAATAGAATAATTTTGAATATCACTATTAATTTCATTTTCAATATCATAACATTAATTCATACTTTACTAGGAGTTCAATACCTGATTATAAATTGACTGGCAGATGATGTAAATACCTGCTGTAAAGCATTGCATCTTCCAAAAATACCCAAAAGCTTTGGCTCCGTATAGACAAAACAGTACTGGTTCTTAAACCCATCAACTGTGGCCCAAGGCATGGAATACTCTGGTTAGGCTACTGTCAGGGGTCCACAGGGAAACCAGGATGAACGGGGTTCATCTCAGCCACTGTGCTTAGTCTGAGAGCGGGCAAGAGGTGGTTTCCAAAGGAAAGTAAGTGCATTATAACAGCAACAGGGAAGTAGATGTTGCTATGGTTTGAAGATGTGTGTCCCTCTAAAGTTCATATGTTGAAACTACAATCCCCGATGGGATGGCGTAAGGAGGCGGGGGTTTGGGAGATGACTAGGTCATGAGGATGGAGCCCTTGTGAATGGAATTAGTGCCCTTATAAGAAGAGACATGAATGAGACGAAATGTCTCTCCACCATGTAAGGCTACAGCAAGAAAGTAGTCATCTGCAAAGTGAGAAGAGGGCCCAACCAGACACCGGATCTGCCGGCATCTTGATGGACTTCTCAGCTTCCAGAAGTGTGAGAAATAAAGATTATCTAAGCTCCTAGTCTATGGTATTTTTTATGGCAGCCTGAGCAGACTAAGACAGGTAAAGGCAACAGATGTCCACTTGGTCAGGAAAAGTTCGGTCACAATTTACTTAACATCTGCTGACCACCAAAAATACACATGTTTTAAAGATTTTTGGGGTGTATTTCTCATGAGTACCCTTTGGAGTATCAATGACATTTTCCTTTTACTGAACTAGAAACACAAAGGTGAAAAGAATTGTCTGAGCCAAACTGAATCTCCAACCAAAACAAGACTGGTTTTGTAAGATTGCTTTGGGTTCTCTGTCCCCGAGGATTTCATGCTTCCTCTGAACTCAGTCTTGCAAAATTCAACACGTCGCCTTATTCAGCCATCATTGCTTCTGGTGTTGAGATCTTGCCCTGCTTACCAACAAAGGTCCTTTAGAGCGGAAACCACGTATTGAGTTCCTTTATTCTCTGTTACGCGTTGCTTGGCATACAGAAGACACCAAATAAATTCTTGGTTACATAATTTTTGAAAATTGGAATAACATTCCCTGAAACCCTAGTGAAAGTTACACTGCAAGAGATGGGATTGCACAATTTTCTCACATATCAAAGAGGAGCTCAAAGCAATGTTCTAAGGCCAGCAGCTCTTCCAGTGACTAATAGAAAGATGCTTATATTTTTATTTGATACCAGATATTTTAAAGTCTGGTTTCAACAAATACAACACCCGTCTCTGAGTATAAATTTTCTGAATGATTCTGGAAGTTGGATAAGGAGACAGGGGCACCTTCCAGTGGACGGGTCAGTGCTTCACATCCACCCAGCCCCTAGAGTGAAGTGTAGATGCCTGAAGAAATGGTGAATTTCCCGCATTATTGCCACTACCCCCATCATCTTACTGATATCCTCAATAATCTTTATTTTTGAGTGCCTACTGTTTAATGAGCTTATAAAGAGGCATAAATATATGCCTGAGTTTACAATCTAAGTGGGGAAAGGGGCAAGCCAAAGGTAAGTAAGTGAAGAAGAGTCTTCCTTGATTATGAAAAACATGTGTTTCCCCAGAGAAAAGGCCCAGCTCAACAGGAAAAACCGAGCTCTTCAAAACTGGGTTATGGCATCGCTCCTGAAGGAACAACAAGACCTTCTTACTCTGGTGAAAACAGGAAACTTTAATTCCTCCTCCCAGCAGGAGCTCCTTGGTTGACTCCTTGTTACTCTGTTACAATCAGGCCGTGGTGATGAGTTTAAGGAGTCTTGATTTTCAACCTGTAACTGTAGATGTTGCCTGACCCAGGTCACATCAGTCTGAGGGTACACATGAGGCTAAGTTATAGCTGTGTTCATCTTCTAGCACTGCTGTGGCCAAGTACCGCAGACCTGGCAGCCTAACCAACAGAAATGTATTGTCTCGAAGTTCTGGAGTTCGGAAGGCGAAGATCAAGGTCTTGGAGGGATTAAGTCCTTCTGCGGCTGTGAGGCGGGATGCCTCTCCCCAGCTTCTGCTGGTTTGCTGGCAGTCTTTGGCGTCCCTTGGTTTGTGGACGTGCCGCTTGAGTCTCTCATGAGTTCTCCCTGTGTGCATGTCTGTCCAAATGTACCCCCTTTACAAGAACAGCCATCATATTGGATCAGGGCCCTCTTTAGTGTGACCTCATCTTAACTAATTACATCTGCGTGGACCCTAGTTCCAAATAAGGTCACATTCAGAGATCCTGGGGGTTAGGACTTCAACATATGGATTTGGGAGACAACATGTGGATTCAACCCACAATGGTAGTTAAAACCCCATATTCTGCTATCCCCATCCCCCGTCACAGGGGAGATTCACTAGTGCCCTCGTCCCCAGTCCCCTGCTAAAGCTTCCCCAGGTATTTCCCAGTGAATGGTGGTGTTCTCAGATGCACTTGTCAGATGCTGCTTGCTCTGTGCTGTCACCGGCAGGTTTACCACTCCCTCTGTGCCCAGCTGGCTCTTCTGGGTACCAGCACCTATGCCCTGGGTCCCTCAGTTCCATGACCATTTGGCACACTGGCACCCTTACACCAGCACTGGGCCTTGTAGCGCCAAAGCTGCTCTGTGCTCTGAAGCCCTCTCTGCCCAAGGGGCCCGGTGAAGCGCAGAGAAGCTTCTTCCCCCCTTGGTTCTTACGTGGTACGTGCCCTCAGAAGGTCACAGAAGCAGGACAGCCTGCAGGCTGACTGTGTCACACAGTTTTTAGTGAAAACAGACACTGTGCTACACTCAGACCTACGGATGCCTGCTGATGACTCAGGCCTGGGGTCAAGCCAGCCTTGTCTGCTTGCCTTTGTGTTCCACCAGCAGCACATGCTCTTTTCCAGAACACCCCTAAGTTCTGCACGCAAATCACCATCAGGCAGCTCCAGCCCCGCTATTGTGCTGGACATCCTCAGGCAAGTCTGAACACCGTGTAAGGTGGTGAGATTTCTCTTTGGACCTTCTTCTAGCACTCCATTTCCCTCTTAGCTACTTCCATTCTATGTTCACACATGTGTGTGTGCAAGGGCATGTATACACAGCCTGTTATTTTGGGTCTTTCCCTCAAATTTATAGTCTACAGGTGTCACTTCTGGCCTCACTTAGTGTAGTAGTTTTCATATATTTTTGGCTATTGAACCTTTTCTTCAGATGTGAGTGGACATCCAAATGTGGGCACTGACTCTAACCATTTGGGTTTCAAGTCTGGCTTCTCCATTTGCCAGCTGTGTGAGCAAGGTGCATTCACCAGGATCTCGGTGTCCTCATTTCTAAAATGGGGGAAACATTGTCCTTAACTCACAGTGTTATTGTAAGAGCAAGTGGGTTGATGCGTGTTGAGAGTTTAGGACAATGACTGTCACACGGAGCGTCTGGCTAGAGGAGAGGTGAGAGATGAGTTCCCAGCTCTTCAGATAAGTTCCCGTCCTCCTTCTCTGATGCCCCTGAGTGTCCCTCTGGAAACCCCACAGACTCAACAAAGCCCAGCTGGCAAGCCAACAAGAAGTGAGTCATTCCACAACTGCTTCTAGCCAAATAAAAATTGTAGCAAATATTCTCTATAATAATCTATATCAAAAACAGGAGCAATGATGCAACATTTAACTTCAATTGGATGATTAAAGGTGCTGTTTAGACTTCAGGAAGCTCAAGAAAATGAATGTCAACTCTATGTTTCTATTTAATATCACATTGATCAAAGGATTTCTGGAGCAAAGATCAACCTTCCAGGGTCCAGCAGGTGGGCAGTGATGTGCTTTAGCCAGCAGTTCTCATGCTTTGGGGACATCAGAATTCCCTGGAGGACTTGTCAAGGCACAGATTGCTGGGCCCTGCTCCCAGAGTTCCTGACTGTAGATCTGGCGTGGGGGCCTGAGAACATGCATTTCTAACAAGTTCCCAAGGGATGAAGGTGCTGTTGGTCCAGGAGCCTCGCTGGAGAAACCACAGTGAGGCTGTAGGCACAGCTGCTTTTTCCAAGCTGAGAGTTTTGTCCTTTACAAGTCACCCTGGAGCCTGGGTAGAGGAGTGGTCGGATGTTCATTGTGAAATATGAGCATCTTGAATTTTTATTGATTCTGAGGAGCTTTGACACTGTGGTTAAGAAGTAAATTTTTTTAAACAGATATTTAGATAACAAAGATATGCATGAACTGAGAAATTTCCTTTTAGTTTAGGTTCTTCTAAGGCCAGCTTAATCATCTTTTTGATTAGTTTTAGCTAAGACAAGACAGAAAATTCAGTCACTATGAGGCCAGGCAGCCTGGTACAGAACACCTGTGAGCCAGTGCTCTCAGCCATCAAAGCAATTAGGGCGATGCCGTTTGAGTTGATGGTTTAGTAGTTACTTGGATACTTCTTTGTCCCTTTAAGGATTAAATTTAGAGATACTAACATTGAAATCACACAAGCCTATGATTTAACCAATTAACAATGACTTCAAATAAAGAACGTAACATCCTTTTTTTGGAGAATGGCTGCGAGCTATTTGGTGGGGTGTAAAAAACACATCAAGGTGGTTTTGCATCTTAGAACAGCAGTGTTTATCAAGCAAGCCCAGGGAGCAGTTAGAGGTAAGACGACAAGGAGAGGGGATCGGCCCCCTTGCGAAACCATCTTGGCCACATCCTCGACAGATGTTTTAGGCAGATGGATGAGATGAACAAATTGCTAAAATGAAACCGAGGTAACATCTCTCTTCAACACATGGAGATAGTTTGATAAAAAAGAAAGAACAAACAGGAAAGGCAAATCGGTTGCTTAGAATCACTGAGCTGTCTAGAAGCTCCTGGATGCAGCTAGTTTATTCACTTGTGATGCTTGGACGTTATGATTGTAGCTCAGATTTGATTCCCGGGGTAATGAGCCCAGGTGGAACAGCAATCCATAGGCCGGTTAAAGCAGGAAGCCGGGAGGAGATATGCTGGTCATAAGACGTCCTGGATCCAGGTTTCACCCAGCCACGCTGGACGTGTCGTAGGTGAGGTGTTGACAGCCCGGGGTGAAGTGATGGTCTGTCTGTCTCTCCGGGGCAGGCAAAGGGCGTAAGTGTGAGGGCTTGACTCCACTGAGTTCCTATTTCACAAACACAAAAAAATGGTTACAATTTAAAGAAGATGTGGCTTATAAATACATGCATGTTTGGATGTTTTTCTTTTCAGTGTTTGTTTCAAAAAGGGATACCTAAGCCCATCTCAGACCTTCTAGGTCAGACTTTCGGGGGCTGGAATTTGCATTGTTTATCAGCACCCCTGTGGATTCTGGTGCAGCCCATCAGCAAAGTTTGGAAATCAGCGTTCTAGTGGAGAACTAAAGGTGTCCTAAAAAAACATCAGAAATGATATATTGATGACCACGTACTTCTGAAGGAGGGTTCCCAGCAACACTGGCTGTGCAGTTTCATTCTAGACACTTACAGACACACTCAGTTGGCACAGGGATCACTTTCAACCTTTATTTGAGAATAATTTCAAACTTAGACAAGTTGCAAAAATAAAAATAAAACTGGTAGCCTTTACCACATTCGTTTTAACCCTCTTTGCTTCATTTTTTGTGCTCTCTCTTTCTGCACACAAACACGCACACATATGCACACACACACACACGTATATACACATACACCTTTTTTTCTGAACTATTTGAGGGTAAGTTAGGTACGTCACCAACCTTTACTCCATTCTAAGCTCTTTACTCTGTATTTCCTCAGAACAGTCTCTTGCTCACCATCAAAAAGTTACCAACATCAGTAACTTTTAATGCTGATAAAATGTTTCATCTAATCTGCCATTTGTGTTCCAGCTTTGTCAGCTGACCCACTCATGTCCTTTAGAGCATCTCCCCTCCAGGACAGGATCCTTCTAGGGTCTGGAATCGCATTTGTTGTCCTGTCTCTTCAACCTCGCTATTTAATCTGGAATATTTCCTCAGGCTTTCTGTGTGTTTCAGGACATTAATGTTTCGAAGAAAACAGCCGTCCTGCAGCCCTACTTCTTTTGTTTGAACATTTCTCATCCGAGGCTCCTCTGCTGTTTCCTCGTGATTAGATTCAGGGGATGAGGTGTTCCACGCTGAAGGACTGCATAGGGGATGTTGTGTCCTTCTCCGGGTACCATATCCAGGGACACGCGATGGTCATCTAGCCTCACTGGTGATGTTAATATTGGTCACCCGGCTTAAGTCACGTTTGATGTCTCCACTATTTAATTACTGTTTTTTTTCTCCCTTGCAAATAATAAGCAGTGAATGGGAAGACATTTTAAGACTATGTGTCTATCCTGTTCCTCATCAAAAATTCTCCCTCGATTTGGCATCCATTGTTGATTCTTGTTTGGTCCAGTCTTTACTGTGATAAGTGCAGAATGCTGGTTTTCCCCTCTGCTATACTCCTTGTCTGTCTACTAGTCATTCAACCATCAGTGAGCTCCATCCTTACCCCCCACTTTCTATGTACTATCGGTAGGTATCATGAATTCCTATTTATCAATTGTTCCTTCCTCTGCCTCAACGTTTTGGAGATCATGTTGTCCCTGGTTAGGCCAGCGGGGTCCCTTCAGGGGACTCTTGTGTCCTTGTGACATGCTGTCATTTTTTGAGTACTTTCTTTTCTCCCAGCACTTTCTTACTTTGATCCTAACTTTCTAATTAGCTATTTCTCTGAAGACTCTTGGTTCATTTTAGGGAATGAATCCAGGGAAGGTTATTAGAAAGAAGATCTGAGTTCTAAGTGTGCTCATTGTTACTGAGGTGGCTTTGGTTCTCAGCCTTTTCTGTGGACACAGGCAGGACATATATGCACGTATGTACACCTATACGTACCGTGCATGAAAATACTGCAAGCCATATCAGTAAACAAAGGATGCTGTGGCCATCAAGTCATCAGCCGCTACTGCCACCCCTGACAGTGTGTGGAGGGAACTCAGGATGCAGATGAGCAGCAGACAGCCTGCCTCTGCAGCCACCCCCAACAGTGCGCCCCAAGGGAACTCAGGATGTGAAAGAACAGGAAACTGGCCCTGGACAGCTAGATGCATATCAAAGGAATGATTTCAATGAGCCCAAAACTTTGTGCCTTCCTATACATTGAAAAGCACTAAATTCTTTAACTTGAGATGTCTGGTTTTCTTTAATTAACAGTAATCTTTTGATTTTCCGACTACTTAGTCTTTGTTGTAAAACCTCCAGCATATCTTGGCTCCTCCCCTACCTCTTTGAAGCAGCCCCTTAGGGCTATCTGAGAGGCTGTCATCCTGGGCTCGAGTCCTCTGAAATGTCCACCAAATAAAACATAACTCTCAATTTAGGTTGTGCATTTTATTTCAGATGACAGTATACATGCAAGTAAACACACCTGCAAGACACGCACACGTACTTCAGAACTCATGCTCATCGGTCCCCGCAGCATCCTTTCTTGCCTCCTCCCATTACATATTTGCATATTTCTTCTTCCACGGTGAGATCCCTGGATCCCATCAGCATCTTAACACTTACACATTTGCTCAATGCTTTAATGCATCTAAAATAGTCACAGAATTTCAGAAATACACTGCAAGACACTAACCTACCAAAAAGTGGTCAGCATTTGTTTGTAATTCTCCTGCCTCCATCCCACCCTAACCAAAGCTGAGGATCTATAATCAAACACTACGCTGGTGAGTGCCGTGGACTTCCGCCCGCCCTCCCTCCCTCCCTTCCATCCGGTCATCCACTGATTTCCTCTTTCTCACTTTCTTCTTTCTCCCTCTGCATTGTGGTATGGTACTTACTTGAAATTATCTTCATTTTATTTTTTCAGTTTGCTTTTGATTTTAGATTTTTTTCCCCTTCCTATTCTTACCAATTCTGTTTTATTTTTTGAATATGTATCCCATTAACAAGTCTTCAAAAGTCAAAATATGCCAGGAGAGTCACCTCTCCTGCCTGCCTCCTTACTCTCACTTGCTTCCCCAGAGAGGTAACTCAGTTTTTTGGTTTCCTGGTTTTTCCTTCCTGTGTTTCTTTTCATAAAAATAAGCTGATGTTCATATGTTTTCCAATTTCCTCTTCTTTGTACACAGGAGAGCAGACATTATGTTTCTTCATGCTTTGCTGGAACTCATGAGACTTATATTTTAGCCCAGGTTCCTTCCCAAATGAGCTGTGTGACCTCTGCTGAGGAATTTACTCAGGGTCTTCATCTGCTGAATAAGAGCATTTAAAAAAGTCTATTTTTCTTTTATCTCTTACCACAAAAATATTGCTATGAAATACATTTAGTTTTCTTCTTATCCATTATAAATTTGGAAATTTGTACTCAGAGGGGGAAAAAAAACCTTGGACACTTTGGAGATGAGGGAGGATGGACTTAAGGCTGTGGCAAGTCCTTCTGTAAGCACAGGAGGTGTTCCCAACACTTCCCTCGTGTGGACAGCCCACTCAGCTGTGGCCATGCTTTGTTACTTCAAAGGGGCTTCTCCTGGGACAGAGGGTCTGGCCAGGTCAGGACCCTGCTCTCTTCTGCTTTCTGAGAGAGCCTGTAAGATCGCGCTCCCGAGCTGTGTCTTCATCCAGTTTGTAATTTGGTCTCCGTTCCCCTGAGTGTGAAATTCTGCCGTAGACTCCGGGCCTCCCCTCCACCTTGAATCCTGTGAGTCTGAGACACTACACAAGGACTTGGCTTAAACAGCGTGTGGCTGTGGGATGTTCTCTCTGCCTTCCATGGGATTCAGGTGCCTGAAATGCCCCTGAAAGGTAACTTACAACTGAGAAATTGTAAAACCAGAGGGAACAAGGGTAAAGGGGATTTAACCCTTGGAAGGACCTAAAACTTGTTATTTTTCATAAAACTTCTGTATAATGTATATAGTACATTAAACATGGTATTAATGACATCTTATACGCACAAAGTTAGTTCACCTCCACGATTCCTTGTTCTAATGCATCTTTCCGAGTCTGCCTTTTCCTGCAGCTTCCGTGAGATGACTGTAGATCCGCTTTGCCTTGTTCCCCAGAGGGTGGCACCTCCTGGCATTCAGCATCCCCGAGCCTGCTTTTCCAGTCCAGTGTGGTCAGTGATTCCTGGTCACTGCTGGCTTCTAGAGTCAGCCAGAGCCCAAAGAGCCAGAGTAGCTTGGATTTACCCTAAAAATTAAGGAGGTGGGTAGGGAATAAAGACTTAAATTCAGGTCCCATAACCAATGCAGTATAGCTGTAGTTATCTCTTAAGCTCCCTTCACACCCACCAGGTGCCTGCTGTTGCTTCGCTTGCCGCCCCTCATCAGCGCTGCCCTTCTGAGCAGCCCCGCCTGCTAACGGCTGGTGGACGAGGCGGATACAGGTCACACCTTGGCTGCTCTTCCCTCACCTCCTTTCTGTTTCCTGGAAGCCGCTTCATGCCTACACCTTTCCTCCGGTCCTAACGTCCATGCCACTTCTCTTTCTGTTCCCTTCATCCCTTCTTTTCCCAGCAGGAGAACTCATGGGCATTGGAAACAAACAGCTCATGATGGACAGAAAGCTAAATGGTGCCCATCGGTGTATTCTGATCTCTATTGGGTTGGGGAGCAAAATCTCCAGTTTCCTTTTTGTTGTTTTTGTCGGTACAAAGCTCAGGCGAGACATCGCAGCCAGTGTCCTGTGTGCTAGATTCAAGGGGAGGATGTCAGGTACCAAATGGAGAAACACAGGTCCTGGGATGGACAAAAGCAGCAAGCAGGGAGCAGGGGCGGAGAGCCTGGGCCACGGGCTTAACTTCTGGCTTCGGTTTCCTCATCTGTAAAATGTATAAAAGCAGTAACCTCCCTCACGGGGAGGTTAAACAACAGAAATATGGATTATTTAGAGCAGTTGCTGGCACAAGACAAGAAGTGAGCAAGACTAAGTAGGTTTACTCCCCACTTGCTCTCTGACTCACAGGCCCCTCTGTTCAGTCAGCCCCTGGTCTCTCCGTAAAATGGGGAGAAAAATGTATTTGCCAGGACTACAGAAGCTCAGATGTGAAGCTCCTGCAGGTGCTGCGCACACAGAGGGTGAATTCCCTTTTGTTGGAAGTGTCACGTGAGCGGCGGAGTTCCTCTGCACAGAGACCCAAACAATGTAAGTATTTTCGGCATCCTTTCTGTGCTCTGTACCAGCTATGAGGTTTATTGTGCATCTACCAGGGATGATTCCCATCCCAGCCTGCAGCCACTGACGATAAAGCTGATGACATAAAGCAGGTTCTGTAAATACCAAGGATGAAGCATGGGGGCCGAGGCTTGGTGTCCCAAAGGTGGGAGTGTTGTGCGTCCCAGATGACAGTGGGGCTGCTGTACTGATAACAATCAATGAACAGTGGGATGCAACGTGAAAGTAAATTGATGTTCAACAGCGGCTAACATTTTCTGAGCGCCTGCCGCGTGCCCAGCCCCGCACTGAGTGCCTAGCCCCGCACTGAGTGCCTGGTGTGCGTCGTCACCTTCATTCTTCTGGGTGCCCTTGGGAGTGGGTGCAATGAAGTGAGTTCACAAATTACGGCTGGGAAAATGGGACTGAGAGGGTTTATCAGGCCGCACAAGCAGAGCTGGGCTCTAACCAAGGAGTTTAATCAAAGGGCATTAGGTGATGCTTCGGGAAGGCCTTGGAAGGAGTACAGTTGTACAGTCAGGGAGCAGGTGCTGGTGGGGGGCGCACTGTGGGGTTGGTTCATGGGGAACCCTAACAAGATGGTTTTCAGTTTAACAGAGAGGTACTCCATATTATTTGTAAAGTTCCAAATGCTAAATTCTACTTTGGGCTGTTGAGTGCATGAGTTTAAAACATTTTAATATAGGTACTGGGGTGGGCCAGAAATCTTTTTTCTTGTGTGTGTGTGTGTGTCTGTGAATTTATCTAATTATTTAAAGAGCCAACAGTAAAAATCTGTCTTTTTTATTAAGTATTGAATTCTTATAAATGAGATTTAAGAGGTTTAACTACACGTTAATATTGCTGCCTTGAATATATAAAATTTTTTAAAAATCCATGCTAAAAAAATCAATTGCTAAACTCAAGTTTCAAAAGAGTTCTTAAGTTTGGCATTTAGCTAGGAAACTGATGTTTATTCAGAGGAATGAAAGAATCTAGAAGTCAAAAGGGGAAGGAGGAAGAGGAGGAAAAAGGAAGGAAGGAGGGAGGGAAGGAGGGAGAGAGGGAGGAAACCTTCTTACTCAGTGACTTCTGTCTGTAAGTCGGGGAGGGTGTTTACACCTGCGTAACCTGTTGTCAGTGAGAGGCTGACTCCTGCAAGTCCTCATAGGCTACATTCATAAAACTAAGAACTCAAGTTCCTTAGTGGAATAAGTAGCCTTCAGTGATGGCTGGTGAATGACATATGCAAAACTTGGTTAAATCGTCTCAGAGGATCCCTTCAGAGGCACTTGAGTTAGGAATCAGCATTTGTCGTGGTTGCCTTTATGATCACGTTAGATCAACATTCTTGCTTTCTGTTTGGTTTCTGATGAGGTAGCCAGAAAGTGTAGGATTAGTAAATAGATCCTTTTCAATTCAAAACAGAAAAAAGACTAAGCCTCAGTTGTGTGGTTTTGTAGAGAAGTCTCTGACCTGTGTACAAATGGCATCTTTATTCCAGTGGTTCTCAGTGGAAGCAGTTTTCCTCTGGACGTTCAGCAAAGTCTGAAGACGTCTTTCTGGCTGGGGGCTGGGGGCTGGGGGACCACTGCTGGACTACTGGTGTTTCCAGTGGGTAGAGGCCAGGGTGCAGCCAACCGAACTACGGTGCACAGGTGAGTCCCCAAGGCAAAGAGTCACCCTGCCCACAACGTCAGTAGTGCCCGGCTGAGAAATCTTGCTTTATTCTAACATCATACTGATTGCTTCCTATTGTTAGAAAAGACATTCATTGGATAGGGGTGACTTTTAGACGCAAACTCATCCACGGGTTAGATGAGGGGTGTGCCCCAACCCCAAATTCACAGAACAACGAAGAAAACGTTTCCAGCCTGCGAGTACTGGTGGCCTGACAACAAGTAGAGGTACTAAAGTCTTATGGGTACAAAAAATGGTGGGGGGCAAAGGGAGGAACGGCAAATGAATATTTTATCTCAGAAAAAAAGACAGGGGCAAAGTAGTTTGGACGATGTCAGTTGGCCCAGTGCCCATTTGTCCTGTTTCCCCCCTCCCCCCAGTTTGAGGTTTCTTTATTTATAAATGAAAATGGCATGTAGCTACGGCATGCAGCATGAAGCTCTGATACACATGCGCGTCGTCAAAGGATTACCGCGATGCAGTTCTGCGTACATCCCGGCCACGGTGGGGGACTAAACGTGCCAGATTCTCGACACGCCGGTGTAGACGCATCTGCCTCCGGCTAGCAAACTGGTCAGAGCGGAGGCTGATCGGATGCTCCTGTCTTCTCCTCAACGATCCGAGTGCAGGGGCAGCTGCTTGTAGCAATTAGAATGTGTTGTGTGCAAAGACTAGAGTGTTGACTGAACCAATTAAAAGATCAATTAGTGCCGTGCAAGTGCTTAGAGAAGTAGTTTTCAGTGACATGGGGCAGGCTTTCCATCGGCCCGGAGCGCTGCAAGCGACACCAAGCGCGGGGAGTGTCTGTTCTTTGTTCTGAACTCTTTTCCTTTTAAGATGTTCTGCATATGGTTAAACATTCAATGGAGGCTATCAGTCAGTGTTCTAATATGACCAAAAAAAGGCTTTCCCCCCCTATTTGAGGGGGAAGTAATTAGGTTTTATTCATGTATTTTTATTTTAATGGAGGTACTGGGGGTTGAACCCAGGACCTTGTGCATGCTAAGCACGTGCTCCACCACTGAGCTGTACCCTCCCCCTCACAAAAGGGCTTTTCTTGCAATTATATTTTCCTTTATAGTAATTAAATAACATGCTGGTCATTCATAGCATGCATAGTAATTAAATAATCATGATTAAGTAAAAATAGTAACATAACACTGGATTCATGCAAATACTTTAGTTTGGCTCTGATGCAGATCATTCAAAAAGGCTGTTTTCCCATTAGTTATTTATATATGGTTGGTATTTCTTATAATTGTTTTTATAACTAGGAAAAAATCTCAGGGTTGGTTTTTCTTCTTATGTTGGAATCTCCGCATATGTATGCCACAAGCCATGTGAAAAACTTTGGATGTGACAGATCTTGTGGCATAGTTCTTACGGGCCGTGGGATGGAGTGAAGATGGAATGCACCGAATTTCCTAGTTTCTAAAGTACATAACTCTGGGAGGGGGTCTTCTTGGCAGGTGAGAAAGGGAAATTGACTCCAAGAGAATTTTTCAGGGTGTAAAGTCTTCACACTTTTATTCAGCAAGTATTTAAACAACTAGTATTTAAGCCCAGGACGTATTTCCTGCCCTTTGGTGGTTTATGCTTTAGTGGGAGAGGCAAGGCCACCTAGGTTAGCTATGGCTGTGGCTGACCAGGAACAGAATCCCTGACTCTCCTCTCTGCAACCTGCGAGGCCCCCAGACAGAGAGGCACTGAGAAAAGGCTCAGCGAACATCACGGGCTGTGTTGTTCAGGGCTTTGGGGCTAAACCACTCTAAGGAAGTTCTATCCTTGGTCAATTAAACTGGACTAGAGGTGACCCGGGAAAACTTGTCTGGACAGAAGCTGGCCATATGACCTCCTTTAGGTGGCCTCTCACCTGGGTCCTGCCCCACTTCCTACTTGGCCCTTTTTCATTCTGGAAACCCCTACCCAATGGAAACCACCTGCAGGCTCTTCTCACTCCCCAGCCACATGGACTTGTTGGGTAGTTAGATAAGTGGGGACACTGGGCAGATAAGGTGGAGGAGAGGGAGGATGGTCCAGAAGGTGGCGTTATTTCCGCCTTTAGCATAAAGGGTCTTTACTTCCTTTAAATGAGCGCCAGCAAGCAACCGGTTAGAACCTGACAGCTGCAACTGCGCGGTAGCAACTAGGACCTAACCGGCCATGACCCAGTGCTCACTGTAATATAATTAGTTGCCACCCCCACCCCTGTGGGTTTTTCTGGGTGCATCATGGGTAAGGACGTGCGCAAAAGGGAATAGGCATGACTAAGAGCAGTCAATCAATCAAGAGACCACCTCTAAGCGAGGGTGTAAGAGAAGGGGACAAAAAACCCATCGCTACCCGCCCTTGGATCAGCCCGCCTCCCGTTCTTGGAGATGTACTTTCTCTTTGCTAATAAGTCCTTTTAAATCTTTTACTACACAAAGCTTCTGATCTCTGTCTGAATTTTCTCTTTCAGGTAAGACAAGAACTGGGGTCTTTTTCCTTCTCCCTTGGGGGTCACATCTTGGCCAGGGAGACAATTCAGAAGGGAATCCAAGAGAGGATCTAAAAAGCAGACTGCTGGGAGAGTACTCCAAGTTGACAACCTAGTGTTTATTCTTTCCTTCTCCAAAATCTCTGCCCCTGCCACTGCGGCCCGACAGCGTCCTTGGCATGTGATGATTCTGGTGTTCGTCTTTGTAGACGTGAAGGCAGAAGGAGCTACAGGCATCTCCATGGAGACAGAGTGTCTGGCCAACCAAAGATTTACATGAAAGGATCATGACATAAGGTGGCATTTCATGCGGCACCAAAATCAGGGCAATATTGTAGAGGGTGCCCCAAAACTCTTAGTTGTGGACAACAGAATACAGTCTAGCTAACTGTAGCTACATAAGCTACATCGTAGAGGGTAGTTTTGGAAATTCTAAGAGGTTCAGAGAACCATGCCTCTACACAAGCCAGGAGACACCCACTCACAGCCTGGGGCTGTTCTAGCAGAAAGGTCATTGCTGCTACCACTACTGCCACAGATGACAAAGAAGATTCATGTCCCCTCCTGAGGATGCTCCTGGTTGCTCTCTTCCAAGTACTCTGGGTGCGTCTGCTTTGCAGAACATAGCCTATCACCAACAGAAAGAGCCCGCGTTGCTGGGGCGTCTGGGGAATGTACTGTTTAACTTTGCAGATAAGAGCACACTAGAAGGGATGGGAGTACGTATTGACTGAGCCCACCTGTATCTGCAAAAATGTTACAGGACCTGTTGAAGGTGGCCATGAAAGGGGACTGGAGTTGCTGGGTGAGACCTTCTGAGGAAGTGGACCTTGAGTTGAACTAAAAGGATTTTGGGTTGTTCAGAGGAGGGACATGGACAGTCCAGGCAAAAAGAAAGTAGCTCTGACACTGAGGATGGATGTGACTTTGCTTCTAGAGGGTTCTCTCAATGTGCCATGACAGGGATGGACTTAGAGTTGGTGTTTAAGAGTCATGATGGATCAGGGATGGACTGAGAGTTCGTATTTGAGAGTCATAATGGGTAAGGCCAAACAGAGAAGATGGGGCAGAGATTTGGAATGAGTTTCGTTACCAGACGATTTGGGACTTCATCTTGTGTGTGGTGAGGAGTGACTGGAGAGTTCTCAGAGAGCAGGGACAGGATAAGATCAATGTTTCAGAAGGAGTCTTGTGTCCTCGTATGTATAATGGCTTGAATGGAGCCAGCTGAGGGGCAGGGAGACCAGCTAGGAGTCAGATAATCTGAGTGGCAGGTGGTGACAGCCTAGCCTAGGGTGGCAGCGGTGAGAACGCACACACACCTGAGGAATGGATACAAGAGTCTTTTCAAAAGAAGCAGCAGTATGGGGAAGGGGATCCAAGTTCAAGAGGCAGAATTGGCCACTTACTAACAGTGTGAACTTGACACGTCTTTTGGCGTGGCTGGGTTGGCTTTTGCTTCTGTAAAAAGAAAAGATAACACCCCTTCACCACGCCGCTGTCCTGCGTAGCCAGGAAGCTCCAGTAACGCGGGTTTGCAAGAACACTTTGCCGCCCAGGCAGCATCTCACAATGTGAGTTATTGTTATTGTGAAAGGAAGAGTCAGTGTGGTTGGGCGGCTGATAAGGGGTGAAGAAAGGACGCCTTCAAAAATGGCTCTTGGCTTTCTCCCAAGAGCAGGTGAGCTCTGGGTGGGAAAAAGGACCTTTGGAGATTTGGGGGGAGGTATCAACAGTGTGGATTTGGACATGATTATGGCAGACACAAATGAAGACATGAATTACTGAATGGAAAATCAGAACTGAAGCCTTAGTGAGGTCCAGAAAGGATGAAACCAGAGCAGGATTTATGTTCCCTGTTGTTCCAAAAAATGGTAAGAAAGGAGTAACAGGTTAATTTGCTGTATATTTCACTTTTTTTTTTTTGTTTATTGTTTTGGGGATAATATCCATTTAAATTCTGCTTTAGCTGCAAGCCAGGAATATTGAAGCTATTGATGGACTAAATTATATTACATGAAGAGTAAGTTAACAGTAAGACACTGACCTTCAGATTTGCCTGAGACTGAGGGGTTCCCAGCACTTGGGACTTTCAGTTAAAGCTAGGAGAGTCGGGGCAGGTGAGGATGAGATGGATGGGCGCCCTAACAGGCTAAGAAGAAGCGGGAGGAGATGAGATGGGGACTCCTAGATAATCAACTGGTTACTAAAAGGCCTCCGGTGGTTCATGGTGGACCAGGAAGTGCAGCTAGAAGCTATTCTAGTTTAGTAAAATGAACTCTGGAGAGTTCAGGAAAGAGCCAGAAAAGCCTCTCCTGGGACAAAATAAAGCTGGCATCCTCAGTACTCTAAACATTGTAGGGGGTGGAGGATTATCTTATCGAGTTAAGGAGGAGCCTGTGACAAAGATGGGGAAATGATTAAAGTTATGCTGACTAAGAAGGACATGGGTACTTTGTATTTGAGGGGTTTCCATTTTTTTGTGAAGTTATTCTAAAAATCATGTTTTTCCCTGCGCATTTGATGTGAGCTTACATTCAAGACAGAACCATCTTTTTTTTTAAAAAAAAAAAAAAACTATTCTTTTTCCTTCCAGTTTTATTGAGATAAAATTGACATACAACACTGTGTACTTTTTTGTGGGTGAGGGTAATTAGGTTTTATTTATTTATTTTTAATGGAGGTGCTGGGGATTGAACCCAGGACCTTGCGCACGCTAAGCACGTGCTCTACCACTGTGCTATACCCTCCCCACCTAGAACCGTTTTTGTGATTTTGAACAAAGACCTGGAAATAAAAAGATGGAGGTTGGTGTGGGGCAGCACTGGCTGGGAAAGCTCTCATCTTGCCTCTCAGGGGGGAAGCACTGGCCTCATTAAGAGGAGATGGACGACTCGCCAAGTGAGAGCGCAGCTCCACCAAAGGAGCAGGTCCAGGGAGTACAAGGATCCTCGTGTGCTCAGCCGTCTGGATGCTGCAGCTCTCAGAGGTCAGACCTTCTGCCATTGCAGCCTTCCTTGCCTGGCCCTGAGCTTTCGTGGATGACCCAGAACTAAATGGGGCTCTGAGAACCACGGGAGCCAAGAATCACAAGGAAACCATCAACGGCAACTAGGGGTTCTCGATTTAAAAAAATAAATTAAGGCATACCCTTCAAAGTGTTTCCCAATTGTTACGGGTTAAATAATGTCCTCCTAAAATCCACATGTTGGCGTGTGCCTCAGAACGCTGCCCTGACTTGGAAAACACAGCCTTTCAGATGTAATCAGCCAAATGAGGTCATTCAGTGGGCCTGTGTCTAATATGACTGGTGTCCTTATAAAAAGGGGAAATCTGGACGCAGACCCGCAAACGGGGAGGGCGCCATGTGAAGCTGAAGACAAGACTGGGGTGAAGTTTCTGCACGTCAAGGAGACCAAAGATCGCCCAAACCGCCAGAAGCTAGGAGAGGCTCTCACAGCCTCAGAAGGAACCAGCCCTGCTGACACCTTGATCCAGGACTCCTCACTTCCAGAATCCTGCGACAGTAACTTTCCATTGTTTAAGCTGCCAAGTGTGTGGTGCTTTGTTACAATGGCCCCAGGAAACAAACATACTGATGAAGTTTTATTTGTACCTATTTTGGTCAAAACAAAACAAAAAATAGAATGCTACTTGCCTTTAGGTTGAGTAAGAGAAACAAGAGAGATGACTTCTAAACAAACTGAATGCCATTATACAAACTGGGAGAAACCAGAAATGTTCTTGTTCGTTTGCGTTTAGGAATATTTTTCAAAAAATGTGATTGACAGCCACTTACTTGAATACAATAGGCTGTCCCTCCACCCAGCACTCATCATTTCTGAAATGAAATATTAGCTGAAGGCCTCAGAAGATTGCCAATAAAACTGCTAAAAGACTCTTTTGATCTCTAGGAAGCACAGAGGACAGATACAACTTCATTCCTTCTGGAAAACGCTTTGTTCTTTTAACTCCACTTGTAGAGGCAATAGGAAAGCGTATAATACAGCAGGCTTTCCTTCTTTGTAGAACAAAGTTAATCCAGGTCCTTATCGTATGAAACTGCACAGGGATATAATCTTTTAGAAGACATAAATAATTCTCCTTAATACATTTGGAAATACTTTGATCTTTCTGTATACTTCTCCATAGCAAAAGAGTCCTGCAAACCTTATTTTACTTATTTAGAGGTTAGTTAAATACAGTGAAGGTTATAATACTAGAGCTTTTAAAATTGCGTTTTAAATATAAGCTACCAAAAGGATAAAGACAATTTTACTAGGTCCCGAAAATTCTAAATTACATACATGCCAGTCTGCCCCTCCCCCCATTCCAATGCCAACACCACTGATTTAGTTTTCGTGTCTTTACTTTTCTCCTGTTTTATTACCTCTGTTAATGGACTTTAAAAGATTTTTAAAACCCTATTGTGTCTTGAAAATTTTAATATTCAAGTGAAGGCTTCGTTCTTATAGCATCTCTGCTGTCCTGGGTCTAATGGTTCTAATAGCCCCTCCACCCCACTGTGGATTCGGCTGATTAAGGGATTGGTGGGACAGGATGCTGCAGAGGAGGGTAAAACCTTAGAAGGTCCCTTATTCATTCCACAAGGAAGATCTGAAGGTCTTTTGGCCTGGGAGCTGCTGAAGATTCTGAAACAAGAGAATGATAGGGTCAGCTCTGTGTCTTGGCAAAAACACTCTGGAGGCCGCTTGGGGAATGGGTTGGTGGCCTTTGGGCTGGGGGATGAGACTTGAACCAGGGAGGTCTGGTCGAGAGGCCAGGAAGCAGGAAGACGTGGCGGCATTGTTGGGGGTTGGCATGTAGGAGGTGTTCAGATGCCATAAGACTGTCCACGGTTTAGTGCTACACATTTGTCACGTCACCGCTGGAAACACAGGTGGTGTGAATCCCTTGACCCATCCTTCATGGGGAAATAAAATGCAGTGCTTGGTGCTGTTTAATAAGCACTAAGAGAAAATCAAGAGTCAGCGTTTGGCCCTTGGTGTTTCCACCCCGGCTGTGTTAGTCTCATTCTAAGGAATTCAGAAAATTCCCGATTGAGAAACTAGGTTGAGGTGGGCTCTCGCACAGAATTCACAGAATTCCCTGGGCTTGTCCAAGTGGTCAGCGACACTACTGTATTTCTTTGCTATATTTGTCATCTGAGCAACGGGGAGGGCAACTCAGTCTCCAATGCTCAGCACACAGACAGAGAGCCAAGGATGAGCTCAGCCTGGATGCCCGGGAGCCGAGGTGGGGCCGGCAAGCATTTGTTCAGCAGCCAATGGCCCCCTGAGTTGTCCACACTTGCCCCATACACAGAAGCTGAGGGACGTGGTCACTTATCTCTGAGATCTGGGTGCGCTGCTGTGGCATCAGAGGGAGCCCTGCCAGTTTCCAGGGGGAGAACCCAATCCTGGTCAAAGGTTTGCAAGAGAACCGGACAGGTTGGCTTGTGCGGTTTGCTGCAGTGACACCTTTCCCAAGTCCAGGCGCAGGTAAAGCCTTGCTTCCAGGTGTGATCAAATCTATTTCACGCAGAAGACCAATAGGTGGCAGAGCGACCTTTCCTTGTGCCGCAGCCAGCCCGTGTAGAGAAACCACCACTGGCGGGCCTCCATCGTGCAGCTTGGATAGAGACCTGAACAGTTCAGTAACAGGGTAATTTTAGAATTATTACACATTTTACGTGTTGATGTATGTTAATGATGAATCTTGTGTAAAATGTTTCGAGTTAACGAAGATTTCAAGCCCTAGGGCATTTAACCAAAGTATTTATAGACGCTGTTTTCTTAACTCATTTGCTTGTGGCTAGACATTTTTTGGTCATTTTATAGGATATTTCCTCTTTTTTGATGTGTAGAAACAAAGGTGAAAGCAATTCTAATTTTAGGTGCTTTAAAACTATTCTTCTGTGTTGTATTAGAAGGCAGCATATACAGGGAAGGTTTGCCTCTGTGATTTCAAAAAGTCAAGCCCATGGCAAGAGAGTCACAGAGACACTAGAATCTTGGAATTTGAGAGAGGGAAAGATCTATTTTTTTGAAAAAGTTAAAATTTTGCTCTTAAAATGGAAGTTAAGATACTGGCTTGGACATCCTCGCCAATATTACGTTGACTAGATGAATTTTGCTAATGATTTTTTTTTTTTATCTTTGCTTTCCTGCATTACAAAGTCAGGATCCAGAGTTCATTTAGAAACATGCACATGGGAAAATTTTAGAAGCAGTCACAGATGTCCTGGTGGCTGTTGCAAATAGGGAGTTATCACGTCTCTAACTTAAAATGGTCTCTGGGGTTTTGCCTGCCTTGGGCACACACGTATGGGGTTGCCTCCCAACCTTATCTTTGCTTTTATCCCCCTGTGGTCAGGTCAGAACCTGGATGAGGGTGAGGTCAGTGAATTGTGGTTTTGGCCACATCATTTAAGGGGGCACAAAAAACCTGAGTCGTCACTATAAACAATTACTTTAATGCAATATTTTTAAAAATCAAAATAACAGAGAAATCCAAATGAACCAGATACCAAAAATCTGAATAATATAATCAGTAACAGTGCCACGCCAAGCCCTGTCTGAACCCGAGGCAAAAGGAAGAATCAGGAACCCAGAGTCTGCTTTTATTTAAAACTCTGTTATTTTGTTCATTGTGAGCTTTGCCATGGATTTTGACTTTTTAAAATCGTGCGTTAAAATATTACTTCATTGTTTTGGTTCTTCCTTATATTTTTTGTGCCCCAGGCAAAGGCCTCGCTCTCCTCACCCTAATCTGAGCTTGCTTGTCCTTGGGGTTCACTCACTCCTTGCGAAATGTCTAGAAGCCCTTCTCAAGGAGAGGTTTGAGGCCCCTCTAAGGCTGGGTGTCACCCGAAGGAAAAACAGCCGGAAATGCAAAGCGAGAGTGAGGCTGTCCAGCAAGTTGCTAACGTTTTCCAGGTTGGCCTCAGTTTGGGGGGAAAATATATACTCTTAAACCATTTGTTTCATTTCTTCTCTTTTCCTTCTCCCTGCTCGGCTTGTGGCCCGCGCGCCCCCCTTAGCCTGTGCTCTGTGTTGCTGAGCTCCAGACATTTCTCAATATGCCCAGATGTTTCTGGAAGCGTCTCTTTTTTTCAACGTCCCAGAACTTCCTTAACTTCTTTAACCAGATCTCTCATTGAAGAAATTGGCTATGAGCTGGGACTTTTCATTTTAGCCCATCTGGGTATCTAAGTCACAGTCGACTGAACCCAAAGCTCCTCTTAGGTCACTCGGAGTTACTGTCAAATGGTCCTGAGGACAGTCTGGCTTGCGAGGAGTACCTTTCACCGTGAGGGACAGCCTTGCTTTTAGGAGTTTCATTCTCTCCATTTTTCACTCCTGACACCCGTAGCAACAGTATTCTCACAGCTCAGAAACCTCACCAGTGGGACCACCATCTTCCTTACCACTTCCCTTTAAAGCTGATACTCAGTCTGTTCCCAACTGCCCATGAACCAGCTCAATTCTCTTCGACAGAATTTGCTTTCAAGTTTGCCACAGGGACCATTTTTCTATGAATGGGGCTGAGCATCTTTTTTAAAGAGCAAAGCATGATGGTTCATTCAATTCTCCTCCTTCCCCTCTCTCCACCTACCAGAGGTATGACAGCCTCAGCCCCCCGGGGAGCTGCACCTTGGGAGTGGGTCCAACCTAAGTGACAAGTGCAGGGGCTGTGACACAAGTGCTGCCAGAGAGCCCGGGCACCCCAGTAGAAGGGCGGGCACCCCAGGAGAAGGGCGGACACCCCTTCCCCCACCCCCCAGGTGAAACTGTCCTTGACTTCAAGTCTTGCTTTAGATGATAAATAGAACAAGGCAGGAAAAGGCTAGGCATGAATACCAGTTGGAAAAGTACCAGTTTGAGGTCCAGTGTCCTTAGAAATTACAGATTAAGAAGACAAACCTCAGTTCGAAAAAGCACAAATCCTTTTGGGAACATTCCGTGAATGGACAATTTAAGTCCCACTGGGGTCAGTAGCACCTCTGTGTGTTTGTTTACAGGACCACAGAATAATTAATGTTTGGGATGAACATTTTAAAATAACAGACAGATTTCAGAAAGATTTAAGTTAGCACACTTCAAGGGAAAAGGAGATTAGACTCAGACTTTTGGTCTTAAAAATTTTAATTTTCCATTATGCTCCAAAGAAAAAGAGATTTTTTTTTAGAAAAACAGGATTTAGTTATTCAAACATTGTCTTAGCTAGAATAACTCTTTCTCTGAACATTCTAGGCCCAGAAGATGTCATTCTTAATATGTCAGTTCCCAATTAGTTTATTTTTGAAAGAAATAACAGAATGTTTTTACTTATATGCTTATTTTGCAGCTGATTTTTTTGTTTTTTTTCCCTTATCATTAAGCACTTCCAGACAATCAGAGCAAAACAGAATTGCCTATTTAATACTTTAGCTGAGTTATTTTTCTTCTTCCAAACATGTTTAAGCTCATGTTGGGAAAAAAGTTGGATAGTTTGCTTCTTAAGGATATAAATGTATATCCTGTCTTTTCCTAAATACACAAGAAAACTGGGTTAAGCCATCTTTTCTTGAAAATTATTCTTGGCAACTCTTTGGGAAAATCTGTTAGCTTGTCAAGATAAATTTTACAAGCAGTATCCCAGGTTATGGAAACCATTGCAAAATATCTGAGAGATAAAGGACCTTTGCAGAACTAGGGTTACAAATGTGTTTATATATTTTACATATATTTTGGTACTGTGAGTACTCAAAATATTTGGATGTTGTGTGAGCCAGAGACAGCTTTCATTATTTTATTTTACGTTTTGAGTAAAAGATACTGTAGTGAAAGAGGATTTAAATTTTTAAGGGGGCACCCGGCGAGAATGAAAACTCAAATTCTTTTGAGAAGCAATGCTCTGCTCTTTCCAGAATGTTTTTCTGTAGGTAACTGTCTAGGGTGTCTTTTTGTTCCCAGTTGTTTATTGGCGTTATAAACGAGGACAGGACCTCACACCACCCAGATGAGTTGGCCTTGATTTTGAATTTGCCCATTAACGCTGGCACAAGGCCTTTCGTCTCCCGCTTTGTCTGAGTATGTGTGTGACCGTGTGTGCTTGTTTTCAAATTTCTGTGCATCGTCAAGTGCCCACCTCCGATGACTCCTTCTGACACACAGACGCCTGCTTTCCTTCTACCCCGATGGAGGGTATGGTTTCCAGACTACTGGAGAAAGAGGACGTGGGAGAAACTCTGGCCCACCCACTGTGCTGTTCATTTTGCAGAATTGCAATGAATAGAAAGTCAGGGTGTCTTAAATGGAGGGCATTTGACATACCTTGGAATCAAAGGAGCTTGAGTTCAAACCCCATCACTCACTCATTGGCTGTGTGACTTCAGACAAAGTATCACCCACTCTGAGCTCTTTCCTACTTTATCTCCTCAGAGCTGTGAGCCCTAAATGAAAGGATGTGTGCAAAGTGCTGAAGTGGTGGTGATACGCTGGGGATGCCCAATAAAGGATGCCAGTTTCATATTATTATTGCTATTATTATTAATATATTGCAGGGCTTTGAATGTGTATTTAAGAATATTCTTAAAAATAGATTTTTTTCCCCATATAGAAGAGTAATTTAAATTAATTAGAATTTATCTTGACTAGAGCTGAGGTTAAGGATCTGGAAAGAATGGCCTTGGCCATAATCAAAGAAATAGAGTGAGCCAATATTCTTTTTACTTTATGTATTCATCTATCTTTTTCCTTTTTAAAAATCATGATAAAATATACATAATATTTATCATTTTAACCATTTGTAAGTGGACAACTCAGTGGCATGAATGCATTTACGATGCTGTGTAACTATCACCACTATCCATACTCAGAACTTTCTCATCACACCCAACGGACACTCTGTACTCGTTAAACAGTGGCTCTCCCTCCCCACCCCCAAACCTGTCCTTCCCCAAACCCCAGTAACCTCTATTTATTCATCCTTTTAGCCATTAGCAACTGAACTCAGCTTGCTAACCATATGCAATAGTTTTCTATTGCCGTGTAATGAATTAACACAAACTAAGTGACTTAACACCAAGGTCTATGATCTCACAGTTTCTGGAGGCAAGAAGTCCAGGCGTCGTGTAGGGGGTTGTCTGCTTGGAGAATCACAAGCCACGGGGAGGATGTTGGCTGCTCTATGGTCATCATCTGCGGCTCAGGGCCTACTTCCAATCCCATAGTTTGTGGAACTCATATCCTTGTGGTTGTAGGACTGAAGTCCTCATTTTCTTGCTATGGGTTGGCTTAGGACTGCTTTCAGCTGCTAGAGGCTGCCTGCTGTTTCTCACCGTGAGGTCTTGTCAGTGATTCACAGCATGGTAGTTGCGCCTTCTTCCAGGCCAGCAAGAGCATATCTCTGATGTCTTCCTCAGCAACCAGCCAGAGAAACTCACTTTAAAAGGCTTCACCTGATGAGGCCAGGCCCACCCCCAGTCAATTTCCCTTTGCCATATAAATGACCATGATCCCAGCACTGACACCATAATCACAGTTTCTGCTCCCATTCAGAGAAAGAGGTTATTTAGGGCATGTGTACACCAAGGGAGGGCATTTTGGGACCATGGTAGAATTCTGTTACCATGCTCTAACAGGGCCAAGAACCCTCAGCCGGATTGTTCTACAGTAGTTCTTTTTCTGCTTAATTTCCACCAAGTCACTATTGATGTTCTGCTTTTTAAGGCTGTGTGAGTTGGATACTGGGGCAGGGAATGTGAGTCTGCACTTCTAATTCATGTTAATTTGATCAAGTCCTTTCACTTTCTGAATCACTTAATCTATATCTGTATTTAGGGACCCTCAGTAAAGGGCCGTGGACCTGTGATGTGACAGACAATCATGTATTCCCTCAACAAACAGCCACTCAGTATCTGCTGTGTGCCAGGCCCTGAGCTGGGTTCAGAAGGGCCGTGACTGCTACCAGTTCTAGATGTTGCCCTTCAGTCATTTATCCAAATAAACCCAAAAAACAAAAAACAACAAACCCCACTGAATGCCTACAGATTGTCGGACACTGGTTCAGGCACTGAGGATGTATGAGTGATCAAAGCCGAAAGTCTTGCGTTCATACAGCTGACGTTATTATCAAGGGAAACAGAAAGTACGCATCATCCATACGTAAGGTGAATAATGTGCTGGATTATGATAAGTGCTGTGGATAAAAAGTGTTCTGGGGAAGGCAGAGCAGGAATGGCAGGTGGTGAGGTGGGAGGAAGGTGTAATTTCCAAGGATGATCTTTAGTAATACAGGAAGTCTTAGGAATACTAGCCAGGTGATATTCTGAAGTCATCTCTTGAAAATAATGATCAACAGAGAGAGAGCTTTCTAAAACATCTAGCTCCAGTGGGTGATGTGCGGTGGGTTGTTGAAAGAGAATTTCACTTCTGTGGTCCCGCCCATAAGGAGTGAACAATTTCGGTCTCAGCCACAGGCAACAAGGGAATCGTAGAATGAAGCCCATAAACACTGAAATGTTTGTATCCTAGACATGGGGAGAGCCAGCCCTCTGAGAACTTTCAAAAGGATCTAGAGGATATTTGGGGTAACCCTCTCTCCCTCTGGGGCCTCCTAGCTTTGGTGATGTCCCTAGGCTAGCCATAGAGCCAGGCAAAGAGGAGAGCTAGAGGGACCTGGAGATGGATGACCTCCTTCAAACCTTTTGTAAACTAGTTTAGGAAACTGAGGTTCTAGGAAGTAAAGTAACTTGCAAGGTCACCCAGAGAGTGGCAAAGCTGAAACTAAGCCCAGACTTCCTGACTCCTCCTGCAGTGCCCACCTCCCTCTTCCTTCCCAGCTTCACCCTCGGGTTCGCCCCCTCCCTGCTCCTGCGCATGCCCACAGACACCTGCGCGTACCTCCTGTGGGCTTGGACCCTGTTCTCCTGACTCTGGAGCCCGTAGGTGCCTGAGGAGAGGGAATGTGCCTTGATGCTGGATTCCTTGGCTAGGGCTACAGTAATGAAGAATCACAAACTGAATAGATTTTAACACCAGAAATTCATTGTCTGGAGGCAAGAAGCCCAACATGGAAGTGTGAGCAGGTTTGGTTCTTTCTGAGGCTATGAGGGAGAATCCCTTCTATGGCTCTCCCCTGGTTTCTGGTGATTTGCTGGCCATTTTTGGCATTCCTTGGACCAGATCTCTGCCTTCACCTTCACATGATGTTCTTCCTGTGTGCATATCTGCAGCCAAATTTCCCCTTTTTATAAAGACACTGGTAAGATTGGATTAGGGGTCACCCTAAGACCTTGTCTTAACTAATTACATCTGCAATGGCCCTGTTTCTAAATAAGGTCACGTTGTGAGGTCCTGGGGGTTAGGACTTTAACAAATGAATTTTGGGGAGTGCAGGATTTAACCCTTAACAGATGCTGTATCCCCAGCACGCAGCGTGGAAGAGGCACTAGATAAATAACAGAGTATACTTTGTCTTCTCTGGTTTCTGCATCGCCATGATCTGCCCCCTTGATGACTTACTTTTCCCATTTCTTAGCTTTCTCGGGCCACTGCCTGTCCATCAGCTGTGAGATCTAGTCTACAGATATGTACCAATGAGAGAGGACCAGACAGCCTCTCCCAGATCCCCAGAGCCAGTCCCCAAAGGAGACATTGATTAGTGATTCTGACCATAGAAGGAAAAAGCCTGAACTCATGTGAATATTTTAAAAGTGGCCTCAGAGTTGACACAGGGGAAGGCCAGGACTTGCCTGTGATTCCATCTTCTCCACAAATTCCAAACTCCGGTGTTCAGTCAGTGGAGCATCTTGGCCAGATTCTTTCAAGTACATCATTCTAGTTGTTTCACCATAAATATTTCATAGCAGCAGAAACAGATCCTAGGATGTATATTTCAAGGCTCAGCACTAATCCTGCTTCCTCCATGAAGCCTTCCAGGATTTTTTCAACCAGGAGGGGCATCTTTCTCCCCTGAATCCCTGTTTCACATACATCTCCATCATGCACAAGTGTTTTATCCCAGAATTCACTGCATTGTAACTGTTGGCCAAAAGATTGAATATACAAATGAATGACTGGAGCAGTCCAGAGATGGTGAGCAGACTGAGGTTTCAAGTTAAAAGATGTTAGGAAATTCATCTTTATCTGGGTAACTCTTTCTACTCTGATAGCAGAAATTACCTTTAGCAGAGAAAGATGATGTACATCACAAAGATCAAGATAAGACATACACTTTAATTGATACTAAGATGTAAATGACTGATACAGCATTCTTGTCTAAGATTTTGTTTTGATAAAAGAAAAAGGAGCATGACAATACAGAGGTTGCTTGAAGGGAGGCAAGAAGGAGTAATAGGGAAAGTGAAACAAAGCACAAGGAAGGGCACTGGAAGGAGATAGAAGCCACTGAATATCAATTTTACTTAGTCTACAATTTTTTTGGTAGCCAAATTACCTCTTTTGTCTGGAGGGAAAAAGAAGAAATGAAAGCCTCTTGGTCCCTTGATTCCCAAGAGAATTATTCTATTCTCCCGCCCATCAGGCTGCTTTCCTTTTCAATAAGAAAATTTTCTTTACTCAAAATGTGAATGCCTAGACATTTAGGAATATGCTGGAAGCTAATGAATTTTACCCTTGAACTTGATCTTATGCTATAAATGAAAGCATACTTACAGATATCCACCTAACAGGGCCAAAGGCACAACCTAAACATTAGTATGTTACTGAAATAAACGTGGAAAAAAGTCAGTTTACTGGAACCTCTGTATAAGGCTATGAGTTTAGTAAATTTTGTGGTACTTGGGAATCAGCAGAGATCCTCAGGACAGCCCTCTGATATACGGGGGTCCCTTATCTTGTGTAATTTAAAACATGCCCCATCAGGCCAGTGAACGTGCTAGGGAGAGCTGCAGCTCCTTTGAGTATCTGTGGGAGAGGGAAGTTCATTACATCTGACCGACTGATAGTTAGTCAGGTCCTGATGAAAGATGTGTCTCAGATTATGTCTAAGTATTTGTTGGAAAGCATGCCAGAAAGTTTAAAGGGAGAGCTGAGCCGTAGACAGGCCAAAGATCTGTCTTGCATCTATAAGGCAGAACTTGAGCACAGTTATTGGAACATGTACACATTCACAGTATTAAAAAAAAGTCGGCGGTGGCGACCGCCAGGAAGAAATGCCAGACACTCTACTGGCCTGGCTCTAGCCTGACGTATGTTCATTCATGGGCACGGAGCCGAGACGGGGGCTGTTCTCAGCCCGGGCCAGACTTAATGCTTCATTACCTTACCCACCTCAACACAGGATGTAATGTTGAACACTGAGCAGTAATAGCTGGCAATAGAAATCAACATAAATTACCGTATGTTTAAATCCTTGGATGTTTTTCCAGTGTATGTTCACAGTCTGTATTCTGAAAATAATGTGGTTGGGTACTTAACAAACCATGGATCTTTGCTCTTAAGTGAATTAAATCTGGTAAATATTTTCTTATTGTGAAGGTCAATTTCTGCACAGCATGCAAAATTCAAGTAAAACAAATCTGTGATGTTCCTTATTGAGCTTCTGTCTTTTCCAGTAACTGAGTTTTACAACTTAAAGGCGAGCAAAAGGCCAATTTCATATGCATTTGTTAAGTATAATTTTATGTTTAGTGCTCCCTGTATTAGGGGATAAGTAGGCTCATCTTACATGTGCTTTTATAGTTTGAATCTTATAATCATTATAAAATTATGAAAACTGTCAGATGCCACTAAGAAGCTTTATTTTTTAAAACCACTTTATTGAGATATGGTTGGCATACAAAAAGCTGTACATAGTTAATGTATACAGCCTGATGAATTCGGTGATAAGTTTACACCTCTGAAATCATCACCACTTTCTATGCCGTGAACATATCCATTACTTCCAAAAGCCTTCTACCATCCTCTTTGTTTATTATTATTATTGTTTTTCTCATAAGAGCATTTAACATGCTTTACGCTTCATAGCACATCTCAAGGATTTATTCACCTTGTATATCTGAAACTTCACACCCTTTGACTAATATAGTTTGATACTTTCAAATTTTAAAAGTGAATCTGTCCATATTCCAAAGGCTTCTCTATCCAGAAAGGAAGGATGGAATCTGAATGCTGTGTGGAAGGAATAAAGTTTTGAGCACGTGATTTAAAACTCAAAAGGTAACAAGCATTGACTGATCAAAGCAGAATTTTCCTGCAGCTTGTGGCATGACAGTTTCCTTTTTCTGTCTGCTCACAATATCTCTAGAATGTGTTGACCAACTTTGACATAAATGTCTGAATGAAATAATCGTCTAAGCTTTAATTTTGACCCACCTTCTTGACACCAAATAAAATGTGCCAAATGAGATTTTTCCTTATATTTCAATGAAATTTGATTTGCAGTTATAGAGCTATGTGGTCACACTGGATGGAAATCTGTGTTTTACAGACTCCACAACGTCAAATACATCGTTTCCGTGTACAAATGTGTCCATTTGGTCTTCAAATGACTGCTTTCAATTGTTGTGAACTATTTTAAGATAATTTGGAAACTATTAAAGTATATCTATATGTATTCTTACTGTTTGCTAGTTACTTTGACATTTTGCAAGAAAATACTGGTTAAGAAGATTTTTAAAAATATTTGAAGTTGGTAGATCTTTAATTATTATGATGGGTAAAGTCTCCCTGTAAGTATTTAGCTGTACCTGAAAAGTTGACACATTTTTGAATGCTAGAACTTAAGGAACCTTAAGGCACACCTTAGCCACTTTTCTCAATGCAAAAAACTGACCTTTCAGCCGGAGTTGTCTGTTGTCTTGCCAGTGATCTCCTGCGGGATCTCCACATCTAGCACTCTTTCTACTACACCGAGACACCAGCTTTTCTGATCTCAGCCAAGCTCAGATAATTAAAATATGCCATGGTATTCCAGACAATCTAAGATCTTCCTAATACTGTTATCCAACGTCTGTTCTCAGTCCCCCTCAGTGACCAATACTCCCGGTCTGTAATGGGGAGGAGAAGGGACATCACATTTATCAAATGACTCAACATTGGAACTTTGGCAATATCCCTAAGTGATGATGTATTTGTGTGGATTTATGAAAAAACATTACTTTTCTTAACACAAAATTTAAAATTATAGTTGAACCTTGAACAACATGAGGGTTAGAGTACTGACACCCTGTGTAGTCAAAAATCCACATATAACCTTTGACTGCCCCCAAATTAACTACTAACAGCCTGTTGTTGACTGGAAGCCTTACTGATAACATAAATAGTTGAATAGAAATCTGCATTTTATATATATATATATAAATATATATATATTGCTTTCTTACAATAAAGTAAGCTAGGGAAAAGCAAATGTTTTTAGAAAAATTATAAGGAAGAGAAAATACATTTACAGGACTGCACTGTATTTATCAATATCAATACCATAGGCTTACAATGTCTACTTGCAAGATGAATTGTCTGTCAGTACCTACATCAATATTGTTTTATATGATACAAAACACTGTGGAAGTTATAGGCATTACTAACACTAGACATCAAAAATGAAAAGATAATGTAAAAAAGAAATTCGTTATTTATTTACAGGTATAATGATTCATGCGTTGACAACGAAGAAGCAGCAATAAGCTTGCTTCATGGCAGCCTAGTGCAATCCGTACGATTGCTTCACAGTGTCCTAGCCTATGCACTTGTGAGTGAATCGTCATAAAATTTTTATGGCATACAGTATTACATTTTAAGAAAAAAGACACATGAAGACAGGCTAATACACGGTTTCTCCAAATACAAGAGAGACAGAAAAAGAGGCATCCTGTATGGGAACGTAATTCTTTGAAAGCGAAATTCTCAAACAGAAAGAAAACTAACACATTGTTAATTTCATATTAATTATCACTCACTTTTGCCTGGGTAAGGATAGGCTAGTAGCTACACATATTTTATGCATTCATGACATACCTAACATTTTCTTAATTTTTTCAGTACCTCTATAAGCTATGCAGTTTATCTGTTTTTTTTTTTTTAAATTGTCACAGATCTCCCAAATTTTTCCAATAGATTTATTGGAAGAAATCCACATATAAGTGGATCCATGTAGTTCAAACCCATGTTGTCCAAGTGACAACTGTATACCACAATTCTGTGACCACGTTTTAATATTTCATTCATTGAAATACTCAAGAATAAGAATGGTGGAGGTCTCTCAACCGTGCAACACCCTGTTAATACTTATGACTTAAAGAACCCATGTTCTCACTCTTTCCTTTAGAATTGTTGGGCAGATATCTGTTCCTTCCAACCAAAAAGTGAGATGGAATCCTGGCTCCATCTTTAGCTGTTCGATGTCCACAAATCCTCCAGGAAAATTTTTCTTAATTTCCTGAGATAGAAGTCACCATGATCTTTGCAACTCCCAGGACACTAACACTTTATGTCTCAGTTTTCTGGTCTTGTGTCTTACCCCACTTGATAAATGGCAAGGCCCTTGGCGGCAGAGCCAAGGTTGCTCATCTTTGCTTTCTTTGCCAGAGGCATGACGTGGTATGTAAAGTGCATGCCCTATTTGGTAAACGGTGAGGTATCTAGTCTAATCCCACGTGTTTTACTCTGAACGTTTATGTCCTCCTAAAATTCATATCTTTTTTTTTTAGATTGAAGTATAGTTGATTTACCATGTTGTGTTAGTTTCAGGTGTACAGAAAAGTGATTTGGTTAGATAGGGAGATAGATAATTGTCAGATTTATGACTCTACAGTTCTTCTCACAATCCGGTACTCCAAAATAGGCATGCTACGTAAGAACTACCTTGTTTAGAAATCATAGTAGAGGAGTTAGCTACTCTTATCTCTGATTTATTTCAAGGTTACACTATTTTTTTTTATTTCTATGTTTTTTTAATTGAAGTATAGTTGATTTACAATGTTATGTTGGTTTCTGGTGTACAGCATAGTGATTCAGATATATATATATATATATATATACACTTTTTAAAGATTCTTTTCCATTATAGGTTATTACAAGATACTGAATAGTATTCTCTGTGCTATACAGTAGGCCCTTGTTGTTTATCTGTTCTATATGTAGTAGGGTGTATCTGTTAATCTCAAACTCCTAATTTATCTCCCTCAACTCTTCTTCCCTCCAGTAACCATAAATTTGTTTTTTATGTCTGTGAGTTTATTTCTATTTTGTAAAGAAGTTCCTTTGTATCATTTTTTTTGGATTTCACATATAAGTGATATCATATGATGTTTGTCTTTCTCTGACTTCATTTAGTATGATCATCTCTAGGTCCATCCATGTTGCTGCAAATGGCATTATTTTATTCATTTTTGTGGATGAGTAGTGTTCCATTGATATATATGTACCACAGTTTCTTTATCCAGTCATTTGTCAGTGGATGTTTAGGTTGCTTGCATGGCTTGGCTATTGTAAATATTGCTGTTATAAACATCGGACTGCGTATATCTTTTCAAATTAGAATTTGCGTCTCTTCTGGATATATGCCCAGGAGTGGGATTGCTGGATCATATGGTAACCTCTATTTTTAGTTTTTATAAGGAACCTCCATACTGTTTTCCATGGCAGCAGCAGCAGTTTATATTCCCACCAGCCACATAGGAGAGTTCCCTTTTCTCCACACCATCTCTGGCATTTTTTAAATCAAAATTTATATCTTGAAATCCTACCCGCCACTGTAATGTATTAGGAGGGTAAGGTCTTCAGGGGGTAATCAGGCTGTGAGAGTGGAGCTGTCATGAACACGACCAGTGCTCTTATAAGGAGACCAGAGAGCTCATTCTTTTTGCCCTCTGCCCTGTGAGGGTACAATGAGCGACAGCCATCTGCAAATTGGAAAGCAGGCTCTCCCCGGATACTGGGTGCCTCCAGAACTGTGAAAATGAATCCTTGTTCTAAGCCCCTAGTCTATGGTACTTTGTTGTACAACATGAACTAACTAAGCATGAGGCATACGGGTAAGAGCAGGCAAAGGCAAGGGAATGGAGGCTGGGGCTCCATTTTGTATGGGTAAGCAGTCTGAGTTTTATTCCATAGATAAAAGGGATCATCAAGACATGCTGGCTAAAGAGGAATGTCATGAGTTGAATATGACTTTGGAAAGTTAATCTGAGCAATTCGTGTTTGGAAGATTGTAAGGAGGCCTTTGTAATATTTAGGACAGCTGGGACTATCGGCGTGACTTTGTTTGTAGGAGAAAAGAGGGGTAAACACTGGAATTATGATGAAAGTAGTATTGATTTGGAATTGATTGGGTCACAGAACTACATCAAAAATGACCTTATATATCAGACTGCCCAGCCATGTCCTGTCCCTGAGTCTCTCTGGAATCCAGGTGGCAGGTGGTGAACCAGGATCTGATGCCCTAAGGGCGGTCTCACCACCTCCCAGTGCATCTGTCATCATCTTTGGACAATATAAATTTTTTTCCTTGGAGTAAGTGAAAATGTTCCTCATTTCCCACCTATGGGTCCTGGTTCTGCCTTCTGAGATAGTGCTAAATAAATCTACATGATAGTTCTTTAAATATTTGAGGATAGCTGTCCTGTTCCTTCATGGTAAACCTGCTCTTTGCTGGCTCCTAGACCAGCCCTTTGAAGAGGCCAGTGTGGCAGAGAGCTGAGGATGGTCTTAATCCAACAGTTTGAAACAAACTGAAACCCTCAGGCCAAGAGCCCAAGGGGAATGGAATCCTGCCAACAGTCATGTGTGTGAACTTGGAAGTTGATCATCTCCCAGTTGAGTCTTGAACTACAGGATGTACAAGAAAAATCATTGTTTTAAGTTTCCAAGTTTTGGAGTAATTTGTTATGAATCAATATATGGATAAATACATACCGATGCATGTATCCTAATACAAGTACCTCTTACTGCCGCCAACTCAGAATGACAGAGACGGGGATGAGGGCCGATTTCCCAGCTCCGTATGGTGGTTTCAAAGCAGAATGGAAGGGTGGGTGGGGTCACAATAATGTTGATAAGAGGCAATTTCTGAGAGTTTCAGAAATGCCACAAGGCCAAGGAGTGACACAGAGAGCATTACTGCAAGGAAGGAGGGAAGTGTAGTCTTGGAGGTCATGAGCTTCTGTGAGACTCCCCAGAGACCCTCAAACTGAAAGGCATGCGTTGGAAGAAGTGATTGGGTTCTAGTGATTTCCCCATTCCAACTGACTTAGACTGCATTTGTATTGTTTCTACCGGCTCCTTTATCTCTCTACATTTGGGGACTCCAGGAGTATTGGCCTTATATCTCTATCCCAACCTCCACCAGGAGAAACCGAACAGAAATGAGTTAAACAAGGAAGAGATGAAACTGGAAATGCTAATTAAGTTGGATAATAATTAAAAGTGACAAGCTTTTAGAAATAATAAACCAGAATTATGTTTACTTTTATTCATTTATATACTCTGTGGATACTTGGTAAACATTTGTTCTATACACTGGTCTTCTGGAGCCTAAGGATCGTACTGTCTTCTGAAGAACAAATACAAAAACCACGACAGTGCAGGGCAGGGTGAAATAGAATATACACAGATACAGTGTATTATTTTAGCTATGCCACTTCACTAGCACATAATAAACTTACATTTACAGGTGTGTCTAAATAGGTGTGGCTTTGATATGTCACCTTTCTCTTTACTCTTGCTTCTATCATGCTGTTGAACAGACTTTTCCCCTACTTTTATAGATTTAACCAATAATTTATAATTGTTAAGGTTTATCTTGAAAAATGGAGTAATAAACACAATAAATATATATTATATATTATAATATAAATAATAATATAATATAAACATACAAAACAATATATAATAAATTAATATAATATATTAATACATAATATAATAAAAATAATGCTTATAATATTAACAAACTTTTTGTACTTTTATTTACCAAGCACTATGTTAAGAGTTTTCCATATAGTAGAGCTTCTAACCTATGAACGACTTGCTCTGACATGTACTATTTTTAATTAAAAAAAAATTCTCTCTTTTTTTGAGGGGAGTGATTTTATTTATTTATTTATTTATTCATTCATTCATTCATTCATTCATTTATTTATTTTCTTCACGGAGGTACTGGGGATTGAACCCAGGACCTCATGCATGCTAAGCATGTTCTCTACCACTGAGCTGTACCCTACCACGGACATGTACTATTTTTCCTAATTTAAGGCAAAGGAGCTTTAGACTAGAGAGCTTTTATTTTGTTCAGAGTCACATGGTTATTCAGTGATTGAACCCGGCCATCAGGCAGTGTGTTGTTTTAGCCTCATTTCCTTGCACTCATGCCGCCAGCATTTTGATAAGCCTTATGAGGTATCCTACAGATTATGAAGAAAATGTTAAATAAAATTTTCAGTTGTAACCGTGACAAATTAATGGGTTTTGGAATAGTATCCCACGGATAAAACAGAAAAATATATGAGGCAACTATTTGCAGGCATTGAACTGTACAGATAATGAAAGACTGTGCTCTGTGAAAGAAAGAAGCACACAAACTGAGCCCACGTTCACCCCAGCCTTCTGCCTGAGGATGCAAGCTATGGTGTAGAAAAGTGGAGTCAAACACTGGGCAGAAGTCATAGAGATTGGGGTCTTGGGCAGCTGAAGCAGCTGAATTTGCTGGTCAGAACACTAAAAAGACGGCAGCTACACAGAGAACAAGTTCCAGATGTCAGTGTAGGAGTTACCTTGGTCTTGGCTGAATACTAAATTGTGTAGGAGCAAGACAAGCCTCCGTGTGGCCTGGCAGGGTATAGTTACTGGGGGACTATGCCATAAATGGAGAATTCAGAGGACACATACCACTGAGAGATGCTGGAGTTTTAATGAACCAAGATTAAAGGTGTAATGAACATTGTAGAAAATCCTCGTCTTCAATTTAGACCCCGAAATGATCATGCTTTAGAAAGTTGAGTTATTCTAGTTACAGAGTAAGAGCTACTATAGAGTATCATTGATAAAACCTAAAAGTATTACCAGAAACAAATTGATCAGCCAGTAAATTACACACCTGCAAGAAAACAACTCAGAACTCTATAAAGGAAGACCAAAAAAAAGAAAAAAAAATCTAGATCTTAACAACCTTGGTCCTACAATGTGCAAAACCCAATAAATATGTACTAGTCACGCAAAACCAAAAATATGACAAGTAATCAGGAGAAATAATCAAGAGACAGATCTAAAGATGGAACAAATATTGGAATTAGCAGACATGGAATTTAAAACTGTTATCATAAATGTGTTCAGAGATTTGAAGGAAAATATGGACATAATGAATGAAGAAATGAGTACTATCAGTGAGAAATGAAACTTGTCTAAAAGAACAAAATGAGATTTCTATAACTAAAAACTAAAATATCAGAAAAAATTTCCCTGTGTAGTCTTAATATTAGATTGGAAAATGCAAGGGAAAAAAAAGAGTGAAATCACATAGAAGTTCATAGAAACTACCCAACTGAAACACTGAGATAATTAAAAAAAAAAAAAAATGGAAAAAAAAAGTGAAGGGATCTTCAGTGACTTGTTGTGAATTATCAAGTGGTCTAATATTTCTGTAATTGGAAATAAATGAAAATAAAGAGAAAGATTGGAGCAGGAAGAGAAGGAAGAAAGAAAGGGAAGAAAAGAGAGAAAAAAGGAAAAAGAAAAAAGGATGCAGGAAGAAAAGAAAGGACGAAGAAAGAGAAAAAAAAAGAAAAAAAGGAGGAAAGAAAGAATGAAAGATCAATTCTGGACCATAAATGAAGTCTCAATAGACTTCAAAGAATTGAAATTACACTGAGTATGCTAAAACTCCGCATAATTCTGACCATATTAGAATTAAATTAGCAATCACTAACAAAAAGGATATCTGAAAAATCCCCACATTTTTGAAAATTAGACTATGCACTAATAAATTACTCATGGGTCAAATATGGGAATTTGGAAAATATTTTTTAACTAAATGATATTGAAAACACAACATATCAAAATGTATGAGATATAGCTAAAATAGTGCTTAGGAGGAAATATATGGCTTTAAATGCTTGTATTAGGGAACAAAAAAAGGCTTAAAATTAATGATATAAGCCTCCATCAAAAGAAGCTAGAAAAAGAAGAGTAAATTAAAATAAAATGAAGTAGGAAAAGAATAAAGATAAGAAAAGATATGAATTGAATAGAAAATGTATAAAAATAGAGAAAATAAATAGCATTTAAATTCATTTCTTTGAAAAGATGAATAAATTTGATAAAACCCTAAATAGAAGTGTCAAGAAAACAAAGAACAGAAATTACTGTATGAGGAATAAAAGAGGAAACAACACTATAGATCATTTGGACATTAGAAAGAAAAATAAGGAAATATTAGGGACAATTTTTATACCAGTAAGTTAAGCAAATTGGGAAATTCAAAAATTCTTAAAAAATACAAATCAGCAAAATGTACTCAAGAAGAAATAGAAAATCTCAGTAGTCCTATACTGAATAAATAAATGATACCTGTAATTTAAGATCTTTCCACAGAGAAGACTGCAGTTTCACTTAATTTTAGGGGTGAATTCTCTGAAATATTTAAAAAGGAACTCATACTAAGCCTTCACAAAGTCTTTAAAAATTAATGAGATGACTTACTTCCCAGGATGCTGGCATAACCCTGATTCTAAAACTAGCCAACAACAAGAAAATCTTCTTCAAGAATGTAGATGAAAAAATTCTTTAAAATGTATTAACAAATTGAATCCACAGGACATAGAAAAGGATAATTTATCATATCTTTTTGGGTTTTTTCATTCCCAAGGATGCAAGGCTGGTTAAACATATATAAATTAATCAATATACTTCAGAGAATGATGGACGAAATTCAAATTTGCATCTTAATAGGTGAAGAAAAAACATTCGATGAGTAAGAAGAAAAAAAATTCCTCAGATTGATCAAGGGAATCTATAAAACTCTTTATAATGCACAGAAAACTTAATGGTAAATAGCAAATACCTTTCCACTTAAGACTGAAGATAAGGAAATTATGTCCATTCTCATAATTTCAAATCAACTTTGTTCCAAAGCAATTTTCTGGCTTATGTCATAGAGCTAGAAAGAAAGCATGAAGCTACCTGTATTCACAGACAACATGACTGTGTAGTGGAAGATTCTAAGTAAACCACAAGCCAACTACTAGAACCAGAGACAAATTTTGCAAGGTTGTGGGATACAAGGTCAACATTTGAAAAATCAATTGTGTTTGTTTCTCTATGGTAACAAATATCATTGGAAAATGAAACTTAACCTATACCATTTACAATAGCATAAAAAATTACATGGGAGAGCTCTACACTGAATATTCAAAAGCTTGCTGGAGGAAATTAAAGAAGACCTAAATGAAAGAAAGAGATATATTATGTTCATAGATGTATGACTTGACTTTGGTATAATGTCTATTCTCCTCAAAGTGATCTACAGACTTAATGAATTCCTAATTAAAAATTTCACCAGTCCTTTTTGTAGAACTGTCAAGGAGATTTTAAAATTTATATATCAATGAAAAGGATATAGAATACTCAACAATTTGGAAAAAGAACAGAATTGGAGAGTATATACTGCTTGATTTTAAGACTTTCTAGCATGTAGTAATTCAGAAAGAGCGGCTTGGGAATAGGACAGATAATAGAGCAAAATAGAGAGTCCAGAAACTGACCCATATTTATGCAATGGGCAAATAAATCATGGTTTATTCTTATAGTGGATTCCAGTATGAAACCTAAAATAAATGAATGAGAATGGCCATTTCTAACCCTTATTATTTCATGTAACACCGAAGAATTTTGAGAAATCTATCATGGAAATCTCCTTGGGGGGTTAACCATCCCCTGCCCTTCCCAGTCTACCTGGGGAATCTAATTTTGGCATTTCTGTAGCCCACTGAATGAGAAACTATAAACTAGGACGTCTATAATCACAGGGATAAATCTCAAAAAACAGGAAAAATGCAAGTTGTTGAAGAATACATACAATCTCACAACATGTATATAAAATTTATACACCGTAAACAGTATTTTTAAATATTTATAGATCTATATTACCATGTGTCTCTATGAGTGGTAAATGCTTAAGCCGTGGTAGTGAACACCTTTGGAGGTATATTAGTTTGCTAGGGCTGCCATAACAAAGTTCCACAAACTGGGAGCTTAAACGACACAGATGTATCATCTCACAGTTCTGGAGGCCAGAAGTCCCTTCTCCTGTATGACCTCATCTTAACTAATTACATCCGCAATGACTGAATTTCAATAAGGTCACATTCTGAGGACCTGGGGGATTAGGACTTCAACATAGGAATTCTCAAGGGACACAAATCAACTCATAACAGGGAGGGAGGGAAATGAATGGCATCTGGGGACAGTAAATGGGGGAGTCAGTGTGTCTGTAATGGTTTCTAAAAAGAGATTTGAAGCAAATAAAATAGAATGATATGAATTGATAAAGCTGAATGTCAGATTTAATGTTTTCTAGTCTTGTCTGAATGATGGAATGATCTTACACTTCAAAAAGTTCTCTAGCATATTAAGAGGCTCCCTGCTTGGTTCTGGCGCTGTATAGCAAGTTGGAGACTGTTGACGTAAATGACAAAACTCTTCTCCAAGGAAGGCTGATTGAAAAAACAAGGCTAGGAAGTGTGAGTGAGGAGTCCGGCATCTGTGCTCACACAGGAAGCACTCTCAGGTAGAAAGGAGGACCAGGTTTGTGCTGAATTCCTCCAAGTGGTAAGACAATACTTGCTGACTTAACCACGCTTTCCCAAATAGTCTCAACTCTTCATATCTGAAATGCATCATTATGATTCAGTGAGGTCCATACACTAGAGATGACAAAGTGACACCTTGGTGAAGATGTTATATGTGAGCTTAAATATCTCCTAACCAGCCTGGAAGTGCCTTCCCCTCCAGTCTGAGATGTTCCACATCTGCTGCAGTCTCCTGATTCCCTACCTTGTAAACTCACGGCAGAAAAGATGAAAAGGCAGTTGTTCTGACTTTGTTTTTGAAGAGCCTGTGGTGCCCCTTGTTTAAGCCTCGTCCCAACCACCTACATAACAATTGATTCTTGAATCCTGTTATAATTATCATTTTGCAGAATTGACCTTGTTCCCCATTGAAAATCGATGCCTGTATATTTCAACAGTCTCAGTTTTTCTCCCCTAGTTTCTATGGTTCTTTAGAGATTCGTAATGATTCAGTGGTCACACCTGCCAAATGTCGCAGGCCTGGGGTTGGGGTCATAAGGATACCAGACTCGAGAAGTGTCATCACATAGTAGTGAACTTGACCTTCAGAGTTCATAGTATACAAATCTTGGCTCTGCTATTTAGCTAAGTGCTGTCAGCTTCTTGGAGTGTCAGTTCCTTCATCTGTAAACCTCTCTTTCTAATTTAGAGAGTGGTAGTGAGGACAAACTGAGAATGCATACGGCACACAGGAAGTACTCAATTAATGTCGACTGTCCCCATCACTAGCTCAGACATCAGTTTTATCACAGCACAAAGTCTTTTCAGGGCAAAGTGGATTCTCAACAGAAGAGATGGATGCCGAATGAGAACTGAGGTAGTTTAAATTTGCTTCCATTGTCTGTGATATAAAGTTACCCTCTTTCTCAGTGCAATGTAACAATAAAACCCACGCTTTCTTTTTAGTCCTTAGGAATTTTTAAAAGACTTAGTCTCCTGGACTTCAGAATTTCCAATAATCTTATTACAAGCTGGTACTGCTGGTTATAAGTCCCTTGTTCCTTCTGCTGTCCATGTCTTGGAGTGGCTCCAGCTCACTGATGGCCCTGGACAGCCCTTATCCTTGTAGACATCCATCCTCAATCTTCCTTATCAAAGATATTCCCAGTTTCTCATCAGAACTTCATTTTTTCAAGATTCCCTTCCTTCTTGAAATAATATCTTTTCCTTTGTACTGCTTTGGAACATGGTAGCTGTCAAATGAAACTTCTGTTTTCCTTAGTTCTTTTGCAGCCATTACAATGTTAAAAATAACACTTTCTTTGAAATTTCCTTTCTTCTTATTCCAACCATCTGCTTGGATTCAGGGTAACAGTCCTCTGTGTCTCTCTGAGAGATGAAATTAACTTTGAGAGTAAATGAGAGGGAGCTGGAGATGGCTCTCAGTTTCATAACTTGGGATCTGGGAGTTGGTAATGGTTTTCACAGAAATAAGGTCGAGTGGAATAGGCTTTATAAGGAAGGGAGGGAAAAGATGCTTGGTTTTTAATGTGTGAGATTTAATGTGCTGGTGGGATATGCTGATGTATCTGGATCTGTTCAGCAGATAGTTTATGGGCGAGGCTGATACTGGCCCTCCACATTTGGGAGTGACTCATGGACAGAACAGGGATGATGTGAGTCCTGGTCATGGGGAAATCACAAGGGAGAAGAGTGTGGGAGGGGTGGAGGTCAACTGACAACAGACTCCTGAAGACCATCCACATCCGGCCGGGGGAGGAGCTGGATCCACTGAAGGCAGGAGAGACAACAGCAGAGATAAGAACAGAATTACACGAGCTTCCTGCATGGGAGAGAGGCAAGGAATGCACTGAAGCAACTTAATTTGGAAACAGAAGGTGCAGAGAAGCTAAAGGACTTGAAAATTGGAAATGATTATTGTATTCGGCCTTTTGGCATGATAACAACAATAAAATCATCCAACATGCAGCCCTACTGATCGCTCAGGATGAGACCACTATAGCACTAAGCACTATGTTACTTAATCCCTGCAACAACTCACTGTATTATTGTAATAAGTACCCATAAAACAGTGATATTTATTCTAACTCTATTTTAAGATGACAAAAAAGAAATTAAGGAGGTAGGTTACAATTAAACAGATTCAATATCGTTAACCTTTGGAAAAACTGGGGTTCCAACTCTTGGTCTCTGATTCTAAAGCAGGAGTTCCTTAACATTTAATTTCTGCAGAAAACTTATCTCTGGTATAGGGCTGAAGAACAGATTGGAAAGGTCAAAGGACCATTGCGTGATGAGGAAGTAACGCACTTTTAAGAATTTGGCAGTGATGAGGAATGGGAGAGAGAGAACAAAAGTATGGTTGAGAAAAGTTTAGAGTTTTCCTTTTTTTTCTGAGACTGAGGGATACAGGATTTAAGTGAAGAGATGGAATCCATACACATTAAAAGAGAAGGCAAGATTTTGTAACTTCTTCTGGAGAGTTATGGTAAAATGGGACTGAGTCTTACTCAAGTGGGTATTGCAAAAGGCTAAAAATGTAAATGTAAACCTCAAAGTCATTATCAGAGAGGCTAGTGAAGGAAAGGTGTCTTGGAGCACAAGGAAGGATGGAGTGTAAGTTAGGGAGAAGAGAGAAGATGAGATTCATTTCAAAAGTGTTGAAAGGCTGAGTGGAGAGAGTTTGAGAGGCTACTCCAGTTAAGAGAGTCTGAATAAAAGTGTGCACTGCAGACCTCCACTCCTGGTGGAAAAAAGATCTAGTAACAATTGTCCAACATCCTTTGTTGGATAAAGTCCCTACAGAAAACCATGTCATCACTATGACATTATAGACTTGCCATTCCATAGTGTAATCACTACAGGGAGGAGGGAGCTGGAACTTGTAAACATTGCAATCTACTTATTAGATGTTTTGCCAACTGTAAGGTGCCTGGATTTGAGATTTACTTGGTGGTATGTTGTGGAATTGCATAGGTCAAACCAATTTCAATTTCAAGTATTAACATAACTAGAAGTTCCTTGTGTCTTAATTAGAGGTCATCCACTCCCTTGTAAAGTGGTCCCTGTCAAGACTGCCTGTGGGTAATTTGGGGAGTTCAGTGAAGCTTAAAATGAAGGATTTGATAGTGAGTGGGTTTTTTTTTTAAAGTCATTGTTTTGTTCTTCAGCAAATAATGGGTAGCCCAGACTTTAATTAGAACAGTATTCAAATAATTTTAGATTTGCATATTTGAGCTGGCCGTCTTTGGGAAGGGGAGGCCAGGCCAAGCAGTTCTCCAATTATTTAGAGCAATTAGAGGAGATGATCAGACACTTCTGAGGTCTCATTAGCAGGCCTGTTGCCTGCGCCGACATCTCAGAAGATCACAGTGGCAACTGGCCTGGCCGCCCACATTCCCTTTCAAGAGAATTCTACAGACAGTGACTCACTTTGAGTTAAACAAAGGTAGCTATTTTCACAGCTTATTTCTCCTTTCGCTCTGAAAAGTCATTCATTTCTCCTGTTTTTCTAGACTATCCATTGTAAATACCAATGTCTCTTTCTACTCAAAAGCGCTCTAATTTTTGTTTTAGATCTAAACCTTGGTTCTTAATACCGGACCCTAGTAATTTCCCAGCAGTAAAACTTGGTGCTTAGAAAACTCACTTTGGGAAGATGAGGTCTACCCAGCATTCTAAATTTTGGTGCATTCATTTATAATTGCCATTTCAGTACGGATGAGCACCTTAAGAACTAGCAGAGTTTTGATGGTGCCGGTCCCCCAGTTGGCAGAAGCCTGGTTTTAGTGACCTGTTTGTTATTGCACTTGGTATCACAGTGTCCAGATTAGGGATTTCCTCTGTAATGATACTCAAGCTTCCCATTTTGGCATAGCCTCCAAGCCACCCTCAAATCACCAAGAAAAGTCAGAGTGATGGTTTCTCTTCCCTTGGATACTGCCTGACCAAGCAGAGGCCTGCCTCCAACTCCCAGAATCCCAGACTTAAGGACATGCCTGCATTCAAAAATCCAGATTTAAAATGTGAGCAAAACCATTGTTCTCTGCATTTTATGGGTTCCACTTTCATTTCCATAGCGAACATAGGCAGAGAGGAAAGAGAATGGGGCTTAGACTAGGCCACGTAGCATTTACTAATTGACTGAGGCTGGCCCAGTGATGCGTCCCCTGCCTCCCCTCAATCTCTTCATCTACAAAAATGGCCATAACAACACTTAACATTTGCCTTTTCCACCACATTCAGGTGCTCTAAGACCCGAATGAGATGATGTTCGTAAAATAGTCTTGGAAACGATGAACGTATCACATGCTTTCTCATGTGTGCAGAGAATTCTTGATCTGTTTCCAAAATTGTGTAACAAGTGGAAGTGGTTCCACCGCTTAATGGTTCAGAGCGTGGCTTCCGGGGCCAGTGTGGCAGGGTTGGAATCCTCGCTTAACCGCTTACTAGTTATATGACTTTGGGGTGTCATTTAATCCCTCTACTCCGCAGTTTCCTCCTCGATCGCACTGGAATAATAATAGGGTCTCTGCATCATGAGGCTTTACGTGGATTAACGAGTAAGAGCTACAGAGTCAGGCCTGCCATGTAAGTGCAATGTGAGTACCAGTTAAACTTCAAATACATTTCTTGAGAGGCTTGAGAAAATTAAGATTGAGGGTCTGAGGTTTGATGCTGGCTTCTCGAAGGTTTTCCAGGCATCGACCTTTTAAACCACATCTTGTTTATGCCATGTTTTTGTGCTCACAGTTTTATTTTAAGCCAGAGGCTTTGGTCTGACTCAATGTTTTAAACCCAGACCATTCTGTCATATTTCATTTTTAAGTGTATAAGGCAGTTTAGCACAAATCTTAGGTAAATTGGCACAGTCTCTCCAAGGGCCCATTCAGCGTAATTTGGGAGTTAGGAAGACAAGGAATGACAGATTCCGAAGCATACAAACCCACTGTGGAAACATCTCAGTGCTTCCATGAAGCTGGGCTTAACCCAGTTGTATACACACCTATACTCATATATAGGCCAGTTATGTATATAAAATGTACTCAAAGATTAGAACCAAATAGTGCCTGAGAAGAGTTTTACCAAGATTATAGCCCCCAAATTAATCATCTGTGTATTTTAGATGAACAGCAAATAATGTTTTTGTATAGCTATGTCTCAAATATAGCATAAGCCATACTATACTAAAATATTATTCATTGTTTATCTGAAATTCAAATTTAGCTGAGCATCTTGTATTTTTACCTGCTAAATCCAGCAACTCTTGATAATAAGATTTACCTCAGAAGCTTTGAGGGCCAAAGAATGCTGGACATTGATTAAACATGTAATATGTTTAATCAATAGAGATGTCTTTTAATGTAAAAGGAAAACAATTTGCCAGTTGCTTAATAATTGTTGGAGCTTAACCATCCTTGATTTTTACATATTAAAAATTGGCATTCAATCAAGTATTTCTCCGCTTGTGTTGGACTTCATAGTTAGATCCTGCCTAGTCTTTCAGTTCTTTAAGAATGCTTATGATTTCATGTCTACAGTTTGTTACGGATGTTAAGTCAATCAAAAAATTAGCTGATGCTAAACATTGAAGAGGCAAACATACGATTCAGTCCTTTTCTCTCTTTCTGTTACTGAGCACACAACTTATTTTAGTTACTGAAAGATCTCTTTTCTAACCAATAGATTCTACCCTCTTGCTTCCTTCCAGAACAGCATAATCTAGCCTGTCATACCTCCAGGTATACAAGAAATAATACCAGATATTTTAAAACTAGGAATGAAATTACACAGTGGAAGTGAGGTGGCAGTCCCAGCTTGGGTCTACTGAGTGCACAAAGGATCCTTAATCGGCTTCTCACGGGGGAAGAACATCATCAAAAGACTGATGCCCAAGTGAGATGAGCCAGCAGGTTCTCTGTGCCTCTTTGTGAGGACAAACATCTCATGGAAAATAACTAGGGGCTGTAGCACCAGTCAAACAACCAACCCCTTCTTAAAGGAGAGGTCACACTGAGTGCAGAGAGGCTGGTGTCTGCCCCCAAGGGAAGGGGGAGTGTGTGTCAGATCCTGGTCCTTTGCATGACTACACTCTATGCCCAGGGCCTTGGTAAATGAGAATAAACAAGATCAAGGGCAATGTGGCTAAGACAGGAGGGAAGAGGGCAGGGCACAACCATTACAAGAAGGACACAGCAACTGAGGATAGGACATAAACTGGTTAGAACCAGTTAGGCCCAAGATGGCAGAAGATTCAACCTCCAGTAAACCTTGAGCCTCCTTACGCACCCATTGCAATACATCAGCGTGGTAAATGACATGCCTGCAAGCACCATGACAGTTCCCAGGCTGACTATACGAGGCCCCAAAGTGGGCAGGGCCCACTTCCTGGAAATCCCCACTCCTCCCCCAAAACACTTGGAATAACCCTCTCACTTGTTAGCCTACGAAATTACCCAGCCCATGAAAACTAACCACCCCCCATGCCTCGTGGCCACTCTCCCTTCTGAATGAGATGGACCGCATTCTCCCTATGGAATGTACCTCTCTTGGGTCGCCTCTCTGGCCTTCTGAGACAGCCTGAATTCTGTATGTGGAATGTGTATTTCCCTGAATGAATCTACTTTTACTTCACTGTGGCTCACTCTTGAATTCTTTCCCTCATAAGACAAAGACCCACTCTCCAGCAAGATGGCTGCCGCACATTGCCTAGTCTTCCGTCCCTGTGATGAGTTCTTTCTTGCCTACTGCCGTTAACTCGCCAGCATTCTTTCTCATCTACGTGTTCTCTCTTGTTCTCCCTCACATTCTTCCCTCCATGCAAGACGTCCAATGAGAAACAGTGTCTGCTGTGATAAGCACTCTTTTGAGAGTAACTTCCAAGAGTCCCTAGGAATCACGTGTCTGCCATATAATACAGTTGCCAACACTAGACAAGCAACTTCCATATCACTTTAATGAAGCTGGCTTTCCACATACCAACAACAAATTTAAATTTGCATGGAAATTTGCTCACGCAGCGCTTCCCACTGCCAAAGAAACTCTTCTGTTTTCATTCTTTTGTTCTTTGAGAAGAGAAAAAGGCAATTCGATAACACACACAAATCTAATTTTAGGTAAGTGTGGTCTTTTGGAAGAATTTCTGGGGATTTGTCAAATATAATAAAACAAAAATTATCCACCTTTAAAGACATGACGTGTTGTTGTTGTTGTTGTTGTTGTTGTTGTTGTTTTGTTACCTGCCGTCAGTTATTCCACTGCTGTGTTATCATTTTCTTCCCCCCCAAAAAGACTTCTGAAATCTGTATTTGCAACCTGGCCCCAGAGACTGTCCACATTTGTGGATGTGAGTGAGAACACAGCATTTGGAGTCCTCAGTGCATAAGTTCCAGTAGCCTGTGGGAAACGTGTAGCCAAAGTCCTATAAATTCATCATCTTTTGGTATTCAAGATATTTGGCAACAGAAAGCAGCTCAGTGATCAGAGAGCAGGGTCTTCTTGATTTCCTTTGCAGGGGTTCTTAGGCAAACTCTCCATTTCACACTGAGTACCTCTCTCAAATGTTTTCACCCGGTAAGGCAAGACCAGCTTACCACAGATGTTTCAGGAATCCTTTATTTTTGCCCCTAACTCAGTGGCTTTGTGCAGGATAAAAGAACAAGAAATGCACTGTCAAAGGCTGTATAATTTTTTTTCATTGGCATCAATTGTCAGAGCAGTGATAAACACACACATCCGTATCACAGAAAAGGCCAGCAATGTGAGAGGGACTTAGGGGAAGCTCAGCGATCATTCAGGCGGCACGCTGCATCTCAAAGCAGGAACTGAAGAATGCACAGACGGCAAAGGGGACCCGGCAAGCTAAAGAGGGCCAGCAGAGCTGTGATCAGACTTGGCATGATGCTTTCCCAGGTCTGTGCGCTCCCAAGTCTGCTCTGCGGAAATGTGTGTTGTCTTTTTCCACTGAGTCGTAGATCTGAATGAACCAAATCTCATCTGCAAAGAACACCAAGATCAATGTTTAGTTCATATAAAAATATCAGGAGGTAGGAATTAAAAATGTGTGTGGCAGAGAGGAGACCCTTTCAAAGAACATATTTTATCAGACAGCATCACAAGGAAGCATTTAAGGAATTAATGTGTGAATTTCATGTCAATCAAACTATCACACGTGATACGGTTCCACTTTAAATTTGATATTTTTGGAAATCAACTATAGTTTATGCCACTGATTGTAATCATAAGTAAATATCCTTTCTGACATTGCCTTCAAGGTGTTTACTTAGACATATTTGTCACATTGTGCTAAATCTTGTGATTTTATGAAAAGGTAAATCTTCTGAAAAAATTAAATATTCAAACCCCTACATATCAAATGAGAGTGTACTACTTATTCTTGAATAATAATAAAACCAAAACAGTCAAATAAATAAACACGGAAAGCATGGGAATCCCAAACTTGACTTTCTCGTTGTTCGAGCTGGTTAGGAAATCTTGTTTATAAAATGTGGTCTCATAAACTACTCTGAAGTTCAGTGTTAACCTTTCAGAGTTCAGCAGTCATCCCTTCCATTGAAGTCACTGCTGGCAGTTACATAAGAATTTCAATCCCATCAATCAGCTAAAAAAAAAACCAAAAAAACCAAAACCCTAACTCACAAAATACTTAGAAATTGTCAGAAAAAAAATAGAAACTGGGTGGCACTGGAAGTGAGGAGTTGAGGGGTAGATTTTGGAGTCCATGCTATGTGTAAAGAAACTTAAAGTTAGAAGTCAGTGTCGGAGAAGTTTGGGGGGTAAGGTCGAAAAAATTAAAACTAGAACTATCACATGATTAAAAAATCCCACTTCTGAGTATTAATTTAAAATAATTGAAATTAGGGTCTCAGAGATATATCTGCATCCCCATATTTATTGCAGTGCTATTCACAACAGCCAGGGTGTGGAAACAACCTAAATGTCCATCGACAAATGAATGGAAAAAGACAATGTGGAATATATGTACAATGGAATATTACTTAGCCTTAAAAGGAAGTCCCGCCATATGCAACAATACATGGGTGGACCTTGAAGACATTCCAAATGAAATAAGCCAGTCACAGAAGGACGGATATTGCATGATTCCATTTATATGAGGTATCTGAAACAGTCAAAGTGATAGAAGCAGAGAGTAGAATGGTGGTTGCCAGGGGCTGTGGGAGGAGAAGCGGGGAGTTGCTGTTAAATGGGGCCAAGCTTCAGTTATGCTAGACGAGTAAGCTCTGCAGATCTGCTGCACAACATCGCGCCTGCAGTTAACAGTAGTGTACCGTGCACTTAAAAATGTGTTAAGAGGATAGATCACATGTTAAATGTTCTTAATACAAGACAATGAAAAAGGAAAAAGAAGGAGAGGCATGGAGTGCCCAGCACACATCATGCGCTGGTTATGCGTAATCTACTGGAGAAAGCGCGAGAGTGTCTCTCTGTGCCTGATGCCACTTACAATAAAGAAGGTGAACTCCAGGAAGTTTAAGTACTTTGCCCGGATCATGAAACTAGAAGCATTAGACTTCATCATGATGTCACGGTGAGGGCATGATGAGGCCATCTTTGGAGGTGAAGGGATAATTAATCATTTGTACCTTCTACCCACTCTCTTAAAGCCAGAAGCCACAGGTTAGTGGTCCCCCAGTCACAGGCTGCCCCCATTGGAAAAGCAGGCCCCTGGATCAGTCTGTGCTGAGTGAAGTAACTGCAGAAACAGAGTGCCACTCGGGCGCAGGGAAGCTCCTGCGGAGGGACCTGGAGGCACTCCGGGAGTGACACCACTGTCCAGGCAGAAGATCAGCTTTCCCGTATCTGGATATGGATCAGAATTTGTAAATTCAGCTTTTCCAGCAATCCAGACATTTGAAATCGGAAGAGAAGTCTTCCTTCAATCCTAAAATAATGAGCTGTCACCATCAGGAGTTCCAAGGTCAGTCAGTATATTCCTGTGATGGGTCCCCTAGATTTATCTGCAGGAATAAGAATCACGGCCCTGACAGAAGAGACCTCCATCACCATTGTCAAACCCCCGCCCCTTCCTTGTCTAAACAGTCTAATTCTCAGAGCTTCCTATGTACCAGAAGCCTTATCTTCTGCAGTGTCCAAAGGGACAATCACAATTGCTCCTTCCAAAAAAAAAAAAAGTTCTGATTTTGAAACTTGATAAACCTTCCAAATAATATTTGGTTATGTTTATCTAGTTCTCATTCATCAGTAAGTATCTCAAAGAAATCATTATTAAGCCCAGCTCATGGATGGCTTTCACTAAGTGTTAAATAATAAATAATGCATTTCTACTTCAATTAATCTACTTAGACATCTCACAGGCCAAATGCTCTGGTGGAAATGTTCTCATCTACAGAATCAATCCGCAGCATGACTCTGCCTCTTGACATTTTGAGCTCCCTAAAAAAGGGCTTTTAATTCTGGCTACGAGGTAAATGGATCATTTAGATGTCCATGTTCTGCCATTGTGCTCGAACCAATCAGTAAGATGAGGACCTGTAATGACAACTTGCAACTCTACTGAAGGCAGAATTTGGAGTGACTATGCCCTCCCCTCCCACCAAAATGATAATTTTCTTCTTAATCTTATATGCTTGTTTATTTTTCACTTTTGCGTGAGTCTCTACAAGTACCCAGGAGTGGTGTTTCAAAGTGTTGTGTCTATTGCCCCATTACTGTGGGGTTAAGTAAATGATTCAAATCCTACCCTCATCTTGGCATCGCCAAAAAAAAAATTAACAGAAAGTCTGAGGACTCAAGGTACTGAAAACACTTTACATAATATTAACTGCTATTTTTGTGCATTTCTTTCTGATTTTTCTCTAGATACATGAATATTTTATATGGCTGAAATCAAAGTGTACACGCCATTTTCTAACCCTTTTTGGTAATCATATTGAAAATGTTTCCACGTGACAATAGGTTTTAACTTATGATTATACATTTTAACCTTAATTATAATGCTATAACCTGTCTAAACAATGAAGCACGATTTAACTCTCCCATCAATATTGGAAATTCAGTTTGCTTCCCTATTTTTGTTAATATAAATAATGCTGAAGTGGACATCTTTGTGCATAGAGGTCTCCCCTCCCCTTTCTTTTGGGGTCAAGGATCTAGACATATGGAGTCCAAGTGCCACGTGTGAACATAGAGGTTCACCAGAGTGTCCCCAGGTTAAGACATTAATATTTTATAAAATGTATGGTAATATAAGAGACAGAAAGTTACAACATTTTAGGAGTATATATTTTAACCACTAATGAGATTGAGCGTTTTCCCATGTCTGTGTTCATCAACTGAATTCCATCTCGAACTTCTGCGTATCGTTTGGCTACGCAGCTATTGGGATCGCTGCTTTATCATTCTGGGGCGATTTGTTTTCACATCTGGCAGGATCTGTAACCGCATCTGCACCAGAAGGAGAAGATTAAAGGCAATGAATTGAAAGTAAGGGTAATTAGTGTATCTTTCACGTGCTTGTAATCTCAAGGAGTTACAAACATTCACATTTGCTATGAAGTAGGAGATAGAACGTTCCCTGGAGGCAGGACCTCCCTTCCTTTCATCCATCCTTTGCACCGTGTTCTTCCCGGAGAGTTCTCCGTAAACGGTTGTGAAATTGACTTAGAACTTGTTACCTCTGCTCTCTCTGAGCACCTTCCTTATCCAAATACTGCCGTCATTGTCATCCTTGAGAACTCTAGACGTCACCTTTTCCAGGCTGAGTTTTCAGGTCCTCATGCACGCTGTTTCCCTTTCTGCACACACTTCTCTGCTGTGGCTAACAGCGTCCTGCGGTTACTTCTCTACACCTCAGTCTCCCCGGTGGACTGTAAGCTCCTGTGAGAGGGCAGTAGGGCTGTGCACCTTTCTCTCTGCATCCTCAGTGTATAAAATGGTGCCAGGAAGAGACTGGGTGCTTGAGAAAGGCATGCGGGTGCTCAGCAAACGTTTGCGGTGCTCAATGAATGCTTAAGAGATTAAATTTCATATCAATAGCACTTCTGTAATCCTCTCACCTCATCTTTTAGAATCTAAATAAACTTTCAGTTATAGAAGACTTGGAGCTGTACCTGAATTTCCTGGAGGTTTTAGCTGTTTTCAGCAGATGCCAGTGCTCCCCGCATCCTCCCTGTGCCTGATGAGCCCAGGGCGCCATGGCTCCTTCCAGGCCCTCAGGATGTGGTCAAGGCTCCATTTGTTTGACATTGAAACTGCCTGGATATGATGGCGTGACCAGGGGTACCAAAATATAAATTCTTTAAATGTCAACGAAGTGGCTTCTGCTGTACTTTTCTTCTCTGTTGTTTCATCACATTCTTCCCCCCACCCGGTTTTATTGAAATATAATATACATACAACATTGTATTAATTTAAGGGATACAACATAATGATTTGACATATGTGTATATTACAAAATGATTATCATAATGTTCAGTTAACATCCATCACCTCAGACAGTTATGGGGTTTTTTTCTTGTGATGATTTTTAAGATTTACTCTTAATAGCTTTCAAAAATACAGTACAGTTTTGTTCAGTATAGTCACGCGCTATACATTATGTACCAGAACTTTCACATTCTTTTTTAATACTGTCTTGCTCACCCTGACACATCACTGTCACTTTCATAAAAATAATGTCACTGTGCCGTGATGCACTTGGAAATATTTGTGTACATTGCACAAGACTGTCCAGCTTTGGGAAGCAAAGATCCATTTGTCCACGTCCCTGTGGGAGAACAAACTAAGAAATAAGAAACTCAGACACTCATTTTTGGTCTCAAGTAAATACATTTGTCAGATCCAATTAGACAGTAGAGAACATGGAGTCCAGTGTGTTGGTGCAAAGGCTGTGATGAGTTTATGAGATTCTTGAAGACTAAGGTTTTCCATGCTGTTGTTTAGAGAAAACCAGACAGAATGCTTTGAAAGAAATTAAGATATTCCTGTTTACATTTTCCTTTGCTATCATGATCATTGATAAGACAATTGTTTTTGGACAGGGTTTTTTAGCAGGCATACAAAGGGCCTCAGTTGAGCATTTACTGAAAGGATGATGGAGGTCTGAGGAGCAAATCATGTCTGTAAGTTATTTTCGAAATTATGTAACAATAGTCCTTAGAAACATTCATCCCAGGGAATGGCCTAATGATGTGACTGTGATTTGATGATAAAGTAAACAACAAAATCAATATTGTCCCAGCCAGGAAATCTCTAGAAGTAAGCCATTTGCTCTTATACTTAAGTGCCTTGCCCTGTGACCGGTTCAGCAAATAGTTAGTGATGTTGAGACTTGCCCCAGCTTACCTCCCACGAGCGTTTGGGAACTAAAGATGCGAGGTAAACACAGTGAACGCTCTCCACATCTTTTAACATCATCACGGGAGTGGCTGGAATTTCCAGTTGACTCTTAGCACACAGACGTCTCACTGAGGGAGGGAGAAGGGTTACTTGAATATGAGGATGTTGATTTTGCTGCCAGTGCAGTCTTCTTGAGCTCCAGATTCTTACTAATACATGGTAAATACACTTCATTAAACGTGTGACTTTTACAGCAAGGGAGCTAGAGTTTCATTTGGGAAACCGCAAGTGGATTGAATGTCCTAACACAACAGTGAGAAAAGACTGCTGTACATTCCGTAACTGCATACCAAGAGGCCATCACTGATAGATAAGAATGCTACTGCTTGTGGTGACAGTGGGTAGCCACACTGTGGAATTTTTTTTTTTTAAAATGCTGTCTGTGAAATAAGCACTTCTTTTTTTAAAAAAAAGAGAACTTAGATTTAGACTCATTTATGAGAATCAAACAGTTGTGTCAACTTCAGCTTAGAAGAAATTCACTTTTTGTTTTTCTGAAGTTTTCTTATTACCCAGATAAGGGAAATAAATTCTGGAGCATCAACTAAAATTTCCAAATACTCCTTTTGAACTAGGGTTTCTAAACTGCAGCACTGTTGACATTTTGGGCCCCATGATTCCTTGCTATGAGGCTGTCCTGTGCATTGTAAGATGCTGAGTAGATCCCTGGCCTCTACCCACCAGATGCAGTGGTCCTCCCTTTCTGTAGTCATGGCGAGCGAAAATGTCTCCAGACGTTGCCCTGGTTGTCAGTCGCTCTTCCCCTGCTTGGGGACCACTATTCTAAGCCAAACCAAACCAAACCCAAACTGGACAAGAAACCCAAGAACCTGACTTTAGTTTTTTTTTTTTTTTGCTTCTTCATAAGGCAAGTCCTTCAGCCTTTCATTGCCCTCTTTCCACAGCCATGAAACGGGCACCATGCCATTTGCTTCATTCATTCCACAGAAATATGGCAGAGTCATTGACACAATGCCTGGCACATCAGAGGTACTCAAGAGACATTTGTCCACTGAAGGATGGATGGATGATGAGTGAATGTACGTGCATAATGAACATATCTCTGAGGAAGAGGGCATCCTCTGTCCATGGATTTCCCTCTAACTCCAGAGACTCCTGGCTTTTGTTTATGTCCAAGTTCTCACAGTGTGGCTGGAAGGTCAGAGCCTTGCCCAAGCACTGTGTGTCTGCTTTTCTTAAGTACGAGATCCGCGTTGCACAACTGACAGCTCTAACCCCTAACAGAAAAATCCCAGTGGTGTATGCATGTGTTTTTGTTGTTGTTGGCTTATCTTCTTTTGTTTTTGTTTTTGATCATCAAAATACCAAAGGTCAAGCTAGACTCACTGTGGCGAAGCTCATGCAAAAACAGAAGGAACTTCCGGTTTCCACCACACTCTTCTTTAAGTTCACATCTCCTTCTCTTGATGCTACTGGGGATTCATCCTGTTCCTTCACTTTAAAGTTTTCTCCTATCTCTCCCCACCCTCCACCCCAGCAAAGGCCTGAAGTACACAGAAACGTGCCTATAGAAAGCAAAAAGCCCACCTTAGATTGTTCAGCTTTTAGTAAGTGATTGAGTTAAACCACAAAATAAATCACTGTTAAAGAAAGAATACATACTAATAGCTTTACATACGTATCTTCTGTAGAAGAAAAAAGACAAATCACTAACAAGGTTTAATAAAATTAACTCACAGGGGTTAACATCTAGCCCTAGAGCAAAAAGGAAAAAAAAAAAAAAAAAACAACAAAAAAACCCATGTATTTATTTGCCCAGAGGTTTTCCAATCATTATAAAAACTAGGAAATTAATGACATTGCTATCCGATACTTAGAGAAAACATCTTTGAATGATAGAAACGCCTTCTTTACTTCTCCAAACTCTGTGCATAAAGGCTTTATAAACACGTTAATTTTTAATAGGACTCTGTGAGGAAGCTATTGCAGACTGGCTTCATTAAGGTATGCAGATAATTATGTAAATATGGAGGTGAGAAAATTTAAGCTCCTCATAAGATTTGCAGTCTTTCCAAATAGCTTATTTTTCAGGTTACCTTTATTTTGTGGTTTTGTGAAATCTGGCATGCAGTTATTTAAAGACAATCATTGATATAAATAAATAAATACTGACTTCCCGGGCAATTATTTTGATAATCAATAGACGAACTTGTTGCAAAGTTCAATTATATTACCCTCATGTGGCTAAGAATATAGAATGATGTTCTTGAAGTCAAAAGGAAATATTGTTGGCAACAAAAGCGGTGACATTACAGGCATTGAAAAATTGGGGGACTGATAATAACAACATCAAATCTAATTTCTAGTTTCAAAATGTCATTTAACGCACTGAATATTGACTAAATTAAGTAAGCGAATGAAGCAAAGTTCCTGGACTCCAAATACAGACATCTTAAGATGTTAAGATTCTGGGCCCAGTGGTAACCTGATGCCTAGTGTTCTTTTAGGGCAGCCCCTCTCTGATCTCCTTGGATACACCCTGGCCCCATCCAATCCACTCTCCATTTGAGCCCAAGTGACTTTTTCGAAGTACAAGTGTAGGTCTGCATATATGAGTGTGATAGCCAGAATCCTCCCACACACTAGATGCTCAGATCCCTGGGCACACACCGCTTCTATCTTTTCTCAGCTTTTATATCTCCAGCATCCTGCATCGTGCCCAATGCTCAGAATTAGTACTTAGGGACCATTTACGGAATTCACAACTACGTAGTCATTACACACATGCTTCCTCTTCTTTCGCATTCCTGCCTAGGCAATGCCATCGGACGCTCATGACTTTTGCTTTGCCATTGGGAACTGACACGTTCCCCCATCTGGTGTCCTCGTCCTGGCTCTGGCTGCCTCTTCAGGATGGACTGAACTTCCTCCTTTTCTCCATCATGGGCCTCTGCACACTCGAAACAGGGGTCATGTCTCCTTGGAGTCCTCTTAAGCCTATTTTTCCATTTTCTCCAGTCATTCCTCACATATTTCTTCATTTTCATTCCTACCAGAATATGACTGGTTGTCCTATCAGCCTGTTCAAGGTTATCTGTCTCTTGTACAGGAGAAGTGAGAAAATCAGATCTGGACAATGAGTGAGTTTCCTCGTCTATTAATAAATATTTAAGCCCTTGGTGAGGCAGGGGATCGCGGGGGCATTGGTAGTCACTGTGTCAGATGCCAGTGAATAGATATACAACAGCTGATAGTACAGGCTGATCCAAATGAAAATTTCTACAGTATTGTCTTTGACAGGCATAACGTGTCAAAATTGATGAGAACATACAATAATTTATAAATTGTCATTCCATATGTATTTCTACTGCCAAAGCTAGATGTTTTAGAATGAGTTTGCTGTTCCTCGTTTTTCCTTAAAGATGGGAAGAAAACTCTAGCAATTTTAATTCAGGAATAAAGCATGTAAATTTCAGCAGATGTTTGGATTGCTCTAAACCCCTCGGCTCTTGAGATAACTAGGGCATGAGAGAGAATCCGACTGGAATCATGATCTGGTCTGTGTCATCCTCTCTCCACTCCAGAGGGACCTCCTGGCCAGGTCATCTGGGTGGACACAGTGTGAGCTCTGCAGTCAGTTGAGTAAACGTGACTAAAGCCATTTCAGCACAATGATGAACATGATGTTGGTTTAGATTTCTCCTGGAAGTAGAGACTTCAAGCCCAAGCTGTCAAAGAGTCTGAAGATAATTGAATACATATCTTTTTAGGGCCACTGATGAAAAGTTCTGCCTGAGTACAACACAGGAATCATAATCGCTATTTATTACTGTTATTGAAAGTGTGGTTGGTCATCTTGATAGTGAGACCTAATGTTAGATGGGTATTGACAAGCCATCATCTGATTTAATCATCTTTCGGGCCATTTTTATTTTTAAATGAATCTTCTGTCAATATCAGATTCTCATTAGCATCATTAGGATTCTACACTCTCCTTGGTAGGATCATGTAAAATTGATGGGATCAAATTTCTATTAAATGCAGCGCATGCTGCCGGGTTGTTATTTATACTGAGCATTCTGGAAGACTTGGATCATAATATCTTGTAAATAAACATTACGTTCAGTGATATCACCTTTCATTTTAAAAGGGTCTTTAGAAAGCTTTTAAAATGGCGCAGGCATGGAGCACTCATTATTAAGATTGGAGGGAACGGAGCAATCATTTTGTGTGTATGGAATTTCTGGGTAATAAGTGCAAATTAACATTACAGAGAAACTGATGTGAACAAAGTACATCGAAACTGAGATAGATCCTCAGATTAGGAGTAAAAAAATTTTTTTTCACCTATTTATTTGCTCAGAGATTTTCCACTCGTTATGAAAACTAGAGTTTTCCACTTTGGCCCTCAGTTATAATGGGGCATAATGCTGGATACTGAACACTGTTCAAATGATGAAACTTTTTTTTTTTTCAAAGACCCAGGAACAGCTGCTGCTTATTGAGTTACCACCACCACTTCCTGAAGAATGTGATTTTGTTTCAAAGATAGCCAAGTACTGACCAGGCTGTCTCAGCCGAGTTGGAGCCATGATAACGTGGCATGTTGTTGTCATATTATTATTAGGTACATTTCATTAAGTGATTCCAGATCCTGCTCCCTTTTACTCGGGGAGGGGAGGTTTTATTGATTTTGGAGGTTGTAAATCGACATGGCATTTTTATGATTGAGAGATATATACCAGTTAAAGGATTTGTATGACATTTTAGGAAAATTAGAAAATTTCATAAACTCAAAAGAAAGAAAGATTCATGGGGTAGAATCTGGATTGCAAAATGCATGGAAGCTTACTGGAATCCGTGAACTTGTTAGGGTTACAAGAAAGATGCTGACTTGCTTGCCAAGTCTCCCTCCTATGGGATTAAGTTTAAGGCTGACTTTCAAAGTATTTCTTGTGCTGCAAGATTTTGGAATGTCTCTTCAGTCAGACAGCTAAAATGCCGTTGGTACTTTTAACTCATTCAATTTGTCTCCACTCTACATTTTCAAACTATTTTCTGCTAAACAATGTAAATATAGAGAGAATTTTGTACTTAACAAGATGCAACGTCTTCACCATAATCCTCCTTTAGGTAGAAGTAAATATATTGTCATCAAAAAGATTCTTGATCTGCAATGAATTTATCTTTGACATTGAATTGTGAAAATGGGAAAAGAATGAAAAATATCCACACAAGTTCATACAAGAGGACCATCATCGTCTGTAAATATTTTTATTGTCTTCCAAGTCTAGAAAAATATATGGAATCTTTAAATCAAAGCAATTTCAAAATGGAATTTGGCCTGAAAAATCCCACTTTTAAGGACTTATTCTAAAGGAGTAAATAAAGATATACAAAAACATATTCTTAAAATGATATTCCTTGCAGAATCTTTTCTAACAACCAAAAAATGATCTCTTCATACAGAAAAATGTTAATAGATATTAATAATTCTTTTGGAGGACCTCAGTTATATATACTACATATGTAACTATATGTAAAGATGTTCACTATTGACTTAATACAGAGGTATTTCACAATACTATGTAATAATTTATCAGAAAAATATTCTTTAAATTAGTCATTTTTGTATCATATGCTATCAATTAAAAAAGGGGATTTAGAGCAACTTTTAGTATGGAGGCTACACGTAGTTTACAAAAGCAACAACAATTAACCTTTAGATGAAGTTCAGTCTTCCAAGGGACATGATCAATTTCACATTTCGGCTGTTGGGAAACGACTTGGTTAGTGTACTGAGCAGCTGTGGTTCACTTTTGGCGTATCTGTTAAATTAAGTAGGTACTTCACAGGACATTTCTAGAGTCCTGGCACTTTGAGGTCTTTGGTTTCTTCGTCAAGGAGGAGGGTGTAAAAGCTGCTCAGTGGAGAGCGGCACCTGGAACATAGCAGTCCTTGGACGGATGCTGAGCAAATGAATGGACGACTGCATTTGTGCAAGGGTGACCACGAAGAAATTTGGCAAATTTTTGGTCATCCGTTCATTTAAAAGAATTAACTGAGCACCTCCTCTGTTGAAGTGCTGGGGATACAGGTATCAGAAAGCACTGTTCCAGAGAGGCAGTGGGGTCTAGTGTGGGTCTGATCAGATCAGATTATCTTAATATAAATCAGATCACCCTAATAAAAGATTATGAAGAAAAAATTTATAGAAAGATTTGTGTAGGAAATTATGGGAGTGCTGAGAAAGGTGAGGTGATCAACTTGTCCTGGTTTGCCCAAGATTCTCTTAGTTTTAGTGCTAAAAATACAGAAACCTCTTCCCAGCCAAACTGAGCTGGTTGGTCATCTTAGAAAAGGCATCTAACCCAGCCCTGGACTTCTGGGCTGAATCTTCAAGTCAGGGAAGGACAAGCATGGCCAGGCTGTGTTGTACGTGGAAGGTCAGTCAGAGTGAGGGTGAGGGGCGGATTCCAGGCAGAGCACAGCGTGCTGAAGGAACCAGGAGGCACTCCTAACATGGCTTGAGTGTTAGTTGAGGGGGGTGGAGCTGGGGAAAGACAAGTCCATGGGTGACCAAGGCCTGATCACAGAGGCTGGAAGGACTTGTGTGAGTGTGCAGCTTGTTAGGGCTGCTGTAACCAAGCACCAAGCGCTGAGTGGCTTAAACAACCGGAATTTATTCTCATGATTCTGGAGAACAGAGGTTGTAGATCAAGGGGTCAGTAAGTTTGATTCCTTCCTAGGCTGTGAGGGAGAAACTGTTCCAGCCCTCTCCTCTCGTCTAGTGGCTGGTGAAAGACTTTGGTTCCTTGGCTTGTCGAAGCATCAACCTGATCCTTAATTTCATCTTCACACGATGTTCTGTGTGTGTGTGTGTGTGTGTGTGTATTAAAATTTCCCCCTTTTAATAAGGATACCAGTCATAATGGATTTGGGTCCACCTAATGACTTTATTTTATCTGCAATGATCCGATTTCCAAAGAAGCTCACATTTGAAGCTACTGGGAGTTAGGGTTTCACCATGTGAATTTCTGGAGGATGTAATTCAACCTGCTACAGTGGGGATGGAATGAAAGAGGTTGATTGTGGACACCAAGCGGTCTGGTGCCTCCTGCCGAGGGAATCTGTTGTCATCATTGGTTCACAGCAGCAGAGACCCCAACAGGGCAGGGGTAGATCCCACTTTAGTCCAGCAGACCCACAATAAGGGACACAGTTGAGCCCTGGGAACAGGGCCTGACATCACCCAGTCCTCTGGCGGCTGATCTGAGAGGGGCTGACCCCCATGTGGACAGTGAGGGGGGCAAGGGGCCAGGCCCACCTATTCCTGTCAGCAAACATGGTGTCTGTGGAGATCTCTCTTCGGTTAGGAGGAATACACTGGGTAAGATACAACCTACAAAAATCACTCATGGTCCAGAGGAAACACATGTCATTCTGAGGAACCTAGCCCGAGGAAGCCTTCTAAACACTGTTTACCAAGGTAGCCAAAAGAACGTAATTTGGCAATTGGGATGCAAAGATATGTGGTCACTCTGAAACAGCAGCTGAGGGCTGTGCAGAGATGACAGTGACATAAACAGATACCTAGATGGAACAGGAAGGGTGAAACAGAGGAGGAGCAGCTTCACCACAGGCTGCTCACTGCAGAGTCAACGCTGCAGAAAATAGCATTTCGAGTTCTCCCAAAACACTGACCTTGAGGACACACGGAAGAGAAGAATGGAAGAGAAAATAAAAGGCAAGGGGCCAAAAAACAAAGATTTCACATAGAATCATGATTATTTATGACAAAAAGCCAGGCTAGCTGGAAAAGAAGACAGTTGAAGAAAATATTCTTCATCTGAACAGAACACACAATTGTAAATACACTTAGGCTCTTTTTCATCTATTATGATTGTCCATTTAATTTTCATAAAGCTGCCATCATACTTAACGAGTGTGTTGTTTCTTCTCCCCTTAACACTGTACATGAGCATTTCCCATGTCACTAGAGATGTGACGAGAGATTTTTGGTGACCACGTGTTATTTCCTCATCTGACTACACTGTCATATGATAATTTAAGCATCCCATAATTTTATTTTAAAATTTGGCTTTTTACAAATAATGCTGCAGTGTATATTTTTATTTCCCAATTGTTTCCTACATCACACATTATTTCCAGAGAATCATTTCCTAGAAGTCAAATTATTAGGTCAAAGGTCATGTAAACCAGAGGTTCCCAGACTTTAAGATTCCACAGACCAAGACATTAAAAAAACAGACAAAGGACCAAAATAGAGTTGTCTCCATTTTATTTTGCCAAGTAAGTCTATTAAGGAAAAAAGCCAATGGTATCGCATGGTTATTCATGCCAGAGAATATATTTTACACCAAAAATTTGAGAGGATACAATCTCACAATAGACGATTAGCTTTAAGCTGAATCATTTAGTTCCATGCCAGGCTCAGTATGCTGTCTTTATTATTTTAAACTTTATTCTCTGCTAGTGACGCTTCGGTCATGAATGAATGCTCACCCATCGGTGGGCTCCTTGGAACCGCTGAGGAGACGGCTCTGTTTCTGCAATGTGGCAATGCACTGTTTGCTACTTTGAATAGATAATGAACTTCAATTTTCCTCTTTTGCATTGTTACACATTCTGTGGATGGGTGGATTCAAGTTAAATATGCCAACTTGCATTATTTTTCATAGTCCTGAGGGCATCACTTTGTTGGTAATCCCCAGTGCAGACTGGACTTTGTGTATTGCTGGGAAGGACCCCTGTCTTTTGAGTGGCGTACTGAAGAAGGTGAGTGCTCTGGAGCGGAGGCTGAAGGCTCAGGCTCTGTATCAGAGAGACCTGGAGTCAAATTCTACCGCTTCCCTGTGGTGCGGCAAGCCTGCAGGGACATGTCGTGGGCAAACCTGAGTGTCCTCATCCCAAAATCTGGGGCTGATTGTATTTAAAAAAAAAAAATCAACCAAATCACTTAGTGCGGTACCTCGCATATTCTAAGTGCTTTGATAAACTTTACATAGTCTTTCTGCAAATTTCTACTTGTTTTCAAATACTATAAATCAAAGGGTGTTAAACTCTCTCCCCCTAGGGTCGGATAGAAAGTGTTTTAGGCTCCCTGGGCCCTGGGGTCTCTGTCACAACCATTCAACTTGACCTCTGCAGCATGACAGCGACCACAGTCAGTAGGAAACCAGAGAGTGCAGTTGAGTTCCAATAAAACTTTATTTATAAACACTGAAATTTGAATTTCAAATATTTTTTGTATGCTTTGAAATCCTCTTTGGCTGTGTTTTTTTCCCCCCAACCATTTAAACATATAAAAACTATTCTTAGTTCAAGGGCCATACAAAAACAGTTGGCCCTGAAAATCATAGTTTGTCTACCTTGACTATAAACCATAAGGGTACGTTAGAAAAATTGTATCCAGTGGTTCTTCTGTGAATAACACATTTACTTGTAAAATAAGGCTAAAGATTAAAAATAGTTCTTTTGAAAGGAAGGTTTTAAAAACATTACCCTGAAGTATGGCAAGAATTGTGGGATTGTTTTAGGTATAAAAATTCTGATTTCCCCTCCTAATCCATGGAGCCAGATCTGAGGCCCAGCAGGTAGTGTGAACTCCTCCGGGTCACCACCAGCTCGCCCTGGTTGCAGTGAGGACTGACAGGGAACGTTTCTGACTTCCAGCCTGGTGTTCTTTCTGTGGCCCGAATCCCATGATTTTATAACTTCATAGTTAGCTAGACACTGAGATTTTTATTCTTCAATGAAAAGCTTATTTAAAACTTTGTTCCCCTGAGAAGAAAAGATAAACAATAATTTCACGTGGTAATTTTCCAAATTTCTGTACCATATCTACATATCCAAACACAGCTGTATGAAGGCAGAAATTGGCTTCAGGCAAAGAATACGCCTGTTTACCCTGGTTTTCGAAGGCAACGTGTGTATTTGGGCAATGAAATGTACTGTGTGACCTCCTACCCCACTACAAAACAAATTAAAAGAACCCTAAAACTAAAAAAAACCCCAAAACACAAAAAACGAAAACAGTTGTTAACAATGTTCCCCACAGACATAGAAAATAAACCTATGGTTGTTTACCAAAGAGGAAACAGGGTAGAAGTTCGAGATTTGCAAATGATAACCACTATATACAAAATTAGATTAAAAACAGATTTCTTCTGTATAGCACAGGGAACTATATTCAATATCTTGTAATAAACTTTAATGAAAAAGAATATGAGAATATTTGCATGTATATGCATGTCTGGGACATTATGCTATGCACTGCAACAGAAACTGATGCATTGTAACTGACTATACTTCAATAAAAAATTAAAAAAAAATACTGTACTTAAAATAGATAAACAACAAGTTTCTTCTGTATAGCACAGGGAACTATATTCATTATCTTGTAATAACCTTTAATGAAAAAAATATGAAAAGGAATATACGTGTGTACATGTATGACTGAAACATTATACTGCACACCAGAAATTGACACAACATTGTAAACTGACTATACTTCAATAAAAAAAAAGGACTTCAGTCTCTTAAGCATTGAAAAAAAAATCTACCCCTTTGTATTAATTCAAAAGAGACCCCAACAAAGTTCTGATTTGTTATGATGATTATGTCAGTGCTTATTTGAGATATCAAATATGTAATTCTGAAAAAAGCCCCAAACAATGGTCTCTATTGGCTCTCCATTTGAATGGTAAGAAAAGAGAGAGAGAAATTTCACATTTCAAACAAAAAAATACATACTTACTACTGACTAGTGAATTCCCTCACCTCACAATAAGAATTTTAACTGAATGACATCTTGGGCAGACAACTAAGACCTCTGAGTCTTTGATTAAAATTTAATTTATTTTATATACTTATTCTTGAAGCTTCGGAACTGTCCTTGCACCGGTACGAAAACTCCAAAAAAAGATTATAGATTATCTAAATTTTTCTTCTCTGTGTTTTCTAGTTTTTATGTAACGTGTGTACTTACATGTCTATAACTCTGCAGCAAAGTCTGAAAGAGCAAGAAAATGAAGAACAATGTATACTGTATGCATTTAAAAATTCTTTTTTTTTAAAGAGTCATTTATTACAGAACCTTACAGAACTCTACTGTTCAGTATAGTGTCTACTATTTACATTGACATATGACTGGTCCAAATCGAGATGTGCTGTGAGTAAACATACACACTAGATGGCAAAACCTTGGGAAGAAAAAAAGAATGGAAGCTATCTCATTCATATTTTTATAGTGTTTATATGTTGAAATAACATGTTGCCTATATTGGGCTAATAAAAATACATTTTTAATACAAATTTCATCAGTTTCTTTTTACTTGGTAAGTAGAGCTGCTGGAAGTTTTTCAGTTGCCCATAGGAGTTGCACATTTCTACTGGACAGCACTGTCATTGCCGCTAAGTTGTTATAGACTATGTCTTTTGGGTGATTCTTAAAAACCGCTAACAGTAGTTAACTCTAGAGTGGGGAGTCAGGGGAGTTGAGGAGGTATGGAGGGAGACAGCTTTTAGCATGTCCTCTTCTGCTTTTATATTTTTCCACATGCATTTATTATTTATTTAAGAGCTAAATGGTTTTTAACATAGTAAAAATTAAAATGAATTCAGAAAATCTCTATAAATTATTGTCACTGTTGATCAGAACTTTGGGGTTTTTTTCCTTTACTGTCCAAAAAAATAGCTATCAATGCATGCTATTTCTTGTTGCCAGTTTGTGTATGTGTGTGAGTGTTTGTGTGTGTGCACGCATTTATATGTGCATGTGGATGTGTGTGTATTTGAAATGTTTTCTTCAGGACAGAATTAGATTTGATTGGCTCAGGGCCTTACTCTCTCATATATTAAAAAAAGTAAGTTTCATTTAGAGAATGGAATAATATTTTTGTGGGGAAAATTAAAACACATTCCTAAAATATCCTGAATTAAGAGGAAGACTGTTAATAGAGTTTAAAACCCTGGCTTGGGACTCATCTTCCACAAAGGATGTAACTTAATGATCCTGTGGTCATTTAAAACAACAAATATTTTTTTTCACTGACATAAAAATATAATTGTTTGCTTTTAATATAAATTCAGTTTTCTATGCTCTTAAATCAATTACAAAGCAAAAATCTTTAAAAATTAAACTTTATCTCCACTAACTGAGACATTATTCAATAAATTATAGCCAAAGATCAAATTGTGTTAATTTCACAATTATCAATTTTATTACTAATCATCTGATTTATCACAGTCTTAAAACACAGTTAAATTCTAAAAAACTACTCTCAGGACTAATTTGTGTTCAGTTAATAGCTTATTTTTCTAGCGCTATAAAGTGTGATAAATTACATAAAACTCATATGTTAAGACTCTACTTACAGCAATATCACTCTTTAGAATTACGTTAAACCAAATGTGTGATATTGTGATTTATAATAAGAAATATATATTTGATTTTCATCCCTTTTCCTGAGGAAAACCTTTGGAATTTCCTGTGATTAGAACAATAAGGGTGTAAGGAACTATTTCATTATTCATAAAAAGCAACTTTTAACCACACTTGAGTTTATCTTAATGAAGTAGCTTTGGAAAGTCCGCAGGTAACCTTCTGATGGGGGCTGGTTGCTAGGGGAACCAACCTCACGATTGAAGGATTGGGACTTTCAACCCAATCCCCTCCACACCTCCAAACTCCGGGAAAGGGAGAGGCGCTGGAGGTTGAGTTCAATCATCAATGGCCACTGATTTAGCCAATCATGTCAATGGAAAGACTTCATAAAAATCCCTGAGCTACAGAGTTCAGAGAGCTTACAGGTTGGCATATCTTCACGTGCCAGGAGGGTGGTGCATCCTCAACTCCACTGGAACAAGAACTCCTGGGTTTAGGATCCTTCTGGGCTTTGTCCTATGTATCTTAGCCTTTACTATGCTTTGTAATATACCAGTCACATAATGAGGAAACTGGTTTCCTGAGTTTTCTGGGCCACTCTAGAAAATTAATTGAACCCAAGGAAGGGATCGTGGGAACTTCTGATTTGTAACCCACACACACGGCATCAGAAGCGAAGTGACTTGTGGTCACAGTGTGAGAGTAAAGGAGACACAGGAGGAGTTTTTCCTTTACAGCATGAAACTGCTCTTATGAGACCAGCTTTGTCTACCAAAATGTCTTTTTATGACTTACTGACGTCTCATCGCTTCCCCTTTACTGTGTATTGGAAAATAACCTGTGTTCTAAGAACATGGGCCACTATTTCTTTATATATTTTAATTAGCCACTTTTCTCGTGCATCTACTTCATACTTCAACAAAAATTGGTGTTCTCTTTTAGCAGGTTTGTTCTTCCTGTAAACAGTTTCCAAAGTGTTGAACAATGTGCTCTCTTACCTTGTGGTCCTCAGAAGGTCACTCTTTCAGTTGTTGAAATAATTTAGCTGCTTAGTAACTCTGCTTCCCAAATCCTCAGTGTAAAACTGACTTGTCAATTTCAAAATATCATTTAAAAAATAGCCTCACTGTCTTTTTTCAGCTTGGGCTGTCAAAATATGACAAGACTGGGTGATTTAAATAACAGAAATTTATTCCCCACAATTCTGGAGGCTGGAAGTCCAAGATCAAGGTACCAGCCACTTTGATTCTTGGTGAGGCTTCTTTTCCTGGCTTGTAGACAGCCACCTTCTTTTTGTATCCTCATATGATGGTAGGGAGGAGGGGAGGCACTGAGTGTAAACTCTCTGGTGTCTCTTCTTGTAGGAACACTAATCCCATCATGAGCGTCCACCCTCATGACCTCATCTAACCCCAATTACCTCCCAAAGCCCCATCTCCAAATACCATCGAATTGGGGTTACAGATTCAACCTAGGAATTTGGGAGGGACACAAACATTCCAGTCCATAACAGCCACCAAAAAATAAAGAAAAAAAAAAAGAGAGCTATCTCTTTTATGCCACTCACCATTGCTTTGTAAATACTTCCAAGACAGAAGAATCTTTTTTAAAAATTATGTATTCATACATTCATTTATTTAAGAAATACTTACCAGGTTATAGTCTGGCTCCAGTCTGCCTCTCATGGAATCTGTCGTCTTTCCTTCTGCTCATTGCATCCTTACTTCTGGGCACAGAAGCTCATTTTCTCTTCTCCCAGGCATCCAAGCATTGAACTTTCAGGTTGTTCTTCCCCATCCTCTGCCGCACTTGCCTCATAAACTAGCTGCCCCCCTGATCATCTTTTAAGGTCCAACTCAAAGAGCACCTCTTCTATGAAGGGCTCTCCACTTCCCCATTGAAGACCAGCCCCCGACCCTTGCTTCCCTCTGCATGTTGTTCTGCTTTCCCCTCTACCACTAGACCCTGTGGGTGCTGTTCACATGTCTTCCTCCTATTAGACTATCCACTCTTCTGGGTAAAGGATTTTAACACAGTGTCTTATACGTAGTGGAAGCTCAGTGAAGGCAAGTGGAATGAATGGTTACTGGAAGTGTTATAGCGACCAGGGACCATGGGCTCAGTCCTGTGGGTTTATGTGGGTTCAAGGGGCCATCACACAGAAGGTAAAGATTCCTTAAATGCATGTGATGACTAGATAGTAGGGGCTGAGGGCTTCTGGAATTTTCAGAAATTCCCATCCTAAGAATTTGTGGTTCTAGGTAAGCCCACAGATTTCCAGGGAAGACAGCACGCTCTGATGCAAGGCCAGCCTGCAGGCTGACCCAGTGAGAGATCTCTGCTCCAGCCTGGGGGTCCTATACCCGCAGGTAGACAGTGTATCTGTGCTCTGGCTTTTGTAAATTTCTCTACCACCGCCCCTGCCCCCTTTGTCTTTTTTTATCTGTTGGTCCAACACTTTCTAGAATTACGTCAATTTTATCACAACTTTGTGAGCCTCCCTGGGAAAGAATTTTTAATCAGAATGTCAGAATTTTCTTTCCACGTTGGCACAAGCCTATGAATTTATGAAAGCCAATGAGGTCGTTGGATTTGTTTGATACAATTTTTTTCAAAGCTAGCCCAGCTTGGATGCATATATTTCTTATATTATGGTTAGAAAAGGAACACTCATGTTGAAAGGAAAAGGAAGACTCCATGCTTAACACCAGAAAATCAGCAAATACAGAAATAAAATATATAAGGCTGTCACAAGTAAGGGCTGATTCATCCGATTGGAGGCAGAAGGAAAATGAACATTCACTAAACTGTAATACTAATGGCAGTTCAGGCTTGCTTAACAGTTAGACCTTGAAAAGCTTTGAATTGTATGTTTTAGGGATAAAAAGATTGTGAACTCCCTTCTCTTGCTTAGAGGGGGAAAAAAAAAATCTCATGATTCCTTAATGTTTAGCTTCCAGGATTTGCAGGCTACATCGAAATGATAGTTTTTTATGCATTAATGTTTATATAACTGCTATTTTTACAGACATTGAAATTACAGAGAACAGCAATTGTTGAGGGGAAAAAAAGCAGTATAAATAAATAGAAGCTAGAATTTTCCCCCTTCGGAGGTAAGCTTTTGCTATTCCGAGCACGGAATACGTGTGCTATTTGAGTGAGGTTGTTCTTCGGGCCAGCAAAACACGTTTCCCCCAAAATAAAAATGCCGCACACGAGCACGAGGACATACAGTAGGCTAATGAAACAATTTTTAATCCTCTGAAAGTGGGAAAACGAATAATATGTTTTTATTTTGGGGAGTTGCATTGGCTGATATTAGCTAGTTCTCATTTTCAGAGGGGAAAAAAACTAAGCAGGAAGAATAAATAAACAGAGTAAATTTCACATTGTGTGTCCTTGGCTCGAGTGCAGTGTATATCCCATGTTATTGGGTAGCTTGAGGTTTTAAATCACAAAACACATGTTTGGAGATACCATATTCTGTCTGTGACTCCTGGATGGGTCTGTGACGCAAGGGTGTGGTGGGTCCTGAGGACAGAGGGTGTGGGCTGGCGGGGATGCTGTGAAGTGAGTCTTGGCAGGGTACCCACTCATCCTTTTGCCTAGATGAACCCCAGTTGGGGCCAGTTGTCTTTGGGGTAACTGCTTCTATCTCCTCTTTCACTCTGAAAGAGTGAAATCCTCTTTACTGGATGGGAAATGTGATGGTTACCACTAACTCGGGTTAAGGATGGAGGGGAGGCATCCAGCTTAAGCCTCCATAACAGGTCTCAAGTCAGCTCGAGGAAAGGCAGTAATAATGCTCCTTGGCACGGACAACTGATGCTTTCTTGATCTTCTAGAAAATGTGACTAGTAACCCTTTCTAACCAACTTAACTATTTTTCTTGATCTGTAACTTTAAAGCAAAAACATTGTGCTTGATGTGCAAATACAACGCCAATAAGGCCTCTTAGCCTCCACTTACGACCCCGCCCCAGCCACCTCCATTAGCAATTGGGCGGCTCCTAAATCTCACTTCAGTATCTCTGTAGAAACCCTGTGGTCTTCACTGCCAAGAACTCTCCTGGAAAGGGCATGACTGAGGAAGAAGGAGCCTGGCCTAGGGATGAGGCCAGCTAGAAGAAAGGAAGGGATGTAGGAGTTTCCAGGGATGTGACGAGAAAAAAGTAGAAGATTTTGAGGATGAGGGGATATCTGTTCATCCATCTTCACAGCAGCGCTATTCACAACACCCAAAAGGTGGAAGCAACCCAGGTGTCCAACAGCAGGTGGATGGATGAACAATTTTGCTAAGTGAAAGGAGCCAGACACAGAAGGACAAATGCTGTGTAATTTCACTTCTGCGCGGTACCGAGGGTAGTCAAATCTATGGAGATAGAAAGCCGGGTGGTGTTACCAGGAACAGGGGGAGAAGGCAATGGGAAGCTGGTGTTTAATCAGTAAAGACTTTCTGTTTGGGAAGATGAAAAATTCTAGAGGTGGACGGTGGTGATGGCCGCACCACTTTCGGAATGTGCTTAATGCCGCTGAACTGGACACTTAACACGGTTAAGATGTAAATTTTATGTTGTATGTATTTTGCCAAAATGTAAGTAGTTTGAGGGTGAGATGGCATCGAGGTGGGGAAATAAGCAAGACCGTGTTTCCCGTTTGGTGTCTTGGTTTCCTGGGGCAGCTGTAAAAAAATTACTGCAACCTTGGTGGCTGACAAAACCAGAAAGGTATTTTCTCACAGCTTTGGAGACTAGACATCTGAAATCAAGGTGCCAGCAAGGTTTGGTGTCTTGTGGGAGCCCTGAAGGAGACGCTGTTCCTTGCCTCTTCACAATAGCCAAAAGGCGGAAGCAACTCAAGTGTTCGTCAGCAGATGAAAGGGTGAACAAAATGTGCGTGTGTGCGCGAGCGTGCGTGTGCCCACGCTGGAGGCTGCCGGCAGTCCTTGCTGCTCTTTGGCTGGTAGGTGTAGTGCTCCAGTCTCTGCCTCCCTCTTCACGTGTCTCTGGGTCTCAGGTCTCCCTCTGCCTTTCTCTTATAAGGACACGTGCCACTGGATTTGTTTCCCACTAAATTCAGGATAATCTTATCTTTAAATCCTTAACTTAATTACATCGGCCAAGTCTCTTTTCCCAAATAAGGTCACATCTGTAGGTTCTAAGGAGATGTGTCTTTTTTTTTTTTTTTTTTCTTTTTGGAGGGAGGGCACAATTTGACCCAGTGCATTTGGGAAGAGCTGGCTTCTCAGCTCAGAATTATGAAGCAAATCAAACTTGTTACGGATGAGCTGCTCCCACCCCTTTCAGTAGGCCACAGAAACTTCTTCCTGCCCCCTTGCTGTCCATTGCACCCCCATCACTGCCCTCCCCTCTCAATCTACCCCACCTGTCCGGCCAGATGCCAAAGCTCAGTACCTACACAGATGAATTTTAAATTTATCGTAAATGTCTTGTTTCCATTTTCCGTGAGCGAGCAAGCAGGCTGATGTCAGAGGAGCGGGCAAGAGCCCATTTTACCCCATCCAGCCCTAGATTTTCATGTAATGGGGTCTTCTTTTGGTAAAACACTGACCTTAGGGGGTGATTATACTGGTGGAAATAGCCTGTAAAACACTCAGCAGAGCCCTTACACTGTCCCCAAGTCATGCTGTATCAACACCCCCCACCCCGCCAAGCCCGCATGTCTGCCTGCTACTCCCAGTCTATGCCTTTTCCTTGGCCAAACAAACTTCTTTCAGGTCCCTTTGATCATTTTCTCTTTCCATGCCAAAAATAAACCTTGTTATCCACTGTGTCTGGAACATCCTCCCACTTTCCAGCCATATTGTTTTTCATTTCTGCATTGATTTCAAAGTCTTCCTCCTTCAGGTGGGTTTAAGTGATGTCCCAACATCATGACCCTTAATCCTCATTAAGATGGTGGTTTTAAAAAAACAAACTATTTTATTCTGAATACACTGAAGAGTAAAGGAGTTGTCCGATGCCACCTGTGCATTGGACCAGGCGGGCCATGTAGGAATCTGAAACTAGATTGCAAAGCCTGATTCTAGGTAAATAAAAGGCATCTCCAGAAATTCCCATGTCTTCTTTTCTTTTTTCTTTTTTAATCAGAATGGCTTTGGATAAGACAACCGATCTGGATGGGAATGTTTTGTAGTAAAAGTATTTGAAGGACCTGTGCAAGATCTATCCCTAATGAATGAAGCAAGAAAAATATAGGGTGGATTGCCCCAGTATTCCCAGAAAGATATGAGGCACATTAATATTATTTTTTTCTTTTAGCTTCAAGACTCTCATATTTCATTTGAATTATAAAAAAAAAATGCTTGGTTCACCGGATGGTTTGATTAAGTAAGCATTCTCTACTTAAATGGCAAAAATAAATATCCAGAGAGTAATCACACATGCCAAGTGTGCTCAGTGAAGCAATATGTGTAGGCAGCATCGGAAACAGTGACACAGTGATTATCTGTGCATAACTTGGTCATAATATCATCACTGTCTAGACTACTCGACAATTAACATCCAGACATACTATAGCTCAGATTGAGGAAGGTCATTAAAAAATGAAAGAGTGGATAGTCCTCTTTGGAAAAGAAAAACTCAGTTCCTTCTTTTCTAGAAAGGTATACATTGGGATTTAACTTTGGATAAAGATATGCTTTTGGTTTCTTTTTATGAGTCTCTGCTTGGTCTCTGTTTCCATGAATGTAGATAAAGACAGCTATTTCTTCCAATTATCTGGTTTAATAGTTTTATATATATATATATATGTGTGTGTGTGTGTGTATATATATGTGTGTGTATATATATATATATATATTTAGTGCAAGGCACATTGACTAGATGTGATAATTAACTACAGTTTGCATCCCTTCACGCTTCTCTCTCTCTATTGCTTTAAAGGACAGATTTCAGCTCTTAAGGAAATGTCAGTGTTATAATGGAAGTCCTTATGCAGAAGACACCATGACTCCCAAAGTCCACAGCACAATCTAAACAGGGATATTTGTAAGAAAACAACAGGAATCATCTTTCAAGTCATTGTATCCTCATTTACCAACTGGAAATTTACATGACATAAATTCAAAGGATGGCAGGGGCGCTGTGTGTTCTCAGATTCCCAATTCTTTATCCTCCTGCTGTAAGAGGGAGCCCACATTTCCTAGTCTCCTTTGCAGCTGGGTGGGGTCACGTGATTAAGCTCTAGCCAATGAAATGAGGGCAGAGTGCATGCATGGCACTTCTAAGCCTGGCCCCTAAAACCTGCCGCCCAGCTCTCCAGGCTCTCTCTCTCTCTCTCTCTCTCTCTGCTGTTGTCCACTCACTAATGCAGCTAAGAGCTACAAAGCCTGGGGATGGCAGCTTCAGGGAAAAGATGCCTGAGTGGAAGTCACCACCAGAAGAGGCACAGTGCCCCCCTCCCCAGAAGTCTTGCACTTATCCATGGCATGGCTGAGAAATAGAATTTGATTGTCTTAAGTCACTAAAAATCTTGGGCTGTTTGTTACAGCAGATAGTCCACACTGAGCAATATATTTGTCTGACACAATAGCTGTTTATTTGATGTGTTAAAATAAGGAAACTTTCAGATATACCTAAGGCAGCTGAAGCCTGTTTTGTGTGAGTTTAAGTAATTCTAGCCAGTGTCATTAACTGCAAGTCACCCTTTGCATGGATATATCCCATGGAATTAACACGTTCCCTGGAGAGCACCTACTGTTTTCAACACCCAAACTTCACAGACCATCCATATCTTTCAGTCCCATATTTATACTTACATCCTCAAAGGGCAATCCAATACCACGTCTCGTAATGAGGGAAAAAAAGCAGACAAAGCCAAACTGAAGGACATCCTACCCACTACCTGACCAATCCTCCCCCAAGGTGTCCAAACCATCAGAAACTAGGAGAGTCTGAATAACTGTCATGGCCAAAGGAGCCTAAAGAGACCACATGTATTGTGATATCCTGGATGGGACCTTGGGGTAAGAAAAGGACACCAGGCAAACACTAGAGGAACCTAAATAAAATATCAGCTTTAGTTTATAATAGCGTTTCCATGTTGGTTCATTAGTTGTTACAAAGGTACAGAGTGATAAAGGATGTTAACGGGGGAAAACTGGGTATGGCGTGATAGAATCTCTATTTTTAGCATTCCAATTTTTCTATACGTCTATCTCAAATTTTTCAAAATTACTAATTTTTTAAAAAAGTGAATACATCATTTTTCACAGAATGACTGGTAGGAAAAAAATCTCAAATTACATGTCCAGTTGGGTGACAGAGGGTGGTGAAAGCACCTTGGGGTCAAGGAGGGGTGTGTGTGCCTTGGGCGTGTGTTGTCAGTGCTGGCAGAGGCCAACCCTGCACACACAGCTGCTGTTGTTAATGACCTTGATCATCGCTCCGGCAATCAGGAAGCAAAGGTGCGAGCATTTAGCATGTTGACCTGACATCGAATAATAAAAGTTAGCAGAAGGTGGAAGGGGTTGGTGTTTGCAATGGGGATGCATGGGGTTGCCTGGCGCCCTGACGGCCCTCTGAAATCCATCCTATCGTAACTTCCTTGAATTGTGAGTTCGCTTTTCATCGATTCTGTCTCATCTCGGTGTTGGAATTATAAATTCCTTGAAGGGCTGGCTATATTTCATTCATCTTGTCCTCTCCCCATCTCGCATAGCCCATAGGCACACATGCACATGCAAGCACATCCGCACGGTACCTAGCATGCAGACTCTCATAAACTCTGGGAGCATGGGCAAGAGACATCATTGTAGGGGTAGATGGATCAAGGCAGACACCCCAGGCAGAAACCTTGAGTCTTCCGCCCATGACAGAGCTCTTCATTTGCAGGCTGTCCAGGAGTTCAGGCAGGATGCTTTGTGGAAACTTTGATACAGAACTGAGAAAGTGGGACCAATGCCTTTTCCCTGGACTTCATTTTTTTCTTCCACATAAGTCAGTTCTCAACTGTTGAAGGAGTTAATGTTTTATTTTTTCCCCTGTGATGAAAATATAAGACCAGAGATACAGAAAGCCAGCTTTCAAAGGCAGATGCTGAAATAACAAAGTTGTTTTTCAAATGAGTACTTAAGAAAATGGCCATTTTAAGTGGCATGGCACCAACATGGTTACGCCAGTATTTATTTTTCTGTGGAACGTGTGTGTATGTTGCGGGTTATAAGTGGAACCCCGGCCAATCCCGGCCAGGCATAAAGGAATCATTTAGAGCCCTTCAAAATCATTAGGACTATTAGTCCTGACTTGACATGAGTGAAATGCACAAACTCCTGCCAAGGAGGGAACGGGTTCTGCTACTTTTCAAAGTCATCAGAGCGAGCTTCTCTGGGACGAAGTATTTCAGAGCAGAGAGACTTCCTGGCAATTGTCACCAGCACGTATGTAGCCTACATGCCAGGCTGTGGCTTCTGCTGGCCTCACAGCCCTTCGCACCCTTTCTGGGGAAGCTGTCATTGGCCACCCTCCTGGTGTCCAGAAAGTGGTTCCTGGAGCCACAGGGACACCTTGCTTTCTTTACTTGTGGGTGGAGGACATGAACTTGCTCATGGCCGCCATCCCTCTTAAAGAAGCAGATGCTTGATTCCAAGTAGCTCCCCCTGCAGGAAGGATCATGACCTCATCCTTCAGGTTCCCCCAAGTTCTCCTCCTCTCACAGCACAAGGAAGCCTCTGTTTATTTTACTGATCCTTAAATTGAGGTGTCACCTGACACCTGCTTCACTAAAAACCTTCTTTCAAAGCATGCTGATTGCATGTGGTTTGGAAGAGAACATTTGGAGAGATGAAATGAACTGAGGTTTTTTATCCCCCACCGAATTAGTGTACACGCCCATTTCTCTCCAATCACACATATTGTACATTTGGACAAGACCCTTCACCTTGCAAGGTCTGAGGGATTTGATTTTTCAAATGGAGGGGTTGGCCTTGGCCAGAGGCTTTCAAATTGTAGGTTGTGAAATCAGTTTAATGGGCTGCAAGCAGCGCTGAAACATAACAGCATAAGTTTTTCTTGTTTTTTTTTTTTTGCAGGTGGTAAGTGTAAGTACTGGGTTTAAGAAGCATGTAATTAAAAACACTTCTGTATCTAGGCATATGTCCGTGAGATTATGATGCAATATGTCATCTGAATTCTGAAATCCACCGGTGCAGTCGGTATCTAACCTCTTTACCGTGGATCATGCCTCTTTTTCGGTGTGCTGGTGACCTGCCCCTCCATCCTTCTCCACGCCTCTCCATGCTCTGAGAGGGTGATCCCTGAGGATTGCCTCAGTGAGCCCTTTTGCTCTCTGGTCCCAGTTGGGTTCAGCTAAAGGGAGCCCAGGAAGGTGCCAGGGGGTGAGCAGACGGGTGAAATCAGCCTTTGTTTTCCCAGCTTGCGTTTCTTGGGGCTGTGATGAGGAAACACGCCCTGCCCATGTGACTCTGTCCTCAGCTCATTCCGGTTTGAGTCTGCCTTCTGTTTCTTCTGGAACTGGAACAAATGCAATGTGAAGTGGCTTGAAATTATAGTTGTGTGTCAGCTTCATCCAAAATAGTTTTTTATATAAATTAAAGTTTATAGGGAGGAGGTGAGGGAAGGTTCTATAAAGTGCTCACTTGGTGGTAAGAAGGCTACTATACTAAAAGAATGTGGGAGGTAGTAATTGTGGTCTTTTGATGTAATCAGTGCTAGACAATTTAGAAGAAGGAGCACAGAAAACATTATCTAAGTGAACGTATTTCAGTTTATTATATTTAATGAAAACTTATTGTTTAATTTGATTTTCAACATGCATGAATGTGACATTTCATTTGAAAGCTCTTATCTGCCCAGCACTATTCTAGGTGTTTGGGATACATCAGAAAACACGACTGAGATTCCTGCCCTCATGCAGCTTACATTCCAGCAAAGGAGACAAAAATGAAACAATATTTATGGTAAATAAATGCATTATATTACAAGTGCTAAGGGCTATGAAAAAAAGGCAGACCAAGGTAAGGAGGGGCAGGATTGCTGGGGGAAGTTGCAATACTACATGGAAAGGTCAAGTAAAGCCTCATTGAGAGGAAATTTGAGCGAAGCCTGAAGGGGGAGAGGTAACCGGCCAAGAAGATGTCTGAGAGGAGAATATTCCAGGTAGAGGAAACATCTGTGTCCTGAGGAGGTGGACTGGAGGGCGTGGGACCAACATGGAAACAAGCGATACTGGTGCTGAGCGGGTAAAGGGAGACCAGAGTGAGAGAGGAGATTGCAAAGGGCATGATGGACCCTCTCGGAATTTGGTTGCTGTTTTTTGTGTAATGGAGAACCACTGAAGGGTCCTGGCAGAAGAGTCATTGAGGCTGACGGAAGTGATGGACACTCTAGCTGATGTGTTAAGCATAGACCATGGGGAGCAAGGTTGGGAACTCTGCGATCTTTTAGGAGACCAATGGGGTCGACCAGGAGAGATATCATTGGCTCAGGATATGGAAGCAATAGAGGGTGGTGAGAAGTGGTTGGATTCTGGAAATTTTTTTGAAGGGAAGGCCAAGAAGATTGCAGTGAGTTGAAGAAGCATCAAAGAGGACTCCAAGATTTTGGGCCCAATTAAACTGAAAAAAAAAAAAAAAAAAGAAGACCATTCATTAAACTCACATCACAGGAAAACTATGGCTTCAAGAATCAGCTGTAATGCTGTTCCCAAATGATGAAGACAGATCTGATTGTAAAGATTTGTGTTCCAAAGAATTTGCAGTTAACTATGAACAATTGGACACACACCTCCAACAAGAACACGGTTTGTAAAATTCCACCCTAACTTTTTGTCTCCCCATGTTGATCATTCCTAAACTTTTTTTTTTTTTTTGGTAGTTCTTGTTTACATTGGTCAAATGGAGTAAAGTGACTGGAAGCTTTCTGAAGGAGCCTCTTTGCAAGTTGGGTGGCAGACCTCGCAGCCAGTGTGTTGGGGTGAACAGCATGCCATGAACACAACATCTTGCAGCTTCCTTCCATCCACGGGCGTGCAACTGCTGCTCCACACGCCAGCAATCAACCGCGGATGTAGGGATGTTTGTTCCAGCTGATGCCGAAAAAGAGACACATTCAGTGAATTAGTTTTTAAGATTTGAGCACTTTATAGTGCTGTTGGGGCCATAACTGTAAAAAAAAGAAAGGAAGGAATGTGAGAAGGCTGCTGTGTACTGTTATTAATCCCAGAGTGAGTCTCTTTAATGTAGTCCAGAGAACCAAAACTCGACATACTACGTAGAATTTATGGCGAGAAGGGATCATGTAAACCATAAAGTTCAACCACTGGCTTTAAACAGTGGCATTAAGTGGCTGGGCCGAGAGCGGGTAGACTAGAACCAGGTGAATGGGCTGTGGCTGGTGCTGTTTTTCACCATCCAGTCTTTTTCCCTGCTCTCGATCTTCTGAAAATGGAGATACAATGAGCTCATCTTTCAGGAGTCAATGGGATGCCCAGAAGCTCTGGGTTCATGTGGGCAGTGAAACTCACTAGAAGAGAGTCTGGTCAACTTTGCATGGATGCCTTTATCTCCTCTCCATTTCTGCCTTGTTGCCCCCGGCTCCCCCACCCAGGAACCACAGACGCCCCACCTCCAACCTCTTCTGGCCTCGTTTGGTGAAGAATCCCCGCTGAAGCAGACTTAATAGCCTCAACCCCACCCTTCGTGATACTAAGGGACAGGTCTTTGTTCAAGCTCCTGCCTCCCAGCCCAAGCCTCCCCTGTCCATCTTCCTGCCTGGTCCTTGGAAGGTTCAGCTTTCCTTCATCCTCCTCTCCCACTAATGTTGTCCTGATTGGCTTTGAATGATGGGAAAATGGCAGATGACCTGCTCCTTGCTTCAGTAATGCCACTTCTCAGCCTGGGATTAGGGACGCAACAGCTACAGTCAGCAGATAACTGGGGTGCCACAACCTAAGGAGTAACCTCGCTGGTGACAACTGCCCACTGGCCCAACACTGACAGCATGACTCATCTGGTTCTGAATCCCCTGCTGAGGTCTCATACCCCATGTCAGATTGCAGAGGTGGGTCCTTGGCACAGACTCGTGCTTGGACGTAGGGAGATGGCTTCTGTAGAAAAGCCAGGATCCCCATCCCTGACCGTCCCTGGCTCATGGGTCTCCTACTAGGTTCCACCTCTCCTATTTTTCTCTCTCTGCCACATTTTTCACTGTCACTAGAGAGTGTGTCTGAGATCAGTCCAAAGGAAATTGTAGTTTCTCATAGCTGAAGGAGCACAGGACCAGAAGTTCGAAGAACACAGTTCTAGGGAAGATGAATAATGGACTTTGCCCCATAGGTCTGCATTACAGAGTTGCTGTTAACAGCAAACGGATACTTAATGTGAGTGTAGGCTCTTTGTAAACAATGAAGCACTGAGCAGATGTGGGATGAAATTATAAAAAAGCTCTGCTGTCTTTCACTTTTGAATAATTCCATGGAAATGTCAGGATTTTCTTCATTTGCTATCTCATTCATTCGCTATTCAATGAATATTTTTCAGATACTTGTATGCAGAATTCTAAGATGACTCTGGAGATTTCTGCCTGCTGGTGTACAAACACTAATCCAGGTGTTCCAGTGAAGGGATTTTGCAGGTGCAGTGAAGATCCAAAATCAATTGGCTTTAAGAAAGGGAAATTACTCTTGGTGGGCCTGACCTAATCAGGTGATGGGAAAAAAGAGACAGGGCTCTTCCTGGGGAGAAAGATCCAAGAGTGAGAGGGATCCAGTGTGAGGGAGGGTCTTCACCATTGACTTTAGAAAGGGAGGGAATGTGGGTGGTCCCTAGATGTGAATAGCCAGACAGAAAATGGGAATCTCAGCCCTACAAACTCAAAGACATGAATTCTGCCAGCAATCTCAGTGAGTGTGGAAGCAGACTTTCCTCCCAGAGTCTTCAGATGAGAACACAGCCACCCAACACCCGATCTCAGTCTCCTAAGACCCAGAGAGGAGATCCCAGGCATAGACTTCTGACTTGGAGAAGCAAGAGCTAATAAATGGGCGCTGTTTAAAGCTGCTGGGGAAATTTGAGAGCAGCTGCTAGCTGCTTTGTGGAAATTTGTTACAGAGCCATAGAAAACTAGTACAATGCCCCTCAAGGCAAGAGCCGTGACATCTAGAATGCTGTACCTTCCTAGAGTCAGCATAATAGGTTTTAGGAACTCAAATAATAAACTCACCATGAATTAGTCAGGTGAGAGCATCCCATAGTTTGATTTCTTTTTCCCCCCAAAACAGGGACAGATGTGGGCTTCTCTGGTGCCATGCTATATCACCAAGCCTGTCTGCAGACGGACGGAAGGTGCTGGTGACAGGATCTGCGTTTTCAAGCATCACCTTTAGTCGTGGGCTGTGCCAAATCAGATGGAGCACTTGGGGGGGCTAGGTTCCTGAACCTGGACTCTTTATAGACTGCCCTGGTCAGCTGTTCGTCAGTACCAGAACATCAGTCAGGTTTTTCATCTAATGAGCTTTCTGCTGGTTTATGCTTTCTGCCTAATGATTTTTCAGGTCTGTGAAGTCCAGTAACTAGCGGACTGCATATGCGTGCATCTGTGTATGTGTACGTGTGTGTGTGTGTGCACATTTTCTGTAAGCAAACACATTTCCCCCGTACTTTATCAGCTATTGAGTTGTGCTTTTCAAATTTCACTTGGTAAAAGAAACTTAGCTTGCTGCTCTATTTTTATACAACTTTCTGCATTTTTTTTCTTTCTTAAGAGTATAGTACATGAGAGCTTCAGAATGGACTTTCTCTCATTCCTTCTCATCCTTATAATCCTCCTGAGTTTCTCTCTTATTTCTTGCTGTTCCTCACCTGCTCTATTTCAATTTATTGATTTATGAAAATGTCCCTTGAATGCTTTTTGACTCAGCAGGAGGAAAAGGAACCAGTTAAAGAATGGTGAAACCACTTAGTTCTTCTGAAAAAGGAAGAAAATGAGGGCAGTGCATTGAGAAGTTTTTCAGCTTCTTATTTGGAAATGACTTGAGTATTACCCTTATCGCTTACCCTACCCTCCAGCAAAGTGAATACCTCCCTTTCCCTCAGGCATGCCCATTGGAACATAAACTCCTTGTTTCTCAGTTTCTCCACTTACAAAAAAAAAAAGGCAAAAATTGTGCCTACATCATAGCCGTTATTCGTATCATGCATATTTGTTGTGGAGGAGATCAGAATATGCCAACCAAATTTTTGCCACTTTGGCCTAAGTATTATTTTAAGTTGAAAATAATTGAGCATCAACTGATAAAGAGTTCTCTGCCTTCCCCTTTTATCTGCCTAAAACCAGAGCATAAATTTCCCTTTGAGAAAGGTGCCCCTCCCGCCTCTACTAGGAAGAAAAGGGCAACCTTTATCACTGACGACAGGGAGGCAACGCTAAGATGAGTTTGCATAAACAGACCTTATTTAAATAGCTCTTATCTTCCTTTGGTTCCCCCATATATTTCCTCGTTACTTCCCCATGATTTATCATTCCTTAAAGCCCAAATCCTCTTTTTTTGTTGTTTTTGTTGTTGTTGTTGTTCTTTTGGGAGGGTATATAAACCCCTAGGTCTAACCACTTATTTGAGTTTCACTTCTGTTCTGTGACTTCTCATACACATAAATATTAATACAAATTGTGTACTCTTTCTCTTGTTAGTCCATCTTTTCTTAGTTTAATTCACATACCCCTAGATAATGAACCTAAGAGGGTAGAGGAAACATTTTTCTTCCTAACTGATTGAAAAAAAAATCTTAGCCCGGTGTCTGGCATATAACTAGATAAGTTTAGCTATCACCATTATTGCTTTTCTGCCTTCATTCCTTCCAATTTTTAAAAAGCGTATCATTCTCATTCTGCCCTCTCCACTTAGCCTCCTCTGCTCTGTAGTCCCTGCCGCTCTAAGAGCAGGCTCTCTCACCTCTGATTCTGGAGGCGCTGATTGGTGCCTTTCCTGACTTTGATTGCATAACCCTTTGCATCAGTGTGGTTTATTCACATCCTTCTTGTTGAATTATAAGCTCCCGAGGACAAGAAACCTATCTAAAACATGTGCATCTCCCACTATAGCTCAGAAACTAGCACACAAATATGGAAGCAGGAGGGGACTTTCTCTGTCCTAGTGCCTTCTCTCCTTTTTGGAAGTGTAACCAGATTCCTCATCTGAAGTGAATCAAGGAATTGTCTTCTTTACCGCTCACCTTTCAGGACTGAAAATGATGTCTATATTACTTCCTGGTTTTAATGGTATGTCTTACTCTTGGGAACAAATCTTTTTCTTAATAGTAAAGGCTTTTCAGAATTTGAGCCCCACTGATCTATGAAATAGTTCTTTTTTTCTTTCACATTTTACACGTCCCTATACCCCCTCCTTGCTTTTTGTGCAGTAGAAACATCTGCTGGACATTCTTCTAAATCATGACAACCATGGCTTTTAGATGGTATTGCATTAAATCCTAGTCTCTACTCGGACCTAAAGCCCATGTTGAAGCATGCCTCCCAAGAGTTCATGGTAATTACTTAAGTCTACCTTCTTCTCTCTCTTCTTTTGATTTTTTTCTAAATTTTCTTACTTTTCTATACTCTCCAACCTCATATTTGATAAAATCAAAAATATACACTGTTTGCATTTTCAGAAAACATATCTTAAATCTTGAATATTGAACACACGTTTCAATACTCTAAAGGGCAAAGATTTTACGTGCATACTTTTGGTTTCTTTTTTGACTTCTAGGCAGAAATACTCCAAGGTCAGATAGAGAGTGAGAATTCATAAATATCTTGTTCATTTGAATCTAATAGAAATAAAGTCCTTTTAATGAAATTATCGGAGGCTCATTTTAAGAAAGAATAGAAGCAATACAAGGATAGAAAAGATCTTTCTCACATTTGGGAGGCCTGCAGATGAAATGATGATAAAGATGTCAGGTCCTAACTCTTGGAAACTGTCAGTGTTACCTTACAAGTTAAAAGGGACTTTACAGATGTGATTAAGTTAATGACTTTAACATGGGGAGATTTTTCTGGATTGTCTGGGTGGGCCCTAAATCCAATCTCAAGGGATTTTATAAGGGAGAGGCTGGGGGAGCTGAAACACGCAGAAAAGGAGGAGGAGCTATAAAGACAGAGACAGAGACTGGAGTTATGTGGCCACAAGCCAAGGAAAGCCAGTAGTCACCAGAAGCTCTGTCTCTCTTTCTCTCCCTTTGGAGGGAGCTCAGGCCTGCCTATCCCTTGGTTTTAGCCCAGTGAATCTGCTGAACTTCTGGCCTCCAAAACCGTGAGACAATGCATTTCTGTTGTTTTAAACCACAATGTATATTGATCATTTGTTCCTAAAGCCAGAGTAAACTAATCTAATGTGTAAACTTGAGTATTTCTCCATGTATGTTCATATTTTTAATAAAAATGGCCTTATACCATGCATATTATTTTTGTAACATGTGTTTAAATATCCTAAGTAACTCCCTGGAAAGAATTTCAATGGCAACATGGAATTTATTACATAGATGATACAAACATATTTAACCACTGTCCAACTGTGGCAGATTTTAAAACTTGTTGCCAATTCTTTGTCACTATAAATTATATTAAATAGCAATCATTTAAATGAAAACTTTGTACACATCTATGCCTTTTTTTTAAGGCAAATATCCTACAAGTAGAATTTCTAGGATGAAGACATATATAAATATATATATATATACACATATATATGTATATATATATATATATGTGTGTGTGTGTGTGTATATATATATATATATATATATATATATATATATATATAGTTTAGGAAGCTTTTAATATTCATCTGGTATATCTGGGAGTCATTTTTATTTCACTAAGTAAATTTCATAGCTTAAGCTTCCCACCCCAACTCCCACTACATACAGTGTTTCCTGTGGTCCCCGTGTGTGCCACCCCCCGCCCCCGCTGTTTTTCTCTCCATCCAGCCACCACACGGCTGCAGGCAATTTCATGACACCATGTTGAGAGGCTAACTCTGCTTTCACTGTAGGTGCCCATTATGAGTCGGCCATCCTATTTCTAGGGTACTGTTTCCAGAAGCTTCCGAAGCTACAATGCGCAGAGTGCTGAGGCACACTGGATTCCATGTGGAGGGATAAACGGTCCCCCCTCTAAGAGCGTTGAACCTGTAAACTTGGAGGCCACCCCGAGCCCTGCCTGTCCCCAGGGACTGTCTCTCAGGTATGTCAAGAGCTAGTCAGCTTTTCTGGAGCCCGTGGGTCCCAAGGCCAAGTACTAAGCAGACCGGGCCTGAGAGCATGAGCGGAGCAGGCGGACGTGACCACAGGGAGGTGGCATGGTGGAGAGGCCCCCTTCTCTCCCCAGCACGTGCAACTGTTGCCTTGTGGGAATGAGGGCTTGGCACAGCCAGACCTTCAGAGACTTCATAAGGAGCCCGAAATCTGCATCTCTATGGAAAATACCTATATTCATCAATGTTGAAAACGTATGCAACCTATTTTCACACTGAAGGGCAAAGCGGCACACATTGGCAGCCAAATCCAGCTCAGCCCTCCGGGAAAGCAGCCCTGCACCGGGTCAGGGGCCGGGCCCTGCCTGCCACGGGCTTCCCCTCCCCCCACCCCCTAATTATCTCCCTGAAGGCCTCCTTTCCTGCTCCTTGGAACTAAATCTCCAAACATCCCTTTGTTTCTTTACTTTTGCACAACCAGAAATGTCTTTGTGGTGCTTGGAAGGGATTTCTCCCTCTCCCACGCCCACGGTCTCAAAAATCAGGAACCATCCACCTTGAAACCTGAATTCAAGGACTGATACGTGTTAAATACAGAGAAGTTCCAAACTTTTTCTGGCTTCTACCTTTGAGGACTCCGGTGCTATTGGCACCAAATTTTATGCAGGCGGTAAGCTCTCTGCTTCTTTTTCTTGTAAACTGTTCCAGAGAAGAAGCAGACTCTTCCCCTCTCCAGGCCCTGCTCCCGTCTCTCATGTCCAGTGTGCGCACCGTGAAGTGAGGTCTCTTATCCAGCGTTTCAGCAGCGCACTTTACTGATGCTCATCCTCCTCCCACCCTCCCGCCTCTGCCCATTATCCCCATCCACGGCCAACTGCATCGTGTCTTCTGTGGCTTCGCTCATTTTGAGTTTCAAGGAGGCATACCTCTAATGTAGTTCATGAAGGCTCTTAGCTGCCTAAAGTTTTCACATTTCTTCTGTAGCCTTTTTAAAAAATTTTGTCTTAAGGAAGAACACTGAGATTGATTTAAATAATTTCTTAAACATTTTTTTTTTTTTTGCTCCTGGGGGTTAAATGAGTATAATAGAATGGAAAACTTTAGGAATGCACTCCTTCTTAACTGCTCTCCTAAAGTATATGCTTGTTGGAGCCTCCAAATTCTGGAATTGCTTAATTCCCTTTTTCGTGTGGGATATTATCCCATCCCCTTGCTTTTAAACATGCAAAATGTTAGAGGAAGCCTCTTGAAAGCATCAAAAGAATTTGGCTCTATTCCAGCGTCAATGATCTTGAAAATCTAATTAAATGAGGTGCCCTTGATTTCTCCCCTCCTTTATTCTCTCCATCGGGTTGGTATCCATTTCAGGGTAACTTTTTATTATTACTATTTAAACCTTTTCTCTCTTCTTTGTTCCTGCTGCTACTGCCTTGGACCTGTCCTGGATCAGCTCTCATAGGTCCCTACAACTGCCTCTTAGACTCCCTGACACGTCTTTATGGACTTCAATCCCATCTCCTCATGACCACATAAGCCTGGTTATGTCAGCCCTGATGGGCTCCTTCCGTTGTTTCCTCATGGCCATCGTGAGAAGGACCAACCCAGGTGTTCTGTGATGAGGCCCTGGCTCCACTTGAAGCCCCACCGCTTGCCTTCCCCCAGTGCTTCCTTCTCTCCAGAGTAATTAATATCCTCAAGGAATTAGAAGTAAGCCCACTCTCTGAGAGTTAAGCTATAAATCAAAACAGAAGGGATGAAGACAGAAATCTTCCAAGGCACCGTAAGGAAAGGAAGCGGGTCACCAGCTGGTGTGCTTCATCTGGATGTAGTACGTTCAGAACAGTGGTCAGAGGAGAGCTGGTCACTCAATTTAAAACACAGAGATAAACACAGGATTATAGAGGTAAACTAGCTCATCGCTAATGGACTTCTAATTGCTCTAGCTTTGCCATCAGCAAGTATATTTCTATTGTGATCACGACTAAATCACACTGTCTTGGCCCAGAGATACTGACTCCGAGGCTCGTCTGCCAGTGCTCTCAGCCAGGGGCGACTCAGCTTCCCTAGGGGACATTTGGAAACACATGCGGGTATTTTGGTTTGTCACAGTGGCTGGGGGATATTTACTAGTATCTTAGCAGCAGGGCCAGAAATACCAATGGTCCTGCAACACACGGGACATGCCCACACCATAAGGAACTGCACATGCAAAATGCCAGTGGTGCCCCCGCTGAGATCATGAAGTCTTGGTTCTGATCTCAGCTTCCCGGTGTGGGTCTTCCTGCAGGAAGAGAGGATGGGCACTCTGGATTCACAGACTTCACGTCTCATTAGGTGGCTGGGAAAGATCTCTCCCTCCCACTCCAATGAAAAAGGCCCAAGGAAAAACTCCATTGGAGCCAGTGAGCAGCTTTACCAATCAGTGTGGCCGCAGGGATGGATGCCATGTGTGCTCAGTTGGGGTTAGTCCATCTTGTGACTGTGACCAAGGTCTTTCCCCCAGGTGGCAAGGGCAGGGAGAGGAGAAAGCTGGGGGACCAGGTAGACACGAGGTAGCCAACACCATCTCTATAAAACCTATATTCTGACTTGAATTCTGGGTCACATCCTCCATTGTTCCAAGGCACTAAATGACCCTTAACAATGAGTCTTCTATTCAGTGTCAAAGATTCAAACCAAGTGTATGAGATTCCTAGGGCTGCCTTCACAAAACACCACAGATTTGTTGGCTTAAAACAAGTGAAATTGATTCCCTCACAACTGTGGAGGCCAGAAATCCACAATCAAGGTATCAGCAGGGTTGGTTTCCTCTGAAAGCTCTGTAGGAGAATCTGTTCCACGTCTCTCTCTCAGCTTCTGGAGTCTGCTGGCATCCTTGGTGTTCCCTGGCTTGGGGCTGTGAACCGCCATCTCTGCCTCTGTCTTCTCATGGTCTTCCCTTTGTGCCCCTGTCCCTCAAGTCTCCCTCTCCTTTCCCTTTGTCATTGGATTTAGGGTCTGTTCTAATCCAGGATGATCTCACCTTGAGATCCTTAACTGCATCCACAAAGACCCTATTTCCAAAGAATATCACACTCACAGGTCTGGTTGTTAGCCCTCGGACCTCTCTTTTCGGGGGCACTGTTCAACCTGCTACACAGAGGGGTCTGGTCATAGTTCCAGAAAGCCAAGAGAGCTTTTCTCTTCCTGCATGGCTAACCTGGTTCTCCAAAGTCATAATCTATACCCGTAGAACTGAATCATTCATGACAAACACACTCTCTAAAAAGTAAAGCTTTTGAACAAATGTGTAGAGGGAGAAAATGAGCCCCAATTAAGCTCCCTTTTGTGACAAACCTCTTAGAAAAGCATTAACTCTAATCTTTAGTGAAAAGCATTGTAAAACAAGCCTGGATGGGAGGATGGTGTTTGAAATGGCCCAGGTTCCCTTTAATGGAACAAAGAGAGGCCCGATTTACTGTGATTACAATATGCTTTCAGCCACACAAGGAGTCAGGGTCAGAGAATTAAGTGAAACCAACAAACCTGCGGCCAACTGTGGTTTTGTCTTCGGGAGACTTTGTGAATTATCAACAGCCGAGGAGATGGAAATGGTCTCTTTCCATTCATGATACCTTCAGAGTTTGTGTGAACCAGACTCCTTCTGGTCTTCAGAATACTTTCTTCCTTTCCCACCCGGTTTTTCCATTTTCTTCTTTTGTTGTTAGAGGACTGAGGAAAGGAAAAAGATTATGCCTTTTGTTGACACTATTGACAAGAACTCTCTCTTTGGTTAAGCTAAGAAATTAGCACACAATTCATTTTCTTATAAACGCAATTGCAATATTCACCAGATCTCTGCATGGCTTTCTCTACTCATCAGTCAGGGCTTGGCTCAAGGTCACTTCCCTCTATCTGAAGCATCCTCCCCACTGCCCTCCGCCCGTGTCCACCCACTGCCTACCAACATTGTCACTCATCCCCTGCTTCATTTTTTTTCATGGCATTTATGATGTTTTATTGAGGATATACTGATTCGGCTGTGGCTTGTTTCCTGTCTAGATTACAAGCTCCAAGAAGGCAGGGCCTTTGATCATCTTGTATGCCCAAGTCCTCGAATAGTGCCTGACACTGTCATGGGGCTGTCAGTCAATATTCATGGAGTGGACGAGGGAGCGCACATGTGAATTCCTTTGGGTGCCAACTGTACTGATTCATTTTCTCCTTGGAGCAATGCTTTAAGGTGGATGCTGAAGTGAGTCAGAAGAGTCCTCTGGGGGAGAAGTGCAGTGGTTCAGAAACTAGAGAGGTAGCAGAAGACACTGTGAGAGCACAGACGTTGGGTACCAATACCTTCACTGCCAGGTTCCATCTGGGTGCTGGGCCTCTGTTTGCTCACCTGTAAAATGGCAAGGCAATGGCACCTGCCTTGTAGTGTTCTTCTTATGACAGTGAAATGGCATTGCGTTTGGTGGTAACAGAGCCTGACACATTGTAGGCACTCCATAAATATTAACTAGGATGGTGTCCCTTTTCCAGAGGAGGAAAGCAGACTTGGAGTGAGGTGACATGAGCAAGGATACAGAGGTACTAGGTGGCAGAGGCAGAATGTGAACCCAGACCTGGCTTCCCCTAGAGTCTGAGTCACATCTTAGCCACAGTGTTAATTCACTTGATGCATCTGAGGTAGCCTGGAAGTAAACTAGGCTAGTGTCAAGGGAGAGCTAGAGCAGCCCGAAGGACGGAGACTCAAGACGACAAATGACACTGCTACCCATGGGCCACCACAAAGACTGTGGTCAGCTTGGGGAAACAGTATTGGCCGAGGTGGGGAAACGCCTCCTAGCTCTGCAAGACAAAGTCTGAAGGCTTTCATTTGACTTCCCTGAGATGGAGATGCAGACACAACAGGAGCAGACCGACCGATGCCAGTGTAGCCAATAAGCAGGTTTCATCAGATCCACCTTAAAAGATGGGAGAATGGCTTCGTTCAAGCCATAGTTTCGAATGATAAAAAGCAGAAGTCAACTGGATGACTGGCAGCATGGCTGACCGGGCTCAGCTACTGCCCCAGCCCGAGTCCTCCCTCTTGCCTTCAGCACGACACGTGTATATCTGCTCAGGCCCTTGGTCCACATCCTTCTTGATCATCTGCTTCTTAGTCTATGCATCAGCCGCGTCCAGGGGAGACCCCAAATACAGATACGTGGTTCTGTCTCCTCGACCTCGCCTTACCTTCCTAGCTAATGTAATTTCTACTGGTTTGTGCTCCAATTACCAGTTGGAGCACAAACCAGTTGTACAGTTTTAGAACATGCTTAGACTGGAAATAAGGCATATGCTGGAAAATTTCTGAAATTTTCCTCAGTGGACCACGTACAATGCAGTTGTGATTCAGAACGAAGATTTCTGAGCCTCACGGTGATACTGCACTTCTTAGTTATCCTGCTCACCCAGGCTTTAGGATGTCTGGACCATTGCCATTAAGGTCTTGAAATCCAAGCCCAAGTGCTGGAGCCTCTTCATCTGTTGACCTTCCTGTCTTATGTGTGGCTCTTAGAAATAAAATCTATCGAAGGCAATTGACCAGCTCCTTTGCTATGACAGAGAGAGAGAAAAAAATAATTTGCTTGTGTACTTGTTTACTTAGCTAATCTCTGGCAGTTCTGAAAATACCAAACTGGAAAATACATCACTTTCTTCTCATTGGTGACACAATTAAATAACTGCTCTGACACAAAGCAGCAAAAATAACTTGAATGGGTCAGTTTCCCAAGTGCCGATTTTTTAATATTCTACAGAAACATTAATGGGTTTCTCAGTTGATTTATTTTTATTTGATTTCTTTCTGTCTTTCGGGTCTCCAGAGAACAGTCACATAGTTTTCTTATGAACTTTGTTCACTGTAAAAAGAATCACTCATGTTTTCTCCCCTGGTTGTTGGGAGTTAATATTATTCTCTAAAATACAGTGAAAGTCCGTGTTAAGAAAACAGCAGTTTACATTTTCTCTTCACTTATACCTTTTCTCCACACACATTGTATAGCCTATGTTATAAATATCTTAAATTACTGCAACTTGCACTGTACTTAGTTTTTTTTTAATTCAATATATCACTCACTGCCCCATCAGTATTGTAGTGTTATTATATTGTGCCTTAGAGAATATAACAGACAAAAGTTCTGATGCAAATTCCTACTGATTGTATACATTTGGGAGAACAGAGCCCTCTTCTAGCAAGTGCACGGTCAGGGCCTCCTGCATCAAGGGTAAAGGCCTTCACATGTTTAGAGAGACTCCCTGGGCTGCTGCCCAAACCAACGGTGAACACTAAGCTGGGAGACTCTCCTCCGTTAGGAAGCCCTCGGATTGCCGGGAATGAGAAAGTCCACACTGACTACTGGGTTCTGCTCTTTTGATAGGTTTTGTTATTGTTGATGGCAAAGTGTAGGAAGCTGCCATTTATTAAATCACTTCATTCTCTTTCCCAGCATCTGTAGCATGTTCCCCTTCAGCAAGAGACTGCTGACACAGGTAAATATTCTGTGGGCTAGATTGTGTTAGGAAGGAGATGTCCATCTAGGATAATGTTTGGGTACTGTGGCCTGGCCAAGTGGACACACGAAATACACCATGACGGGTGCCGACCAGCTCTCCAGTGAAAGCACTGTAGACTGGACCGTCGATTGTCCTGGACCGTGCGCCTCCATGCGTGGTCTCCACAGCTCCCGCTGGGAGAGAGGCGTCAGCCCGCACAACCCAGGGGAAGGACGCTGCTTCTTTGCTGCTCTAGTCGGGTCAACACGTCTGACTTGACAAAGGGAAGAAATCAGAAGATGGCAGCGGCTCTAACACGCAGATTGGAAGAAGAGGGGAGGAATAGCAGCTAGAAAGATGGAGGTAAATGTACGCCTGCCTGGGGGTGGGGTGAGAGGTGGGGTGGGGAGTACACTTTAAAGTGGAAAGAAAAAAACATTCTGCAACAGGTGAATCTCACTGACACAGCTGAGTGACAGAAGTCAGACGCACAAGCTACATATTCGACGATTCCATTCCTATCAAATAGGCAAAATTGATCTACGGTGTCAGAAGTTAGGATGGTGGCTACCCAGATGGACTCTGGGGGGCCAGTCATGTTCTTTTCTTGAGCTGTGTGCTGGATACATGAGTGGGTTCTGTTAGAAAAACTCAAGCTGTGTTTATCATGTGCACACTTACCTGTATGTATATTGTACATGCGAAAATGTACATTAAAGAAACACAAGTAGCAAGCAAATGAGAGCAGGGGCGGGAACGGAGGAGAGAAAGATGGGGGCAGAAGCAGAATTATACTGTCAAATCGTAGGCCGTCACATTACTTGTTTGTATCTCCTCTACAGTATTTAGATACCAATTATGCAAACTTTACAGAGCTACTATTTTTAGTTCAAGAAATGAGGAGACTTTTACAAAGACTGACATTATCCATTTTTGACAGTCTGTCAGGTAACAGAACTACAGGACCCAGGAGGTCCTGGGCTGCAAAAGTTCTGGCTTTCACAGCCTTCAGCCAGCAAACCAAAGGCCTGTTCGGAGACAGGTTCATAAATGCCTCACCAAATTCCAGAACTCAGCTAAACTAGACAGAATTCTTTTATGTGGAAAACTGGAATACTTCCACACGAGCAGAAGCACTAGGCGAGCAAGAATAAAAAACGTGCACCTCATCAACACTCTTCGTAGCAAGAGTCCCCCGCCCTTCCTGGGGTTGACCAGATGACCTCAAAGCTCTTCTCTGCCTTGTGTTCTGGAATTTCTCCGTTTTCACCAGAGTGTATGAAAGACCCACTCAAACCATTGCTATAATACAGTTTTATAACTTAGTGCTTTTCTTCCATTCTTAGCTTCTCCTTTAACAAGGAAAACAGAGACATCCATGCTCATAAGCAAATCACTGTTTTGTTTGGTCTGAAGTCAGATGGGAGGCCTCCAAGGAAAACTCCCTTTTAGCGTTTTCCAATTAGAAAGTGCTGTGCACTGCACGAAGAAACCATGTTCTTTCCCACTTTCCATTTACTTTTATTGCCATTATTTATCTGAGAGGATCATATTTCAAGAAAGACTCTTTTCCTAACCAATGGGAAAAAATACATTTCTTCTTAAAAAAAGAAAAAAATCCAGCAAACTCAGATCTAGTAGAATGTCTGTCATTTTCAACCCGTCACATTTTTTAAAGGAGTTTTGAATAAGTAGATATTAGAAAGAGTGGTAGCTTATAAAAGCAGCTTGCTGGATAAAGACCTGTTTGGAAAGGCTTTTAAAAAGTGCATTATTTACCCACTGGAGCTGTCAGGTTACCATGTTTACTCAAGGGAAGGCAGATTTTCTTTTCTTTTTTTTTTTTTTTAAAATCTGGCCTAAGCTTTTCTTAAAACAGGCTATTGACCGGAATCAATGCAGAGAGTGGTTTAAAAAGACACAGGACAGCCCAGCCTTGCTGGTACCTAAATGAATTGTCAGCCCAAGGTCATGCCCTCTATCAGTATCAAAAGCTATTTTTGAGTGGTTTATATCCAATGTGAACTGCTGGAGGCCCAAAAGATAGATACAAAAAACTTTGGGATGGGAAGTCACTCCAAGTAGTCCCTTCAATTCAAAAGTTTTCCCTTTAATACTTAAAGAGATAGGAGCACATTTTGAATCCCCAGTGTCACCGACTTTGATTATTAAAACTCTTGGTAATTACAATTCTGTTTATGTAGCTGATTGCTCATATGTATTAAGCAAAATTGAATATGAAGTATAACATTTGTCCTGTTTTCTTTTCCATCTCAGTCGGGCAGAGCCACACTGTAGTCTGTAACTTGCTCTTCTGTCAGAAGTGTCCAGAAGGTGTTCCAGAGAGCTCACATGCAACTTGGGACCTTGTCCCTTAGTGGATGTACCAGTCAGTGACTAGTGCACCATAAGCCTGGTTTGGCTGCTGTAACAAACAAGCCCAGAGTATCAGCAGCTTAATACCACCAAGGTTTAGTTCCTGGTCAGGCAAAATGCATCAGGGCTTTGGGAAACTCCTCAAGGCAACTGTCCTCCACGCAGCAACCTGACAGCCCAGATTGTGTCCATCTTGAGACTTGCCTGTGTCAACCCAAGGCCTTTTCCATAGCTGCTGCAGTGGGAAGCCAGAGGTACACAGTGATTGTCTTGTAACCCATTGAGCAGAACTGGTCCACATGGGTTCAACAACTGGAAATGACAAGAAACGAAGTGTCATGCACCAGGAAGGACAGAAGAGCCAAATAAAGGTGGAGCCCCAGGTTTTACCACTGTGGGAGAAAGGAAGCAATCTGCTTATTCACCTTTTAGATAGGAACTGTGTGTGCGTGTGTGTGTGTGAAAGAGAGAGAAGGAGAGAGAGCGTTTGAGAGAGATGAATTGTATGAAGAGGGCAGTGTGATGGTGGGAGGAATTCTTCTGATCTGACAATGAATTTAAAGTGGTCTTGTGCTGAGGTAACCCATAAAGGTGGACCATGAAGACATGTGAGTAGTTACTAAAACACGGATGTAGCCAATTTAGATGATTATATTCTTATTTTTTGTGTTCATTGATTGAATGTGGGGTTTGCAGTGATATCTAAAACTAGAACTCTTTCAATGAAAAACCAACTTTATATTAGTAGAGGAAAAAAATACCCAGGAAAGCACTCCCATTTAATTCTAAAACTGGTTCCCAAATGAGGCCAGATTCCCCCCCAGGGAGGATTTGGCAATGTCTGGAGACATTTTTTGCTGTCAAAACTGGGAGTGTCAGTACCTCCATTTAAACGAACAAACAAACAAACCCAAAAACATTGTTAGGTTCAAGGCTGTGAACTTAGTTATCTCACCGTAGGTAGACCCTTCCTGGTTTAAGTTTCTCCATTCACTAAACAGTTAACTTCTTTTCATCCTTCATGTATTTAGAGATTAATAAATAATAAATTAAACACATCAAAATGACTATGGGTCCCAGAAAAGCAGAATTTCTGTACATCTAAACTATAAACATTGAGACGTGCCTGGTGATGTCACTTATTCATTCAACATACTTGCAGGCATTCCTCCGAGCGCCAGCTGTCAGGCACCTGCCACGTGGAGGAGAGGAAGCACACCCAGGGACCAAGTCTGAAACAAATGCATCCACAGATAATGCAATCGTGCTCAGTGGATATTACAGGGTGGGTTCATCCCAGGAGTCACGATCAGCTATGAGTGTGTGTCTGAGGGTACAATATGTACACACACCCGTCAATGAAAACCAACATATTCATCCAAATATTTCAGTATAGCCACACACCACATACTACATTCTGATGTACAATGGAATTATGGTCTTCAATTCCTGTGTGGCTTTAGGGAGACTTTCTTTTATTCAAAGCAGAGAACCCATGGGGTTTATGTGAAGGCTCTGAGCATGGAGTGGCCCAATCAAATACTTAATACACTATCAAGGTCAAAAAGAGACACCAGGCGAGAACCACAGGAGATATAAAATGATACAGACAAACTGACTCCCCTAAACATGGCTTGTGTGTGCCATGTTTTTAGATTTACACAATAAGCACTTTTTCAGTACCTACTGTGTGCAAAGCACAGGGGATAATATTATGAAATGGGAAGGGGGAAGATATAGATGGCACTGTTTATGACCTCAAAGGAGAGATGGCAGACACGCAATGAGAAAGAGAGGGCAGTGGGGAAGAGAGAGCAGAGGAGTGAGGGCTGGCAGGTTGAGCCCACTGAGGACTGACTGGTGGAAAGTTCCGACTTGGGGATCTACTGGTGTTCACTTATCGGTGTACTGTCCACCCTTTACCTTGACTATCTTGTTCCTCACTGTAATCCCAGCTTCTGGAACAATGCTTGGCATGTAGTAAGTGCTCAGTAAATGATGGTTGAGTGAAAGAACACATGAATGGATGGATCTCAGTCTCAGGAGGTGAGGAGCAACTTCCCAGGCCTGGGAGACGCGAGCATGGCAGGGGAAGAGGCAGATCACAGGGAACGGCTCCCCTGGTGGAGGGAGCGAACTCCACCTGGTGCCTCATGGAAGAGGGGGCAAAGTAAGGAAGGAGGGAATGACCTTCACCCGTCCAGAGGTCTTAAAAGACTGGAATTCAGAGAGGATAGAAGAGGATTGAGAGGACTGAGAAGGAGATCACACAGGCTCTGACCAAACGAGTGACCTACAGAGTTAGACTGGAGGTCTCAGTTCTGATGAAGCCCAAGAAATTAAGCAAACTGTGACTGTCTTTGAACAAGGGTCCCTGAATGCAGAGCAGGAATCTGAATCTGGCTTTGCAGTACCCAAGGATGTGATTCACCCTCAGGAAAAAGACATTCAATTAAATCTGCCATAAAAATGTTCACGAAGTTTTTGGTAAAAGTTACTAGACATATTGTCCCACTGTGATAAGTCTCCCAAACAGGGGTTGGGACCACTGACCCTGTGAAGCAGAATCATCATATGTGTTTTGATTTACTGAGATGTAATTCACACAGCACATCATGTGTGTTTTGATTTACTGAGATGTAATTCACACTCTTTTAAAGTATCCAGTTCATCAGTTTTGAGTGCAACCATCACAACTATCTAATTCCAGAATGTATTTGTCCCAGAAAGAAACCCATATCTGTTAGCAGTCATACCCCATTCTCCTCTTCCCCAAGCTCCTGGAAACCTTTCATCTTTTTTTTTTTTTTGGTCTCTATAACTTTGCCCATCCTCAACATTTCAGGTAAATGGTATCATACAATATGTGGTCCTTTTTGTCTGGCTTGTTTCACTTGGCATAATGTTTCAAAGGTTTATTTTATATATATATATATACACACACACACACACACACATATCAGTGCTTCATTTATTTTTATTGTCAAATAATATCTCACTGCATACAAGTTCCACTACTATGGACTAACTGTTCCCCTCAAATTCATATGTTGAAGTTCTAACTCCCAGGACCTTTGAATGTCACTGTATTTGGAGATGGTCTTTAAAGAGGTAGTTAAGTTAAAAGGAGATCTTTATTTGGGGTTATAATTCCATACGACTTGTGATCTTATAAGAAGAAGAAATTTGAACACAGACATGCACACGTACGGAGGAAAGCGCACGTGGAGGACACAGAAAGAAGGCAGCCACCTGCAAGTCAAGGAGAGAAGCCTCAGAAGAAAGTAAACCTTCCAACACCTTGACCTTGGGCTTCTGGCCTCCAAAAATTGTAAAAAAATGAGTTTCTGTTTAAAGCACTCAGTCTGTGGAATTTTGTTGTGGTAACTCTAGTAAATGTTTACAATTAAATTTTGTTATCCATTCATAACTGATGGGTGTTTGGGAATCAGATTTTTTTCAGAAATATCCCATCTAGCTCTGACATGCCAGGTCCATTTCAGTATGTCTTGGGGGCTCTGGAAGCCCCCTCCATCAAGCCAGAGTCTGCAGGACTCATGGGGTGTAAGTTCCAGCATGGTGGACTGTTTTTTAATCCAGGATGAAGGTTCATGGGCACACATCTGCATGACCATGAGGATGGGCACTGAGATTTCAGAGTCCTGGAAATGCCTACTTGCACAACATGTTTCTCTCACTGCCTTGGCAAGGTGCTACCTATATTCCTGCCTGGCTGTGTTTATTCCGCAAAGGCTCTGAGGGAGAGTAGCATCTGAGGTGTGTATGGGTTTCCAGGGAGCCTCCACAAAAATGTGTGTTCTCACGTGCAACAGGACTGTGCGCTGGGTGGACTCCTGGTCTCTCTCCAGCACTGACCACAGTCAAGTTGATGACCATGTGGCGACATCTGCCCAGTCTGGCCAAAGCAGGATAAGGCAGAGAACTGACCCTGAGGAGGCTGTGATACTCGGACGCAGAGACCTGGGCTCAGGACAACTGAAACGGGCACACGAAGCTCTGTGCGGAGGAGCGCGGATGGGTCAGCGCGGACCAGCTGGGAGCGCAGAGTGAGAAACTGCAGCACAGCGCCCACTTCTCACCGATAGCTTTACAACCCGTTTTTGCTCATTTATAACCGCTTACTGTGTCGGTACGCATGCAAGAACATGCCTCTGTCTGAACATAAATAATGAAGTCTATTATGCTCATTTGCAATTTAAAGAGAGATTGAGGATGAAAAGGCATCCCAGATCGTAAAGGAATTTCTCCCATTCCTTTGACCTGAGGCACAAACCGAGTTACCCAGACTTGACCGAGGATGATGACAGCTGCATACCTTTCTTATATTGTTAGATTTCTCTTATTAGGGGACTCCTCGAGACAGCTGAGTGATGGAGAAAGTGAAAGTCTCTACGTGGGGCTGCAGCTGTTTGTTTACGGGCGGGTCAGCTGAGACTTAGCATCTCCAGGCAGGTGAAACGTGCTGGGCAGCAGGAAAGGTGACCTGTCGCACTGTGAGCATCATTTTGTGTGAGGGTGGAACTCACGCAAGCACAACTGACAGTGTGTCTCCACCCCGGTCGTCCTTTTGTGGGATCCTGGATACTCAGGGCTGTTTGTGTAATTGCTTCTTGTAAATGAGCTCCTACTCTCTGCAACACTTTACAGTAAACCACTTTCCTTCGCCATCTGGTATCCAGTTGTTTTAACCGGGTTTCCAGGATTTGCATCAGTCATTTACAAGAACCTTTTTAACCTTCACAAAATGAAATAATTGAAGTCTATCCTTTCAACTTCACATTTGTTGGCATAAGGTTTTGAAATCAAGGGATGGAGAGCCCGAAAGACACATGAGAGTAAAAGAAAAGGCCCCAGCTCTTCTCCCTCTGAGGGGCTCAGAAATGCTGCCTTTGAGGTGAGGGGTTGTGAGGCTGGAATGGGTTATCACCTCTGTTACAGGCTTGTCCGCGTGGAAAAACTCTTGAGATGGTGAAATGGAGAGGCTGATAAGCTGGGAAAAGCAGTGTCCTTCCTTTGACCCACAGCTCAAAATCCTCTCTTGGCATAAATTGGTGTCTCCCTGCCTGTGCTGTGTTACTCACCCTTCCCTCCCTCCTGCTCAAGCCATGAGTTCCCTGCCTCACTCAGAGGGAGAGGAAAATGAAGAGAAATCCTGTGTTCTTTGTCTTCAGCAGTGGAAGTGGAAGGGGCTTGGAGCTGCTGGATAGAGCGGGTGGACTTTACCTACAGTCTCCCAGCAGCCCAGAATGTAGAAGACTTTAGTTGCAGGTAAGATTATAGTTCAAAAGTGTTTGGCTCTTTGATCAGCTGACCAAATCTTTCCTTCCTCATTTCTAGTCCTAATCGCAACAGGTGACTCTGGAGGCCAAAACAGAAGCTTTAACTAAAAATAAATTCTCCACCTTTCCTGAGAAAGGCTTTTCCGAGGTGCCTGTTACTTAAATCTGAATCCCATGATCACGTGCTAGCACTTTGGGCAGCAGCTGAGATTCATTTCTGACTCAGACCAACCCCAGCTGACTTGGGTTATCCTGATCATTTTCTGATTAATAATCCTCATGCTCCCTTCCCTAAATACCTTAGTCTGCAAGTGATTCTTTTTAATCCATCAGAAAGGTCTTCATGAGAGTTTCAAACGCTTTGCTAAGGAAAGGTTCCCAGTCTCATTTGTCTTGTCTTTCACTTTTTGGCTCCTGACTGTCGATGAGAACTCTATCTTTTGGGTGAAAGCACGGAACAAATGCACCAGAGAAAGAACAATCGATGGGTTCTGAATAATCCAGATCCTTACAGCCCATCTCAACCAGGCTACATACCCAAAAGATCTCCCCACATCTCCATGAGGAGATATGCGGGGTTACTTGAGGACCAGTGGAAACACACATCCTCCTGCAGGAGAACTGAGCAGAGATGGAGTTATTCCCTCTGTCCTTTGAGAAATTATAACTATACTGTCCAGGAAGACTTCCTAAGCGTCCACTCTGCGTGCTCTTTTCGCTTTGTGACAGCTGTCTTCCTTACTGCTCGCTTCCTCCGCAGGTTCCCAACCCTCTCCTCTCCCCACCTCCTAGATGGTTCTCCCTACCAACCGCCCAGACCCACCCTGCCCCTCCTCTTCTTTCTCTGCAGCAGCCCCCTCCCCACTTCCATGACAAAGGTCTGACAAATGGCCCGGCAGAGCAAGGACCCACCTCCTCAGAAGGCTACACTAAGGATAGCAATGCAGATACTTGCAACTGCCTCTTCTCTGACTCAGCAGATGTGAAAAGGAGGAATAGAAAGATCCGCCTACTCTGAGGAGGATGTAGCCCCGTGGGCTGGTCCCACAGCTTTCAGGGAGCATCTGGTCCTGTCCTCACGTATCTGAGACTTTAGTTTTGGATTTCCCCTGAGGTTGCCCAGTGCCTTCATGGGCTGCTTGTTAACTGCTTTCTAAGAGGGGAGAGATGAGGACCAGCTTCCTAGAAAACCCTGGTGTTCAATTTGTTTCTTGGTTCTCAATTTCTTTCCTCATTTTACTCATTTTCCTGGCTTCTTTAAACCACACAAGAAAGTATACCTTTGCCCCCAAAGAGAAATGTCAGCATGTGAAATGTTGGTAGATTTGAGTGAGAGTTTTCCTTGTTGCTGTTCTCTGTCAACACAATCCAACAATATTTCACTTGCAGGATTTCCTAACAGTGTTTTCTAAACCAGGAAGGCAGAGACTGGTTCTTAAGTTTGAAACCCTGGCCATCCATGGATGGGGTCCTCCTGAGGGTTAAACTCTGCAAGATTTTATTCTGAAGAAAACGCAGGGTTCCTGGAGGAAGTGAATCCTATTGCTGAAGCCAGGATGGGGGAGACCCACCCAAGAGGACTGGGTCTCTGTCTGCTGTTTAAGCTGATGGTCACTGCCAGGGATATTGACTGTCACCCACACGAGCTCCCAAACCCTCAGACCAGTCTGCGGTGTTGGCCGTGGGGTCCTCCAGAAAGGGTCCGTAGCTTTCGTCAGCTCAGCGAAGGGGTCTATCAAAACTACAGCGCCAAAGAGCTTCCTGAGTTCTCAGTTTGATGCGCAACATCAGAAAGCGGCATCAGAGCAAGCTAGTATTAGCAACGCTGATGACAAAGGCTGGTTTAGGAAAACTTTCTGTTTAAGGAGCACGCTGGGAGACTTGACAGTATATTCATCTGGCACTTTTATTGGCTGCAATGTCTTTATTCCACCAAGCACCAAGTGTGTTAGAGCCACTCACTTATTTGAGGAAACGGTTTTCAGTGGGGGTGCTTGGCGGACCGCCCGCTGGGGCACCTTCCTGTGTTAGCCTGGGCATGATTCCCCTCTGCGCAGGGAGTAGATCTGACATGAATCGGGGCCTGTGCTGAAGCCCACGTCCAGTGTAAGCAGAGCAGGCCTGGAGCTTGACTGCTCGGTGTTCCAAGTCAACGTTCTGCTGAGAAATATTAAGTGTAACTGAATATTACAGGGAACACACTGTTCCTGCCCTATTTCCAGGGCATCTGATCAATGGGAAAAATGAGAAGTAGAAATAAACAGAAGGGACAGAGAACTGAGCAGGCAATTGGGCTCAAAGGAAAACAGAGTGAAGCAGAGGAAATCATTTTCAAAGTAAATACAGATAAACGGGGAACGAACGGGCGATGCTCTGCAGAGAAGAAACGTCTGACTGTCCTGCTCTGGGTCGGTGACAAGCCAGGAAGCGTGGCAGGGCCGAGCCGAGCGCTTTCCTCGGGGTTCTGCTCTCTCAATAAGTCCTGCTGTCAGAGGCGATGCCAGGAACAGGCGAGATGCAGTGCAGTCAGGGGAAGGAGGTCCAGCTTCCAGGAGAAAACAGCCCAGCAGAGCAGGAGCTGGTGAGCGGCTGCCAGCAGGCCAGGCAGCCGAGGGGCCCTGCAGGATTTTACTGGGAAGAAAATGCTCAGTTCATGGAGGAATTGGACCCTTTCGTCAAAGCAAAAGTGGAGAAGATCTGTGAAGAGGACTGGGTCCCCTTGGGGACTCTGATGTTTAAGCCAACAGCCTCTGCCTTGGGAGAGTCACCACGGTAGCTCCGGAGCGCTCAGACTGGTGTGTGATGCAGGCTGTGCGTGGAGGTCGTGGTGCCCACTCTGTAGAGCAGGCGTCCCCTGTTTTTGGAGCTGCCCCATGCTTTGTAGTTGCTGTAGAGCATCTCTGGCCTCCACTCATTAGATGCTGGTCCCCTCCCCAGATGCTGGTCCCCTCCCCGCAGCTGGAACAACCAAAAGTATCTTCAGACATGGCCCGCTGTCCCCTGGGGGGCACAATCGCCCCTTGGTTGGGAACCACTGTTACACTGGAAGATCTAAGATCCAGAAAGTCAACGTGGCGCATCTGGGTTTGCATGAGAGGCCAGTGCCGTCAGGCCCGGAACCGCATTCCAGCCTCTTCTGTGACTGCAGGGTCAGCTGAAGCAGGACAGCCGTGGAGAGTCAGGTTCTGGGTTCACTCCTGGACCCTGCACTTGACCTACTGCCTCTGTGAGCGCAGCCACATGCCCGCATTCCATCGTGCCTCAGTGTCTTCATCTGCTGAACGGCTCTGATGACAGCAACACCCACCTGGCAGGGTAACGGGCCAGCGGAGCAGGCCAGGCCAGGCCAGGCAGAGGCCACGTGCAGTCTCGCTACGCAGTGAGTCTGCAGTGAAGCTGCTCTTGGCCCCGCTCCACGATCTGCTGCCTACTCTGATAAACTGCTTTTACTTTCCTTTGCTTCTGTGGTTCCCTCTATCTGGAGTAGCCTTCCAGCAGCTTCGTACGACTGACTCCTTCCTGCGCCCTTCGAGACACAGTTTAAGTGTCACTCCCACAAAGCAGGCTGTGGGTTCCCACAGCAGCCCCAAAGCACTGGGCTTACCGTGTTCTATGGGTTGAACTGCCCATGTTTTTTCTGTCTTAACTAGATCTGGGCTGAGGAAGTAGGTCAGGGACTCTGTGTAGTTAACTCGCACGCCCCTGCGGCACTCAGTGAGGGGGCAGGACTTCACCTGGTAGAAACGGGGATGGTGGGCAGCCTGCTGGGTGGAGAGGAGAAATGGTCAAGACCTCAGAGAGCAAGGAGGATGCTTAGAGAATGCCCGGGGCCTGGCTGGAAGGCGTGATCGCCAGGATGGGGCCCCTACAAGACACCCCACGTGACAGCTTTGCACTCTGCTGGGCAATGCGGAGCTCCCATATGCCTTTGGTGAGGGCTCAGGGGATGGGCTGGGGTGGCTTGATGGGAACCACACCGGGGAGGATTATGCTGGCAGTGGTTTGCAGTATAAAATGGACTAGACAAGGTCTGGAGGCAGGAAAACATTAGCCAAGCAATTTAAATAACTGTGGCAGAGAGTTCAGGGGACCCAACACCACAAACGCAAGGTCTCCCAGCTAAGGAAAGCGTTAACATGAGGAGGATGGTGACAAAGACCCATCACTGGTTGTCTCGGGGAGATGAGAGGAAATGGTATGAGTATTGGGGGGAATTTGAAGGTTGCTCTGCCAGTGAGGACTGTTACATAGGGAAGTTCTGGAGTCTTCTTTAGAGATTTGTAAAAAAAATAGATATGCCCCCTCCACTGGCCCAGGCAGGGGTAATTAAGTGTCTTGAGTGAACTTAGGTTAACAGGACCCACGGCAAGGGGAGGACGGGAAGGTTGGTAGAGATAGGACATGTGTTCTTATGTCTTTCTTCTGGGAAACAAAATCCTTTCTCACAATATGAATCAGAAATCCCAAGTAACGTCTCAAAGAAACACGGAGCCGAGCAACCTCGTAAGGGCTGTCTGAGGATTGAGTGGAGAAGCCAGACTCAACTCGAGAACAAAGAACAGCACCAGGGACGGAGCACTCTGAATTCTCTGGAAAGAAGAGGGTTTAAACACCTGCCTGTGTAGCTCTCTGCAGCTGTGAAACTTACACGCATCCCAGAGCTAAGAGTGCAGCCCGCCTCCTTCCAGACATCGCAGTTAAAGGCTAACTCAGGCTGTAAATGGACCTCACCTGGGGCACGGACATGTCTTCATCTTTGAGTCTCGTATAAATATTTGGAAAATCAAAGAAGGAATTTGAAGTCCCCTTACCTGGTCTGGTGTGAGAAGCCTGGGTCTGGGGCTGCGACTGGCGCCTTCTCTGGGTAGCACAGTGCTGCTCAGAAGGGATGGAGGGGTTGCCATCCAAGATGTAGCCTCTGGCATTCTCAAGGAGTAAGGGAAGCACCTAAAGAAAGAACACAGAAGCAGATCTCAGCTGGAAAGTCAGTGCTCACTGGGTTCTCGTCCCCTCCCCTCTCCTCTCTGTCTCTGGCCGCCGTGGTCTGGCCAGCCAGGAGCCTGGAGTGATCTCCATGGACTCTTGCAGGCAGAGAGCAGATGAGCTGCTGGACTGGGCTAGGCCCTCTGCCCTCACCTGGGCTTTCAGAAAGGGAGCCGGTGCCCTGAATTATTGATGCCTGCCTAAGTAAACGGTTGCAGAAAATAAGAGGAACCCCCCTCCCCTCCCAACACCATAAGGAAAAGAGGAGGAGGGAAGCAGTTCTTTCGGGGCTGCTTGAAACAGCAGAATCCTCATGGAGGGCCTGGACCACAGCATCCCACTCACGGAACCTCCTTTCCCGCTTCTCACCATAGAGACCCTCTCATTTTCACTAATGAATTAAGACTCTGACTAATGGGCTGGAAGACACCACCAATGAAGACACTGCAAGCTAACGCAAAAATAGACATGATGCTAATATTTGCAAACGAAATGCATTTTAGAAAAACCCTTCAAGAGAGAAAAGAAAGAAGGAAGAGGAGGAATAACCCAAACCTTCCTTACCCTGCCAGCTCACGTGAGCAAGGGAAGGAGCCCTTCATGAGGATCGCTGACAGACAGAATGAGGGCTCTGGGGCAGGATGAAGGAAGGCAGTAAAGACAGAATGATATGACTCTAAGTGGTGGCAGGTGACGAGTAAGATGGAAAACATTTGATTGTATTTATTATTACATTTTCACTGATTGGCCACCCTCTTTTCACATCTAAATTGGACCAGGGTGGGCAGTAAAAATGCCAGACCACCTTCACAAGGATGGTGTGGTCTACCTCTCCGGGGACTCCCGGACTTCAGAGCGAGCTGCCACCACGGGACTCGTCCCTTCCCAGTGAACCCATCAGACGGCTCAGGACTCATGGAGTTATTTGTGCCTTTGACCAGCGTGTCCAGAGAGCCTACTGGGTGCCAAGTGCCCACCGCCCTGCCTGTGTTGAGATGAATAAAGTGTGTTTAAGGCATTCGCAGCCTAGTCACAGCAGCGATTGCCAATGCGTGACGGTTGGCTTAAGCACCTCCATTTACTTTCAGTAACAGGAGTTAATTGAACACAGTTCGTGCTTCCCCATGGCGCTTACCAAGCCTTTGGAGATTTCAGACCATTGTTGCTGCCAAGTGCTGCCCACCAGGGACAGATACTATGTTTAAAAGAATAGTTTGGTATTCTCTCCATAGAGTTGGTTAGGAAATGATATTCAAGGAAGTGGGATTATGCAAATAAGAAGATGTTAATCAAAAAGAAAGACGTAAATCAGCAAAGACAGATACAGTCGATCATTTGTTCCTTCAACAGATAATGTTGAGCACTTCCATCTAAGATGCTGGACCGGGTGCTACCCCTGGACTAGGGGACAGGAAGGTGTTTAAGAGGCACCCACAGCATCCAGTGGTTCTTGAAACAGAGGGAAGACCAAACTCAGAAAACGATCCAGCTTGCTGAACACCGCACATGCAAATGATTCAGGTAGTCAGTGCTGTCATGTTCCCCAGCAATAAAGGGGAAAGTCACCAATGGGCAGGCACACATCTGAGGTCTTGAAGGATAGGAGGAATTTCAAAAGCAAAAACATAAGAGAAGAGCATCCCAACGTGAGAATGGCAACTGGGGGTGATGACGGGGAGCAGAGCAAGGAGAGTGGTCTGAACAGCCTTGGGAAAAGTCCAATTGGACTGACACCCAGCAGGTGTGCCCGCATCTCCGTGCCCCAGGTCCTCAAAGAGGCCCAGAAACTTCTTAAAACCCCCACTCGCATCTCTCCCCCACCTGCTGATTCTGGTCCAGTCTCTGCAATCTTCTTTCTGCTCTTTGCACAAGCTCACATCCCCATTAAGTGTTTCAGACTCCACTTGCCAGGAATGGCTTGCGTCCGCCCCTTTGAGTACCTGGTTCCTTCTCATCTAGATAGCCGACAACTACTTAGTGGCGTTCTTAGCTACCACCAATGGGGCAGATTCTGGGGATACAGGTGCAGGGAGCCTCTGGTCGTAGCTGGAATGCCACCTCCGCGGAGAAACCAGAGAAACGTGAGGCAGCTGCTTCCGCCTCTTCCGCCGTGCGCGTTTCCTTCACGGGGCTTCTCACCTGCTGTAACTACTGGGGCTTCTACTTGCTTGTTTGTTGGCCGTCTTCCCTGTTGGAGAGTGGGCTCTGCAAGGGCAGGGACTCCGTCTTCGCTTTTGTCCTCAGCATCTTTCAGAGCACTGGGCGCTTCAGAGGCCCACGTTCAGGATGTGGACTGAATGAATGAATAACGAGGAACAAGGCCTGGAGAGGTTGACTAGGACCGTATTTTGGAGAGCTCTACTTCAGGGAAAATCTTGACCCTATTCACTTATGTGCTGGGCTCGCTCTAGATGCCCGAGGTCACAGTCAGTAATAAGACGGGGAAGAGCCCTGTATCCTGGGGCTTACATCTCAGAGAAGCATTGTCCAGCAGAACGTCCTGAGATGCTGGGCGTGGTTTACACCTGCTCTGTCCAATATGGTAGCCATTAGCTCTCTGTGGCTATTGAGCCCTTGAAATGTGACTGGTGGCACTGAGGAACTGGATTTAACTTTTAGGGTTAGTTAATGTAAATCTAACTGCCACATGCAGCCAGGGGCTGCTGTACTGGACAGCATCGTTCAAGAAGGCCGCCGCCACTTCCTGATTAGATGGGCCTCAGTGTCTTCGCTGCAAAAGCACTAGAAGTCTTATTCTTACTGAGTCTCATCGCTAAGCCTCCTTAGCCTCACAGCTAGCATAAGAAATAGCCTTGCTTTGGATTAACGCCGCCTCTTTGGGCAAATGCTAATTCTTTCAAGGTTTATCTTCTAACGCCTCCCCTGATCCCCTCCAGCCAACCAAGCTTTCCTTTCTAAGGTGGTGCTGGACACAGCCTATAGGAAATGGCCCACAGGATAGCCTACCTGTTGTCACAGTAGCAGTGAGGTGAGAGCCTCACATCTGGATATAGGTCCTTCTCCTCTTCTCTGGACCCTCTTGACTCCTTGGAGATGTCCTTATCCTGCCCGGTCACGAGATGCCCCACTGACACTAGTTGCTGACTTCCATGGCTCACAAAGCCCATAATCAGGGTCCAGGCATGAACAAGATTCAGCGACCTTTCCTGGAAACCCCTGGATTTCCCTAGCACTGCAGACCCCCTTTCCTCAGCCCCACCACCATCAGGACCTTGCCTGGGAGCATTTCACCCATAGGTTGCCATCGCCTTAACGTGGCGGCCTCTCCGAGTCCCCAGCTGGATCATTGGTACATGACGCAGGAACCAAGAGTCACGTGGAAGCCCTGTCTACCCCAGGCCTTAGAGTTAGACCTTTGTGCCTCTTCTGCTTACTGTCCTGCATTTACACCCTGTGTGGGGTGATGGGGACACAGGTCGGTTTGTGCCCTGAGCAAATTCCCACCTGCCCCACTGTGTATTCCTTCAGGAGGCCAGGCGCTCCAGGCTTTCACTCGAGAGCACACCCCTCCTCCACGCCAGGGGGGTTCACGAGTGTCATGACTACTGGCCAAGGGTTGGAGTGTCTGCAGGGCACAGTTCACACGAGTCTCAGCAACTCTCAAGGCATGGGTGAGCCTCACTCCTGCCGGGAGACACACCAGCCGTGCAGCCCGTTCCCATCAGACAGGGCTCCCCAGCAGTGACGCTGTGCAGTGTGGCCCTCACACTTGGTGCAGTGCCCTGAGCAGCCTGCGGGCACTGGCTGGATTTCCACATGGGTTTCTGCTGTGTGACGCAACTGATGTCCCTCAAAGACAATTTTATAGTAAGACTTGTTAATTAACTTGCTTGGAATCACCTATTAAATATCCTTGCAGGCTCTTAGCTCTGCTAGAATTTGTTTCTTAAAGCCCATGAACTTGGAGGAAAGCAGGAATGGGTTTTCTGTAACAACATTTGTTCCACAAACTCCAGTAACTGAAGGAAGAAAAGGACAGGAGTGGTCCAGACCACCAAAGACACAGACGGACATCTTCTATAGTGTCTTGTGTCATGAAGTGACCAGAGACCAAGAGCATTGCACAGAGAGGTCAAGGAAGCTGAGGACCACCCTGGGATAATCCCAGGGTGAGGAGAAATCAGTCAAGGGTAAGAGGATCATCTACAGTCCTGGGGCTGCAGCAGTCAAGATGCATTTGGAGCATGGGGGCTCACTTAGTAAGCTGAGCAGTAGGCTGTATCACCATGTGTCCTGTCATCATCCCAGACTGGGAGACACCCCAGATTCCATCTCATCTACATCTCACCCCCTCCCTTTGACGTAGGCGTCTCTGAGTCATCTGGGTTGATAAGATAACCAAATGTCCTCCTAGGAAGTTAGCAGCAGATGGTTGCCAATATTGTTGGTTCTGCTAAATTTCAAAATGTGGGGGGGTGGGCAGCAGGAACCAGTCCATTCTGAAAACTGGCATTCCCAAGGCCCTCCAGCAGTGCTGCCCTTTTTGATGTCCTTGCTTCTTTCGGCCCATCAGCCCTTTGCCAATTCTGTACACTGAGCATCCATCCCTAACTGCATCCCAGGCACAGGGTCTCAGAGCAGAGCCCTGGGTCTAAAGCCCGAGACCCCGAGGACTGCTTCGGGCTGCCACATCTGCAGCCTTACGGAGCCATTCTCACCCCTGGGATGCACTGCTCCTCTGGGCTCTGGAAGGGGTGCATACACGAGTTGGACCAGCTCTCATTTTCTTATACGCCCATGTGCAGAAGTGCCGTTCACAATGCCCCCACTCCATCCCTAGCTGTGCTCCTCTGAGACAGGCTGTTAGCAGCAGAACTGGAGTTCTGCTTGGCCCAGAAATAAGCCCCTGACCCGACATCCCATCCAAAGTCAGCTCCTCCACAAAGTGGCAAAGCTAAAGCAAAAGCAGCAGACAAACCAATGGCTGTTGATTCTTGCACCGTGCTGGCATCTCTTACAGGATGAGAGTTGAGGGAATCTTCCAGAATGCTCCCAAACAATCTGAGAGCTGGAGACTTCTGTGGTTACGGGAAAACTCTGAAGTCACACAGGACAGGATGCACACCCAGCTTTGCTGAGCCCCCAGTCTCTTTGAGCCTCTGCTTCCTCATCTGTAAAGCAGCAATGATAACATCTCCATCCTGGGGCTCTGGTGAGGACGTGCACCTCTTGGTAAAGTCCCCACTCATGGGAAGCACTAACAAATGGGCACTGTGGCTAGTTTGCCAGCAAGCTTTCCCCTCTAGGCCCCCTGGGACTACCTGAAGGCTGTAGAAGGCCTGGCCCAGGGCTCCCCTTCTTTGGCACTCTGTACCACAAGTTACCAGGAAAGCAGCTGAAAACAGCAAATGACACCCCACGAACCACCTCCAAATGGAAGTGTGGTAGCTGGGATTTCCTAAACCACTAGGTCCCCAGGCTCTCGGCTGTCTTCCATCTGCCCCTCAATTGCTGAAGTGGTGGAACCCTCCCAATGCAGATTTCTCACTGGTTTTGGGGGCATGTGAAGGGTCTACGGCTCTCGGTCATGGCCAGTGACTTTAGACCTTCTGAAAGCCCTGCCCTCCTGGGCTGTGTCTTAGTTTCCTGGTTTCCTCTCACATCTGCCTATCATACTGATGGCTTTGATCTAAGAGAAGGCAGAGACCCTCAGTCGTTTTTAAGAGATGCTACTTTCATATTCTTTTTCACTCAATGTCAACCCCCCCCCCTTTGTCCCTTTCTACATATCAGAGAGGTATTTCTGGAGAAATGCCCCTGGAATCTCTCTCCCTCTTCAGTTTGTGGCTTTTCCCCCTCTCTGCTGTTGCCTCTGACATCCCCACTTGTGAGAAGCTAAGGAGAGGCTGTCGAATTTTATATGAACAATTTCATAGCAGCCTTTTTATCCTTGATCTCATCCTTGGTTATCTGGCACCAGGAACGCCACGGAAATTACTTAATGAAAATGACAGTTAGTTGATGTCACTGAAAGGGAGAGCTAAGTGAGATGGGAAACAACAGCTCATACTCTTCTGAGAGATAAACAGCTCCTGCTGATTGGCCCCAAATGTGGCAAAGCAATTCAGCCAGGGAGTTGGAGGAGATTCCAACTGAGAGTGAAAGTATAAAGTAATTCAACTGGGGAGCTTGAAAGTAAGCCCAGGGGATGCCCGCATGCCGAAGCTTAAAACACAGCATAGTTCAGCATTAAGACAACATCACCACGTTGCAAACACTCTGCATGAGTCGTATTACCTAGAAGTAATGAGATGAGTGTCTTACAAAATGTTCTCATCTAAGAGTCAAGGCCAGCAGGAAATTGCCAACATTTCAATCAAACAGAATGCCTTGTGCCTGAGTCAGTTGCACAGCATGCAACTAAAACTTGATGAGAGATAGTATAGAAATAAATTTTGCCACATCAGCTTAGAATTACTATGTCTTCATAACTAAGATAAAATTCCCAAGGATAAAAATGTCCAGTATAGTCTTCATTATGGTAGATAACCAAAGAGACCATTCTTCCATTAAATAGACACTTAAAAAAAAAATTGAGGGGCACGTTGTAAAAATAAGGGAGTCATAAAATAAGATGTAAAGTGTAGGTTGCACCAACACTTCTCCCAGTGAGTTAAATGAGTGTGTCTAATCTCACTAACGTTCCTAAGGACACCTTTCAGTGTTTCTCCCCTCTATGAAAACGGACCAGCGTTGTGTGAAGTGGCTCCACCCCTTAGCCACAGCTGATTGGCCCAGCCTGAACCAATCATCTTCTCTGATGGTCTCTAGGGTTACCTGAGGTGGTGGCTCTGGACTAGGTGCCAGGAGAAGCAGAGAAAGCAAATCTGCAAGAAGGAAAAAATGAATGAAGAGCATCAGAAAGGACCAGATATAAGATTCCAAACACCACCAGAGAGATGGTAGGAGTAACGTGTGTAGTTAGCTGTATAGTTCATGCTTCTGACTCTCACAAAGCCTGGCCATAACTCCTCCTGGGATCTGTGAGATACTTCCATATACTTCCAGTTATACTGCCTGAATCTTCGATAATTCAAGTGAGTTTCTGTCCTTTCAGAAAAAAAAAAAAATAACCAAGAAAATTTCCTTTGAGATTCCCCTCCCCACCATCTCAGGGATTTCTTGAGTAACAATGTATTTCTTGCTCACACAACATGTTGTGGATTCTCAGTGAGTGGCCTTCCACGTGGTCACACCAGGACCCAGTCCCCTTCCAGCTTGTGAGTCACCATCTTTTAGGATCTCCTGGTCCTTGTCAGGATTTCAGTATCCAGCTGGTAGAACAAGAAGGAGAGCATTGTGAAGGGTCATGGAGAAGTTTTTAAGGGTCAGCCCTATAGATAGCTTGTATCACTTCTGTCCACATTCTTTCAGCCAGAACTCAGTCACATGGTCCCACCTAACTACGTAGGAGAAAGAACAACAAATATTTTAGATTTAATGATAATTCTTAAAACAATAACTGTTGTAATAATAATTGTATTAGCTGATAGTTTTTGAGACTTTCCATTTGCTAGGCACTGTATTAAGTCATTTTTAACCCTACTTATATCTCATAACAAAGGTTTAAAGCACATAAACTACTTTCCCCAAAGCACAAGACTTTAAGTGACTGGTGGTCAGAGTCCAGAAACAGTACCCAAACTTGAAAGTAAACTATGTATTGGGGGCAAGAAATCCATACTAGCCTCCCTGAGAATGAGGGACCGTGTGGGGAGAGGGGACTAGCTGACCACCAAAACCAACCATCAGACATGTGAACGAGGGCACCTCATCTATGATATTCTGCTCAAGACCCATAACCTCAGTCTAACCATGAAAGAAACATTAGGTGGACCAAACAGAAGGAAGCTCTACAAAACCCTTGGCCAGTGTTCCTCAAAACCATCAAGGTCATGAACAACTAGGAATGGCTGAGAAAGTAACAGAGCAGAAGAGACTAAGAGGAGAGGATGAACAAATGTCATGTAGGGTGGGAGCCTGGGACAGAAAGACGGTTTAAGGGAACACTAAGAGAAATCCAAAGAAAATGTAGAGTTCAGTTCATAGCAAATGTATTAAATTTGGGTTGGAACAAATGTATCATGGCTACTCCTGACGTTAACTACAGGAGGAAACAGATGACGGCTATACGGAAACTCTCTGTACTTTCTTTGCAACTTTTTGATAAGTCTAAAACCATTTTAAAATGGAAAGTTCATGTATATATATATTTAAAGAGCATACTCTCGTGGTCATTAACAAGCAGAACAGGCCATTTGGATGCTTTATACTAGTCTGAGTTGACACAGTTTAATGGTTTCTTCTGTCCAGTGCTGTCACTCTCAGCCTGTCCACTGCACATGGTGAATGGTGACTTAGTCTCAGTTATTGGCCCGTTTGTGCTATTACATAACTTGAAATTATTTGCAATGTATCACTTTGAGAGCACTCTGAGTGATCTGCACTTGAAACGAATATTTATAGCTCTATGTTGCATACAAAAGGACTCTGCAGGCTTCTGTTTAGATGGCTTGTTTCTTTTCAAATGAGGCAGTAGATATTTCCAGCTTTCACCTAGCATGACCTGAGAATATGGACAGTAAAAATGTAAATTAGAAGATAAATGAAACTTAGCTTGATGTTCACTGATTATTCACGTTTAAAATACTTTATCCCATACATTGAAAGCTCATAGGCCTTCAGCTTTACAAATAATTTTTATTATATTTATTAAGTGCTATCTAAGTTCTTGTATCACCTTATTAAGTGACTGCAATTTTTTTTTCCTCTTACCTTTAATACAGGTCTCTTAAAAAATAAAGCTTCTACATGGTTATTTCATGGATCTTGGGATTCTTCTAAGTCTGACCATGGTGGTTAAATGAAGACTCATAATCAATATTTCCTGAAAACAATTATCGCCCAGAATAATTAAAATATTATCAATTATCTTTCAGATCTAGTGACAGCTTTGCCAGTTTACCAGGATAGAATGTTAAACTAAGCTCATCTTTAACTTACTCTCAGTGTATTAGTCAGGTTTTTCCAGAGAAACAGAACCAGTTGGATGTGTGTATACATATAAAAGGATATATTATAAGAAATTGGCTCATGCAATTATGGAGGCTGGAGAGTCCAAAAATCAGGGTAGGCCTGCGAGGCTGGAGAACCAAAGTTTTGGATCAAGTCCCAAGAAAGTTTGCTGTAGAACCAGGAAGAGCCAAGGGTGCAAAATGAACTCTAGAGGCAGTCTGTTGGAGAATTCTCTCTTGTGCAGGGGAAATGGTTTTTGTTCTCTTCCATCCTTCAACTGATTGGATGAGGCTCACCCACATGAAAAGGGCAAGCTGCTTACTAAAAATTCACTGATTTAAATGATAATCTCATCCAGAATACCCTCACAGAAACACCTAGAATTGTGTTTGACCACATATCTGGGCACCCTGGGGCCCAGCCAAGTTGACAATTGAATTAACCATATCACTCAAGATTTTTTTATCAATTCCGAATGATAAGGACAAAGCCCTACTAGATGCCTAGACCTGTACTAGGTCAGCTGTGTCCCATGGAATCTTCACATCAACATCCCAAGTTAGGTTGGGTATCTTGTTTGATAGCTAAGTAGACAGAGGCTCACAGAGTTACTTGCCCAAACCACACATCTAAGAATTGGCTGAGCTCTGATTGGTACCCAGAATGATCTGTTTCCAAAATCCATGCTATTTCCTGATGGGTGAACTGGTCTCAGCATGTTTCTCTGTGGTCCATATGTCTCATGTCCCAACGGTTGGCCAGAGACTTGGACCAGGAGCCTTAGTTTTCTGTAGCTCCTTCCATGGACTGGTCAGCTTGGGAGTGAGCTGGGCAGGAGGGGCAGACTTCCAGAGAAATCCTGGCCTTATCCTAACCCAGGACAGAGCAATAGTCTTTGAACAAGATAATTCTCTTCACATGAATAATTGCTCAAAATGGATCAGAGTATCTCAGTTGTCAAGATTTCGCATTGTTTTTGTTGGGTGCTTGCTTATTTTTATTTTTTGTTCAGTTCCATTCAGTATTTATTGTTGTAGGGTCTCTGTTAAATGTTGAAGATCCAAATTATCTTTGGAGAATATTTTACTATCAATGTGTATGAATTATATTTGTTGGAATGGAAAATCCAGCCCATGTAGCTTTAAAAAAAAGAAACTGAACAAAATCACAAATTGTTAACCATCACCATGGTAGTTAGGTTGATTAATTCTAGTAGCCACACAGAAAAGCACCCAAATCCCACTGGCTTAACAAAAATATTCACATCCTGTTACTCCAAGTTCAACATGGGTCATTAATGTCTCTTCTTCATTTGCTGACTCAGAGATCCAGGCTCCCTTCAACTCACATATCAGCAGCTCCCTACGTGACTTTGTGGTGGCAGAATCAGGGCCCCACAAAATGTTCGTGCTTGAATTCCCAGGACCTGTGCATGGTATCTTACATGACAAAATGAACTTGGTAGATGTAATTAAGTTCACAGGCATTGAGATGAGAATTATCCTGGATTATCTGGATGGGCCCAATCTAATCACAGAATCCTTAAACATAGAGAGCGTTTCCCAACTGAGTCAGAGAGAGGTGTGACTACAGGGCATGAGTCAGAGAGATATGTTGTGAAAAGCACTTGACCCACCACAGCTTGGCTTTGAAGATGGAGGAAGGGGCCATGAACCAAGGGATGCAGGTGTCCTTTAGAAGCTGGAAAACTCAGGGAAACAGATTCTCCTTTGGGATCTCCAGAAGGAACTCAGCCTTGCTCAGTGAGACTCATGTTGGACTTCTGACCTCCAGAACTGTAAGATAGTAAGTTTGAATCGTTTAAGATGCCAATTTGTGGTAATGTGTCATAGCAGCGATAGAAAAGCAAGGCAACTTCTGAGTTTCCCTGGCAGAGAAATTAAGGATGAAGGAGACAGATGGAATCTTCAGTGCTCCAGAGCACAAGGCTCATTTCCCTTTTGCTTGACTTCTAAGTGAAAGGGGAGACTCCTAGGAAATATGGAGGCGTTTTGGTGTTCCAGGAGCAATATCGGTCTCTGCCAAAAGCATCTAACACTACCTTTTGGCGCACGGTAAACACACATTAATAGTTAGAGAAAGAATCAACAACTGTACAATGAACTGGATTTCAGTTGCTTAAATTTACCTGGAAGACCTTATCTGGATTAGAAACTGCACACACACAACAGGTGGACTGCTCCTGTTTGGATCTGAATTCCTTTCTCTATTCTAGGTCTAGAGTAACTATGGGAGGAATGTAAAATTAGGTTTACAGACACGTGCATATTTTTCAAACATACTGTTTCCTGGCCCAAAATATTTTTCACCTTCTGAAACCAAATTTAAACTATACATTATTCAAACACTGTAATTTAGGTAAATAACAATTCTAGAATGAGATTATTTGAAGCACATGTGTATAAGTGTTGCTAGTTTAGACCTGGTCTGCAATAGAGTTAATAACTGGTTGTACAATTGCATTTCCTTGAAATTGACTTTGCATTAAGCAAAATGGGAAAATGAAAATGGTGGCTGCCTTAATGGATGAGACTAAAGAAGTCTGTTTGAAAGTTTCAGGTGAAGATATAAGTATCCACTTCGGAAAATCATCTTCCAGCATCCAGATGGTGCTTGGTTAATATTCACAAACCACTCATGTATCCTTGGATCTGCTAGAACTACAGGTCCTAGATCTTGTCCTGCAAACATCTACAAGTTGCTGTTTGCTGTTATTCATCTCAAAAAAATGGGTGACGAAAGAGCACTCTCTATTAATGTGTTAAAACTAGGTTTCTCTCTTATGTTTCAAGTTGGTAAGCCTCAAATTTTTCAATCTTATATCTCAAAAGTTTTATTACATCATTTAGTATTTCACTTCACTTAGCTTTCTCAATTTTTTCTGTCTCTGTTGGAAGTTGGCCAATGCAGTATCTGATTTGTATTCATTTCATAGAATCTGTTCCTGTTATACTCTGAAATATTGATTTGCTAGTCATTTCAAATTTAAAATCAGTAATGTACCAGTTTTTTGCTGGTACTTAAACATGTCCCAGGATATTTGCTAAAGATAAAAATAAGATCCTGTTGTTAAGTGAAATTTAGTAACAGATTCAGGTGTTTTGGAACCCAAAGCTTAAATTGCTAAAGGATATCATTATTATTTCATAGTCTGGTCAGGAGAAGGGTCTTGCCAACATAAGAATGAGCCTGAAGATGGAGGATTCCATTCTTTAAGCCATACTTAAAACTTTGTGTTCAAGTTCATTTATTCTTGGCAAAAGTCAACTTCCCGTTTTTGATGAAAATGGAGTTGAGATACTCAGAAGTTGAATGAATATCAAGTAACTTGCTATGAAACAGCATTTTGCTAAGTAAAGTGAAAATGAGTCATAAAAGGATACATTTTTTAATGATAAGTGAAAATAAGAATCTAGGGGAAGAAATGGTTTGTAAAAAGCTTTGAGGATTTCATCCAGTATTTGGAGATTAGTTTGATGGAGACAACCGTTCATCCATCCTTTAATTTTATTCTGATTTTGGTTGTAATCAGATTTTGGTTGGTCTAGTCTTCAAATTAATGATCTCTACCAGTTTCAAATTTATAAAAGCTGTACTATGGGGTGAATACTTAAACAAAAACATACTCCATAAAAAGTAACCACTATTCACATTTTCAACACAAACTCCATGTGTATAGCATGAAAAGTTTTGGCCACAGTTAAATATGTTCACATTGCTGCCCTTTTCCACCCAGAAGGGGAATTACATTAAGTTTACAGGACATAATATTTATATTGGCATGATTAAATCTATTTGCCCATATAAAATAAAGACTGTTAATAACAGTCATACCACAGCACTGGAAACATTATTGGTACTTCCTTCATTAATTCATCTCTTAATTATGAATCCATCTATTAATTTTGAATTATGAATTGATGAATCAGTCGAAGGATCGATTAACTCAGTTGGTTCACAAAAGTATATCGAGCATTTGTGATGTGTCTGACCCTGGTTCACAAAGCATCCTTTCGTGTTTTTAAAGAGAACACTCTTCCAAAGGAGAGCCCTTGTTTGTTCCTGCAGCTTCTGCTCTGCTCTCTCAGAGAACCTGCTCTCAGAACCCTGAGTCACCATACAGAAGCCCCAGTGGGCAGAGACTGAGGCTGCCATGCGTGCTGGGAGGAACCCAAGCCACCAGGAGAGGCTCTGGAAGATGGGTTGTCACAAGGAGAGAGGGAGAGAGAGGGGGACCAAGGAGCCGGATGTGTGAGTGCAGAGGCCCTCCTAGGAGTGGCTTCTTCAGCCCCAGTCACCCCACAGCGACCCCATAAAGCCAAGATGGTCATCCAGACCTCCTCAAAACTGTGGAGAAAATGAAATCGTTGGTTTAAGCTGTCCAACTATGGGATAGTTTACTGCACAGCAGCAGATAACTGGAGAAAGGCTATTACAGTAAATTACCAAGATAATAAGGACTTGCTAATGGAAAGGAAAGTGTTTTCTTTGCGAATTAAAAAAAAAATCAGGTGGAGCTATATAGTATGTTATTCTTAGTGCAAACAGTTTAAAATTTTGTGCCATGAGGCCATCCTTCAAAATTCTGGATCTTAGATGAAATAAATTTTTGATCATGGATATATCTGGAATCAACCCTTGTTTCTTTTCTAAACACTTAATCCATCCTTACTAGATTCCAGGTACTGGGGACTCGAGTGGAAAAAAAAAAATCTCAGTTCCTGCCTTCAAGGGCTGAGCCACTGAGGGAACAAGACAAATATTTTTTAAAAGGGAGCAGTGGTACAACAAAACTAAACGTGATGGTATATGGAGGCTGTCAGGGGACCGACCCCAGATGAGAGAACGAGGGATGTGGACACAGATGTAGATAAAGGTGTAGTTGCAAATGCAGATACAGATATAGCCAGGGCTCTTTGGATATAAAAATTACAGGGGGGAGGGCATAGTTCAGTGTTAGAGTGTGTGCCTAGCATGCACGAGGTCTTGGGTTCAAACCCTGGTACCTCTATAAGAATAAGTTAACTAACTAACTAAATAAATAAACCTAATTACCTCCTCCACCTAAAAATAATTTAAAAAATAAAAATTACACATGTATAATGTATATTATTTATATTTACACACATACACCCAAGTATGTGAGTGCACATACAGATGCATTCTCTCAAAATCATCTTTTTGATGATATGTTATGATTTATATATAATAATTTGTCATCCAGTGCTTAAGTTATTACAGGTTTTTAGATTGCAATATAATATTTTTATATATATTTTTGTATTGAAGTGTAGTCAGTTTACAGTGTTGTGTCAATTTCTGGTGTACAGCAGAATGTTTCAGTCATACATAAACATACATATATTCATTTTCAAATTCTTTTTCACCATAAGTTACTACAAGATTTTGAATATGGTTCCCTGTGCTATGCAGTATGATCTTGTTGTTTATCCATTTTCTATATAGTGGTTAATACCTGCAAATCTCGAACTCCCAATTTATCCCTTCCTACCCCCTTCCCCTCTGTTACCCATAAGTTTGTTTCCTATGTCTGTGAGTCTGTTTCTGTTTTGTAACTAAGTTCATTTGTCTTTTTTCTTTTTTAAGATTCCACATATAAGTGATGTTGTAATATAATATTTAATGTTTAGTGATAAAGATGCCAAATACATGCTTTTAAAAGATTTATTGACTCAATACCTATGTTTTCTGATAAAATGCCACACAAAGATTTTTCCTGTAAAACCTGTACTGTTCACCTTATTCCCAATACATAGCCTATCCCTGCTTTTCATTTTAGAGCAGAATGATGAATTTGTCATGAAGGGAGAGGAAGTAATCACCTCGGAGACTTGAGAACCAACTCTAAATTCTTTTTCCACATCTCCATCCCTAATTTCGCCCCTGGAGAAGTTGAGAAGCGTGACCCAGGAAAGCTACACACAGCTGCAGCACAGGAATAGAAATTGAACAGATACTGAGTCCTCTACACTTCTCGCCTCATCCCTAACATTTCCACGTGTCCATTGCTAAACGGGCTGACCTCACTTTGGACCTTTTGCATGTTGATTTAAGAAATATGTCTGATGAAATCACCCTTCTTAATTATATGTAGAAAGATCTTTAAATGATTTGAATGCTAAGCTTCATTTGCATACAGTGTGCATTTTTTTTATGTCAGTGACTGGAAAGATGTTAAAACTGGGGTTTCTCAATGCTTTTCCAGCTGGTGAAATTGTAATTTTCCAGAATCTTCTTCTAGAGCTTTCCCCACAACAATGTTCCTGTGAATAGCCACACAGGCATGTAGAACCTTCCACAAACACATACACACACACAATTTTTGAGGCTGTGTGCATTTTTTATATGTGTAGGATAATTAAACAACGTTGGGGGACAAAAGGTTAGGAAAACAGGCAATCCCAGAAAGAAGTTGAGTTTTGGGTGAGGAAAGAAATTGTAGAAAAGAAATAGCAGGATTTGTCTCATCACCTGACTAAGTGCCTGAGCTTATCCTGGGGACTGACTCACCAGGAGTCACACAGAGGGGACCAACAATCTAAAATCTGAAGGAGACTGTATTCACCTTCCTATAGATTTTTTTATTCTTCTTGAGTAGAAATCCCTTCTGCAGCTGGAATGAAAAATCTTCTGGATTCACCACATTTATTCATTCATCCCACAAGCATTTATTGAGAACCTACTTGCTCATGGGCAAAGTAGTGGAAAATTGAGATTCCATCTCCCTCCACACTTTTTTTTTAATTGAAGCATAGTCAGTCTATGATGTGTCAATTTCTGGTGTACAACATACTGTTTCAGTCAGACATATACATACATATATTCATTTTCATATTCTTTTTCATTATAGGTTAGTGCAAGATATTGAATATAGTTCCCTGTGCTATACAGTAGAAACTTGTTTATCTATTTTATATTCTATTCTATATTCTTATATATATATATTCTATGTATCTATTCTATATTCTACTATATATAAAATTTGCAAATCTCAAACTCCCAATTTATCCCTTCCCATCCCCTTTCCCCCCCAGTAACCATAAGTTTGTTTACTATGTCTGCAAGTCTGTTTCTGTTTTTTAGATAAGTTCATTAGTGTCCTCTTTTTTCTTTTTTTTTTTAAGATTCCACATATAAGTGATACCATATGGTATTTTTCTTTCTCTTTCTGGCTTACTTCACTTCGAATGACAATCTCCAGGTCCATCCACGTTGCTGCAAATGGCATTATTCTATTCTTTTTATGGCTGAGTAGTATTCCATTGTATAAATATACCACAGCTTCTTTATCCAGTCATCTGTCGATGGACATTTAGGTTGTTTTCATCTCTCCACACTTTGATGAGACATCAGTTGTGAACATCAGTTAGCCATGGTCAAGTTTCAAGGTCCAGGTTTTTGAAAATGGACAGTCCTAGGACAAGTCAGCTTGTCCCCAGTCCCCTTCTGGGGACTATTTCAGTACCCCAAATAGTATCAGGAAGCTGATCAAAAAGGAGACATACTTTGGCTGATGGGTTAATATTTGCTGGCGATTTACTCCACTTCGCTTACCACAGGGCTGATTTCTGTACCTCTCCCTAGCCACCTAGCTGTCGCTGCTTTCATTCTTTCTTCATTAGACTCGGGCTCCATTCGGTAGAGGAGTCTTGACTTTTTCAGTCTAGTTCTGTTTTCCAAGTTCAGCAAGGAAGTAGAGACATTATTTACTCCTCATTTTTCTCTCTTTGGTGAAGACAAAAAAAAAATCTTATTTTCTTTTTGCTGGTCAATTAAATGTAATGACATTGTTAAGAATAGTTATGAGAAATATTTTCCTGCAGATCATTTTTTTCTTACATCCCAATTCTGTCCTCTGCTCAGACATAGAAATTAAAAAAAGAAAAAGAAAAAAGCCACAAGTTATGAGAAAATTGGGGGAGGATGTGTTCTCAGAACCTCCCTGGGTGGCTGTTACCAAGACAGCATGGTAAGGAAATATTCCTTCTTACAGTCCAAAGTGACAACCAGAACCAAATTAGCAAGATTTGGGGTTCTATATATTATTGTGTAGGTACTGTAGAACAGTTAACCGAAAGATTTGAACTAAAAATCTACTTTTTACTTAGCTTGGTTACATGATGAATAAATAATTGGCAATTTTGCCTCTTGTGATATCAACACGTATTGCTACTGTACGATTTAAATGTGGCAATGAATTGGGCTAAATGTGTATTTTTACTGTTTTTAATTCAATAAAACCCAAACCACTCATTGGAATTTGTTGTAGTTTGACCTCGTTTTATGTAACTGTTTATAATTAGCATTCTTAATTCGCGTAAGAATAAAATATTGGACAGTCCAGACGATAGCTCTTTCACAACCACATTGTTCCTTTTTTCCTTCCAGTTGCAGACACGGGAGAGATTTAAAAATATCAGTGGGCTTTGGCACACGTTTCAGTTGGCGAAGCAACTCGCCAGCTGCTCCTGTCCCACAGTTTGCTGCCGTTTTCCACGCCTCTCGGGACACCGTGCTTTCAGCTTTGGGCATTCAGCGGCACATCCCTTCTTACCTTACGTGGCATCTCCCAGAAGCCATTGCAGCCTGAGGATGTGGCCTCCCTGTTTGGTCACTAACACACAGCATCCCCTTTAGGGAAAGGGCAGTTTTTGAGACATGGGTTCTATTAGAGGGTGGATTGAGGATGACTGTGGGGTGTTTGTGGGGAAAAAAAAAAAAAACATCATCTCCCTTATCAGCATGTAGCACTTAGCTAGGCCTCCATGGAACATAAGGGTAGCAGGAAATTAGGAAGAGAACAACAAACTTTTTTTGAAAGTGCATGTGTGCATTTAATAAGAAGCGTGAAGGCTGGTCATTTAACTTGGAAGGGTTAAAGTAAAAATAGCAGAGAATGAGTACCTGAAAATACATTGGTCTGCATTAGTTATCTATTGCCACACAACAAATTACACAAAACTGAGTGTCTTAAAACAACGATGTTTATTGTCTCAAAGTTTCTGTAAGTAGAATGTGGGAGCAGCTCAGTTGGGTGCCTTTGGCTCAAGGTTTCCCGTAAGGCTACAATCAAGGTGCCAGCTGGGGCTGCAGTCATCCGAAGGCTCAGTGAGGGAAGGGTGCCCTTACAGGCTAGCTCACACAGTTGGTGCAGGCCTCCCTCAGCTACTTCTCCATCTCGCAGCTCATAAGCCAGTGGCTGGCTCCCCTCAGATCTCGCAAGAGAGGGAGCGCAAGATGGAAGCTGCAGCCTTTTTGTAACCTAATCTCTGAGTGAACCCCCATCACTTTGGCTGTGTTCCAGTCACTATAAGCAAGTCCCTAGGTCCAGCGCACCCTCAGGGGAGAGAATTACAGAAGTACGTGATTACCAGAAGGCAGAGATCACCAAGTGCCAATTCAGCAGCTGTCTTCCACATGATCCAATTTTTTAAATTGGATTCAAATAATGTTACCTTCAAGATTGGTACTGTGTTTCCTCCTGCATTCATGGCCATTTATCTAAAAGTCATGAGAGATGTGAAAGGGAGAGGAAGCAGGAGGTTAGAAACGGACCCCATGACAGACCCCTGCCGTAGATGCGTTTATGGTATCTCATATCCACAAGAGGCGTGAGAGGTAGGTCCGGACTGCTGCCATTTTCAAATAAGGAAACTGAGGCTCACAGAAACAGATACTGGACGTAGAGTTTTGTGGCTTGATACTACATTCCCAAACATATACATTGTTAACGGAACTGGAGGCTTTCTTCGCCATATTTTCTATCAGTTTCTATTTAACTTGACTAGAACTGAGTTTTTAAAATAACTCAGTTGCTGTGTTACTTTATAAAGTTAAAAAAGTAGAGAGAATCAAAAGTATGCGGAAGGACAGAATGTGTTGTGTCGATTAAATACACTAGCCCCAGTATTGCTAGAGCAAGTTTTGGCCAGTAGTAGCAAGGCAAAAAAATCTCCATGGTTACAGAAGCTGAAGAAACAGGAAGGCAGTGGATCTGACAGGGCTCAAGGGACCAGCAGGGTCTTGCTGATTGAGGAAGATTCCATTTAATAAATTTCTGGGTGGCATAAGGAGAAAGGGTGGGTGAAGAGGATAGCAAGGAAATGGCCAATGGTTAAAGGTTAATGGCTCATTCCTTATAATACAATTGTTCCTACAATTTTTTAAATGGCAAGTTTCTTATTTAAGGTTTGTGGCCTTAAACCAACAAATGAAGAATTATAATCAGTTGTATAGTTAGAAATCTTAAAGTAGACATGTTCTAGACACGATTGACACATTTGGATCGATGAATCAGAGACCTGAAATTAAAGGCACCGGGAGAATGGGGTCCAGTTATTTACATCCGATAATAGTTGACATTTGCTAATAAAACGTTCAAGTCCTGTGCCTGCGGGGCTCACTATAACATTTGTGGGATGAATGAATAAATGAATGTCACTGCTTGTTGGAAGTCGGGTTTTTGAACCCAGAGTCCTTGGCAACGCCTACATCCAGAAGTGTTCTTGAACTTCAGTGCGGTTTCATTGTGCCAAAAGGACTTGTCTGGGAAACGTCTAATAAGCCGTGGTAAGAAACATCACCCCACTGCCAGATCCACCCGCATCATCCCAGCCTAGAGTTACCTGACCTCACTCTGGATCGGGAGGCATGTCGATAAAGTCAAACCCAAGTGTGTGCTTTCGTTTGGAGCCCCAGCTGATGACAGCTGTGCCGAGTTGATTTAATGGGCTCCGTGCAGATAAAGGCGAGGATTTGCAATGGTAGAAGTATCTCCACAGGTGAGAAGACAAAGGTTGCTGACATGCTATTTCTCGCAGCCCAGGTCCCCAGCCCAGGCCTGGAAGCACATCAAAGGCCCACTCTTGCCTTCTTTTCATGCTCTGGGTCTGACTTCTCTCCCTTTCTGATTGCACGCCTGCTCCACTCACTAGGTGAACAATGGGGCTATTATGCTCCTGGGAGAAGGATAATTACCTCAAAGGCCAGGTGCCAGTGCTAAGTTTCCTTGTGTCCAATTACTGTGTGGTAAATGGCTCAGGCTCTGTTTTTCTTTCTTCCTTTCTTTTAAGCCTTTACTGTCAGGCTGCCAGACACTGGCCCGGAGCCCCAGTATCAAGGCTGGGCATCTCATTTTGCTTTAAACTTGGGTTCCATTGTCTTTCACTCTCTCCCAATCTACTATCTGATTATATTTATGTCGCCTTATCAGTGCTAACAAGCAAGGGCAAATCAGCAACACTAAAAAGTCAACAGCAACCCCCAAAGTTTCCATTTCATCAACCAAACCCAAAGTGTTTTTGTCGCTGATCAGTTCGGATGAGGTGAGGGCGATCAGAACAAGGACAGGAGGCTGGTGGTGTGGGTTTTACCTCTGAGAGACGTATCTGAAAACTCCCACTGGTCCTGTCCATTAGCTCCACCCAGACTTATCAGGGAAAAACAAACAAATCACAAGTGAACGGCACTACGTTTTTGCCTGGGGGACAGGTGTCTGCTGTGAAATGATTACAGTATCCCCCAGAATGCTCTTACTTGTAGCTGATGCTAATAATTATAACCAATATTGTTATAATTGTTTTAAAATAGCATCTGAAGCCCATTACATATATTATCTCACGAGTGCCCCACAATAGCCTTAACAAGGTAGTGCTGTTAATTCCACGTTATAGAAGATCTGGAAGCTTGGCTAGATTAACATCAGAAGGTTCTAACGTTAAAAATCGGTGGCAGGTAGGTCTGTTTTATACCAAAGCTCAACCTCTCAACTGCTCTACTGTAATGGGAACCTCTCACCTCCTTTGGGCTCTTTAAGGAGAATCAGTGCCCCTGACAGTAACAAAAACACTTCGGAAGAGTGTGCGTATCAATTAGGGTCCAGATCCTCTCACAGTCTACACCGGAGGCACTTGATGGCTTGACTTGTCTGGTTGAGTTGAACAACTTGAGTTGTTGGATTGCCATTTCACTGGGTGTTTTTAAGTAATTGAAGAGCTTTGTGAGACAGTGGTATTAGCCAGCAGGGTGCCAGGCGTGCCCACTAGCGGAGCCATTCCTTTTAGCCCCTGGGGTCTGGTGTGTAAAACCCTGAGAAAACCCAAACTATATGCACATGTGAGGATGCCCGTCCCCACATTCAAACAGCACCTTTGCTTCGTGTACAGGATCCTGTCCAGGCACAGATGGTCATTTTGTTGGGTGGGAAAGCTGTGTCTAGATTCATCTTTATGATCAACTCTGATGACAGCTGGAATCCCCAAGTCGCTGAAGATCCAGAGTTTAGTTTAGCCCTTTTTGTGACTTGTGGGAAGGAGAACAGACTCATTAGCAAGTGTGTCAAACTCTTACGGTTTGAAAGGAGTGAGGGCGTGTGGGACTGGGGGCCCATGAACAGGCAGTCAAGGCACAGTGTGTGTTCTGGGCCCTTCTCACCTGCTTTGCCCGCTGACATAGCTCTAGGTCGCGCCCCCGTCTCTCCATGCGTGTTGCCCTGGGCTCCTCGGAGCCAGACAGACGGTGTAACCCCTAGGAGCCCCCAGTGCTCGTCTTCCCACACCTACACTCCTCTCTCGCTCTTTCTTTCACACACACACACACAGATGGACACACACACTCACCACATTTCCTTTTCTAACACATGTTCCCTCTCATGCACACTGACACACACACACAGACACAAATAGCTCATCTCTCCCCATCTCTGGCTTTCTCTCGGACACGCATTCATGCTCGTTCTCACACGTACGTACATATGGACACATACGCTCAAACTTCTCTTTCAGATACACGTCCAGGTGCTTTCTCTCTCACACACACAACACACTTCTCCAACACCTGCAGAAACAAAACCTGGAAATATAACACCCTTGTGTACAACAGACATAACTGTGGGAGAGGTTGAAGGGTACTTTGTATCCCACACTTAATACTTAAAATTAAATGTGAAATCTTGTTCATAAAAGTCCTTCAAGTGTTTGGGGATGTTTGTCACCATTTCTCCCTTTTTTTAAAGCATTTTTTTGGGGGAAGGTAATTAGGTCTATTTATTCAATTATCTTTTTGATGGAGGTGGTGGGGATCGAACTCAGGACCTCATGCATGCTAAGCACACACTCTTCCACTGAACTATATCCTGCCCTCCATGTTCTCCCTCCTTCCCACTCTGCTCCCCTCTCTTCTCCATCCTCCCTCACATCTCTAAATTCCTACTCAGATCTGAGAAAGTACCACTTAGCTATCAATTTGTTCCTGGGTCTTATGCTTCCAGCGTCTTCACTGCTACTCAGGATAGTTTTAGAAGCAGGAATTTTAATTATATTCACATTTCCAAAAAAAAGAAAGAAAGAAAAAAGAAAAAGAAAAAGAAAAGAAAAGGCTTATACAATGGTGAAGCTTGGTGCTACAAAATCAAATAATTCTCCTCGAATCTTAATAATTAGCACTAACTATGAGCTCAAATTTGTAGATAATTCTAGGGGAAAAAATAGTTCTCTGTCATATCAAAGAAACTCTGATGTTCTCACAGCCTGAGCTAAGCCAGTCAGGACAATAAAAAGTGTACTTGAATGTCAAGAAATGTGTAGTCTGAAAGTGGAATCATGTGCACACAGCAACATGGCCATGTAGAAGGAGACCATGTCACAAAATAAATAAAAGTCAAGTGTAAATACACCATAAAGAAGAGTTTTCCTCTTGGATGGGGCTGGGAAAAAACTCAGACAAGTTGTAATGAAAGCAATACCACTGGAAAGGAACCTTGAACAATGGGATGGGTTTGAAAATCTGATTGAGAGCTAAATGTCATTAATGATAAAGATATCAACTTTTATCTGTTTTTCCGTAACTGTATTACAGTTCAAATTTATTAATTTTATTGTAATGCTAAACTTGAAGTTTTAAGAGTAAAACACAGAAAGCTCTCATATTTGGAGGACAGGAAAAAATATCATCTCAAGTATTCATTTGGCTACTAGTGTTTACAGTCATAAAAATAATCACCGTTTAAAATTATTTTTAAATTTTAAAATTACTACTTATTTATTGTGCTATTAATCTTTCAGGTACCAAACACTGTATTCAGTATAGAGAGATAAACAGAATAATATATAAATAAGGAGTTAGTAGGTATCTAAAAAAAATTTAGGTATAATTTTGATGCTCTTCAAAATTAGGTGGAAGAGAGGAAATTTTAATTTGCAATTGAAACTTGCAAGGCTGTAGGTTTTCTTCATCTCCAAGTTGCTTTGGAGTGCTTTGTTTTATCCTCCATTTCCTGTTTCACGCAGAATTCTAAATCCCTTTGCCCACTGAGGAGTCTACTTATTAGGTAGGTCAGCTTGTGTACCAGGTAAATGTGAAAGCTAGAGTATCCTGTCCGGGCCACAGAAAGTCATGTTACTTTTGTCTTAATTGTTTTGTATTCACATATAATTATGTTCAATGGACATCAGTGCACCAATTACAGATTACATCTCTTCAAAGTCATTATAATATAGCTTTACAATTGATTCTGTAATTTGAATGCAAGCATTTATGTGCAATCATTGTGCATTAAGTACACACATTCATACTTTTGCTGAACAGGTGGCAGGGCGCAAAGCCCAAATGTTGCCATTTTGGTGACCAGTTGGTTACACAAAGAAATGAAAGGAGTAATACCTGGTTTATATGATGGTGCAATAAATACAGAAGTTGAAAGAGATTAAAAGATTCTTTCTTAAATAAACTTTTATACTTGGAATAATTTTAGATTTTGCCAAAGTTTGAAAGCTCAGAGTGTTCCTGCATACCGTATCTTCACCCATTCTTCCCAGTCATTAACATCTTACGTGACTATGGCATTTTTTTTTGTCACAACAAAGAAACCAACATTGGTTTATTACTGTCAACTGACCTCCAGATCTTATTTGGATCTCACTGGTTCTTTCATGAATATCTTCTCTCTGTTCCAAGATCCGATCCAGGGCATCAACTGCATTCAGTTGTCATGTCTCCCCAGCCTCCTCCTCTCTGTGACAGTTTCTCAGTCTTTCCTTGTTTTTCATGACCTTGAGTCTTATGGAATACTGGCCAAGTATCCTGTAAAATGACTCCCAATCTGGGTTTGTCTGTTGCTTTCTTCATGGAGTTCTAGAAACTTGGAAAGAACGGGACAGAGGTCAAGTGCTCTTCTTGTCCCATTCAATTAGAGGTACATGATATCTGCATGACGTCATGGGTGATTTTAGCCTTCATCACATGGTTAAAGTAGTGTTTCTTAGGTTTCTCCATTGTAAGGATGGTATTTCCCCTTTCCATCCTCTATTCTTTGGAAGTGAGTTTCTAAGCCTAACCCACCTTCTAAGTTGGAGGGAGGGGTGGTCAACTGAGCCCCACCTCCTGGAAGGAGAGGCATGTACATATATTACTTGAAATTTTTCTGAAAGAAAAATTAGGTCCTTCTCCTTCGTTTATCTATGTCTTTATTGAATCATTTGTTTACATCAGTAAGGGCTCATGGATAACTTTGGGTTATAATCCAATAATGTATTATTTATTTTGGTGCTCATATTCTATCAGATGTAGCCCTTGGAAGCTTACAGGTTTGCATCTTGTCCCTTTGACATGCCTCTATCTTTCACGCATGTGTATATGTATGTATGTAAATACTTCCTTACCTTTTGGTACTTCAAGATGCTCCAGGCTTGTACTTTGCCTTTTCCAGCCCCACAATCAGTAATTTCCCCAATGACCTCTGATAAACAGATTCCTTTGATATATTGATGAAAAAACAAATTCTCCTTTCAATAAATATGGTATCATTATTTGATAGGCACATTATTTTAAAGCTTTCTATTAGTTGAAGAACTTTAAAAAATTAGGAAAGTCAATTTTCATTTGCTGAGATACTACAAAAGGTTATTAATTCCCATTTTTATTAGACTGTGATTCAAAATGGAAAACCTTTCTTAACTTTTAAATCAATTTTTAACAATAAATTCTTCTAAAGGACTTCTAAGAGTGTGAGTGAAATATTTGATTTAAAGGATCAGTCAGGATGTGCCAGATTATGCTGCAGTAACAACAACAATAAAATTAAATCTCAGTGGCTTAAGACAACAATGGTTCGTTCACACTCAGAATCCATATTGATCTTAGGTGACTAAGAAGCTCTTCTCCATGGTGTCCCCACTCAACGCTCCAGGCTGACTAAGTCTCTACTGTCTGGACTGAGATTTGTCATCTTGACAGGAGGAAGAAAACACACTTGTGACCAGAACAAGTTGTTTCTCATATTTCATTAGCCAAAGCTAGTCACATGGCCATTCCCGATGTCACAGGTTGTAATCCTGCCATGTGCCCTGAAGGAAGAGAACCAGAAACATGAATGGACAGCTCTGACGACTGCCAGTCTTGGGCATATGTTCTAGGTGACCCAACGCTCCCTAGGCTTTCCAAACTGCAGAGATAACTCTTTCCTTTAACATACAGGTAAGATTCAACAGCGCTCCCACATCACAAGATGGAAATGAATCTTATATCTTTCCCCAGTAATTCTAACGCCCCCCAAGGGGCTTATATTTTCTCGGTTGTCACTTGTGACATGTTGTTATAAACTACTTGTTCAACTCCAAAACTACTGTCTGCTTTTGAAATTATTCTACCAACAACACAATGGTGTCTGAGAAGAGTGTAGCTCAGAGAAGGCTGTTCTACCCTCATTAATTTGTCCTGGGTACAGACACTGTCCATACTCGTAATTCTTCACAGTAAATCCGCAGCTGGACTAAGGTGACTTTTTAGGTTTACTAAAGAGCTGGGGCACAAACTTGATAGGAGGTAAAAATAGATATCCATCATTTTTAATTACCATGAGCTTTCCAATCAGAAACAAACAGTGTTAACACACTGCTATATTTCCTTTCCATATTTCTTCCATAGGTACCTATTTTAATAATAAAGCTTTGGATTCTGCTTTATTTTTTGACATCAAAATGTTTTATATCATTATATAATTTTTAAAAATCTGGCTTTAATACTTGCATAAATTTTCTATCATATGGAGATTCTACAATTTATTTAAGTATTTTCTATAATAGATATATCCCTATATTGCCAACTTCTATTTTTTTTTCAATTGGCAATTTTGAGAAATTGAGTAAATTTGACATGTAGCATTGTGTAAGTTTGAGGTATAGTGTGTTACTTTGATACATTTATATATTGTATTATGATTGCAGATATAGTGATATCACATTACATAATTACAGTACAATATTATTGTCTATATTCATTATATTGCACATTAGATCTCTATGGATTATTTGCTACCCATTACAAGTTTGTACCCTTGAATATCATCATCTTTATCCTCCCATCCCCTGGTAACAATAATTTTGCTGTTTTTTATAGATTTAACTTTTTTAGATTCCATGTATTAATGATATCATACAGTTCTTGTCTTTGTCTGACTTACCTTGCTCAGCATCGAGGTCCATCCATGTTGTCACAAATGGGAGGATAGCTTCCTTTCTTATGCTGCAAAAAGAACTAAGTAGACATTTCTCCAAAGAAGACATTAAAATGGCCAACATGAAAAGATGTTCAACATCATTAATCATTAGGGAAATACAAATCAAAACCACAATAAGATATCATCTCACACCTGTTAGAATAGCTTTCATCAAGAAGACAAGAGAAAACAGGTGCTGGTGAGGTGGTGAAAAGGGAACATTTATTCATTGTTGGTGGGGGTGTAAATTGGTTTAACCACATGGAAAATAATATGGAGTGTCCTCAAAAAATTAAAAATATGTCTAACATATTATTATTCACAATAGACAAGACATGGAAACAACCCAAATCCCCATCAATGGATGAATGGATAAAAAAGAGGCAGTGCATATACACAATGGAATATTATTCAACTTCTATTTTTATAATAAAATAAAATACTCCATGATGGACAATTTTGTACATATATCTTTATGTATATCTCTGATTGATCTTATATTATAAATTCCTGGAAGAGAAATGACTGAGTCAGAGGATCAACTGTTTTATGCTCTTAATAATTATTATTAAATTATTTATCAAAGAGATTAATTTCAGTTTATGTTTTCACCAGCAGAGTATGTGACTGACTCTTCATCAACATTAAATAATCTTGGGAAAATAACTTTTCTTGTCTTTTGAACAACTTTAATAAACCCTATCAAGAGAAATAAAAACACAGAAACAGTCAGGATAGATTTTGAATTCACATAATATCATCTTATGTTTTAATTGAAGGACAGTAGAGCATCTATTTAATAGCTATAATTAAAGATTAAACAGTACTTTGGTTATAATAGGCCCAAAGTCAAAATGCCAATCTTTGGTTGTAAAGTCCTTGTGATCTCACTACCTGCCCACTGACATACTAGTTTCGTTAAACTGCTTTCTCTTATATGATAGAAGTTTTTTTTGTATGTTTTTATTTGTTTTTATGAGAAACTATACTTTTATGTAAATAAAACCTCAGAAACATACCACAAAAGTACATAAGAACAATATATATTAGTAATTTAAAATCTGATATAAAGCTTGGGATTTGGAAAAGTAATAAAGTTCAAAATAATGGAATTGTACTTATCAGTTTCCTAGAAAAATTTGTTCTTATGAATGGACAAAAACATCAACATTATATTTTTAAACAGGAGAATTAACATTTTATACTTTCTATAAAGGAGGAGATTTTTATTCTACAATTGCTGTCATGACAATTGTATCTCCAAAAAATGAATACTTAAGATTTACTCTCTATTTACAAGCCTTGGAAACAGTTTCAAGTTCCTACTGGTGGTTATGACTTATAGGACAAGATTTAAACCAGAAGTGGGAGTGACGTATATGATTCCCTATGCAGGCTAGATTCATAGATCTCTGTGGCTTAGTTACAATGACCTATAACTTGTGTGAAAATCACCTACAAATACATATGCACACAGAGCTGTTAAAACAAAACTAGACAACATAATTTAACCACAAAATTCATAGTTGCTAAAAGCCAAGACAGCTCCAATTATTTAACTGTAGAAATATGGAATAATTTAACTACAGTATACAATGCATATAACCAGAACCATTAACTTAATAATCATATCTAGAATAGGTCGTAGCTTAAGATAGTCATATTTCTTATCTTCCCAACCCAGCTACCTGGAAGACTGACTATGACATTGACCCCAGACTTGATGGGGTCTTACTGTTGTTGTATATGTTTAGCCAGCCTGGTTCATCTTTACGCTTTTCTTCTGAGATGTAACATTTTTCAAACTTCTTTCAGAAACTCTGAGGCATCAGTAATTTTTATTAAAATATGATAATTTATTTAAGTGCAATAGGAATAACCAAATAAACTTGTTTTGCCATGAATATTTAATCTTGTTTAATGGGAAACTTTATGGAAAAAAATTAAAAGATATAAATGATACCAGTGCTGTGCCATCTTAGATAGTCTCTGTGTCAGTGTTTTGGTGTCCCTGAAACAACTGAATATAGACTATGGATGGCTTTCAAGCTGGTCATATTTGGGTTGAATGATAACTAAATAATATCCTCTGTCCATGCCCAGAATCATGTTAGGCAGTAAGCTCTTAATAGATTCTAGTTAAACAAATGACAAAATGGATGATGTATTAGCAATCTGTTGCTGTGGAACAATATTACAACAAACTTAATGGCTTAAAACAACACACGTTTCTCATCACAGATTCTGTGGGTCAGGAGATTAGGTGCTTTTTTCCTGGGTCATCTGCTTCAAGGTCTCAAAGGCTGCTGTGAAAGTGTTGACTGGGGCTGTGGTCTCATCTGGGGCTTGACATGGGAAGGATCCAGTTCCAAGCTTACATAGTTAATGGCAGAATTCAATTTGTTGTGGTTGTAGAACTCAAGAGATTATTTCATTGAGGGTGTCAGCTGGAGGCCCTTGCAGATTATAGACTGCCTTCAGCTCCTAGAGACTGGCCCTAGATCCTTGCTATGTGGGGTTCCCCAACATGGTTCTTTACTTCTTCAAAACCAGTAAGGGATGGAGAGACTCTAGAAGATGGACGATACAGTCTTATGTAATCATGTAATCACATACACAACCCCAATGTCATGTCTTTTGCCATCTTTAGCATAGTCCATTGGGTAGCAGCAAGTCACAGGTCCTGCCCATACTTGAGAAGAGGACATCAAACCAGGGTGTGAATACCATAAGGCAGGGATCATGGGGACCACTCTAAGAATCTCTCCTTAAAGATGAGTATTCATGTATAAAATGATGACTTATTAAAATTAATTAATTTTTTATTGAGTTAGAGTCAGTTTACAATGTTCTGTCAATTTCCAGTGTAGAGCACAATTTTTCAGTTATACATGAACATACGTATATTAATTGTCACATTCTTTTTCACTGTGAGCTACCACAAGATCTTGTATATATTTCCCTGTGCTATACAATACAATCCTGTTTATCTATTCTATATATGCCTGTCAGTATCTGCAAATTTCAAACTCTGAGTCTATCCATTCCCACCCCCCTCCCCACTGGCAACCATAAGTTTGTATTCTATGTCTATGAGTCTGTTTTAAATTCCACATATGAATGATCTCATATGGTATTTTTCTTTCTTTTTCTGGCTTACTTCACTTAGAATGACATTCTCCAGAGACATCCATGTTGCTGCAAACGGCATTATGTTGTCATTTTTATGGCTGAATAGTATTCCATTGTATAAATATACCACATCTTCTTTATCCAGTCATCTGTCAATGGACATTTAGGCTGTTTACATGCTACTAAGAAACCAATGGGTTAATGATGAAATCAAAGTTGAAATGAAAAAATACCTTGAGACAAATGAAAATGAAAACACAACCACACAAAATTTATGGGACGCAGCAAAGGCAATGCTAAGAGTGAAGTTTATAGTGATACAGGCCCTCCTCAAAAAAGAACAAGTTCAAATAAACAATCTAAGCCACCAGCTAAAAGAATTAGAAAAAGAAGAGCAAAAACACCCAAAAGTCAGCAGAAGGAAGGAAATAATAAAGATCAGGGAAGAAATAAATAAAATAGAGATTAAAAACAATAGAAAAAAATCAATCAAACCAAAAGCTGGTTTTTTGAAAGAGTAAATAAAATTGACAAACCTCTGGCCAAGCTCACAAAGAAGAAAAAAGAGAGAGCACAAATTAGCAAGATAAGAAAGCAAAATGGAGAAATTACAATGAATAACATAGAAATACAGAATATCATAAGAGAATATTATGAAAAACTATATGGGACCAAAATGGATAACCTAGAGGAGATGGACAAGTTTCTGGAAATATACAGTCCACCAAGACTGAATCAAGAAGAAACTGACCACTTGAACAAACCGATCACTAGAAATGAAATCAAATTAGCAATAAAAAAGCTTCCCTACAAATAAAAGTCCAGGACCTGATGGCTTCACCGGGGAATTCTACCAAACATACAAAGAAGAACTCATACCAGTCCTTCTCAAATTATTCCAGAAGACTGAAAAGGAGGGAATACTCCCCAACTCATTCTATGAAGCCACCATCACCCTGATACCAAAACCAGGACACTACCAAAAAAGAGAATTACAGACAATATAACTGATGAACATAGATGCAAAAATCCTTGCCAAAATGATGACTTTTAACATGAGTGACTCCACTACCCCTTTCCTAAAGGAAATTAGAATGTAGGTATCTTTTAAATAATGCATTGTTTACTGCATAAAGAAGTTGTATCCTTTTATTAAGAATTTTGTATTTTATAATCCACACATTCCATACCACCCTGGGCATACAGAAATTCAGACTGAAGTGCCCAAACTGAGGTTGCCTCCTTAAGGCTTATTAGATGGTATAACTTGGGGAGAGTCAGTTATGAAATATGGTATCAATAATAGTTGTAGTAATAAAGGTGACATGTAATAGTAGTGTTTTTGCTAAACATCAGCAATATATCAGGCACTGAGTCAATACACACATGTGCTGATCAGGACAAATGTCAGAACTCCTGCTACAGGCTCGATCCTACACAGTCCTCCACAGAGGTGGGCACTGTTGACCATGTGACTCTGACCCTCAGCCACACTCGATTGGCTCAGGGTGGTCACAAGCCCAGTGGCCCGGTGAGTGTCTTCTCACAATACTTTGGGGCCAAACTGGAAAAGGTGACTGCTTCCTCAGATTGTCCCTGGACTTTCTGAGGATCACAAAGAGAATATGGCAGTGATGAGAGCTCATGCTTCCAAAACATATAAGCAAAATGAGGAATCAGAAACTGAAGGAACAGGATCCAATACTTGTTAGTTCAGCAAATATTAACGGAGCACTTAAAAATGCACTAGGCACTGTGTTGGGTGTTAGGAGTTTAAAAGTAGGCAAGACAGACAGGTCTTAGTCCTCACAGAGCATAATTCTACTAGGAAAGACAGAAATCAAAATCCAAAATAAAAATAAAACTATTGCTATAATCTGGGAAGGCAAAACACATGCCTAGCAATTCCATAACTAGGTATAGACGCAACAAGAGTGATGAGATCTTACGTCCACCAAAAGGCACGTACAGTTTTATTCGTAATAGCCATACACTGGAAACAGCCTAAATGTCCACCCAAAGTAGAACAAATAAATGAACTGTGCTATAACCACACAATGGAATATCAAGCCGTCACAAGAAAAAGGAAGAAATTATTTCAGACACAAGTGCCGGGTGACTCTTACAGCATTCTGTTGAGTGAAAGAAGTCACCTACAACAGAGTACATTATGCATGATTATATTTCTATGAAGGTCAAGAACATGCAAAATTAATCAAAGGTTGAGAGAAGTCAGGGCAGTGCTTATTTCTAGACACAGAGGAGGAAGGCTCTGTGGAGACTGACCTGGGAAGGATGGAGGGAAATCTGGGGTTCTAGTTGTGTTCTGTTTCTTGATACGGGTGGTAGTGACACAGATATAGAGATGTAAAAATTCATCGAGCTGTACACTTAAAATCAGTGTGCTTTAGTATACTGCAATGCAAGAGCAAACAGATAAAAATAAACACAAACTGCTTTCTGAAGAAACAATAGTAGGGCTGAAATGGAGGGACGCTGCAGAACAATGACCTGCTTTTAGCAGAGTGCTCTGCGAGGCTCTCTGTGGAGGTGCTGTTTTCGCTGAGACCTGTGGGATTCGAAGGAACTTGCCACAGGAAGATCAAGTGGGAGAGCCATCCAGGCAGAGGGCACTGCAAATGCAAAGGCCCTGGGGCAGGAATGCCCCAAGCATGAGGTGCGACTCAAAATTAATGTGCAAGACGTGGCCTGAGATGAAGCGAAGAAGCAGGCAGGGAGGGGGCCATTTGGAGCCTTGGAAGCTGCAGGAAGCAGTTTAGGTTTTTCCCTAAGTACACTGGGAAACCACCAGAGGGTTTTAAGTGGGAAAGTGAAATGAGCTCATTTACAATTTGAGAAGCTATCCTTCTGGCTGCAGGGTGCAGCGTGGATGGGAAAAATAAAGAGACTAGTGGTGGGAGACAAGTGTCTTGGGTAGGGGGAGGGGAAGTGGCAGATTTGTGATGGAATCTTGACCTGGCATCAACAGAACTTGCTGGCAACTGATCTTGGGATGATGGCTCTGGCTGGATTGGCTGGGTGGTCCATGGCACCCTTTTCTGAAATGTGGAAGACGAAGGAGAGTCAGGGGTTAGGGTTAGGCAGAATCAATAAAGCCACTTTGGGCATTTTAATTTTGCGACGTCTGTGCTCCAAGTAGAGGAGGAGTTGGATGCATTAGCCTGGAGCTCAGCAGAGAGCATCACCATTAAAATGGGAAGTTCACCTTGGGGCTGGATGTGCTCACCTGGGGTGTGTGCCGAGAGAGGGAGAGAGGAAAGGAGGACCACAAGCAGGGGAGGACAAGTGTGATCATCCCATTGTGACGATGCGAACCTGCGTCATCTGAAAGGGGATCGGGGCAAACCTCATGGTACTCATTCTGCGAAGGTCCTGGGATGTAACTTCCATTTTGAAATGTGCCCTCGTTTCTCTGGATGTAGCTCCACCACCCCCATCCTTCTACAAATGCTACGGTAAATAAGTCTCTTATTCCTAACAAAAGAAACCAACTTTTAAAAAATTGCCTCATTCTTATTGAAGTTCTGAGATATTAACACGTCCATTTGACAGGTGAGGAGACTTCGTTTGGGGTTAAGAAATGCAGCGTGCGTCAAATAGCTACTGAAGTTGTGGCTGGAACTTGACATCAGGTTACTTCCAAAGGGTGTGCACCGAACCATAGAAAGAAGAGACTGAACGCAGAATCTGGTCATAGTTTATAGCATCAGTGGAAAAGACTGTCTCTGCAGTATGGGAACACAAAAATAGCCCTAGCATTGACACAGCCGGCAAAGCAGAACCCCAGCCTCACAAGGCGTGCGGACCAAGTCTGCTGCAGGTGCAGGCATCTGGTCGCTCCTGGGAAGAAGGAAGGAGAGTCTCTGAGCTTGGATGGAAGCAAAGGCAAGGCCAGATATGAGGATCCTGCGAGGAACACAGAACAACCATCCAGCCTGAGGACAAAGTGTGTGGAACAGCAGACCCCCAGATCACCCTCCCCCAAGACGGCTCTGTGGGTCTCCCTGGGAAAGCACTTCTCCCACTCCTTGCTGGCGACAAAATGGTGACTCATCCCAGAACTCGTCCCATGCCCCACATAGAGCACTTCATGTAAATCCATGTGGTGCATAAAACACACTTCCTCTTGTGGCGCGTCCAGTAATAATGACCCAGTTCTTCTGTGATCATCAGAAATGTTCAAGTTAAAGAACTCCGTGGGCTGTTTTACTGACACCTGAATCAAGGGTGGCACCATCAGTGTGTGAGACCCAGAGTGGGAACAAATCCAATGAGGAAGTCCTTAAAACAAGTTCTGTCTTAACGAGGCTCAATGCACGGCCCTGCACACACGTGCGCGCGCGCACACACACATTCACATTGCATGATACTTTTTAGTAATTAGTTCCATTTTGTGAATTATACCATCCATTTTGATGAAAACTTATATATCTGAACAGCAAGATTTATGGGTGGTTTTCCTTGATTATATCTGATACCCCATTTACATGAACTTTTTTCTGAGTATTTTGAATTCTAAGAAAAATCAAAACAAGAAAGTAGGTGCGTCAAGACTTCCTCTTTTTCCAGAACACGTCACCCCTTTCCCATGTCATTGTTATTTCTCTTCCCCTTTCCTGCAGTACATGATCATCCTTTTCTTCAAACTACATCTTCCCTTTCCTGCCCAAAACCCTGGGTATTCATTTCCTGAGGCCATCATCACAAAATACCACAAACCAGGTGGCTTAAAACAAGCGAAATGTATTCGCTTACAGTTCTGGAGACCAGAGGTCCAAAACCAAATTGTCAGCAGGGCTGGCCTCCCTCTGGGACTCTGGGTAAAACCCTTCCTGCCTCGTCCAGCTTCCGTGATGACATTCCTTGGTGGTCTTTATCTTGGCAACCATATCCGTCCAGTCTCTGCCTCTGTCATCACATACCGTTTTCTCTGTGTGTCTGTGTCCACATTTTCCTCTTTTATGAGAACACTGTTCATATTTGAACAAGGGACCACCCCAAAGACCTCCTCTTAACTTCGTTACATCCGTGAAGACCCTATTTCCAAATAAGTTCACGTTCCCAGATGCCAGGAGCACCAATACATCTTTTGGAGGGGACGCAGTTCAACCATTCAATCTATAACACCCTGTGTCACTTACGCTTAATCACAGTATCAATTCAAATACCCCCTGAATTATGGCTTGAAGTTTCACTGATAATCCACGTACAGAAACATTAGTAACTAAAATTCCCCTAAGGGCAATTAATCACAAAAATTATCCTTTCAAAACAGAATGTCAGTGTTTTGAGGAAACCCCTGTATTAACATGTGTGCTTATCTGCATACACATGTAGTTTCTCTCTCTCTCATTTACTTCTGGGTTTAGGGATTTCATAATAAATTATAATACACATCTTTTGAATTATCACACAAATGTATTTAAGAATAAATTTTATTCTGATTTTGCTTGTTTCCATTTAAAATAAAAGAGACTGAAATGTTCAGTCAATGACATCTGCCACCCGAGGTGACTCCTTGTTTTCCATTCTGATCCTTCTTTCAGCCCTAACAATCTTAAGACCGGAACTTTGTAAGATTCAATGTTCTGTTGGCAGAATGGTGCATCGGTTAAGAGCGTGGACTTTGGGGGCCAGGAGGAGAGACGAAAGTCAGGCTGTCACTGACTCATGGTATGTTTTAGGTTCCATTACTCACCCCACATCAAGGGTGGTTGTGAAGATGAGAAGATACATGGAAAGTGCGCAGCCCAGGGCCTGGCTCCTAACAGATACTATTTTGTTTTATTTCTTCATTTAAATTTTTTTGAAGTGCAATTGACTTACAATGTTAGTTTCGGGTGTACAGCAAAGAGATTCAGTTATATATATACATACACATATATATTTTCTTTTTTATTGAAGGGTAGTCGATTTACAATGTTGTGTTAATTTCTGGTTTACAGCAGAGTGATTCATTTATACATATGTATTCCTTTTCATATTCTTTTTTATTATAGGCCATCACAAGGTATTGAATATTTTTCCCTGTGCTATACAATTGCACCTTGCTGTTACTAGATGCTCATTTAACACTAGCTGGTTGTTAAGCAGCACATAGATGGTGTTCTAATTGATAACTGATCACAACTTTTAAAATATTATCTGTAAGATAGATATAGAAGAAATTCTGTAATTATTTTAAATTTTTTAAAAAACATGTATTTTTTAAGTTTTGAGCAGGAAAAAGATTTGGGAGCTTATATTTAAGGAGTTTCAAAAAATTTTATTTTATCTTATTTTGTTTCATAGGTTCACAAACATTGAAGACCTTGATTTGGGTGTGATGGTCTAGTATATGACCCTGCCTAGTAAGAGTTTATGAAAAGCATCTAACTTTCATATTAATCTCACTAGCAAGGAACTGCCTTTTGCTCCGAAAGAGTGCAGGATTTGGAGGCAAGCAGACTTGAATTTGCATGTGACATTGGGAAATCACTGAACATTTCTGAGCCTCAGTTTCTTCATCCTGAAACTGGAATTGTTAAGAGCTGAGAAGACTGGAGCTTAAATGCTATGACTCAGATTTTCAGAAAAATAGAATGTTCCTTATTTTCCATAACTGATCTCATTATGTTTGGGAGCTTCCCTATTCCCCTGTGAAAGGGGAAGAAGAAAACTCAGACTGGTCAGTCTGAGTATCTTAGCCCCTTCTGGTTTAAAATATGCTCTCTCAGATTAACTCAGTCACTTCTGAACAAGTGGTCAGTCTTTTGAGGATTTGAGTTCAATTTGGGATTTCTCCCCAGACTCATCAAAATTCTTATTGGACATCGTCCAGGCATCAAGGTGGAAGAGGTGGGCGATGGAGTCACTTTGGGTCCTGGGGCTGCTTCTGGGGTTCTCTCTGAAGGGAACCTGAAGAGAGAAAACCACATATCATATGATTCCATTTATATGAAATGCTCAGAGTAGGTAAATCTGTAGAGAGAAAGTAGATTAGTGGTTGAGAGGGGTCAACAGCAAAAGGAAATGGGGGAGGGGTGACTGCTAATGGATATAGAATTACTTTTGAGGGTGATGGAAATGCTTTGGAATTAGATAGTGGTGACAGATGCACAACTCCATGAAAATACTAAAAAACACTGAATTGTATACTTTAAAAGGGTGAATATTTTGGTATGTGAATTTTATTTCAATTTTTAAAAATCACTCAGGATCAGAATTATACTTGATGTAGTGTACTATGTTGTTAATTCTTGTGTGCATATTTTATTACAGTTGAAATTCTCCTCCTATGGAAAAATTTTGCACGTATTTATGTGAGTTTATTTCTAGGTTTTCTATTCTGTTACATCGATCCTCACTGACTTCATACCACACTGCCTTGATTACTGCAGCAAACCTTACCATCAAGTACTCATTCCTCCCCATGCTTTTTCATATAAATCTTAGAATAAACTTGTCTTTATCTGCAAAAAAACTTGTTGGATTTGGTAGAGATTACATTAAATCTGCAGATTAATTTAAGAAGAATTGACATCTTCACCATGTTGCATCTCCCAATCCATGGACACATTATGTCTCTCCGTTAATTTAGATTTTGTTTGATTTCTTTTATCAGCATTTTGTAATTTTCAGCATGCAGATCTTACGTGTGTTTTGTCAAGTTTATGCCTAAATATTCCATTTTCTTTGACATGATTGAAAATGGCACTTGTGTTTTTAACATCAGTTCCCACAAGCCCATTTTTAGAATTCAGAAAATGTAATTAATTTGTGTATGTCAATAATGTATCTGTCAGCCTCACTTAATTCACTTCGTAATCTTAGGAGTTTTTCCTTTTGTAGATTCTTTTCCTATGTAGACATTCATGTCATTTGCAAATAAGGACAGTTTTATTTCTTCCTTTCCACTCTACATGCCTTTTAAAAATGTTCTTGCCTTATTGCAGTGGCTAAAACTTCTAGTATTATGTTGCGTAAGAGTGGTGAGAGCAGTCATCCTTGCTGGGAGCATCCTTGTTCCCAGTCCTAGAGAAAAAACACTCAATCTTTCACCATTAGGTGTGATGTTATGCATGACCCATTTTTAATCACATTTGGGCAGCACCACGTTGGTCCCATGTTTGATGTTTTTCTGGGATACACCCTGGGAAGCAGAAACAAGGCTGCTCCCTTGGGGCATTACCCTCAAGTCTTCCTGGTTGTTTTAAATACCATGCCGCTGCCGTATGTCTCCATCCTGCGAAGTTGGAGGAGATGGGTTCACCTGCCACTTATTTCCTCTCTCCTCTTTGTTCCACATGGATAGGACCAGAAGGCCTTCCTTCCTTCCCCAAAGGTAGAGGGAATAAAGCTTCTTTTACATCACATCTTTCTGAATATGGCAAAATGTGATATGTGGACTCCTGAGGGCTCTGAGACCCTTTCAGGGGGTCCATGAAACATAAAACTATTTTAATAAATACCAAGACACTATTTGCCTTTGAAATATACATATTGACATTTTCACTAATATTGTAAAAACAGTCATGGGTAAAACTGCTAGCAATTTAGGAAAGATCAAGTCAATGGCTCCAAACAACACTAGCATTCATTGTGTTCGTCACCACCAACCACTCACACTAAAAAAAGTCAATTTAATTAAAGAATGTCCTTGATGAAGCAATAAAAATTATGAATGCTATTAAATCTCAACCCTTGAGTACACATGTTTTTAATATTTTATGTAACAAGAAAGGAAGTGCGCATAAAGCACTCCTGCTACTTAACTGGACCACAGCGATGGTCTAAAGAACAGCAGCAAATCGTGAGGTTCTGAATGAGTCCCTTTTTTTTTTGGAACACCACTGTTACTTGAAAGAATAATTGACAGACAAACTATGGCTATTCCGATTTGCATATTTGGAAGACATTTTCTCAAAAGTGAACATAATGAGCCTCTCAATTCAAGAACCATTGAGAAGTTGCCAATGATAAAATCTGAGCTTTCAAGTGAAAATTAAAATTTTAGAAATCTTGCATCCACCACTATGAACTGCCTTCCCAATACTTAGAGACATTCCTGATGCAATGGGTGGTGATATTAATGAATGTGATTTTCAAAAATATGTCAATATTTGAAAGATCTTCGTAATTTAGTGACTTAACATTTTCCAAACAACCAATGCATGATGCTGCAAAAGCATACATGAATAAAGATCTCAAAGTACAAACTAAATCAATTGATTTTGAATATAACAAAGAATGAAAATTAATTGATAGTTTCAGATTCCACACTGCAACTAAAGTTTAAGAAACTGCCACTTGCAACGTTCTGGTGCAGTATCAAAGAAGCATTTCACAATAACCTGAGATGGTTATTAATACATTTTTGTCTTTCTGAGCTATATGTGTGTGAAGCTGGATTTTTTTCATATCCTTCAACCAAAACAGTGGATTGAAACAGAAGTAGAAATGAAAATACAACTGTATAGTTGATTTACAATGTTGTGTTAATTTCTAGTGTACAACATAATGATTCATTTATACACAGATATTCCTTTTCATATTCTTTTACATTATAGGCTATTGCAAGGTATTGAATGTAGTTCCCTGTGCTGCACAGTAGGGCCTTGCTGTTTACCTATATACAGTAGTGTGTATCTGCAAATCTTCAACTCCCAATTTATCCCTCCCCACCTCCTTTCTCTCTAGTAACCATAAGTTTGTTTTCTATGTCTGTGAGTTTGTTTCTGGCTTGTAAATAATAAGTTCTTTTGTGTCCTTGGTTTTTCTGTTTTTTTCAGATTTCGTATGTAAGTGATATCATAAGATATTTTTCTTTCTTTCTGGCTTAATGGACTAAATGTCCATTGACAGATGAAAAACCTTCTTAATTGTAATTTACAAATCTGTTAACTATTGATAGACCTGACACAGAGAAACAGCAACTCTTTGGGTGTAGCAATAATTTGTAATAGCACCAGGGGTCCTGAGACCAAAAAGTTCGAGGACTTTCTGGTCATTAGGGCAAGTTTTCTCATTTTGGTTGAAGGGACATTTTGGGTATTTATCAAATTCTTTTCTGTCTACACAAACCTATCTTTCAAGCCTGTTGTCTCATTTGAATTTGACAAATCTAAATTTGCTCCACAAAGCTGAACAAATTGCCTTTGTTTTAGGCAGTATCTGCCTTCACCTAAGGCAATGAAAGTCTCCAGTTCAATCTGTGGGGAGCCACAAGGCAAAACAATTTGCAAAGAATTAAAAAAAAAATACTTTGGTTGACCGTATCAAAAATTTAATCCTGGTTACATAAATATTAAGTGGGATTTGTAGCTTTAGTAACTGGGAGAGTATGTTGTAGGGGGTAACTACTCAATTCATGTGGTTCCTCTCTCCAGGCATCTTTTTCTAAACAAGATACAGATCTAAATCCAACCAAGCAAAATAGTACTGAGATTTTCCCAAAGCACGAACTATTCCAGGCACTAAGAGTGGCATTTCTTAAATCACTGCCCAAGAAGTTTTTATTAAGTAATTGAAATGTACAAGGTGCTTAGCTAGTGAGGCGCTAGCCAGGAACACAAAGACCATTAGAACACAAATACGATTTTATGTGCTCCGGAACAATGGTTTTCAATCTTGTTTATACATCGGGCATGCCTAGGGAGTGTTTAAAAAGTACCAGTACCTGGGCTCCACTCCAAGAAATTCTGGTTTAAATGGCCCAGGGTGTGGTCTGGACACCAGTAGTCTCTAAAAATTCCCCACTGGGTTTTAATGGACAGCGGGTGGGGAACTATGGACTCAAACTTCAGGGTTTCAAGTAGACACACCTATACTTCTTCATTTGTTCAGTTACTCAGTGGATATTCAATGAGCACCTACTATGTTCCAGGTGCTCATCAAGGTGCCGGGGATGTAGCAGTGAACAAAACTAGGCATCTGCTCCCTAGAGGCTGACGTTCTCCAGAGGACAGACAGAAGCTACGTACGTAAACGCATAAATGCATGCCGTCAGTGATAAGAGCTCTGAAGAGAAGTAAATCAAAGTAAGAGACTAAAGAAAGAGTGTGTGGATGAAGGTGCTCTTAAAGGTAGGGCCATTCAGAAGTCCGCTCTGAGAGGGGCCTCAAGGCACAGAGAGAACTAGGGAAGCGAGGAACAGATTCCTGCAACTTCGTGAGGAGGGCCATGCCAGGCAGAGGGAGAGGCAGTGCTGAGCCCTGCAGTGGGAGCGTGCTTGGCAGATTCCAGGAGCAGGAAGGAGGCAACAGCTGGAGCAGAGCAGAGGGGGTGGGCTGAGAGCAGCCTTGGTGGGGACTCTGCATTCCATTCCAGGTGAGACACTAGGGCACTGGCGAGTTCTAAGCAGAGCAGGGACACTCTCTGGCATCAGCTTTAAAAGATCACTTGGGAAGAGACTGTAGGAAGCAGCAGGTGAGGATGGAAGCAGGGAGATGCGTTAGGAAGCCATAGCAGTGAACCCAGTGAGATACGGTGGAGGCTCAGGCCAAGGTGGGAGTATGAGAGGAGATGGGAAGTGGCTTTATCCCAGACGAGTTGTAGTGAGGGAGCTGGCAGGACTGGGCTTGGGAGTGAGAGGTAGTGGAGAGTCAAGGATGACCTTCAGGCTTTCTGCCAGGTAGACGGAAAAGTGTTTTCTCCAATTTATGAATGAGAAACTGAGGTCAAAAAGAAGGTAACTGAATAAGGCAAGAGCACAGAGCTGATAAAGGACATCTTCAGCCACTTACCACCCACCAGTTCTTTAGACTCCAGGTCCAGTCCTCCTATTTTGTCAAATCGTGAGGCCACAGTGATGTCTAAGGGCGAATCTCACTTTCTTGAAGTTTATCATCTTGCGGTGCAGTCAGAACCTAGAGGTAAACACTAAGCTTGAATTAACAGTACCGACTACCATGTGCTAAGTGCTGTATGAGTGGGAGAGGCCATTGTGCTTTTTGGGACCTGAGGACAGAGTGAGTGTGGTGACCTGGGAGAGCCGGGATGGGAAGAATGTAGAGAAAGGAAGGTGTCAGCGAAGTCGTTCCAGCGAAAACCGTCATTGCTCATAGAGTAAAGGAAAGGAGGCTGATAGATGTACATGTCGTTTCCAAACATCAAAGTATAAAGCTATTTGGTTAGACCGAAGGGTCTGAGTATGTGCTGGGGGTAGGGGTGGGCGGTAGGAAAATCAAGGAATTAAACATGGGGTTGAAAAGATAATTTAGGACCAGATTAGAGGAGACATTAAATACTTACCAAGTAGTGAGTGAGCATGTAGCCTCTTATTAGAGATAAAAGTGATTAGAAAAATATTAATGTGATTTTATTGTGATAATTAAGCTTATTAGGAAAGCAATAATAAAATCTTCATTAAAACAGGTCAAGAATATAGATCTAATTTAATAACAAGCTGGATTAATCGGCTAGTCCTTAGAAGAAGTTTCATAATCGGGAGAGCCTTTGAACTTGTTGGGTAATTATTGTCAATAAGAACAGAGATCCCTTTGAAATAATAAAGACATTAAAATAAGGTGTAAAAGCAGTTGAGCGGCTTCCATGTGCACAAAGCAACAAAACAGCTTCGGGCCAAATGTGTGCCTGGCCCAGGAGAGGCTGGAAGCAGAGTTGTGTTTGACCACCTGGAAGGCTCTAGAATATTTTCCTTTGTTTTGTGGGTGTGGCCAAGACAGAACAACTGGGAAAATATTTGTATGGCAAAACTCTCTCCGTAATGCCTAACTGGTTTGGGGAGCTGGGAGGGTGTGTACTCAGTATGAATTGGGGGTATTGACTTAGGTCCTCGATCCATCGTAGTGATTAGGTAGGGCATTAGGCAAGGAGACTGAGCCAGGAAAGTTGTCTAGATATTTCAATGTGGTTTTCAGCCCAAGAAGGAAACATGTTTTTAAGTCAAAATTGTAGACTACTAGAGAAAACTGTGGCCATACTGAGTATGTTTAAAAGAGAAAAAATATGAGTACGATCGTCTTTGGCCTTTGAAAATATATGAACTTTTGATATGTCTTCTGCTGCTTGAGTGGGACGTTTGGTCAATGTGAAGGACGGGGTTTAGAACTGGAAGTATCTTTAGCCATTTAGAAGGGCTCAGAGACAGAGAAAATGACTTTCAACAAGGTGAAGAGTAGGAACAGGGTGAAAAAGAAGAACTGGCCGGTTTTGACATCTGCTTTTTCTAATACACTCAGGTCGTATTATTACATGTTAAATATGAATACATCTTCAGTTTTCCACGGAGGGTCTTGAAATTTTTAAAAATAACCTGAAATTATAGAGAAACAGCAGAAAAACAAAGCAAAAACAGAAAAAAAAAAAAGATGATCATTGAACTAAATAAGCATGAGATGCCAGAGATACATGGCTGTGTGTAGATGAGACAGAAGAGGGACCCAAGTGTATTACGTATTTCTTGGGACTCCGAGCTCTGTGGGTAGAAGGGAAGAGATGAGAGTGTTTGGACCCAGGTACGATGAGTGGGAAGGGAGTGGGTTACTCTGCCTCAGTGTATGTGGCACCGCCTTTCAGGATGTGTTGGAGAAAGAGCAACCAATCAGATGATGTGTTTCTTTTCTGAAGACTCATTCCACCTGGGGGTGGTCAGGGAAAATGGACTGAATTGCAGCTTTGAGGGATGAGGGGGTATGAGTAGGAGGGACGGGAGGTGCAGGGCCATCCCGCTCATCTCCTGGGAGCTGTGGAATCTGGGAAGATTGTTAGATGTGGAAGAAGATCTCATTTCCAATCCAACCCTGCCACTTGCTTGCGATGTGACTGTGGGCAAATTACTAAATCCCCCTTTTCCTTTAGCCCTTGTTTCTAAAATATGTATGATGAACACTTCACACTGTGTGTGTGCTTTGTTTTGTTTTATCTTATTTTATTGGCACGTAAGCGTGCAAGAGAGTTTTAAGTAAGGGTGTGTGAGTTAATCCTAATAAAAATCAAAGCACGACACATATGGGAGGTACTGTTGTTATTATTTTTGGTGGTGGTGGTTTTGATGGGGTGTGGGCTGACCTTATGATCCCCAAGACTGGTTTGGCACCGACTGGCAGAGCTCTGCCCTTTCTTCACACCCATCTGCTAGCAATGGTTGAGAGAGGGCAGATTGATTTTGTCTTCTGATTTTTATTGTGAAGGTCAAGAGGCTGAAAGATGCCAGGGATATGGGAAGCTGTGAGGACCACTTTTAGGTGAGCTTAAAATTGTCTGGCTTTCTGGTCTGCTTGTCAGGATGTAAAGTCATTTTGTTTATGTCCGATGAAGAAAATAGTCTACTCTAAGTCTCAGCCACAAATGTCTGATATCCTTCCTGTTCTTAAAACTCATAGTGTTGGAATAAATAGAACAAAATGCATGTTTCTTTGCATTCAGAACAGAATCAAATGATGACTTTACTTACATTTTACTTAAGGGATTTTGCTGTGACACAAGGAATAATTTCTTGGTGTTTTGCTTGAAGACCCTACAGTGGATTCCTTAGAAAGATAGCTTATCTGTCCAGGATATATTTAAAAATAGGGCAAATTCCTACCTAACTTTAAGGAGACAGATTCCATTTTATTTCTGCTAGTTTATTATGTTTGGCCTGTTAGTATAATCAACTTTTTTTTTTCTGACATAAATGCTGCATCGTTAAATTGCATCCTCATTAGATGTAACCAGGTCTGGACTACAACACAGTCTAAGGTCACATTTGACATATATGATATGGTGGAACACACAGGCCACACAAAACCAGACCGCATGTACTATGGTTGAAGAATAAAATTCAACATACTCATCATTTGCGAACATTCATCAAAGGACATATTTGCCCAAAGACATCAAGCAGGCTCATAGCTTCCCCCAAATCTGCCACAGATTAATACAGATATCTCATATTTTGTATCACAATTCCTATTCCTTATCATAACCCACAGTAGTGAAACCAAAAATAATTTTGGTCATAATCCATCTTTCTTGCTACAAAAAGGCATTATTTGATTTATATTCTGAAGAAGCAACTGGTCATGAGTGATATCAACTTACTCAAAAAACTGAAATTACTCTTTTTGAATCCATTAACAATTCTATGATAATGACTGTGAAAGTTAATTTTATATGTCAACTTGAAGTGTGTTTTTGAATGAGATTAGCATTTAAATTGGTGAAGAAAAAAGCAGATTGTGCTCGAAAATGTGGGTGGGCCTCATGCAGTCAGTTGAAGACTGAACTAGAATAATAGAGCAGCTTCTCTGAGCAAGCAGAAATTCTTAAGGAGACTGCCTTCACATTTCAACTGCATCATCAACTCTTCTGAGTCTCTAGTCTCCTGGCCTTCAGACCAGAACTTGGGGCATTGGGGCTTTTAGAAAGCATGTCTTTTTCTGGTCACAGTGAGGCTATCTGGGCTCCCAAGGTTGTGTCAGCTCTGATGCCCACTGTGCGTCCTGGGGTGGCCCACCCCCCTTTCCTGGGGTTATCATCTGTAGACTGAGGTGAACAGCACCACCTGCCATCTCAGTGATGAGTTGTGAGCATTTACTAGATAAAGCTTATAAAGTACTTTGAAGATGAGAAGGGTTACACCCACGCTGTTTTATTGTTATATCTTACACTTGATTATATTCTTCCTAAAAGATCTCCACAGAGATCGGTGCACCCTTGAGTTTTAGTGGCTGGTTTCTGTGGTAGATTTTATATCTCAATAAAAAGACTATATAATGCTTTGATTGTTTGGGATGATTTTCCTAGACATCAAAGACATGATTTCTAAAACCTCTAAACCAGTTTCTTTTTGCTTCTCTTACATAAGCTAGGACACCACCCCTCCTCCAGGGATGCTATACATTAACCTATAGAGCTTTCTGGACCAACTGAAGATGAAGGATGGCTGGCTCTTCTCTCTTCTGTTGATTGCAGGAGATAATCCCTGACTCAAGGTGATAGGTCTATTATTAGTTTGAGTTATCTTAATTTTTCCCTAAATTATGAAGAATTTTCTTCCTCATTTCAGAACCTGAGGCACAGCTGAGAAGCAGTATGTTACTCATCACAAAAGGGCATAGATTCAAGACCTTTACACATATAAACCGAAGTTGTTCATTTTCCCAGATATTGTTTAACAATCTGAATATGTATGTGGCAATCTTTGTTTCCCAGATGTATATTAATTCTTGCATTTTTTTCTTTCAGTGAGTGCCAGTAAAAAGAAGAGGGAGCTAAAAGAATGCTTCTCTGTATGATGAAGAAGACAGGAGGGGTATGAAAACATTTGCAAAACCATTCCCAGATTCTCACATTCCCGGGGGCAAAAAGCAATGAAACTTTGGAGCAGACAGTCCCATGGAGGCCACCTAATTCCGAGCATTAACCAGAACCAACCCACACCTCAACTGCTCCCTCATGTTCTGCCTGTGCTTCTCTTTCTGCCACTGTCAATTCAAATTCTTTGTGTTCCTGACACTGAACAATTTATCAGGAGAAAGACTTACCAGGGCCAACAAGCAAACATTAATAAAAATACTAATCATAAAATCATGCCTCTAGACATTGATTTGGCTTCAGGGAAAGAAAGGACGTCATCAGCAAGGACTTGTTCCTAGGTTGAATTATTTCAAAATGACTCTAGTTACACATCATAGTTGTCACCAAAGACTGGTTCCACTTAAATTGAAAAATGCAGAAGGCATAATGTTAGATTTCTAAATGACATAGAATTGAGAAGGGAAGTTAGTCTGGTAGATGGTACAATCTGGATTCTGGAATATCTCAACTGGCCATGGTGATGCGCTGAAACCAATGAGATGAAATCTACCAGGGAAAACAAAGGAAGCCAGCATTGATATTCAGAAAATGAACCACAAAGATACAAAATGGAGAGATCTACTTAAACTGAACTTTTTTTGGGAAAAGGGACTTGGTTGAATGACAATTCAGTTCAGGTTAATGTGACTGGGTTGACAAAAAAGCTAATGCATTACAGACTACATTATAAAGTTTATACTGTTCGTATCAACAGGTTTAATAATATAATTCATTCACCTGCTTTTTCATTCAATGGTCATGCAGGATATAGGAAGGGGTAAATGTCCAGCCTAAAGAACAGAGTCACCATGCAGCTTATGCTGTTGTAGGAATTCAGGATCTGTATTTCAGACTTTCACTTTTTTCCAAGAGGATTTTGAAATTTAGATTGTTAAGATAAAAAAATCCCAGTTTCCAAACACGTTGAATTTTTTAAAAATAGCTGTACCTAGCTGACTGACTTTCCATTTTTACCTCTGACTCAGACATATTGTCTGGATCTTAGGAGAAAGATGTCGGCTGGTGATAGATGTTTGGGTTTGTTGTTTTATAAATCATCTTATAAGTGGCAGTTCAATCAATGAAAGTGAACATAATCACGAGGAAGTGTATATAGAGCAGGAAGTTAAAGCTTTATGCCTGTTTTATTTTGGGGTAACTATATATATATATATATATATATATATATATATAGAATTGATTTTAATTTATCTACAGATCTTCCTTGAATTTCAATGGGGTTACATCCTGATAAACCCATCATAAAATGAAAATATCATTAAGCCAAAAATGCATTTAATACACCTAACCTATCAAAGATCACAGCTTAGACTAACTAGGCTATCTTAAATGTGCTCAGAACACATATGCTAGCCTACAGTTGGGCAAAATAATCTAACACAAAGCCTACTTTATAATCAAGTGTAGATTATCTCATGTAATTTATTAACTACCGTACTGAATGTGAAAAACAGAATGGTTGTGTGTGGGTGAGTATATTGGTTGTTTACCCTTGTGATCATGTGGCTGACTGGGAGCTGTGGCTCGCTGCCACTGCCCAGAATCACAAGAGAGTATCACACCACATATAGTTAGCCTAGGAAGAGATCAAAATTCTTAGTGTGGTTTCTACTCAATGTATATTGCTTTCGCTACATCCTAAAGTTGCAAAATCACGACGAAGCATCCTAAGGCAGGAACCGTCTGTAATGACTTTGTAGCTACACCACTTTGCATTCCTTTTTAGTTGTTGCTCTAAGGACTACTGTATGTATTATTAAATTTTTACATTCTGCATACAGTTAATATATCACTTCATGTGAAATACACAAACTTTGCAATTATATAGGTTCATTTATCCTATCCTTATGCTATAGTTGCTGTAAATATCATTACCTACATGCTTTACAAATCTCATAGTACAAGGTTGTCATTTTTCCTTTAGTCTTTTTAATTTACCCACGTATTTACTATTTCTAGTGTTCTTCATTCCTTTCTGAAGAGAAACTTTGTATCAATTCCCATCGGTCTGAATAACTCCTTAAAGCATAGCTTGTAGTGCAGATTGTTGGCAATATATCCTTAATTTTTATTTAATTGAAAATGGTTTTATTCTGTCTTCATTCTTGAATATTATTTTCATTAGATATAGGCTTCTAACTTGAAAGTTTCTTTTTTTCTAAAGTCATTTCAACAGTATTGGTCCATTGCCTCTGTCTTCCACAGTTTCTGATGAGAACTTAGCAGTCATTTATACTATGGTTTCACTGTATCTAATGCATCATTTTTCTCTGACTGCTTTGAGAACTTTTTTGTCATCTTTGGCTTCCTTTACATTAACCATGATGGGCCTCACTATGATTTTCTCTGGCTCTTGACTGAGTTTGCTGAGCTTCTTGAATTTATAATTGTCTCAGCAAATTTGAGAAATTTTCAGGTATTACTACTTCAAATATTTCCTATAGCCTGTTCTCCCTCCTTTCTCTTCCTAGGATTCAAATTACATATGTGTTAGGACTTCTGATTGTGTCCCACAGGCAAATCTTTTTCCTCCCTCTTCTTCAGACTATAACTGTATTGATCTATCTTCAATTTCACTGGCTTTTTCTTGTCTCGTCTCCTAGTTGTTAACCCCATCCAGTTAATTTTTTACTTCAGGTATTGTAGTTTTCAAGTTTGCTTTGCTATTATTTACAGTTCCTATTTTGCTTTTTTTCCCATTTATTACACATATATTTTCTTTATATTTTGGATTGTAGTTAAAATATTTACTTTAAAATCTTTGTCTGCTAATTCCAACGTCTGGGCTATCTTGAGGTCAAATTCCATTAAGTCTTTTCTCTTAGGTTTGTGTTATGATTTCTTCTTTCTTTGTATGTTTATTAAGTTTGCTTTGTATGTCTAGTAATAACTGGACATTGTGGAAAAATATACTTTATAGACACTGGATTCTGTTATATCCCTCCAAAAAGTATTCATTCTTTTGCTTTGAGCAGCAGCTGAAATCTATGCTTACTTCCTTTAGACTCAGCTGAACTATTTGGACTCTGCCCTGTGCATGCCTATTCAAAAGATCATTCAGAGATATAGACAGAATTTATACATAAAATCTTGCATATAATTGTCTGGCTGTCTCTTGTTTGATCTCCCTGAAATGCACCTGCTGGTTCTTCAAGCCTGTAAAACTACTGCTTCTTATCCAAGTCTTAATTGCCTGACTGGGACCTCCTGTCTGGCAAAAACAAAGCAAAACACTGTAAGAAGCAGAAGACATATCAGTGCCATTTCCTTCTTCCAAATACCCATTGCCTCTCAGTCTCTGCCTTCCTTTGGTATCTTTCCAATGTCTTTAGTAACTGATATATTTATATTTTGTCCATAATTAATATTTGTTAACTGTGATACAGTTTGTATGACAGAAACTACTTTGTTGTTACCAGAAGCAAAAATCCCAGATGAACAGAATGTGAAGTTGGGATAAACCTCTCAATTCAGGCCTGCTAGGCAAATTGACCACAACTGGGCTAACTGTTCACAGTGGTCATCTGGTCTAGGATTCCTTCTCTCTAGAGCTCAGACCACCAGATGCACTGTAACCTGCATTTAATCTTCTCAGCTAAACTGGTAGTACATAAACAACTAGCTTCCTAACTGAGTGTTGACCCCACATCTACTTTCTGCACTTCCATGGAAGTGATCTATATAAAAACAGATCATATCATATCACTGCCTACTTAAGAATTCTTCCATGGCTCCTATATTTGCCTAGAGAAGAAAACTCAAATTTCTTGGCAGGACTTGTAAGATAATATGAGACTTGAAATCCAAACATTTTGCCTTCTCTATATTTATTTTCTCACTCCTTTCCTACCCCCAACTCCCACCAAGCACACTGTGCTCTTAGGACCATCAAATCTTGCTGATCTATGATCACCTGCATTTCCACACTGCCACATACTTGCAGTTAACATCATCTTACCCTGCATTATTCATCTCTTTAGCCATTTGACGTCATATTTTATAATTACATGATAGATTTATCATATTACATTACAGACATTATTTTATAATGTCTACTTAACATTATAATACAGATCTGTATTTTATTTATGCTTTTTATTATTACATGTCTTCCACATTGGAAGGGTCATGAGGCCAAAGACTTGGTTTGGTTCACAGTAAGGTCTCCACTATTCAGAGGAATGCGTGGCTTACAATAGGCATTTCCGTAAATATTTATTGGATGAATACTGCTCTTGTTGGCTAGGATTCCCTCTCACTATCTGCCCAAAGCCAGCTAACAAAGGCATTCTGAGAACCCAGCTCAATTTTTAGCTTCCCTTTGGAATTTCTTCTCAACATCCCCTCACCCATAAATGATAAATTACTAAATTGTCATCCATTTTTCCGTATAATCCGTCTTCCTTATTTCCCTTTCTCTGCCTATTTCTGCCTATTTACCACTATGCCATAGTGTTAAAGCCAGATTACTCATGAATTGACTTGTAATCTCAATTCTCTGTGCAAGTCCTATTTCCCTTCAGAGTGACTGCCCTTCTGGCTTGGTCCTCCATCTGGAGAAAAGCCCTTTTGTTCCCATCCAGTCCATAGATAAGGTCAGAGACAAACTTGCGTACACCAATTCTGAATACATGTGATTTTTAAAATTATAAGTGAGATTTTTTGACATCTTGGGAAAACTGATATTTTGTTCTTATTCTAGTAGCCTTAGGTATGAATTGAGAAATTTCAGGAAAAACTGCTAGGTGGTTTTAGGGCGCTAAATCAAAGCATTCTTTTGTATTTATTACTTTCTAATATTTGCAGGCCTCCTCAGGATTAAAACTCCACGCCTATTTTTTTTTTTATATGAGTTTCTGGTAAAATATGAATCAATGACTTGGAGATTAATTACATACATTCACTCATTCAGTAACCAAGGATTATCTTAGCATTTGGAGACTAAGCTCTCTTTAACTCAAATCTATAATGAATTGGAGTGAATAACATGGTGAGAGGTAAATTAACTCAGAGCACTCAGTGAACACGGAATAAGGTTTCTGTTTACCACTCAGAGAAAATATTTGTAAGTGTTGAATTGTGTTGAAAAAAATCTGTAAGTCTATGGTTACATCATCTTCATCATGAAAGAAGGTAAGAACCATCCTGTCTGTAGTCTCCTCTGAAATCTTTCAAGAAATAAAAATAGTAGGGTAGGGGGAGCTTTCAAAATGAAAGAAACCTCTCTATCCTATTGATCTATTTTCTAACTCTTGATAAGCCCTAGGAACCTGGATCGCTATTTCATCACTGCCCACAAGATGGGAGATAAATGCTCCCAGGAGAACAAGTACACAGTCCTCTTCTTGATGACTCTGGTAATGTAAGAGGTTTTGGAAAATGTATACATGTGCTTATGCACACAACAATGTACATATAAATCACAGACTTCCCCTGAAATGAAATGCTGAGGTCACGTGAGCATATTTCAGCCTTTAACTTAGACCCTTAGGCTATATGCCCAGCTATGACACACAGCCCATGTTTATAAAGTCAAGTTAATTTCAGTTGTTAGTATCAGTTACCATCATTCCAGATTTAAAACCACCAGCCCAGGGCCCTTCTCTGAGTTCTTGCAGCCCCTGGTAGCCATACCAGGCATCTGGCACTTTTATGCACACCCCCTCATATTGTTCCTGGACCATCTATTTAAACAGGCCTTTTCTCTTCATTTTATTACAAATTCTTGAATCCAAGGATCATGTCTGATATTTCTCAGAATCCTCGTTAATGTCTAGTCCAGAAGCCTGTTCTAGCAAATGCTCCAAAAAAGTTGTTGATTGATTCAAAATGGATTTTCAATTTTATGAAAAATATTTTTAGAGTAAAGGAAATATTCACTTTCGTGTTTAGAAAATAAGATGATTATGTTTTTTTTTAAAAAAAGTGGAAATGGGGTAACATCTAATGGGCTGCAAATTTCCACATCAACACGTGATTTCAATATAAAATCCCAGCCCAACTTCAGGAGTAAAATAATAAGAGGCAAAATGGACAGAATATGACAGATTGGGTTTAGTATTGTCACTTCTTCAAAATGTGTTTGCACCATAATCAGTAGGAAAAAAAAAAAAATACATAGCTGGCAGTTTTCTTTGAGAGGAGGCATGTGTGTTTTCTCTCTTCCCTCTCTCTGTCCCTCTCCTCCCACCCCACCTTTTCCCCTTCTGAAACTGAGTCAGACCAGCCATATTTCCAGTTAGAAGTTGGCATTGGAGCCCAGCAGCTGTTCAGAAATGTCCAAGTGGACAGCAAATGGCGCTGATGGAGTTAACGGCAGTGACTCACTTGGGACATTTCACAGCAGGTCAGCTGAAACCATCCCTTGCTGTAAAGAGAATTTAGTCCTGCTGGGCAAGAGCCCAAGAAAACGCGCTCAGGCTGATAACAGCACAGAGCCTCTTAGTTGCCACTGGTTGATCTTGGTGTTCTCAGTTTTCACAAATTTTTTTTTTAAAGGTGAATTTTTTTCTAACGCAATCATGAGCTGTGATGGGAAGAACAGGCTGAGCAGCTGTCGGCTGTTTGAATTCACCGAGGGGAGGGTTGGTATCTGGAAATGCTCAACGCAACTTGTCTTGCAAGCTTTGACGATGACTTTCACATATAAAATTATGGGTCAGGAGCAGGAAGCTGAGTACTGTTCATGCCAGTAAGTCTAATTCGGCCGATGTAAGATTTGGGGGATTTCAGAAAGATTTCATTCATCTAGGAGTACTTTTCTACAAAATATTGTGATAGTTTAAAATTTACTCAACTGAGCAACAGTGAGCAACAGTAAAAACAAAGTCATCCAAACCAAAAAAAAAAAAAAAAAAAAAAAAGAAAAATAGAGCATGCTTATATTTTGTGAACTTCTACAACATTTTCCTTAACACAGAAGGGAATGTATAAAAATATGGTTGAAGCTGCTGTGTGTTGTTGCATTATAAAATATGATACAAAAGAATAATAAAGACCTGTTTGGAGAAAAAACATGATTACCTGAAATAATACCTCCTTGACACAAGACCTATTTTTATTTTTGTTTTTTTCCCAAATTATTTTTTAAAAACACTGTTAAGGCAAATATATTAGGTTTGTTCTTTATAAGTAGACATTTAACAGATAAGGAATAATGATTACTGATATTAATGGTCATTAGAACTAAGCTTTATTTCTCTTAAATTCTGGCATGAAATCATGGTTTCCTCATTGAGATGAAATCTTGTTTCCACTTATTTGGTAGAAAAGTCTGATTTGGTGATTTGAATTCACTACAGTCAAGTTCCTTTTCGTGATTGGACCCAAAAGCTGGTTCTGATATTTTCAGACCAGGCTGAAGACAGAATTAAAAATGAATTAATTTTGTTTCCCAGGAACAGAATCTTTCCATTAAATAGAGTTTGGTAAAATAAATCACTATCAACCCGTGTAGCTTTCTAGGTACTTTAATGGACTGAACAATTTTCAGGTGCATAGTTTTACATGCATTAAACAATTTTTTTTCAGCTCAGCTCCTCGGCGAATACATATTCTAACTTCAAAGGAGAATAGTTGCTCACTGTATTTTTACGGAGGACTGTGGGTGGGGGAGTTTCGTTACTTGCCCACTGCCTACCTCATGGTAATGCTTAATAAATATTGGTTGAATTAATTAATTTTGACCACAGGAACTGGAAGGATGGCAAGGAGTGTCATCTCTTCTTGGCGAAAGAGCAGATTAGTCATTTTGAGCAAGTAAAAGAGGAGATAGGATTTTAGCGTGATTTAAATCCAGATTAGTGGAGCCATTAGAAGGCAGGTGGCAGGGAGGGGATGGGAGAGCGGAGACAGTTGTAGGAATAAGTTTGTGTCGACCTGGGCCGAACTCCTTTCTTCACGTGGTATCAAAGGCCAAGCGAAAATGCCACCACAGGAAAAGTGAAAATGAAACAGGGCATCAGAGTATCGATGGGGTCGAGAGGGATGAGCATGGCTTCAGTGACAGAAACAGGTGCCTCAGAAGAATGTAGCGCTTTGCTTCTGTGGCTTCTGTCCTGTTATTAGTCTCCATCCTGGTGTCTTCCTTTCTCATCTCTCCTTCGCTTTCACCTGAAATGGGACGGCCGAAGAAGAAAGACTGGTTAAATGTGAGAAACTCTTCAGCGTTCTCCCAAGGGTGCCTGTTTTCTCTCCTTCCAGCCTGTTGATCTTTTAGATCCAATTCTGACCGCTAACTTTATCATCTTACGATGATGATCGCTAAATGGAGAATGGCGTTGCTTGTCACCGGCGAGAATGAATTGCTCCAGATATATACACATATATGAAGACATATTATTTTAATATTTAAAAAAATCAGTTCTATTTCTCTCTATACATCTATGAAAAATATGTATTATACATACACATGACGCATATATATAACATATCATATATAATTTTATAATATTTTGTATCTATGGGGAGACAGAAAGATAAGAAAATAGACTGAAGTTTTTACCTCATAACTCTTCTGTGCATAGCTTTACTTTTTCTTCAGGCACATTTTTAAAGGCTCCTATTTGATATATGTCTTTAAAGATATTTAATTTGAGGTGAGTAATTTAACATCAAATAGTACCTGTTTTAATCCTACTGAGGGCAAATTGAACGATACTGTTCATCACGATGGAGTAGTAGCCACTGACTAGGTCTTTTTTGGAGTTACCAGACGGTTGAGAAGTCCCAGTTCCATATTAATGTGTAGAAAGGCTTATCTCTTGATAGAAAGATGATAGTTGGATAGACAGATAATAGATAGATGGAGACAAACACACATGTGCTGGCACCACACATACACAAATACCAAAGGCAAAAAAATGACTCTGCTGTAGGGGATGTTTATAACAGGATATCCGTATGTTTATTTAAATTGTTTAAAAAACTGAACTTAGAGTCCTTCAGCTCCTTTTGTCTTGTTTTATTACCTTTTTTTTCACACAAAATGAGACCAGAATCTCCTACGTGGAAATCAGCTGGGCATTCATCACGTCTGTATCAAGTGTCTGAATTCACTTTACAGCAGCCCCTTTCTTCATGGCACTTCCGGTGTTTGGTAATGCAAACAAGCAGCACACTGTGTCATTGTCCTGGTAACACTCCTTACGAAAGCCAGGGAGGAATGAAAGTTCGAACTGGAGTTAATAGGACTTACTAATACAAGCCAAAAATAAATAAATAAATAATGGGTACCACTCCCTGATCTGGAGGGCCAGCTAATCTCGAGGTATGAAGCAATTCAGACTCCGTGACACACATCTCCCTCCCAGCATTTGCTGTCTCAAGAATGCCCTGCACTCGGCGTCACATGTTGTCTCATATGCAATCAGAATATTAAGCCACTTGTGAACTGACTTGTGAGATGTTTAGAACATGCTGGAAGAGTTCTCCTTTCCAATGCGAGAAGACAGTGAAATTATCCAACTCCTTAACTGAAAGGGGGGAATAATCTAATCTGATTTCAAGTCATCATTTCGGAAACTGTCCTTATTCACAAAATGTGGCCTTGCTACTATAATGTTCTTTCTCAAGACCTCAAAAGGAGTTTGGAGGGAAAAGGTCAAGGAGGTTAAATCAAGGCTGAAGGTAACTTGAAGGGTCGTTTCTGAGTGTATGCAGCCTACTTCGCATTTTTAGTGTGAACAAGGTCTTTCTAGCTATTGTGGTGAACTTCAGTATCTAGAGTGGCCAATTTTACCAAATATCTGCTTCATCTTTCAGCACCGTGCCTCAACTGTGCCAGGAAAGCTCTTAAAAAGAGGCTCTGGCTGCCTTTGTGAAATGTAAGGAAGTAAGTTAATTTTTACAAAGGCAATCTGATCCACTAATTATTATTACTATTTTTTAACCAGACATGATTGGAGTTAGAGCTTGCCTAACTACCTGTCTTCAAGCCTAGTATAAATTATCTAGGGTCAGATGGCTCAAATCTGGAAATCCCCAGGGTTTGGACCCCCCCACCAAGAATGCTATACGTGGTGCAGGACAAAGCATTGGGGACCGTTGGGCAGAGGTTGTTGTTCCAAAGTCTGCGCATCAATGAGCGTCATAAAATTAAGCTCCAGTGGTGTTTAGGACTTAGATAACCTAGTTAGGCTGTTCGTTATCAACACTGCTTAAACCAGAGAAGGTACAGCAGCAATTGTCACCCTGGCTCGAGTCTCGGTTCTGTCACTTACCAACTGTGATTTGTGGCAACACTGTCTGTCTTTAAATGCTGGCTTCATTTTCTAAGTGGAGGTCCTAGGGCTGTGGTTCAACTGGGTGACTCGGGGCATCCGAATCACCTGAGGGTCTTATTAATTTTTTTAATTGAAGTATACTCACATACAGTGTGTCAATTTCTGGTGTACAGCATAATGTTTCAGTCATACATATACATACATATATTCCTTTTCGTATTCTTTTCCATTACAGGTTACTATAAGATATTGAATAAAGTTCCCTGTGCTATACAGTATAAACTTGTTGTTTATATATTTTATATGTAGTCGTTAGTATCTGCAAATCTCAAACTCCCAATTTATCCCTTCCCATCCCTGTTCCCCCTGGTAACCATAAGTTTTGTTTTCTATGTCCGTAACTGGGGGTCTCATGAAAACAAGGAGTTTCTGGTTCAGTAGGTCCAGAGTGGGGCCCAATGGTCTGCGTTTTTAGTAAGTTCCTAGGTAATGCTGGTGCTGCTGGTCTAGTGGTCACACTTTGAGAACCACTAACCTAGGGCAACTAACTTAATCTTTTTGTGGCTGAGTTTTCTTCCTTGTAACATGAGAATGATAATAATGCTCATGTCACAGTGTCGTTTTGAGAGTAAATAAACTAATCTTGGGGGTCTTAGAATTCTGTGCAGCAGGGTGTGTTAATTAAGCATGAGCCAATGTCACTGATGATAACAAAGCCTGAACATACTGTCCCCAGACTGTTTCAGGTTTACAGAAGCAGGCTAGCTTTACGCTGGAAAACCTTGTATCAAACATGCTATTAAGGAAAACTATCCAACAAGACTGAGTATGTAAGCTTAGGGGAAAAATGCTGTGCCTTTTAGATTTTTTAATGAAAGGACTTTTCCAACATAAAACCCCTTTGGGAACCAGAGACCCTTTGAAGGCTATGGAAACATACATGGCATTGTGACAGACCTCCTCCCACAGGGATGCTTACCCAAGCATGTCCGTGAACTTGTGTTTATGCAATGGCTGCTTTGGATGCCCAGGTGAGCGGCGCTGGTCTAAGAGCTGCCCGAGTCCGGGGGCGGTGGCTCTTGCAAGAAGCAGTCAGCTCTGCCTTTTCTTCATTATTTTTTGTCTTTTAAATTATGCAAAAATGATTTTCATTCTCTCTGATGACTTACCTCCAAGGAGGGCAGAATGAAAAAGAACTGTGCTCTGTAGTCAACCACCCCGTGTCCCGGGGCCAGCTCGGGGCCTTTTAGGCAGTGCTGGAACCTCGGGCAAGCCCTGGACCCTCTCTGAAGCTTAGATTCTTTGACTAAATGAAAGGGCTCCCATAGGTAATGTCAAATCCACTTCTCGACTAGATGGCGGCAGTCATCTTAGATGGTAAACACACTGCATGGCTTGAAAACAGAGCCTTCTTTCTCACACACAGTCTGTAATAAGCTTCTCTCCTATCAATGCTGAATTATCACACGTCTTTTTCCTATGATTGAACACATATGAACTTAGAATATATAGACTCAAAGTGGCCTCTTTTTCGTGGATCCCCTAAAATGTTCATCTTGACACTTTGCTTTTTCTGCCTGAGCCGGTTGGGGGCATCTCAGGTTCGTCCTCACCTGGACCATCAGCATATTCTCTCTCACCTCCAGACCTTCACCTACTCCCCACCCCCTGCCCTCACCTGCAACACTCTCCTCCTGACTTTCCCTGCTTTCTAGCAGCTCTCGCCATCCCTCAGTGCCCCTCTCTGGCCTCCCCAGTCTGGCTTTGTCTCATCCTCCAGGTTACAGCTTAGATTTACTTCCTCTGAGAAGCCAGGATTGAGCTAGTGCCCCTCCCCCACCCTATATAGCACCACAGCCCTCAACCCCTTTATCTCACGCTCCTTGACCTATGACTTTGGAATCAGACACACATGCACTTGCAACTTAGTTCCGTTACTTACTGACTGTATGCCTTTGAGCAATTTGCTTTGCTGAACCCCAGATTCTTAACCCACAGAAAAAGCCAATGAATGCAACTTCCTCATTGGGCTGCCACGAGGATTAAGTGAAAAAGCACACAGCACCCAGTTCAGTGGCTGTAAATGGCGGCTTCCATTGTAACCAGTTCATCATCATTATTAGATAGTCTTTCTTCACTGTAGGATAGCTAAAGTCAACATTTGAAAAGCCTTGGATCATGGTCGAATTATGGTTGAAACCCTGGATATGAAATTGATTGAAAAGAGGCTCCATATGCTTTACGTTAATAGTTAACTCTCTCATGCTTCAGAGTCAGCTGGGGGTCAAATCCTGCCTTCTCCCTCGGTCCCTGAGAGTCAGTCAACTGGTCTGGGGCAAAGGATAGCCTTGTTATCTAAAAAGACTCTCAGATGATTCTAGAGAGCAGCAAGATTGGGAGCCACTGCTTAAGGTGACCCACCAGCACACAGACCAAGGGCTACGCTTTGCTGGAAGCCTGACCTGCATCGTAGAATGCATACCTGTCTCTTTTATTTAGAAGTGGACCATAGTGGTGCTTTGAGAAAAGTTGGGATGTAGGGCTGTGGACAGACCATAATCTTGACCAACACTCTTGTACAGGTACACAGCTGGGAACTCCACCTCACAAAATATGGGAAAAGTTATCTTGGTCTGGAATTTTGTAGTGGCAAAAGTTTTCAAGTGGCCATCTCAGTCATAAAAGTGGCCAAGAAGAGACTGCATATGCTTACATAAATCTGAAATCAGCTATAAATCATACACTCATGTAGTATGACGATTTGAGTGATTGACCAAGGTTAGCTTCAATCTCCATTCCACGCTGAAAATCGTCAGCCCAATACGATGACTTTTTGTTACGGCATGACTGATGCTGAGCTGATGGTTCTGAGCCTAATTAGCCAACTGGTTGAGCCACTTTGCAAGGGTGGTTCCAGTTCTTCATAATACAGCCGAAGCCTCGAAGTAGTGCAGAGTAGCTGCCTTCCTGTTGGTTATGGCATCTTACGGCTATATCAGGTTGGTTAAATGCGTTTGATTTGCCTATGGTACCTGGCTTAATATTAGAACTTAATCCGCCAAAAGACAGCTCCAATCCACTGTGAATTTGGTAGCAGCAGTGAGATACAGGGTTTGGGGCAACGTAAGAAGCTGGGGATGGTTATCACACTTGTATCAAATATCCATAGATCGTCCCAAAGCTAACAGGAGGGCGTGAGTTCTGTAATAAGCCAAACATCACTCTCCATTTTTGTTCATGAATACTGGACCAGAATTTAACACAAACAGCAGTGGACTAAAATCTTACTCTAGTATAAAAATTTTATTCTCTCAGATTCACTATTCAAGTTATGTGTATCATCATATGTAAAGTTCAGGCGTAAGAATAAAATCAATGTAAACAAAGATACATCTTTTAGGAAGAAATAGAAAATATTTCATAAAATATTTCACTTAACTGTAACAGACAAATAAGGCTTATTGTCACCTGAACAGTCATTCTGACACCTTGGTAATAATGGCAAGGCAAGTAATAGCTAGCCCTCACAAACTGTCATATAGTGGATTATGACAAGAAGTGAATTTCGACCAGGTGTTTCCCTCTTTTTGTGCAGCTTTTCTTAGAGAAGTGGCCCATCAGAAAACACCATCGCTCAGTCCGGTTTCCTGTGGTAGAATCGTTCCCCATCCCAGCAGTTCAAGACTCTTAAGACGAAGAGGGCTCAGGAACTCTTGCACGACAAGTAGAGTGTGCCAGCCCAGGGTGCTAGGCACCCTGGAGGTCGTGGGCAAAATTGCAGATGGAGGACATGGCTCAGTGGTGATCAGGAAAGTGGCTCAGGAAGGAGAGCATAATTAGTCCTCTGGGCGTCTCTGCAGCTTTGAAGCTGAACCATTTCCATGAACCGTGACCAGAACTTCGCCTAGGCTGAAGGCTGTCTGAGAAAAGACCGGTACGTTGCTTTCTAAAATGCAGGTTTCTGTAGACAGATGAGGTTAAAGTCAGTTATCCCTTAAACACCGGTCTTTCATGTGGTGCTGTCCCCAACTTCTCTTCTTTTCACTCTATAGATCTTTCCTAGTTGATCTCACCTAAAATCATGACCACACCTCCCCTTCAAATGCATAGAGACTTTCCCCCATCCGGCCCAGGACCTCCAGGTTCCCTGGTCACCTTAAGTCAGTCTGTCTAAAACAGGCTTTCTCGTGTCACTCCTGTGCCCTGGCTGGTCCTCCTTTGCCCTTACTCCCTCCACCTACAGCACACTGCTGCCCTCCCCATCACTGCCTTCTCACTTGCCTCTGCCTAGATCGTTTTCCCCCAGACATCCTCTGATGTCACTTCCACAGTAAGCCCTTTCTGGACCACTTTGCTTTATTGCTCAACATCACCTTCTCGACCCCCAGCATTTCTGCTCCCACACATCCTGCTTTGCATTTCCCTTGAGCAATAGTTTAGTAAATGGAAATATTCCTTCCCCCGGGGCCGGGGGGGGGGAATATCTGCATCCTAATCATTGGAATGAGTTATGTCATATGGAAGAGACTTAGCAGATGGGACTAAATTAAGGATTTGGAGCCAGAGAGATTAGCCTGGATTATCTAGCTGGGCCCTTAATGTAATCACAAGTATCCTTATGAGAGGGAAAGCAGAGGGACATTTCATACAGACAGAAGAGAAGATGGTGATGTGCCCCTGGAGGCGGAGATGGGAGGAATGCAACTACAAGCCAAGGAGCGCCGGCAGCCGCCAGAAACTTGAAGACACGAGGAATGAATTCTCCCCCAGAGACTCTAGTGGCAGCATGGCCATGCTGACACCTTGATTTTGTCCCAGTGATACTGATTTGGGACTTGGGGCCTTCAGAATGGCATGAGAATCCATGTCTGATACACGCTGTCCTGTATGTGGCCTTTTTGTTACAGTGGCCAAAGGTAACACATGCATAGTAATTGTAATCTCTCATCACACTGTAAGAATTGCTTCTTCATTATGTTTCTGGTAAGTATTGTTGGTCCCTCTTCACTAAAATAAAAGTTCCAGGAAGTGCAGATTTTTGTTTGTTTTGTGTCTGATGTATCTCAAGTGCCTAGAACCTGCATACAACAGCACCAAAATATTTACTGGGTAAATGGTGAATGAGTTGTCTCCACCTGCCTACACCCTCCCATCTTCCCAACCTTCACAAACCTGTTTCCTCCTAAACTCCCTGTTTTGTGAATGGCATTCCCATCTCTTCATGGTCCTCAAATCCTCCCTCTCCCTCATCCTCTACATCCAGCAGTGGCTGCATCCTGATCACGCAACCTCTTAACTGTCTCTCTGCTCTTTTCTCCTCCAGGCAAGGTTCTCAGCCATGGCCTGGGTTCAGTCACTTACCATTTCTCTCCTGGGTTGCAGTAGACTCTTCAATGTTCATGGCTATCTCCACCCTCCGTTCCACTGCCTGCTGCTTTATCTGGACTCCTGCTCTCCTCCCCTGCCTCCTGACCCTCCACAGCATGCAACTGTATTCCTGCAAGACTGAGCACCAGAGAACCCTTGCAGCCCTGCTCTTCCTCCCCTGTGAGCCTTGGGTGCACGTGCTGGTCCCGCTGTCTACGTTCAGACTCAGGCATCAGGAATGCCCCGGTGCCAACGCTGGCTCCGACATTCACTCAGCTATCAAAGGAGTGCAGTGATATTACTCACATCACAGATTTGCTATGAGGGCTAAAGAAACCAGTGTGTGCTGTGGTTAACTGATAACAAAAATGTTCCCAATTTTCTGCCCTCTTGTGTCCATGTTCCTTTACATTGTGCCTTGTAGTTTTTTCCCATCAAAAGGTGGACTCTGTGTTCCCTTGAAACTTTTCCTGTTCGATCCCCTTGAATCCCCTGTGTCTTGCTCTGTCCTGTTGACGACAGCAGAAGCAGTGCCGTGCCGGGCTGCTGTCTCCCAGGGGACCCTGCCACCTCCACGTGAACAAGCTTGGGCTAGCCTGCTGGAGGATGGAGTCCACGAGGGAGACTGAGGCAGCCCAGCCTGTAGCCAGCTGACCCCCAACATCTGAAGACTCACAGCGTAGGTCCACAGAGCTCTGCTGAAATCTCCTTTGACCACTGCCGCACCAGTCCAGCTCACTGAAGGAGAGCCATCTGGATGACCCACAGTCTGATGAGTATGAACGAGTACTTATCATTTCCAGCCACTAAGTTTCAGAGTGTCACGCAGCAGCAGGTAACTGATACACGGGCAAGGAGCAAACGTCAGCTTTTCTCGTTAATTCGTATTAAGACAGAATGTTCCCATTCCAACAAGGATTTTCCGTCTCCTCCAAGAGATTATCACTCTAATGTCCCAAATCACTCTGTGGCATAACATGCTCTCTCTCTCATGTCTATTGTTTGGCTTATGACCTTGGCATTGATACTGTTTGTATATTACTTATACGTGAGGCAGTGTGTTGTAACACCCGACGCCATGGGCTCAGGAGCCAGGCTGCGTGGGACTGTACTCTGACTTCACCATTGATTACTGCATGCCCTTGGCAAGCTCTTTGTGTACCTGTGTTTCAGTTTTCCCATCAATAAGATGGGGACGATAATAACGCAACTGCTTCCCAGAATTGCTGGAGAATCAACTAAATTGATGTCTTACAAATGTCTAGGTGTGTACACTTTGCTCAGTAAATGGGGAAGGAGGAGAAGTCTGTTTCTCTCATGGAGACAGATCATCAAGGACCCTCACCCCATCTCTTGGTCTTTAACTTAATCAAAGCTACAGAGTCCTTTTTACCATGTTTTAAGATAAGGTGTTTACTTATTTATAGATTCAAGTGATTAGGACATGGAAATATTTGAGGGGCCATTGTTCTGCACAAGAGATAACAACATTGGTCAAATCTCCAAGCATAACCACAGGATCCCCAGGGAAGGGACTGGAAGAACTCTTGAAAACCATTTTGTCCAACCATTTTGGGGGAACTATTTATGTCGAAGCGACATGAATGGAGTCCCTCGGAGTTGTGTGAACTCAGCAAGGCTACCAGAAGTAGAAGCAGTAACTCAGAAAAGGCTTGTCTGGTCTTCCACAGCGTGATCTTAAGCTTCAGTTTTGAATTTGTAGCTCTTAAAATAAGCTCTCTTTTTAAATTTTTTTGGTAATGCTGATTAAGATTCTACTCTATTTCATAAATCCTTCTAAGCTCTGCCTTTCTGAAAGGAAAGGTCGATTTAATCAGGTGCAGTGCTGGTTCTCAAACCGTGTTCCAAGAAAGTACTTCAGAATTTTCATATTTAGTGCAATTTCATGTCAAAATATTTCAAACATGTAAAACTCTATAATAAACATGAGTTTTCAGATATGTTACCTGTTGATCTTGACACACTTATTATTACTTTACTAAGTGATGTTCACTGGTTTGGGGCTGATCTCAGACTGAAGTGTCTCCAGACATCTTGGTTTGATGGGAAAGGGTCCTGACTCTAGAAAGTAGATTGTTGTCTGTTTTTGCTTTTTTTTCAAAAAGGGAGAAGGAGAGACAAATGATTTTTCCTGGCTATTCCTGTGTCATGAGTCAAATTTTTTTTTTCAGTATTGTGCAATAAAACAGTATCAACCAAAAAAGAGGAAATAAATAATAATATTACCAGCAAACACGGATGAGGTATTTAATACATGCCAGGAACTGCTGTAAACATTTAGCTCATGCACAAATATCAATTTGTATAAACTTTACAATAATCCTATCTGAAAGGTACTGTTCTGCAGATGAAGAAAACAAGGTATGGGGACATTAAGTGGTTTTCCTCCTCACTTAATCTCCCCAAACCTTAATCTTAATCAAACAGCTGACAAATGTCAGAGACCACGAGGCTCTACCTTGCTTTTACCAGTGACAATGCTTAGTTATAATTCTGTTTATCAGAGCAGCCCGCATCGTTCTCACAAATTGCCCTTGTGGTAGTAAATAGAGTTGCTTAGGATTGAAGGAGGGTAAGGAAATATTCTTGTTTCTCCTGAGCAGAGTAAGAGACACAAATAGGAGTCAGGTCTATGACGATGGAAGTGTAGCATCATTCATTACTGATGGGCAAAAGCTTGGTTGAGGGAGGAAGCTGAAGTTTGTTGCTATAACAAACAGCTTAATACTGTCTGCCTGTATTGGATTCTTAACCCTGAACCCCAAAACTGGATTGATCCAGCCATTGTAGAAGGCCTGGGGGCAGCCAGGGGCAGAACTTGTCTGTTGGTCTAAGCTGATGACAAGGCAGGGAGCAGGATGAGGCCCGTCACACCTGCCAGCATCATCTCCTCCGTCTCCCAACCTCACCCACTGAATCTGAAGGAGGTTGCAAGACACGCTTAGAAGGGAGCCTATAGGGATATCTGCCTATGTTTTCAAAAAAATGGAAGGGGAAGAAGAATCCTCCAAACAATTTCAAACCAAGACCCACTAAATACAGGCTGAGCAATTTAAAACCCTACTTGGATGTCGTATGTATCAGAGCTCGGGGTGACATTTTTGTTCAAAAGAAAAATATGGTTCCACTGCTTAATGCATGTGTAAGCCGTTCTTCTGAAAAGATGCAAATAAGTTACATCCTATTTTAAATGCTCACTTTACCTTTCCCAAAGGATCATTTCAAAATTTTAAGAAAACCTAGTTCTTTTCGGGAAACAAAACTACACTGATTGACTCAAGGCATCATCCTCAGAATCTGACTTTCTGCCTGATCTTTTTTCTCAGCCCATTGTATTGTCTCTATTTCCAGGGCCAAGTGGTAACTGATACATATTTATGTTCTTCATAAATATTGGAACTGCAAATGAGAGATGAGGAGGATTGCCTAGTGCCAGAAAATTACATAAGTCCAAGACTAGGTTTTCCCATTCTTTGAGACTGAACGACACAGTCAGTGGTTGTGAAACTCAGCTGCCTCAGAGAATCATTTAGGCTGCTTTTTTTAATTAGTAAGAAAGTCTGGGGCCCAGCCCAGACTCACCTAATAATCAGAATCTCTGGAGGTGGGGCCTACAAATCTATCATTTCAAATGTTACTAAAAATCAAATGAAAAGTAAATTTGCATAAAAGACATAAAGACAAAATCAAACGCTTTTTTTTTTTTTAAAGTTTCTAGAATTAAAAGAAAAATCACTAAGATTAAAACAGCCTAAAGCAGTTTATCAAAACCTCTGTGTTCTGGAGGCAACAAAAGCAATGAAGGCAAACAAAATTTAAGCAAAGACAGAGTGCCCTGCAGGTGCCCAGCTGAGTTTCTACCTTGGTCCATCCAAGCTTGGAGTTGCTGGCCTGAGGGAAGAGGCCACGGTCAAATGCAAGCCAGAAAGGGCATAGTCAGCTGATTCTCTTGCCAGGCCACCCACTGGCAAAGTCCTGGGTTAAGAAGCCACTCGTGTTCCTCTCTTAAACTCCTGTCACTGAAAAGCATCTATTATCTGCTCTCAGATATCCAGCCTCATCCTGAGGTGAACAAACAGGGGTTTCAGTCCTTTATGTCTGTGTCCTGAGGAGACACGTGCTAGGCACTGGGGTTTCCTAGATACAGTCTGAGTGCTTCCAGAACTGAGAATACAGTGAATGATTTTACCCAACTGGAGAGGAAAAGGATATGGACTTGAAAAGAAAATCCTTGCAAAGCCACCTGTAGACATACAGGTGACAACACGCAGTGTATCTATTCGGCACCAAGGGGACCAGGGATATTTCATCAATCCAGACCTTCTGTAAGATCACATGTGCATTTCCAGTTAGTCGAGAATGAGTGCACTGAATTATTTGAGGAGCAAATTACTGTCTTTTGATGAATCAGAAGGCATATGTGCTTCTAAGCCATCAGTAGGGCAATCATTCGTGTTACAGCAGTGATGTTCTGACAAGCTTATTAATATCTAGCAGATCGATCTAATTAACATATTAATCTAATTAATAGACTGACAAAATATACTTTATCAGCATATGATCTACAGTTTACATATTCTAACTATGTGCTGTTGGATATATTGCGTAAAATATTTTAAATCAATGCATTCATTAATAAATTGAATCCTGTCTCCAGTGCAGTAGAGTAAGGCAAGGAATAAACCCCAGATGAACCCAGCAGATCCTGGGAGGGGCTTGAGAAGGAAGAAGGATGTTTAGAGAATCTCAGGGGAACAGTCCCTTGATAATGATCTTATTTTCTGTGTCCCAAACGTCAGTCTTTCAATGTGAATGACTCACTGGCACTCTGAGCAAACCAAAAACAAGTTTTTGGGGTTCGATGATTGATATATTGGGCACACTGGGTGAGCCCTTTGACGATCTGCAGAAAGTTAAGGGCAACCTGTCCTTAGATTTTTGGTAAGTTAGTTTCTGCTTACGTGGATCTAGATTTTTGGCAAATCTTCTTCAATTCACCCCAGCCAAAATCTTATGTGTTTGTTGAGTGGAAATATACCCTGAGTCAGCTAATTATTGCGTGTTGTTGTAGCAAGTAGCACACCCAGGCTAAATTTGGAAAGGTAGGAGCTTCCCACATGTTTGTGCCCAAACCGAGAACTAGAATCTATTTTCCTCAAAATGAAAATATCTTTACTGTTTTCTCAGATTGCAAAAATAATAGTGTGACTTAGAAAATCCCCAATGATACATACAATACGTAGAAGAAAAAAATCTCCTGAACCAGTGGTACTTAGAGATGAGTAGCTAAACACTCGGTAAATACGTGTCTAGATAAATCTCTAGGCATATACAACTTTAAGTAAAAGCAATCCTGTGGCTTGACTTGCTTTGTTATTTAACAATATTGTAGTCCTCTTCCTATGTTAATATGCATGTATTTACACCATAGTTTTTGATAACTTCCTGGTGTTCCATTATCTGGCTATACCAGAATTTTAACTATCTCCCAATTATTAACGATGTTGTCTTCAATGTTATTAACTGTTTTAATAGTCATCCTTACATATACACATTTGTGAATATATCTGCTTGTCTACTTAAGATCAATTCTTAAAAATAGACATATCCATTTTCAAGGCTTTGGTTTCTGTTATCAAATTGCCCTCCTCCAGACAGCTCATCCCAATTTACTCCTCCTCTATCAGTGTTTGAAAAACCAGGTGAATATTGTTTATAAAAATCAGGAATAGCCCACTTAAGTTGGGTGTTATTTTATCAACTGAGAATTATTTAGTGCTAGCCTTCATGAAATTAACAAACTGTTTTCATTGAATTTGAACTTTAGAACGAGATCTACATATCTTCCACTATCTCTGAGGAGCATAGTGCCCCAAGGGTGGGCTTTAATTCATCCTCACTGAGAAGCTGACCCTCTCCTTATGTGGTCTGGCCAAGAGAAGAAGAGACTCCCCACTGTGGTCCCACCTGCATCTTGCCTGCTCCGCCCTGAGGTTCCTCCTTCTTGATTCCAGCTTCTACTTCTGGCCACCCGTGGCTCCCCATCTTTGTGTGTCAACCATGGGAGCCTTCCTTCCTGGCCAAGATCCCTCCACCAATCTTCTGACATCTACTGTCTTTGTGGCCAGGATTCTGAGAGAGTCTAAAGCTGCAATGACTGAAAAAGATCTCTTCTCGTTTGAAGTTCCACCCAGACACAAAGCCTCCATGTGCATAGAACTGTGGTTCATCCTTGGCAATTCTTTAAGTATCCATCATGTGTATAAAATTGGGGTACACTTTACTGTAACACCTCTTACAGCTACATGTTCCTCCAAACATTTATTGCAGCAACCATCCAACACAGCTATGACCTGACAGCATCTTGCCTCAGCTGCACTGTTGGGGCTAGCTCAGTAATGTACTTTTTTTGGACATTTCTTCCTCCCATTTCCCTCTATCCAGTCTCCCACTCCTGTTTCTTGGGATCTTTCTCCCCCCAAAACTACACACAAACCCTTGTCTCAGGCTCTGCTTTCTGGGAGAACCAAGACTAAGATCCTTCCCAGCATTAAGACTTGCAATGAAGTGAAGCAGTTTTAATTAGTAGCAAACATCTCCCTCTCAAGTAACTGTTAACATAAGATGAATCCAAACAGCTCTACTTAAACTTAAAAAGTTGGCACTGACTTGCCATTAAGGCAACAGATGTTCCAGAGTTAAGAGCCCAAGGCTCTACTGAGAAACTCAAAGGCAAAACTGGACCAATAGTTATAATTCAATTTTGAGAAAATAGGATTGGAATGATACATTCTAAAGTTATTTCAGTGACCCTACACTGAAGAAGTTTGTGTCCTAGAATACACAACAGCAGGCTGCATTATCTACATATAAATAATAGCTCACTTCAATTAGCTACCTTATCTAAGTAAATTTGAATCCTTTATACTTTGTTAGAAAGTAAAATTTTATTAAAAGATTGTTGTTTATACTCTTCTTTTCAAGACACTTTCCCAAAAAAAGAAGATTTTTCTTTTTTACAGACAGAGAGGGACAGTCTTGAATGAAACTTCTCCAAAATAGAGACCCAAAATGCAAATGAGAATACCTATTTCCTCAATGAATCATTGCTGTGCTAGTCCAAAGAAAAAAGGCTTGCAACTGAGAAAATGTAGTTTAAGTTTCTGTGACAAATTCTACTCACCGTAGTATCCAAAGAATAGGAAGAGAGACATAGGTCAATGTGTTCACCGCCATCTTTGTGCCATCTGCGGTCATTTTTTTGAAGCCCTTTTTATAGGCAACAGAGAATTCCTTTTCCCTCCAATTTAGATGTCACTCTTTTAATACTTGTCAACTCTAATCCATATTAGATATCTAAAACCTCTTGAATCCAAAACATTTCTAGAACTGTCTAGAACAGGCAAATCCACAGAGTCTGAAAATAGATTAGCCATTGCTGGGCACTCGGGGCAGGGAGGAATGGGGAGTAACTGCTAATGGGTAAAAGGTTTCTTTTTGGGGGTAATGAAAACATTCTAGAATTAGGCAGTTGGAGGTGATCACACAACTCTGTGACTATACTAAAACCACTGAATTGTACAACTGGAAAAGGTGAATTTATTGTGTGTGAACTCTATCTCAATTAAAAAAAACCCTCAAAACTTAAAAACAAAAAACACTTTCTAGCAGTAGTTGATATTTTTTTTTCCTGGGAAAACCTTTTCCAGCACTTGTGTTTGCTCTTTTCTATTTACTTATTTATTTTTAATTGAAGTAGAGTTGATGAACAATATTCTACAAGGTACAGGTGTACAATGTAGTGATTCACAATTTTTAAAGGTCATTCTCCACTTACAGTTATTGTAAAATGTTGGCTGTCTTCCCCGTGTCGTGCAGTACATCCTTGCAGCTTGTTTTATACACAGTAGTTTGTACCTCTTAGTCCCCTCCCGCTATGTTACCCCTCCCCCATCCCTGTCGCCACTGGTCACCACTGGTCACCACTCTTTTTCTTCTGCCGGAGAAAGGAAGGAGCAGCAGCAGGCTCCCACCTGACTTCCCTGATGGTCGCGGTCAATTTTGGCCCGTGGCTCTGTTATGTTACGGGAGAGCAGAGCATCCTTTTGACCCCGAGTCTGAAGTTTAACCCCCGTGATCCTGCCCAGTTGGATACCTCCATGGTACACTGCACATTTTATCAGTCTGACTGCCAGGAAGCTTGACCACATTATTCCCTTGATCAGGACTGTCGATCCTGCGCTGTCAGAGATGGCGGGGCGGCAAAGAGGACAGCGGTACCAGTCGCTGGGACCCAACCCCTCCCGTGAGCCGCCGCGCACCAGAGCCACAAGTTAACGGTCCGCAGAGGAATCGCGGAGGCTTGGCTTTCAAATCACAAGGAAAAAAACAATCCCTATTGGCAGCTGAAGACACAGCCCCTCTGGGGACCAATTATTCCATTTTGCGCTGTCCGTACCGCGGCAGGCTGCTGCCAGCCCCCCTGGGAGCCGCTCTGCTGGGCTTCCCTATCCGAGGCCAGGCTGGTGCCCCAGACACAAGTTGTTCTTCATGTCAAAACTGCCGCTAATGACACAATTAAGTAACTGGGGACTACAGAGAAGCTCTTAATTAGGTAAATAGGGCTCTCTGAGAAATGATTGCCCAGTTTTAGGCTAGCCATTGCTGTCAGATTGCTAAAAGATGCACACTCTGTGAAAAAGCGAAGCAGCATTTTAAAGACCCAAATTCTCCCTGACTGTTTCTTCCTATTTAGTAGTAGAGGATTCTTAGCATGTTATTAGAAAGAGCATGGGCTGCTGAATCTTAAGAATTTACACCCTTTACTTTTGCAAAAGGAAAAGAATTGCGTGGGGAGGAAAGAATTACTTAACCTTCTCCCAGGTACCGAACAGTTTGACTGTATGTGACAATCTTTTGGAATCTCTAAACAACTGGTACCATCTTACATGGACCAAACTAAATTCACACACATTTCAATTCATTTCTTTTTTTTTTTTTTTTAACATTTTTTATTGATTTATAATAATTTTACAATGTTGTGTCAAATTCCAGTGTAGAGCACAATTTTTCAGTTATACATGAACATATATATATATTCATTGTCACATTTTTTTCTTTGTGAGCTACCATAAGATCTTGTATATATTTCCCTGTGCTATACAGTATAATCTTGTTTATCTATTCTACAATTTTGAAATCCCGTCTATCTCTTCCCTCCCCCTATCCCCTTGGCAACCATAAGTTTGTATTCTATGTCTGTGAGTCTATTTCTGTTATGTATTTATGCTTTGTTTTTTTGTTTTGTTTTGTTTTGTTTTTAGATTCCACATATGAGCAATCTCATATGGCATTTTTCTTTCTCTTTCTGGCTACTTCACTTAGAATGACATTCTCCAGGAGCATCCATGTTGCTGCAAATGGCGTTATGTTGTCGTTTTTATGGCTGAGTAGTATTCCACTGTATAAATATACCACATCTTCTTTATCCAGTCACATGTTGATGGACATTTAGGCTGTTTCCATGTCTTGGCTATTGCAAATAATGCTGCTATGAACATTGGGGTGCAGGTGTCACAATTAATTTCTTGTTTAGAACCTCCTGGCCCCTCTTGCCCTCCCCATGAATCATATGCTTCAATATTTTTTTCTAATCATTCTTATTTATATTGTTTTTCATATCAGGTTATATTTAAGGCTGTTGAAGATTAGCAGCAAACTATTTTTTTGTTTTTACCACCCATTGACTATATTTTTATGAGCTCCATTTTAGCCAGGAAGCTGGAAGGGCCACATCCCCCTGGCAGATCTGAATGTGATTTTGCAAAGTAGTTCTCACACTCCCTTCCTCTCATACTGTTTGGATTTTGGTGTTGTTTTATATACTTTTAATAAGGAAACCACTTGTCTCATTAAGAATCTGAGTCAATGCTTTTTAAAGACTCTCCTGCTATTTAATGTTTTCTTTCTTTGATAAACAAACCTGGAAATTCAGGTTTTTTGTATTACAAAGTGATAAACTAAAACGTTTTTTCCCCATTATTTGTTGACCCAGTTATTTATTATTCCCAAATATTTATTATGTGTTAATATTTATAGAAACAATAGGCATATCTGCTTTCATCATTTTTTACCCTCTTGCTTCATTCTTCTTATCAGACTAGGTGATTCTATTCTCAAGTGGAAGTTTAGACGGTCATATGGAGAATATGGAAAAGTCAGCACATTGCTTGAGGATAGAAAAATGATGTGGTGAAGACCATATTGTCAGAAAGGTATCAGAGCATCCGTTTGTCATGGTTCTCATTGGATAGGTCTCAGCTGTATGCAGTGACTTATTCTTAGTGCTAATTTTTTATACTTTCATTAACCCAATCATATAGCTAGAAAGTTAAGATCGGTGGATGAGAGAAAGAATAATCTACCTTTTCTATGCTTCCCTCTCGCCTGTGACCCTCACTCCACTTTCCCTCTAATGTCCCTGCCATCTGGCCAGCTCTGCAGACCCCTCCCCCATCAGCACCCTCTTCCATGACAACCTGAGAGGCTGAAGAACCATTGTCTTTTCTCAACTTGACATCAGATGACTTGACCGATATCCACCTTTACTCACAGGCCCCACCTCTGACGTTCATGCTCTTTGTCCCAGATGGGGCCTCTTCCCCCTCCCTGCTTAACTTCGTTTTTCCCATTTGATACTCCTAAGCCCCGTCCAGCCGACGTTCTGTGGTCAGACATTTCAACTCTGCTCTCACGCTCAAACCAGAGCCTCAAGGTTCCTTTGACCTACTCTTGGGCTGCCGAGTCAACCACAACCCCAGCTCACTTCCAGGGTTGCTTTTCAGTTCTTGATTTTTAGACTTCAGTGCGTCACTGAAAAAAGTCACAGGCACTTGCAGACCTGACCCTTGCATGGTGCAATCTTGGTTCTGATCCATTAATCTTTTATTCCTTTGGGCCGTAGAGCTTATATATGTGTTCCAAAGAAGCTGAAGTTTGCCTTTCATCTTTTTTTTTGTTTTTCGTTTGTTTGTTTTTTGGTCGGGGGAGGTAACTAGGTTTATTTATTTATTTTGATGGAAGTCCCGGGGATTGAACCCAGGACCTCATGCATGCTAAGCATACACTTTACCACTGAGCCATACCGTCCCCTCTGTCTTTCCCCTTTTGAAACCCAATCTTGATACTACCTCTTGCTTTTTACTCATTTAGCCAAGGTTTTTTGACCATCTTTTACATGCTATGATGACTATGTCAATGCTGAAGATACTAAAGACAGCAGGCAGTGTGCCTCCCTTCAAAAATTTAGTAGCAGTGATGGGAAGATTGTGGAGAGGACGGGTAAGTACATAGAGGGCAGAAAGAAGGGAAAACAATGTGAGACTTGGCACCTGGGAAGGATTCCGCAGGTCATTTCGCTGCCTTTATTTGATGAAATCAACAGCATCCAGCATGAGCTCCCTTAGCTAGTTTCCTCTGCAAAGAATTTCACCCTCTCTGATTCCATCTTTAACTCCACTCCAGGCTTAGAGAAGATGCTGCTCTTTCTTCATTATAAGTCAAACTTTCCATCTACCCCTGTAATGCCATTGTCTCCATCTTACTCAGGCACCCCACCATGTAAATGGTCACTCTTAACAGAATAGTAAATCTCTCTTTTCCCACTGGCTTCTTTCCCATTGCCTTCAAAACTGCACAGGTAACCTGGGTACCGGTTAAGCTCTGCTGCTCACCTTTACAACACGCTGCTTTCACTACAAATTATCTGGAAAGAATCTCAGTTCTCGACCCCATTTACCTCTTTTTTCTAGACTTTTGAAAGACTAGTAAATATATCATATGTTCAAAAAGGAATAAAGAATAGTATAATGAAATATATCTTATTGATTAGTTAGTAAAATTAATACAAATAGTATAATAATGACTCCTGGGCTTATTATCCAATAAAGTATTAGAAATGAAGCATTACCCGGTCATTATGTCTCTTGATGTCATTCTCCTCCCAGCCTCATGGAAAGAACCACTCTCTGGATTTGGTGTTTCTCATTCCCATGCATTTATCTGTACCTTTACTACATGCAAGTCTAAAATACATGTACAAATTTGTGTATAAACTCCAAAATAAATGGTGCCACACCTATGTATCCTTCTTCAAATGGTTATTTTCATTCAGTACTCTATGTTTTGAGATAGATCCATGCTGATACATACATTTTGCTCCCAAATTGTATTACATTGTGTATTTTGAGTGCATGTCCTCACACACACAAAGATATACATAGCTAAGTCCCATTCATAATCCATTTTCCTGATGTTAGAAATTTAGGTCTTTTTAATATGTTTACAATTTTTGGCCAAGAATATTCTTGTTTGTGTCTTCCTATGCACATGTGCAAGAGTTACTCTTGGGTAGAGGTTTGGAGTGGAATTTCTGGGTTGTTTGAATGAATGGGTGGAAACAACACTGTCACTACCAGCTTGATCACACATCACCTTGGAAACATGGAGCCCATTTTACGACTGTAAAAAAAATGAGGCAAAAAGAGGTAACATGTCATGATGGCATAATTATGGTGTGACACAAAACACAAATCTTGATTCTAAACCTCTGTGAAATAATCACTGCACGTAGCTTCCGTAGGTAGGTTGAAAGACATTGGAACCCAAGAATTAGACTTCAAAATTTGAGTTTCCAGCTAACTTTTCTATTTGAAGACATTTGCTCAGGCATTAGATGTTTAAATGTCTTTTCTCATCTCTCTGTCTTTTTAATTAAAAAAAACAAAGCAGTCTTTTCTCATTGATCTAACCAGGACAAGCTTGGCCAGATAATTCCAGAAGACATATGTGACTCTCATGACTGAGATCCAAGTTAGTTTAAATTAACCCACTGTGGCAGTTTGCAAATTCCTTCCCTACCCTGAGCAGTTTTTTCCTCTGCTCAAGTATGGTCACTAACAACTGTGCGATGGTTCTGAAACCAAAGCCACAATTGCAGTGCCTAAATTTAGGCCATTGCCTTGTGTTGCCAATTTAGAGAAGATGTGGTTAAACCAACAGTCACTTAGGCTGCTGACATTTCTGATGTTTTGAATTAAAAATAAAAGTCACTTTTTCTTCTATAACAAAATTAATTTCCCATTGACATAGAAGTTCCTTGGCACATTCGTCATGATATTTCTCATCCACATAATAGACTGAACATTTCAACCTAGAAGCCTCATGGGATAGTAATTTGCCAGTATTTAATACTTATTCTGTTTCAGTGCTTCCAGTAAATAGAAAGAAACCTTTTCTATTTTTTAAAAATTTTCTGTTTGTGACATATTTGTATAACTGGCATTAGTGTATGGCAGTTTGTACGTGTACTGATGACACTTATAGGAGAAAAGTCAGAACACATTGAGATGCCTGGAAAGATGGAAGATTTCCTCTGGGAAATAAACAGCATTGATTTATTTCCTTCTTGCCTACCAGTATAGATTAACTGGCACACGAAGATATCAACAAAAATGCTGGCACAGCCATAGACAAAGATATCAGGGTTTCCCATCTAGAGCAGAACGGATGGATATGACTCCCACCACAGTGCATAGAAATGTCAAAAATGTACCTTTCCCTCAGAACATTCCTGATGAGTTTCAGAAGATTCCAACCCATGTTTGGAGACACAGAATCTCTTGCACAACCTAAGCTATATGGGGAGTTTCCTCTTATGGGTTTGGGATTAGAAAGAGACAATATGCATGTGAGATAGTTGGTGATGGAAAATAATAGCCATTGATTTGCAAAAAGAAAAAGAAGGTATTTTTAGAAGAAATTCTTGCTTTGTATTAAGGAATCTAGTCAAGTGGTTGAGAAAATATTTTTTAAAAAGCTCTGTAGAGGTCACTTTGCATGTGAGTGGCCTCTTGATTCTGATTTGATTATTAGGACTAAATGCATAATTCCTCATGTCAATGGGAGTAATTGAAACCAAACCAAACTTTGATTCATCAACACTGGGTTCTGGCCAAGAACTCCCTTCCTTCTTATTGTGACCTGAAAGTCATGCAATTAATTTCAAGTCCTCTTTAGTCTGTCTTTATTCTTTCCCTGGTGGCAGATGTTACAAATAGTTAAATTTCTTGAGTAATTAGGAGCAGGTATAACAAAACTAGACCTTCTCCACCTCCCGTATTATCAATTAAAAACCAGTTAAATTGTGCCTACAAATGATAGGGCAAATGCTCACATCACCTTGGTTTTCTGATTACTCATTTTTTAAATAAAAGGTGGGTGACATAGAAAAATATTTATTCATATGCTCAGTAACAAATTTTTCTTAGAAGCTTTGGACAACAGGAGTGTATTTTTTAAAGACCTAGAACTGAATGGCAAAAAAAAATAAGAGAGATGAATTGAACAACCACCACCAAAAAAACCTGGGTAAATGATATTTCAATTTTAGTAGAATACAGAAGCAGTAAAGAATTAAATTAAAAGGATATAAACTAGTTCTGGGAGGTTTTGCTTTTAGATTAAATTACTGAGAAAGACTTAGTTTCCTTTAATGAAAAACATCATCATTTTTTAAGAGCTGACAGACTGCAGAAGGATTAACAAGTTTAAAAAAGAAGAGTATAAATGTAAATAAATGGATCATTTTCTAACCATCGCTGAGCCACTCTGAGCAGCAATGCCGTATGAACCCATGTCCTAAATAGACCTGCCTTGGTAAGGAATGTGTTTGAATGGGAGAAAGATCGATGACCAGATGGTAATGATTCAATGCATGTCATTTCCTTCATTGTTGCTAAGGAAGGGTCTTGGCTGAATCTTTGGAAGCCATGGCCCTTTGAAGTGGTCTTTTCCCCAGACTTAAAGCCATTGCCTTGACCTGGCTGAGTCGTTGAAGAAAATGCCTTGGGAAGCTTAGATGTACGGGAGCCTTGACACCAGTGTCTTGCCCACTTCCTAACTCAGAAAATTACCTTCTGATTATCAATGCTCTCTTCTTGTGGCTCTATTTTTAAAAGATTAATGACTCTGGTTGGAATCTAATTTCCTTTTTGAATTAATGCTGCAAATTTAATGGGCCAGCTGGTCACATTTCAAAGGATAAACAAATGGCTCTCCTTGTTAGAGTCAGGGTCACAGTTGTAACTCCTCAGTGACTCACAAGCCACGGGTGTACACAAAGGATCAGACTTTGGGATGAGAAGCCACCAATAGTCATGAGGAGGCCCAGCAGGAGTAGCTGGAGAACGTGTTCCTCATCTTTCTTCCAATCTATTCAGTAGTCTGATTTTTCCAGGCATCACTAGTGTTGAAGTTGCTGTGGGAAGGAAGCACACAAGTCCCCACGAACCCCTTTGCTTGGGATGCACATGTGCAGACAGATACACCCAACTCACTGTAAGCTCCATGAGGGCAGGGCCTGTATTTCCCAAACCTGGCACAATGCTTAGCACATGGTATGTGTTCAGCACACATTTATGGAAGGAAGGAAGTCCTTCTGACTTACTTTCTGACTTTCATCCCCCTTTCTACTGGTGCAGTCCTGGGGATGGTCCTGAAGAACCCACCACCAAAGAGCAGAGAGTTGCTCTCTGTGTGTGCTCACACTTGCTGGTGCACGAGCCCACGTACAAGCTCTCACATCCGCACAGGCACAATGAGGGCTACCCAGAAGCATTTTCTACAAATAGGACAAACACTGATTTCTTCCATTGGGAAAACTGACCTCCTCAAAGCCTCCATGGCTCTCTATCCTGACCCACTTCTCATGACCTGCAGACTTCCCTCATAACATGGTCACTGTTAAAGGGTCACATAACTTTGGAGGTGCAGTGTCTTTGACATGCTTTCTTTTTTTTGGACAAAATTATTTTCAGTAATAGTCATCTTATGATCTGCAATAATCATGATTTTCTTGATTCATTCTTTAATTTTAAACCAAATGATATGTGTAAATAAATTAATTTCAGTTTTAAAGATAGTGTTGAAATTCTATTCAATAGTCTGTGTAGGAACTAAAATCTGCACTTTCCAAGTAAGATGATTACCCCTTGCAGCTGGCACTCTGTCTGACTATTTTAAATTTTAAATGTGAATAACTTTTCTAAATGGACAAAGAGAACAAAACAATTGGAGTAACTCAAGTTCAGTTTCTTCTACTTTAGAGTCAGAGAGCTGTCATGACGCTTTTTGAACCTACTCTTTAGAGGGGAGAATATTATAAGGGTTGGAGTGAAGAATGGAGCCCAACCAGTGACAAACTTACTCTCAAAACAAACGCAAGTAGCTGAGTCTATGTACCTGGGAGTCATAGAATTAATTTCCCTGTAGAATACAATGTTTATTAAAGGACGAGTAATAAAAATGTGCTAATTGAAGTTGACATATATATTATCAAAACTCAGCAGTAAGCGCAGCAATTGTTTATAACTTAGACCAAGCGGTGGCAAATATTTTTCTATAAGAGCCAGATAGTAAATATTTTATTCTCTGCAGCCATCTGGTCTCTGTCACAACTACTTAACTCTGCCTTTGTAGCACAAAAGAAAGCAGCCATAGATAATATGTAAATGAATGAGCATGGCTGTGTTCCAATAAAACTTTATTTATAAAACCAGACAACCAGCTGGATTCAACCCAGGGGCTATAATTTGTCAAACTCCTACTAAGACCAACAAAAGACTTTCTTGGAAGGAAGAGTATTTTATCATTGACTTTGTTTAGAGTGACTGGCTTTTAGTCAGTTTCATTATTGTATTAAAATTCTCTAGGGAAAATGTACCCCCTTACTGCCAAAGCTGGGTTGTACCCCACTGCCTGCCCTTGGCACCCCATTTTCTACTTCTAACTGTGGTGTAGGCCCTTGAAGGCACAACTGATGTCTAGCTGTTCTTGGTGGCCCCAGTATCTACCACAGGGCTTAATACTTCAAGTGTGTTTAATAATTATTTTTGAAATACAGTTGGCCTTTGAGCAATGGAGAGATTAATCCACATATAACTTATAGTCAGAGTTCCATACCCCTGGTTCCTCCACATCCCTGGATTTAACCAGCCATGGATCATGTAGCCATGACCCGTATATTGAAAAATACTCACGTATAATGGACCCATGCAGTTCAAACCCATGTTGTTCAGGGGTCAACTGAGATTGATCCAGCTATTCCTTAGATTTAAACCAAGGCTTAACATACTAATTACCTTTATGCAAATTATTTAATGTATTCCTAGCAGACTTTAGAAAAATAAAATATTATATGTACACTAACCATATTTATACTTCTCCTCCTACCAGTAAATAAGCTTCTCCCAGTATCCGTCAAAACACAGGTCTGTAATTCTTACAACTACTATTTATTTATATACTTAGGGGTAGCTTTTCTTCAACAAATAGATCTAAAATTCCCATTCTTTTTTTTCTGCTGCTTCTCCTCCGTCTTTTACTAGAGTCATAGTCTCCCAACTCATTCCTTTCTGTTTTGTTTGCAAACAAAACTTACTGTGTTTTTATTGGTTTCAGCATTTCTGCTGCTACCACTGCAACTCTTTTATGCCCAATCGGAATTCTTTGTTTTTCCTTCTTTCTCAGCCCCACAGCCTGCTTCTCTGAGGCCACAGCTTGCCCATCCTTCTGTCTTGTGATCTTAGCCAACTGTCTCGAAGCCTTTGCCATGGCACGTTAAGAGAACAGGTGTTACTGTATCACACTCTTCATGTCCCCCACACAGGCAGGTGCTGCTTCTCCTAAAACAGATGCCTGTTGGCTTTCGCCATCAATGTGTTTTGTAAAATATCCCAGATGACCTCTCCCCCTGGCCTGAAATCTCCCATTTTCTGAAGATGATTCCTTTCCCTGGATGTGTTTCCTCTCACCCATCAGTTTCTGGCAGAGTGTGAATCTCGATGTCCCCTTACATTTCCCTTCCTGATACCTAGTAGAGTGTCAGTTAGAAGCAAGTCCCGAGAGCCAGCACAGTGCGAGCGGACGCCAGATTCTCCTTGTTAGCAGACAGCCTTGAGAAAATGTCCTCTGTGAGCCTCAGTTTATCTTGTCTTTAAAATGAGGACATTACCATATTTCACAGAGTTGATGTGGAGATAAAATTAGACAGGAAAAACAGCTGATCTACAGCCTGGCTCTAGCAGGAACTCAGCTCGTGGTATTAGAATATTATATTTTGGGCCACCATGTCCAGTTGTGCAGTTTGTGCACTGCTCAAAAGTGCCCAATCAGCTCTGAGGGGAATGAGTGGGAACTGAGAGGGTCTTTTTTTTTTTTTTTTTTTTTGGCCATTTCTCTTCCTAGAGGACTCTCCACACGTTGGAATGTGTCTTCTTAAATGTCTGTCTTTGGTTCGATTAATCTGCCAGGAGGGGCATCCTTCGTGAGAGGGGGCTTGTTAATCTCTTTTAGGTCTTTTACCTCTAATGTCACTCACAGGCTGCTGCTCCTTCCACTCTCCCTAGGCTCCCTCTGGAAGGCTCTCCCCTTCTCCGGCTGGTCACAGACCCGACACCAGGGCCCACGTGGTGGCTCACACCCTGTTCTTCGTTGGGTGGAGGACAGCTGTCTTACCTTTCAGTTCAAGCAGGTGACAGCTACTGACCGTACCAGCTCTGTGTTGGGGAGGGGATTCTGATGCGTTTCCTTGGCTCATGGCTGAGTGGAGGAGTGAGATGTAAAAAGGAACAGAATGGCCATGGAAGGGGAGGTGCTGGACAGCAGAGGTGACTCACAGGACCCTTAGGGCAGCAGAAGGGCCCCTGCCAGGCCTCGACATGGACAAGCCTGCCTGGAGGAAGCCATATCTGTGTCAGCTCTTAAAAGATGGAGAGTTGTCAAGTGCAGTCAGATAGACAAAAGCCTTCTGGGATGAAGGAATTTGAGATACAAATTAAAGCTCATAATCCCAGGGTTACACACCATGTCAATGCACGGGCCCCTGAGTGGTCTTACGAGAACCTTTGAATCCCCATGTGTTCACCTTCTCAAGCTTCCTTTGTCTTCGGTGTTCCCCAGAAGTCATCAGGACGGTGTTGTTGTAGCCTCTGAGAGCTGAGGGAAGGGACCCTGAGACCTGTCCCACTTGGCTGAGGGCTGAGAGTGAGTTTGTCCCCGGACAGTTCTCAGGCCTTGCTTGACCCCAGGCTTGGCCTTTATTCCAGCTTAGCCCGGCTGTAACCAGATCCCCGTGGCCACTTGCAGCAAAGCCAAAACCCTGTTCCCAGAAGAAGGGATGCCAGCACCCAATGGGCAGCCTCTCCCCATCCATACATTTGACCCAGTTCGCCCAGGAAAACAGCACTTCTGAGAGCAAGCTGCCCTTGGCTTTCTTCAGGAGCTGGGGTGAAGAAGCCATTGTGTTTCCACGTAAGGATTGTTCTTTCCCCTCAGAGGAAGCCCAGAGAAGGCCAGGGCCATGTCCTTCAGCTCTGCCGTCACTGCAGTCACTGCGAGCCTGTGCAGAGAACCAGCACCAGAGCAGCAGCTGGGGTGCAGCTCTCAGCACAGGGGGAGACCCTGTCCCCTTGAAAGGGCTCCAGCACGCCTCTCTCTGAGAAAACTCAAGTCTGCTAGTGCCTCATCCAGAGCCTTCCATGGCTCTCTGTAGACCTTCGGCACAGACCACTCTCCGAAGGGGGAGTCACAGTGAAGGGGAAAGAGTGTGGTCTCCTTGTCAGGAGCCCTGAGTCAGGTGTTGTTCTGCCCTCACTAACTGTTGAAACTGGGGCACGTCATTCAGTCTTTATGATCCTCACTTTCCTCCTTTGTGAAATCAGATGACGTCACTGCCTACACCATAGACCCATCACGAGAAGCCCACGAGATTACACACGTGTGATAGTCAGCATCCTGCCCAGCATACAGCAGCCTCCCCGGACATGTGGCTGCTTCTTCCTTAAAGTTTTCTTGACATTTAAGCTCTGAAAGTAGTACTTGCTCAATGCAGAAACCTTAAAAGTACTGGACTGTGTACAAAAAGGAAGGAAGGACGGAAGAATGGAAGGGAGGAAGGAAGGGAGGGAGGGAGGGAGGAAGGAAGGGAGGAAGGAATAGAAAAAGAAAGTAATCCTTTCCTTATCCTCTCTTACAAGAGGTGAAAACTATTCAAACTTGGTATATCTACTTCCAGTCCATTATTTATGCACATACAATATTTTAAATATATGTTATACATTGTACAAATATATATGCTCTCTTATTTTTATTTTTTACAAAAAAAAAAAAAAAAGAAACCCAATACACAGATCATCCAGTTACTTGCTTTTCCTGCTTCACATTGGTTCATGGGGACCTATCTCCATTAACTGCGCAGTGTTCTATGGCATAATGAAACTAACATTTATTCAGCCCATAGCCCACCGACTGATGGTCAAGTTGTGACTAGTTATTTACTTTTATAAACAAGGCTAAGATAAGCATCACTGAGTGGTCCTCTCTGTGCTCATCTGGCAGCATCTCTTTGTGAGAAACTCCTAGAGGAAGTGTCGCTGGGTCAAAAGACAGGCCTATTTAACATTTTTGAGAAATTGCTAAATTTTGCTTTCCAAAATACTGAGTTGTTTTCACTCCAAGTAACAGTGTATGAAAGGACATTTTCCCCACTTCATGAAATGGGGTACCAAAATGTTTTATTATTTTTTTTTTGGCACTATCACACAGAAGGATCATGTTTAAAGAATATTTGCTTCCTGGCCCTAACCAAATAATTTTCAATGTGCAAACCTCTGTAGGCATAGCCCGTCGAGGAGCCTTTATTGCTCTCTCAGATGACAATGAACTCCTCCAATCAGGCGAACTCTTATTCGTCTGAAGGGTAATGAAGAAGGGAGAATGGGATGTCTTGGGCTTGTAAATTAGATGTTTCTTTTGTGAAGGTCACACCTGAACTTCAGTGCCAGAATTTCTTATAAGTTGTCACTCAATTCTTGGAAGTTTAACATCACAAAGGACCCAGCCTGCTCCGCACTGGCGAGAAGGGACAGGATTTATGGCTCCTGGGTCAAGGTTTCATGCTAATTTCTGAATAGAGTCTTTCCCTCTCTAAATCTGGACAATGAGCTGACTTTTCCAGAACTTGATTTGCTTCTCTAATGGATGATCTGACCCCAGAGAAGGTAGAGAATTGAATTGTCTATCCAAGAGACTATGACAGAGTCAGTTTCTATCCACAGCATTTTCTCATAGTTCAGAAATATTCAGAAGAGAATTTTTCTTTATGTTACAATCCAGAGTCTCTCAAATGTTCACTTTCAGGGATGTCCACCCATCCGAATAATGATCTACTTTATTAAGAAAGGGAGAGAGCACTTGGGGAAAAATTGTCAATGAGTGAATTATCTGTACCTTTGTAGCAGGACAGGTTCAAGTCTTCATCAGCAGCAGATGGAGCAGAGACATTCCAGAACCAAACTGCTGATGTGAGGAGAAGCCCTGATTCCTAGTCCCCATTCTTCCACTGACTAGCTGGGTGACCTAGGGCAAATTACTTAACCTTTCTGAGTTTCGGATTTTTTTCATATGCAACGTGGGCATAAGTCCTTGCATAACTCATGCAGTGGTGCCGAAGAGAAATGCCTTAATGGGTATTAAAAATGTGCTGTCTACTGGGAAACACATACACATGAAAGGTATGGTTAATACTTGGTTTTAAAATCTAGCCTTCATTTTATGGTGTCTGATTTTCTTGGCATTCACAACACTTAGAAACCAATAATAAAACCATGCTGTCAAGAGTACAATTAAGGACAGGTTGGAAAACTGCCCAGTTCCCGAGCATTTGATCTCAGTGGAGCACAGCACGTTCACAAAGGCTGATGAAGCAGGAGCCAGATTTCTGGGGAAGTCCCGCCATGTGGTCCTGTCCATCCCTCCCATCCCACCTCCCATCTTTCTCCCAAGTCCTCAACAGTCTGCTCGGCGGCTCCGTCATCCCCTCTGACCTTGGAGTCTATGATCCCAAGATCACAGACACGCGGGGAAGGCTGGGCCAAAGCTGACTCTACTTTTCATTTCTCTTTCTCACCCACCTCACTTACTTACACAAATAAAGGCTAAAAACAGCTTTGAAGGAGTATTGAGAAGGATGAGTGGTTCTCTGGTTTAGGTAGACAGGTGAGAAGGGGAGGGAAGTTTATAAGATTGTCACCTCTTTCTTGGTTATTCCTGGGGGTCTACCTTGCCCCACTCCCCATCTTTCCAGAAACTATCAGGAGGGCTCTCCTGGACACCCTTAGAATCTATCTAAGTGAACACACTGCCCCCAGGCTACCTTGCTCCTGGACCCCATGCAGGTTATGCGGCTTGGCCCCATTCCTTAAAGCCTGAGCAACTTAAGGAACAAATCAGAAATGGAGAGCGTTTTGCAGGTAGTCAGCAGCTCTAGGACTCCTGTCCCATCCAGAGGGTCAGCCCATCCTAGGAAACCGGTGTGCCCATCTCCACCACTCTTATGTCCCAGCAGTTAGATAAACTCCCTTGGTGATGGGGGTCTCGACAGGGGGTCACCTGACTAGCTCCACGAGAGGGAGTAACCCATCCTGTTCTGAAGCCAGACCACAGGCTTGCTGTCACTGGCAGTCACGGCAGCACAGCTTCCTGTAGGTCTTGGGCTGCGGAGTCTCTGCCCCTCCCCCACCCCCACCCCCCACTCCCGGGGCTCATAATAGATCCACTGTGGCAAGTAGTTCTGGTTAGTTCTCAAATAAAGGAACTTAGGTCAGAGTTCTCACCAGAAACAGGGAACACAGCCAGCGGAGCACAGGGCTGGGGAGGGGGACGGTTCAGGTAAACAGAAGGACCTTTCCAGAAGTGCCCTCTGAACCCACTCAGGCCCCCTCTACCTTCTAGAGTGATGCCCCGAACGCCCGCGCAGCGCCTGAGTCCTGCCTGGCACGCAGGGTGCTCTCCCATCTGCTACAAGGCAGATCTCCTCTGTTCTCTGTTGCTAATTCAGTTTCAATGTTTTATTTTGCATGACCTCATACTCTTATGACCTGGTAGCATGTGTGAAATAATTTAAGATAGTTCATTTGATATTCTCTAGAATTCTCGGATGGTGGCATTAAAGCCTTGTGGAATTTTTCCTTGTAAATGACTTTTGCGGTGTGTATGAGTGTGTGGTGTGTGGGGGGGTGGTATGTAGGACATGTGTGAGTGTGGCGTGTGTGGATATGTGTGGTGTGTTATGTGTGAGTGTGCAGTATATGGTGTGTGTTGTGTTATACATGGTGTATGATGTCTGTTGTGCTGTGTGTGGTGTGTGAGTGTGTGGTGTGTGTGCGTGTGCACAGATGCATAAGTGTTCACGAGCATGCACGTGCTTGTGAGCGCATGCCCTCTACACTGAGCAATGGGATTGGAACAGACCTAAGAAAACACACGAGCCTCACAAATTTAATGCAAAACAAAAAGACGCCCTCACAGATTAATTCGCTCATCAGAGAACCATTTATAAAGGGTTCAAATGCTCAAAATACATCTTGTCTTGCCACATACCTACAAGGAAATCTATAACCGAGATTGACTGGTCCATGATGCATCATTCGCTTGATACGTACTCACAGAATTCCTGCCATGGTCACCCACCACTGTTCCTGTACCACAGGCTACGTAGTGAAGAAACACAGCAACAGGGACCCTGTCTTCAAGGAGCCCACAATCTAGTGGGAGAGAAAGATCAAGGCGGCGCAGCCTGGGAAGTGCTTTGACAGAGGGAATACAGGGAGCTCTTTACCCTGCTTTGCTTTGCTTCCCATCATGGGTTTACCCTTGACCTGACCGCAGGACTCACTCTTGCTACACGAAACTACCAGCCTCAAATCGGGCCCAGCTTTGGGATGCTTTGAGGGACACTTAGGAGAGAAGAGGGACGGTAGGCCCCCCCCGCTGCCAGGAAAACCAGAGCAGCTGAGCACAAACTGGGATTTGAGCTTCCTCTAAGCCACTGCAAAGAAGGAAATGCAAAAGGCCACATGACCAAACTATCTCATGAAATAATCTGACAGATGACATCATTGAATAGCGAAATTTCTCCTCTATCATTTATCTATTATCAAATTATTGATTTCAAGAGCTGCTAAATGGTACCATATTCTCTACTTGCCATGTTCTCCCCTTTTCCCTCTTCATGCTTATCTTCCCAACTTTTGCAAAAACTAGTATGTATTAGATCAAGAAAAATTTTGAAATTTTTATGCAAAATTTATTATTATCTGTAATTTTCAAAGGGGATTTTTAAGACAATATTTAAATATTTTATATTAAGAAGTGTTTCAAACATACCAAAGAATATGTGAGCATACAACTTACATTCAAGGTATAAAATAAGCATTCATGTACTCACTACAGAGTTCCAGAAATGGAACATAAAAATACATTGAAACTCTCTTTGCCTTCTCTCTTATTAGCAGATAAACACTGTTGAAAGTTAGTGTTATTACCATATATAAAATAGGTAAACAACAGGGACCTACTGTAGAGCACAAGGAACTATATTCAATATCTTGTAATGAGCTGTAACGGAAAAGAATTTGGAAAAAAATATATATATACGTATGTATATGTATAACTGAATCTCTTTGCTGTACACCTGAAACTAACATTGTAAATCAAGTATACTCCAAAAAAAAAAACCAATTTTTTTTTAAAAAGGGAGAAACATGCTTGAAATAATTTATATCCTCTTAAATTTGTTGAGGCTTCTTTTGTGCCCGAGTATATGATCTATCCTAGAGAATGTTCTATGTGCACTTGAAAAGAATGTATATTCTGTTTTGGGGGGATGTGATGTCCTAAAAATATCAACCCAGTCCAAGTGTTCTATTGTGTCATTTAGTATCTCCGTTGCCTTCTTGATTTTCTGTCTGGAGGGTCTGTCCGATGATGTTAATGGGGTGTTGAAGTCTCCTACTATGATTGTGTTCCCATCAGTTTCTCCTTTTATGTCTGTTAGTATTTGCTTTATGTATTTAGGTGCCCCTGTACTGGGACATTGTGCTGTACACCAGAAATTGATGCATTGTAACTGACTGTGCTTCAATTAAAAAAATTTTTTAATGAAGAAAGTTACTGTTTATTACTGCCTGATTTCTTTGCAGATTTCCTCTAGGTATGTCCTAAGACAAGATATATTTTGAGTACTTAAACCTTTTATAAATGGCTCTCAGATGAATGAGTGAATCTGTGAGAAGATCTTCTGCTCTGCATTTTTTTGTGACGCCCACGTGTTTTCCATGCTCATCCGATCTTCATTTGTGACCTTCTTTCTTGGGTCACTTTTCTTCCTTCTAGAGCATATCCTCTAGAGAAGTTCCATCAGTGAGGATCTGCTGGTAATGGATTCTCTCACGGCTGTTTGCCTGAAAAGATCTTTATTTGGCTAAAAGACACTCCCACTGGGTACACAGTTCTAGGCTGAGTTGTTTTCTCCCAGCCCTCTGAAGATGTGACCGCTCTTTATTTTAGCTTCTACTGCCCTGATTGCAGAATCAGCTTCCTGTCTAACGGTGGCTCTTTTTAGGTCATTTTATCATCTCTCTCCACTACATTTCAGATTGCTTCCTTTATCCTTGGTGTTCAGCCGTTTCAATACAACAAATACAGGGTGGGTTTCTTTCATCCTACTTGCAATTCATCCAAGTTCCTAAATATGGGAATGCATAGGTCTCATGAATTCAAGAAAATTCTCCTCCACCACCTCTTCAGTATGATAGGAATACTCCTGTGTTCTGTTTACCATCTCTTTCCAATGACCCACTGACTGTGCGTTATACCTTTGCACTTTACATACACACTTCCAACCTCCTTTTCACTGTTCCCACCTCCTCGTCTGTACTAAAGTCACCAGAATTTCATAAGATTAACTTGTTTTTCTCCATTTCTCTGCTCAACTTCTCTAATGGAACTTCTCCAGTGGAACTTCTCTAATGGAACTTGTCTGATCTGCCTTCAGTCCCTGCACTGGGTTGCAAATTTTATTCATTACGGATTTATTTCTGGAGGATGTATTTGTTGCTTTTTCAAATCTGACTGGTCATTTTTCATAATCCTTTTCCTTTCATGTTTTCAAGTCACTCTTTTCTTATTTTAGACATAATAAATATATTTATGCTATATTTTTATCCAGGAATTTCAATATTTAGCATTCTCTTGCTTCATTCTGCTGTGTGTGCTTCTGTAGACTCGTGCTCATGGTCCCTGGTTTACTTGTGTACTCTATGAGTTTTTTTAAACTCATCAATTTTGGAATATGGACTCCATAATTTCTTTTAATTCATCAATTTTGGAACTTTCTTTGATGCCTAAGTTAAGAGTATTTTACTCCTGAGAAGATCTGCATTTACTCCTGCCAGGTGCCTGGCATCAGAATGTCACATTCTCAGCTTGATGCTTTGCAGACCACCTGCATACTATGAATTGGATCCCAAACCCAAGCAAAGGCTAGCAACAAATTCTCAAAGAATATTTCTTCCCCCTCATCCCAGAATCAAGTCTGACACTAGATAACTTTCTTGGTCATTTACACTTTGTGAGAGAATATACTTCATCCTTTCAATAAAGGCAAAGGCCTTCGAAGACCCTAGCTTTATGTGGAATCACCTAACTCACCATCTCATCACTAAGTTAAATCCAAAGCTCTAACCTCCTGGAATAGCCAGGCGACTTGGGCTGCTGACAACTTTAGTGCTCACCTCTCTGCTCCTGCTTAACTATTTTGTCCTCTGATCACTTCCCTGAGCTGTGCACATAAAAGGCATTTAGCATTTTGTCCAGAATTTTTACACGTTTTGAAGAGAGCAGACTTTAGGTTACCCTGGGTGTCATATTGCCAAGAAATCTACCTGCTCTCTCCTAGGCCTTCCTAATTGGCAGTCAGAGCTTCAATATACAAAAACCCTTTCTATGTAAAGCCAGTGTGTTGAAGTACAAGAGGAAAAAGATCTTGGAGAAAGAGCTGACACTTCCTGAGTGCCTGCCCCAGGCCAGGCATTAGAAAATGTAACCCTTCCCCAGTGCTTTGAGGTTCGTGCTTTCGTCTTCAGAAACTGAGTCTTCGGTGGGTACAAAACCCATCCATAGTTACATGGGGGCGGAGCAGGGAGTCAGAACCCCCCTTTTTTTTGCTACTGTATAGATTCAGTTCTTTCTTCACAGCTCTTCCCTAACCATGGAAGAGTTTTCCTCTGGAGCTTAGAAAGTTATCCAGTGTCTTCTTAAAGAACAAAGGACCAAGACTTCTCTGTCAACAACTGATGCTGGAGAACCTCATGCAAAATCTAGAATTCTAGCTAATTTTTTAAAAACTTTATTACTAACATTATTACAACTTAGAAGGAGAATATATATGTGTGTATGTATATACATGCATATATGTATGGATATTCCATATATATATATATATATACACATACACACACATAAACACCCTCTTTGAAAATAATGAATAAACCCTTTAAATAACGTAGGGACAGATGGTCCTTGTATGTCTTTGCAGCCTTCACAAGTCCCAGCACAATGCCCTAAAATGATAGTTATTCATTAAATACCTCATGAGTGAACAATTGCCATTGCTCTTTATTGCAGAACCAAAATGTGTCCACAAACATCAGTGCTGTGGATAATTCAAAATGTGTTGAGGCGAAGTCTCCCAGCCCTCCAAAGGCACACGCCTTCAAGCTTAGGGTTCGGACATTCCAGCCCACCCTGTGCTGTGCTCAGCCACATTTCTTCTCCCTGAGTCAGTGTGCGTCCTCTTCTGCTTTGTCATTTATTTTAGTACCTCGCACCCTCCTCTGGTATGTGGGAGAGTCTGAGTCACAGATGTCAGTGAATCCGAAATCAGTGCACTCGCTTTCTCTCTCTCGGGTGCCGTCATTGGTCTAGGTGAGTAGGCTTGTGTCCCGACTCACCCCTTCCCGGCATGTGCACCTGCCCCCGAGAGCACTGATGGCCCTGGACACCCTCTGCTCTGGGCTGTTGTCATGGGAGTCCCTGCCTGCTTGCAGATCTTTGATGCTTCCTGACACATGACCACATTTTCTATTAAAGGACTCCGGGCTTATCGATAGCCTACTTTAATGTCCTCACTAGTGAAGAATAATATCTTGCTTCTCTTCAGTTGGTGGAGTCACCTAGTCTCACCCAACGATCACCTTCCATTAGTGGCTTTGAGAAAGTCCGTCTCTTTCCCTGGCAAGCTCATCTTTGGAAAGAGGTTACTGTTGAAAAAGTGACCCCACGGAGGCTCCAACTTTGCTTCTCTAGGTCTAAAGGGACAGGAAAGCAAATGGCTCTTCCAATCGCACTTTAAGCGGAAGCATAGGACTGCCTCTTTGAGCTGGAAAATGTTTATTTCTGAGTGCCCTGCTCCTGGCAGGATTGCATCAAAAGGCTCTATGTATGGGGAAGAAGGTGGAGACAGGTTAATTGCCTTCAGAGAAACAGCTTGTAACATGAGCCTCTTTCCGCCCACCTTTCCTCCAGCAGCAAGGAGAGCTCAGCTCAGAATGGGGTGGCTTGAATGCTGGGAAGCCTCCGCCTGACTGCGCGTTCACTCACGTTCACGTTCTAAGGAGATTGGTCTCTTAAGTGTTTTGAATACCAAGAAGCCTAGCTTTTCTTAGAGGCTGCCGTTGCTCGTGAAAAGTTTAAAAAACAAACAAAAAATAAGATCAAAAATTGATATATTTTTATTTAACCTCCTTCTCTAGAATTTTGCTACTAACCGTAGTGTCAAGAAACAACAGATTAAGTATCTCAGAACATTAAGCGTTCTCCAAAAAGTAAAGTGTTTCTTAATTACAAGTAACGTTAAGCTTGCATCGTTTGAACAATGGGGAATTTAAGTCAACTCAGATTAGAAAAGGAAAAATATTTTTCAAATTGGTACCTGAGACAATTGAAAAATTTACTATGTATCTTCAATTAAGTGACCAAAACCCATGAATGCACTCTAAATAGATTTCTATTTATTATGATGAGTGAAATTAGATTTTTAATTTGGGAGGAAGGAAAGCTCAACTTCTCCAAATTACCATGTTTGATTTTAGAAAGGCAGAAGAAAAATGAGACACATTAAGATGAAAGAATTTCCTCATTCAATTTTGTGCATTTTTCTTGACAAAAAGGCAACATCATTTGCCCCCCTCTTCACACTATCATCCTGGCTTGAAATTCTACCCATTCTTCCAGGTGAGCTGCAAGTTCTATTTCTGGGCATCCTTTCCTTTTCATCCCAGTCCAGGCTGACCCCTCTGTGACCTTCAAAGGCACTTTCTGCTCTGGTTACTTATATGGCTTCAGTTCCTTCAACAAATATTTGTCTAGCCCCAGTGGGGTTCCCAGCTCTGTGCTGGGTCCTGGAGACGCCGCAGTGAACATGATCCACCCCTGCTATCCAAGAGGAGGGGGTAGTTAAAATACAGGTAAGTCCACTGTAGGGCAAGCTTGTAGATGAGAACCAAGGACTGAGCATTGCTGAGGCAATGAGAAATGCACCCAGAGGAACAACTCAGGCCTGTGGGACTCCGCAGCTTAGCCACTGTGGACCTCCCTCATCTGCAAAGAACCACTGCTTCAAGGGTGTTGTCAGGATTAAAGGAGGTAACCCAAATAAAGCGCCTGTCCCAGTGGCCAGCACTTCTGTACACTCAACGCATCCCTTCTGGGGGTCTGTTCTATGAAGTGTCTGCATCCAGGAGGCAGAAAGATGGCCAACAGCTTCTCAAACCAAAAGTTTGAATAATAAGACAATGTTGTTCACGTTAAGTAACTTCTGCCCTAGATTATATTAAAAAGTCAGCATAACACCAAGCATCCTAAATATGCCGACTCATGAAATGAATGTTTGTCACTTCTATTTCCACCAATTCAAGAACTAACATCTGCCACATCTTTCCAGAGGTGCACATATTGCTTAAATTCTATCCATTCAGCTCATTTCTCAAAATGTTTGAAACTGAACTGAAACATAAATAGATTTCTCTCTTTACATACCACCACTCCAATCCAGGAAGTTATTTTCGTAGAGAAATTTTTGGCTAAGTGATAATGTGGCACCTGGCTGTGAACTTAGCAGACGTTTCTATTAAACTGGGTATAAAATAGTAATCATTTAAGGACATGTATTTGCTATTTAGAAGTCTTCAGCTTATGATTTGGAAACATTTAGAAGTTTTTACTTTGCATAAGACTGTCGAGGGTACCTTTCAAATCCAGCGATGACAAACATCTAAGTGGATGCGAAGCTGACCCTCCCTGGCTCCCAGGCTGGTGCCTGGTGGAGTTGTGCTAGGCAGGAGACGGGCTGGTGGACAAGCATCCAGAGCATTCCTAAGTCCCTGAGGCCTGATGGAAGTGGTGTTTTGCATCTTGGCACAGCTGCCGTGGCCAACTCACTTCTCCATAATTCTCAGTCCCCGGGGGTCTCCATCCCCACTCTGTGGTTCTAGTTTAATGAAGAGAGGACCAGGAAATTCAAGGCTTGGATGTAAACTAAATACAATTTAAAAATTGATGTGAAGCAATTCTGAAAATTTTTGTATAACGAATTGAGTGCGGGATCCTTCAGATCACCATTTTCTTAACTAAGACTGGTACTGCCCCTGATTTATCATCCATCTTTTTTACCAAACCATTAGCCCTTTGCAGAGTCCCAATCTACCGTCCAAGAACTAAGGTTTGAGATACTGTATCTATTTTCTAAAATTACAGCACAGTCTCCAAAACCATCAATGTAGAAGCTTATTCCTATGCAAAGTGAAAAAGGCCATACTGGGGGAAAAAAAAAAAAAAAAACCACTGAAACCAAAACCAACTTAAATTTTACTCACATTTGAATATTTCCCTCTCCACAAATTCAGAAAACGTTTTGCTAAATTAATTTCTTTACAGAGTGACTGGAGGAGCAGATCTATTAAATGAAGAAAACCAAACAAATGCAGAAACATAAGCAAAGCTTCCCAATAAATGAAGAGGTGAAATTCTTGCTCATTGTGTGTATGTAGGATATCCCAAGAGGATGCCATCCGGTGTGCCCTAATGAGATAATCAATTGCAAAACTCTTGGCATTTTCTAGACACAACTTGAAGGGCCTCTCCAGGCTTTGCGTATACCGTTCCCTCACACTGGAATCATTTCTATTCCTTGTCTGTCTGTCTTATTCAAACAGAAATTCATTCTTCAAAACCTACATCTGTCCACTCTTTTATAGACATTTTCTTGATCTTCTCAGAAGAATTGATCACTTCCTTCCTGCACTCCTTTGAAACCTGGTAAAAGCATCTCTTGATGCACATGTTCTGATGTTTTCTTATTAATTCTTCCCATATCTGTATCTCATTATAGACTGAAATTCTTATATTCTTCTTTATGTTTATAACATCACACACAGTAACCAGGGCATGGTAAGTGCCTTGATGTTTCTTGAACTGAATTGTAATGACCTTGAACTTACATTACTATACAGCTCATTTTCCTTCCATTAACTCTTCCTTAGGTTGGCCTCAATTCTACCTCCTTTAATTTCTACTCACTGCCCCTGTTTCACTCCTTCAAGGCAACAGAATAAGTCTATTTCCTCCTCCAAATAAAATCTCACACAAAATGGGAGGCATCATTCGTGACACCCATAAGGAAAAGCCACTCAGTCTTCACCCACGTGACCTGCTTCTAGGCCCCCTCACCTGTCTGTGCGTATGACACTCTTGCGTCATCTCCTCCACAAGTGAAGCAGCCAGAACAAGAGCCCAGAGGGCAGATGTAGACTGACCAATGAGCAGCATGAAGCGTCACATTTCTACTAGAATTACCTGAAATTATATCAGGGTCTTTTTAACATATGATGCTGCCCTTCTGATTCCAACAAAATTTAGTGTGCTCCAAATCAGAAATAAACCGGTATTTATGTCACTATAATCTCTCATTTGCACACATTAACAATTTGATTAAATTTTTGTAATGATCTTAAATAATTATCCAGACATGGGCAAAGGCCACCTGGATATTGGTAAATAAGGATGTCTGTCTGCCCTGGTGAAGTACCCAATTGCGGATCATCACGTGAGCCGGGCTGAGACATACCACAAGAATAGATAAAAAGGATGATTGTCAGGCTTGAAGCTGAGGCTTCTCTGGTGAAATGCACTGCAGCAGGCCTGCCTGTTGTGAAGATGTGGAGATTTGTCCCACTCCAACTGGCAAATGGTTGAGTCCCTGAGCCCCCAGCATCTGAGCCCCCAGGAGTCTGCGCAAACTCTGTGGCCAGCATCCATTCCAGCTGGGTAATGCTGCAGCCTTAACAGCAGTTAAATCTTGCCAGTTGTTAAATATTTTGACCACCCTCATCCCCCTGCGCTGAAAGGGGATTCCACTAATGGCCTCCAAGTACACAAATGACTATGTCAGTGAATCATGGCCGGTGAGTCCAAATCAACAGGAAGGAGAGCAAAAGGAGACGAGCTCAGCCACAGCAAGGACTTAGTGTGACTCCAGGGGGTGGGGGCGACACTGGACATTCCTGTCCTCCTATTGGTTAGCCCTGTAAACCAGTTGGGTCCCCACGGGCGCTGAGGATAAAAGCCCAAGGCTGCCCGAGAGTGACTCTGCAGGGTCCCTCAAGGACTGAGGTCCTCTAGGCTAAAAGCCAGAAGAGAAGGAGTGTGTGTGGGAGGAACCGTTCTCTAATATTAGTCTCCTGCGCTTATAAGAACTGAAACAAATGATCGTTTACTGGTATCTTGCACCAAACCCGCCTGGAGAAGAGAAACTCTCAGATGTTTCGACTCAACAGCTGCACATCAAAAATAGTAGTCTTTTAGACACCAGGAGCTCTGTGACATGAATGCCAGAAGCAGGTCCAGGATGTTGGAGGCTCTGATGTTTCTTGTTCCTGGAATGAAAAGCAGCACTGCTGTCACGGGTCCAATTCAGTGCCTTCATGATTGGAATCACACCACTGTGTGTGTGTGTGTGTGTGTGTGTGTGTGTGTGTGTGTGTTGTGTGCATCCTTGCACATAAGCACTCACTCAAACACAAACAATGGTTAAGAAAAGAATACTCTAAAGAGCTAGTTAATTACCTTCCAAAAATCTGTCCAAGAGGATCTATCAGTCATGTTTGCTTCTAAACCAATCCACTAGGAAACTCACAAGGAAAGAAGAGCTGTGTCTATAGACCAGGGCATTTTTCACACGATCTAGGTGTTTCTCCTACATGTTACACATGGATCACACAGAATGTGGTCGATTATTTAGGAAACGTGATTTCCGTACCCGTTGGCGTTGGTGTCATCAGGCTGACAGCACATCAGCCTGCACCAGGATGGATATACTGGCTGTTCTGATTGGTCAGCATCTAGACTGTACAGATTGATAAATATTTTGAATATTGTTCCCAGGTATCATGGGCTTGTGATTGAGAAATAGCACCATGAACATAAGGAAAAAAGGGTATTGTGTTCCCTGCTTTGGAAAACGCAGCTGCTTTCTGGAGTGACTGCTCAGTTGACATTATATTCTTTTGTTTACTGATGGTAGTTGTGTAACGTTCTAGTATGTGTTTTGAGTCTAGAAATCCATTGACTTTGGTCTGATTTTTCATAATTTTTATAACTTGTTTAGTTGTTTAGGATTTTTAAAATGCATCAACAAAATGTATTATTGTGATTAAAATTCTATAATAAAGATTCTTCAATAAAAATAGCTTTGGAATTCTTTAAGTCCTTTTCCTCCAACTGAGCTAATAATTCTTGATAATCAAGGGGTTTCTTTGAGTCCCAACTGTGAGTAACAGAGCAAATAATAATAATAGCTTAAGCAAAGGAAAAGGTCAGAGAGTAAGCAGTCCAGGGTGGGTATGGTTATATGGTGGTCACGTCCCTAAAATACTCAGAAACCCAAACTCCTTCCAGCTTTGTGCTTCACCAGCACTAAAGTACTGACTTGTTCCTCAAGGTCCAGTATGGCAGCCAAAGCTCCAGTCATCACATCTTTATTCCAGGTGTCAGAGTAGGAAAAGGGAGGAGTGGAGGACACATCAGCGAATGCATTCCAACTGTCAATTATGATAAGTTACCAGAGTCTGCTATACAGCACACAGTTAGCAGATGGCAGTCTGATGGCTTTGACTACATACTTACAACCTGGATTTTGTAGAGAATGAATGAAAAAGGGTAACATTTAGCCTATACTTTATTAGTCAGAACTTATTCAAAGCCTGATCACTTTTAACTGCAAGGAATGTTGGGGAAGTTTTTTTTTTTTAAAGTGACCGTGAGCCCAATTAAAAATCAAGACTTCTATTGCTATGGAAGATGTAGAATACATTTTGACAACTAGTCATTTCTTCAAGCAAAAGCCATTCCTTTAGAGAATAAAAGATTATATTCTATTCACTTCTGCCCTGGTTACTTGTTATTCTTATCTTATTCAGAGGTCTGTTCACTTCTGATTGATTGATTGAAGTATAGTTAGTTTGCAATGTGTCAGTTATTGGCATACAGCATTGTGTTTCAGTCTGGACCTGGAGATCATCATTCTAAGTGAAGTCAGCCAGAAAGAGAAAGAAAAATAGCATATGATAGCACTCATATGTGGGATCTAAAAAAAGATAAAAGAAGACACAAATGAACTTATCTGCAAAACAGAAACAGACTCACAGACATAGCATTCACTTCTGAATTGAGCCACCTAGAATGAGGATATTCATAATTTTCAGTCTTCTTGGTGATTTTATAACTTCATTCATTCCTTCATTCATTCAATATTGACAGAACCACTATTATGGGATGAGAAGTCTGCTAAGGTTTAGGGATAGTAAGATGAACAAAACACGGCCCCTGATTTCATGGAGCTGCCAGTCCCATGGAGAAGCAGCAGCACTGAGTGAGTGACTGTAACAGTGTGTACCCTGGGAAGCATGGGAGAGGAGACGCAAGTTAGCCCTGCAGTGACTAGGGCATTTGAGATGATACTCGAATGACTGGGAGGTACTGATGGAGTGTTCCAAGGTAAGGGAGCACCTGTCCCGGGGCCTGAGAATCAGAAAGAACCCTGGACTTTTGAGGAGCTGAATGATTTTCAACACCTTTGGAGCACTGAGTTCAGAGGGGAGAACGTTAAGAGAGAAGGTTGGTGAGAGGCAGGGGCCCCAATGTGGAAAGCCTCTCAGCCATGTTAGACTTCACAGTGTTCTTATGGGCATTGGGCAGCCATTGAAAAGGAGGATCATAGTGATCGCTGTCCAGTAGCCATACCTACAATCTGTTGAGTATTGAATATGTGCTTGACATTGTGATAAGTGTGTTTCCATCCCATCATCCCATTAAATATTTACAATAAACTCTAAGACATAGATACAATTTCGTTGTCCCCATTCCACAAGCGAGAGGAGTAAAGGTCAGAGCATTTGCAAAACTTGCTCACGGTCACTCAGTTAATGAGGGCTTGTGCCAAGATCAATGCAGAAATAGTCTGATACTGTACTCAGTCCACAGCCTCGGCTCTACGGAGACTGGATGGGACCGAGGCTGGAGGCAGGAAGCTATCAGAAGGGGCTAGGTGTACAAACAAAATTTTTAAATCTATAGCCTTCACTTCTATGCAAATCATTGTGGAGGTCCTGGCTCTGAACATGCATCATAGTGGCGGTTTTGTGACAGTTTAACCTCTCCTGTAGACCCCATTTGCTGATTCTTTGACTCTACCAGTCAAACAGCTCTCCTGCCGGGACCGATAGACCCGAGCCGTCTGACTGGTGGGTCATGGCAGCCTTTGACTAATGGTGGGTGCATATGCATCACTCTCAACACCAGTTCTGTGATGCTGAGCATGTACGATACCCAATAATCTAGAAAAGAGGGGATATGGGAAAAGGAAGGAGCCTTAACGCTGGTGCTTTTGTAAAGTCCCTTTTACTCTTGTTTTGAATTTTGTAGTCTTCATTTGTTCCCTTGGCACGATCAGTGCTACTAACCGCAGTGGGTCAAATATAATGACCATCAGGGTCAGGCGGATCTTTGGGTCAAGAGGCACCAGTTTTCTTTGCTGCAGTAGAAACTACAACAGGGCTGACTCCTGATGCACAGTTTGAGCCAAAACTCCAGGGACACCCTCCCTTCCCCGCGCATGCGTGCATACTCCTCTCTGTTGGCTACCGTGCAGAGCGCTTAGCCAGCGCCAGGCAGTGTTGTGTCAAGATGCCAGACCCTGTTGTTACTATTTTTGACAGCGGCGGTAACTTACCACCAAACCTTGGAACCGGAGGGCCAGGAAGGCCCATGTTCTCATCCACATCTGCTGCTGCTGCTAAAACCAGCTCTGTTTTGTCTGCATTGACAGCACACTGAAAATATCCAAGCCTCCAGAAAACAGAAAATCTGACAAGTAAAAATACTCAGTAATGCACAAGGAGTTGAGGTAATGGGTTTATTCATTGTGAAAGCAGCTGGTTTTCCTTGTTAATGTTTGTTTGGTTTAAAACAAGGGAAGATCCCCGTTGCCAAAGGAACGGATGGAATACACTGTAGCTTCTTCCCTTTGAGTTCTCTCGCTTCTAATGGAGGCAAATTGCCGGTGAGTCTGCCAAAAGCCCTAATCGCCTTTGTCTGGATAGTGTGTTAGATGGAGTTTAAAATCCTGGGACACAGCCTTCATCACATGCTTTTCTCTGTGGGAGAATCATCTCTCCACCTTCCTAACATGAATTTCACGATGAGGAAAAACAAAAAACTCAAGAGTTTATTCTGTTGGAATACTGTATCATGCTAAATGTTGTCTGTTTGTCTGGAAGGAATCAGAGTAATATTTTAAATTCATTAGGTGGCCACTGAACTATAAAGTATTCTCAGCGAGAGTGCAGTTTTGACTTAACTATACTGCAGCATGAAATGAGACTCAGTCATGTGGTGGGGAGGAGAAAAGAGAATATCAATTTGGTTTTTACCACAAAACTAGAGGGAAATGAGACGCTCAGTGACTTTCGTCTTTTACTTTGCAAGTTTATATACGCCACAAATACACAGTTGTCCCTGTGACAATGCACGGTGCAGTTTGAGCTCAAAGGAAGGAATAGGATTGAGTGGGGCTTTCCAGTTTGGTAGTAATATCATCATTGCTGTTTTGTATTTGGTGATGTGAGTTCTTGAGAAAGAAGGTAGAGAGAGAGATAGGTGATGAAGAAGAATAAATCTGACTCCATCTTGGATCTGTTCCTTTTACTTTAACCTTTGTTTCCAACTGTTTTTGCTACCAATTAATCACTATAGCTTGAAGTGTCTATAACAGCCCGTCTCTGGGAACCCTGCCTCCCACGCCTGAGTGTTAAGCTAAAATACCTTTGTTTAGCTCACAGGAAACAATCTGATTAGGCCTACCTGTAGAAAGAAGAAATTAACACATCCTATTTGGAGTTTGGCTGGAACCAGGAAATATTTGTAACAATTTATCAGCTTTTTATGTCACCTCCTTACCTCCCCCTCTTTGCTCTACCAAAGGAACTAGCATCCAAACCCGGGCAAGTTGGTCTCTTGGGACACTAGTCCACCATCTTCTCAGTCTGCTGGCTTCCCGAATGAAGTCGCCACTCTCTGCCCCAACACCTCATCTCTCTTAATTGGCCTGTCGCGCAGCGGGCAGGGCAAGCTTGGACTCAGTAACAGACGGAGTGACCACTAGGAAGAGAAGGACCCCAAAGGCCCCCCAAAACAGCAGAGGTGGGTCCCCTAGAACAAAGACTTCACGATCTTGACAATCATTCCAAATACAACACAACTTCATTTCTCAGCTACATTTTCCATATTTCCCAGAACCGTGGGCTGTTTACAGAGTCAGGAGAATTTTTGCTTTGACATGAAGTAATCCTGTCCTTTGGGAGACCCCAACAGTTAGCCAAGGTTGAAAGAGAGTTCCAGAAACCACATCTTCGGTCCACTGTGGGTTTGTTTGCTTTCCTGTTGTGGGTGCTTATGTTGGAGGAAATAACAACACTGCTAGCACTTTCAAAGCTTTACTCTATGGGAATATTTTTTTGCCCTTATAAAATCAGTCGTGTTGTGAAAACCACTAAACTACTCGGGGTGTTCTTTAGTGTCATCAAAATCAGCTTGGCTCAAAACGTTATGATGTTTAAAATTAATTATGCATCAGCGATGCATTTCAAGATTTTCTGGGACTGAAGAAGAAGAACAACAAAAAAACCCCCAAAACTCCGAAATAACTCTATAAGGTGGATCTTTCTTATTAAATGTATCCATTTCTACTCAAATCATTTGAGTCTATGCAATGCAACAATTTCTAGTGAGCACCCTTACTGCTGAAGGCTGAACTGAGTAAATTTATTACTGAGCTCTGTGCCAGTTTATCCATGTGACTCTATTTCAGACGATGTTATGGTGGGGGGGGGGGGTATTTACTTTTCTCTTTTTCAATTGCAGAGCCACACAATGGTGTGAGTTATTTCACTTGCAGAGGAGAGAAAAAATATGCTCACACATTCAAGTGCGTTGCAGCGTGAGTACCAGCATCCGCCACATCCACTATGCGGAGTGACAGAGGCGGCCTTTGTGAATGTTTCTCATTCCCTGCAAGGTTTCCAAGGGCCAGGACTCCTTTGATCTTTTTTGCTTCTGTTTTTTCTTGATTTTTTTGGGGGGGTAGGGGGAGGGTAGTAATTAGGTATTTATTTATTTTAATGGAGGTACTGGGGATTGAACCCAGGACCTCGTGCATGCTAAGCACACGCTCTACCACTGAGCTCCACCCTCCTAGCTTCTGGATCACTGGAGCCTCACATTGAAACTGGGAGGAAAGAAGAGATGAGAGAGAGAGAGGGGTGGGGGATATGCATGGGGACCAATGAACATCCCCATTCCTATCTCCTCAGTCACTGGTCCGTCTGAACATTCGTCCAGAATCTCATGATTACCCTTCCCCCTCCTTCCTTCCTCCCACTGATCTGGAACTGGCAGTAGATGATGCAGGAAGGGATGATCGTTCACGTTTTCCCAACAATTTCAAATTAGTTTCCTGCATCTCTCTCTCCTGTCACACATGCCGCCGTGGACACTGGTTCTCAGCCCCCAGGCAGGCGGCAGAGCCCTCCCCCGGCTGGGCCCCATCTCCTCTCTGTCCCCAAGGCAAATGGAAAGCCAGGTGTGTGTATGAATTCCAGCAAGGCCAGGGAAACAAGAAAGAGAGCAACTGAGATGTTGAGATTAAAAATAGGATAAACAGGAACTGAAAAGTCTGGGTTTCTATTTCTTTTCTGGTTCACTTTGCTTGCACGTCTCCCCCAGTGAACTGCTGTGGTCACAGTTTCTCCTAATTTGGCAGTCATCTGCAGTCTGGGATAAGAAAATAAGACTTCCCGGACCCCTGCATGTAGAATTCCCCACCCCTCATCTCCTGAGAACGTGTTAATTCTCAGCACCTATGAGAACAGTCGTCTAGAAGGAAAAAAAAAAGAAGAGGAAGAATTGACTTCAGGCTTTGCCCAGAGGAGTCAACGCAGTTCCCTTCCTGGCCCTCAGTGGTCTCCCATTGAAAATGTCATAAGTGTAAGACCATCTACAACACATAAACAGCCAGCAAGCCTCACACGCTGAGGTCTCACTGTTGGAGGCAGCCCTGAGATGGGGAACTATAGACTGGCGGCTTCACAGCCCTGCCGATGACCAGGTTTAAATATCTGGGCACCCATGTCCTCTGTGTTGCTTGCCTGGAATCTTCCTGAGACCAACCCAAGGGAAGAGGTTTGCAGACCTTGTGCATGTGGATCCATGAGATTGACAGCCCGAGCCTCATACATCACGGCTTTGCTTCCTAAAATCTTAACTCCAGGCACATAAAGCTCTTTATAAATCAAAAGATCCCAGAGCCTGGGCTAGCCTGAAACAGTAGAGACAGGGGGAGGCGTCTGTGTTGTCTGCAACGCCCACTCAGCCAGCTGCAGGCTGTCTAAAGCAAATGTCCCTGCCAGGGCCACTCGCCCGGAAACGGCAGCCGGCTAGCCTCTTGGGGCGGAAAGGAAGGGCAGCCCGGCTCTGCACAGAGGGGCCAGCGGGTGGACGGCTGGTGGCGGTGGGGAGCTCTCAGGGCCCCTCTCCCTTTGCCACCAACCAGAGTGAAGGCTGCAAAGTGACTGACACACCATAGGGGCCATCTAACTGCCAGTCGACATTTATTGCCTTCTTAGGAGCCGGACTCTTCTGGACTTTCTGTGATCAAAAATGCTTGTTCATCGTTCTTACTTGAAGCCAACGTACGGCTTCGCTGCATATGGACTGAATTAAAAGCAGGGGCTTGTTTTTGTCTCCAGAACTCAGCCAATGCCAAAACAAATGTACATTAAAATGCTGGACTTTTTTTCCCCACCTTTTATCTCTTCTGTGATTTTTCCCCTACAGGAGGCAGTGAAACACAGGAAAGAAAAATGAGGATACTAGAACCTGAACCTCCAGGTGACTGGCAGCGAGTTTGGATTCTGTCTGGGTGGAAGTGTTGGGTCACCACAGGATTCATTCAATTGTCATGTTGCTTTTGCTTTTCTAGGGGTAGCTTTACAGTACGTGTCAATGGCGGGGAAAGTCCTCTCCAGAGTCATGTATATTCAATGTTTTTGATGAATTTCCTCTCGCGTTCGCAGAAGGTATTTCTGATAAAACAGTACCTCAGAAAAGCTCATACCTCTCAAAGGGTTGCCAGATAAATATATTGCTTATTCAGTTAAAATTTAAATTTTAGATAAGCAACAGGTACTTTTTTTTTAACGTTCAGGTAAAGTATGAATAGTGAAACGTCGCATGGGATATAGGGATGCAAAAAGGTCATTCGTGTTCACCTGAAATTCAGATTTAATTGAGTGTCCTGTATTTTTATCTGTTAAATTTGGCAACCCCGAACAAGCCAGCTTCATGCAACAATAGCGCCCTCTGAGCATTTAGAGGGTTGAACACATTCTAGAAAGTATTCGCTGGAATGACTGTTTCAATTCTACGCTGTTGCTCATACCAGAGACCTAGAAATGGGTGCGTCAGCTCAACTAATATTGCCAATTTGTTATCAGGTCACGTGAGACCATCACTGGCAGGCCGCAACGAGAATCTGGAGATTATTCCAACTCGGTTTCTAACAAGCTCAAGCCCTTTAGACTTGACTAGGGGAAAAAAAAAAAAAAAGAATTTAGCACAAGTGGGAAAGACACCGAGTAATTAGTTAGAAAGTCTGGAGTGTGGAGAAAGGTGGTGATGTTTCTGTTTGAAGCTGAGTCAAGGCCAGGAGTGCCTGCTGTTTGCAGGATAGTTTCAAGAGAAGATTTTTCCCTAATTAGTTCCAAATTCACAATTTTCTGGAAGTAAAGGACTGAAGAGTACATAGGTAGTCTAGGACTTATGACCTTTCCTTCAAAACCTCAAGTGCCAAAGTCAACGGAGCCAGATCTGAATTTGAAAACATTCCCAGGATCAGTGCACAAGGTCTAAAATTAAACTTAATTATCATCACTTCACGATGCTCTGTTAGAGGAAAGTCTGTGAGTCACCAGGAGGCGTCCCGCTCAGCCTCTGCCCATCACCTACAAAGTGGTCCAGCCAAGACCGGTGACGCCATCGCCCGCAAGCAGACCAGGACGCTGTGGATGTGAGCCCGTGCCCTCACTTCAGGTGTATATTTTCCTAAACATCAAATGTGACAGAGTGATTTTCTTGACTTACTGTTGGATGCACATTTTTGTATTTTAAGGATGTCCTTACCACACTAGCAGGGACCCTGCTGCTTGTTCACTCAAAACACCTCATGGGAAACTCTGAGAAATGCTTTATTTAGAAGCAATTCAGCCAGTGACTCATGCAACGTTTTGCTTGTGTTTTTCTTCTTCAGTTCTCCTGCTACCATAAACATTTATATGAAGACAGGATATTTCGCTGCATTTCCAAAGTCCATCTGCCACAGCTGCTCATCCCCCACCTGAAGCCATCAACTTTCATGAAAAGAAAATATCTGGTTTTCTTCCAAAGGTTGATTAAGACCAAAAAAAAAAAAAAAAAAAAAAAAAAAAAGACCCTTGATCAGAATTAACTGTCCACTGAGAGTCTCTCACCATCCTCCATAAAACAGTGGTGCTTGGTAAACACTGGAATCAGCCCTGTGGTCAGAGGTACAGTTTTAATTAGGTTAACAGTTTTCTAAGGCAAAGAAATCACCAAGCATTGTGTCCCCTTCATGGAGCAGTGAAAAATTATTCCTTTTCTTTTGGAGGAGCCTGGGGACAGTGGCAGGCAGTGTAAAAAGCACAGATTGACTTCCTGATCACATTTTCCTTTTAAGTTTTTCAGATGTTACGTTTCAGCTCGAAAGTAGTCACTTGCTCAAAGGAACACATTCTCCAGGTCTAAGAATTCTGATATCATTGATTTGATTCCTTCTTGGCTCCAGGCTAGGTTTATGGGTTTTTAGATATTTGATAAGAAGACACATTTCATTTGTGATCCATAAGATTGCTTCCTTTGTACCAGCATCAATCCTCTTTCAATTACAGTTTCCCAATACTTCCTTGCTTTAAAAAAAACAAATTACAAAAATTCCCTATTTTTGTTTTTCCTCCCGTACAGAGTTATCCACTTGCTTTTTAGATACTTTTCCTTTCATGTTTCGATTACCCCTTCTCTCCAATGGTGCTTGGTGCTGTCAGATTTCCCCTGGATATTGCTAAGTCACTGAAAGAATTGGGTTTAAAAGGTCACTTTCTCCACTATGTCAATACAAAGTGGATGTTACAGATGATACCTTGTTTCAGATGTAGAAAATAGACCATACACATGGTTGCATGTCATCTGTCATTCGTTGGACCCACAGCCTGAATCTGGAAAGCCAAAGAAGGCAGTGTGATGCAGTGATGGCAAGTCGGGGCTCCAGAGTCAAGCCGCCTGGGTTCAAATCTCAACTCCATCACTTACTCACTGTGTGAGCTTCGGAAAGGGACCCAATTGCTTGGAGCCTCAGTTTCTCCCTCTGTCAAATGGGCATGAAAGTGGTACCTACCACTTCCTTGTGTGGTCGTGAGTGGTAAAGAAACCGGTATTAGTGCTTAGTATTTGTCCCAGGGCAGGTACTGTGAAAATGCTACTATTGTTATTATTGAAAGGTTAAGCCTACGGGGAGAGACTGGAGGGACTGGACAGGGAAACTTTGCACTTTGTGAATGATAAATGAATGAATGAATAGTGTTAAGATGTATTCGTTGGAGAAATAGTTACTGAGCACTCAGTCTGTGCTGGGCACTGTGCTAGGTGCGTAGATATAAAAATCCAAAGTTACAGAATAATGTGCCCTAAGGTGGCTTAATCTTGGGAGGAGTCTGGGGGAGGGTGTGGGAGAGCAAGACCACTGGGGGCAGAGAACTCTGAGTTTGAGTCCAGCTCCATCAGTAGAAAGGGACTGGGCAAATGACTCTTCTCACCTGTAAAATGGAGATAATATCACCCTGTTAAGTTGTTATGAAAAGCAGCATAGAATACAGACTATGTACATGTTAAGACTCAGTAAATACAAGATGTAGTAGAGTATGTGTTCACATGTTTGTATCTGTATGTGTACAGAGACACATACAGGGAAAGAGAAGAGTTAGGGTACAAGATGATAGTCACTCAGCTTTGTTCCAGGTGGAGCTGAATGTCACAGTGAGGCTCCTTAGTCTGCCTGGAGAGTTCAGTGGGGGTCAAGGGGTATTGGCAGAAACAACAAGGGTAACTGGGCTGCCTTTGCAGGACAGCAGACATGTCCTAGGGTGACAACAGGCCACTCAAATGCTGAGAGGCTGGAGGAATCGGTGGATCGGGGAACGACCAAGGGTCCAGGGTTGAGGAACAAAGTGGGAGGCAGGGAGGTGGTAGGAATGATGCTGCTCAGAGAGGCAAGGACTAGCTCACATCCTTGTCACAATGTCACTGTCTCAAGGAGGCTTTCCTGGATCACCCTGTTTAAATAATCCCCTCCCCAGCATCCCCTAGAATCCTGCTCTGCTATGTGTTTCTCAAAGCCATTGTCTATACCTTTTATACAAGCCACCTTCTAAATATATGTGTCCAATTATGTGTGTGTGTCCAATACACACACATGCATGATTTATTTTGTTTATTGTCTGTCTTCCCTTGGTGGAATGAAAGTTCCATGAGAACATGGACATTGTGCACTGCTGTATCTGCAGCACCTAGATTGGTGCCCGACACCCAGTAGGTGCTCAATGAATATAAGTCGAACTGCATGGATGCAGGTAGTGAGCGGATAGCTTTCTCTGACAGGCAAAAAGGTGAGCTTATTCTTTGGCCAGAGAAACCTTGAAGAATTCTAAGCAAGGGAAGATGTGGTCATGTTTTCCTTTTGGAAAGAGTGACCGGCAGCGTCGTGGAGGATGGACTGTTGAGTTCTTCCAACAACCTGAGCTGGCTGGACAAGGACCAGACCCGTGGTGGGGCCAGAAGTGGGGGGCCAGGTGAGAGGCTTGCAAGGCACAGCAGTCAGAACCAGACGACAGACTCGGGAAGACAAAGGGAAAAGCCAACAGTCAAGATTCCCTCAGATGTCTGCCCTGAACAAAGGAGCTTTATTCACTGAGAAAGGAAAAAAATATAAGTCGATGAAGTAAAGGAAAAAAAATACTGCTCTTATTCCAAGAAGGATCGAGGGCTGCTCAGTGGTTGATGACTGATTGACTGAAAACATAAGGAAAGAAACAGGCTGGTCAGGTCCTATTAATAATTAAACCTATAGCTTTCTGAATTACTTGTGGTCTAACAAAGGCGATGAGACTTGAGAAAATGTCTTACTTAACAGGAATGGGAAGAATTCAGCAACAAGTATCTGTGAAGAGCAAATAACTTCATAAAAAGACAGCATTTCCCTTGACATTATCATTATTTGCTTTAACAGGGTATGCTTGCTTTGCATACACAAAACTTTTCTTCTTGGCTATGAGCTCTGTATTCAGTCCCTATTCATTGGTATCCACAAGGCAAACTGAAGAACCAGGGAAACATAGGAATAAAACCCAAAGGGTCTCCATCAAAATTTTTCTCCAAGTGTCGCTCTTGGAAGCAGATGTGGTGTCCCTGCACTGCCAAACCTGCATAAGGACCCATCCAAATGTACATTTACTATACAGCTTCCATAAGTAAATCTACAAAGAAGCCATCATGGCCAAGTCCTGGTTTGTACTAAATTTCTGGCCAGGTTTCTGAGCTACTTCTGCTTTCTGAAGAAGGGTAGGATCCCGGGAGGTGATGTGTTTGATGTGGCTGGATGAGATCCTTCAATGGCCTTCCATACACTGAGAATGAAATTCTAGGCAAGGGCCCAGCAGTGGTCCAGCCTAGGCTGACCTGGCTCAGTGTGTAGCACTGTCTCCTGGTGGCTGGGCCATCTTAGAAACCAGCTGGTGTTTAGAGAAAAGGAACCTTCTCCACTGGTGAGAAGAGTACGAACATCTCAGCCTTTACTTCCCTCACCCATAAAATGCCACCCATTGGGTGTTGTGTTGAGAAAATTAAGTGGAATAAGATTATCCAGCTTAGCATGATGCCTGAATGGGGAGGGGCACAATTAATAGTTACTAGTTTTGTGCTCCTGTTGCTGTTCAACCCTGTCTCTACCTCAGGGATGCTGAAACAGGTACAGGTGCTTAAGGGAGACGTGTCTAAATAGGCTCATAAGTGAACAAAAATGGGATAAATGAAAAACTGCTCTGCTGAATATGAAGAGGATTTGAGCTTCCTGAAAGGGCTCGGTCAACATTCCAAACTGACAGCTTTAACTGAATTGTGTAAACAAACGGAAGCCAATTCAACATTTTACGACCTAGTATGTGCTATTATTAATGTTTTGAAAAATGATGTTTTGTTAGAAGTATTTTCTTCCCTCTAAGTTGTGTTTTAAATAAAAAGTTTACTGTGTTCCTAAACATGAAAACACTTTGTTTAAAAAAAAAACAACACATGATTCTGCAGTGGGAATCAATGAAAAATCTGGTTATACTCTTCAGAAATTCACTGATGCGAAATTTGGGAAGTTCCAAATTTAGTGGGAGGTTCTACTAATCAGCAGTTACCAACATTGAGTGTCACTTTGGTCTTTCTCTCATCAACTTTGCCAAGACTCAATATTTTTAAAGAAATCAGGCGTACATATTCCCAGTTATAGTTTTAAAAAGTCTATGATATGTTTAGTTTATTAATTTACAACCTCCAAGGCTCCTTTTCCCCCCCAGCAGTTTCTCACAGTTGATTTCTTATGTGTTACTTCTCTTTTCCTTTATATCATAATATAATACCTTTTATAATTCAACCCCAAATCAAGCATCAAACACTGGCTATGTACTATGTATTGCCATACCACATAAATCTAGAATTCACTGTGGCCAGAACACATTTTATTCCTCTCTTTCCCTCCGTTCTCCAATTCCCGAGAGAATCCAGAAGAATAATGTCTGCTAGAAATTTTCAATTGGAGATCAAGTTGTTGGAAAAACACTCATCTCCTCTTACTTCATTCCATTTGAATCTATGACTGTTGAAGTTTTCCACGTTCTTATACTGACTCAACAAATGTCCCCTAGGGTATTTCCATCCTCTAACCATTAGTTCACCCTCTTTGCTTATTCATTTCCAGTTGCTTCATGGACTGAGCCAGGGTATCAGTGATTAATGACTCAGTGCTATTTCAGGAATCCCCAGCACTTTCCTTATGCTGACTCACCTAACAGTTTTCTGTGTTCACCTGTTGGGAGAGCATGGCTGTGGCAGAGCACATGAGGCTCTGGGTGGCCAGAAGGCTCCAAAGACTTATATGCAATTGCAAAACTGTGATCTGAACACGGCTCTTTTGCCTACTTCTACTTTGACCTCTTTTTTCTCTTAAGTGGGTTCCTTGAGTACAAGAGAGGATTTGTCTTAGTCATCTTTGAATCACCAGTGACCACCATGGTACCTGGGGCACAATAAAACCTCTGTGCTCAATAAATATGTATTGAATGATGGAATAATGTAGTAATCTTAAGATATCTTAAAGATAGTTATGTTGTATTTTGGGGATTGCTATGGTTGTAAATATGGAAAAGCCATTTTAGGAAGATAGAAACTTGTCAGTTTTCAGAAATGTATTTTAAAGTGCCTAAATTCTTGGGGTTACCTATAAAGAATGGGTATAACCAGAAAGTCACAAAACAGCAAAAAAGAGTTAACGCAGTTGAAGGAAACCTGCCTAGGGTTTCATCACCGTGGAGCCTGGTGATCCTTCTCTTAATCCCATCTTTACCGCACTGCTTTCTATATCTTTCTGCCTTTAGCATTCAACCCAACTCTTTTGTTCATTCTAACTTCTTTCTCCAAATACATGACAATGGACTCCATTAATAAGAATATGTGTATATCAGGAATCCCCAAAACCATCCCCAGATGCAATGATTTACCAGAACTCATGGGACTCAGCATATAGTCATACTCATGGCTACAATTCATTATAGTGAAAAGATACCAAGAGAAATCAGCAAAGGAAAAAGGCACATGAAGGAAAGTCCAGGGGAAGCCAGGCACAAGCTTCTGAGAGTCCTCTCCCATTGGAGTCACACAAGACCAGCGTAATTCCTCCAGCATCGAATCGTGACAACACGCGTGAACTGTTGTCTACCAAGGAAGCTTGCTAGAGACTCAGTATCCAGGATTTTTATTTGGGGTTGGTCATGTAAGCATGCTCTCTCTCCAGCATATACCAAAATTCCAGACTCCCAAAATGAAAGCAAGAATTCAGCATCAATCACATTGTGTGTACAAATAGTTACTATCCTTCTCAGTTAGAGATTGGTGAGAACACTGCCAAAATCCTATTTCAAGATCTCAGCCAAGGGCCAACCTTGCAAGAAGGCCTTTCTGAGTCCCAGGTCTGCTATATTATCTCTGTTCTGCACACACGTGCACACCAAGTTCATCCCTTTTCCCAATTTTGGAACATTTCACACTCCCAGTGCCAGCTGTATAAGTAATTATGAAGCCCATTTCTACAGACACCAGTGCTAAAGTTGTCCATGGGGAAATCCACGTCCTACATCAGACACTTGAAAGAATGAGCATGGATGTGATCGCCCAGGAGCAACCTCTGGGCAACAACATTCCATTGATAAGCAGAAGAAAATGGGCCCAAGAAAGAGCTAGAAAGGGTAAAAAAGAGAGCCAGGAGATATAAAAGCCTGGACACAGGAAGTAAAGAGCTTCATAAGTGTGGATTTGAAGAACCTCTTCAGAATTTCAGTGAAAAAGTCTAACCTCCTTAGTTTGCTTCACAGAGCCCTCCATCTGCTTTGGGTGTACCTTTCCAGTCTTTTCTTTACTGCTCCCTAATCAGCAAAGTTAAGAGTCTCAAAAAGCCTGCAAATTAAGGACTGAACTTTTTATTAAAATTTTCAATAAAAAGATGACTGATTACTCACCAGGAGAACTATTACCACTGTTCAATGATAGAAGTCAGATTGGAAAGGATCAAGGAAGGTAAAGGAGGAAAGGGCATATTGGAAATATATGCTGCTTTCAAGAGGTGTAGACAAGACGGAACAGACAGAACAAGTTGGTGGCTAGATGAAAACCCAATCCAGGAAGAAATGTTTAAATTGGGAAAATCTGGACCCCATCAGTAGTCTGAAGAACAGAATGCAACTGAGAAGAGTTCAAAGATATGGGAGAGAGTAAGGATGATAGATGAAAAGGACTTGAGGGTAGAGGAAAGAGATGCCAACAAAGTCAGAGCTTGTGGGCTTCAACAAGAAAGAGATGTCTCCTGGTTTGAAATGGGGTCATCAGTATCAGAGTTGGTACACAGAGATACATTTGCAATAAGATTGTGGACTAAACTGCGTATTCGTCTCAATTTTTTATGAATGGCAAGTTGGTCTACCAAGCTTGAGGAGTCTGTATGAGACAGGGTTCTTGAGAAGAGTAATGAGGTTTTTAATGGACATGGAAGAGTATTGGAAAATTAGTTGCCCAACAATGAATAAAAGAATTGACAGGTAGTGTTGAGAATCTGAGACATGAAATCGTGCATGTTCTTTAAAAGTCCTCCACCTCCACCACCTTGATCCAGGAGCCAAGAAGGTGGCTTAAAGCATTGGTTCAATACTGTGGTTTTGTTGAGTGAGTGTTATGGAAGGCTAGAGGGTGAAGAAATTGAGGGTCATAGTGATATTAATGATAGGCTCCAAGGGAGGAAAAGAGATCAGAGAGGCTGATTCTGAAAGACAGTGAGGCATCAAAGGGCATGGTGTAAGACTATGGAGCAGAGAATGCAGAAGCAGCGATAAAACCAGATGAACTGAACATTTTTTATCAAAAAGTAGAATATTTCTGTTTGAGAATTCAAGGATGGAGAGATTCTAGGATTTAATCCTGAGAGAGTGTGACTGAAAGGGAGTAGAGATGAAAGCCATTGTCGATGTGGAAGTTAAGAAGCAGAGAGCAAGGAAGGCAGGTGGGTCATCTGCTTGAACTCCAAAGTCACCGAAGATAAGGGTGGATCAGTGGATTTTGAGTAAAGACAAAACTTTTTCTTAGGCGTCAGATTCTTCAATGGATGTGTAGGGTTGGCTTAGAAAATGGCAGGCAACTAAGAATAAAAAGAAGTGGGAAAGGATAATGTGAGGAGAAATTAGCCTCATTTGTAGTAAGGGCATTTGGAGGATATTGAAGTAATGGTTTAGAAGCCTCAATGGGAAGTCAAAAGAATATTTAATCCCACCTGACACCTGCATTCTTGAAAAACAATCAGCATTTTCTCTAGGGGCAGCAGGGAAGTGGTATAATGTTCAAAGAGAAAATAAACAACTCAACCAAACTGAAGTCACATTTTACCCTTAAAATGCTTATCATTGTCTTCATCATCCTGCAAATTAACCAACAACAGATAATGTTGTTTTCTTTTTAGCAGTTTTAGTAATTACGTCAGAAACTTTAAAGAGCAGTCAGTATATATTTGTATTCAAGCCAACAAGATACAGACAAGCTTACATTTATGAAATCTACTTATTTTTAAAGTATGAATTACAAGCTTCCTTTACCTAACTCACCAATTAATTTCAAATAAATATTGAAGATTGGTTTTTAGTAAAAACATACATTTTATAGAGTTTCACCTAAGATTTTATCCACTTGTCATGGTTTTGAGATAAGCAGTTTGATATGTAGGTAACTTTATTCTGGGGAAAAAAAAAGACTCAGATACTATAAATAGCATAAAGACTGTTGTGAACAACAGCACTTTAATAAATATTAAAATCTGGTTGGGTGTCACATAAGATTAATGACTCATTATTTAGGATTGAACAAATGTTAAAACTATTTGGCCACAAAGTAGCCCACTAAAATAGTGATGATATGAAACCAGATATAATCCAGAAGCAGTTAAAACATGGAAATATTTAATCTGTCCATCATTGAAAAACTATGATTCAATATTCATAATTCAAGATCCTCATGTTTTATGCAGAAATCAGTAATTCTGTAAATCCTATGTGAGAGAACTAAGCCGTTTCAGATGTTATCCAGGTGTCCGTCTCAAAATTACTCCCTGAAATATTTTTAAAAGATATTATTCTAGAAAAGCAATGATTAGTGTAAGAAGTATAGTAACTGACAGGTATTTTTCTCCTACTAGCATTATTATTTCTGTTGAACATATGGGGCCATTTAGAACCAATTTCAGTTTCTCCAGAAGCACCATATCATACAGTTGTAAGAGATAATAAAAATAATCACAGTGGCTGACATTTTTTGCATTTATGATGTCCTTGGCAGGTTAAATTGTCTTTATTTGGAGTATTTTATTTAATTATCACCAAAAAAATTCCATAAAACAAATGCTATTATTCTTTCCATTTTTAAAGGAGGTAACTGAAGCTCAGAGGGTTCAGTAACCCTGCTGACAAAGCTGTTGAAGGTCAGGCTCGGATTTGAACCCGAGTCTGAGTCTTTACTATCTGCCTGTCCATTTACAGGAACTAACAGCCACGGACAGATCCTCGTGCTAGGAGAGCTGACACTCCTGCTAACCCTCCCTCTCTTTCAAGTCCGTTATCCATAAACTCAAGCTGTAGATCAAACTTCCTTAAAAGTCAGAGAGCATGAGGACATTTTTAATTCCTTAATGGATTACTTTTAGAGGTAGCATTTCTTTAATGATTTGTCTGAGTTTCTAAACATCAGGCAATGTTAAAAGTTGAAGGAAACTCAGAGTCCCGGAGCCCAGTTTCTCATTCAGTGCAGGAATCTCTTTCCTTTTCCTGGCCCTTCTTAAACTTTTAGCAGTTTTAACTTTGAAATTAAACATTATCCACCGTGGAGCTAGAGCGTGCTAATTTCTCTCTTCTGCATCCTGCTCAGTGTCCTCATTACAACACTGCTTCCTGCCTTGGCCCCTCCCTTTGCGCCTTCCGTATCTCGCAGCCTGATCTTGATGCTCTTAGCCCCGTAGACCTGTCATAGTTGGTGAACACTGAGACCACTGCTACGGATCCGCAAGCACAAGAGGACGGTGAAGGGAATTGCTTTTTTAAATCCAGGCCTATCTGTTTCAGTTAAGATGGCTTCAGGCACCTGCTAAGCTCACATTATAAGACATTCAGAGGTAGACGGGTCCAGGGTCAGTTTGGGGGCTCATTGAAGTCATCACAGACTCAGGCTCTTTCTCTTTTTCTGTGTGCCATCCTCTGGTTTCAAAATGGATACAGCTCTTCCAGAGATCACTGCAGCAACCAGAAAAGAGGGACAGGACCCCAGGGCAGTGCTTTGTAGTTCGGGGAGTGAAGCCGTCCCCCAGGTCCCACACGTGACCTCCTGTCAGGTCCCAGTCTACAGCTGACCCTCATGATCTCGCTGTAAATCTAACATCAGATATTTTCAGACCTGCTAGTGGAGGTGAGGTGTGTGAGCTAGTAGGAGTGTGCGGGGAGGAAAGAGTGGCGTGTGGGTAACCAATGTGGCTTGCCACTCTGCTAGCTACCCCGTGCTTACACAGCCTAGCTGACAGAAATGAGAACTTCATAAGTACTAAGACTTCCAGAGCCACAATTTCTAAGACAAATAAGCAAACACTGGGCTCTAGTTTAAATGGACTAGACCTGGACACATACCTATCTGACTCTAAATGGGCAGTCTCAAAAATTTTTAATTAAAATGTTGATTAAAATAAAAAGTATCCATACTAACTACTATATACAGGATAGATAAACAACAGGAACCTACTGTACAGCATAGGGAACTATATTCAATAACTTGTAAAAACTTACGATGAAAAAGAAAATCTATGTGTATGATGGGATCACTATGCTTTATACCAGAAATTAACACGACATTGTAAATGTCGTAAAAAGTACTTATAATCAGAGCAAAGTCAGATACTTCTCATGTTTGACAAAAGCAACTGGCATTAAGATAGTTATGTTTACTTGCAGTCAGGATTATTTTCTTTACTGTCTGTGCTTGGACCCCAAGAGTAATTCTAATAAGGTGACAACCTGACTTACCTTCCAACGGGCCAGCAGTTCCACGGTTGTCTGGTCGGTTTTACCTGACACAGACGAAGACTTCAACAACATTGTGGGGCTCTCCCACACCAAATGAAATAAAAGAACCCCCCTATGAGGCTGAAAATTCAGCACAGAACATCTTTATGTGAACCAGAACGTCATTTGACCTTTAGCAGGTTGAGATAAGGAATAGCAGCTTGAAGACAATGACTCACTTCTGAATAAGCAAGGAGAATTTTCACACCTGTCTTTGAAAAACTTTGCCCCAGGAGTCTAAGAGTCCCAGCAAAAAAAAAAAAAAAAAAGACAATCTGTCTAGTTCTTTGGAGGAAACAAGGTCACAGTTGCAGGTTGACCTTGAAAGAAGGGGAATCCTGGCAGAACTCCACAGCTACCTTTGCTGGCAAGAAGTTCATCTGAAGCTCCAAACACCCTCCTAATAGTAGGTGAGGTTGTCTTGAAACAGAACTTTAACAATGAAATTTGACCTGAAAGGTAGATTGAAACACTAAGTCTGTCTATCTGTCTATCATCTATCTAATCAATATATCTGTTTATTCCTATATGGGGAGAGATATATCACAATAGCTATTTAGAAAGGGTACTGTGCTTATAAAATATTTAACACCCAAAGTTTAAGGTATGGACAAGCATATAGATACTCTTTTATATACATTTTTATGTCAATTTGTCTTTCAGAAAGTGTGAACAATAATCCCTTTTAAAGTTGCTTTGGCATTTGGAGATACACAGATTCGCTATCTTTGGTTAATCACCGAGTGTCTGTCAAACTCAAGGATGAAACAAAATTCTTTTTGGTGTGTTTGTGACCAACTTTCCCAAAGCCACTGGAATTTTTTTTTTTTTTTTTTTTTTTTTTTGGTAGTCTCTTCTGCTATTAGCAAACATTTAAATGTATTCCAGCCTCTGGAACTTTCAAGTGGGAAATGAACTTAACCCCAGTCTCGTTTGAGTACGACCAGGTGTTCCACCCTTTTCCCTCCTAACCCCAGCAAGCACCCCGTAGGAAGGAGGAGAGGAAGTCAGACTTTCGACATTTGTGCAGTGAAAAAGTGTCAATAGACAACCTGAAAATGACCAGAGGCACTCTACCAGAACCCAGGGAAAATGATCTAATAAGCCCTCACTTTTAAAATGAAATACAAGATTCATCTCCCTCTCTCGCTTAAAACAAAAAGCAGCCCCCCCCACCGCCTTTCTCATATTTAAACAACAGCTATCAAAGATTTAACGATTGTACCATTGGACAGAGTTCAAACAATACAGGCAAGAAAAAATGTACAGCTGTCAAGGAACCGGCCCAGTCAGAAGCGCCCCAGACAAATCGCTGCACATCATCGGCTGGTTTTAATTAACAGCAGACTCCAAGCTGGTTTCTCTTCCCCTCTTTTTCTTCGGTAACTTTAAACAAAGTGATTTGTAATGTTCTGTCTTATATAGTATCTACCCCAGTGGAAGTGGAGGATGTTCATGGAAATAACCGGGCCAAAGTTCAAAGCAGATTACGGCATCTAAAGGATACCTTGAGATTGTAATCTTGGTGCTCCAAGAAGAAATGAGTTAAGTTTAGTCATTCTTCCTCCTGAAGGGCTGACTCTCTTGTGAAGCGAGGTTACACGGTTATTATGATACCAGATTATTACGAATGCTGATCTAATTTTAAGGATATTTTTATCCTGTGGTTAATGGGAAAACATTTTTTGTTGTAAGCTGTCACTGTCAAGGAGGTTTTTAGATCTTTAGTTAAGGGAAGACTTCCCTTAGTGAGTAAAGGAATTCTTCAGCAAAGAAACACTTCCCTCAGTGACCAAATACTACGGGAGACCATTAAATAATGCAAATATTATTGATGGAAGATGCCTCAGAGGTCATGCAGTCTGAACCTTTTATTATATGGATAAGAAGACACAGTTGCTGTATGTTAATATTTGCAGAATAAATGAATGAGGCTGATGCCCAGAGAAAGAACTTTCCCTGAGGTCCCATGTCTGGTTAGAGAGCCCCACAGGCTGCATGCATATGACCCCCAGGGAGGAAGGGGGCTTAAAGTGATTAGAAAACATTTAACATATTGACAGAGTAGGTCATGTTAAGAACTAACTGTCTTCTTTTGTGTGATAAAATGCCGAGCACAGCTCTCAGTGCCGGGATGATCAACAAGATGGTTGGGAAAAGCAGAATTAGAACCCAGTACTCTCCAATTACCAAGTGGTCAGAAGTTGAACCATTGAATTTAACACACTTCATTCATGAATTAAATACTGTCCTTCAAAACACAGCTTTTCTCCCATTGGCCTAACCATTTTCTGGCTCATGGGAAAACAGTGCGATAAAGTGGCCGAGATCATGGGCTCATCAGTCAGTCTACCTGGGTCTAAATCTTGGACCGACCACTTACCTGCTAAGTAAACTCAGATGAGTCATCCAGCTCTCTGTGCCCTGGTTCCCCATCTGAAAAGCGGGGGCAACATGATTACCTTCCCCCTAGACCTGCTGTGAGATTCAAATAAGTTACTAAGTGAAAGGCTTAGAACTGTACACAGTAAGTTCCATAGACACGCTGCCTGTTAGAAGGAATATTGACCTTCATCCTTCCTCATGTGATTTCCAACAGCATGAGGCCAAAGGTCCAAAGAACCATCTGTGACTCTGTTATTGCTCTCTAAATTATTTGGGCTCCAATATTTTTTGTGGTGGTTTTTGATGTCTTTTGAGAAAGAGGAGACTTGGAAATAGATTTTCAGTTTCCATAAAACTCACTGGTATTTTTAGATGAAATTGTCAAGAACAACAGCTTGCACATCTACAAAAGATCACCCCGTGCCATTTCCAGAAGCAGAATAGGGGCTGAGAAGGGTCCCTCCAGGCTCTAACGTGGCATTTGGAATCCTAATATAAGCCTGACTCCACACTGAGGTTGCTCAAGAAAACAAGTTCATGGAGTGTAGGCAGTATACACCCAAACTCACCTTCCAGTTTCATAGGTTCCTACTGCTCCAAGACAGCTGTAAATGGGATGTTCCGGTGAATCACATTATTTGGCGGAGAGATTACACTCAGTATCTCGTACTCAGTGCCTCGAGGCTTTGATATGTTACCAGGGCTTGGCAAACTTTGCCCTATGCCTTGTTTTGAGCTATTAATGTTTTTTTTTTTTTCACATTTTTAAAGGGTAATAACAATAACAAAATATGCAACAGAGGCTGTTTGTAGACCACAAAGTCTAAAATATTTATTCTTTGGTCCTTTATAGAAAAAATATGTTGACCATTGAGTTAGGCTATAACAAAACGCATTTAACATAAAAACCTCGTGGAGCGTAATTTAATCTTTTATGATTCAGAAGCCACTTCTGACTTGTCATACTCCAGGTTCAAGATTAAAACAACAGTTATGAGTGGGCTCTATAATGGTTAAAAGTGTGAATTCCAAAATCAGATCGCCTTGGATCAAATCAAGGCTCTACCACATACTAAGTGTGTGATCTTTTTCAAATTACTTAGTCTTCCTAAGCCTTGGTTTCCTCACCTGTAAAAAATGAGCGTTATAATAGCTGCCTCACCAGCTGATGGGAGGATCAAAGGACATAATGCATCCAAAACACTGCACACGAAGGATGTTCGTGAAATATGCATTTAATATTAGCTGTTGCTGTTGTAGCTCCCAACAAAAAGTGTCTGGTTCTTTCAACTTCCTGGTTATTTACATGTTGTGTGAGTGGAAACGGACATCACCACCATCCTGGCCAGGATGATCTATCCAATTTCCTGACTCTCATTTCTAGTACGTCCATCAAACTACATCAGAGTTAGAGGTGTCACATGTGGCTGTCACACATAACTGGAGTGTGGAAAGACTGAGTGAGGAGGATAATCTCTGCCAAATTCTACACTCACATTTACACCCTCCTGCCATGTGTTCATTCTAGTTCTGGTAGCTGCACATGAGATGCATGCATTTCTGTTCCTTCTAAGATCCTTAGAGCCCTTGTGTGGCTTTAAAATAGCTGTTTTGCACCTAAGAATCAGGTGAATTGTGGTGATCATTTCACAGTGCATTTATCAAATCATCAAGTTGTATGCCTTAAATATATACAATTTTTATTTGTCAATTATACCTCAACAAAGCTGGAAAAATACTATACATCATTAAAAGATGCTTACAAAGAGATTTTGAAATGATGCTTCAATAATACTGTGAAGCAAAAAAAGAAAAGAAAAGAAAATTATATTTGCAGCAAAAAAGAAAAGAAAAGAGAAGGAAAAAAATTAGCCTGTAGTCACAGAGGCAGGAAGAGTCCAAGTTTGCAAGGACTGCAGTTCTTGGCCAAAGCTACCAGGAAAATGTGCTCCTTTAATGCGGATGTTAGAATGGAAGATGTGTTAATATCATATAACATGAGTGAAAAGTGAACCTTGGTTTTTAAAAGGATCTCACATTTGAGGGATTATGTATTATTTAAATAAAACCTCACAAAGCCTGATTCATGCGATGACCTAACAGGAAAAAATCCATTTCCGTAGACTTTTCTGATAAATATAGTTTCTTGCAATGAGGATTATCACTTGTTCATTTCTAAGTACAAAAATAGTTTCATTTTTTTTTTTGAGATTTGTGATTCAAAGGCACAAGATAAATTAAGAAAAAATACAATTTCAAGTCTAAATTGTGCTGGAAAGTGTTTCTTCATCCATGTCTGAATGTTACATGCTTTCATCTGTGTTTCTTTGAGGGTCAAAAAAGTCTGAAGTTTCCTTTAGGCTTACATGACGAGTATTTCCTTTTAACACTTCAATAAAAAATATATAGAAGTTTTCCGTAGATCTTAGAGGCTGAAGAACAAGACAAAATTTCCACTGAATATTGGAAGTCGGCCTCCCAGATGGAACACAGGGTTGGGGTAAGAAAACTGGTTCTATTTTACAAGATTTGGAAGCCCAATAAAATTTCTCCAACTCCCCAGACAGTCTTCGACCAAGGGCAAAAATGTCCCGGCACTATTGGAAAAATAAAACAAAACAAACAAAAAAATGCAACCTGTGACTTAGAGGAATATTAGAATAAACTATTTGAGCCGTCTGCATCTTCAAGAACATTATCAAAGGGCTTTTATATTTGGAGGGAGATAACAGCATTCTCTTCTTCTTGGTTTATCAAAGACAACTTATAGTCTGTAATATTTCTACCGTACAACTGTAGTTAACATGCCAAGTCTTAGTGGGAAATTGCTTTCAAGCAATTTCTCATTATCCAAGGACTGTCATCTTATCAACTGATTTGAACCACTCAAGATATCCCCTTGGATAGCCGACAGCCCCGGGCTTTGATAATGAATGTAGGCTTTCCTAGGAGTTTGCTTTCCTTATTTCTTACTAAGCAAAATTTCCCCACTAGCAGCATCTTTCTTCGTGAAATCCTAGGAAACGTTAAGGGGGGATTTTGTTGTCCATTACACGCTATTTAGTACATCCTACTGCTACGGTGAAATGCGTATTTTCCACCTCTTAAGGAAGTCACTTCAGCTTGCAACACTGCCTTATTATGGCGTTTTAAAGATTCCATCTTTGTAAATGGAATAAGTTAATAAAATGGGTCCAAATGGGTCCTGTTATTAGAAGCAACTCTCCATGCTCAACGTGGAAAACACCCTTCCTGGAGACTCAGCAATTTCCACTGGAATTCCAGCCTGATTGACTGGTCTCCATACCTCCCCTCAAATGCATGTGTTAGTGTGGCTGTAGCTTTTCTGGAAATGTTCTTCTCTGACCCAGCAGTAACATCCATCCATCACCCTTGTCTCTTCTATTTCATCTGCTAGCCAGCACTACAGATATAAGAAGCAATTAATAATGATGGAAATATAAAATATTTCTTTAATAAGCAAAGCTGGGGTAGTACAAACAGTGGCTTAACTGGAAAGAACATTTCCACATGGAGGCTCCGGGTCCCTGCTTATCCATCTGTCTCGTGGTGATTATTGTTAACTCACATTTTAAAGTTTATCTCCGTATCCCCAGAACTGCGGGATATCTCTCCCTAGCAAGATTATTCCCAGGAAGTTTCTAGACACTGTGGCCAGTTTTCTGACCCTCCCACTTCAGTGGCCTCTTCCGCTGTCTTCTGAGAGCACAATAGCAATTTTCCATCCCAACAGGGGTGGTGATCATTTGCTTCTTTTTGATGGTAAGCCAGTTCGACAGGCTGGGCCAGCAGATGAAGACTTTCTTATTCATCGTTTTTGTTTCTTCTGGGTCTCAGACAACCACCCATTGGAGACGTCATATCTTATGAAATGCATGTGATTCTCACAATGACTCTAAAAGTAAGTGTTATTATTGCTATTGTTTTGAACAGATAAGGAAGCTGAGGTTCACAGAGTTTAAGCATTTGTCTAAAGGCCATCCATCCAGTAGGCAGAGGAGCAGCTGTAGGATTCCAAGGTCACTGCAGTAGATCCATGGAACACCTGCTTTCCACAAGGTACCCTCTACAACGTATTCCTCTATCAGTAAAGCTAGATGTTAACAAACAAACTCATCCTATAGACAGCCTCTCCAAAAACAGAGTCAAGATGTCAAACTGTCCAGAAATCAAACTATAGACTCTGTGCAAAAGTTGAAGATCTAAAGGGCTTGGGTTTTTAACCATGCTAAGTAGCTGAAAGTATGAGTCTGTCATGTTCCCCATCCCACCTTGCAGGCTTCCAGCACTTGTCCATAGCTCACTAGTAGGGAGCTCTAGGCCATCTGAGACGTCTATGAAGTCAGTGGGCTGGGGACAAAGGAGTGGAGTGGGTCTGCCAGGCATCGGGGTTGAATCAGTCTTCAGCCCTTAAGTGCTTTTTTAGAAGTAGCCTCTTCAAAATCATGCATTTCTTTTCTGTTTTTTTGTTTTTTTTTTTTTTGAGGGGGGCAGGTAATTAGGTTTGTTTGTTTATTTATTTTTAAATGGAGGTTCTGGGGATTAAACCCAGGACGCTGGGCATGCTAAGCGTGCTCTCTACCACTGAATTATACCACCCACCCCTCCACAAAATCATGCATTTCTTGCAACCTTGCACCTCTCCTGTATCTTCCCACGTAAATCCCTGTTCGTCTCCTTAGGGACCAGTTTCTTCAGGCAGATTTGGTTTAGGGGAATTTGATTTTACTTTGGGTTTCCTGTGTCTTATCTTATGGGGCACACTGCATTTCTAAAAGCAATGCTTTAATAACTTGACAACTTCAATGTAACTTTGCAGCTTCTCCCCCCATGAATACAGGTTAGTCACGTGACTTGTTTAGGCCAAAGGGGTGACAGCAAGCGTGACCCAGGCAGAGACTTTAATAGCACTTCTACGTTGGGAACTGCCTCCCTCTGCTGTACCTGGGGGCTTGTGACCACCGTGCAAATGAGCCCAAGCCAGCCTGCTATAGGATGAGAGACCACTTGGAGGAAAATTACAGTGCTTCAGTGGGCCTGAGTCGACAGAGTGGGCAGATGCATAAGCGAGCCCAGCCCAGCCCGGCCACACCTGGCCTAGCCCAGGAAAGCCCCTGAGCTGAGCCCAAGCCAAACTGCCAAATCCCACAATCCCAGGATGAGCTATTAAAAGATGTCAATTTGTTTAAAAAATAATAATAATTTGACAGCTTGATGCCACTTGTGTTAAAATATCCTCAACTCTGTGAGAAGCCCTGGGATTTTTCTTTTCAGTTTCTTCTCTCTTTTTTTTTTTTTTTCCAACTTTTTTTTTAACTGAGATTTTCAAACATACACAAAATTGGAAGAATTGTACAGAACATACCCATACCCATTGCTTAGTTCTATAACCAATAATTTGCTATATTTGCTTTATTATCTGTCTAACTATTCACCTTTCTATCCATCAGTCCGTATTATTTCTGATGTATTTTAAAGCAAGTTGCAGACATCAGTATTCATCGGTAAGCATTTCTTTATGCATCTCATTAGCAAGAGCATCACATTTGTTTATGTATATTTTTAAAGAAAGTTGTGTGCCGTGAAATGCATAAATCTTATGTGCAACCTTCCAAGTTTTGATAAATGCGCACAGGTATATAATGCAATCCTTACTGAGATACAGAGCAAGACCAGCATCCACATGGTTCTCTCCTGCCCATTCCCAGTCAATCTCCACCCACCCAGAGGCAACCAATTGTCCTTTTTACTTTTATTTAAGCATGAAAGGACATTTTTCCAAAAGACACTAATGCAGGATCTACATCTGTGCCACTGTTGGAATTTGGAGACAAGTCATCAATTACTACCCAAAGTATAAAATACTCAGAAGTAGGAACCTCACTCTTGCCTCTCACCAGAATTATCTCCATTTGTACTTTCTTTAACTAAGTGTTTTTTCCACCATTGGCCAATGGTTCGTCCATCTTTCTGTGATGTCCAAAGCCGCATGAACAGACTTCAGAGAAGTTCAGACTGGCAATCTGTGGGGACAGTTTGGCTTGTAGAACTTCTGCTTTGCGGCTTTGGACACGGTCAGGCTGTGGGGCACTGAGCGTGTTCCGTGCGCAGTGATCGCTTGCATCAGGCTGACACTGGAGACTTTTCTGTCTTCACTCATGAGGTTTCTTGGCACCACTGGGCATTGCTCATTCGCCACGGGGTGCTGTGGAGTGATAGGGCCACCTGCTACAGCCCTGCTGCACAATGCCCAATTCAGGGCCAGCCCTTAGTCAGATGGCACATGCTTCTGACTAAGCTGATTTTGTGTGTGTGTCACAGGATGCCATGAAGTGGAGTGACCTTCTACAACATGAGCTGGGACATTCCATTGTAATCAGCGAGTTTTTGTTGGATTTTCTGCTTCAGGAATCTGCCAAAGAAAAGTTGTAGAAGGAAAGTACCTTTTTAAGGAACCTCCACACCATTCTCCATAGTTAGCCAATATATTTTATCATTTTTCTGTTATCCTTGGTCTGTGCTCTGGGAGATGCAGTGAGGACCTAGAGCCCACATTTACCTGTGGGAACTACAGGATAGCCGTTTTTGTCTGAGCACCACCTCCATGATGAAGCCTGAGAATTTGGAGAACACCTTGCTTTGTGTTATGCTTTTTATTTTTCAAAGAGTTTGTCTATGTCTGCTTAAGGAATGCTTCCAACTTTTTGGAGGCAAATCATAAAGACATTATTAGCACCCTCCCTGTGTCTCATACCTTTTTCCAAGGGCGTCTCAGTGGAAAATGCACAATTTGCACCCTTGTTTGTCACTTCTCAGATGGCTCTCCTTTCCCCTGAGCTGGGAGTCCAGGCTAACCCTGTATTTCTCACAGGTAAATGTGGGCTCTAGGCCCTCACTGCATCTCCCAGAGCAGAGACCAGGGATAACATAAAAATGATAAAAATATTGGCTAACTATGGAGGACAGTGTGGAGGTTCCTTAAAAAAGTAAAAATGGAGTTACCATATGACCCAACAATCCCACTCCTGGGCACATATCCAGAGAAAACTCTAATTTGAAAAGACACATTACCCCAATGTTCATAGCAGCACTGTTTACAATAGCCAAGACATGGAAATAAACTAAATGGCCATCGACAGATGACTGGATAAAGAAGATGTAGTATATACATATACGGTGGAACTACTCAGCCATAAAAAGGAATGAAATAATGCCATTTGCAGCAACGCGGATGGACCTAGAGATGATCGCAGTAAGTGAAGTAAGTCAGACAAAGACAAATATCATACAATATCACTTACATGTGGAATCTAAAAAATGATACAAATGAACTTATTTACAAAGCAGAAAGAGACTCTCCAACATAGAAAACAAACTATGATTACCAAAGAGGAAAGAGGTTGGGGGGAGGGATAAATTAAGAGTTTGGGATTAACAGATACACATTACTGTATATAAAATAGATAAACAACAAGGTCCTACTGTGTAGCACAGGAAACTCTAAGTATGGCCAATATCTTGTAATAGCCTATAATGGAAAAGAATCTGAAAAAGAATATATATATGTATATGTATAATTGAATCACCTAGCTGTATACCTGAAATTAACAACATTGTAAATCAACTATGATTCAACAACAAAAACAAAATATTGGCTAATATACCTTGGAGCTTACCATAGCCATTAGAATTCTAGCAGGAAAAAAAAATGTCCCAGCACCGAGTTATGGAAATTAGGGAGAATGTAATGAAAATAATTATTTCCAGATGGATAAGCTTGGGAAACTCATAAGGAGCAGTGAAGCACCCAGGGACTAGCAACCTCTAAGGCTGAGGGAGCAAGGGGAGGTGCTGAGCAGTGGAGCTGCAGGAGGGGGAACATCCAACAGGAGCTATAGCCATCGCCGCCTCCCTGGTGGAACTACAATGAGGCAAGGAGAGAGGGAAGGAGAAATACACTGACCTCTCTCTCCCCTCCTCCTGCAGTCTTTCTCCAGAGGTCAAAGCAGCCCAGGCAATGCAGTCCTGCCCCCCACAGCTCATCCCCAGGGGCAGGTAGAGGAGCAGGGAGAACAGCTGTGAGGTGTAGCAGGGCACGTTGGGAATAACCAGCACCCTGATTGGAGCCCCATCCTGTTGGTCTAAGGAGGCAGGCAGGCCATTCTGATACCCTGAGAAAACAGCCTTTGGGGCTCATTCCCAAAGTCTAATTGGATCAGTAGACCCAGCAAGTCTACTACGATCCACACCTAATCAGGGAATCTGCATATTGGCCTGAGATCAACACAAAGATCCCTTTAGTGGTGCTGAGAATTTTGTTCCGGAAACCCTCATATTAGCATGGAGAGTCTAAAAGTTCTCACGGGGGAGGCACACCTAGGCCTTGCTGTTTCTGGGATCCTAAGATCATCTCCTCCTGCAGTCTTATAGGTTCCAGCTTAGAGATTCTGGTAGACCAGAATCCCGTTTGTTCCGTCTGGTGACAGTGACTAAAAGCCTCACCTGTACCGCTCTGCTCCCCTCCCCACCATGGGGAAAACCACTTAAGTTACTCAGTGTCCCTTCAGATAAACGCTGTGCAATGCAGCTGACAAATCTCTTCAGTTATTCCCGAAGCACTGATTGCACACCTACACCCACATCGGGGGTTTGCTCAGCATATGGCTTGGGGGGCACAACTCAGTCCCAGCACCCCTATTTCCAGATAAGATCCTATTCACAGGCACTGGGGGTTAAGACTTCAAGCCTATCTTTTTAAGGGACACAATTCAATCTACAACAAAAGCCAATGGGTGTAGGGACTCCAGAAACTGTATTTGGACTAGGCTTTGCCCCCTGGAGGGTGACTCTGGAGGACTCACTTTTCCATCCTTGTCCCAGGGGAAGCCCCACTGAGAACAGAGATGTGAGTGTCGGCCTCTTGGGAGGTCCTGACGACTGAAGGAACCTCCGAGCAGAAAGGCAGCTGTGGCTGGGGTGAGCTGGGGAGGGGGGGATGCTCCCCCGACAACTGCCCACCCAGACCCAGGATGGACCCCACGCGCCTGAGGCGGTAGCAGCCATCACTTTGGCAGGGAAGTGGGGTCCCCCATGTGGGCTCAAGCTGCTGCCTGTGGCCTGAGGTGCTGGGGGCCTTCACACCTCTTTCTTCTGCTGCTCAGATACCTTCCACATGGCCTTTCCACAGGGGCCTTAATCATTTCCTTCTTTTTACTACACTGATTGCTCACACATGCCCATTCCCGGGGGGTCTACACTATCCGAGGCATGTGATGCACCCACAGCCCGTCTGAGCAAGCCTGGCAAGGCCACAGGCCTGGTGCTCATATGTGGGCCGAGCCATGTGGCTCAGGGAAGCTAGAAGGACTCCCTGCTCTCTGGGCAGGAGGCACCCTCAACTGGGAACCCCATTTTTCATTGAGGATGGAACTGTGAAATAATTAGGAAACCAGATCTGCTTTTCAATCTTTGTCTTTATATGACTCAAGGGAAATGGCCTAAGCTCACAAGCCTTGCCTTCTTCATCTGTAAAATGGGGCTAATTCCAGCGCCGACCACAGAGGGTGGTTGTAAGGATGGGTTGAAATGATGAATTTAAAATGCTCTGGGTATTGTTCTCGGTCCTGGTGATGCATTGTTCCATGAGTAACGATAATCACTTTGTTCTACACACACGCCTAGTAGTAGGTGTGCACCGAGCAAGGCATCTGGGGAAGAGGAGAAACAAGACAAAGGGGACACATGGTCCACTAGTTCATTGTGTTCGAAGCCCACCTGCACAACCGCCGCCAGCTCTATTACCCACCAGGTTGCTTCGCCAGCCGGGGTGGAGAGAAGGCAGCGTCAGATCTTCGGGGCGTGTCAAGTTCCTCCACCACCCAGACAGCCCCATCGTGACTTGATTTAGGGAAAGACTTTAATGTGGCCTCCAGGATCTGTGAACCCTGTACAAAGTGGATTTATTCAAGTCGCTGCTCTCAGACCTCCTTTAACTCCAAGCTCGGGTTGTATTTGTTTCCCTGGAGTTGCCAACTGAGCTGTGCAATCGAGAAGGAAGCATTCACTGAGGTGAGCCACAAATGCTGTAGAAGGATACATTGCTCTGATTTATGTGTGTGACCCTGCTGGTCCCAAAGCCAGTGTCACTGGAACACAGAGCACCACACTCGCCTACTGCTGTGATTCTCGCTGCTGACGTGGCATCTTGCTATTAGAAGAGTTACTGTCACTTTTATTTCAAAAGAAAGCTTATCCTTTGAAGACAGGTAGGTACCTTTATTTGCTTTTTTTTTTTCTGATTGAAGTATATTTGATTTACAATTTTGTGTCAGTTTCTGGTGCACAGCATGGTGATTCAGTTCTATAAATATATTTTTCCATATTCTTTTTGTTATAGGTTATTATAAAATACTGACTGTGGTTCCCTGTGCTATACAGAAGGATTTTGTTGTTCATCTATTTTATACACAGTAGTGTGTATCTGTTAATCCCAAACTCCTAATTTATCCATCCCCCCCAACCTCTTTCCTCTTTGGTAATCATAGTTTGTTTTCTATATCTGTGAATCTCTATTTTGTAAATAAGTTCATTTGTATAATTTTTCTTAGATTCCACATATAAGTGATATTGCATGATATTTGTCTTTCTCTTTCTGACCTACTTCACTTAGTATGTTAATCTTTAGGTCCATGCATGTTGCTGCAAATGGCATTATTCATTCTTTTTTACAGCTCATTAGTATTCCATTGAATGTATATGCACCGCAACTTCTTTATCCACTCATCTGTCGATGGACGTTCAGGTGGCTTCCATGTCTTGGCTTCTGTAAGTAGTGCTGCTCTGAACACTGGGGTGCGTGCATCTTTTTGAATTAGAGTTTTTTCCAGATATTCGCCCAGAAGTGGGATTTGTGGATTATATGGTAACTCTATTTTTAATTTTTAAAGAATCTCTATACTGTTTTCCATGGTGGCTGCACCAAACTACAAATTATTTGCTTTTAATAGGTGAAGAAACTCATACTCATGGAGTTTTAATGACATTAAATTGAGAAAATGGGAATTTGAACACTGCATCCACCTGCCTACTCACTATATAATTTTGTCAAGTTCATTATTTTATCTGAACTTCTATTTGTTGGACTGGCGATTATATATTTTTCATGGTCATTACTAAGAAGAAATTAGGCAGCATATACAAACCACAGTGCTTGGCACACAGCAGACAATCTCACCTAAAGCAATGAGAAGTGAGGCAGCAGAACGGGTGCTCAGTAAAGACCCTGTTCTTCGTAATTCCAGGTCCTAGACAGGGGCCAGCAAGTTTTTTCTCTGGGTCAGACAGTATTTTCAACTTTGTGATCCATACTGAGTCAGGCAACTATTCAAATCTGCTGCTGTATCATGTAAGAGCAGCCATAGACATTACTCAAAAGAATGACCATGACTGTGTTCCAATAAAACTTTATTTAATTATCCTTTATTTATAAAAACAGACAACAGACCTGATTTGGCCCACAGCTCATATGACGACCCCTGACCTAGAAGAGAATGTTATCTATAAGTGGTAACACCTAGTAGATAAGCCCCTGATCATCCTTAACGATTTAATTTCAGTCTTCCCTCTTCTGTGGAACTTCCTCCCCAGCAATGCTGGGCAGACTTATGGCTCCTGTGACCTCTCTGCCCTTTGGATGCATCACAGGACCTTCCCATTGTGAGCAGGATGCGGGTATCATTTCCTAGTGGTTCTGTAAATACTGGAAGCCAGTGGCTTTGTCTCTTTGCTCTTTGTCAAATATTTAAAAGCGAACAACAATATTTCTCATCTTCGCAGAAGATTAAAAAAAAATAGTGAAAAACTTCAACTAAAGTTGGGAGAACTTAGACTAATCAGTGGTTCTCAACTGGGGGAGATTTTGTCCCCAGGGAACCTTTGATAATGATTGGAGACATTTTGGGATGTCAAGATGGGAGAATGGGGCCTATTTATACCCAATGAATAGAGACCAGAGATGCTGCTAAACACCCAAGAGAGAATAATTTGGCCCCAAATGTCAAGGGTGCTGAGGTTGAGACACTCTGGACTGGCAAAAATGAAGCATTTTATAGGCTACCTGTGTAAATCATGTGCACAGTACTTCACAGTTTATACAATGTTACCTATCCTACTCCCTGCCAAAGGAGCATGAGGAGAATCAAATGTGATGATGTATGTAAAAGGAATCTGCACAAATCAGTAATTTTGTGCAAAACTAAAGTCTATTCTGTCTGTGAGCTAATCCTGGAGTGCTGACACCATGTAGGCAAATTCTAGAACATTCTTCAGTGTATCCAATCCAAATCTCTCCCCTTCAATTTAAGCCTTTTTCCCATCCCTGTCTTCTCGGCAGGACTAGGAGTGCCTTTGGCCACCTTTCAAATGCGGGGGAAATGAGAAGCCACACCTCAATCTGCCTTTTTCTGCAGGCGAAATTATCAAATTCCATTTAGCTTTTTCTGCAGGTCCTATTTTTGAAGCCTTTCATTATTTTAGTTTTTATAAAGATTTCCCTGTGGATTTTCTCCTACTTTACCACATACCTCCCACGATAGTCACTCTTAACCTAAAAGGGCTTCCAATGAATCTTCCCCTTGGACTGAATTTTGCAAGCCATGCTGTGCATATAACTTGGGTGGTATGTGTGTCTTTCTGCTGAAAGTGTCTGGCCCACGTTTCTCTTTAACATGACCGAGTGAAGTGAAAAAATCCAGTGCAGTTGTTTTGGGGAACTGCTCTAAACCACCTGGGTAGACAGGGGCACAATTTCTTGTTAGGTGTTTGGCCACTTAAGGAGACTGAGTGGGACACTGGTGGTGGTTTCTTTTCATTTGGTCATCTCATGGATTAAATTATACCCTCTAAAAATATATATATATATTGAAGTCCTAACCCCACATACCACCAAACATGACTTAAATTTGGAGACAAGGTATTTGCAGAGGTAATCAAGTTAAAATGAGGTTATTAGGATGGGTCCTAATCCAATGTGACTAGTGTCCTTATAAAAGGGGAAATTGGACACACAGACACACATGGAGGAAGGACAGTGTAAGATGTGCAGGGAGAAGCTGGCTGTCTATAAGCCAAGGGACAAGCTGAGAGGCTTGGAACAGGTCCTTCCCTGGAGACTTCAGAGAGTGCATGGCACTGCTGACACCTTGGTTTTGGACTTCCGACCTCCCAAACTGTGAAATGACGTATGTAGGACTTTGTCACCGCAGCCTTAAGAAACCAGCTGCCGTGGTTTCTGCCACTGATGCAGTAGCTGGAGTTCATGATCATCTCAGAATATTTCTGCCAAGGATTGTTTCATGCCATTCCTCTGCGTAACAGATGTCATCAGTGGTCCACCTATCCCCGCCCTCCTCCAAAACACACACACCTATCCCAGAGCCTACCTGCAGCCACGCTGATGGCTTCCTGCATCCCCTGGCTAAGAACATCCTTCAACCATGGGCATACACAGCCACATGCAAAACAGGATAAAGTGCCAGAAGTCCCCAGAGTGACTGTCACGCAAGGCGAGGTAGCCATTGGGAGTAAATCGTCCAGCTTCTTCTCCCTGGTAGGATCTCTTACAGTTGGCTTCAACACAACTTTTCAGAAGATTCCCAGCAGCCTGAGCGTGGTTTGCCCATAATGGAGCCTACTCTTTAAGGTATCTCTTCTTAGCTTTGTACCTTCTGCCTACTCACTTTCCCATCCCCTCACCATGCAAGTAAAATATTTTCCCCAAATCCTTGTCTCGGGACCTACTTTAGTGGAACTTCACCCTAGGTCACACTGCTTTGGAAATATGAATGACAAGGTTGGGATGTGAGCGCCATCCCTGAGGCTAAATACCCAAAGGAAAGAGAGAGGAATTTGGTACTAGGAGTCCAAGAAAAGGTGCCCTGTCAACCAGGGGCAAGGTCAGGAGTCAAAGCCAAAACCTGATCAGATTCAGAGGTCCCAGCCAGAGTCACAGCAGAGAATGAGTGATTCAGGGTTGCCGTGATCCAGGAGGGGGCCTTTCCCATGTTCACTTAGGAACCACCTGTAGACCAGACACTGGTCTCAGAGCCAGAGGCAGACAAGAGATGAGACACACTCTCTGAACTCAAGAGCTCACCTTATTGTGGGAAGAGACCAAGGTGTTAAAAAACTGTGATTTAAGTGCCTTGAGACAAATGCTAATTGGGACCCTGGGGAGCCCAAGATGGGAGCTAGAGGGTCACATTCTGAAGGGCCAGGTATACTGTGCTAAGGCATTTGCATTTCCCACTTGTAGGTAAGAAGTAGGGCTGGGTTCATAGCCCTGTGACCTGTATGGTCAAACAAGGTCTTGTGTTTAGAAAGCCCCCTACTTGGGTTAATGCTCTCCTGTCACCATCCTGAGATTGTTAATAATTTTTAAATAAGGGGCCTCAATTTGGCACTGAGTCCCCCAATTTATGTATTCAGTCTTGATGATAAAGTGTCTAGAAATTACTACCGTAAAGAATGGTTTTAAGCCAGGTCTACAGTGTGTGGGTTGGAGATTTCTAAGGATGGAAGTATGCTGATGGGACAGGCCTGGGAACCAACGGTTGTTCCTCTATTTTGAGGGAGGGATTTTGGGGAGCTCACTGGCCAGTCAGAACCTCTGCTTTCAATTGGAATATAAAGACATTCAGGCATTTTGATGCTTCATTCATTCATTCACTCATTCTTTCATCCAAGATGCCTGAAGTATTTCGAACAATTTCATATGTTAAGATACATCACACACCAATATTTTTATAAAGTAAAAAGCCGTGTGGAAGTCGTGTCCATCCGGCATGACTGTCCAGGCAATTTGGTCAGTGTTCTCAGTACTCACCGTAAATTAGGAAGCATTTTTTCCACCCTCGGGTATAATTCTTTCAAGGTCTCTGTGAGGAATGTACTGCTTTCCTTATTTCACAGATTAAAGGTAAGTTTGAGGAGGCTTCATTTCATAAAGGGTAAGTCCAGTCCTACTAGGAGTTTGGAGCCAGGACACCATCCAGGTCCTTCTCTCCAAGGGCCCTGTCCACCTCCCTACCACCGCCTCCCTAAGTCACCTCTCACTCTGGTGTCTTCTGGAACCCTGTCTCTGAACACAAGGGTTTCTTAAAGCAGTCACTTTATTTTATAGACATAGTGGACAATACTTTGTAGCAGTTTTTAATCCCCTTCTTGATCGTCCTTTAGAGTTGAAAAGTATTTCTGAATCTCTGTGAGGAAACTCAGCATTTCCCTGAAGCACATGTTTAGGCACAAGTGTGGGCTCCTCCGTATTGGCCATGAAGCCAGCTCTTCCACCAGGGGCGTCACTGGGGATTGTCTAAGCAGCGTCCTTGGGCCTCTAGCTTGTCCTAGAGAAACTTGGTTCTTTTCCAGTATTTATACACACACAGACCCAGAGCCATGGTCTCAGATGACCTATCCCCAGCTCCAAGGGGTACTGATTGGTCTAAGCATAACCCCCACCTCTTGCCATGATTGGTTTAAGAATGGACATGTGACCCAATTCTGGCCAATGAGACAAGAGGGGAATCTTAGGGAGGCATCCCTTCAGAGAAAAAAATTCTTTCTCTCTTAAGTAAAACTCACTAGAAGTTTCATACTCCTGTCGACATTTTACCCATACAAATTGCAATCCTCAGTGACCCCAGGTAAGTCAATTAAAAAAAAAAATGTATGGAGTATTTTCAAAACACCATCTCATAGGTTTTGTTTTTGGTTTTGGTTTTCAACTGAGTTGAAATTCACAAGCATAAAATTTACCGCTTTAAACGTGAACGTCCCAGTGGCAGTTAGTACATTAGCAGTGTGTGCAAACGTCACTTTCATTTAGTTTCAAAATATTTTCATCACCTCATTAGGAAACTCTGTGCCCATTAAGCACTCCTCTCATTCACCCTCCTCCCAGCCTTCGGCAACCACTCATCTGCTTTTCGTTTCTGTGGATTTAATTATTCTGGGTATTCACATACATCAAATCGTACAGTGTGTGACCTTTTGTGTCTGGCTTCTTTTACTTAATGTTTTTGAGGTAGATCCACGTGTGTCATGTACCAGTACTTCATTCTTTTTTTTGCTGGATAATAGTCCATTGTCTGTAGATATCACAATTTGTTTATCCATTCATCCAGTAATGGACATTTGGGCTGTTTCCACCTTTTGGCTATTGTAGATAGTACCGCTATGAACATGTATTTACGTGCGTTTGTTTGAATACCTATTTTTAATTCTTTTGATATATACGTAAGCATGCTGAATCATAGGGAAATTTTAACTTTCTGAGGACCTTCCAAATCATTTTCCATAGCAGCAATACCACTTCACATCCCCACCAGCGGTGTGTACACATTCTCTCAACTTGCCCGTGATACCAATTTGATGCCCCGACTTGATGAGGTCAGGTTGTTTGATAAAGGAGTACCCTGAGAGTCAAGGACCTTACTCATCTCAGTTTGCCATGTCAAAATTTGATACTACATCTTTGACCAAAAGTCCCATTTTTTTCCATGGCATAAACTTCTCAGGTCTTTAGCATCCTCCTTTGGAGAGAAAAGGCACAGATCTATGATAAATAAGCCTGTCTAGACATTGATTAAGAATTATGGGAAAATCCCAGCTCAGAGAACCAGGCATTTAATATCATGTTAACAGAAATATCTGTGATTATCTTGCAAATCTACCATCTAGAATGATCCCCAGCCCATAGTAAATGCTCAGAAAATCTTTGAATGAGTGAGTCTTGTGCGTTCATCTGGGGGCCTCTTGTTTCTCCAGCAGTTAGCAATCCATATGCTGCCTTTTCTTTAACATCCTTCTCTGCCAGTGTAGTTTTGCCAAGAGAATGAGGGACTGGATCCACCAGATGTGACAAAACTCTACCATCTCTCTAACCCTTTAAACTGAAACTATGCTTTTATCAAATATGTCAGTATCCTTCTTCAAACTGGGTGGCCATACCTATCTCAATTTGACTTGCTAGTTTCTAATTATTTAATCTAGAAACAGATACACTACTGGTACATTTTTAACCAGCATGTTTGTTATTTATTTATAAATCAGTTTTCATCTTTTGGGACTTTGATATGCTCTGGCCAAGAAGTAACTAGTACCAATTTCAAATAATGAATATCTTTTCTAGTTAATAAAAGTCTTCCCAGATCAAGAAGGTTAATAAGTGATACTGTCACTTGGGCATGTTAATAAATTAAAAAAAAAAAAAAAAGGCCGGGCTAACTGAAAAGCTGGAACTGAAAATAGATTATAGCATTTTGCCCGAAGGCTTTGGCAGCAATTGAAACAAAGTGTTTTGAAACAGAGCAAATTGGCATTTCTTTGACTTCTAATGTTCAGTCTCTCCAAGCAGGACACCTGGTTCAACTACACAAAACAGCCATTCAGAATTATAGTCTGGGCTTTTGTTATGCAAAAGGTAAATGAGGGCAGCAGGAACTCTTCCAGGAAAGGCTGTTTTTACTTTTTCCCTGGGGAGAGCTCTCATCAAAAAAAGAAGGGGAAAAAGAAAGAAAGAAAAAAAAAGAAAAGAAAAGCAAAAACTGCTGTTGACAGGAAATCGGGAGTCTTGAAAATGAGTGGGTTCTGAAATTAGTTTGTAGAAGAATATTTCACGCAGTGCTAGAAAGGGTTTCCACTGTTAGTGAATTAAATGGAAGCCCCATCCTTCCCTCTTCGGAAACACAAAGTTATCACAGAACCTTTCGAAGAGTTTCTGGCTGGCTCTCCTTCCTTAACTCTCAATCTGCAGAGACTTGCTTTGGTTGGAGCTGCATTTATGTGCTAATGGAAGCAATGACCAGCACGTTGGTTGGCCCCTTAGAAGAGAAGCTTGGCCCCTAGATGAGGGCAAGCCCGTGGACATGCACACACTCATGTACATACATGCGGTTTGCATGATGCAAACAGTGCTGGAAACTAGACTTGAATTTAGCTCTGCAGTTTGCTGGCCATGCTGCCCATGCTGCCCAGACTATTATTGTAAAAGCCTGAGGTCCAGAATAAAAGGAGAATGAAATGAAGGTCATTTCACCAAAGAAAGTGCATCCAAGGCACCTGCCATTGGCTTCCATGACTTTGAACCCTTGGATCCATTGCCATCCCTTGAGTAGGGGGCCCCCCGTTATGTTGGGTGGGTGCTGGGCACATGCGGAGTCAGGCAGCTTCAAAATCTAATTGAAGAGTTTTCGCTGGAGGAGTATTGAGGGGGATCACACGTTGTGCACCCCAGGAACCTTCTCTACCTCTTAGGGCAGGTCTCCATTTCCTCCTTAGCTATTTGGCAGCTGTTTATTGAATGCTGTCTGTGTGCCGGCCTTGCTTTGGGGACTGGATACTCAACTGTGAATGGGACGAAGCCTGTGCTGTCATCGAGGTCACCTCCTAGAAAGGAAGACACATGGAAAGAGGCCAGTGAGTGCTCTAAGTGCAGGTGAGCAGAAGTGCTATGAAGAAAGAGGGGCGAGTTTGTAGGATTAGAGAAAGCCTTTGGAAGGAGCAGTGAAGGCAGATGTCGTAAGGTGGCAAAGATGCATCTGAGAAAGTCATGACTGGCCAGGAGAAGGGTCACCCAGGAGGAATACGACAGAGGTGGGTACGGTAGGCTGCACCAGAGCATGGGTGCCTGTGGGGCAGTGGCTCTTCAGCCTCTGCACTCTTGACATTTGGGGCTGGAGAGTTCTTTGCCATGGCAGAGGGAGGGAGGTCACGGTCCTCTGCAGAGTAGGACCTTTAGCACATCTCTGGCCTTTACCCACCAGATGCCATTAGCACCTCTGTGAACTGTGACTACCCCAAATGTTTGTGGACATCGCCAGATGTCCCAGCATGGAGAGGGGTGTATGTGTGCAAAATCGCTCCCGTGGGTTATGGCAAAAATAGGTCTTGGCAATGACCTTGGGTTTTATTCTAAATGCAGTGGAAATCTGCTGGAGGGCTTTGAGCAGGGGAGAGCTGCAATGTGATTTACATTCCAAAGGGAATGCTGGCTGGTGGGCAGGAAGTGTGACTGCGGGGGGCTGGAGGTGGCCCCCCGGAAAGTGGCGGGAGCAGGAGCAGAAACTCGGGCTTCCACGGGAGACCTGGCCTGGGAAGAGAGAGCGCCGCATCCTCATGCGTGTCCCTGGGTATCTGACCGTGGCATGAAATGACCCTCCTTCACTGCCCAGCACCAACTCCAGTGTTGCTGAGTCAGCAGGGGTAGTGACCAAAGGCCTGATTAGAAAGGAAAAAGACACTTTCTTAGGTGGCTGAGAGCTCAGTGGTACGAGGCTAAGGCTGTGGGTTGGTCCACACACAGCCAAGCAGATTTGTACTCATGGCACCTTGGGCGCATGTGCCCTCTCTGGCTCGACCACGCTGCAGCTTCAAGGAGTGTCAACCATCAGTTCTTCTAGAAAACAGCCAGGTGGCACGCTTTCCTGTTGGAGGGTCACTCTTTCCTCACACTGTGTCCATCATGGAGAAATCACAGATGCCATCTTCCCTTGGGTTGGGAAGCTTCCGGAAGTCAGCAACACGTCTTCTCATCCATGAATTCTCTCCAGCAATGCCGCTTCCTTTTTCAGTACCTTCTCAGAGAAAGAGCTTCACTCCTTAACCAGATCTTTTCAACTCCATTCCATGTCACCACTTCTCACCGCAGGTCCCGTTACGGGATGAAGTGTGTCTCCCGCAAATCATATGCTGAAGCCTAGCCCCCAGTGTGACTGTACCCAGAGGTAAGGCATTTAAGGAGGTAATTAAGGTTAAATGAAGCCATGAGGATGGGGGCCTATTCCAACAGGACTTATGTCTCTATAAGAAGACGAAGAGGCACCAGGAGTGTCCAAGTGTGGAGAACAGGCCACTTGAGGCCACAACTCGAGGGTGGCCCTCTGCCTGCCAAGGAGAGGGCACTCAGGAGAGACCTGGCCTGGTGACGCCTTGATCTTGGACCTCACCTCCAGAATGGTGCGGAAACAAATTTCTGTTGTTCTGGCGCCCACGCCCCGGGTCTATGGCGTTGGGTTCTGAGCCCTAGCAGAGGAACACAGCCCCCCAGATGTCATCTTCCTGTAGCTAATGTCACTCTACCTCCGGGACAGTCATGTGTGACCTCAGCCTCTGTAGTACTTCTGAAATCCCTACTGAAATTCTCTCCACCCAGAGTTTGCCTCATATGGTGCTTCCTGATTCTCCAAAGGCCCCCTGGACTCCACTCCTTGGCTTTGGCTCCCTGACTCATCTCTCTTGGCTCCACTCTCACACGTTAGTGCTCCCCGGGGTTTTGTCCTCAAAGCTCTTCACATCTCAAGTCTAGACACTCTCCTAGGAAGGCTCGTTTGTTCCCAGGGCTTTAACTATCACTTCCCTGCTGATGACTCACGCATTGCTTTTCCCAGACTCAAGAGCTCTCATGAGCTCCAGACCTGTACTTTCTGCCCCTAACTTGACCTTTCCCCAGTTAAGGATGTCAGCACCAAGCCTCTCACCTAAGCAAGATCTTTGAAAGGCACCTCTGACTCTTTTCTTTTCTCTTTTTCTTCAATTTCAGATGGCTCATGGGACCTTTTTGACATCGCTGTCTGCCTTCAGTGCGTCATCTCCTAAATCAGCTTTCTTTTTTTTTTTTAATGACTTTTTTTTAATGTGTGCTCTGATCATGCTATTTCCTTGCTTAAAAGTTATTACCAGCTTTCAATAACTGGTTGAGAAATCCTAAGTCCAATCTCCAAAGCCAGCTACCTTCCCAGCAGCACCTTCTCCCGTCTTCCCACCCAGATAATTTTTGTTCCAGACACCAATTATGGTCCCTGAAACACACATTTCTTTGCCTTTTTTGTTTCTTCTGATTGTAATGGCTCCACCATCAACCCCATTCCTCTGTAGCCAGGCCTTCTCCTTTGTTCCTTCTCTACTTTGCAAACCATACTCATTCTTCCAGACTGAGTTTAAATGTTCCTTCACTCCCAAAGTCATCTTCTCCTATGCCAGACAGAATCCTCTGCTCCATGATCTGCATCCCCAAAGCCTTTTGCATGCCCAACTCTCCTGCTCGATTAATCTCCTTTACCATTGTAACCATGTTGTTCCCATCCTTGGAGCACTACATAACCTGGTATTACTCCTAATACCCAATATGGGCTCTCAAAAACACTAGTCAAATGAAGGAACAATGAGTGAATATCTTCTATCATTACCTCTGATGGAAAGCTCTTCCTCGTTCTGCCGTTCCTAAAACTCTGAGGTTGTAGTAAGGCTCACAATTGGAATGCAATGACAGAGGGTATAATTTTTTCAATAGAACTAGATTTAATGGATCAACTGGGGGAGTAGAAGTAAGAAAGTATACATTTTCATAGAAATCTTACGCTTCATTCCAAAATAAGTTGGGAACTAGCTGAGTAAGAGGAAAAACAAAAATAAAAATAGTATTAGCCATGTTGTGGAAGGCTATTATAGATTTTCTAACCAAACAGACCAAAATACAGAAGCTACAATGGTGACCAGGGACACCAGACACCCTGTATTGTACCAAGGCTTCACTCTAGCAAATGCTGTTATACTGAAAAACAGTTTTCAAAAGAGTTTTTTAAAATAATTGTAAATAGTAACCAATATGCTTCTTTATTAACTCATTAAAGAGGAAGATCTATTGCTGAGATGAATGACTTTCATTTCAAGGGAGTGATGAGCATTCACAATACTTTGATATATTTGCAACAACTGTAACACGGTTTGAAAATATCTGTGATTCCTATTGGTGAGACAGTCATACGTACTCCTGATATTACTTCCGTAGGTTGTCTATTTTCATGATTCAAGAAAATACTACATTTGAGTTAGAGATTAGTAAAAATAAAGATGCATTTTGTCTTAAGCCAGCTCACAAAAATGCTAACCATGGGAGAATTCCTGAGATACAGAGAGACTACTTTCCATCTACTCCTTCTTGGAGAAACAACCCTTGAGAAGCAACCGCTAGAGGGACCTTAATAGCCAATGGGCTCTTTTATCTCTGAATAACCAATAACGGATTCCTGGAGGGATGGCAGAGATTAATGTCACCATCAAGGACTTGAAAGACACAGGAATGGTGAGTCCCGTAACAGTCCCATTCCACTTGCTCATTTGGCCTGTGCCAAAGGCAGATGGATCTTGGAGGGTGACAATGGATTACTGTCAGCTTAACCAGGTGGCGATGCCAATGCAGCGGCAATGCCAGGTGTGGTTTCATTGCTTGAGCAAACTAACACACAACCTGGTACCTGGTATGCAGCTGTCAGCCTCATAAACGCTTTTTTCTTGAAGCACGTATTAGCCAAGACCACCAGAAAGAGTTTGCCTTCAGCTGGCAACGCCAGCAATGCAATTGCACCGTCCTACCTCAGGGGAGCTTCAACTTGCCCGCCCTGTGTCACAGTTCAGCCTGCAGGGACCTGGATTGCATTTCTCTTCCATAAGGTATTTATTATACTGGTCATTACATCAATGATATTATGCTGATTGGACCTAATGAACAAGAAGTCGTGACTACTCTAGACTTACTGGTAAGACATTTGCTCATCAGTGGGTGGGAAGTAAACCCAACCCAAATTCAGGGGCCTCCGACCTCAGTGAAATTTCTCGGTGTCTAGTGATGCGGGTCACATTGACATACTCCTTCTGAGGTGAAGGGTAAGTTGCATCGGCCCCGCCTACAACCAAAAAGGAGGCACAATGTCTAGTGGGGCCTCTTTGGATTTTGAAGGCAACCTCTTGAGGACTGGGGTGCCCTGCTCCAGCCTATTTACTGAACGACTTGAAAGTCTGTTGGTTTTGAGTGGGGCCCAGAGCGGAAGGCGCTGCAGCAGGTCCAGGCTGCCCTGTACGTTGTTGTGCCACTGGGACCCTGTGAGCCAGCATGTGCGATGGGGCCGGACGGGTCCACGGGCGATCGGGGTGCCGTGTGGGCCGCTAGCAGGCCCGCGTGAGTGAGTCACAGTGCAGGCCCTTAGGCTTTTGGAGCAAAGTCCTACCATCTTGGGCAGAAGACTGCTCTCCTTCTGAGAAACAGCTCTTGACCCGCTACTGGCTCTTAGCAGACACTGAATGCTTAACCGTGGACCACCAAGTTACCGTGTGACCCAAGCTGCGGTCACAAATGAGGTGTCTTCTGATCCAGCCAGCTATAAAGCTGGGCGTGCAGGGCAACACCATCACCAGATAGAAGTGGGACCTATGCCATCAGGCCTGAGCAGGCTCTGAAGGCATAAATAAGTTCCACCAAAGAGCGATCCACATGCCCGTGGTCCCCACTCCTGCTACCCTGCTTCCTCTCTCCCAGCCCACACCTAGGACTCAGGACGGATTCCCTGCCATTAGTTGACAGGAGGGGGAAAGTCTTGGGCCTGGTTTACATATGGGTCCACTTGACATGCAGACATCACTTGCAAGTGGACAGCTGTGGCGCTGCAGCCTTAGGGGACATTCCTGAAGGACAAGAGAGAAGGGCGGCCCTTCCAGTGGTGGAACTCTGAGCACCACACTGGGCTGCACTTTGCTTGGGAGGGAAGTGGCCAGCTGTGTGATTATACACTGCTTTATGGGCCGTGGTCAATTGTTAGGCAGGTGAGTCAGGGACTTGGAAGGAGCATGATTGGAAAATTGGTGACAAGGAAATTTGGGGAAAAGGTATACGGATAGACCCCTCAGGATGGGTTAAAAAAAAAAAAAGTGAAGATATTTGCACCCAGTGTGAATGCTCACCAAAAGGATATCTCAGCAAAGAGGCATTTTAATAATCATGTAGACAGGCTGACCTGTTCTGTGGGTACCAGTCAGCTCCTCTCCCAGTCACTCCCATCATCACCCAAAGGGCTCACGAACAAATTGGCCATGGGGACAAGGCTGGAGGTTATTCACAGGCTCAGTAACATGGATTTCCACTCACCAAGGCCAACATGGCCACGGCCACTCTGAGTGCTCCGTCTGCCGGCAGCAGAGGCCAACACAGAGCCCCCAGCGTGGCCCCATTACCAGGGATGACCACCAGCTAGCTGGTGGCAGGTTGATTACATCTGATCCTACTTCACAGAGGGTTACCACTTTGTTCTTCCTGGATAGACACTCTGAATATGGACTTGCCTACACTATACGCAGTGCTTCAGCCAAAACCACAATCCATGGACATATAGAATGCCTTGTCTGCTGTCATGGGATTCCACACAGCATGGCTTTTGACAAAGGCTCTCAATTCACAGCTAATGAACTGCAGTCATGGGCCCATGCTCATGGAATTTACTGGAATTTTAATGATAGTCCCCACCATCCTGAAGCAACTGGCTTGACAGAAAGGTGGAATGGCCTTTATTGACATTAAATTCTAAATTCTTTTTAATACTTTTAGCCACAAACTGGTAAGCTACTGTTTGAACTTGACTCAGAAATTTTTTTTAATTGAAGTATAGTTGATTCACAATGTTAGGTTAGTTTCTGGGGTACAGCATCGTGATTCAGTTATACATACATTTATATTATTTTCATTATGCGTTATTACAAGCTATTGAATAATTCCCTTTGCTACACAGTAGGACCTTGTTGTTTATGTATTTTATATATAGTAGTTTGTAACTGCTAATCCCAAAGACCTAATTTATCCCTCCCCCACTTTTCCCCTTTGGTCACCATAAGTTTATTTTCCACGTCTGTAAGTCTATTTCTATTTTGTAAATAAATTCATTTGTGTCCTCTTTTCAGATTCCACATGTAAGTAATACTGTGTGGTATCTGTCTTTCTCTGTCTGACTTATTTCACTTAGTATGATCATCTCTGGGTCCATCCATGTTGCTACAAATGGCAGTATTTCAATTTTTTTTATGGCTGAGCGGTATGGAACGGCCATTTTAACACACATTTACAGTGCCAGCTAGGTACCAATACTTTGCAGGGCTGGGGCAAGGCTCTCCAGAAGGCCGTATATACCCTGAATCAACGTTCAGTACACGGTGCTGTTTCTCCCATAGCCCAGATTCACAGGCCCAGGAATCAAGGGTGGAAGGGGAGAGGCACCACCCACCATGACCCTCAGTGACCCACTAGCAAAACTTTTGCTTCCTGTTCCCATGACCTTAAGCTCTGTTGGCCCAGAGGTCTCAGTTCCAAAGGGCAGAGTGCTTCCACCAGGAGACACAACGATTCCATTGAACTGGAAGTTAAGACAGTCACTGGGCTACTTTGGGTTCCTCATGCTTCTGAATGAACAGGCCAAGAAGGGAGTGACTGTGCTGGCTGGGGTGACTGATTCTGAGCCACCAAAGGGAAAATGGACTTCACCTGGGCCTCCTGGAGGTCTCAGGACTTGTCAGCCTCCATAATTGCATCAGCCAATTCCTTACCATAAACATTTCTATAATAAATCTCTTTATATAATATATAATATTTATATATAACATTATATAAATATACACAAATTGTATATTTTTATACATCACATATAAAAATAAATATATTATATATACATATATATACTTACTATTGATTCTGCTTCTCTGTAGAATCCTAATTAATTTCAAAATAGTTATCAAAATCGTTTTTTAAAAAGTTGTAAATAGGAACAGTCATGCTTCTTTATTAACTCATGAAATAACAAGGCCTAACACCAGTCTGAATGATGTAATTCAGGGTGGTGATGAGCAGACGCAATACTGTGATGCATTTGTAACAATTGAAACATGGTTTAAAAATATCTGTGGTTTCTACTGGTGAGGACATCGAATGTTCTTCTAATACCTGTTCTCTATTTTTGTGATGGAAGAAAATTCTACATTTGAGTTAGAGGTTAGGAAAAATAAAGATGTGTTTTTGTCCTAAACAAGCTCGTAAGAATCCTCCCTGTGGGTCCCTCGGGGTCCATGCAGCCCAAGAATAGGACATCTGAGATAAAGACAGACTACCGCTCCTCCGCGCCTTCCTGGATGACTTCCCTTTGAGGAACCACCTTTAAAGGGACAGAGTAAAGAGCCAGCGGGCTCTTTGATTCTCAGGATAACCAAACATCTGAACAATATTATGTGCACAATAGACAAGGAAACTGCAGGACTGACTTTGGTTATAAAAGAGAGAGAGAGAGAGAGTGAAGCGTCCTTTTCCATGATGATTGGTCGTGGAGACAAAAACTAGATTTCTTCTGCAAACTATTTTGGCCCCCGGGCCCCTAGCCTAGTGCTTCCGTGTTGCAGACACTCAATATTATTTCCTGAATTAATGATCACAGGGGCAGGGATTGATGAACTTACAGATGTCAAAGTTGCAAAGAGCGCAGTGGACTCACATGGGTGGTTTTATTTGTTCGTCTCCAGTGTGTCCCTCCTCTCTTCTCACGCCATCTGTGAGGCTTGTTCAGAGGCTAACTTCCCTTAGAGCAGCTGGCTCTCTTGGGCATCACCAGCCAGAAGCCAGGTAGCCTTACATTCGGTTCCTTCTGCACCAAAGGCAAAGGGAGCGAGATGACTCTGTCCAAATGACTTGGCATTCACTGTTGGTTTTCACACGGAGGAGAGCAAGGCTATGTCTCCTCAGGAACTCAGCCCTCATTGGTTAATGGGTCCTTTACTAAATGCACTCAGGAGAGCCAAGCACCCTCCTCATCAGATAAGAGGTTTCGCCATTTCAAGCAACTATATTTTGTGTTAATGAACTTACATATGAATCCTACTGTCTGCCCCAAGGAGAAATAGAAAATACAAAAAGAGGAACAAATATTTATCAAATCCTACAACTCAAATATACATACAACTAATATTTTATCATATTCGCTTCAAGACTGTATTAGCTTTTTTCCTTCCCTGTGGGGATTTTTGTCAAGGAGAATGGGAAAGGGGGATTGTATATGCTTGTGATGATTTTAGCATATGCTATCTTGTTTCCTTTCCCCATTTCTTAATATAATAGCTTTTTATTTTATACATATAAATTGTGTGTGTATATATATACAATTTATATGTATATGATAAAAATAAATGTATGTCTATAATAAAAATAAACATTATGTCTATACGAAATAAAAAATAAATTAAAAAATAAAATATAATAAAAATAAATATATACGCATATATGCTTTTATTTATCAGTATTCTTTTAATGGCCACATATTAACTTATCAATTAAATGTGTTCTCAGTAACAATACCTTCTCACTATTTCATCTTTTCTCTGTTACAGACAAGGCTCCCATGATCATCTCCATCCATCTATTTTTTCCTATACTCACTTTTTCTTTGGGATGGTTTCCTAGAAGTGCAAATCCTGCATCAAAGAATGATAATTCTTAAGGCTCTTAATTTAAGTGTCAATCAAGCTGCTCTCAATATGGTTTCTTAAACTTGAATATATTGATGGCTTCTTTACCTAGTCCAGGGGAAATTCTTGAAGTCTCAAACCATTGATTTTCTTTCCTGCCAAACAAATCTGGAACTTTCTCAGTGCCAGCACTTGAGGGGCAGGATATACAGCACAATATGGTTAAAAACACAGGCTTGGAGTTACATGCATGGTTTCAAACCCCAGCTCCGCCTCTTCCTGCTGGGTGACCCGGGGCCAGTTAACCAACCCCTCTGTGCCGAAATTTCCTTATACGAAAAGTGGGGCCCAGAAGTTGATGTTGGTAAATACGATTAAATAGCCTGCAAAACTTCCTTAATAAATAATAATACTTACCACATAGGGATGCCATGAAGATTAAATGAGCTGTTATGTGTTAAGTGGTTTGTCATCTGGGATGACTTCAAAACTGGTTTTACTGTCGGCCCCTGAGAGCACAGTGTGCAGTAACTGGTCCTGTAAACACTGATAAACTTGAGGCAGAGTTTGCCATCCTATTGTTTGCTTTCTACTTGCCCTGTTTCTATATTCCTTTTTCCTCTGCTCTTGCATGATTTTGGTTTTATGGCGTATTCACACTTTGTCCTGCTCCCCGTCCGTGAACGTGGGGGTCACCGTTTTTTCACGGCTGACTTAGAGATCTCCGCCCGCCTGCTTGGCTCACCAGTTGAATTCACCTCATTCGGACAACGCAGGAACTGCTTCCACCTCCCTTGCAACTCATTTGCTATTGTCATTTATTCGAATTGCATACATATTTCATACCTATTCAAATATTAGTATCTTAGATTTGTAGGGTCAACATTCATGTCAATTTACAGACACAGACGCCTTTTCTTATTCTTCAGTCCTTCCTGCAGCTCCAAGTCCCCATCTGGGATCACTTTCCTTCCTCCTGAAGAATGATTTTTATGTTTCCTGCCCTTTAATATTGTGCTAGTAAGTGCAAGCTTACCAGTGACAAATTCTCTCTGTTGTTTGTTTTTATGAAAATGGCCTTAATTTGCCTTCATTCTTGAAGAATATCTTTCACCCAATATAGAATTCTAGGTTGGAAATTAACTTAAAGCATTTTGAAAATTTTCTTTTATTACATTCTGGCTCCTATTATTTATTTTATTCTATATTTCATTTTAAATTTTATTTTATCATTTTATTAATTTTACTTTATTGTTTTTATTTATATTTTACAATTTGTGTTATTTTATTGTTTATTTTATTTTACATTTTATGTGTTTAATAATTATATTTTATTTTAAATTTCATTATTTTATTTCATTATTTTGATTTATTTTATTTTTGGGGGTGACAGCCGTCAGTCCACTACTGCTCCTTTGAAGTCAAGACACTTTGAAGTGTCTTTCTTCTTCTGGTCACTTATAAGATTTCTTCTCATTGTCATTGATTTTCAGCCATTTCCTCAGGTGTGATTTTCTCTGGATTGATAATGCTTCTTGAATCTCTACCAGTTTGGAAATTTGTCGACCACTACCTTTGTGTCCATCCCATTTTCTTTCTTTTATTCTTCTGGAAGGGACTTCATTACCTGTATGACAAATCTCACGGTGTTCCCTTTGTCTCTTACCCTTTCTTCTGTGGTTTTCATTCTTTTTTCTTTATATGATTTTTCTGGGTATTTTCTTTGAATCTATCTTTCAATCCACTGATTCTCTCTTATTCTTTAATATGCTTCACTCTTTCCACTGTTTTTAATTTCAGTTATTGCACTTTTCAATTCTAAAATTTCCCTTCAGTTATCCTGACAGTTCCCAATTGTTTTTCAAAATTCTTCATCTTTTCTTGCATCTCTTTGATGATTTACACTGTATTTTAAATTCTGTTGTTGGTAACTCTAATCTGGAGTCCTTCAGGGTCTGCCTCTATTGTTTTTTCTTATTCTCTCCTAGGTCTCGATATTTTTGATGAGCTACCTGCTGTATGTAAAAAATTATAAAATTTATTTAAGACTGTAATTTCCTAAAGAGATGATTTACTTTTGTTTGCGGCCAGGAGCACCAGCATTGTAGGGTCAATGTCAAGGACTGAGATGATCCTAAGGCAGGCTTTGCTCCCCCAGGGCTGTGCTGCTTCCACTCACGCTGGCTCCAAGGACGTAGGACTTGGTTGTCTCAACCCAAAGCATGAGAGGTTTTCCAAGCCCTTCCTGCTGGGGGGCCCTGAGCTCTGATTTTTTTTTCTCCGACTCACTGTGTGAAGTTGGAAAAAGCTCTGCATATATTTTCAAGTTCTTAGCTCCCTTTTCCAGAATCCCATTCACCTTTAGAATCAAAATGATCCCAAATGCTGGGACCATCTCTGTGTATTTCTATCTTCTCCTGGATCCTGGCCTTGTAAATCTTCACTGCGCTGACAACTCTCCAAAGACTTCAGTTACTTCAATTAGATGGGAGGTGTGTGTGTGATCTTCCTCCTTCCCTTCAGCAGAGACTTGGTTCAAATCATCTGCATCACCTAGTCTATTATTTCAAGAAGTAGAAGTTTGGAGTCAAGTTATTCAAAAGTACGGCTTTCTAAATTATTGTTATGAAAAGAGATCCAGGGGAAAACTTTTTAATTTCAATACTTCCAAACTTATTTTACTACAGATGGCTTTGTTTTTGTGAAGCAGCCCATAGAACAAATGTCCCATGGCATCTCAATTTACAAAAGGCTTAGATTTCAAAAGGCTGTGTCTCAGAACTTTGCCTTGTAAGTTCAAAGTGGTGTTGAACAAGGAGCCATTGTATTCACGTTTATGCAAAGTGAAGTTACGAGAGAAGAACTCTGTTTGATGGTTTTGTTGTGACTCATCCCACTCCATGTAACAACTGTCATTCTTTCACCACTTTTTTTTTTTTTTTTGGATTATTTCTTCTTTTATTTTTATTGCAGTAGTACACACGAAGAACATGGGATTGGTCAAGAAGGCACTTTGGGACAGGTATGTAATAACATTTTAAAACAGGTTTTATTTTTCATCATTTTGTAACAAGCATTCATGTGTGTGTAACTCTATACAATGTTATCTAGTGTATGGAACCACGATATGGAACTGTTCTGTCACCACAAGGGAACTCCCTCATGCTGTCCTTTTGTCGTGGTACCCACCATCCTTGTTCCCTGGCAACCCCCAATCTATCCTCCATCTTTGTAATTCTGTCCTTTCAAAAATATTGTATAAGTGGAATCAAACAGCATGTACGTTTTTCACTAAGCACAATGTCCTTGAGGATTCTACCCAGTAAGAACATTTTTACTTAATCCAATGTCCTTTCTATCATATCCTTAAAAGGTGCCATTTTCTATTGTCTTTTTTTTTTTTTTTTTTTTTTTTACAGGTAAGACAGAAAACTGTCTAAAAATGCTAAGTGAATTAGTGGCAGATTTCTTTCAGTCTAGTTCAGAGTTACATAGAATAGAGCTTGTTTCTCCTAAGACCAGTCCTTCTTGCTTCCTGACTAGTTTGGAACAACAGGTCAGCTGAAGGTCATGGTTGATAAATAGAATCCACTGAGTATTTAATCAGAAGTTTGTTATACAAAAATCAAATTTTTCTTGACTTTGCCTGCAGCAACTATCACAGTATCCCACTAAGTATGGACTACAGAGTGGGTTCCATGGAAATCATTCATACACTTACTGTTGAAAGAATGTCTAAATAGAATTTCTAATGTCTGAATAGAATTTCTAAACTCTTAGCTCAAGAGTGGATTACTTCAAAAACAAGAAATGAATGCATTGACTGTGTCTACAAGTGACGTTTTCTAGTTTTCTTCTTTATCTTCTCTCAACTTTGGGGGTTGGCTTAAAGGTCACCAAGTTTGGAATGAACCTAATAAAATTCAACAGCTTTCTGCAGTGGTGGAGAATGTTTTTGGAGGGGGCAGGAATATTTCATGAAGTCCAAGAGCAGACATTAACAATCTGAGGCTTGTAGAATCCCGTAAGAACTCTTGAAGAATCTTAAAAAAAAAAAAAGTACTGGATACAAAGAGGCCTAATTGATCTCTGTAGCCCATGTTTTCTCAAATGATCCCACAGAGCCATCCAGTGTAGCTCAAGGAAGCCTTTCACACCAGTCCTTACCTGCTGCAGACTTTCCCTGTGCGAGGCCCAGGAGAACATCCAGGGACTAGTGACACAGGAGGGGCGGGGGCAGGGAACAACCATTAAAAGAATGACCCAACAATTAGTACCAACATGGCGGAAGATTCAACTCCCAGTAGACCTTGAGCTTCATTGTACTCTCATTGTAATACAATAGCTGCTATATGGCCCTCCCACAGGTGCCATGGCAATTTAAAGGCTGACCATAAAAGGCCAAAAAGTGGGTGATGGCCCAATGCCTGGGACTCCCAGCCCCTTCCCCAAAGTAGTTGGAATAATCCTTTCACTTATTAGCATATGAAATTACTGAGTCCATAAAAACTAACAACCGCACACCTCATGGTGGCCCTCTCTTGCCTTCTGAGACCGCCTGCACTCTGTGGAGTGTGTATCTCTTTGAATAAATCTACCTTTACTTAGCTATGGCTCACTCTTGAATTCTTTCCTGCAAGAAGCCAGGGACCCTCACCTGGTGGGGTGTGTCCCAGGGACTCGCCCAAGACCTGGGACACGACCATCCTCTTGTGCCCCATTTTCCCGTATCACTGTATAAGCTCCACCTGAGTGCTGATTAGTCTGTAGCAAGTGTAGAGACACTTGGAATGGTAGAATTTAGCAACAAGAACGGAAGAGCATCATTGCACAGAATCTTACATGACTGACTTCTTCCTGACCAAACATCCCCCTGGAGTCATATTGTTTGGGAGAGTATGAAACATTCTTCCCGTCACAAGCAAATGTAGCAAAGTAATTTTAACTGAAGGAACCACAGCCAGGAAAACATTCACTCTCTCAGGCACATTCCCTCCAGAACTACCTTCATATGCATCTTCAGAAATGTGTTGGATACTGACGCTGGGGCCATGCTTAAATTTGTGTTCTCCTCTATAGATTCAAGGGCTGATCTTGTATTTGGGAAAATTAACTCTTGTCATTTATGCACATCTGTGATAACAGGTGAACTTCTCTCCCTTTAGGACTGTTTTCAATTCATTGAGTTCTTTTCCTCTGATGTTCTACCATCATGCCTGGTTTTTTTTAAACTTGGACTCACAAGCAATTTGCCTTGTAAGGTATTTTTTATCAGTTTGAAATATGATAAACATTATAGTGGTTTAGCACAGATTTGGAAGTTGGAAGGTGTTTATCTAAACAGAGGGAGACTTTGAAGACCTTGACATTCTTCCATTAGTGCTTAAAGATTGGTTTTTCCACCAAATGAGGGAGACCTGTAAAATCCCTCAGCAAGAGAGAGGTAGCAGCTGGGAAGAAAGGTCTTGCCTAACCTTACTGATTTGTAGTTTGGAGGGCGGACTCAATTTAAGATGTGGAAAATTTAACTTGCAGGAAATAGGCTGAAATGCTGGATATTGAAGATAATGTGTCCTTGGCAAAAGGCAATATCCTTTTTCTAGGAAGAGAGCTTAAACAAGCCTTATTTAAAATAAAATAAAATAAAAACACAGGGTATATTGGGCACCAAATACGTCTTAAACAAATAACGCTTGGGTGAGTTAACTGTAAAGGTACCAACTGTGCATTAAATTTTCCTCTAAATAAAAAACCCATGGGTATAACAAAAACTAAGGTGGAAAATTAATAGCTTTTTTTTCTCACACAGTAGGGTAGAGGCCACCCACCCAGTCTGGGGGTCCCGCACCTCTCATATTTAAAGTAGATCAAAGATCTTGAGAAACTAAAGCTGACAATCTCAGGATATTTTTGTAACCCAAAGAGGGAAAAATTGTTTTGCAGTTTCCATTACGCACAGAAAAGCGATTAATTTTATTGGGAGGGAGAAGCTTATAATATTCAAAGAAACCATATTAAGTGCATATATTGCCCCTCATTTTATTCATGGCACAAATGCCAAAATGCTTCATGGCAATGCTAGGGAAGGAAGGCGCATGGGAAATGAATATTTTCAGTAATCTTTTATTTAGGTTAATCGTTTGTAGATATCTACTGACTTCTCAAAAATGTCAATGTCCCTAAAGGTAAATTAATATTGTTGTTCTTTACAGCAAATGGCCATCCATGGTTTTCAGAAAGACCACGAGATAAAGTATAAAATGTTGCCTTAAAAGACCATCAACAACAAAGAGTCTGTTTTGCAAAAACCCCACCCGTCTAACAATGCGATCATTTTATCGACTTTTCCTTTGGAATATTCCTTCCCGAGATGGGGCTGCCCTGACTTGTAGAAACAATAAACAATCTTGAGAGATTAAAATAAATGACTGCAGGCTTCTTTTAATTTTTCTGCAAACCTTCTGTGAGAATAAAAGAATCACTATCCTTAAGTCACTGGAGAATTACATCATTGATCAACTATGTCCCTAGTGGGTAAGAGCTCAAGGTGAGACATGGCGCTTGTGAAAGGAATTGCTTCTTTGGTAAAACCCCTCAGCAATTAAAAGCTCCAGACAAAGGGCCTTCTCTCTCCATCTCTTGCACCCTCCACCCTTGCCCACCTCAACGGGGAAAAAGACCAAAAGTTTGGTGGTGGGAATGTGACATAATTCTGGTAATATTTTTCCTCTCTCTAAGGTTAATCGTGAAAATATTATGAGTTGTGGGTTTGAAGTGGTTTTGGCTAAAGTGTTTTCAAGCATTACCAATGTTGAACATTTTGAGAAAAACTTAGCGAATTGAGTTGAAACTTCATTTGTGACTTTTTTTTTTCCAGCTCCTCTGCAGTGAGTTTTGGTTCATCTTGGAGACACTTCTGGCGCTGGTTCTATGGTGAGGTTCCTGAAAACCACTGCAGAGTCACCATTATGATGGAAAAGAAAGCAAGCTACTAAAAAAAGTATCTTCTGTTCAGCGGACAAAGACCTTCCTGGGGGAACAGAGTTGAGGTTGGGAGTCTAGACAGCTTTTCTCTGGAAAATGAAATGAAATGCCACAACCCATCAATAGGATTCTTTAAGATTCGCTTTGGGCAAAGAAAACTATCTGAATTTGTGCTTCTGGGCTAAGTTATTGCCTATGTCAGTTTGAGGGGTTGATACGACCATTGGCAAGTGAAAATGCTTTTACCATTTGGTTAACTCGCCTGGGAGTGTTAACGATGACGGTGATGAAATTGATACTAGTGGCCGAAAGTGAGGGCTGACTCTGTGCTGGCTCCCCCACCAAGCATTTGATGTGCAAATCCCCGGTTAAACTTGTCAACAATTATCTGAGATAAATACGATCATTCCCACAAAGCAAAAGGTCGTAAAATCTTACCCCATGTGCTCATGGTTGCACAACCAGAAAGGGATGCAGCTGAGAAGGGACTGTAGATGTCTCTGAGCCTTTACCCATTCTATGATGGTCTTTTACGTCTGTTATATGAAGGTTTTGTACAAAACTTTCCATTGAAAAAGTGAGAAACATTCAGACTCTACCAGCTCTCCCAAACCAGTCTATTTTCACTTAATCAGTTGTTACGATGAACTGAGTCATGTCCTCCCCCAAATCTCATGTTGAAGCCCTAACCCCCATGGTGACTGTAATTTAAAGATAGGGCCCAAAAGGAGGTAATTAAAGTTGTGGGATCATAAGTGTGCAGTCTTGATCCCAGAGGATTAGTGGCCTTGTAGGAGACACCAGAGTGCTCTCTCCTCTGTCTCTGTCTCTGTCTCTCTGTCTCTGTCTCTCTCTCTGCCACATGAGGACAAGATCAGAAGGCAGCTCTGCAAGCCAAGAAAAGTGTCTCACCAGGAACCAGATCAACTGGCACCTTGATCTTGGACTTTCTAGCCTCCAGAGCTGTGAATAATAAGTTTCTATTGCTTTGGCCACCCAGTCTGTGGTCTTTTATTGTTGCAGCCCACTCAGACTAACCAACTGTCAAAAATAAGAAAGGAGGGAAGAAATATAAGAAAAGAATAAAAAAACAGAAGCAAAAGAAAGAAATCAAGTCACTCATAAACACATACATTGTTAGAAAAGTGACCCTTGAGGTCCTTTGTCCACTGTAACCAGCTGGCGGCAGAACAAAGACCACGATTTATGTCAAGTTTAATCAATTTTGCTCTTTAAAAGATTTGGTTTAGAAATAACCAACGGGCTGGTTCATTTTTGTAATTTTTTAGACATAGCTATATTTGAACACAGTAAGGTGGTAGAATGGTGAAGTGAGTTCTAAGTTTTCAATAAGCATTCTATTCAGTACTTTGTTCCCAAATCATTATAATTCCATAGCAATGCTTAAAGGAGGGACATTTGGACTAGCATGTAATTTTCCAAAGCATCCAGAGAAAATACACCTAGTGCCTTTAATTGTCCATGTTCAGAAATGCAATTTGTATTTTCATCTTACTGGGTTAAAAGTGTATTTCAGACAGGAAGAGTCTGGAGCTGCACATTAGCCCGGGACAGTCGCACTTCCGGCCACCCCGCCTGCGATCTGAGGCTGCAGCCGCCCCAGGCACCCTGCCAGCGGGGGAGAGGATTGTAAATCCGGAGAGGGAAATTTTGCAAACCCTTTATGCTTAATTAAAATAAATTTGGAGAAATATACTTAGGTAAGGAGAAATTCACTGCTTAATAGTATGGCTAAATATCACCCTTCCCAGAAAAAAAAAAAATTGTAAAATTGCAATAGGGCTATGCATGTGAAAACTTGTCAGGAATCCTGGCCAGTGAATCAAACCAGGCGCTTTCATCAGACTTTCTCATCAAAAGCAGCGAAGGATGCTTTTGTATTCCAGGTGTAATTTCCAGACACAGAAGGAAGTTAAGGGGTTTTCTTTTTTTTTTTTAACATTTTTTATTGATTTATAATAATTTTACAATGTTGTGTCAAATTCCAGTGTAGAGCACAATTTTTCAGTTATACATAAACATATATATATATTCATTGTCACATTTTTTTCTCTGTGAGCTACCATAAGATCTTGTGTATATTTCCCTGTGCCACACAGTATAATCTTGTTTATCTGTTCTACATTTTGAAATCCCAGTCTACCCTTCCCACCCCCCACCCCCTTGGCAACCACAAGTTTGTATTCTATGTCAGTTAAGCGGTTTTCAAGGGCAGAACTGTCAGTGATTTTAGCACTGTCTTTGCTGTTTCCCAAAATGGAGAACGGAGCATAAAGAATAAGAAGTTAGGAAGGAAATTTCAAAAGCTGTAACTTTAAAAAATGCTTCCAGTGTTCAGGGGAGGGTTTAAGGCGTGGCCTGGGGTTCTGTTGGAGAGATGGCAGTCAGGTCTGCACTGGGCACAGCCTCTGGTTTCTCTTGCTTTCTTCAGACTCTGCCAACTTCTGCAGCTGCTACAGGACAGGTGAGAAATTGGCAGGGACGCTTGCTCTGGAGGAAATCAAGACTTTAGATTGTGTTAAAGGCACCAGAATGAGACTTCCATTTCATGCAAGCCAAAATGTTCAATTCCAACATTTCTAAGAAGAGTGTGTTTTATTTCTGCCCACCTTTCAGGCTATGGTTCATGCCTTGGGGCACGTGGCAACTTCTTGCCCATCACCAATGCTAACCAAACCAACGAAATTTTAGGCTTGACGTAAATCTAAGCTTTTTCTGGGAAACTTCCTCCTAAGGGCCCTCTAGACTGCTTCCCTTGTCCACAGGACTCTTCTTTTGGTAAATTAATATCATCAACAAAATTCTTTGAAAGGCATCACTATTTAGCCTAATTAAAGCAATGTAAAAACTATCAACATTGAAATTTTCAAGGTGAATGTTTCCAAATGAAATGTACTCACTTTGAAAATTGTTCATAAGCTTATTTGGGGGACAAAATAATTAAATCATTCTAGATTCGAATCTACCACGCACTGAATCTATTCAGGAGGCTTGCTGCTATTTTCATAACACAAGGAGTGAGTGTTTGTTTATTCATTTATCTTGTCTGGCCTAAGACATTGTGCTGGTACAGGGAGATGTCATCTGTGGTCCCCCCTGTTCTTGCATCTCTAAGTTTCAGTTCTTGTTCTGTAGCAAATGTCTGTGGTCGACATTCTATGGAAACACCTCTTTACAATTAAGTGCCGTTTCCTTGGTACTGGAAATAGACCCCAGTTGACTCATGGGATGATTTCTAATAGAGATGACGTTACTGTTTTTTTATATTGTTATTATGATGGGTAGGTACGCTGAAGAAATGCTGAAGAGGAAACTTTACTATTATACTATATAGAAGAAACTATACTAACTTTACTATTTCCGCTGCATTATTTTAAGAAAAGAGTACGTGCCACAACGACGGAAAAACACGTCTGAATCACACAGCTGTGCAGTGGCAAGACCAGGTGATCAGTCCTCCCGGTTTGTTAGGGCTGTCCCAGGTTTAAAATGAAAATTTCTGTATCCCGGGAAATCTCTCAGTCCCCAGTACTGAACCCCAAACTTAGGTTTCTGTTGCCAATGCATACATACTCGGGCATGTGAAAGAATGAGCACGTGTGATGTATCGTTTGGTACCTTTATTCATTCTATATACGTGAAACATTTTTATATCAATACATGTAAGTCTGCAATATAATTTTTAATAGTTTCACATTATCCCATGGTGTGGATCTACCAAAACAAAGTTTATTTCACCAATTGTCTACTGACGGATGTTGGATTATTGCCAGATATTTGATATCATAAAAAATCCAATGATGGGAAAGATCTTTACACATACATCTTAATACACTTGTCTCTTAGGATAATTTGTTTAAAGCATTACCAGATCAAAGAGCATGCACAAATTTTAAGCTTTTGGTATATTGTCAAATTGCTCAGCAGAAGTGTTATGCCAATTTACTTTACCACCAGGAGCCCCATCCTCCCCAATAAAGGATTTTATCAATCACTTAATCATTCATAATTTGATAAGTGACTATCAATAATTCATTAATGTTTTTATTTATATTACTTTAATTATTAAGGAGAGCAAATAATTTTACATTTTAATTGGTCGTTTAAATCTTCTATGTAATTTTCTATTCATAAGTTTTTATCGTTTTATTAGATTATTCATCTTATTAATTTCTAAAGATGCTTCAAATAACTCTATCATTTACATTATAAGCATTTTTCCAAGTTAATGTTTGTCTATTTATTTATTTATTATCTTTTTGGCAAGGGGAGTTAATTAGATTTACTTGTTTATTCATTTTTCAGAGGAGGCACTGGGGATTGAACCAGGACCTCATGCATGCTAAGTATGCGCTCTACCACTTGAGCTGTATCCTCCCCCTTTATGTTTGTCTATTAATTGCCTTCATTTGTTGTTTGTAGTGACAGAGACCATGTAGATAATTTTGATTTCTAAATAGTCAAATGTTTTATTGGATCCAAAATTTTAAATGTGAGACATTTTTTTCTTGAGCTAAAGTAATTCGAACCTTTTCCTGTATATTTAAAAGAGAGCTCTTACATTCAGGCGTACGGGCCTCCCCATAATGCAGTGACCGGAGGCAGAGTCAGAAGGCTGGGACTCAGAGTCTGGCCCCGCGCTGCCCCCAGTCAGTGGCTGGCTTTGGACATGGTTTTCACATGTGTGAGATGAACCTCCTCAGGTCCCTGAAACTCACCACATGTCGACAAAGCTTGCTCTCCACGGATGGTTTTCAACCTAGGCTGCCCACAGTGATCGCCTGGGGCGTGATTAACACCCTGGACATTCAGGACACATCCCAAAGCATGTAAATTAGAAATCTCTAGGGCGGATTCAGGCATCCCCAGTTTTCTAAGCTCCCTGGTGATTCCCGTGTGCAGCCAAGCCTGAGACCATGGATCTGGACGGATGTTGAGTTTCCCAAACTTGCCTGATGATTTCTTTAATGGCTTACCAAGATCTGGCCTGAGGATCTGGAATATACTAACTCTGTGCTGGTTCCTGAGAATCTATGTCATTTGCAAGCTTTTCCACAATTTGTATTTTAATAGCATTCCATTAGTCTGATGGTCTCCCTGGATGGTCTTCTTGCTGCCCTGTTATTGCAAAGCTGAAGTTATCAGTGAAGACTTGAATTATATCCTGGGGATGAGCATTCTGACACTGGTCTGCTTCTTTGACACCATCACAGATTATTAAAACTGTTTTAAGACATTGGGGATTTTCCATTCTAAATCCTTAAAAAGACTGAGGAAGGTACACAAATTCAGCCTGCTATTGAATGGCAAAACCAGAGAGAGGACTCAGGTACCCTGGCCCTAACCCAACACCGTTCCCACCTCCTCCTGCCTCAGTCTCTTCATCTATGAAATGGGGGCAAGCGTGTCTCTGGCCCTTCCTCTAAGGAGGGCTCCGAAAGCCGGTGAGGTAACGTCTGCAGGGCTTGGGAGTGACGCAGATGAAAGGCACCGAACCGTAATGAGTACAAAGTACTATTTTTCATATTACACTTTAAAGCTCTGTCAATGTTGAAAGGACCTTTTTATATAAACAGGCAGAAACAACAGTAAAAAGGAAGTAACCCCTTTATCCCGCTTTTTATATTCCCAGACTCCTGTTACCCATTAATTTTTCTCAGTGTTGCATCAACAGCGCAGTGACCCGGCTGCAAGCAGGAGGAAAGGGCGTGTAGGTGATACAGCGCTGCTCTAAATGCTGCGCTCGCCGCTTCCGCCCTGGCTTTGCCAAGCAGGACTCGCGCTAAAATAATTCTCTGCCTGATGATCTGCTTCATGCCCGTCTACCCCGCCAGACCGTGGGCTGCATGAGGACAGGAACAGGTACAACGTATGTTTCATACCCCTGAAGCCTGGCACGGTGTCTGTCATGGGGATGTTTTGAATAAATAAACACCTGAGCGTGTGAATGAGTGACCCCAGTGAAAATGCAAGGCTCATTGCTGAGTGAGGCTGACAGGGTGAGTCACTCTTAAAAGCAAAAAGGAGAGTTTGTACTTGAGATCCGCACCCTTTACTCAGAGAAATTCATGTTTTCCTGGGCACAGTATCCTTTTATCATTCCCGCCTCTACTTGTACCTTGCAAAATGTGCGTGTGATGCTCGCTTCAATACTTGTCGCTGGGGTACACAGGAGGTAAGGATTGGAGGCTGGAGTAGTTTGTGTTCCTAGTTGTTTTGACTAAATTATACATTGTAGGTAAGGGACCGCCTTTTTAGTTGAGGATCTGCTGGGTGATAATATGCATTGCCTCATTTGTCATCACTAAAACCCTGGGAAGTAGGTTATTACTGACCCCATTTTGAAGATCAATAAATCAAGGCTCAGAGAGTTTACGTAACTAGCACAAGGTCACACAGCTAAGCCTTGACTCAAGTCATCAGGTTCTTAAATCCCTTTTCTTTCTGCTGTAATCACATTGCCTTTCAGCCCCATGAACTTAAGAATTTTTTTTTTTCTAGATGGTCTCGTTTGGTCAGAAATATGTAGGCTTCTGGAATGACAAAGTGGCTTGGTGTTTGCAGTGGGTGATGGTCAGCACATTTAACAGCACACGTGGCCCAGCCCAACCAGTAGACAGAAACTGGTAAAACCACCAGCTTTCTCCATAGGTTTTCTAGATGAAATACGAGACCTCAAGGTAACTTTGATTTTCAGATAAACAACAAATAATTTTTCAGTATAAGCAAAACTCGGAACAGACTTATACCTAAACAAACTATGTGTGGAGCTGAAACACCTGGGCTTCCAGCCTGACCTCACACATGTACTAAGCACACAACACAGAGCAGCTCCCTTGATCTTCACTAGTGAACCCTCAGTTCACTGGGTCTTGGTGGCTGGTTTCTGGTGACAATGGAAGAGTCAGTTGAATGGCATGGTGTTGATTTAGTGTTTAAAAATGAGTTGTTTTATTTTCAAAGCTTGAACAGTCGTGATTGGGGCAAGCATCTCACCTCTAGTCAACACCTGGCCCTGCATCCTGTTGTAATTCCTGTGTAGTCTGTTATGATTTTATTTTTATGAATGAAATGAATTTGCATTTTCATCCACTCATATGCATTCATATAAATGAATATAAATTTGCAACCCAAGGTAAAACTGCCCTCTTTGCTGACGGGAAAAGCAATGAAAGTTTGAAAACTAAGACAGAACAACAGCATTATTAAAATATATGTTAATATTAAAACTAAACCTGCACTATGATCATCATAGTATTATTTGTAACAAATACTAATATACTACTCATCGCGTACTAAGAAATACATATTAAAACCATCCAAATGCAAAAAGACTGGTTCAACACAGTTCATGCTAGTTTTTCCTGGTTGTGGGCCTCTCGTTCATTTTTCTTCCCTTCCTCCACATCGACATTTTGAAATTTTCTACAGTGATCACGTACAGCTTTTATAATCAGAAAAAAATAAAAAGAAATTACTTTTAAAGTTTAATCATGACCCAAGAACTTGCCAATCTATCAGAAAGACAGAGGATGAGGGAAATAAGGTTAAAAATGAATCTTCTTCATGAGGGAACAGTTACATTCATGGAAAAATGCGGCAGTTAAACTCAGAGTGAAAATGGTAGCAATGGCTCACTGTAGAGTGGAAATAATCAGTCAACCAGCCCAGTGTTTTGTCTACATGACATAAATAACTGTTTGAGCTGGGTTTTTTTTTTTTTTTCCACTCCATCGGCCAATTTAAGGGTACTGTGAACAGAAGATTTGATTAATGTTTCCAAAACTCCAGTTTAGTGCAACGTGTAGCTTAAAATTGACTGTTAATGTCCTTGAACCCCCATCTGTAATGGTACCCACAGGAACAAACACGCCACCTTAATTACCGTCCCTCCCAGGGCACCCTCTGCCTGCGGAGCCAACCCGGGAGATACAACACGGGTGTGTCTTCTCCCTTATAGCAAGGGTGTGTTGTCTCCCCTTGAGAACCTTGGTTTATAAAGGGGTAAGAGTTTTTAATATATATGCAAAGGACGATAATGAAATGCGTCTGGCCAGAATATAATCGGGAGAGATTCCATCTAGTTTCAACAACTCAGGGTGCCAGGGCTGAAGCCATTTTTACCGTAACTCATATTTTCAGCCATGTGAAGTTGCCGCCCACACAGGAAATGACTTGGAACAGGTGGTCCTCCGAGCTTGCTGGTCTCGTCTGGCTCCCGGGTGATGCTTGTGGGCTACTGAGTCACTGACTAACTATGAGCCTGAACAAAAGGCTCTCAGATAAGCGCGAGGTCAAGACCCAGAGAGAGGCAAGGTGTAGCCAGTGACTGTCTCTGCGTGCTGGCTGTTCAGCCGGCGTTGATGGATGAGCTTCCTTGGGAAACAATGCCCCCTTGGTTTGTGCTCCTCTTTGCTCCCCAAGCACCTGGTGGCCGCGGGACGAGAAAGAACAGGTGAGGCGAGAGCCATTGCACACCTCAGGTTTTAATGAATGTAAACGCGCTAGGAAATACACGCGTTGGCGTCCCTGCTGGCAGGGACCGTGCGCTATCTCATTTGTCAGGTGTCTGAGCTATGCACGTCCGTGGATGTGTGTGCTGGGCGCGAGGTGCTTCCACATCTTTCGATCCCTTCCTAGGCTGGAAGGTAGTGGTGTGACACTTCCCATTTCACAGGTGATGGAACCAAGGCTCTAGGAGCTCCTGTCCTTAGCTTTAGTTTTCAGAAAAGGGAAAAGGATGGTGTCAGGGATTGAACTGTGTCCCTTTAGAAAAGATGTTTTTAGTGCCTGACTGCCAGTACCTTGGAATGTGACCTTATTTGGAGATGGGGTCTTTGCAGATGGAATTAGCTCAGGCGGGTCACCCTGGAGCAGGACGGGCCCCTAATCCAACAGGACTTACAGAAAGGACTTCACGGGAAGAGACAGAGACACAGGGAGAAACCCGTGCGACGATGGAGGATCCGGGTGATGAGGCTACAAGCCAGGGAATGCTGAGGGCTCCCAGGAAACCACCAGAAGCTGGAAGAGGCGAGGAAGGATTTCCCTACCCATTTCAGAGGGAGCCCAACCCTGCCGACCCTATAAACTCAAATTTCCAGCCTCCAGAATTGGGAGTTAATGAATGTCTGTTGTTGTCAGCCTGGTTTGTGACACTTCGTTGAGGCAGCCCCAGGAAACTCGGATGGATGGCTTTCACCATTCCCAGAGAATCAGAACATCGTGCCAAGTCTGCGGACTGCGAAACAGAGGCTTTTGAAGTCTTCAAAAAAGTACCAATTTTCATTTCACCTAGATAAGTAAGCCTTAACAGGATCACTTTTATCAGCTGAACACAAGAAGTAATGGCTAGTTTGCATGTCAGTGACCCAAATACAAATGCCATGAGTGGATTAAAGTACAGCCAAGAGGTAGGAATAAAAGTAAGTGGCTGTTAGGAAGTACAGACGTGAGAAGGTTCTAGAAGGCTCACCGAGCAGACCCTTGAGATGGTGAGTTAGGGGCTTAGGAAGAAGACCCCAGGTGAGGCCCCCACCACCAGTTGCAGAGTTAAAGGGACACTGGAAGACCATCGCCTTCACTTCTTACACCAAGTATAGGTTCAGGGTGTTCTGAAAGCACCCTTGGGTTCTAGAACTCACTAGAAGGACACCCAGCACTTACTGAAAGCTGTTATCCTCTTAGCTACGTTTGTTAAAGGAAAAGAACACAGATTAAAAGCAGCCAAGGAAGGAGAGGCGCAGGGTGGGCTCCAGGAGAGCAGCAGACCCAGCGTCTCCAGGCGCCCTGTCCCGGCGCTCAGGACAGCGTCCAGGACAGCACCGTCCTCCCAGGAGTGCTGGGGGATGCTCACCTGAGCCTAACAGGGGCCCAGAGTCTTCCCTGGGGCTCCAGCACACCGGTGGGGTTGAGTGGCAGAGCTGGTACCAGGGGACCCAGACCCCCTACCCTGTAGAAGTGTGTTGCTGTGGCTCACAGTCCCCAAACTGAATCACACTGTTATTCTCTCGCTGGTCCAAGGCCCGGAGGCAAACACAGACACCCCTATCAGGCCTGACATTCCAAGGGCTTAGCGATTGCCTCCCAGAAACCAAGGGCAAAGGCCAGGCCTCTCCTTGCGCAAGTTTAAATTCTTCACTACCCCCAATTAGACACAGACCTCCCTTTTTCCATCTAACCTTACCCCAGGGAGACATCTCAGCTTCCTCTACTCAGGGAGCAAGCTCTCCTCCACGTGGACCCCCAGGATGGGGAGAAACAGGGCGACCCCAGCCCCTCGTGGGCTCCAGCAGGTGCTTGGAGCGGACCCAGCTCTGAGCCTTCTCACAGGTGCATCTTTTGTGCAGCTGGGTCCTTCTGACGCCCAGTGCTCATGAGCCCGATGCATTTAGGAAGAAGATGAGTTGAGCCCAGGAGGAGTAGTAAAGGCCAGAGTGACAAGGGTGGGGTGTGGGACAGAGGGACACAGGGCTAGGAGACCCCTCCCCCCATCGAGGTCAGAGCCTGCGATTCTCTGCAGCGTTTCCAGTGCCAGAGATGCAGGGAAGACAGGGGTCTTCCCTCGGTTCAAGTTGGTGGTGGGCGGCGGTGGGGGTTGGGGGATATTCCTTTCTTCCTTATGATCTTGTTTTACTCCAAGATACAATGCATGTGACCCTCCCTTCTGTAACCAAGTTAACTGAAAGAAGCAGCAGGAAGCGCTCCTTCAGAAGACTGTGACATCTTTCCTTCTGCTCTGACATCCTCCTCCTCCCTCTTTGGAAAGTTCAGAGAGTCTTAAGGACACTGTTGCCTCTCTTTGGCCCATTAGTGTTTTCATGCATCTGTCTAATTTCTTAAATTTCACCACCAAACGGTATTTTGTTATTTCCACATTTTTCATTTCACACGCAAACATTTGCTGAACATTTGAAATATTTTCACAACATGGACAAAAATGACAGAGTGAAGGAAAAAAGTTGCCTGAGCGATGCCCCCAACCCAGCTGCTGCCTCCATCTAGCTCTTCTGTCCCCTACCCCCACATTTTTAATGCAGAATATGCCCCCTCCCCCCAAAAAAGGAACAATTTTCAAAAGCAAAAGAGAAAAGAAATGGAAAGAAAACAGGAAATTCATGTAATCATTTACAGCCAATTTGAACCTTTTTTCCCCACGATTTTATGGGATCGGAAGAGATTCATGGCACGGTTAAGTGGCTGAAATGAAAAGATTTTTTCAACTAGAATGCTACAACAGCATACCTGCGGCTGACAACGGAATTAAAGTTATCAAAAGCATTTCCATGGATGCAGGAGACCTACAGGATGGAAGAAATGTGTTTCAGATCTTGAGTTTTGACCCATCATTTGAAATTCATTTTCTCTGACTTTTCCATCAGCTATGCCAAAGAAAATAGAGAAGCCAGCCCTGGTCCCATCACTCGGCTCCCCCCTTGCCTACCAGATCCACTAGCTTTCCTGTATCACCATGTGGCAACTCAGAGGCCTGAGGGTTCATATGAATACGGAGCAAGTCATCCTGGCGTCTGGTTTTCATTGACAAGAGCAGAAATTAGCATCACCTTCGGGCAGATTCTGCGTTGTATTCCATAATGCATTAGGGGCCCCTTTCTGATTTTGTTTCGTATTCTGGCTTGATAGCGCAGTTTCTCTCCACTTCAAAGGTTTTCCTCTGCCTGAATAACTCCTCCAAGCTTGAGCGTAAAAAAATGGGCCTTTTCTAAGTAGGAATTTATCTCCAAAACCAAGAAGGAATCCAAAAGGAAAAATAGTCCTTGATAATGGAGTAAAAGAAAATAAAATCATAATAAAAAACTGGATGAGAAAATGCTTCCTCTAATTTACAAAAGTCCAGACTTGGCCCCATCCTTAGATGGCGACTAATTGTTGCAAGCCTTCTGACACCAACCACTGCAACCCCGGATACTCACACAAGCTAGCTGTGAACTGTGGCTTCTCATCCATTGGGGGCATTCGCCCGGCTCGAGCTTTGCATGGCGCATTTGTGTTTTTCCACTTTTCCACAGATCCTTTATAGTATATTAATATCAGGCATAATGTCAACATTTGGAAAAGGTTTGTGACTGACGGGGCTGAAAAAGCGTGTTTCTCCAACAGCCTGTTTCTATAATCGAAGTCATTCTTCTTTAAGACTCAGACCACCATATGCTTCCACTATTTTTTTTTTTCCGTTTTTATCAGGGGACCTCAGCATGTTGGATTTCAGTATAAATTTCAAATACGTTAAGACAGTTTCAAAAATTCAAGCCAGCACAGCCCCGGCTCCTCGCGGTCCCCTCGCCTGAGAATTTATTGAGGCCTCGACGCCTCTCATCTCTAGTTGAGGTCAGCCCTAATAGTAGTAATAGCTGATGTTTATTGAGTGTTTACCATACACCAGGCTCGGTGCTAAGTGTTTTCTGTGTGTTGGTGTGTTTAGTCCTTCCAAGAACTCTATGAAGGACAGATGAGAAAACTGTAGCTTTGAAATAAGTTTAAGCAATTTCCTAAAAGGCCCAGGGCTGGTGCAACGAGCCAGCCATCCAACGTCCAAATCCAAGTTCTTCATTTTTCACCGTATTGGCCTGGACTGCCGAGTGCCCACTCACAGCACACACGCACACGTGCACGACCACGCACGTCCCAATGCCCTCCTTTAGACGCCTTCACTTCTACTGCTAGGGAAGCGGCTCCTTTTTCCATCCCCTAGTTTGCTCTCAGTCCTCATGGGGGTCAGAGGGTCCCTCTGCTGGGGGCTCTCATTGTAAAATGCACTTGACCCACAACTGACTCCTTCCAGAGCCACCCATCCACGTGAAAGAGAAATAACCCAATGCCATAAAGGTTTAATAAGCGTGTAATATTTATAATACTCATATTATTATGATAAAGGTAAAAATATTCATAGATTCCTGCCTTCAAGCCGCTCTGCAAACATCCCTCCCCCAACACACACACACACACACACACACACACACACACACACACACACACACACACAGTTTAGAACCTTGACCTTCTGGATTCCTGAACTTTGTGGGGTATTCAGGGATCAGGGAGAGGAAAGGGCTCTGAGTTATTCACGAGGCAGGAGAACCAATCTGGAAAACAACAGGAGGCCCTGCAGATGACAGTGAAGGAGGGACTTAAGAGAGATGGTGGCTGCAGGGACTGGAGAGGGTCACGTCTAAGCTGGAAGCTGATGGCCTTTCATTCTTTCCCACGGAGAGCCGCCCCCCCCCCTTTCTGCCTCTTCAGGAGACTTCACTAAGGACCGACCCGCCTCCCCGTTCTCTCCCCATCCAAGTCGCATCCCTTTCACATGCACAACTTTGAAGGGGGAAGTTGGGAGGGAAAGGCTAGTTAGACCAGGAACTAGGAGGGACGTGGGGATGAGCTCTGACCTCAGAGGGCTTGCCCTCAAGGATCTGTTGGAAGCTAATGCCAAGCAACTCTAACGCAGAATGAACACATTGCAGTGCAAGGTTGAAACGACAATGAAAAGAGGTTGAAACTTGTGTAAGGAATCAAAGAGCTGAAGATGACTTCTGTGTGGTCCTGGGCAGCTGGGGTGGGGCGTGAGTGGAGTTTGGAGGGGTGCTGTCTGTGAGTGAGGAGCGGGGCCTGACGGCCTCTCCAGAAGCACTTTCTGTCTGGGTGACCCCTGTCCTGGGGCACCCATCAGTCTTGGACAAACCAGGAGTTTGGTCAACTGACCTCTCTCAGTCAGCGAGAGCTATGGGTCCTGCCTGTTACGGTAGCGCTCCAGCCACCACGGCCACCACCACCATGGAAGGCTCCCAGACCTCCCCTTCCTAAGTGATACAGTGGAAGACCCAATGCAAAGAATAGGAGTTCTGGAAGAAGAAGACAGTATCTGTGGAGGGAAGACTTTAAAGCAATGAAAAAAATAAGAGAATTAAGTATCTCTTTGAAGCTAAGTAAGTGAGTCGGCTGGTCTACCTGGCACACATTGCTTGCGTGGTTTGGGGGTTGTCGTACGGAATTACGATTTTCTTCTTGATGCGTAGGTTAGCCTGCATTCCTGCGGGTAGAAGGCAGAGCCTCCCCTGGGCAGAAAGGCCACTTTCTGGCTTCAATCCCCAGAGGGCGGCATGGAAGCAGACAGAAGGCAGTTCCCAAGGAAGTGGGAGACAGTGCCATCTCTCTTACTTGTATGGTGTCTAGGCAGCTGTAGGGCTGAACCCCTCCCTCCTGTTGCAGTGTAAGGACGCAGCAGGTGGACTGTGAGTGGCTGGGAAACCAGCAGGTAGGCTGGAGTCACGCCGGGTTCCACGCACAGGGGCTGGGCCTGCAGCAGGGCCAGTCTCGTCACTCACGTTTTCATCATTTGTGACGTTCTGTTTCCACTTTTCTTATCTTGTCTCACGGCCTTTAGGAAAGCCACTTTGAATGTTGCAAACTTATCTCAGATACTTCAAAATAGTTCAGCAGGGTACCAGAAGCCTCTTGGGTCAACAGGGACCCAGACATGGCAGAAATAATCAGGAACATTCCCCTCACTAACCCCAAGGCAAAGAGTTGCAAAATGGCAGGAGCCAAATCTCCCTAAAAGAAGATTCTTGGTGTAGAGTCTAACTGGGTAGTTCTGGGTTTAATTTTCCACTAAGGAAATGATTTTCTTTTATGCTTTACCAACTTCTGCCTAGTTTCTGGATAATGTAGCTTTGGATATGTATTTCCTCTGGGGTAGTATTTGGCAAATTGGTTTATCTTAAGCCACTGCGTTTGGAAAAGGACCGGTGTAGATTACATGCTAAGGCAGACATGGGGCTCATCCACTTCCCGTGGAAGGACGGCCTATGGCCCTTCATACCCTGACCTATTGCTGCCTGCAACCTCTTCCTGGGGCCAAGCCTCCGATCTTGGCCAGAGCCATGAACAGCTGACCCCCTTGAATGAGAGTAACTTGAGAATGGGCAATGCAAGAAAAACTAGACTCGATGAGCAGTCCAGTTTGCATGGGCTCTGCCCACACTCTGGCCCACCTTCCGTCTCCTTCCCACCCAGGCACCCACGACATAATCTCTAGTGTCTTGCTGGGCCTGTGATGCAAGGGGGTGAAAAATGAGAAAATCAGGCAATCATTTGGATTTTATCACGTGGACATCCAGGTATCTGATATCCTGAGAGTGAAGACACTGATATCTCTAAGCCAGAAGATGTTTCTAGGTTCTTTCACATAAGCACCTTAAAATTTAACCTCAAAAAAGAGGATAGAATAGTTGTACATTTTGTGTCTTGTACTTCTGGAACATAGAATGTTCCAGAACCATCTGACCCAACCTCCTGGTAGAACCACGTGCTGCTATACAGAAGAATCAGCAAAGCTCCAACTTCTTCCAGGTCTCTTTCTCCCACATGTTGTTAAGGAACACTAACTGAGGTCATGAGCCAGGTTTGAGAAGAGTTTGGAAGTCCTTGGCCAGTGTGCACATGGAAGCAGCATCATTTTGGTGCCCTGCCCTGTTTTCCTGGGAAGTCTGAAGGTCTGAGTCCCTCACTCCTGCCGGTGGGTAGGCCAAGGAGACATTTTTCCTGCACCAGCAAGGGTCGGGGAGATGAACTGAGCAGCTTCCAGCACAGGAATAGTCTTCTTCATGTAAACAGTGCTTCCTCCTTGTGCTGTGAGGATTCCCATGAAAATGTCAAGACTAAACTTAAATCACACCAGACGAATTTGGGTTGAACATTTCGTCCAGGGGGTGAATTACTCCCTGAAGACCAGTTCAACAGCTAGACTGGAAGTTTGATACATCTCTAGGAAAGAAATATACCAAAAGATTAAATTTGGTTTAATTAAACCAAAAAAAAAAAAAAAACCCAAAAAACAAAAAACATAAGATCACCATCAACAGCAATAAATCTTTCTGAAATTTCAGAAATCAGACTTTAGCATCTGCAGCTGTTCATTTTCACAGCCCTCTTAAGATTTATACCCACGGTTTTATTGTAATCATTAATCGGGATGATCTAAGATTATGTTATTGCCTTAAAGGCTAACGCGATGAAAAGATCAGGGCATGTAATGAAGTGCAAAAATTCATCCCACTTAAGAAAAGCAATGCTTTGCTCCCAAGGGAAGACCAGACAGAAAAGGAGCTTTTTTCATGGAAGTTATTTGTTTTTGTTTAACATTCTGGATGGCAGGATAGGTCTGTGTCACGTTCACACATCAATAGCGACAAAGGGCAATGGAGCAACAGAATTCCTTGGCACAGGACCTCACTTTCCAGGGGAATACCTCCTTAGTTTAATGAGATGCATCAGTAGGTTACTCATCTAACCGAAGGGCATAGATAGGGAATTTTAAGATTTAGAGTTGGTTTCAGAGGTAATCAACCCTAAAACAACCCTGGCTATTGAGGGCTGAGAAGCTTGGATCCACAGCACTTTGGGCTCAACCATCTTTCATCTTAAGGCCTTCCATATCTGCAGCTAAAATTCTGTTTGTTGTTTTAAAAAATATCATTTTTTTTTCCTTTCTGAAATCATCGATCTCTTTTTTATTGTGGTGAAATATACATAACCTAAGATTTACCATTTTAGCCATGTTTGAGCGTACAGCTAAGTGGCATTCAGTGCCCCCACATGTTTCTTTCTTCATAACAAAGATTTAAATAAGTGTTAAGAAAGGAAATTGAGAAAGAAAATACATCTAGTATGGGTAATACAGGGAATCTAGGCACATGCTAGGTCACCACTGAGCTGGTGATAGGCAGCTAATTGCTAATTGGGAGACAGGAGATGGCACAGAATGTGCTCAAGAAACAGTTGTCCATTTAAACTAAGTTAATCAAAATATGGGGGGACTCTGTCCCAGAGCATGAAAGTCAATATTTTCTGTGAACTAGCACCTAATGCTTTCTGGAAATAAGAGCACACACTGCTTCACCACTCGCTGTTGCTTTAACAGTACCATTTGACTCATTCTTCTGCCTTTTCAGATGTGCCAATATTTTTTCATTCTTCTTTTCTATTAGCTCCCTGAAGGCAAGATTTAGGCTGTGTTCCCACTCATGGTGAGGCTCAAAAGTAGAAATAATTGACTAATTCTTAAAACTTTGAGGGCTTGTAAAAACCACAGAGATACGTTCCTTGCAGTTAATCATGTGGCCAATTGACGGCCAAGCTGGGATTAGGAAAGATGGTCGGGAAGAAAGTGAGTTTGTGGGCTCTGCTTGCGTCTCTAGCTGTAAACATGGACGGGAGAAGAGGAACCTGAGAACGAATTTTTGTCCTTCTCCCCAAGAGCAAACTGGGAAGTGAAGCTCCCGTTTGGGGTTAGTGATGTTGGAGGTCAGCGTGGACTGAGACAGGAGGCGGCACAGAATGTGCTCAAGAAACAGTTGTTCATTTAAACTGAAGTCAATCAAAACACGGGTGGACTCTACCCCAGGGCATGAAAGTCAATATTTTTTGTGAACTAACACCTTAGGCTTTCTGGAAATAAGTGTACACACTACTTCACCACTCACTGTTGCCTTAATAGTACCATTTGACTCATTCTTCAAGCATTTGGAAACATTACACAAGGTTTGAGTTACAGTGAAGTGGGAAATGAAGACTTGTTTGTACCAAGTGAAAGATGACAATGGATGCCCATTTTCAGCATATAATTGATGCTGAAACATGCCACGTCACTCCTGAGGCACGAACGCTTCAGAGCAGATGTCTCTGCAGGAAGGCACCCACTCGGCGTGGGGGAAGGAGCCCAGACGTAAGAACCGGTAGTCGCATGATCAAGGCTTGCCTCTGACACTAATTGGTGGTGGAGGCTCGAACAAGGACATAAATTCAGTGGCTCTCAGCTCCCCTTAAAGTGAGGCCATGTGGGCGGCAAAGGTTGACTCCAGCTCCCACAGAGCATTGTGACATAAATCACACAGGAAAAAGCGGGGCCACGACTTTCCTTGTGCATATCCGTTACAGCCTAAAAACTTTCCGATTGAAAACGTCCTTGCCAAGACCATAGGGATGAGGGATCTATTGGGCCCATTTGTTATTTCACGCCCAGAGCTGTCACTTGTCAACAAAGCCCCTAATACTCACATGTGTCCTGAGTGCTATGAATCTCATAGCAGCTCTCTTAAATCACCTGTTTAACTCTATACCATTTCTTAATATGATATTCACTCTCTAGGTAACCAGCGTAATCAAATCAGGACCAGCAGTACATTCATCACATGCAGTCAAGGGTCCAGTGTCCAACTTGGTCAACCAAATTTGTCCTGTCCCTTTCTAAAGGGCAGAATCACAACAGAAAAGCTCATAGGAAAAAAAAAATCCAGCAAAGAAAAACAAAAATTTTCTTATACTGACACGCATTAGTCAGAGGGTTGGTGAAATGTGTAAATACTTCTATGCATATTAAAGGCTGCTTAATGAAAACTGTCCCCTGTGCATGTTTATCCTTTAGCAGAATTTTAAAAGTAAATCTCAGTGTGTTTCATTTTCTCTTTATTTATTTTTTTTCATTTTCTGGTTTTAGAATTTAGCAGCACTTCTGTACAGAGATGCGCTCCGTGGCTGTTTCGATAAACTGCCCTGTACCCTGGTCAGTATCTTTCCACTGTGTTGACGCAGTTCACATCCCCTCTACTGTACCTCTCTGCTCTGGCTTGCACTTTTCAGAATGCTTTAGGAGCAAAATATTGTTTAAGGGTATAGGTACTTGTCATGAATAGTAAATAGGACATGGAGATACAGTGCACAAGATAATGAATGTAGACAACAGTATTGTACTGTAATTATTCCGTGTGATAGAGGTGCTAAATACTGCTACAATGACATCATATTACAAAGTATAAATGTATCAAATGAATGTGTTGCACATCTTAGATTTACACAATGTTACATGTTAAAAATGTTCAATAAAATAAAATCAAAAATAATTTCAGCAGGTGGGTTTTTATATCCTTGAGGGGAAATACGCTCTCCATGTCACTCCAAAGCTGCTTTGCCCACGAAACATCCCACCCAGAGTCTTCTCTTCATGTCAGTCCCTGCAAAAAAGATGTGACTGACCCCAATGCTAACAGCCCCTGGGATATGGTAGTGGTGAAAAAGAACAGCAGAGGCCAAGATCTTACTTTTTTTTTTCCCAATTCAATTTCAGTTTCCTGAGGGGCTGAATTTTGGAAGATGGAAAATAAAAGATCATCTATTTTGAGACGCTAAGGGAAACAACTGTCACAGAGAGCCCTCAGCTTTACAGATGTCTCATTTAACTCTCAGTATTTCTATAAGTGCTATTTTATTGTGCCCACTTTACAGATGAGGAAACTGAGGCACAGAGAGGTTAAGTATATTGCCCTAAGTCACACAGCCAGCAAGAAGTAGAGGCAGGATGCTAACGCTTAGGCAGACTAGCTGGAGAGCGCATGCTCTTTATCACCATGCTTTGTTCTGCTCCAAGAGACCCTATGCCCCCGGAGGGCAGGTGGAGGGAAAAGAGAAGCCTCTGTAACGTACCTCATAGGGAGTTTCCATGTGTGCCCTCTCTGGGCTTTTTAAATGAGTCCCCTGACGATATCCCACATTTCAGTGTGGCCCCCAACCTTCAGTCATTCCTCCCTGAGCGGGAAGAACTCCCCCCAGTTTGGTTTTCTCCTTCAAGTTTGGTGGATCTTGGTAAGAAGCACCCTCAGACCCAGCCTTTGATTACCTCGCTGTCAGCAGTGGGCTCCGCCAATCAGTGCCCTTCCTGCAAGTCAGACCGAGCCTGCGGCCCTCAGTGTGGCCCGCAAGCTGCGGTTCTGCCCCGAGTCCCAGCTCTCCTCCCCTTCTCAACTCTCTTCCTCCCCTCTAAGCTCTCTTCCCCCAGCCTTTGCTGTCCCAGTCTGTAAGGGGATAAGGCCCCACACTCCTCATCTGTGTGGCACGTGTGTGTGTGCACATATATGTGTATACATTGCTGACTTTGGGATCCAGACAATTCGTCTTGGGCATGTAGGATGTTAGCAGCCTGATCTCTGCCTGAAAGATGCCGTCAGCCCCCTCTCTCCATTGTGACACCTCTAAGTGTCTCCAGACATTGCAAAATAATCCACAATCGAAAACCTCTGGGCTAGATTTAAACCTCAGTTCCTGCCGTGACGCATTTGAGCCCTTCCCCTGCCTGCTGCACCGCCCTTCTCTGCCCCATCCTCCGTCTTGGACCCCACTGTCCATGAGCATGTGTCCCTGGTGACCACAGCGTCACACTCCAGTCCTGAGCCCCATTTGGTCCCCCACATTGCAGTCTACCCCCAGACTGGGAAACCAGGGCTACCCAGTTCCAGAGTTGACAGGACTGTTGGACCCCTTGGACGCCGGGTCTCTCCCATCTACTGGCATCTCTGGAGTCCGATTCCAAAGCACACGCACTTCTCCCAGCCTCTGTGTGCAGGTGTCATCCTTGATCCCGATTCTGCCTTGAAAGAGCCACCATCCTTCTTGAGCTATGAGAGGATTATGAGCTCAGGGACAAACAACCAGCTCTGTGGCTTGGCGTTAACTTCTTGGTGCCAAAAATGTCAGGGCGGAGCACCCGGGGAAGAACAGGTAAATGACCCCACCCTCCAGCTTTGAAGAGCGTGAATCTGAGCAGAACACCCATGGGGGGCAGCCAACCTGATGGAGGCAACAGCTCACTTTTGTGTGCCTACCTCACAAAACCACAAAATGACTGATAAAGTACTTCATAAAGTTCAGAGGAAAACGTAAACCATCAATGTTGTAATTTGAATAATTTTGCTCTGACAGAGCGCAGCTGCTGTACACAGTTTAATTCAGAACAGGTATCTACAAGGGTATTTCAAAACCGAAGTCATGGTCTCCTGCATGGTTGAGGCCTCTTGCAGTCCCCGCTGTGGGGTGACCCCCAGAGAGTAACCAGCTCATGGGGGCTGCCAGACTCCACGGGACACGTGGGGACAGCACCTTGGGAGGTTTGGGCTCAGGGGTTTGTACCCGTTAGGACACATTTGTATGCTGGACAATGTGACGGCTAATTTTATGCCTCATGAGATGCCCAGACATTTGGCCAAACGCCGTTCTGGGTGTGTCTGGGGGAATGTCTCTGGGTGAGACGAGCACTGGGGAGACTGAGTAAAGCAGACTGCTCTCCCTCACCTGGGTGGCTCGCATCCAGTCAGCCATAAACTGAGTGTTTGTGTTCCCCTCCAGAATCCATACGTTGAAATCCTAGCCCTCAATGTGACATTAGAAGGTGAGCCCTTTGGGGGTGACTAGGTCAGGAAAGTGGAGCCTCCCGGATGGGATTTGTGCCCTCATCAAAGAGACCCAAGGTGTCCCTTCCACCATGTGAGGACATGGCGAGAAGAGGACTGTCTGTGAACCAGAAGCAGGTCCTCACCAGACCTGCCAGGGCCTTGACCTTGGACTCCCCAGCCTCCAGAACTGTAAGAAATTCTTGTCTGTTGTTTAAGTCACTCAGTCCATGGTATTCTGTTACAGCAGCTTGAACGGATTAAGACACAACCAATTGAACATCTGAACTGACTGCTGCCGGACTGTATAGCGGGGCCACTGGTCTTATCCCGCCTTCAGACTCAAACTGAAAAATCAGATCTTTTTGGGTTGCAAGCCTGCCAGCTTTCAGACTTGAACTCCACCACCAGCTCTCCTGAGTCCCCAGCTTGCCAGCTGCAGATCTTGGGACCTAACCTCCATTGTCACATCAGCCAATTCCTTATAATAAAGGTCCTGTTTCTCTGGAGAACTCTGATGAGTATGGACAAGGCACATGGTGCCAAGACTGTGAACAAAGAGTGCATGAGAAGTGAAATCACGTTTCAGTCATGCTACTAACCATTGGCTCTCTCTAGACATGGCAGAATGTGCTTGATACAATTGGCCAAGCTTCCAAGAACCTGAGACAAATGACGTTCATTTCACCCGAAGCTGGGTGAAGGTAAACTTCACAAAAGAAAGAAAGAACAAAAGGTCAGGTTCAGTAAGAGAGTGCTTGGTGTTCTTAGCAAATATCAGTACTAGATTTAATCATCAAGTAACTCCAGAGAGCTGGATGACACACAAAAACAAAAATAATGACCAAGATAATAATATAGACCTTAACCTATTAAATCTTTATTAAAATGCTTTTTATTACTAAATTAATAAATGTATGCTGTAGGAATTTCCAAAATGATGTGTAAGCAAAGCAAAAGGGAAGATCATATCTTCCACGATTCCATGACCTAAAGATAACCATAGTTGGCATTTGGTACATCATTCGAGTCCCACCGCCCCTCATCAGTGTGCAGGCACATGTATGTACACATACATGTATAAAAGATCAGACCATATACACTTTTAGCATAATATTTTTTAAATGTTTATTTAACCTGTATCATGGACATCTTTGCGTATTATTAGACATACACTTATCACACTAACTGTCACCATGATTGCATGAGAATCAATCCCAGGTCTGCAGCCCTCAGTGGTAGCTGCCGGGCTGCCCAGTGACCCCCGAGACCAGCTCTCCATCCCCCCTGCACATTCCTCTCCTGCCCCCTGTGCTGGTTACCTGAGCTGCTGAGAACATTCTTATACACACACTTCCTCCGTCTTTGACAGAACTGTGTTGGCAGGTTAAATGCCTAGAAGTAGAATTATGGGGTCAGGGACTGGAGGTTTTTGAGACAAGCTGCTAAATTGCCTTCTAGAAGATTCTATCAACCCACAACCCTTCCAAGCAGTGTGTGTGCCACTGTCTCCCCATCGCGAGGGCAGTAAACGCTTGTCTTCATGCATTAAAGGGTGCTCCCTTGAGCTGCGCATTTAACAGTTTGGAACCAATTAGGGGTATTTTACTCAGATTTTTTTTTCCTTAGAGAGCTATGCCTTCCTTCATCTTGCGGTTTTTGGCAGCAATGATCATCTTTTCAGCCAAATTGAGCCAAAGAAGCAAGCAAATGAGATACACCAATAAGGAAAGCATTCCTGGCGTATTTCCTCTGTTCATGCACGGTGCCCATACAGTCAGCCCTAACCTTCTTTGCTCAGAGTGTTCATGTAAGTTCCCAGGACAGATACCTTAATATCTGTGATCTCTGTTTTTTTAAGCATGTCTTTGCTGATTATAATGATCACCTAAGCCCTTATGATCCTTCACAAGGTAGCAGGAAGTAGAAGATAGAACGTGAATCTCAGAAGCAGACCATGTGTCCATGACCCGGATCCATCCCACTGCCCTGGGTGGCTCATCAAGGCCCATGTGAGCCTAACTTTCCTCGCCTTTAAATTGGAGTGGTGTCTAGCCTCCCTGAAACTAGGAAAAGGAGCCTGTCTCACACTGTTGTCAGCATTCAATAAGATCAAGACATGCAAACATTTACAAAAAAGTTATCCCTTAATATTAAATTTGCAATGACATAGTTAAACAGAGTGGAATCACCGAACTCTGTATGAATTTGCTAAGGAGGCCAGAATGAAGTGCCACTGACTGGGTGGCTGAAATAGTGAGAGATGTAGCGTCTCACGGTTCTGAAGGCTGGATGCCCAAGATGAAGGTGTTGTCAACAGGGTTGGTCCTTCCTGAGTGCAATCTCCTTGGTTTGCTGATGAACGTTTTCTCCCTGTATCGTCTCATGACTTTCCCTCCCTGCATGTCTCTGTGTCTAAATATCCTCTTTTTATAAGGACAGGAGTCATATTGAATTGTGACCCACCCTAATGACTTCATTTTACCTTGATTACCTCTGCAAAGAACCCTGTCTTCAGATCACATTCTGAGGTACTAGGACTTCAGTGTATGAGTTTTGAGGGGACACAGTTCAGCCCATCACAATCTCTGGAACTCAAAAGAAGCCTAGTGGTCCTATAGCATAATAACCTTCAGTCACTGGGGAGAGAGGGCAGAGGTGCAGGTGCCCCACCAGGGACCCCAAGGAAAGCTGTAGCAAATGCAGGAATCAATCTTCCTTGATGAGGAAACGAATTATTAACTCAGTTCCTCACAATTCAGTTCACTTTTATTTCCTCGTGCACACAAGCACACAACAGTTTTAAACACAGATTCAGAATCTTCTCAGTGAATGAAGGTAAGAGGGGTGAGCTGACACCTGTCCTCGCACACCAACTGCCAACGCTCAGAGAGGGCAAAGGAAGGTTTCACCGCAGCCCAGCTATAAGGAGAAAGCCATTTCTGGCTCAGGTCAGAAAACATAGTGTCAGATTATTGTGTTTAAACTTGAGTGTATTAAAGTGCTACATCTAAATATGAATTTAAAAAATCCACACTTAGGTCAAGATTGGGAGGCAGGAGGTTAAATTTTATAGATCGTCTTCTATGTGGCAGATACGGTGTTCAGTGCTTTCCAGAACTCAATTCAGTTCAATATATGTGCATTTTAAATCATTTAACATTTTTGAATTATCTTCCTCAATGCTTGTGTCTACCCACAAGAAAGCTAAAGGCTGCCTCTTCATATGAGAAGGTGGAAGGCTGAGTAATTTTTCCCCTAGACTGGACTCCCACTGTTGGGGAACCCAGTCAAGTCTTCAGACTCCTTTGTCCCTTGGGCTTTTTTGCCTGAAAAATGGGGCTAATTGGCTCTGTGTTCTTTCATCTCCTACTAAACGAGGAGATAATTCTACCAAGGGCTCTGAGTCAACGGGATAATTCCTGATATGAGCACGGCCAGTAAAATGACTAGGGTTACTCTGCATTGTTTCCTACAGGTCCAGTCTCCAGGAAAACTCTGTAGAAAGTTTAGTGTGGCTGAAAAATGTGGAGTGAGAATCAGAAGTCAAAAAACGTGAAGGAAATGGAGATAGACCTTTTCTCAATGCTAATATGGAAAACCTACAGTATGTTTTAAACAAGGAGACTTGGGAAACTTTTCCTTGAACTTGATGTAAGCTGTCATGATGGGGACTTGAGAATGAAACAGATTAGGTACTAATTTACCAACCTTACCAATTTCTGGAAATGAACATGCTGGATTCCAAGGGTGGAGAATCTCCAACCAGGTTACCAGAATCAAAGGGATGATCTCAGCTTCTAACACCATCCTTTACACCTTCCAGCTGGAGACCAACCAAGTCAGTGACTCACAGAAAAATCCAGTGTGGACATCTCTGCCCCAGTGACTCGGGCAGATGCAGATGGAGCCTTGGGAATGGTTAAAACACTATGTCCAAATGCGGGCAAGGCGAGGGTGGAGCGGTTCCCACCATCATTTCTCAGGCACTCTTGATATTCGTCCTCCAAACAAAAGCAACTGTGTCATCCAGAAGCCTTCCGTTCTCCGTGACACGTACTGGGTATTTTCTTGGAGAGCTGCTCTCAGCGGGGATTGGTTGAAGCTGGAAACATGCTTTCCCCTTCGGGCTGATGAGTAGGTGAGTAGGTGCGTGGGGGCTGGAGATTGAGGTTACAAATAAAAAAGAAAGAATTATGGCTTCATTTGCGCCTACATCTCTCTATATATATTACTCACCTTTTCCACATCACCCTCAACTCACGCATGTAATGTCAAGTTCATCACAGCCCCTTATTTCCGAGGGTCTGGGTGGCTCTCATCCTTGCCCATGGATTCTCTTGTGCTTGTAATTGTAATTTCCAGGATATACTGAGTCTGTCTCTGCATACCTTGCTCATATAGTACGCCTTCTTCTTTAGTTCCCTTGTCTCATGTATATGTATTTTATTTATGTATACATATATAATATATATAATATACGTATGTATATATATATAATAGCTTCCCAATATGTCTCCCTGGGTAACAGACCCTGGGGCTCGTTTGGAAAGCATCCCTGACTTCTCTGCTCCCTTATTATTTCAGTTCTGATTTTTGCTAGGTACCAACCAGAAAGCTCTTGACATCCACAAATGAAATGTACACCCTTGGCTGAGGGATGAATCTGTGACTCACAACTGGCCACAAGATGTGGAGAAATGCCTGCTGGGGACTTCTGAGAAAAATGTTTTGATCCCTGATTATGGTGAACTGAATTGTGCGCCTCAAATATATATTCAAGTCCTGACCTCAGTACCTCTGAGGTGACCTTGTTTGGAAATAGTCTTTGCAGATAATCAAGTTAAAATGAGGTCATACCGGATCAGAGAGAGCCCTAAACGCAAGGACTGGTGTCTTTATAAAGAGAAAGGAGAGGGAGATTTGGGCATACAGGTGCAGAGAAGAGACACACAGGGAAGAAGGCCATGTGATGACACAGGCAGAAATTGAAGTGATGTAGCTACAAGCCAAGGAATGCCAAGGAGTGCTGTCAATCCCCAGACGTTAGGAAGAGGTAAGAAAGGACCCTCTCCTAGAGCCTTCAGAGGGAACATGGCCCCCTGAATGCTTGTTTTCAGACACCTGAGCCCCAGAACTGTAAGAGAGCACACTTCTGTTATTTCAAACCACCAATTTTGCTAGGGCAGCCCTGGCAAATTAAGACACTGATTAATTTCACAGTGTTCTCTGTGTCGTGACACATTATTATTACTATTGCTGGTTTATAAAGTCGGAGCATGTTTGGTTCTATCCACACGGTTACCAGATTTTCTTCGCTCACACGCCTCAGCATTTCTGAGATCTGAGACTGAATGGGTTAGTTTCACATGGCATAGGACACTGAGGCTTAGCAACACCAGACACTTGCCCGACCGTACGCGTCAAGTGTGTAATCAGGTGGGTTCGCCCTGGCCTGCCTGACTCCAAAGCTTGTGAATGAATTAATAAGTGAAGAGTCAAACGGAAGTAAGAAAATGTGGTCCAGACACTGAAAAGCCCTGACACTTCTCCACACCCTTTCCTGATTATCAAAATGGAAGAGTTAGCTCAGACTTTTTCTCTCTCTCCATGCTTGATATTTACATTTAGTCCCTCAAAGTAGCTCTATAAATATCTCCAGGACGTCTGTGGATTGCCCTCAAACCTTCATCTGGGGATGACAAGGAGCGGAGGGACTTAGCTTCTTCCATTTACTTTAACACTTACTGAAAAAAAATACTGACTGTAATGGGCACGTGGGCAACTTGGAGAGTCACAGAGAAATTGTGATGAGGCCTGCCTTTGGCAAGCTAAAGCTACACGTTGGAATACGCCATGTGGGTCAAATTCGGAGCCCAATAGACTAGAATTAGAATATCCCATAGAACTTTCAGGCCCCTTCTGGATAGTGGAGGGGCCATTTGTGTATGGACACTTTAAAAGGGAGAGACAGAAAATGGAAAAGAGGCAAACTGCATGTCCTGAATCTACTTAATTATTTTTAGCTTTTTATCACAGTATAGTTGATTTATAATATTACATTAGTTTCAGGTGTACACCACAGTGATTCAGTACCATTATAGATTATACACCATTTAAAGTTATGAAAGATTGGCTCTGTTCTCTGTGCTGTACATTACCACCTTGTGTCTTATTTATTTTGTACCTAACAGTTTGTACCTCCTAATTTCTCCCCACAGCATCCCACTAGACCTAACCCACCTCTGAAAGGCTTACTGTAGGTTTTTCCACAAGCTTTGGCCAATGGCCCTCGCCCGGCCTGCTGGGCAGGGCTGGGCTGGCTCCAGGGGGTGGTTATCTAGACACAGGCTCCTTCCTGCTGCGCTGACAACAGCTGGAAGCTGCTCTGAGGGTCACAAGTCACATAACCACCGCTGGCTGGCCTTGGGAAGGATTTCTTCTCTGGTAGATAATTCAGGGTTAAAAGAACAAACATGTTGAAAACCCTATCCAAGGAAAGTTGTTACTAAGTGCGAACAATTCTGATGATAACAGTGCTGTTTCTCAGAAGACCAGAAGACCGCTTAGAAGAGCCTTGTTGTCCACATTATTTCGGGCTGCCGAGGTCTTATCTTGCACTCGCCATGTGCTCCCATTTATCTTCCAGCAGTTACCCCGCCGCAGTCTGCACCGAAGTCCGGCTCAGCAGGGCTGACCGCCCAGTGAGGGCCAGGTAGTAGAAAAGAACTTTTTCTCCCCTGTATTTATTCTCAGAAGAATCATGTGTTTCACTGAACAGCAGTAAGAAAAATGTGTCTTTCTAAAATTACCACAGTTAGGTTTGTATTTAGATTTTTGTGTGTCCTCAGATATCTAAAATAGCACGAGACCCCTATTTGCAGGAGCAGTTGGAGATATGAGATGAGTTGTCAAAGGTCCTTTGACTCCTGGGATTGTGTATAATCTGAATAGTCACAGTAACCCAAATAACCCGTGGCTGAAGTTAGTTTCCCCAGAATCATCTATACCTTTGATCCAGTGATGTCCATAGTCTACTGAGTTGATCCCACGGGGTGAGGAGGAGGGACCAGATGTGCAGTATGAAATCAAAGGACTGTTGTTGATCTGAGTGAAACGACAGACCTTTGTACACACACACAGACACACACATTGACACACAGACACAGACACACACAGACATATCCACAGACACACACTTTCAGCTTTGCATTCACATGCAAAGATCATGTGTACGCAGAAATACAACAAAGGATATTTATACAGGAAGCCTAATGCATGATTAAGAGCATTGACTCTGAAGCCGGACTGACTGGATTTCTATCCCAACTTATTCTCTCTTTCTCTTTTTTAAAATTTTCATAGAATTTTTTAAAGGTAACACTCCATTTACAGTTATTACAAGATACTGCATTATAGCCAACTTCTTCTCTTAAGAGATATGTGACCTTAAACTGAATATGGAACTGTAGAAGGAGGCTAACAATAGTCTGTACCCGAAAAGGGTTCAGGGGAGAACAGAATGAGTCTACATGGAAGAGACTAGAAGAGTAGCTAGCACTCGGGGTATACTCCATAAGGGCCTATCAAATAGAAGACTCTCTCTCTCTGCTGGAAGGAGAATGTAGTCTCTGTGTCTCTGCATGGACAGCCACGAGTCCAGCTAACCCAGGAGTTCTACCACCGAAGGCCAAGAGAGAATTTGGAAGGTGGTGGGTGACCAGTAGTCTCACCCATGCATGTATCGCATGGTTAATTTTTATTTGAGTGAATATTTAATTAATATTTGTACCCCTCACCAGGTGGCAGGGTCCATGAGGCCAGGGACAGTTTGAGAAGTTCTCACAGTTTTCTCCTCAATTAATAGCATGCTGCTTGGCACGTAGTAGGTACTTAACAAATGCTTGTTGACTGAATGGTAACTGCTCCTGCTGCAGCCGCCAGTACTACACCTGCTACAGCGGCTGTCGGACCAGAATTTGGTTTTCCACATTAGAAATTGTTGTGCTGAAATACGAATTCTTGACTAGAAATTGCATCTCACCATGATAAGCCCCCAAAATTTCAAATAAGAATAACAATAACAAACAAGTTTGTTCTGTAAAAAGATGGAATGGAAAATCTGAAATTTGAAAATTGAATTTTTTTTAAAAAAAAGAAGAAAAATAATCAAATATTTGTTCTGCAAAAAGGGTGAAATCCAACAATTACTGGGAAAATTTATGTGGGAACACAGAAAATAGCACTACCAGGGGGTACCAAGTAACTCAGTCTAGAACAAGTTGCAAGAAGCCTAGAATCAGTGTTCTATGTCCACATATCATATTGCAGGCGTACAATTTAATTAACAAAACAGTAAAATGGATTTTGCCATGGGAAGATAAGCGCCACTACTTGCCATGCCTGGGAGGTAAAGAAGCAGGCCCTTGACTGGCTGAAGACACCACAGTCTAGGAAGTGTCTGTTCAAGAGAAGCAGGTTCAGTAGCTAAGGCAGTCAGCCCCGTGCACCTGAAGTGAAACACGGGACCGGGGTGATGTGACTGTGCAGGAGGGAGTTTGGTAGAAGATTAAAGGAAAGAGGCAACACGGGAATATGCCGGGACCACCCATCCAGATGGCGGAAGCCATGATGTTTTCCAGGCAAGGATCAAACAGCAGGCACAGATGCAGGGAGAGGAGCTGGGCGATGGCAGAGGAAGGGGGCTGGGTGCGGGGAGCCGTAGGGACATCTGCTAGAAATTGACTTGCCAAAAGAGGAAGCGATGCAGAGCCGCTTCTCTGGATCTATTCTAACCAACAAGGAAGTGGCCGGGGCCCTGGAAAAAAAAAAAAAAACAGGTTACTCCAGAGCCTGTGACAGCCAACGCTGGGTGAGCTGGATATCGTCAGACGGATGGCCTGGTTTTGAGATGGCAGAGACCTAAAAGTTGAGGGCAAAGACCAGAGGGATTCTAAGACTTGATGAAATCCTGGGTTGCTTTGAAAGGAACAGGGAGCGTTTATTAATAGCACAATCCTGACTGGGAAGAAAATGGGGAAGTAGCTAAAGAGGTGGCCAAACAGGAAATCTTTGTAAAGTCAGATGTAAAAAAAACACTTGTACGAAAAAAAAAAAGAAGAAGAAGAAGAAAGATGAATATAAACGAGAGTACGAGTACGAAATAGCATCAGGAAGACTTGTGCTTTGAAGGGGTTTGAAAAATATGCTCAGGCCTTAAAGGAGAGACAAGAGAAAGAACAAGGACAAGATGGACCTTCTGCAAGTGCAGCTGGGACGTAATGTAAACAGACAACAGAGACGAAGGCGAACAACTCAACTCAATTCAATTAAACAAGTATTTACCGTCTTCCATGTAAAAAGCCACTACCAGGCACAGGCCACCCCTCTGCTCACCAGGAGCTCACAGACCAGAAAAAGAAAGTGTAGAAATACCTAAATTATGCATGTGGATGGTCAGTTGCCATAGTGTTAAGGGCTTCATTGGCGAATGAAGAATTCATTCTTCACCAAGAAGAACGGAGTTTTTGAAGAATGCTCCCAGGGGCTCTGTATTGGGAAACACTGATGCTTTAAGGGACAGCAAAGGAGGAGGAACCTGCAGAGGAGAGTGAGAAGAAATGCTCAGAAAAAGAGGGAGAGCCTGGAGGTGACAATTGTAGCAACCTGGGCTGGAGAGAATTTCCAACCACAAAGTCCTGACAGAGGCTGAGAACTACAAAACGATCGTGCATGCTGATAAGAAGGTCCAGTGATTTAAGGATGGTTTTGGTGGAGTGGTGGGACAGAAACAAGGTCCCTAGAAGGTCTATGAGATGAGGCAGAGGAGGCCATTATTCCCCCAAACTTGCCTATTATGGGAGTAAAAAAGGAAGGTGGACAGTATAGGAAAACATAAGATCAAGGATGAATTGTGTGCTCTGTTCTTATTTTAAATTTTTGTCTGTTTATACATGGGGAGGGTGGATATTTAAGCAGAACTATATGTTTAAAGGAAAGGGAAAGTAGAACAAAAGTCACTGGAAAGTAAAGATAGTGAGGAGGCGATTGATAAGGAAAGACCCTGGGGGAAGGAGATAGGGGACAGGAGTTGAAGACCATGTGAGGACACTAACTGTGAGAGGGGGACGTCAGCTTCCCCATGGCAATTTCAGGGCTCTGAAAACAGATCCACCTATAATCAGTGTCTGGGGCAGAATATGAAGGTGTTGGTTCACGCGGTCTTTATTTCTTAGAGACTTAAAAAGAGATGGCATGCTCTAAGAGGGAGAAGGGAGATAGTCCCAGGGGTTGTTGAGGACTGGAGAGAAGTAGCAGTTCCTTTTCATCAGGGGAACGAGAGAAAGAGCTATCGTGGGATTTGTAGAATGATAACTGGGCAGAGTTAACACCCCAGCTCAAGCTGGAGGCTACAGATGTGTAGGACCACAATCTACATGATGTCAAAGTTCCACCAGTGGTCCAGGAGCAGGAAAGCTAGGTGGTTGTGTGGATGCAGGGACAAGGCTTGCCAAGTAAGTGTGACGGAAGAATAAGAACACCTAGGAATGGAAGATGTAGACACAGGAGGGACTGAAGACTGGGGTCATGAAACTTAGGCTACTTAGTGCTAAAAGTGAGGTTAGCAAAGGATTAAGAGCCAACAGAGCCACCCAGAGATAAAAGAACATAAATAGTAGGTGTGCGGATGTGTGAGAGCAAGAATAATACAATATCGTGGGCAGAGAGAGGGGTAATCGGGCACAAGTGTTCGTAGAAAGAAGAATTCCAGGTTATAGCAAGATCCAAGGCATGCCCTGAAAGTATGTCTGGAGCAAGGGAAGTGAAAATTAATGGCATTGAAGATATCAGGAAAAGAGTTGAATGGAAATTAAAAATTTATGTATTGCTATGTTTGCTCTTACACAGAGGAACGACTTAAGCTTGCGTCTATGCTAAGGAGGAGGACCTAGAAGAGAAGGATACGTAAGGATACAGCCAAGAGGGGAGATGGCTGAGACCACAAGGTCGCGAGGAAGTGGAGCAAGTGCAATCCAGGGCACAGCTGGTAGGACTGGTCACAGAGCTGAAACGAGGAGCTGGAATTAAAGGTGGATCTGTGCACGTGGTACATTCCTCTGGGCCTTCGAGGCATGAAGTTGAGGGGCTGGCTGTCCTCAGAGGCCAGGCCATCCCCTGTGATTCAGGAAGGTAGTGGGGTAAAGGTATGGAGAAAGGAGGTGGAGGTCTGGAATAGCCACGCGAGCTTCCTGGTGTGACTGGTTGAAGAATCTTAGTGATTTCCTCCAGCTGTGCTCAGCCTTCCAGGCTTGGGACCAGAGAAGGTCAATGATGGATGGGGTCCACAGCTGGCATTTTGCCGGGTCTGGATGACAAAAGGATGAAGAGAAGAGGGGATTACCGGTGAAAACTAACACGTCCTGTAAACCAAGGAGCCTGGTCTAGAGAAGGAGGGAAGTCAAGTCGGGGGATCCTGATGGATGGAAAGAAAATGGAGGAACCAAAGGCCTAGAGGTACTTTAGGAAACTAAGGGTGGGAGTATTGAGAATAAAGCTTTGAGAGGCCATAAAGCAAGATGGGGAGTTGTGGCTTAATGGAATTTGTGAGGACTACTTGGGCGTTGGACTTAACTGGAAGCATCTATGAGTCAATACTGAGATGAAATATCTGTGATAGGAGGTGACCTCACTGCACTCTGACCAAAGCATCACAAGCATCTTTCTCTGGTTTAGCAAAGCTAGAGGGCCGGGTGAATGTTCAATTCCACTTCAACTCTGAGAGTTTATGTAAAACTCCACCCAACACAACTGAAGTATGTACCAGTCAATAACAGATTTCCTGTAAACCCTAACGTAAGCCATCGACCACCCAGGGATCTGTGCTTTCATTCTTCGTGTGCTCGGCCTATGATGCATGTAAATGGTGCTCTTTTAGAACGTGGGAAAGAAGGACATCATTTACATCGCCATTGCTCTTATGCTTTGAGACCTGTAAGGATTAAGGGCCTAAATAAATATTTCCCTCATGTGAGTCCTGTAGGGTCGAATGATTTAATCCCTGAATTAAGCTCTTTGACAGCCCCCAGGAAAGGAGGCTATGCCAATTAGGTAATATTTGTGACTCTCGACCTTTTTGCTTTATAATAATACAATGAGAAAACTAGAAAAAGTATAACAAGGACATCTTTCTATTTAATTTAACCCAAACATATTGGCTACATTTTTTTCTTAATATCACGTTATAGAGTTAAATTTTTACATTCCTATATAGAAGAGAGATTTATTTGCAGCCAGAGCAATCTGTCTGATGGAAAAATACCCCAGTGGTCATCTGATTTTACACCTTCGTATATTATAGTTTAACCTGCAACTAAGACCAAAATACAAATTATCTGTAAAAAACCAGTTTACTCAATAGGCCCATCGTGGGCATGGTGACTAGCTCTGAGTGATGAAATTGAGTGTCATGAAGACGAAATGCATGTAAGTCCCCTTCCTTTTCCTCTCTTCATGGTGAAATGGTCACTATTGGTGTCAGCATAAACCAGCATCCTCCAAGACCAAAAGCCACTGATGACTCCTGGGTTAAAATACACCAGAAGGGTAACTCTGCCTCAGCTACATGCATGTTAAGAATTACCTCAAATAAGATGGATGATAGACAGACAGACAGACAGAAACTACAGATAGGCTAATGTGTGTAGCCTAAACAACTCCCCAAGGGTCCAATCCTTATCCCCAAAACGCAGAGTCATCTAAGAATTATGGAAGAGTTTCCATTTGCTGCCTGCCTTCAGGAAAAGCCGTTTCTTCCCAGGCCTAAAAGCTCTGCGGCAAGAGGCCGTCCCACCAGAGGCTCTCAGTGTTTATAACCCTGGAGTCTGATCATTTTAAACTGCAGTCAGAGAAGACAATATTTCGGAGTCCTACCTTCAGCCTGATTGATGGTCCTCTTGCTTTCTCTGCACTCAGGATGTCACTGTCCAAAGTGTTGGGAAATGCGTTTCCTTAGATCTAGAGCTGGGTTTGAGGCCAGTGAGAAAATAGCACTGGAGCCCAAGACCGACCCAATGAAAGAGGTGCTGTCACAGCCCATTCGCAGCAAAAGCTTGACAGAAGGGGCTGGACCAGCGCCTGGATGAGTGAGCCAATGAATGGATACAGACTCTTCCCTTCCCTGCCTCCTAAGCATCTAACTCAAATTAACCTCTCCAGTAAAGTTAAAGCACATCTGTCTCAGAGGGAAAAATAGAATCTGCTGAGAGAGCCTCAACGATAGGATGGATTCTAACCGCCCTGTGTGGGTACCCTTGGGAAAGGCTCAGGGAGAGAACTCATTCATGCCCCTGGTTGAACTGGACAAAACAGTCCAAGGGGTCACTGAAAATATTTTTATTTTAATGTACCTGGTGGATATAAAACACAACACATGATTTAAAACATCAAAGGTAAAGGATACAATACCACACTTTCCTGTCCTTGCCTGGAGACTGTTGGACAAATCCTTTAGGTGATGGATGTCACGGCTTCTATACCATGCAAACGGGCCACAGGTAGATATGTATTCAGGGGATATTTATCTTAACATAGTAATTTTTAAAGACAGAAAGCCAATAATACAAATATTAATGCTAGAAAGAATATACCCCTGGCCTGTGAGCCTCAATCCTTTCTTGCTTCTTAGGACATGAAATCACTTATCACTCTGCTGCCTAAGAACATCAAACTCCCATCACAATGACCCAAATTGCCAAAATGGTTTTGAAGCTAAAAGTCAGAATGTTACAGTGTATTTTTACCAATATCATCAAAATAAAGTCTACAGAGGTCCCAAATAAGACAGTAAGTGGATTATTTCACTCAAGTAACCCATTGTTCCAGGGGGCCATACACGGTGACATTCAAAGATGCCCTTGAAATTGTTCTGCATGGATCCTGGGGAGGAGGGGAGCACAGTGAGCAGCCTACACTCATTGACCTTTCCAGAAAATCAGAATGCCCCATCCTCACGGCCCTGGGCTTGCCCGTTGGCATCCTTCAAGGTGTGAGAGAGGTGGTGGAGCTCAGAGGTGTGAGTCAGCCTCTGCAGCCAGCCTGCCTGGGTTCAAATCCCAGCTCTGCCTTATAGATTTGTGATCATGAGCACATCCCTTGGTACCTCCAAATCTGTTTCCTTGTCAGTTAAATGGAGACAACAATAACGCTGATCCCATGGGACTGTGATGACAATTCACTGAAGAAGTGCAAATATGGCCATAAGTTAAACACTTAAGAACTGCTTACGATCACTATAAACCTTTACAAAACACTGTGAACTCGGGCTTTTTCCCCTTTAAAACGGTTCATAAATTTTCTGTACCTCTTATTCGAATGAATGTGATTTCATGAAACTCCCCACAATATTCCTGGAGCACCCACAGCATGCCTGCCCTTTGCGAGGTCCAGGAACTCGAAGATGAAGGCTGCCCTGTGCACAGGGGGCTGCCAGTCTGGCTGAAGATGCAGGTGGAGTTCACTGAAATTCGTGGTGGCAACACCTGCCTCTCGCTTTCTGTCTTTTTTCATTTTAAATAATGATGTGAATAAATTGTTGCAGGGAGAGAGATGAGAATGACTGCATCTGCCTAGGGAGTCGTGTCAGGGGCACATTTGCTAGAAGGGGTCTGGTCTACACCTTTGTAGGGGAACAGGAATTGGAAAAGAGAACAGGTGAAAATGGACACAGGAGGAGTATTTATAAGTGGGGAAACCTTTGGGGTAAGAAGTTTAGACAATATGAATGTTCAGTGTGTTTCCAGAATACGATGAGACATAAGATGTGACTGAGGCTTAAGATTTGAGGGGGAAGGTGAATAAACCTGGAAAGGTCCCCTCCCCTGTGGCCATGGGTGCCCTTGAATACTAAGGAACTTGGCTTTTATGCTATACAGACTATGGCCAAGAGGTTAATCAACCAATCTGTCTTGCCTTCTATGTAAGAATTTAACCTTTGATTAGCTTCCTTCTCCTGATACTTGATAAAATTAAAATGTCAACTCTGTCCTTAGGCAACATTTGTCACGGTGAAAACGACCCTGATGTGGCTCACATCTGGACTGAGAGAAACTATCAATGAACCCAATTAGAGCACCCTGTTCAGGGGCTTCCCTGAGCATAGTAATTCTTACAATTAGACATGGCTTAAGGGGAGCCTGGAAGCCAAATCTCCACAGTCGTTACAGACAGGCTGGTGCACTTTGGGTATATGAGGCTTTGAAGCTAGAGCAGACTCCATATGTGTCCAATGTGGATTCAGCCGTGTAGACAACTGTTGCAAGAACCCCTACTAAAAAGAATATTGGACATTGATTTGTTGGTGAACCATGACTCCCATCCCACATCCTCTTAGTAAAGGATGTCAAGGGTATCCTGTGATAACTTGTGAGTCTAAAGGTTTAGTTGAACTTAAAGAATGCTCGGTGGGCATTCAATGGGTAACAATGACCCAAAGGAAGCAGTCAAGTAAGACTAAGTAAGAGAGAAAAGTCTGATAACATTATTCAGACTTATTTTGAGTGTAACTATGGGGAAGAGTTTTCTAAACTATAGAAGTTCTAAATTAAAGAATTTTGGATGACTATAAAAGCTCTAGAAAAAAAAGGATTATCTCAAAATAAAATTTGGAGGACGATGATTGTAACATGTACTTGTGTAAGGGTTGAGAAGGTTCATATGACTAATGGAAACAGTAGAACAAGCTGCATATGGTTGGGAAATTATTTCCTTGGTCCAAAAGATGAGTTGAAATGAGCTCCTATGACCCAGTTCACCTCACACTTCCATAGAAATTAAATAATAATCAGTACAGAACCAAGTTGACATGCATGGCATTTTTTTTTCCACCATAGCATCTCTATGTGAAAAGTGTATCAAACTGAAAGGGATTACATTTATTGACTCAACAAATATGTGCTAAGAGTCCTTGATGCCTGGCTGAGGGCTGGGTCTGAAGATGAAACATTACATGATGTGGTCCCACCCTAACAAAACTGACCATCTGTCCAGTGATGGAGACAGACACACAAGCAACTGATGCCATTCAATATGCTAAGTACTTATAAGGAACGTGCCCACATTCCTACAGGAGCCCAGAAGGAGGAATCACTAATCCTGCTTGATTGGGCTACAGAAAGCTTCCCAGAAAAAAATTAAGTTTGAATTTTCAGGAGTAAGTATCATTTTCTAGGCAGAGAAGAGAGAGCAAGGGTGTGTGTATGTAGAGGTGAGTGGGGGAAATGGGGGAAGATTCTAGATAAAGCAAGAATAGCAAAGAAGTTCCAAATCTCACTGCATCCGTACCAAATGCTAGACAGCTCGGAGCATTGTAGCTCTTTGTGATGCTTCTGCCAACACTAGGATCCCCTGGGTTCTGATGATGAACGACCATTCTAACCTCTCCTTTTGAAAGAACCACTGGCTGCTTGAGACCTCGTCTCAAACTGGCCTTTCTCCACTGGGCAGACCTTGGCATTTCTTATGTTGCTATCACCAAACATCCCCTCTGGTGAGCAGTAGACTTCTGCTGTGTGATCCAAATCACAAGTGCTGGGCATGGAGCTGCTATCTGGGAATAAAAAACACACCTAAAATATGGCCCCTGCTCTCATGGGACCAACACCATCTAGAAGAGGAACATGAGTATGTAGTCAAATAACAGTGGGAAATGCACTGCACTCAAGGTAAGGCTATCTGTGGTCGGAGTAGGTGTGCAAAATAGTGATACCTCAGTCTATCTAGAGGCATATTATTAAGAGCCTGTGGAGTCAATAAAAGAATTTAGACAATATGAACATAGCAATAGGAAGGCACTACAAATGTCTTAAGATGCTATGCCTGGCAATGATGTCATTTCAGTCAGGATGCAGTGAGGAAAACAGAGCCACCAGCTGGGTAGTTTTTATACGGGGACTTAATTACCAAGACGTTGGAAGCGGTGAACATCCAAAGGGAAGCTGAGCCTGCCCAGAGATTAGCAAAAAGAAGCCATAGGTTGGAGGAGGAAAGGGAAGCAGTGGGGTTACCAGAGCTGGGGGCTGGAATCACAGGGGAGATGCAGCCCCTGAGAGAATTGCCATAGACATGAAGAGAGAGCAAGAAATACCCTGCATTCTCCAGCCCCAATCCTCTCCAGCCCCAATCCTCTCCTCCAAGCAAAACTGAAAACTTTCATGCTCAAAAAGATAATATGATGAAAACAGAAAGACATGCCATAACAGAATATGAGAATACATTTGCAAATTATATATCCAATAAAAGACTTGTATTCAAAATATATAAGGAACCTATACAACTCATAATAAGAAGACAACTCAGATTAAAATTGGGCAAGGATTTGAATAGACATTTCACCAAAGTGGCTATACAAATGACTAAGAAGGACATAAAAAGATGCTCAACATCATTAGAGAAATGCAAAACAAAACCACAATGAAATACCATGTCACTGCCACTAGGATGCATATGATAAAAAAAGACAGGCAAACAGAAATGTCAGCAAGGATGTGGAGAAACTGGAATCCTCATGTTTTGGGGTGGGAATGTAAAATGGAATATCCAGTTTGCGAACAGTCTGGCATTTCCTTAAAAAGCAAATGTAAACTTACCAAATGACCCAAAATAACTACGAGTTATTAAGAGAAATGAAAACATTCGTCAACACAAAGAATTGTTCATGAATGTTCCTAGCATCATTATTCATAGCAGCCAAGAACAGGAAACGATATCAATGTCCATCAGCTAGTGAACGGATAAACAAATTCTGGTATGTCCATACAAAGGAATACTACTCAACAATAAAAAACACCAAAAAACTACCAATTCATGCAACAGCATAGATGCATCTCACAAGCATTAAACAAGGTGAAAAGAGCTAGAATCAAAGGCTATTTGCTGGATTCGTAAATTTATATGACATTATGGAAAAGGCAAAACTATGGGAACAGAGATCAGACTAGTGGTTTCTAAGGGCTGGGGTATCAGGAAAGGGCTGGTGGCAAGGGAGCAAAAGGAGACTTGAGTCTGATGAGAATGTTCTACATCTAGTTTGTGGTGGTGATTTCACAGCAGTTTAGCAAAACTCATTAAATTGTACATCTAAAGATGGTGAGTTTTAAAATATTTGAAGTAGACCTCAAAACACATGACTTAAAAAATAAGAAACATTAAATCAGCTTCGGGGAGGCCAGCTAGGAGAACAGTGAAGCAAGGGAAAGGATTTGATGAGGAGAAACTTGCTTAGGAAAAGGGAACATGATAGACACAAACTTCCTGGAAGCCAAAGAATTTAGGATTAATAATAGAGAAAGGGGAGTGATAAAGTGCATGGCCAGTTGTGACAATGGAACTCAAAGTAGCCTCTTCATAGAGACAAAGTCCAGGATAAAGAGGAAGATTCTGGTAAGTCTGCCATGAATAAGGAGAAAGGCATGCACACTATCACTCACTCATTCCTTCATTTTCTTGTTCATGTGTTCATTCATTCATGCACAATGCATGCACGCATTTCATGCTTATTTTGTACTCATGGTAGGCAGTGGTCGTGGCCAAGGAGAAGACTGAGAGCTGAGCCCACCCTCTAGAGCATACGTCTGGGTGCAAAGCCCAACTTCAGACTGGGTCCTTGTGGTCTCATGTTTATCCAGTGGTTGTTCCCTCCCAATTTTGTTTCAGTTTGTTGAACAGAAGTGCCTTCATCCCCAGGAAGTGAGGCCCTTTCTGAATGTAGCATGGGTCATCATTGACCTGAACCAGTTATGGAAATCCTAGTCTCCTTCACCAGTTATCAGAGACAGATGGGGAGGGCTTAGTTCTCCACCTTGAGACACAAAGGAAAGGATTCTGGAGGACCTTTATGCTCTGAATCAAAAGACAGTGTCTTGAGGAGAATGTCTTTTGTATCAGTCACTTCCTTCCTGCTTGGCTAGCTGGAACAACAGTGTGTCATCTGGATCTGTGTCAGCCATCCTATGACCATGAGGTGACAAGTCTGAAGACAAAAAGCCAACTGGCCAAGGATCCCAGAGAAGGGAGAATAGAAAGAGCCTGGGTCCTTGAGAACACAAACTGTCTACTACATCATAAATAAAACCATCTACCTCCCAACTTGATAGAAGATAATAAAATGACCGTATTTCTGAGCCACCATTAATTTCTTTCTGTTTTCTGCCATCACAATACAAGCTCTGTGACTCTGGCAAAGAGGATTCCAGTGGAAGGTCTCATAGCAAGAACCCAACAATGACCTACATGGGTGTGTATGCAGCCCTCACACCCCAGGCTCATCAAAGAAGTGCAGAGAAAATAGGAACTCTCAAGAATATGGAGGAAGGAAAGATCCTGCTGAGTTCTAGGGAAGGATCCCAACCCCGAGATGGGAACTCATGGGAAAATGGAAGGTAATGGAACCAGATGAAAGGTCAGCTCTAGTCTCTGGAGCAAATGAGTGGCAGTGAGAACCAGAAATTAGAGAGAGGAAGGAACCATGGGAGAGGAAGGGAAGGGAAGAGAGTTTCAGTTGGTCACAATAATTTTTGCATCCATAGAGAATGAACTCAGTGACGCTCGGCAATGAACCCAGAGCATCCAGGCAGTTCATCTTGTAGTCACCAAGTCAATGGATGCAAGGGGGATTTGTGACTTACTGTCATGTCATTTCCTATCCCATTTAAAGGGTAGGCAGAGGGCTCAGAGAGAGCTCTGGAGAGACTGCGTTAGGAGTTCACCTCTGTGCAGTCACGGCCCTTTGAGAGGAGCCACCAGGGTGAGGCAGGTGCAAGTCTGCCAGGTCTTTGCTGGCTCTCTTGGATTCTGATGCAGAGTTGAAATTTCTTTCACAGGATCCTTCTCATCCCCCTGCGCCACAGGAAATGCAGAATGTTCCCAATGCAGTTCTGCAAGTACTTTCCCAGAGAAACAGGACGAGAAGGGAAGCAGAGAGATGTTAGAAGATGACAAGTTTTGGTTTTATAAGAGAGTGGAACCTTTTAAGAAACAGATGTGTTGTCTGGAGACTGCATTTTTCAGTATCTTGTTCTACATTTTCTTCATATTATTTTTTTTAAATCAGTAACAGCTATGGTACAATGACTGTCATCTTTCAACTTCTTGGCTTATGGTTTGGTTCTGGAAATTGGAGCCCAGTCTTGCCTTAATCCAGCTCTCCAGCCATCTCAGCTGGATGTTGTACTATTACACAACTTCCTTTTTATCACTGTTCTATATCTACCAGTTCTGACCTGAAACTGATGATCCCTAAGCTTTCTAAACCCAAATCAAGGTAGGGAGGAAGAAAATATGAACTCAGTGGGAAAACACCAGCATCAATCAATGTCACAGCACATGCATCTTACCCCTGGGTCTATACTTCACTAGATGTGTGATCCAGGACAAGTAGGTCCCCTCCCTCAACACAGTGTTCTCTCTAAACAGAGGTAGGGTCAGTCTTTACTGTCCTACTTTACAAAGTTATTACAGGAATGAATCAACACTGGATTGCCTCTCTTTTTTATTTTTAATAAAGAGGGGCAAAATTAAACTGAGGTCATGTGTTCTGAGCACTAATATGTTATAGAATTGTAAAGAATTAGTATTAATATTGTTATTGTTGTCATGACTACTGTTATTAGTTAACAAAGTACAGAAATACACAATCAGAAAACATTCCAATAAATTGATTCCGTTGTTTCAACAGAAGTTTTCCTTTAAAGTACCCAAATTTATCTTTTCTAGTTTCTGTATTTATACCCAACAAAGAGTCAAATCAAAATAAAAATGCAAAAGAATCACAAATATTTTTTCTTATTTTACAGCTTACCACATTACTTCTGACATGTTATTCACTGCATCACAAAAGACATTTAAATAAGCATCTGGTACTTTTCTACTCTGCAAAAGGATTCAATTACAACCATATTAAAATTGAATCCACACCCAGTATCCAGCATTGTAAGGCTTCTTTGACAAGAATGATGTATTTCAGTAACTAGATATATTTGTCCTTTCGAGTTTTTCATGTTTTTTAAAAGAACATTTTTATTGAAGTGTGGCACACGTTCAGATTATAACCGTAAAGCTTGTTGCATTTTCCCCAAATGAACAAACCTATGTAGCTGCTGTACAAATCAGGAAATGGAAAATGATCAGCACCTCAAAACTCCCCTTGTGTCCCTCCCAGCCGCCTCCTACTCATACTCCCCAGATATTCCAACCATCTGCCTACCCTCAGTATGAATTAAGTTTGCCTTTTGTTGAACTTTATGAAAGTGGAATCATAGAACTTTTGATTGCGTCTGGGTCTTTATTTCAATATTCACGTTGTGAGATTCATCCATGTGTATAGAGTAGTAATTCATGTGTTCATTTTCATTGCTGTGGGACATCTCATTGCATGACTACACAACTTATTCATTCTACCACTGATGGGCATTTGAGACTGGTAAAAAAGTGAGCCACTAAGAATATTCTTCTACAGGGCATTTGCTGCACGTATCTGCAAGTTCACTACATATAAACCACAAGTAAAATTTCCAGTCAAAGGGTAGACCTATGCTTAACTTTTGTAATTACTCCCAAACGTCTTTTCAAAATGGTAGTAATTTACACTTCCACTAGCAGGGTGGGAAAATAAGACTTCCAGTAACTCCTCATCTTCTGTAACAGTCTTGTCACTTTTGCTTATTTGTTTGCTTGGTTTTAGTCACTCTGGTGGGCGAGAGTCCTGGTCTGCTTGTTATTTTGATTTGCATTTTCTTGACTTAGTTGGGGTCGATCCTCTCTGCGTGTGCTTTTTGGTCAATCAGAGAGTTTCTTTTTTGAAGCATTTGTTCAAGTCTTTTGCCCCATTTTTCTACTTGGTCGTCTGTCTTTTTTTTTTTTTTTTTTTTTTTTCCCCCTTGATTTGTCGAAGATCCGCTCTCAAATATATTATAAATATTTTTTCCTGCTGGGCGACATGCGCTTTCACCCACTTAATGGTGTCATGTGAGGCAGAAGTTCTTAATTTTAATGCTATCCAATTCACCAGTAGTTTTCTTAATGGTTAATGCCTTTTGTGTCTTTGTTAAGTCTTTGCCTAAATCATAAAGATAATAATCTTATATTATATTATCCTCTAGAAGCTTCAACATTGAACCTTTCACATTCAGACCTACAAACCACCTACAGATAATGTATGTGTATGGAGTGAGGTAGGGATTGAAATTAATTGTTTTCAATGTGGATATCCTTATGAATACTCAAAAACTGACCTTTTCCCACTGAAGGTGTTTGTTCATGCTTTCTTTTTCTTTTTTTTCCTTTTTTTGCTTTCCATCTATTTTTCCAAAAGAGGTTGTCCTCATTCAGATTGTATACATTTACACTGACACATATCATCTCAATAACTGCAGCTTTATAATAAATCTAGAAATCTGGTCATATGACTCCACCAATTTTGTTCTCTTTGAAGGTAAAACTTAGTTCATCTTGACCTTTTGCATCACTAGGTACATTTTAATATCACTTTGTCAAGTTACACACACACAAATACAAATTTGTTGTCATTTTCATTTGATTCTATCAAATCAAAATTTCAGTTTTGGGGAAATTGTCATTTTTGTGATATTGAGTCTTCTAATCTCTGAAAATTATAAATTGTTTTGTGTTTATTTTCATTTATTTATGTTCATTTTAGCTTATCACAAAGCACTTACAGTTTATAGTCTCTCTGCTTTAGTTTGGATATTTTCTGCTGATATATTTTCCAGATAACTAAGCCATCATTCACTGTGTATTGAATGCCAGGTTCTCCTCAATGAGTGACCTTGCTATTCAAGATATCAGATCCTCAAATCTAGTTCATTTTAGTAACTCTTCACTCAGATTCTGTGCCTGTGTATATGTGTGTGTGCATGCACGAGCATGTGCACATACATGGGCTGACTCAATCTAGTGTTTCTTGGTTCTTAACTACAGTATGTCTGTCTTAAGCTAGTCTTTCAGAGCTACTAGTTGGAGCCCTATCCTAAAGATTGGGAGAAAAACAAAGAATAAAGAAAAAAAGGCTCGTAGTAACTTTTTCATTTTTTTTTTTTTCCTTTCCCCTTTAGGATAGCCTGGAAGAAGGGATTTGAAGAAAATCTTAAAATTACCAAATTTCTCAATAGAATTCCACGATGCTGATAAAGCACTGACACATGTCAGGCATAAAATGTCTCCTGTTTTAACAGTCCTTCCATATATTAGACTATGAATTCTTATATTACTGTAAATGTGGTAGTCATTAGTGCTGGTTTCCAAATATTCTTATTCTTCCTGCTTCTGGACAATTCCCCCTTCTGGAAGATTGCCTGTGCTGGCTCCCCTGCAGTGGGGTATGACTAACTCTGGCCAGTGTGTGGTGAGTATAAGTAAATGTGTCTCTTTCTGGCTGAAGCAATTCCTTGTCTCACTGAGACCCTACGGAGCTCTCTTTTTCTTCTGCCACAATGACCGTAAGTGTTTCAGTTAGTACTGTGTCCCAGAGTGAAGACCATGACAACACCAAAAATATCCCCTACCCCAGCCTCAGGTAAGGAGGAGCCTGGGTGAGAAATTAACCTGGTTTTAAACCACTGAGATTATGGAGCTGTTTGTTACAGCAGCACAACCCAGCCTATATTGATTGATACATTAAGGGAAGTAAAAAATATCTACAGTCCCATTTCATTGATGCAATTAAACCAGACTCAAATTCTTGCCCCGCAATCTCCTTATGAATGTGAAGAATGTCCTATTTATTTCCACTGGCCTTTTACCTTGTATGGTTTAACTAAAGTATTCAATACAGAAAATGTCTGAGGAATTTTTGAAATGAAATGACTGGATAAATGACTAAATTAATCCCTTTGAATGAGTCTGTGTATATAAGAAGACAGGAAGGCAGGATATTATGATCTCATTGATTTGGAATCAGATAAATATGGATTCAAATTCTCATTTTATCACTATTTGTGTGACCCTAAGCAAGTTTCTGAATTTCTCTAAGTCTCTGCCTCCTGAAGAGTAAATGGGAAAAATAATACCAATCTTAGGGGTTGTTATGAGAATTAAATGAGAGAACACATGTTATCTCAGCATAGTTTCTGGAACTAATATTCAAAAAAGGCAGCTATCACTATTATTTTCCTTCAAAAACAGTGGGGAAAAAAGAACTATGGGAAACAATGTCAGTGATAGATGTCAATATTTCAGAAGTTACTCATGTATTCCTTCCAGACTTACATCAAAGTCAAAGAAAATGAATCTGCAGGACAAAGAAACACTGGTTTCCAGAAAAATAAATCAAAAGCTAAAATAACTGAATTCATTCATCCACTCAAGGAACTATGAAATTAAAATATAAAGTATTAATATGCATATGTGTATATTATGTATATATGAGATATACTTGAAATTTGAGATTTGAGATGCATGGGTAGGGAGACAGATAGACAGTTCATAGATAGCTAAATAGCTCAACAGGTAGTAGCTGGATATTGAATATAAAGGTCACACTCATAGAAACTGGCAAAGCTCTCTTGACTAGGGTTACTGTGGTACCATTGAGAAAGGCTTCTAGGAAGGCAATGACTGTTATTTGGACATGAGGCCATTAAAAGGAAAAGATTCATAATCTGTAAAAATGTACATCATTTCTGCATGCCAATGACAGCATGAAATGTTTAAAGATTCATCTTATAGTCATCATAGTATAAGCAAATAGTTTTGACCACTAATGTTGACAAAAGTTTTTGTAGAAAATCAACTTTCTGGCTCCCAAGAAGGAGCTGATGAAATATTAATGTAATCTTTATGTCTGAAGGCTTGAATGGGTTGGACATCCAAGATGGCGCACTTACAAGGCTGGCAGCTGATGCTGACAGTCATCTGGGAGCGCACAGCTGGGGCTGTCAACTGGGCCTACTCATGGCCTCAGCTTGGTGGCCAAGTTCTAGAGGCCAAGGCAGAAGGTGCTAGTCCTCTTAAAGGCTAAGGCCAGAGCCAGCATAGCATCACTTCCACCAAGCTGCATTAGTCAAAGTAGCCATGGGCCACCATACAAGTAGGGAAGACATGGGCCTGGCTCTTGATGGAAAGGTGACAGAGAATTTGCACCATTCCTAATTTTGTCACAGTCTGGTACATTGAAGGCACTAGATGGACATCTTTTTAACAGGTGGATGATTAAGTAGGTGGCTGCCTTAACCTGTTCCTGTTGTGTATATTTTCTCTTCCTTCACCTCTGAATATGTCGATTTCCCATATATTCCAAAATTTTAAATTCTTCCCTTCTATCCTATCTTTGTATCTTCCTTCCTTTTCTTTCTAAATCCTTCTCTCTTCATCTCCTCTCTCCCTGCCCTCCCCACCAACCACACACACACACACACACACACACACATATTTACGCTTCTCCCAAATTGGAGACTATGGGAGTTAAAAAAAGATGGAGACTCAGGCCCGTGCAGTTGGCATGGAAGCTTCTGGAAATCATGTGTTTGCAAGTTGGAAATGCCCCCTTTGGAGCTTGGAAGAGAAAATAAAGAAAACAGCAGACACACATATTTCTTCATTGTACAAATTTGTGGTGTCAAGTCTACACTTTGCAAAATATGATTTTCCTTTTTCAAACTAAAAAAAAAAAGACTGAGAAAAGAGCTGCAAATCACAGTGGCTTCCTTGAGTAACATCTTGATGATTTAAGTGTAAATGGGTAAGAAACATGTGGATTCCACTGCACACAAGCACATGCATTGGAAATGAGCAGGGGAAGCGTCTGGCAAAATGTGTTTCTGGTTTGGTAGAATTTGGACCACTCGGGAGGTGTAGTTCAGGACATCAGTAACCCAAATGCCAAGTGCGTGTTGAGTTCATTTCATTCCGTTGCCAAGACAGAGCTGGGGTTTCATTCACATTCAAATGCACCTCACCTAGATTTTTCCCCCTCCACATTATAGACTTGGCAAAATTTGAAGATTCCTTCTCCTTTGGGTTCACATGAGCTCTCCGTCCTGGCATGAGGAAAGTAATCTAATACAAAATGACATAAAGTTTGGGAAAACCGACAATTTGATCTCATGTTCACTTTAATATGGAAAGGTTGAATAACATTCAATTACAATTCACTCCAATTTTCATCTTCTCAATGAAAGGCAAGGGGCTGCCAAAGAGAGGTAAGCTGGAAGATTTCAGCATCTGGGGAGGGGTGGTGGGAGTAGGGAGGGGTTCTGCTGAGGGTGTCCTGCACAGATTTAAGGATGTAGAGTATTTCACATTTACATGATCATCCACCTCTTTTCTGTTTCAGCGATACGTTAATTCTCATGACATGCTTAAAAAAAAAAAGAACCACTTCACTCTGAATTAGACATCAAACATTTGAGAAAGGAAGATCACTATCTAATTCTAATCACAAGAATTATGGATGGAAGGAAAGACTGGTATAAAGATAATTAGAGATGATAAACTACTTGTAAGACTGTCAAATTCCATCCTCACATGAGATGACGCCTTTGAAAGTGTATTTCTGTCTGATGACCCACTCAGGCCCCATCAGTGCTCTGCAAATGGAACAAATACCATCTTGATGAATCTGTTCTCATGTAAATGCTTTGTGCTGCTCACCCCCGTCATTGCCCTAACTTTGACCATTATCATATCGCCCTGGGATCCTTCAACCACCCAGTTCCAATGACAAGCATCCTTAAAAGAGTTCGAAGAGCTGAAGACACAGACGAGAAGAAGGTCACGTTAGATGGAGGCTGAGACTCGAGTAGAGCAGCCATGAGCCGGGGGACACCTGGAGCCGCCAGAGGCTGAAAGAGGCAGGAAAGACCCGCCCCTAGAGCTGACAGGGGGGAATATGGCCCTGTCAACAGCTTGTTTGCAGACTTCTGGCCTCCAGACCTGGGAGGAGAATAAATTTAAGCCACTTTGTTGCCCGAGCTATGGGAATCATTCCCCGTTGATTGTCTTCCCTACTGGGGGATCTAATGTAGTTAAGACGAGGGGGTGGTAGGCTCTTCTTACTCATCATAAAACTCATTTGATCTAATGTATTTGCCAGGAATCTTTTCCGTTCCCCTCTGGGACTGAGCTCCTGGAACTGAGGACGTCAGTGAGAAACTAGCTGACTAAGCCAGGGCGGGGGGCCGAGATGGGGCGAGCAAGCAGGGCAAAAAATAGTTCACCACGGAGGTCACTTTCAAGTGATCTCTTCTGAGAACTTTTAGGAACATTTTCTTTTTTCTGAAATTGCCCTGAGGTTTCACGTAGAGGGTAAACACACAGTGCAGCAGACACTGGCTTAGGGACTCATCCCAAATGCTACTTCCTTAAAATGGAAGGCAATCCACTCTCCATCCCTAGAGTTGTTCTTCATGAACTTATAGCCATCTTTGCTACATTTTCCTAATGGGTAAATGAGACTATCTGTGACCAAAAGAATCCCCAATAACCAGGAAATCTTCTGGAACGATAGTTCTTTGGCCCAGAGGTTGTTCCTGATCAGAATTTGTCAGTATCTCTGGACCTCCCTTGGTTCCGTGGACTCCCCTATGTACCTTTTTCCAGTAACAGAGAAACATCACACCTTGAACATCTCCAGGGCTCTAACTGATGTGCTAACCCAGGGCTCTTTCTTCAGAATAAAATATCAAATTATGTATCAGTCAGTGCAGGATGAATTGAATATAAGCTTTGCCTTCAAGCAGACCTGGGTCCGAATTCCAGCTTTGCTCTGATATATGTATGACTTGTAGCTAATTATTTAAACCCTTGTGGTCTCAGTTTATTTATCTGTGAAATGGGGATAATAACATCTAGATTATTAGGCAGTTGTAAGAATTAAATTACTTATAACTTGAAAAGGAATTAGCACTAATAATGTCATCTTTTCTATCATTTCTCATTTATTCCTAAATGGATTCGTTACCAACCATGATGGAATACTATGTAGCCATTAAAAATAATTCTTCATAAGAATGTTTAATAATGGGTGAGGAAGGCCTGGGTCATATTACTGAGTCAAAAAGTTTATTAAGCAGGCTGTATGATACTATCCCTATTTAGATAGGAAAATATACAAGAACCTATAAAATTATTACATTAAAAATTACAGAAAAACTTGAGTGGAGGGTATAGCTCAGTGGTAGAGCTCTTGCTTTGCATACATAACGTCCTGAGTTCAATCCCCAGTACCTCCATTAAAAAAAATAAAATAAAATGTTGCTTTCTTTAAAAAAAATTATAGAAAAATAGACTTAGAGGATAGATATTGAAACTTTAATAGTTTTCTCTAATTGGTGGTACTTTATGGGTGATAAATATTTTCTTTCTCCCCATAGTTTTCAAATGTTTGACAAAGTACACTTACAAGCAGAAAAAGATACTGAATGTGAACCTTGGGTAAGTGGCTTCGCCTGTCTGCATACTGGCAAACTGGGGCATGTAGTAACCTGTAATAAAAAAGAAGTATATGTGTATGTATAACTGAATCACTCTGCTGTACATCAGAAACTAATACAACATTATAAATCAAAAAAAAAATTTTTTAAGCATTTAAAAAAGAACTTCTTAAGATCAAAGGGGAAAATACGTATAAAAGTGCTAGAAATCTTAAATAAGAAATCAGAGGTTTCACTGCTAACATATTATGTCTGAGTTATGGGTAATTGGTGTTGGGCTGAAAAGAAAGTGTTAGCACAAAGTAAAAGTTCAGTTGCTCTACGTATATTCTTTGCAGCGCACTTGCAAGGAGACGTGTGTGAGTATGATTACTAATGCAGTCAGGGCTGGCATCTTGGTCATGTGACCTACGCGGTCTTACAGACCCTCCTCTCAGAAGGATCTCGCTCTTGGTTTCATGCTCTGTTGCTGCCATCTTGAAATTCTTAGTAAGTTTGAACAAGGGACCCACATTTTCACTTTGCACTGGGCTTTGCAAGTTATAGAGCCTATCCTGAATATAAATGACTGTGTGTGGCTTCGTGGCTATTTAAAGAAATTGAATATTCTACAGTAAGAATGATTGATGGTGAATGAGAGGAAGCACATATCTCTGGCTGAACCTGGGAGAAACTCCAGGTGGACGTGGAGAGACCTGTTGGAAACTAACCAAGCGGGAGGGGCAGCTGGTGGCCTTTCTGAAATACTACATAACCTGCTGGCAAACAAAACCAGTTCACTGAACTCTGATTAAGGGACTGTGTCCTCTCAGTTCATATTAAACATTTGAGAATTTGTTCATACTTCACATAAGATTCTAAGTAAAATGGAAAAGACACCTATAAAATAGAAAATGCTCATTCTAAAATAAATCAGTCGGCTCTGTCTTTGCAAGAAAAATATTACCTAAAAAGATACCAAAGTTATGCTGTCTAAAGGATCCATTTCTGCCACAGAAATCCTTAACATGATCTATTCATCCAGAGATAGAGACATCACAGGGATTTGTATAAGAGTTGGCTGGATGCCCCTGGTTTTGCTCACTCTAACTCTTCCTGAAGGCTGAGGTCGTGGGGCTGGAGTGATGAAGGATGGGCAACAGTGGTTGGCTGTGGCCACTTCACCTCAGCCATTGTGATTGGCTGTTTTGAAATTGTATTAGCATACCACCTCGGACCTTTGGGGTGATGTCATCTTAACTCTCTGGGAGAAAGTTGGTTGCTACCAGTTACTGAATTAATCAGTTCCTCTCATAGTGAAGTAACAGATCTCACATCAAGTAATTGAAGACATAAACATTTGAAATGAGGACCACCACCCCAAGCATTATTCAAACCACCTCTTTTTGGGCCAAAGAGTCTCCTCCTCACACCTTCTTTTATAATTATTACCAGTACAGTTTTTCATCATAGTGGTTAATTTTTAATTATGGAAAAAGACTATGAAACATGGAAACCTGCCACACCTCTATTTGTGATTTTCAAACTGCCCCAGCATTCCAGAAGCAATTTTAAATATCTTCAATAATACACTGTGTTATTTGAGATTTACATTCGCTTAGTTTTAGAAATGGGGCACCTCCAAAGTTCACAGCTAAACATGGGTCTTCGCAAAAATAACAGGAAGGGCTGTTGGTTATTCGGTGATCACTTTAGCCCGTTGCTCCCTACAGAAAAGATGTCTGTGTCCATATCAGACAAAGAAATTTTTGATTTGCTAATTTGCATTCAGATTTCATACTTCCTACGCTAATTTCATGCCCTGGCGCAGTACAAAAGGGAAATATTTGCTTCCTTGTAGGTGAAGCACATCAAGCAATTATCCTCCCTAACATGAAGAGCTCAGGAACTCCAATGTCAGCATTGTTAGAGCCTTAGGATAGGTCACTAATTTTCAATAGCTAATGGCTAGAATAAACACAGTGTGTGCTCTAGGACAGTGGTTTCTGCACTATGACTCCAATTATGATTTTCTTAAAACTAGATATAGGTAAGTTCTGAAAGGACTCTCTCCCAGCCCTTCTGCATCTTGTTGACTTGGAGCCAGGAGGTAAGACTCATTCCTTTCTGAGCCTGATTTGAAAGCATTACTCAGGACTCTGCCGGTTTTAATAAGAAAACAGCTATAACGAGATTCTCTCAATTCACTTAAAAAAATACTCACATCCATTCGAGAAGTGAAAGTCCTTTCCTTGCTGTACTATTCAAATTGCTTCCTTGAGGGGTGATGACTAGAGATCACTGAAATCCTTTTTTTTTTTTTTTTTTACTCACAGAGGGTCTTAACCCTCACGCTTCTAAACTGGTCTGTATGGCAAACCATCAGGCAGAGAAGTGAGCAAAACCGTTCCGCGGTTTAAGCCGGATAAGCTCACTAAAACAGTGGCCTTTCCAAACCAACACTGGTTTTGTAAAACAAAGGACTGAGTCCTGTAGCTGGCCAAGGAACCCCATCCAAAGAAGGAATCAGGCATCTGCCTTCTGTATTTTCCTTACCAGCCGGTCCACCCTGTTTCCTTACCTAATCTCCGTGGCCTGTCTTTGCACAATCATTATGAGCTTATAATAGAAATCGTTTTGTCTGGGTGTAGTGGAAAACACCAGTTTAAACAGGATGTTGGAGATCAGGACGACTGACCCAGAACACGGGCCAGGGCAGACATGAAAGCGCGAGAGTTTTCATTCACCAAGGTTTCCGGGGACCAGCTCTTTCTCAGCCCAAACAGAGTCACGCACAGGCAGGCCCGCGCTCCCACACGGCTCCCGGGGTGGAGGCGATGGCTTTGAATGTCCTGCCGAGCTGCAGCCTCCGTGGACCGCAGCCGCGAGCAGGGCTGGGAGTAATTACCGGTGGAAGAGCGTATTCCTCTGCGAGGCGAGCCCTTCTGCCAGCTACCCCCCGAAAGAGCGTGGGGGAGAGCACCGGCCGCCCCACGCCTACTTGTTTTCTTTCCCTTCAGTGGGACAGTTTCAACTGATTTTGATTACCCTGGCGCCAAATAAATGAAAACATTTCATAGACGTATAATCATCCATCACTGTGAAGAAAGGAAAAATGTTTCATGTTCAGTATGTTTATAAATACACTTAATGAGAAAAGGACAGTGCTGTCTTTCCTCCACGGCATCGCTGCTGCTGTTGACCAGATCGCCCTGCTCTCGGATTCCGCGCCCCAGAGCCCCCGCCGCCCGGCCCCAGGACAGCTCACCCCGACAGCACGATGGCGCTCAAAGTAAGTCAAGAGAGAGACCGGTTTCTCCAAGGCCACCTTCTAAACTGTAGCCCCGCTGCCCAGACAGGAGAGGGACGTGGAGCCGGGAAGAGGTAAGTGGCTTGTACGTTAGGACGGTAAAAACCAGCCTTTTTATTCCCCCTCATCTGGCTTAAGGCAGCCCAGCGAAAGAAGCAGCACCGTTTCAAAGGAATGGACGATCATAGGTGCAGAATGCCTGCAGCCCTTGCCTTGGGTTTGGCTTTAAATGACTGGCAGGTGGAACCTCATACAGTGTGTGGGTTTCCTCAATGCCAAGAAGGAGGAGGAAGAAAACGTGTTGTGGGTTTGCATGTCCCCCTGGTCTACACACAATGTGCGATGCCACTGAAGGTAATTTGGGGTTAGGATTTATATATGCAGTGATAAATCTTTTGTAGATTGAAATCCGGAGCTAACAAATTCTCTCTAATTTCTCTCTCCCTTCCCCGCACGGCCTTTTAATTTGGGGTTCCACATGCTCTCAGGCACCATCAAAGCCCGTGGGCACCCCCAGGGGCCTCGGTTGCTGACTCAGAGATCTAAAAGCGTAGAGGAACAATGCGGGCTGTGCCGTACACATATGCAATCAGTTTGGGTCCTCTTTCCCCTAAATGTCATTTCTTGCAATGTGTTAAATATTTGCATTTGTACTTGGCTCATAAGCAAGGCCAGATCCCTGGGGTACGTAAGTGACTCCCAATGAATCATTTATGCAAAATGCATCTCCAGTTTCATCATAGGGGGTGTCACAAAATGGGGAAATCCTTCCATTCAAATACAATTGCCCAGCCCTCTGAATCTTTACCCTCGGATTTCACATCCGTGCATACAGAGGGCCAATTGTATGCACTGAATCGGGCCGTTTCATAAGGAGCTTGAGCATCTGTGGATTTGGTTGTCCCTGGGGGCTCCTGGAACCAATCACCTTTGGATACGGAAGGATGACTGTACTCCAAAGTACACTGTTTTCAATATTATCAAAGGTAATTCCTCACTTCAGGAGGGGCCATAAAAATCATCCCACACAGCAATAAAAAGAGAAGGCCTCATCAGGCTGTGACATCGCAAAGTCTGGAAGAGAAGAAGTTGTGACTGTATTTTTTTTTTTTTTTTTGAGAGCTTATTAATCCTTCAAGCAGAAACAAATGGAGAAGTTGAGGGTTCTGGGTGTCACCCTCCTTTGGTGAGGGAGCCACCCGGGGCAGGAGGAAATTCTGCACTTCCAGAAGGTGAGGGTTACAGCAGCGTACTTAAGACTTTCCTAAATTTCAGGTGAGCTCCCATGATGCCTTGCACACCAGGTAGGACCTTCCCTGATTCTCAGGATGCCTCAGATCCAGTCTTGGAGTAAAGTAAGAAAAACATTGCTTGCAGGGATTTATACAATCTTTGTATGTACTATTCAGAATCTGTCAATCTGATTTAGAATTGCAGGAAGGCTTTCTAACCTCAGATGAAATAACAGAAACGATGAATCATACATACACTGAGATTTATAATTTACAAGACAATCCAGGGTAGATTATTCCATTGGATTTTCAGAACAACATTGAGGATCAAGGACATGAGATGGCATGATATGTTCATGCCCCAGACCTTGAACCAGCTGCTTCACCCTTTCCTCTCTTCCCACTTCATGACAGCATTCTGGTTCATTTTTATTCATTCTAGTTGTGGCAGATTGCTTTCAAAAATAGCCACAGTTCTTCACCCCTCCTTGTATACTTGTCCTTTATAATCTGACTTGCAGTTCTTCCCATCAAGAGATGCAGTCTAGGATAAAGAAGTTGTGGTATAGCCATACACAATGGAATACTACTCAGCTATAAAGAAGAATAAAATAATGCCATTTGCAGCAACATGGATGGAACTGGTGATTATCATACTAAGTGAATTAAGCCAGAAAGAGAAAGGAAAATACCATATGATAGCACTTACACACGGAATCTAAAAAAATGATACAAATGAACTTATTTATAAAACCGAGACAGACTCACAGACATAGAAAACAAACTTATGGTCACCAGAGGGGAAAGGGGGTAGAGAGGGATAAATTGGGAGTTTGGGATTTATGGATGCTAACTATTATATATAGAATAGATTTTTTAAAAAAAAGGTCCTACTGTATAGCACTGGGAACTATATCAATACCTTGTAATAGCCTATAATGAAGAATATATATATATATATATATGTGTGTGTGTGTGTGTATATATACACATATATATATATATGAATCACTATGCTGTATACCAGAAATTAACACAACACTGTAACTTGACTACATACATCAAGTTAAAAAAACAATAAAATAAAGAGATGCAGTCTACTTTCCTATCCCTTGAATGGGGCTTGGCCAGGTCACTCGCTTTGGCCAATAGAATGCAGCAGAACTGACAACTTGTCAGTTGCAAGCTTAGACCTGTAGAGGCTATCTGTGTTTTTGCTCACTCTCTGTCACTCTACCTCCATGAGAACCTGCCTGGGCTGGTGTCGGGAGGATGGAGACCACACAGAAGACAGGCCAGCTATCCCAGCTGAGGCTATCCTAGATTAGCCAGTTCCCAACAAGTAAGAGAGCCCAGCCCAGCCCAGTAGAGCTGCCAAACCAACCTGCAGCTGACAGAAGACGCGTAAGTGAGTGAGCCTGGACCCAAGAGCAGTAACAAGTGTTCACTGGCAAATGCACTAAGATTGGCGGATGTTTTTAATTCTGTGTGATTGTGGCCATAGGTAACTGACACATTGGTCAACAAAAGGGGATGGGCCCCTACCACGTTCTCAGTTCTAGAGGTGCCATAGCCATGATGAGGACATGCCCTTTGCCCTCCAAACATCACAGTCTGTCAGGAAAGAGAAGGTGTGGGCATTAAACTCTGTCATCTAGGGTGGGACACGGTAGTCATTGCATGAGTGGTTAAAAAGTACCCAAGGTATTTGGAAGAAGGAAAGATTTAATGGTCATTTTGAATTACTTCACAGACAATCTAGTTAACTGCTAAATCATCCCCTTCCCTTCTTGCACAAAATCTTAAATGACCTAAATGCATCCTACATTTTATAAAGACACAGATAAATGCAGGCCCAGGCATGGTCAATTTATATTATCCTTCAAAAACGCTATTTAAATCTCCAAACAGAATTTATGACCCCTCTGTAGTATAACTGAACATCTTATAAATAATGCATATTGTGGAGACAAGAAAAGCAGTAAAATTTTGGGAACTACCTCCTAACAAACCTCCGAAATTTAGAGAAAATATTTCTACTAACCTCAAGCAAAGGATCCCAGTGCTGGTGCACAAAGTATGTGAAATTAGGATTTCTGTTGAAACAAATCTCCTTTTTTTAAAATCTTAGATGATTCTTGGATTTGGTATAAAAACAAAGAGTAAGGTAAAAGCATGGAATACTCAGCAGTGTTTTGTAGTGATGACTTGTGCAGAATTTGGAGCCAGACTACCTAGATTTGAAACGCTGGATCCCCCACTTTCTACCTGTGTGGCCTTGGAAATTACTTAGTCTTTTTATGCCTCAGTTTTCTCATCTGTAAAATGGGGGTAAATATGGGGTTGTGAGAATTAAATGAGTGTAAAGCACTTAACGGGGGGTCAACCACTAGTATAATTAGCAAACGCTTAATGAATCAAGATAACACATGTCACATGTCATATATCATGTAATGTCAAAAACAAATCAAATGTTTTCCTGTAATTTTTTCATTTTAATTTTTTTTAAAAGGGAGTACTTTTAAGTTATCAAAGATGATTAATTTGACAATTGAAATAAATAAGATCATTCTTTTCCTTTTCTATCCATAAAGTGAGGACTTTCCAAGTGAAAAAATGGTCATCAGGGAAGAAAAAAATATTTCTTGTTACTTGTATTATTTTATATCTTTTTAGTTTAGCTCCTTGCTTTGGTTGGGATGCAAACTCCATTTGCCCATTATTTATATGAAACGTTAAGTTTATTTGTTTTAGAGTTTAGACTCATTAAAAGATTTTAGAACTTATAAATGCAGAGTCATTTGACAATTAATAAGATATGTGATACATGCAGGATCCTAGAAAAAGTGCAAATGTGCTCAAGTTTAAGGAATTCCACTCCCCTACTCCTGGACCCCAGTGTGCATAATTTCCCAAGTGCAAGTAATGGGGAAAAAAAAGTAGACAATTGAGCACATTATCCAGAAAGTTCTGGCCAGACACTAATGTAAATCAGAAATATGTTTGCAGTGTTTATCACCTGGATTTTTTGGAAGGAAAACATCAGGAGCAAATAAAACAATCAAACAAACAAAAAATAACATTATCTTCTTCTCCAAAGCAGTCAGACAGCATCTGTCCAAAGTTCACATCTATAATCTCTATTCTAGACTGCCTTTCTCCAGAACTTAAATGGGACAGGCATTTTTGTCTATTCAGCTCACTCAAACAGTACCTGGCACCCAGAATGTGTTGAATAAATGCTTCTTGAATGGATGGAAAGTTTAGTCCCTAAGCCATGAAATAGAAGATGATGTTTTCAAGTGTCTCTCCCCACCCTCACCTCTCACCCTCCACTTTCTAATGTCCCTTTGTGATTTTTCTGTCAAAACCATACCTGCAGGGGTAAAAAGAGATCCATTTTTCCTTCGAACCGTTGTGCCTTGATGTGTTTCCTAGAAGACAAGCTAATTAAGCCCCGCCTCTTTCCCCTATTAAATAGTTGTCCCCACATCTTGCACGGCCTGTACCACCTGTTTACTCAAAAGCAATCAGGAGAGAACCTTCCTAAGTTCCCCATCTTTGGCAGCACTGGAATCCACTGTCCCAGGACAGAAGCAGGAGGGAGTCCTAGACTCGGAGCCACTGAACCTGGCCACTGAAAGGGCCCCCAGTGCCACGAGGAAGGTCGGACGCCCCATCCTCGGCTGTTTTGCTGTTTGCACGTTTGCCGCCTTCCCGCAGTGGTTGGTAATTGCTGGGTTCACTGTGTGCCTTTGGTCTCTCAGGTGTATTTCCTAAGCCGACATAAAAGGAAAATGATAAGGGCCAGCACACGGGGGTGTTTATGTTTTCAGCTCTAGCCAATTGCTTGAGACCAAAAACAAAAGTTAGTGCAGATGTAAGGGTTCAAGATTATGCCGCTGTCTGCAATGGAAACCCTCGCCTCTCCTTGCAGGACGTGCCCAGCTCCCAGCTGTCGTCCACCTCCCTGTAGCGGAGCCACTACCCAGCAATTAGCACGCCCGGGCTCTCCTTTGGAAAAGGAGCGCAGATGAACAATGCCAAGGCGAGTCCTCCTGGACAAGAAAGCAGGTGAGTCCAGCATGGAAAAAACAAGGTAAATGATCCCTTTGGCCATTATTTCTCTGCTGTTGGACAAACCACTAGCAAGGTGAGCCTGGTATTAAACATTCCTCCTGGCCGTTGAAAGGGCTGCAAGAAAAGGGGGAAATGAAAATCCACTCCAGCCTGCCGTGATTGAAGTCTCCCGGAGTGCTCTATTATCTTCTCCTGTATGTGTAAATTTACTCCAAAGCTGCCTCCTTCTTAGGTGATATGTATTCATATCCACATCTTACATCTTGGCCGTCGACGAGGACTGCCAGATAAAATACAGGACACTCAGTTAAATTTGAATGTCAGTTAAACAGTGAATAATTCTTTATTATAAGTATGTCCCATGCAATATTTGAGACATTAAACACTCACTCATTTTTTTTTCTCTAAAATTCAAAGATAACAATGCATCCTTTTTTGTTTTGTTTTGCTAAAACTGGCAACCCTCCCCTCATTTCATCATGGAAGCGTGTCCTCAGTAGAGATAAACTTGAACTTGAAAGTAAATGATAAGCCAAAAATATGTTACTCCAATAAGGTTAGGGCTTGAAATATAGTGAAATCACTTAATTGTTCCAAATGTTTTCAGTTCATCCTTAAAGAGAGAATGAGAACCATTTATTTGTTGGGTGAGGGATATGAATAATGATGGAAATCTTGGCTTTAAAAGATGTGTATTTTAATAGGTGAAGCGTTCTGAATCTGAAGGAATTCATCACCTCCTTCTCACCACCTTAATAACTAGGTCCTAGGTAGTCCAGGGACCGCACAGCACAGGAAACATAATCGTCAACATGGAGTCATACCTCTATCTTTTATTGTCAGTTTCCATTGGCATCTCTGAAAAGGGTGCACTGGGAGGCATGCCAATTCAAAAAGAATAAAACAATTTAGTCAGCATGTTTCCATGGATTCATCTGTTTGACCTGGGAGCTAGAAGCCTACAAGGCTGTTGGGTGAACCTTTGAGTAGATCCAAGGAAAAGATAAGTATTGTATGGGATTAATCACAAGTGGCAACATATTTATCGTTTGGGCATCAAACAAGATAATCACTGCATATTAAGATGCTGCACCCAAACGATTAATCATTGACTTGTCGTTAAGTCAGTTTCCTACCCTCCATCTGCCCTTTGTGTGGTCTGCTAACTAAGGGAACAGGGAATATGTTACTCACATATTGGCTCACACATTGGTGCCAAGGGAGTGCAGATCATAAAGTGAAATCAGTATTTCAGATTCAAGTGTGTGTGGATGTATGTGTATGTGTGCATATGAAGGTGTGGGTCTATATAGTTTTTGAAGCAAAATTACAAGCTAACTTATTACAAATAACATATTCCAGAAAAAAATCTTAAATTTTATTTTTCTCAATTTAAGATAGAACTCTAGATTCTTCTATAAGCAGGGAAAAAATATAGAATACCATGTAAGGTGCAGCCAAAGTCAGAAACTTCCTGAAGAATCATTTTTCTGGGTAGTCTTCTGATTTCTTCCAATTATCAGAGAAATAATAAAGATTTAGTCAGTGCCTATCCAATAATAAGTACTGTATTAATTGTGTTGCACATAGAATTAAATGGAACTTCTCCAGAGTCTCAAGCCATAAGATACACAGCACTGACCCAATCACCTAAAGGCAGTAACCATGCAGGCAGACCGCAGAGATGCTGCAGCTTCAGTTCCAGACCACAGCAATAAATTAATAGTCACAATAAAGTGAGTCACCTGAATTTTTTGTTTTCCTAATATGTATTTAAAAGTGATGCTTACCCTATACGGTAATCTGTTAAGTGTAAAACAGCTCTATGCCTAAAAAAACAATGTACATACCCTAACTAAAAATACTTTATTGCTAAAAAATGCTGACGAGCATCTGAGCCTTCAGAGAGTCGTAAAGGTTTTGCAAGAGTAACATCAAAGATCACCGATCACAGATCACCATAATGAACATAATAATAGGTTTGAAAGATGGTGAGAATCACTGAAACGTGACGCAGAGACACAAAGCGAGCAAATGCCGTTGGAAAAATGGCGCCTTTTTAGACTTGCTGGACACAGGGTTGCCTCAAACTTTCAGTTTGTGCAAAACTGAAGTATCTAATAAGTGCGCTCAGTGGAAGCACGATACAGGGAGGTATGCCTGTACAAATCTGGGATGTATTTATTTTAAACCGGCTAACCCAGCGTTGCTAAGGGAGATAAACAATCATAAATGAATAAATCCCACTGCTACCCACCCTGAAGCTTTGTGAACCGACACACAGGAGTCCCACCATGGATATAGTCAGCTATTTTGGACACAAAGAGCTCACTGGATCCAATCATAAAAAACACTTGATTTTTCTTTATTGTGGTAAAATATACATATTTATCATTTTAACCATTCAAAAGTGTACACTTCAGTGGCATGAACCATCATACTTATAATGTTGTGCAGTCATCACCCCATCCATCTCCAGGATTGTTCATTGTCCCGAGCTGAAACTCTGTACCCATTAAACAATGACTCCTCAGTCCCCCTTGCTCTCAGCCCCTGGTAACTACTACTGTACTTTCTGCCTCTAAATTTGTCTACTCCAGGCACTTCACGTAAGTGGAATCATATGATACTGGTCGTTCTGTGTCTGACTTATTTCAGTTAGCATGATGTTTCCAAGGTCCATCTGTATTATAATACATATCAAGATGTCATTCCTTTTTATGACAGAATACCATTCTGTTGTCTGGATAGACCACAGTTTGTTTATCCATTCATCCATTGATAGACACTTTGGGTTATTTCCACCTTTTGGAAAGCCACTTGAGTTTCGTCTTTCACTCCCTCTCTGAAAAGTCACTTCATTTGCCCCAGGACAGCCCATCTTAAACACACCCTCAAAAATCTAGCCATTTCATAGACTACAGCAACAAACAATACCCCAAATCTTTCTCTCTTTAGATGGACTTTCTCTCCATTCTCACAATAGATGCTCTATAGACATTTTTTGAATTGAACTGAAAAAGAAAAAGCCATATAACCAACTTAGATACACTTGGACAAACATAAACATGTAATAATTAATTTTATGTAAGCTTTTTATTGGAGCAAAAGAGGAGCTGCTTGTCTGCAGACCAGCAAAACTGGATGTCACTCTTCTGTTTAGTCTGAAGAGGAATAGATTTCAAGTGGCTCCTTCTTGTGAAATCTGTTGACCTTTCATTGTTTTTTGTTTTTCTGGTCTCTCTCTTTCTAGCATCTAACTCTATTTCCCACCCATCCTTTGAAAGCTCTTCCTCCTTTGGCTTACACCGAGCTTCCTTTTTCTCTGTTTTAGTTCTCTCACCACCCTTCCATGGACTCCTGCCTCCTTCCACTTCCTTCTTGTATGGATTCCCCATCTTCAGCTTTTCTATTTTCTTTCACTTTGAAAATTAATGATTCTGCTTGTTATCTCAGCCAGCAGCTCAGTGCAGCTGCTTTCTGCATCTGCCTCTTCCACAACAAAAACCACTGCCACACTTATGAAATTTTACAAACCACCCCCTAAACTATGGTTTCTAACAACCACTGTGTGTTACTGCTAACACATCTATGGGAAGTCTAGGCAATTCTGCTGGTCATGGTTGGGTCTGGCTGGTCAGTTCTTCTGGGTTAGGCTTGTTAAGTGTCTGAGGGTCAGCTGGCTACTGGCTAATGTAGGGTGGCCTCAACTGGGACAATGACAGTCTTCCATGTATCTCACCCTCCAGTGCACCTGCCTAGGTACATTCAAGGATGCAAGCATTTTCCTAAGCCACTGCTTCCATCAAGTTGGTTACTGTCCCATTGGCCAAAGCAAATCATAAGGCTGAGCTCAGGGTCAGAATGGGAGGGGACCACAGTTACAGGGCAAAAGGTGTGGTTACAGGAGGAATGAAAACTGAGGCTGTTAATGCAGTCAGCCTAGCACAGTCCTGTTGCCCTGTATCCACACTACCCATAGCCTTAGTTAAGATGCTTGCTACCCTGTAGCTGAAGTGTCCCAGCTTGATTCCCCCGCCTCCTGTCTTAATACAGCCTCATCTATCCATCTATCCATCTGTCTGTCCATCAGTCCACCCATTCATTCATTCATTCAGAAAGTTTCTACACCCCAAGCACAGTGATAGATGCTGGAGGCACAATAATGACCAACCATAGCCAAGACCCTGCTCTCAAGAGTTGGCAGATGAACCAAATAACCAGAGGTACCACTGCCAGATCAATTTGCTGAAATCTCCAATTCCATCCCATCACTTTCCTGGTCTAAAGCTTTTGACAGCTCCCCATCATGTAAAGAACGAAAGCAAATTCCTTATCCTGGCCTTTGAGGTCCTCCTGTACTTGGCACAAGTTTTTTCTTTCTAAATGGGTCCTTCTCTGATCCCCATCGTCAACTCTTCTCTTCCTGCCAGACTGGGCTGCTCACTATCTCCCAAGCAGATGAGTTTATTTCTGATCTGCCTTTGGCCTCAGAGCTCTGCCCCATCTGTCCTTTTATCTGTCAAAAATGTACGTGTCCAGTGAAACAAAATGAAATGCATATCTGCCAAGGTCCAGCTCAGGACTCCACTATTCTGTGCTTATAGACTTCTCAGTCACACAATTTCTCACTGACTCAGACGCCACTCTCTGCCCAGCCCGTGGTCTCTGATCAGTTTTGTGAGCCCAGGGTCTGAGCTAGGGTGAGACAGAGAGGCCCCTAGAGTGCAAAATGTAAGGAGGCGCTCACTCTGAGGGTCATGCACCTCCAGAGTCAGTGCTTCCTTACATATTGCATCCTGGGAGCCTCACTCTGCTCTCCTCAGTCTCAGCCCTGGCCAGACCCGTCATTTTGATATTTATTATTCATTTCATTTCTTATGTGAATGGTTCATAAGATTGTAAACCTTCTTCTGAGCACGACCAAGTCGACCTCGCCTGAGGTTAGGAAATACTCAGTGAAGTAACTGAGTTGCAGGTTAGTCAGGGAGAGTGGAGTGTTCCCGATCTTTGGGGAAGCCCAGAGAAAAGACTGGAAGAGACAAAGAATGAAGGGGATAAAGGAGGAATTGGAGAATTCTGCCAAAGGTTAAGACAAGTGAATCCATGTTGTGATAACAAGAATTAAAGGAAAGCAACACTGCTATGAAATACAGGATATTGGTCCTATGCCTACATTAATATAATTGTCTGTGAAAAAACTTTCAGGGAACATGCACTTTACCAAATTTTGCTGTGATATAGGACATCCTTGAGAGATGTACCGCTCACTGGAGGCAGAGAAGCAGAAAAATCATGAGCCTGAGCAGGGTGATGGGGAGGGGTGGGACCCATATGTAAATTCATACAGTTGGAAATAGCTCACATAGATGGAGAGACCTGAATTTTTGAGTGAGGATAAAGCTAAATACATACACACACACATACGTACGTTCATGGCTGTGGCCATGTCCAAGGTAGGGGACAGAGAGAAAGGAGGCCCATCATGTCATGGAAATGTTGTCATTTAAAAAGACCAGTCAGAAGGGCAGTGATGGATTCCTTAACAAAGACAAAGGCACAGCAGGAAAAGGTTAAAGTTCGCCTGCAAAATTTGGCAAAGTGTATATTCCCTGAAAGTCTTTTCGTTGGCAATGATATTAATGTAGACATAAGGAACACTGTTCTCAAGGACCTCAATATTTTTTTGAGAGTCCCAGATGATTTGGGTAAAATTCCGAGCCTTTCAACATTCATTAGATTGATTTTCTGAAACCTCTTAATGTCCATTGAACAACTGCTCTGCATTTCAGTAAGTCCTGGAGTCCCAGTTCACACCAAGCGGTCCACACGGGCAAAATCTAATGTCTTGAGTCTCCATTTTCAATATAAATTTGAGAAATGTCAACAAGCATTGGTCACATCCGAAAAAGCACAGAGAAACAAACTAAGGATAAGATCTCTGTAATAAACAAAGGCCATTAAAGCTCTAATGTGTCCTGCAAGCAAAGATCATTGATTGCCCCCTGATGATGGAAACCCAAATGAATGCTCTTCCATTCTACCTCTCAGTAGTCCTTTAGTTCCACTAATGCTTGCCAGTCCTCAAAACCTCCTTATCCTGCGAAGAATATTATCTCAGATAGAAGTATTATGTAGGAAACTGTGTCTTCAATAAAATCTCCGTACGCATATGTATCTCCAAAGACCCCGGGTCCCAGTGGGGATGTTGAGTGACTGGTCACACACAGGCAGCCCAGAGGCTGAGGCAGCCAAGCAACTGGGATGGCATAAGGTGACACCTTGGTTTCTTTTTTCTGCTTTGAATAAACTAAAAACTTGAGAAGAAGATGAAATCAGAACAGAACATGAACAAGGTCTTTCTTCCTGCTCTCCTCCCAGAAATCCAACCAGTGTCCAAACTGGCAGCAGTTAGGGAGGGAATTTAAGAAGGAGGAAATGAAAATACCCACCGCAGATCTGAAGAGTGATATTTTGTTCTTTCAGCAGAGTTGATACTTTTACATTTTGACATGCTGTGGTTCTGTAATAATTTGCAGCCCGCATCTGTAGGGCTGAATGATTTTATTCCAAAAGAACATTTGATTCAGTAATTAAGGGATAAACACTGAGGATTTCTCCAGCGTCAACTGTGGAGGACATTTTCAAGTCCTCCTTACCCAGACCTCTCATTTAAGGTCCTCATGCCATGTCTTTGTGACACCTGGCAAGTGCAAGTATTTAAATCCACATATTGCATTTTTCCATATTGAAATGTCAACCACAAGTCTCCTTCTTGTTCCATTCAAAACCACTTTGCATAGTCCAAAAATTACTGATGCTCCCAGCACCCCAGTGAAAAAGGTACTATTATGTTTCAGTTCCTAAAGAGTCACGTGGAAGTTTGTTAATTTGCCTACCACCAGGAAAACGGGTGGCAACGACAATAAAAGTCCGAAGTTCCTGAAGCCGGGAGCTTTGTTCAGACCGGGGATCCGCATCGTTCTTTGCTGCACAAACTGCATTATTGAATTCCATGCCCTCTAACCAATGTCAGAATTCTGGCTTCTCTAACTCAGAGTAATTTTGGTTTCCTCATTTCCCTTAGCTTTCCCTGCCTGGATCTCGTGCTAAAATTAACCTCAAGGTTTGGAGGAACTGGCAAGTTCAGTACCAACTCGAAATGTTTTCCATCATTTGACCAAACCTCGAATACTGAACATTTCTAACATTCAAAGAGGGTTTGTTTAAGTTTTCCAGCTTTATCCTCCCGGTTTCAAATGGCACCAGAAGCAGAAGGGCCAAAATGCTGTAAGAAGAAACTATTCCCAACAAGACTGTTGGCCTGAGGCAGGTCTGAGAGGATCCAGACGCATATGAAAGAAGTAGCCATACTGCCGGGGGTCTGTGTCAACGGGGCCTCTGGACTCGGGAAGGCTTGGCTGTTACAAGAGGGTACAGTGTCAGGCTGGGTCCCTTCTCCTGGACCAGATCACAGGGAGTGACATCAGCAAGACTGTGGCTAGAGAGCCGTGGCAGGTAACCAGTGAGGGGAGGGCGAGCCCACTCTGGGACTCCTGAGGCCACCTGCCGCGCTGCCACATGAACACACACTAGGCGTCTGGAAGAACTCACAGGATGACTGCGTTTCCAAACTGCAAACGAGGTGAAAACTGAGAGTTTGATGCCCCTGGAGGAAAAAGCCTTCTGTTTGCATGTGAGTGGCCAGCAGCTTGGCAGAGGGAGCTCACGGGGACTCCTACTATAAACATGACCCAAACCCAGCACTTGAGTCGAAAGGTCTGAGTGACAATCCAAGGATGCTCTTGGAGAACATGAGCCATGCCTCTTGGGAGTTTCTGCTGTCTAGCAACATCCAGAGCTTACAAAATTGTTCCAAGGTAATAAGGTAGAGAAGTCAGAGCTTTCAGAAAGTTCGAAGGAAAAAAGCGATGTCAAAGAATGGAGAAAAATGATCATATGCTTTCTTTACCAAATTCCTACATACACGCCACTTCCCTCTGCCCAACGCTTCTCAAACTTTACTGTGTGTAAGAATCACCTGGTTGATCTTGTAGGCTCAGGTGGAGCCCGAGATTCTGATTCCTAACAAGTTCAAGTTCCTCGTGTGACGTCCACGCTGCTGGTGCACAGGCCGATCTTGGCGCAGCAACACAGTTTAAACTGTTACATCTGAAACAATGATCATTAAACAGCTTTTTATACCACGAGACAGGTTTTATTTGATGGGCTGGTTTCAATGCCTTTTTTTATTTTGAAATCCTATTTCCCCATTGAACTATACATCTTTATCTAGGGAAGTTTAAGAAATAAATACCGAAACTCTTGCCTGACTATAAAATAATATCTTAAATGTGAATCATCCTTTCATCCAGAGAAGTGAGGGTTTGGTACCTCAGACAGATGTGCCCGACTGTGGACACCATCATGAAAGTCCAGGACAGAAAACCTTTCACATTTGGGCCTGCCGAGCTCCCTGGTTATTTTAAAACTCAGGATCTGCCAAGAGCAGATTATATTCATTCCATGAAGCTCTGACGTCTGTGTCCCAGTTTAAAAATCATCATTGAAGTCATTGCCGGCATGGCATGGAAGTTTCTGGATAACACCTCTGTTACCACAAAGATTTAGAAAATAATGGAAATGTGTGTTATGGAGAGAGAATTTAGCAGCCTTGTCTTCCTGGAATTTTAGACGATCTACAGTTTAGGGGGACCTCCTCTGCCTCCATTTTCTGGCCAGAGAATCTTTTTAACAATAAACACGTTCAGAGACAGTGTGTGTGCGGTAATCATGTCATGAAAAACCTCGTGGACTGGACTGGACTACACACAGAAGTCTGTATGTTAATTACGGGGTTACACAAAAACGCATCTTGCCGCCTTTGCTGGTATTTTTACAGAGCCATTAAAAGTGACACCTGAGCATATCTGCCCCCTAATAGAAGCTGGAGCCAACGTGAGTGAGGATGAGAACCGCCACCCAATTACTTGGCAAAGACACAGTCGCTGCCACCACTTGGGTTACGATTCCCAAGCCCGCAGCCCAGAGTCTGAGTCACTTGTAGGAAGGAGGCACAGGGTGTGGGTCAGCACACAGACAAAGAATCCTGCGCAGTTCTAGCTGAGATAGGGTTGAAGATCTCTCTGGGTGGTTCACGGATGACACACGTGTCCTTTCGTCTTGGGTCCCAAAGGAAGTGGTAAGGCCAAGTTCATCAGCGGCCGGCTGAGTCTCTGTTATTGGCAGGACTTGGAAGATGCCCAGAAGAACTCCAACTGTTGCCTCACCAAGCTGGGAAGTTCTGCTGGGGCTCTTGTGGCAAACCACCCAGGGTAAGGCAGCCCAGGGCCAGCATGCAGACCTTCAGACTCTGCCCCCTGGTGCCCCGCTGAAACCCCAGCGCCCATGGTTACAGATGATTACAAAACACCGCGAGACCTCAGCAAACATATGCCTTACCGTCATCTTTAAACTTGACCTGTGCCAGGAAGACCCCACTAGGAAAGATGCATATTCCACTCCAGCTAGGCCCGCAGAGAAAAGCCAAGAATTTGGGCCTTTGAGCTGACACACCCTGACCCTCCCCTCAAGCATCTGGACACCGAAGGCTAAAAGCATCTGGGGAGTTTCTAAAATGAAATATCCAAGGGATTTAGCTGCATCACCACTTGAATTTCGCAGTCATTATTAAGTCTGAGTTGACTCTGAAGTGGCAGCAGCCTGTTACAGCACAGAGCTCCAAGGAGCCTTGCGGGGAGTATTAAGCACAGAAGAGAGAAAATAGGTTCTGATACAGGGCTTAACCAGACTTGACTTTATCAGGGAGCGCAGCAACATCCTGTTAATTATCTTAACAAGGGATTTGCACTGAGAGGTCTCTGCAACACGCGCTACATTGAGAGCTTCATAAACTTCATACAAGAAATACACACATTATTATTCTCTTAAATATTAATAAGGTGTCAACATTTGGCAAGCTAACTTCACACAAGTCTGGGAGAAAGCCGGCTCTTGAGTTTCAATTCCTGCTTTAGTCAAAACAAGAGTAAGTAAAAATCATGTCTGTTCTTTTCAGAGGCCCTGCTCCACTGCCCGTGAACATGTTATCACTGGTGTGTGAGGCAAAACCCGAGGGGGTGCCCTGATAGTACTGACTTTACAAAATGCCTTTGCTGGTTGTCACGGTGTCATGGACACAGCTTGGAATCCAGGCTTGGCATTTGCAAACTGCTCGTCTTACACGGTGTGTCTCTCTTTTTTTCTTTTCAAATGATTTTTTTTTTTTTTACTTAAATAAAACAAATTCATTTGGTCCTCTCTTCAAAATTACAATTTGTTGAATAGTCTGTAATAAAATATTCAGAACTTTCCCCGAAAAGCATTTTCCTTGGGAGCATTGATGGTGTCATTTTCTTTCCTCGAACAAACTTTTTTTTTAATTAAAGTATAGTCAGTTTACAATGTTGTGTCAGTTTCTGGTGTACAGTATCATGCTTCAGTCATACACATACATGCATGTGTTTTCAGATTCTTTTTCATTATAGGTTACTATAAGATACTGAATATACTTCCCTGTGCTGTGCAGTAGAAACTTGGTGTTTATTTTTTATATATAGTAGTTAGTATCTGTAAACCTCGAACTCCCAATTTGTCCCTTCCCACCCCCTTTCACAGTGTCTTGAATGTGTGCATTGAAACTGTACAGAGGGCCGTGGAGAATGTACATAGAGGGCAGCAAAAGAAATAAAGTAATTAAGGGGGAAAGAGAGTGTTTATTTTCGAACCCCGAAATGAACACTATTTTGTTTGTTAACAGGTAAAACCTATGGACAGGAAAAATAAATAAGTATGCGTGCTCCGTGTGCTAGCCCACATGCAGAGCTAGCCTATTTTTCGCACTCCCAAGTAGGCATGTCTTTTTCCTAAGGTAGAGGATGAGCTACATAATTCTCCTGAGTCAACCCCATGGGAAGGGGAGAAGCGTCCCCTCTGGTCCCTCTACCTGTAATGAAGTCATCTTCTGTTTTTTTAATTGAAGTATAGTTGATATACAATGTTGTGTTAATTTCTGACGTACAGCAGAGTGGTTCATTTTTCCCTATACATGTATATATTCATTTTCATATTCTTTTTCGTTGTACTAACTGCTATATGTAAAATAGATAAGCAACAAGGTCCTACTGAATAACACAGGGAAGTATATTCAGTACCTTGTAATAGCCTATAATGACGTCTTCTTAACGCATTCAAAGTGCATTTCCAGTAGCGCTGGGCAGAGTTTTACCTACAGGTATGAATTAGCCCGTTGATGTGAATTGAACTAGACAAAAGGGATACAGGATCTTCCCTGGGTGAAAATAAAAAGTTAACAGTTGCAAGGTATCTTTGAGCCCAAAGACAGAATCTCTCTTTTCTTTGTTTTCCTTTAGCTTCCTCATTTCAACGTGTGTGTGTGAGAGAGAGAGGGTACATGAATTTATCTCTTTATTGAGAAGATGTTAGGAGGAACAAAACCACATCATTTGGGTTTTATTAAAATGGGCTTTTTGTCACAAAATTAAAATGATGCTTTCCTTTTCTCAGGCTTTAAAGTACCAGCAAGTTGCTAGACCCTTTCAGGGGTCAGACTCTCGTCAAAGCATTTCCTTTTGTTTTGCTTTTCCTTTTATAGTTTCACTGCTGGGATGGTCTTTACCAAGGGCTGAATGCTCCTGAGCCCATGCCCAGTGTCTTAAACGATGGGTTCCACATCCTGTCTGAGCAGCCACCTGATGCCAGGGTTTGAATTACTATTGAATAAGCAGCAATGAAATTTTTATCAAAATCATCAGGCATCCCTAAAACCACAAATAACAACAACAGGACTCAAGTTGTACCAAATCAGCAAAGCCCATGGATATAATAAGAGACTGAGTCACTTTTTTCTCCAGTCCCTCTCTTGCAAAGTCTCCTCAGCTATTTTCTTGCACAGTCTTGGGGGAGGGCAGGTGGAGGGAAGGAAGGGCATTGCTCAGAAAGTTAGAGGAAAAAAAAAAGAAAAAGAAATTGACATCACTGGAGTCACGTGATTGGCAGGAACCAATGAAGATGGGCGGAGGAAAGGGGAACAGTTAAATTTGTAATTTGGGTTGTGTGAAAACTTCTTTGGGCCTCATAAACAACCACAGAACCACAAGTTGGGTAGCCTGGCAGTGTCAGAAGTCTGAGCCCGGCATAGTGGTCAGCACGCAGGACGAATCACACTGACTGCAAACCACAGGGTTTCGCAGAGCGCTGAACATCACCAACCCACAGCCAAGACGCCGCTTTTTTTTTTTTTTTAATCTTTAACAATTTGAATATTTATCTTCGCAAAGGTACATTTTTTTTCATAGGGCTCGGGGAGCCCCAGAGGTGTCGAGGAGGGGGGTAAAAAAGGAGATGTAGGGAACCATGGTTGGGGGTGAGGTTAGATGGGTTAAAATGGTGACCTTTCTGGGTTTTTGCTCTTAAGGTAAAAGAAATCATTGAACCCCCCGCCTTCAGAAGAGGGTGCCTTTTCAGGAGGAAGCGATGGCTTCAGACAGCATATTTGAGTCATTTCCTTCATACCCACAGTGCTTCATGAGAGGTGAGTACACTCTGGGCTTTTAATATCTACTTTTGCTCAGCTTTGCAGAGAATGAAATGACAGCCTGTTGTAACTTGGTGCAGACGGCCCCGGCCGATCCCCTGTCTGTTTTGTGGGAGGAATTCAAACTCAGGCGTATGATTACAAGGCTATTGGATTACTTATTCATCAGGCGGTCGCTCTTCAGAAATGTTTTAATAAACACTTAGTTGAGCTGCGGAAGTGTTCAGTCGGTGTGTGAGAACTTTGTCAACTGAGAGTAAGTTGGGCTGCCCCTGATTAAAGTCCTTGAGATGACAGAGCTTGCATGAAGCTCTCTGGGGTTTCTTCTGTTGCCCCTTGCCCGGAATGACTGTGACTGAGCTGTCCTGCACCCGGCGTGCTGTGTGGCCCGCACGCCAGCCTTCCCCCCGGGCAACAGCGGGGAAAAGGCAGAGCTGGCCAGGAGGGCCGGTGCCAGTTTGGGGCGGAGGCGGAGGTAGGCTCCCCGAGACCCATGGGACCAGCCCCGGCGGGGATGGCAGGGACAAAGTAACAAGTCAGCTGTCTCCAAAAGGCAGAGAGCACGGGAGCCGGGCAGACTTGTCTAGGCTGAAAGCCCCTGGATGGGGCAATACTGGGTAATTCCTTGCTGCCTCAGCGCAGAGAGGCAGCCAGCATCTTTCAAGAGAGGAAAAAAAGCAGAGCACAGAGGTCTGTTTCGCCAAGAGCAACGAAGATGTTTCCTAAATTAAGCGTTTGCAGCAGCTGAAGTGACCCGATGGCATGTTCCCTAATAGGGACAGCTCGTGTGTGGAGTACCTGTCTGCATTTTTGCAATCTGCCTCTTGAAATATACAAAGCTGTCATTGACCTCTGAGTGTGTGAGTACCTGTGTGTGCATGTGCGTTCTGGGTCTCCTTGGTGGCAAAATGGGGCCGTGCTTTAACCAACAAAAATCATAACCGGGAAATGTCACAGCGGCATTACCATGTGTCGGGGCAAGCACCCTGACCAGGGCCTGCACAGTGTGGCTTGATGGTTTGGCAGAGCTGGGATAAAGCGGGATGGATGAGACGGGGGAACAATTAATTTTCTGGCGACAAACTCGAACTCGCGCATGCACCCAAGTAGTATCTGTGACTCATTATGTATCCACACGGCCAAGTGCGCCGAGGAACGCGGAGGCCTGCCAGCCACTCTGTCACAACAAAGGCTATTGTGGATGCATGGAGCCTTGATGTTTCCGGGTCTCTGAAATTTAAACACTTGGCAAGCTGCGTGTTTGTGTGTGTGTGTGTGTGTGTGTGTGTGTGTGTGTGTGTGTGTGTGTGTTGGGAAGGGGAGGGGGAAGATTTCAGGAGAAGGGCAAGAAAGCAAGTCATTAACCGATTCAAAGCTTCAAATTAAAGGGTTTTCAAGTGCTTCTTTACTGGCAGCTGAGGAAATTTTAGTGAAGTTGAATCATGCGGTGGGTATGAGTCACACATCCTCGCGGCTGGGGCTCCTGCGGCAGAAACGTGGCCGCTGCTGAGAAGCTGTGAGCCTCCTGCTGCATTTCCTCTGGGCCACTAACAAGCAAAGGAAGCAATATCTGTAGAATAACAGAAAAAAAAAAATGATCTTCCTGCCTTTCCTCTGCTTTCAATGCATCCTCCAAACGATGATTGTTTCCTATTTTATCAACTCAGGAAGGCAGATCCAGGAAATTTTTCAACATTCCACTGGGTCATGGTTGGGATTTTGGTGTGTGGTGCTGGCCTCCCTTCTGTCCTTTCTGGTGGGACAGCAAAGATGATGAGGGGACCCGGTGGCCCGCACAGTTGCCGGGAAAGAGGAGCCCGGCCCCGGCCCCAGCCCCACAGCCCCCGTGTCCCCTGGACTGGCACTGACCTGCCCCAGGTTATAAACAGTGAGTTTTCAAGGGGGCAGAGTGGAGAGCACCCTAGGACCCCAACCAGGACTCAGAAGGGCTCACGTAAGAAGGTCTTTTCACTCCTTCCTCTCAGTAAAAGGAGCTTGGGGCCTTTCATAATCTCTAACTCAAGAATATAATATTGAGATTTAATTTCAGAGACTCAAAGGGACATCTTGGCCATTTCAGGGCTAATTTTATCAAGGTGATTGGTCAGTCTGAGGGTTTGAATTGTCTGGGTTAGCTGTCCGTACCACTTCTTAGAGCTGGACAGGTGGCCAAACATCCTGGCTTTTGGTACTGTGTGGACACTGCCTTAGGGCATGATGCTAGAAGTCACCCTTTTCTCTTACAAAGTGTTCTCAGAGTTGGTACCCCGGGTTCTGCAGCCTGGCCATCAGCGATGCTCAGCACTGGGGTCTTTTCTCACCGCCTATAATTTACAGCATGCGTTCCCTCGGCAGCTGCACCTCCCTGCAAGCTGGGGGCGGGGGAGGGGCACGGGGGGGAGCAGCAGTGGGAAGGGGGACCTTGTTTTCTTCCTGGGATGGTACTTTATCAGTGCAGGCAATTCTTACTGGAGGAAACCCATAACTCATTTTTTAGCAAGATACCCATGTGGAAATTGAGGAGAAAGAGAGGTGGGGGACCAAGCAAAGCATCGTTCCTTCTGAGCGACAGGCAAGCGAGAGTCTGAGAGCCTGGCATGCAAAACGAATGTGGTCTACCACAGAGAACGCCGCTCTTTGCCACCCCACCGCACCAGGCTCTCGCTTCACGTGCAAGAAGATGAGGTACGATTGAAATTCCCTGGAATGGTCACACAGGCTCCACAGCGCCGAGTCCTCGCAGAACCCGAGCTTGGGTTCCCCGGCAAGGTCCGGCGTGCGGGCCCTGGGAGCTGCAGGAGGCCTGAAGAGGAAGCGCGCGTGCACATGTCTGCAGGGCGCCGCAGGTAGCCTTGTTCTTAGAAGTGGCTTAGTGGTCTGTGCGAAGCCTGACTGCTAATGCGCCTTCGAGTTCCTAGAACCACAGGTAAAAATCTCAGCGAGGCTGACTTGCCGCCGTCTCCGCGAGGCATCTTTGAAAGGGCATCGCGGCATCCGAGGCTGAGTGCGTGAAGCATGCTTCTCTGGGAGCCTCAGTTTGCCACTTTTTTCAGAGAATGATTTAGGAAGACACTTCTGGCTCTGCTGAAGATTTAAGATCACAGAGAGCCATCGACTCCACTAGGGACCAGACCCAGTGTGAGTTCTGTATTATTTTGCGGCCCTAACAAAGGACCGCAGACTGAGTGGCTTAAACAACAGGGTGTATTGTCTCAAGATTCTGGAGGCCAGAAATCTCATTGCAAATCCTGGTGGAGCGTTTCATTTTTTTTTTTTTTTTTTTTTGGCTAGTAGGTGGCTGTCCTCTCCCTGTTTCTTCATGTGGTCCTCTCTTTGTACGTTTCTGTATCCCAGTGTCCCCTTCTTATAAGGACACCAGTCAGACTGGATTAGGGCTCACCCTAATGATCTCATTTAATCTTATTCATCTCTGTAAAGACCCGGTCTCCCAACACTGTCACATTCTGAAATACTACAAGTTAGGAATTCAGTATATGAATTTGGGGAGCACACGGTTCAATACATAACAGATTGTCTTAGCAAGCCTGACTCTCTTTGACCCACAAGGGACCTGGACTTTTCTTAAGTGCTCTCCTGGATGTGGAAGAGTCAGTGCCCAGCTCCCTCACGTGAGATGGAATTCAGTATTCTGAAACTGCCACACATTTTGAAACTAAGAAAAAAAAATGTGCTAAAATCTATCTAAACTCACAATCATCCCCTTTGCCTGTTAAGTCCCTTTGCATGCTAAGAAACCTTTTAAAAATGACAAGGCAATTTTGAAATGTTGAAGCTTGAAAATAGCAAAAAGCCGTCCCCCAAAGATGCCACCTCCTTGGTTCTGCTTTTCCGGTCAAGGGCGGGGACCATCCCTGTAACTCCCTCCCACGACACACTCCATCAGTGGGGGTGGGGCACAGGCCGCAGGAGGCCCCGCACCTGCTCATAGTGAGTCGCCAGGAACAGAAGCAACTTCAGAAACAGCCACTGAGCCAGGGTCTAAATGGCAAGAAGCCACTGCCAAGCTTTTGGAAGCAAGTTCGTGGCCAGGAGATTTCTTTCTCTTGAAATCGATCTGAAATGTGCACCCTGAAAAGACCTGCCCCTCGACTGAGAAAGCAAGTGATGTTGGGGGCAAAGGGAGGCTCCATGGCCACTGCACATGCAGAATTGAATAGAGAAGGTCTTGCGGGGCACCGGTCCCGGGGACAGAGCCCAGGAGTTCGTAAGAACAGCCACAACCAGAAAAGCGAAGGGGCAGGATGCTAAACACACCGACTTAGTACAGGGTTGCCGTGTTCTTTCTTTTCCGTTTTTCCGACTTTGGCCAAATAGCACAAAGCAGCTTCTCTCTTGAGCCTCAGTTTCCTTATCTATAAAACGAGGGTGGTAGCGGTACCTGTTGTGAGGGCAGCTGAGTGGGATGAATTAAACAACCATGTCAAGTGCTTAGTGCAGTCATGGAAAACGGGCAGTTAATGTCAGCTGTGGCTATTGATGTCCAGTTTTCTAAGAGCACACTGAGTCCAAGCTGTCCAGTCTCAGAAAGGAGAGGTCACGATGCCCTGAGGGATGTGGGAAAGACTCCTTGGAGACAGAGACCCAGGGTTGGGGAGGAGATGGTGTGGAGGGTGGGAACCAAGAGGAGAGGGAAGGGGGGGGTCTAAGTGGGGAGTCCAGCCTGGGCAAAGGTGGGGTGGCGGGGCCCCAGTGGGCTGTGGGAGGTGGTAGTAAATCAGCCCACCTCTTCAACTCCACGTCACCCTTGCTTCACTTGTAAGTACCCATAAAGAGGACAGAGGGAGAGCAAGGACCCTTGATGTAACTCAGCAAGTTTATCTTTTCAGTATCGAGGCTAATCAGGACATCTGTCACAGGAATCTTGGCAGGACTGTCTCCTCCTTGAGAGCCCTGGGGTTGCCTTATTCTCCTGAAGGCCCTTCTTAATGAAAAAGCCATGTCTCCCAGGGGACCACCACAGGATCCCTGGCTCTGTGCTTCTGATGATGCTTCTGACCATGTATTTGTCCAAACCCAGGATGGAAGGCATCTATCTTAGCTGCTTGTCCTGTTGGGGGTGGGAGTGGAGGCTGCACAGGAAACTCAAGCAAATTTTCAGTTTCTCAGGTAACTTCCTAGTGACCTAGATGAGTCATGAGATGTCTCTGTGTCTCGTTTGAGTTCTGCAAAAGGGAGTAATAATGTTCTAGATGTGCTTGCCTCTTAATGACAGAGTTCCTGTTCGAAATCTTTGAATGTGTGAGAGAGGTACAGTAAAATGCATCAAAAATTGTCTTAGTCTGAAGAAACTATTTTTTTAAATTATTTTATTTTCTGGTGGGGAATAGTGATCCTACCATTTCTCACATGGCCAGCATTTTCCCATATTATCTCAAAAACAACTTTTTTTAACTCCCATTCTTCAAAGAACTCTCCAGAAGCCGTGTTGGTGCCAGAACAGATCTTAAAACCTACAAAACACTTTTTCTGAGGCTTGTATTCCTTTGAGCTTCCCCATTCTTTCCCCTTGGGGCCACCAGTCCTCTGCATCAGCCTGTTTGCTGAATAAAGTGCACCTCAAGTGATGTGTCCGTCTTGGCCTATTTTTCCCCAAAAAAGTACGATGTCCCAGAGTGATAGGAAGGGAGCATTTCCTTTAAGAGCTTTGCAGACTGTGAACATAATTAGGAGGTGCTTTCAGAGAACTCGCGGTGATTCCTGCACACAACACAGTTTAAAACTTCATGTAATATTTGGCATGCTGGCAAAGTAAGGGGAACGCTCCTCTGGATGGTCCAGACATCCCTCCCTGCTGGAGAGACATCCTCTCATCCTCTCTTAGCTTCCTGAATCTCTCTCTCTCTCCCCAAATCTTTCTTCCGCTTCCCCTCTGCTCTCCTGATGACATTGAGTGATGCCAGAGAAGGGACAGAAAGAACTCAGAGGAAAAATAAACCTTGCATCCAACAGGCGACTGAAATGATGCGTTTTCTTACCGTGAGATTAAGAGCAAAAAGCTCCTGCTAGGGTTTACCAGTGAGAGCTCTGTTTGGCTGCACCTGAAGGGAAACCTGACTACAGCAGCTCAAGCAGCCGGGCATCGGTCTGGTGCATACAGCAGGGAGTTTCAGAGTGAGTGGTCCAGGGCCGGTACAGTGTGGCCAGGATGCTCCTGTGTGCTGGCCCCACTGTGAGTTGGCCTGCATCTCAGATCTGTCCAGGCAGAAAGGAGAAGGTGGACTTCAAACCCATCAGCTTGTGGAGCGCCATCTTTTTTATTCAGGAAAGGATGCCCTTCTCTACAAACTCCTCCTTTACTCCCCCTCTGGCTGCCAGCCGGCAAAGGGGAAGGAAACAGAGAGAAGGTGGCTGGGAATGGATGTCATGCTAGCAAAGACTGGTCCCAGGCAGATATCCTGGTTTTTCCCAGTGATGTCTCGTCTCGTATGTCTTCCACATCAGCAGTGCTTTGAAAATATACACAGGGGAACTCTGAGTTCTTCCTTCAGTCCTTCTTGGAAGTTGCAGGTGGATGCTGGGGAGTAGGGGAGGGTGCTATTTATTCCTGATTTACTGAAGGCAAAACAAGCAGGGAGCTGGTTAAAGGGGAGTCAAGGTCACACCTATTTTCACAGTCGAAACCCAGAAGCACACTTAACTCACACACCGTTGGGAAAGAAAAACAGCCAGCCTTGTATGGACGGGAGTGTTACTTGTTAAGAGCCAGCACACCTGGCCCCCAGGTTGATGTATCCATCAGTAACTGGAAAGAGTTGCCTTTTTTCTCTCCCTCCCTTTTGTGAATTCTCAAAACCCCTGGCCCAACACCCTACATCCTTTATTCTTTTTGTAAGAGAATTCTTTTCTACAGAAATTCTTGAGGGAAAATTTTTTTAAGTCACCCTCCATGAATTTACCTAAAGACATTTTTTATCTTTGACTGAAATATGACAGCCAGATAATATCCCACTTAATGATACTGTGAATTTCCACAAGTTACAGAGTATTTTTGCTTCGTTAATTGCTGGCCCTGTCTACTTCCTGAGTCTGGATACAAATCTACCTCCCTGCAAGTCAATGCCTTCTTTAGGGGGAGAAAAAAAAAAGTCTTTTTCTCAAATTTTCCTTGAAATAGGAAACAGTGTAAATCTTTCATTTTGTTTTGCTCCAAGATCATTGTTCATTCAGAGAACTGTTCACGTTTTGAACAACGCTGTCTTCCCAGCCCATGGTCCTTATGTGTCTATTTTCAGATAGATTTTCAGATTTTCATTTCAAACAGTGGGATCCCCCAGACATCTGAGCCCCCCCCCCCGGTAAAAGTTCACTCCAAATAGAAATCTCAGTTGGCTACCTGGGCTCATTCAACAGCTCTGCTGGTGTCAAGACTGATGCTCCTTTGCGTAAACTTGTGGGGCCTGTGCAAAAGTGGCTCAAAGTTAAAGATTCAACTTGCTGGGTCTTGAAACCATGTCCTTTGGGAGAAATATGTGACTGACATTTTGCAAATCTGCTTACTTGCCTTGGCGGCCGTCTGGCTTTGATTCTTGGTCTCTTGGACATCCTCTTAGAAGACTAGGACTCCTAAGATGAACCCTTTCTGATCTCTGATGGGGAATGAAATGATAAGGTATGAGCGATAAATCAAGTATAGCCTGGGAGCACCACAGAGCAAGCCTGTCTCCTCTTCTCCTTGAGAGCTACATTGGTCTTGCTCGGCACCTAAGTTCTTCCAAAAATGTTCAGGTTTTTTTTTTTAATGGTGGTAGATCCTAAAGAAAGAGCTAGAAAATATTGCAATAGTCTGGTTTCCAGACAGGGATATTTTTAAAAGGGCAAACAAAAGTCAGAACCGTGGGATTAACAGATACACACAACTATATATAAAAGAGGTAAACAACAAGTTCCTATTATATAGCACAGGGAATGATATTCAATATCTTGTAATAACCTATAGAGGAAAAGAATTTGAAAAAAAAAATATATATATATATATAACTGAATCACTTTGCTGTACACCCGAAACTAAAACAACATTGCAAACCAACTATGCTTCATTAAAAAAATAAAAAGTCAGAACCCTGAGCACACTGCACACTGTTCGGTGGTCACAGGCTGTCGTGGGTGAGTTTTTTCAGGGAGGCTAAGCACATTGTCAGAAGAGCTCTCTCATTGCTCAGTGGAGGAACAATTTCCATTTTCTACACAAAAAAAATTTTTAACACATATAGCCTTTGATGTTTATTTTTTACTACAGCCTCAAAATGTGCAAAAGAGAATGTAACTAAAATACATTCGTTGGGGGGCCATTTTTTCCAGGAGCAGTTTCAACGCCAACCACAGTTTGCTGCTTTATTACACAGCTTCTGTTTGCACTTTGAACTTCGTGCACCAAGCCCCTCGCTCCACACCATCTGCAGACTCCATCTGTGCAGCTCCATCCACCTCGCTAACAGTCGCAGCTGAACTTGATATTAACCCACTTAGAAAGTATACAATTTGTAAAATCCGAAACTGCATCTACGTAAAAAAATCCACGCCAGGGTCTGAAGGAATTAGGAGAAAGGGAAAAAGTAGCCAGACCCTTCAGGAATTTGCTCTCTTGTCTCTGCCCTTTACAGCCCAGCCTGAATAACATGGCAGGATTGGGGGGAAAATGAAATATTCTAGGCATGGATGAATATGGAAAGAATCTAATACCGCTATTTTATTACTTTGGAATCCACTGTTCATACAGATCAGAATGGCTATGCCTCCCAGTCTTAGAAGAGAGGAACAATTTCTAAACAACCTTAAACAAATATTAGGACTGGGAAGAAGGTGGGGTCACATAAAGAGGTACAGATGCCAACAATGGAAATTCTGTTCAACTGCCAATCATCCCACCTCACTGCTTCACCTTAAAAAAAAAAAAATTATGCCTCCTACATGCTTCCCTCTAGATTGCGTTCAAAACAAAGAGATAATTGTATCCTAGAGGTGGATGAATCTGTTTAAATAGTAAATGAACTGTGAGACTGATGAGCTAGGAGACATTGTCTCACATGATGCTTTCTAAGTTACCTGTGTGTGTTTTCTATATATAGCTCTATATGGTTGCAGGTGGCATCTGAAACTATATAAACATATAACTATATATAACTCTCTCTATATATGTATACACACACACACACACACACACACATATATATATATATATATATATATATATTTTTTTTTTTTTTTTTTTGGCTGGAGTGATCTTAAACACCTCTCTGTCTCAGGGCAGATTCCCTTGCCAAGGTCCCAGTGCTGGTTGATACCGGTCACAACCAGACACTGGGCCAGCTCTGTTCCTAACCCTAGAGTTTCGCAGACACTGGACTTGGGTGGCTGATTCCACTGGGAGTTTAAATAATTAGCAGGCACCTCTTGTAATGCGCCTTAATTACTTTACATGGGTCAAACCCCACGCTCTTTATAAGCTAAATCCCTTTCTCAGCATGGAAACATCAAGCAGACGGTTTCTATGGAGCCCCCAGCCCCAGAGAACTTCTGGGGGCCTGCGTTAGGAGGGGGCAGCTCCCCGAGAGCCGTGAGCACTGGCAATGGTTGGACGCTCCTTCCCACTCCGGGTTTGGGTGTCCTCTTTTACCCAGAACCCCAGCACTGCATTAGCAAAGCACCCACCACATGCCCACTGCCCTCCTTAGGCAATTTTATGGTTCACCACGTTGGTTTTGATGAAAACCAAATCTGAAACGACCAGCAGAGCAGCAAGTGGGCATATTCATGAGAAGATGCAGGGATGGCCCCACGAGACTGCCAGCCTCCAGCTCTTAAGGGAAACCCTGGGAAGTGGGGGAACAATGTCTTTGGACCAAATTGGAACCCGGCTGCAATTCCCATCCAGGATATATGGCCTCATAGCACTCGGATTCAAAGCTCTTACACTCAGAAGTGGCCTCCATCAGGGGAAGTAAAGACCTCTCTCTCTCTCTCTCTGTTTCTCTCTGTTTCTGTCTCTGTCTCTGTCTCTGTCTCTCTCTCTCTCTCACACACACACACACACACCAGTATTCAATTCACATGCCTTAGAGATTCCACTGCGACCTCGTCTCCTGATGCACTCAATTCAATAAAGCTTCCTCCTCTAGGTGGACCAGGAACTGCTGAACGTCATGACATAATTTCCAAATACTGGTTTACTGAGTTGTGCAGATCTTCCAAATGTCAATACATTTCAGTACAGAATATTAGGAAATCATCTTTGTTAACATCACCGTCAATCTCCTCAGCAAATGTGTTGAAATACCAGTCTGCTCTTAAGCTCCCAGTAGCAGAAACAAGTTCTACAAAATTCAAATTTTCACTTGAAAGCTCAAATTTTCTCAATGGCAATAAATACTGTCAATTGTTTTTCTTGGGAAAAAAAAAAAAAGACAGTAATTTCCAAATTCCTGTGATCGTGCCAAATAGAAGGAAAACTCACCGCACATGCCCCCAAACCTAGGCCGAGTTATACATTTATCGTTTACATGCCTGTGCTGCTGTTCCGATGTAATCAGTGTGTACAGTGTAAAACACGTGCCAAAATTAGAAATTAAAACAAGATAAAAACTAAAAAGGCAAGCTGCGATGTGTTTTTCCTTCCTCTTCATGAATACCTCCGTTTAAATCAGGAAGTCCCCAGGCCTGCACATTTCGTGTCTTGCTCACTGGGGGCTCAGCTGCCATCAGCAGGGACCTGAGCCCTTCACCGGGATGCTCCCATGGGTGCTGAAGTATAAACTCCACTCCAGAAGAAGGCGTGTGTTCTTGAGCACCAGGTCCTTCCCTGGGAGCTGTCTGTGATGGGGAGGCCAAGGGGAAGGATGGGCCTGATCAGCCAGCAGGAGAGTGGGGAGCCCAGTGCTTTGGAGTCAGGAGGTCGGTTTCTATTCCATCTTTAGGGCAAGGGGCTCTGGAAAGTGGGTGCAACAATCCCTACTTTGGATGGCTGTCGAAAGGGTTAGAGATAATACATAGGAAGCAAGGGACACATAGAGGAAGTCAGTAAGTAACGGCAACTGGAAAATTCCACTGAAGGTGTATAGAGCAGAGTGGGCAGGGAAGTGAGCCCTGCTGGCCCAGCACACAGCCCCATAGCTGAGCCAGGAGCCAGCCCAGGGCAGGATGCAGAACTGGGTCTACCCCCCACTACGCAGCAGTGCAGACGTGGTCTGAGTGCGCCTCGGCCGATGGCTGAGTTGTGAATTTTTAAAGCTGATCGCAGTGACAGCTAGCATATACTGAGCATGTGCCAAGCGCCCCGTACTGACCCTGCCAAGCACTTTCTTGCATGACCTCCTTAAATCTTTCGCACAAACCCAGGAGTAGCTACTCTCTTTTCTAATCCTATTTTATTGAGGGGAGCAGGGCATGCAGAGATTAGGTAACCTGCCTGAAGTTAGGCTGCTAGGGGAGGGGGGAGCCAGGTCTGAATGAAGGGGTTTGCCCTGCAGAGCCTACCGCCTGTGCAGGGAGGACAGTGGGTGTTGCCATTCTCTCAGTCTGACACACAAGAAAGCTGAGCTTTATGGAGTCAGGGACTTGCCAAGGCCCCCGGAAAGCAGGTGACACTGTGGGGGGCTGAACCTCAGGTGGCCTCAAACCAGGGCCACTGTCCACTGTTAAGTCCACCATCCCGAACCGCTTGCCTGCTTCTGGATGCATGTGGTCGTTTTAGGTCCCCACTGTCAGTGTCAATGCCTCCCCTGCCCACTAGTTTAATCCTCACGGCCCCTCCCCATCAGAGCTTCACCCCAAGGGAGACATTCTGGTGGTTCCGGGGTTGCCCACAGCGGATGCTTCTCTAAACCGGCAGTGCACACACTTCAGTGGAAATCAGACTCACCTGTTCCCAAGATGATGGTGAGCTGCTGGCTGGGGGAGACCATTATTAAGTCTTTCTTCCCAACCACCTAGTTGTGCACTTAGCAGTCTGGCAGTCTATCTGGGGAAGGACTAGTTTGATTCAGCGAGGCACTTCCTGGAAAAATACCTTAAAGAGATGATCACTCTTGGAGTAATGTCAGGCTGATCCTGCACTTGCACAAACAGGAGAGACAACACCTTCTTAAATTGCACATCCTGGGTGCCTCTCTTGCCCCATCCTGGTCCGTGTCCGGGACCCACGTACAGAAGAACCCATGGAATGATCTGCCCAGTAATCAGGGGCCTAGCACCCAGGTCCACCCTTCAGGAAGCCATGGAGTCCCAGGGAGCCAGCCCGTCAGGACCCTGACTCCAGCCAGGTTTTCAGTGAGGCTCCCAGCAGACACTCACATCCAACTCTTCCTGTGGTTGGGATAAAAATTCCACCCAGAAACGGCTGATTCAGCTGTATAGCAAAAGTGGCTGGACTGCCTCCCGCCAGCCGGACCCCGCACGCCAGAGCTGCAAAGCTAGAGGCCCACTCACCTGGCCAGGATGCTCTGTCCTTCTGCAGAAACTTCTGTAATTTCAGAAGTCCACGTCACCCGTCCTCTGACGTCATTACGAGGCCTTTTTTCAAGTAGGTGGGTTTGAGGTTTTCTTTTTCTCTCTTTACCCTTATTTGTATAAAAGGCATTTTTCATCTGATGATTCTACAGCGAATTACCACAGAGTTGCAGAAAGTTCCTTTCTTTTCTCCTTGGGCTCCACGTGGCAAAGGATGCAATAATTAATTACAGTCCCCAGCCCCCCAAGCCGGCTCCTGGCCAGCAAGAGTCCCCTGCCTGCCTAGAAGCCGGGTGCCTGCCAGCCTCTAATTGTCGTTATGCAAACATCTTAATGGGAACAAATTAAAAAGCGCTCATGCTAATTATTCTTTGCAATAAAAAGTAATAGTAAACTAATAAAGCACCTTTGGAAAGATGATTCCATGTTCCCGCCAAAGACATGTTTTCCTCACACAAAGTGTGCAGTTGACAGGGGAATAAAAACTCCACGGTGTAAATGGGAGGTTATAGTTGGGGAATTCTTGTGACTCAGAAAACTGCCCTTTTTGTGCTTATTTAGCACCATCTGCACACACCCCAGGGCCAGCCCCCCTTTCCTCCCTCCCTCTTCCATCTTCCTTCCGTGAGCTCTACTTGCCCTTCGCTCAGGCCTCGGTTCTGTCTGGGGAGTCCTGGCCCTGGGCCCTCGCTAACACTCCCACAGGGGCCCTTCTCTGAGGCCCAGGCTTCCTACCCTTTTGTGCGAGAGATCTCACCTCCACCACAGGTCAGATCGGAGTCCAGACAATACAAAGAAGCAGTGGGAGTTGCTTCAAAACAGCCTCTTCTCTCTCGTCCACTTTTTTTTATAAAGAGCACACAGCCTGAAGGAGTAAAAACAGAGAGGGACCGTGAGGCACGTGGCCTCACAGGAGCCTGGGCCCGTGATGGTTCTGGAAGTTCTGGAACAGTAGTCCACATCGGGTGAGAAGGGAGGGGGGCCCCCCACACCACCTGGCTTGGTTACTCTGTGCCTCCTTCACACCACTGCTGGGAAGGATTCTGGTCTTTGTGTCAGATAATTCAGTTACATTGTTGCTTATAAATAATAACATGCGACATTTGCCCAGTGGGGACAATATGTCAGGCACGTCTCCTCCAGCATCCCTTTTAATGAAAAACCTTGCAAGATAAGTACAGCTCTGAATCCTCATTGGATAAAAATGCTAAAGGAGCACGAAGCAAAGATGGGTTAAGAAACCTCCCGGGCCACACAGCGTGTCGGAGTCAGAGCCCTGCGCGAATCCAGGTTCTCTAACATCAGCGCCCGTCCTGCGACGGGGCGGAGCATCTGTGTGCGAACGCCAGGTCTGCTTCCTGCTGAGTCACCTTGCGCAGACCACTGGCCCTCTCTGGGCCTCCCCTTCCTCATCTGTGCAGTGTGACGATGATGAGATGGTGCCCACCTCGTGTACCGTCGTGAGGACTGATTTAGGGGGGCCGGCCGGCGCACGAGAAACCTCAAGCTGAATTTGCTGATTGTAAAGGGCTTTCTCCTTTCCATCTGATTTGCTTTCTCATTGGATCCCATTCTCCTCGACTCTCCCATTTTCCTCTTTATGTGCTATGGCAAACCAAATCCAAAAAGTGAGCCCCAATTTTGTCGTCCGCGTGACCTCACCCTGGCATCGCGTGCATCCTTGCAGATTGGATGGTTTGGCTGCTGGTAGAAAACAGCTTATGTACAGGATAAGGGTGGAGTGTGACAGATGGAGCCTGGGGCTGACTTGGGGTCTCTACTTGGGGTTGTGTGTGTCCTCCCTGTGAAACTAGGGGGCAGGTGCCTGAGATCTCTGGTGCTCTGGTGCTCTAGGAAAGGCATCAGGCTTCGTGCAGGCTGAGAATTTGCCCTCCATTAACCTCACCAAGGTTGACGTGGGGGACTGGCCCCTTCTTTGTTGAGGGACCCTGTGCTTTCACTGCAGGATATGTAGCTGCATCCCCGGCCCACACATGCTAGATGCCAGTGGCACCACCTCTCCAAGATGTGACAGCCAGAACCACCTGCAGACATGGCCCAATGTCCCCTGAGGGCTACCATCACCCTGTGTGGGAACCACTGCTCCAGAGAACCCCAAGGAGCCAGTGCACTATGGTCACTTCCCATGTATTTATGAGCCAAGGATATAAAATATTGACCCTCTCCAACATGTTTGTACCCCTACACCTACTTTGACCCCTCTCCCCACCCCAGTCCCCTAATGCTGGGTCAAGCTGTCCACGGGAACTGACAGTCCTTAAAAGCAGGGCAGTCATTCAAATTCCCCAGAGTTAAGAGCAGAAAGTAAAAGTATCCATGATTTCAGTCTGCTGGGGGCAAACAAGGAAGAACGATACACAGAGATTACTTTCTACAGGAAGCCAGACCTGTTAACTCGATCTTTAATAGTTTTTCTGCTGAAAAACTAGGGCAAAGGAGAGAAAATGAGGGACTCCCGGAACAATGCCTCCAGGTTGCTTCGGTTCAATGCTCACAATGATTAAGTTCAGAAGACAGAAGTCAGCCCCCAGGAGGCGATGAGAAAGCACTGTTGGAATGTCAAGTTTTATTGAACAAGCACTATTACACAGTATTTTCCATGGGCCGGGCCCTGCTTTAAGTGCCTGACAAATAGAGACTCATGTCATCGTTGTCACCTATTCAGTGGGGATGATTAGCCTCCTCATTTTACACTTGTGTGGCTGGGGCACAGAGTGGCCAAGAGATCTGTTTGAGGTCACACAGCTGGGAAGTGGCAGGGCTGAATTCAAATGTAGTCTGGTTTGGGATCTTGAGCACTTAACTACTAAATTGTGCACCTTCCCAAGAGATGGTCTTCCAAAGAGGGTGTAACCTGGACATTCATGTCCTTTGGAAAAAATTCAAAATGAGTGATCTGAGTCTCTAATTATAGGCATCATGGGAAGGAGGACTATGATTTGATGATGAAAGAATCCTTACCTCTTTTAAAACTGTGTTTGAAGGGATGTACTGGAACTGTATCATAAAGGGATGATCAGCATATCTTTCATGAAGACTCTCAAAAATCTAGAAAAGAGACAATCAAAAAGACCAGATACTGATAGATCCAAGGGCCTACAGGTCATTGAAGATCTAGTCAAAATGTCAGAAATCTCAAAGCCCATTCAATTTCATTTTTCTACATGCTGTTTTCAAATCCCTCTGGGAGGATACTTCCCCACACTCCTGCGCACAATTTCCATCGCTCCCATCACTTCTTTGGTAGCAGTGTCATTAGAGCCACCCAGCTGGGCCATTGATGAGTGGAGGGAAATCACTGTGCAGGTTATAAGTGCTAGGACACGTATCTGCATGAGGTGATGGGGGAACAGGAGCAGGCTCCCCACATCCCTGCCACAGACATGTATAGACGTCATCTATGTTTGCTCGCTGAAGCAGTGGGGTTACCAGAGTGATGGTCTGATGACCAAGTCTTCTAGGATACCTGTTGGGAGTTCATGCAAAAGGCCACATTCTAGTTCCGACTCTTTTTACTCAGTTCAGATATCTACCGTAGCACTTGCCAAAATGTAATTCAAGCTTTTCTGTTTATAAATATATTCTCCCAGAGACTCTGAGTTCTTTGAAAGATAAACTCTCCTCATTTTTTCTCTTTATTCACTATACATGGCAGGATGCAGGCACTCAACAAATGTTAGATGGATGGACAGATGGATGGATGGATGGATGGATGGATAGATGGGTGGATGTATGGACAGGTGAACAGATAGAAGGATGAAGCTCCATCAGCCTTGAACTTACTACTGAAGTGTAGAAACTTCAATGGGTATGAGCAGAAGAGTCCACAGTAGCCTCTCCACCCACACAACAGCAGGGAGCAAGTAACTAGTACCTCCACCCGTACCTGGTTCCCTCCTTAGCTCCTGTGACCAGCTAAGAAATAGGAAGGAGTGTGTGGGGACATTAGAGCAAATGGGAGCAGATCGCATGAAGCTAGTTCCACTTTTGTCCAAAGGTATCGGGCTAGAAGTCCTGTGGGTGTCCCCGTGGGAAGCTAGGCAAGTACAAGGAGAAACATGTAAGAAACCTACATAGTTAACAGGCTTCTTTCTAATCCTGAGTTGATTGGTTTGTGCTTTAAATAGAATACCTGTGTGGGAAGATAAATGCCTGTGCCCAAGAGAGTCATAATCACAGAACCGACAGTGAGGTCCAGTCCATGTCCCACTGGGTTACCTCTATGACACCAAACAAAGAACAGAAAGGATGCTCTGTATTCCTCTGTTATCTGCTCCAAGAGACCTTTTTTATGGGAAAACCTAACCTTTTATTTTTTCCTGTTCAAAAGACGGTATCAGTGGAAAATCAGAAACATTGTCAAATAACTTACAGTAGTTTTAGATCTTGCCTATCTCGGTGAAGTCTGGGGAGGCTGAGTGTGCGCACAGACGGTCCTGCTGGATGTCTATCCCATTGTACCCACCACCCTTTCTCTGTATCCCTCACTCTACGGGAGAATTCTCTTCAGGGAAATTTTGGGCAGGCGATGTTACATATGTGTGTTTCTGCTCCCCTTCCATTCCAAGACCTTTGGCATGTGCTGAATAATTGTAGGATCTGGTGCTCTGAATCACTTCTGGCCATTCCCTGAAAGTCCCTCTGCACCTAAATCCCCCTCTGCCAAGCCTGGACTTCGGTCACATGGAGGCATCCACCTGGGTCCATAGCCACGTCTGCATGTGAGAGTGATTCCGTGAGAGCAGGGCCTTATTCTTTGCTCCATTCAAGAATGTTCCTTAGTGGATCTTCTGTCCAAAACAATGTCTTCTTAACTTTGTAACTGTCACACTTCTTCTTAAGATTTGATCTCCTGGTTCCTTCCTCATGGGTTTGTTCAGGCTCCTTTCTCTTACGTAGATAATATATAGGGAACTTCTTGCCAGAGTAGTCCTTTCTCATTACTTTCTCCATTTTCTTCTCCATGCCTGTCACCTTCAAATATCTTAAATCGGTGCTTCTTAACTAAAGAGAGGGGCTGAGAGGTGTGGGGGTAATTTTGCCCCCAGGGCACATTTGGCAATGTCTAGAGACATTGTTAGCGGTCACCACTGGTGGGGAGGTAGGACAGGTGTATTGGCACCTAGTGGGTGGGGAAGCTTTGAACATACTAAGATGCACAGGCCAGCCTCCCCTCAACGAAGAATCATCAGACCCCAAATGTGAATAGTGATGGGGCTGAGAAATCTAACCACCAGAATTATGGTAGTTGAGATGCATTTCTGTTTCTGCCTTTTATTCCCTCTTGGTGTTTTAGTTTCTGGAAAGTGCATCCCTCCTTGCCTCCCTAAATTAGGGAGACAATTGTGTGTGTCTTCAGAACAGGTACCTGTCAAAGGGTAGATGGAGAATCTGGAAGGGGTTAGAAATTACCATCACAGAGATCACGTTGGGATCTCCAAGGCCTTTCATGGTCCAGTATCTGTTGTAGGCACCTTAATATTATAAAGATGGATCCTAATCTCTGTGTTATGGGGAGGAGGGAAATATCACCTTAAAACAGATGGCCTGAAGACTATTGTAAGGACTTTGAGCATCAGAGGAAAAGGAAAAGACAGAGAGAACCCAGCATGAAAAGTCAAGGCTTGAGGGAGCATTGAGAGGCACCAAATGAGAGACTGGAGAGAGAAGATAAGGAGAAGGGGTCCTCAGGGCAGAGGTGGGGGCACCACTGAGCTGGTGAGGAGGGTGACCAGATGGCTGACAGGACTATGTCTGAAATCCAAGAAGGAAGGTACCCCTACTGAGTCCCTAAGAGAGAGAGAGAGAAGCTAAGCATTGGAGGACTGCATCAGGGTGGGTCAGGAAGAGCCGTGGGCATGTGGTTGAGACGTCAGAAGGCAGAAGAAGCAAAGGATAATCTAGAACACTAAAGGACATTCATCCAGGAAATACACCCACGCTCAGAAGCAGGACCCTTGGTGCCGGGATCTCCAAGAGGTCTCCAGACGATTTCACACTTAGCCCCCCAGTGCCTGGTGAGCTAATATTGTCAGGCTGACTTTGAAGATGAAAACATGGAGGCTCAGAGTTTAAATAACACAAAACAAGAATTTTGAAACTTAGAAAGGTTAAGAAAGAAAACCAAGGTTGCACAGCCAATCACCCTAGCCATGTCAGGATGAAGATGGGATTATGTTTCTAGCTTTCAGCTAAATCAAGAATATATTACCATTCGTTAATCTGCCAAACTATATGTAATACTCCACAATTTCTTCCAGCTTGAGCTTGGAGTTGAGCTACTGAGCTGACCACCAACTGGGCAAAAAGAGAGTAGGGAGGCCAGCAGGAGCAGAAGAGATGGGTGGGGGAGAGGACACCCGAGAGGTTGAGAAGTCCATCATGGGGGGATGCGACAGAAAATCGAACATCAAACCCTTGGTTTAGAGAGTTAATAATCTAGATTCCAAGCAGAATGGAAGCTGTAGTTAACAAAAAAGCAATGCTTTCCTCAGTTAATGCAACAGACAGATGAGCTGGGGGTCTACACTCCCTTTTTCTCACTTCCTCTGTGTCTTTTAAAGTGACCGTAGAACCAGATTCTCAACCATGTCACCAGCACCCCCCATTTCCCTGCCCAGTGTCTTCTGATCCTAACACCTAGGGGGCCAGGTTCATCGCACACTGTGAGACACGTTAGGAATGACCCATCAATAAGTGTACTGGACAGTTGATGTGTGTGTGACACAGAGTGAGAAAATAGTTTGCAATACAAAGATCACGTGGCATGAAGCGTCTCTCAAGAAGCTTACCATCTAGGAAGGCAAAGCAAAGAATCAGAAATAGTCAGTGAACAAAATGTGACTTGGCTAGCACAGCCTAACGCAAGGGCCGCCACCGAGCAGGGACGTATCTGATGGCTGACTGTGAAGCAGGGAGCTGACGAGGGCTCAGAGAGGAAGGAGAAGTCATTTTATCCAGGGCTGGGGAAGACCAAGGAGACCCAGGGAGTGAGGCAGCTGGTCAGACTGGGTCGGGCAGTGTTCCGGGGCGATGAAGAGGCCTCCCTGGCTCCCTGGGGAACAGCGAGATGGAAGGCAGATCTTTGAATGCTGCGGTGAGAACGCTGGGCCAGAACTTGCAGACCAGGCAGTATATAAGAATCCCCTGGAGTGTCTGTTAAAATGCAGATTCCTGGGCCTGAACTCCCGTGAGAGACACAAGGCCCAAGGGCCCGAGAATCTGCATTTTAACAGCCATGTGATTTGGAGAAACACACACTAACAGGAAGCCTGTGACTGGTTCTGCTGAAGTCAAAATGGAGGCTTTGCGAAATTTCAGGGCTTAGCAAATTATGCAGAAGCCTTTTCTACGTCGGACAGCACTGCCTCCAGCAGGACCCCTACATTCTAGATTGTGAGTCTTCTCTTGCAATTTTATGCCCAAACCATGATTTTCTAGTCTAGTCTCTCAGATCATACTTTGTGCTAACTGAACATGACTCAAAAACATGTGCTTTAAAGTGGCGGGCACTTTAGAGGAAAGACCCTGCAGTTAGTCTGAGATCAAGTTCTGTCTAGGATATTCATAGATGTGCTCCAAATTTGGTACTGCTACACAAAACTATACAGCTTCTCAAAAATACGGACATTCATTGAATTCCAACTATGAGATGCAAATATTTTCCTCAGTAAGAAAGACCCCGACCAGGTTGGAGAGTTTTGGGCGAGTTTTTTATGTCCCACCCATCCCCCACCATCTCTTGGCTCAGAATCTAATCTAGACTCTTCTGAATCCCTTAAATTGTTCACAGCTAGGACTTAAGAAATCCTTAGCTCTTTCAAACGTTCCCTCTCTAGCAAAAAAGGAGGTTTCTTTTCCACCAGCGAGGTGGCTCGTGTTGAACCAGAACCCTGGGAATAACTACAGCTGGGCTGAGATATTTGCAAGGTACCCATTAGTATTCATTCTAATACGGGATCCTCTGCACGTGGCTTGTAGCCAATACAGAGGCTGGAGATGAGAAATTTATGGAAAATGATTGGACAGGAATCTCCCCAAACCTGGCCATTCAAAGCGTGGTCTTTGGACCAGCAGCTGCAGCATCACTGGGAACTTGATAGAAGAGCAGACTCTCAGGCCCCGTCCGAGATCCGCGGATTTAGAGTCTGCATTTTCACGGGAGCTTCAGGTGATCTGCGTGCACATTAACATTCGGGGAGCACTGTCCTAGATCTCCAAGCTGTCCCCCACAATTGGAGCCGCTCTGCCTGGGGAGGCGTGCAGAGCGGCGGCAGCGGAATCAGTTGCAGGGCGGGGTGGGGGGTGGCGGGCACGGCCGGTTTCACTCCCTCCTGCCTCCTCGCCCTTCTTGATGTTCTCCCAGCGGCCGCACCTGCAGGGGTGCCGCTTCTCTGGGAAGCCTCTTGAAACCGAGCCCCCGGCCTTGCCTCTAGGGTGGGGCTGCACTACCTCTTTTCTCTCAAAGAGCCTGGGATGCTGACAGCCTCAGATGGAGGCATCCTGTTTGTCGAAAAATAAACCGGCAGTTAAAGCAGGGTTGCGAGAGCGAGAAAACCACAGGCCTGCGCGCGGCTGATAACGCGCAGGCAGGCAGCTTTTGCAGAAGTTCCGTCGCTGCAGCGCGCCGAGCCCCAGGGCCCGCTCCACCGCCTCCTTTCCTGTCTCCGCCGTTCGCGTCCCCGCCGTTTCTGGCTGTTGCCTCTGCGTCGCTCTTTCAGTTACTTCACCCATTTTTTTTTTTTTTAAATAAAGGATCCCCTCGCTGCTCCCTTACGAGGGATGGAGGAACGACTCCCGGGGCGGATATACACGCAGATCCCGGACAGGGACGAAATTTACGAGCTGTCATGAAAATGACAATTTAGGAGAGGCTAAAGTTTCTCTCTCCTCTGCAGTATGTAACGCTTTGACCTGGATTTCAAAAACAAAGACAAAGAAAAAGCAACCCAGATGAGACGCAGAAGACCAAACTCTCGTGTAAGAGGAACCCCCAAGTCCAATATCCAGATTGTTTTCTTCCTTGGAGTAAGCTGACCTGGCCTGATTCCATGCGGTGAATAACTAATTACCAATCTTCCCCTTTTGGGGGATATTAAAAGCTCTTTCCCCATTCGCCTGTTATCAGATAAGCAAGCAGATGAGAAGTCAGTGGGTAACCACAGGTACAACCACAGTATTCGCTGGAAACCAAACGACTTGACCCTCCAAGGCAAAGGGTGTAATTGAGAATTAGCCTGAAAATAGGTTCGCACAAGCTACAAAACTCACTGTTTTTCAAGTCAGTAACAGGGACTTCTCTGAGTGTAAAAAGAACAAGCGCCCCCCCCCCCCCGCCCCAACATCTCAAGTCACAGAAAATGGCTCCTACTGGGGCTGATTAACAGTTCCACTGGAGGGGCCACCCTGCTTCCAAGGGGGCGTTACCGGTTGTTACTGGAGCTTCTGACTAGTCTTCCTAAGGCTCTCATCCTGAAGTTGCAAATTTGGTTCTATTATTCCTCTTTCTCCAAAAATGCAGCGGAGAAACAGACCATCTGCATTTATTAATGTTTCTGTGTTCACAGCGATAAACCACCAGGGGTTAATAAGAATCTACCTATTTTTAAGGATTTCCAGAGAGCTGCGCCATTTTTCCATTTCCTCCCCTAGAAACTTCTTCAAATTTACTAACTCTTCTGTTGAGCAATTCCCTATGGGAAATAACTCCTCACGCCTCTTATTAGAAGGCTCCTGTTCCCATTTCTAAGGCCTTTTGTTCTTTTATCCCCTGTATGGCCTCCTGCTGTATTGCCAGCATTCTGCTGGTTCAAGTTCTCTTGTTGAGCCCCATACACTTTGACTAATCTAGGTATAGACTTATAACAACAAATAACTCAGCTGTATGGTGAAATAAAGGAATGAAAACTCAAGTTAAAGGATGGTTAATTCTTAGGGACAGAGGAGAGGATTAGATAAACCAGCGGGAGCCACGTAGGAAGGGAGAGGTTGGGTCTAGTGGGGAACATTCTCCTAAGACTAGTATACACTGTGGGAGGGTCTGCTGCTCAGGTCAGGAAGGGCCAATGGAGAGCTTTGAAAGCACTGAAGAAGGAACTTACTTTAGTGAGCAGTTGCCCAAATTGATACATGATTACTTTCGTTATTTACTTTGCAGACATTATTGAAATGTCTTAAATGGATTTCTCGCTCCTTTAAAAATTATCATAAACAAATGGATACAAAGATTGTGAATAGAAAATAACAGATCTGATTTTAACTCTATATTCTGGAATTTACACATCTCTAATTGCAGTGTCCTTCAAAGTAACCCCCTGGGGAAAATATGCCATCATTCCAACAGCTCCATTATTGTTGTAAGCCTTTTTGGAGCTGCTCTTTTGAAATGACTCTCAGGGCAGTTTATTGGTTAAATAAGTAAAATAATCTGACTTTTAGATCCACCTCACTTTTGACCCAGACAAGCATTACCAGGCTTCATTAGCTAACTTACTTATCACTAGTCTCCATCTTAAATGACATCTGGCTGTTTCGAAAAATCAAATCCATCGTTGATGTTCCAGACATTGTGGTTATTCCAGAGAATACGCTCCACCCTGGGCATGCTTTTCTGAAAAAAGAATTACAGCTGGATGCTGAGAATTTCAGCATCACCAGAATAGAATGCAAAGTTGCAAAGTATTTAGGTTGAAAGAAGCAATATTGTCAGCCTGCAACCTCTTCTATAGGGTCTAAAAAGTCAACTTCAACTTATAGCCACACCTAGTTAAAAAGAAAACAAAACCCCAAAATTAGCCAGCCTTATGCTCTAATGGAGTGATGTAGTACCTTTAGATTACTTGCACTGGGTTGGAACTTTACTGTCTAACTGATCCTCACTGTTTAAAAAGTTCAATGAACAAAGTGAAGAAAGTGAGTTGAAATACTGTGAAGTCTCTCAGGGAATGCTAAGAGATTAACTATAACCCGAGACGTGCTCTGATTATTAATAGCAGGCTGATAAATTCATTGAGTTGAATCAGGGTATTGGTTTGGCTGCTGTAATAGAGATTCCGAATTATTGGGGCTTAAGATAAAAGTATGCTTCTCTCTCTTGCAGAAGTCTGGGTAGGTTGGTAGGAGATCTTCACTGACAAGGAAACAAGTCTCTTTCTCCGGAACACCTGGTTCTTACCTTATGGTTCACAATGGCTACTCCATCCCCCAGCATCACATCCACATTCCAGCCAGCAGGAAGGGAAAATATGGAAGGGGAAAATCTATTCTTTCCCTTTAAGACCAGGCTTTGAAATTTGCCACAACACTCCTGCTCACAATCCATTGACCAGACAAATGCCTAGAGGTCACCTAGCTGTAAGGGAAGCTGGGAAATGTAGGCTTTTGCTGTGCCAAGCTAAATATATATATTTATGGCTATTTATATTTAATATATTAGCATATTTATATTTAATATAAATATATACAATATGTAAAATGTATACATTTAATATAAATAAATGCTATAATATATAATAATTTAATACATAGTAAAATGTTTGATTTAATATATAATTGTATAATATATTGCCATATAAAATATAATTATATAATTATAATACAATAGAAATAGAGTAATATATATTATAAATATATTAACATATATTACTGTGAACATAATAATTAATATAGCTCAACATATTAATATAAGATTAGTATGTTAATATAATATATAATAATATAATACACATCAACATCTAATCAATATGTAGTTAATATATTTATATTTTAGATTTTATCTCTATATGATCTCTATGTACAAAAGAAGCAGTCTGACATACAGGAACGTCTGACGCCCTCAGAGGTCCCCGTGTTCTCTCCATGCATCCTCAGTCACACATACTCCCCAGCCTTCACACTGTGGACCAGGAGATGCTGACCCGGTTCCTGCACACCACACCACAACCTTTTGAACACACTCTGGCTTCGGTCCCACTTAGATCCAGATGCATTTGCACGTGGGGCACGCCCAGGAGAGAAAGCAGGGCTGCTCAGCTGGGGCACCAAGTGCAGGAAGGGCCTGTGTAGCCGGAGGCCCCTTGGCCCCTCGGTGGGAAAGGGACCCGTCCATTGGCAGCCCCCACTGCTTGCCAGGCAGCAGGCTGCTTCAGCTCGATTCGCTCACCAAACGGGGAAGGGGAGAGATTTACAGGGGGCCAAGGAAGGGCAAACTTTGTGGGTGAAGACGAGCCTCTTCTTCCCACAGCCAAGACAGATGGGTTTCAAGCAAGTCATCACGCCTATACCATCTCATGAGTCGCTTGCTAATTTTCAGGAATTTTGCACGCTGGCAGTTAAACACAGCTGGCATTCAAAATGGAATTTATATCAACTCTGACCTCAACAAATTATTTTACAACCAATATACTAAGTACTCGAAACTCATCACTGCCTGATTATCTTACTAGAGTTTGCGATGACCTGTTCTCAAGGTCATTTGTGCCGGTGTCTCTAAGTGGAGGAAACACTATCACGAGGGCTGCGGTGATGGGGGGTCTGTACCGATGAGTGAGCGCTGAAATCTACTAATGTCTAGCAGGCTTTTTGGCCTCTCTTTTTGGAGACCTGTTGTGAAATCCTCCCCAGCACCTGCTGGTTCGGGGCTGGGAAAGAGCTGCCTGCTTTCCTTCGACATCAGATGCATTTCAGGCTATCCCAGGGTGTTGGAGAGGATGGACCATGGGCTCCATCAAAGTAAGGCCAGAAAGCAGCCTCTTTATCCCCTACCCCCAGCCCTTGATTGCACACGCCCAGCACTGACTCCTCCACTCCGTTTATCCTGTTCAAAGGCAAGCCAGACTCCTCTTTTTTCTCTTGATTTTTTTTTAATTGAAGTATAGTCATTTTACAGTGTTGGGTTAGTCTCTGGTATACGGCATGGTGACTCAGTTATACAGACACGTTTTTCTTTCGTATTCTTTTTCATTATAGGTTATTACGAGTTATTGGATATAGTTCCTGGCGCTATACAGTAGGATCTTGTTTTATATAGTAATCTGTATCTACAAATCCCAGACTCCCAATTTATCCCCCCACCCTTAAAGACAAATACTGTATGATATTACTTATATGAGAAATCTAAAAAAATCACACAAATGAACTTATTTACATACTGCTTTCTCTAGTGCTGTTCCTGAACCACAGGACCACCAAGCGGCTCCCTCAGGAGAGTTACTATTACCCACACTCCATCTCAGCTACCCACTAACTGGTGCTCGGGCCAGATTAGAGTGATGGTCCCTCGGCAAACTGCTTTTGATACTCAGCTTGCTGGTGTCAAAGAATAAAAACATGTATTTCTCACTGATATGCCTGTTAGGGGACCATTTTCACCTGTTCCTGGAGCCCTTGCCAGGTTCATAAATGGCACTCGGAAACATGGAGATAATGGCTCTGAGCATCCTTTTGCCTTGGTCCCCCTCCCCCTGGGGGAGAAGAGGCACATCTGATGGGAGCCACTGGGCAAGGCGCTCTTGAAAACAGGCTGCCAGGAATCCATACATGTTCTGCTCCTGTTTCCTTGGACGATGCTCCAGGCAGCCTGCTGTCCAGAGTTCCTGCTCCTTCCCCAACTATGACCCATCTTAGAGCTCAGCAGGGATGAGGAATGCAGGGCCTTGTAGCAGGCTTTGTGGGTCCCTAGGGATGCTTTCCCATGGTCCATGCCTGGGGAGGAGGGGACTGGAAGAAACTCCAGCTGGACTCCTGACCTCAGAACTAAGCTACCTGCTCCAGCCCATCTCTATAAGCAAAATGCTGATACCTTACATCTCTGTTTGGTTCTAGGGTCAATTTTCCAGTTGCTTCAGCTTGAAGCAGGAGGGCAGTAGTGTTTGGGTAGGCATGTTTCTGTCATGTCCACACCCACAAGTACACATAATAGTCTTAGTGCCCTATTTAAGTGGCTATATTTCAAGTTTCTGTGATAGTTGCTTATCTCACAAATAACAAACAAATAAAATTTCCCCAATAGAGGAAAAAAAATCACTGCCCAGAAAGTGAGGACCATCTCATTTGTTGCTTAGTTCACAGACACTCATCTAGCACTTGCTACATGCCAGACATTGTTCTAAGCACTTTGCGAGTGATCACTCATGTAATCCCCCAAGCAATCCTTCCGCTGTAGATACTGTTACTAACCCCATTTTACAGATGGGGAAACTGAGGAGGAGATGGGTACTCAGGGTCTCAAGTTCCAACTCAGTCAGCTGTCTTCCGGGTTCAGTTCCACTTTGCCTAAGCGTGGCACAACACTGAAGGCCGAGGTGCCCAGGGGGCTCAGCCAGGTGTGGTGTTCTCTCTGGAGAAAAGCCACATGTGTTGCAGACCCCGCCACAGTCAGCTCCCAGGCGCGGCTGCCAGCCAGCATGCAGGTAAGCTGGGGATCACGTGGGGCCTCAAGATCCTCTGTGCACCCGCTTCCCCACCTCCACGCAGATCCGGGGAAGCATCCCCAGGAGTCACAGATAGGCTGGGGGTGGGTGGTGGAAAGAGGAGGGGGAGCCTTCCCACCACCCTTCTCGAAGGCCACCGACAGGGACTCAGATCAGAACCTTCTGTGAGATTCCACGGAAGCAAAGTCTTCTTGTAAAAGCTGTAGTTAAGTTGTATTTCTGTCACTATTTAAGGGCATTAGTTAAGGCTTCCATAACCTCCATGAATTTAGTCACTTATTTTTTAGAATTAAGATTTCTACCTACACCTGGGCCAAGCCCATGGAGAATCCTTCTTGGCTTAATTCTAAAACAGAGACACAGCATGGGGTAAGAGGAAGAAGTCTGTGCCGTGGCAGGTGACATCTGCAGCTTCCTCTTCCTGGTCCTCAAGACAACAATGAGACTAAGAAAGCCACCGGGACCAGGGGCCTGCATTTCTCTGGGGAACATGGAAATTCTTTTGCATAACCAAACCCTTTCAGATCTCATTGCCTTTAACTTTCTCCTCCTTGTTCTCACCTCTGCAAAGAACTTGACAAAGCATCTTAGGAACATTCATCAGAAATTAGGATACACTGAATCTTTCTTTGGTGGCCACTTTCTAAATGAGGACCAACGAAACCCAACCATTAAATCATTGAGTTTTCCCCCAGGTGCCATTGCAGCCCGGGATGTACGTCTGCTAGTAACTGGATGCTTCTGTGATCACACACACACACACACACACACACGCAGGAGATCTGTGTGTTTCCAGGCTCTCTGGAGAGTAAGGTCCAGGAGGAAATGACAAAAACTTTCTACAGAGACAAAACCGTGTTCTTTCTAGTTCAAAACCACTTCCAAGTTTTAAGGATTTAGGGAATAATCCATTTTCAGTTCTTTCTTTGCCATCTATACAGTATGGAATCATTTGTGGGGAGGGCATTACTTCTGATGTTTTCCATGTTTGAAAAATCTGAAATTGGGAAACCCTAGGATCCTGGTACGCCCGGGACTGTGCAAATGGCCCATTATCTGCTGACAGTGCCCTGCTTTGCCATGAAAATGAGGTCTTGCTGATAAGCAGCCCTCTGCTAGAATATTCTGGGTGCAGGAGAAAGTTGGCACTGTGCGCCAGCAAAGCAGTAGACGAGTCTCGCAAGGAGTCAACGCGCAAAGAGCAGAATTAACTGTCCCTTTGTTCCCGGGATGGTCTTGGCTGCTGTAGGTTTGGGTTTATGATTAACAAGAGGCTCGCCGGCAGGTTGTCTGTCAGTCCTGTTCCCTGGATGGTTGCTGAGAAAGGCAGCTAACTCATCTTTCAGGGGCAGGGGCCTCAAGGAACTTCACCTCGTTTACTTCCTGCGACTCTAAAACGTTTTACCCAAGTGTCAGCAAGCTCGATATTTTTCCAAAGACCTTTCGGACTTTTAAAAAGACACGCAAAATCATTTTTATTTCCTAAGCCTTAGCATTTTATATCCTTTCTTTGCTAACTCGCTCTGCACATTGACCATATTATACTGGGCCTCCTGTAGACACAAAAGAGACCTATGTAGTTTGTGTCCCCAGCAGCTACCATACGGCTGGGGACAAGACACAGGCATGTGGACTAGCTGGGTGGCATCCTAAAACCTGCACGGGACTGAGCGGTACCCACCATCACGGTGTGGCAGTTTAAAGAGCTGGCAGGTCGCAACGTGGCTGGAGCCATTACAGAGGCCTCAGGATTTAAACATTAAGAGGAGAGCAGGGAAAAATAATCCAGGAAAGGGGAACAGCGTATGAAAGGCAGGTATGAGTGCATGGTTGAATAGGATGAGACTGTCTGTGTCCCCTTGGTGGAGAGAACTTGCCCGTCTCACCTACAGTGAGATACACAGATGGCGGCAGTTGGTAGGGGGGTTCCAGTGTGCCAGGTACGACATCAAACATCGGTGCTCAAAGCAAGTGTGAGAAAACTCATCACAGGGTTTACCTGGACCAAAGTCAGCTGCCTACCAGGTGTGCCTAATGGTCATACAGGCAGGAGGAAGCAAAGGAGCATCTGCTGAGCACCTACTGTTTTCCAAGCCCTGGATGAGAGGATTGTTTCATTTGCATCATCTCCCATTCACCTCACAAGAACCCTGTGGGGTAGGTGTTGTCCCCATTTTAGAGATGAAGAAACCAAGGCTCAGAGAGGTAAACAGATCACCCAAGGTCAAGAGCTATTTAATGACGCAGCATTCACAGAGAGTGAAGCTTGGGTCTTTATGACTCCAACACGCGAGCTGTTTTACCTCACACCGTGCAGCCCAGTAGCAATTAACAGAAATCACGCATCTTTGGTTCACTTTGTTGTGAGTTTTATTAGATGACAACAGTACAGCCTGGATGCATGGTGGCTCAGGCTTCAGAACTGCTCACCTAATCACAGCTTTGGAAGCCTGAAAAGAGTTATTCAGTGGGAAGGAGACCCAACTGGGATGCTAGGCATAACAGAAACAATTTCTATTTGGTGATTTTTGCTGAGGACCTGCCTGGGGTATATTTCTGTCCCTCTCCATCTGCAATCCAACGTGGCATCGTCTTCCAAGGCCCTGGCTGCACTGCTGTGTGGGGTATGACTACTGGGTGAAGTGGCCAATCTGGACCATGTGTGGGAGGGGGCCCATCGCTTTGTGTTAACAGTTTCTCCTAAAGAAAATGGATGAGTCAGTCATTTGGAACCTGAGTCAAGTCTTCTATTAAAATAAGGTTACATGTGGGAATGGAGTTTACAGGATGGCCCCCATCATACACCAACCGCAGAAGTAACTGAAGATCTGAGTCCTGAGATACAGGCACCATGGGCTGGAGGAGGACGGAGCAGTGACCATTCCCATCTAGAGCTCAGGCCACTTGTACAATAGATGTAGCGGGTCCCTCCTCTCTCCTCTTCTGTACTCTTCTCACTGACTGTGCTCCCCTCCCTGGGGCCTCCAGGGTGTCCTCACCCCGACCCTGGGGCAGACTTCCCAGACCGTCCAAAGGAAGCCACACCCCAGAACATCCCACTGTCTTCTCCGTGCTTGTAGCCCCAATAAATGGGCAGGTTGAGACCAGCCTGCATAGACACAGGGGGACATTTTTCTCATTCAAAGCAATTCCTTCAAAAACGTGCATGTTTCCCCCAGGGATGAAATCTTTATGGCCAAAGGAAGCACAGTGGTTTGGCCTTCATCTTGGTTGTGTGACTCACTGTCTTTGTGGGTCTGGCCAAGTCACCTTCCCTCCTCATCCCAGGAGGTGAGGGGGCTTCACCAAAGCAATTTTTTCCAAAGAGGGGTCCCCAGAACATGGGTCCTAGAGATGCTTAAAGCAGATGTGTTTCTGCTGCCCACAAAGTCCCCTCTGGAAGAGCCAGAGGGCTCTCAGAAGTTCTGCAAGAATGAAAACTTTCTATTTGTGTTTAAATCTGTTCCTCAAACTGATTTAACCACAAACCCTCCTTTTATTACTACGCCAGGACACACACACATGGGGATTAGCTGAATAAATAATATGTAAGGAGATCTGTTTTGTGATCTCATTTGGAAATAAATCTCTGGTGAACATCTTCAGAGAGGCAAGGGAGAAAATCTTTCTTCAGAAGTTGCTTGGCTTCTAAAAGTTATCATAATTCATGGGGATCTGTTCACAGATAATAAAATGTATTTTTAAAAGATTGAGAAATACTGTTCTACCATTGATGTCCTGTGTAACACCAAGCCACCTCGAAGAGAGGTCAGGAGAGAAGGCTCTCAAACAATTTGAGTGGGAGTGACAAGGCTGGTCACACACGGAGCTTCCGTCCATACCTTCCCGCAGAGGACTTCCCTGAAGGAAAAACCCACTTAGACACCCGTGTGTCCGAGCAGGTCTGAGCCCATCAGTCAGTGGGTTTGGGAATCCATGTACGCAGGAAACTTGAGGGACATGAAGGAATGAGACCCTAATCTCACATGGACCATTGCCCAGAATGAAGCAGACGACAGAACAGAAGGTCACTCGGCGGGGGTCAAGGTCAGATGGAGGGTACTTCAATGAGGCTTGATTTTTGAGATCTACGTTCTACCTCTCACAAAAGTCAGGGAGGAGACAGATGTTGGAAGATTTGGATAATTGGGTTTTTTTCATTTTTTTTTTTATTGAAGTGGTAGTTGATTTACAAAGTTAGTTTCAGGTGTACAACAAAGCAATTCGGTTATATACATATATATACACACACACACACATATATATATTCTTTTCAGATTCTTTTCCATTATATGTTATTATGAGAAATTGAGTATAGTCCCCTGTGCTATACAGCAGGCCCTTGTTGTTTATCATTTTTATATATAATGTGTGTCTGTTAATGGATGGTTGTTTTTTGTGTTTCCTGCATTTTCATAAGCAGCCCCAGGGCACAGACTGGGACTTGGGAAGCTGGGTCTGCTTGTCATTGTCACCTGTAGAACTCAGACCCATCCCCTCATTCTGCGTGAGGTTAGGCTCCTGTCCTTAGTGGTCCTCCCATGCCTGTGCCTCCCAGAGCCCTCCTTCCTGGTTACTCACAAAGCCCTTCCTTGGGGTGGGGGTTGGGGGTGCACTGGTCAGCTTCTAGAAACTTCCAACCCCCTGCCAACACTTTGGCTCCAGTCTATGCATCTATCCCTTCCGCCCAGATCTCATTGTGGTCACTTAGCAATGCTCTTGCCCCTCCCGTGGCCTCCCTCCATCCAGGAGCTGACAGGACCACCACCTTCTCAACTTTTAGCCCAGAAGCCGAGTCAGACCATCATGGGGTCCAAGCTCACGTGGCTTGACCTCGAGGCAGTCCCTTCGTTCCCCCTCACGTCTCTTCCAGCTGCTCCCTGGCCCCTCGGCCCACCCGCCCCCCTCCTCGGGCAGCTAGACCTGCGTCCTGCCCCGCAGGCTTGCATCCTCCAGGCCCGCCTGGCTCACCGCACCTCCTCCCGGGAGCCCCTCCCGCCCACTGCAGAAACTGCCCAGCAGTCAGGGCCCCCCTCTCCTCTCAGCTCATAAATGCGCCCAAGAGCCTCTCGTGCTAAACAAAAAACAAAAACCACACCCTAATAGCCTCCCTCGACTTTCTTCTGACAATAGCAGCAGTAGGAATAGCGCGCCCTGACACGTGCCTCCTCGGCGCTGTGTGTGTCACAACTCCTTCACTGCCCACGGCGGCCCTTTGAGCCAGGTAGACCGAGGGTCCCCTTTCACAGGGGAGCAGACGGAGGGATTCAGGATGCGGGGCGTCCCCGCTGGGAGGAGGCAGGGCTGGCGGGCAGAGCCCCCGCCCTCACCCACTCTCCGCCATTAGCTGTTCTCTCTCCTTCTTCCCCAAAGCCGGGGCAGGGTGGAGGCTCTCAGTGTCCTCACTTCCTCAGTTCCCACAGGGTGGCCGCAGGGGTTGTGCGGTGTGGGCTCTGCCACCCAGACCCTGAGAGGGGTCCTCAGGGAATTGTGGGTGGGCAGGCCCAGCTCTGACCAGAGGCGCCCTGAGCTCCTGCAGCCGAGGACACACACACACACACTCACACGCACACACGCACACAGTATCCACAACAGTGCCGAGTCTCAGGGGTGTGATGGATCCCCAGAAGCTGCTGAGGACTCTGCAGCTCACAGGAGAGCGTCCGGCCCCTCACCTCTGCAGGAAGGGCCGGGGCCTATCCGTGGTCTGAAGGCAGAGCCCAGGGATGCCCTGGCCGTGCCCGTGGCAAGGCTCTGATTTGCTAAAATGAGTTGCTCTTAGCAAAAGCAGGGACCCTCCAAAGTACTCAGCAAGAGGTTCCCTCCACTGGCTCTCCAGCCTTCCATGCTGCAGTTCTTGGTTTTCAATGCCAGGATGGTGAGGAAACCAGCCTGACTAGTCCTCAGTACTCGGGTGCAGGGCTAGAAGTGGGTCAGGAACAGCGAGGTGCAAAAAGGGAGGGTTGGACCTGAGACCCAGCTCCCCCAGACCTGTTCCAAAGACTGGTGAGCTGGACTGACCACCATCTGCCCGCCCCTCCCACAGCTTGGCAACAGGGGTGGCTCTGTCAGCTTTCACAGTCTCTCCTCCTGTCCTCCTGCTGGTCCTGGAAAATTCTCTGTCCTGCCATGTTAGGCAGGTTGTAATTACCTAGCCAGGAGATTGAGATCAACATTTTTACCTTTGCAGAGGGCTGTGAGGACAGGAGAACTTGGGTTCTGAGACAGGATTTCTGGTTTCCCAATTTCCTCGGCAGAGTAAAACCTCCATTAAACAGAAAGTTCAGGAATAGAAGAGTCTGGCAAATTGGATGCTATGGTTGACTCAAACTTGGCCAGAAAACTTCTTTTCTTTCTACTGTGTTCTTCACCATGACTCTAAAATCTTTAAGTTCAGTTTCCTGCCTAAATAGTTAAATAACACTTTTTATATATATACACATACATATAATATATATGATATACATTATACTAGATGTATATTATGTATATACATATTACATATGTATATATAATTTATACAAATTTATATAGATATATAATATATAATATTATATAACAATTGATGTAGGGGACAATGATTGTTTATTTTTCTTTTGAGAACAATGATTTTTGTTTTTTAATTCTATGTCTTTTCTTCATGTTTACGTACATGTCATGCTTGACCTTAACTCTTTGGAGGTCAAGTTAGCGGAGATGATTAGCTCCTTTTTATAGATGTAGAAACGGAGGCTATGAGTTATGACATGGGCTCAAGGCTAAGATTTGATCCTGGACTGGAAGGAAAGTTGTCTGACTCCTAATCAAGTTGGTATGGCTCACATGCGTCACCTGAGCAGGCCTTCCCGCCAGGTAAATCAGGGGCTGCAGGAGATGGAAGGGTCAGATGCAGTGTGAGAACTGCTTTTAGGTACTTTTGGAGGTTGTCCATTTTCCTTAAAAAAGAATCCAGTCAGTAAAAATCCAGCAGACTCTGGTAAATCATGATACTGATTTTTAAATAATGTTTACTTTTTTTCCCCTTATTTCAAAAGTTAATTGGAGGAATTTTGAAAAATCAGAGAAGTATAAAAGAGTTTGCATTGTCTATAGTCCTAGTAATTATCCCTGCCCCTTGTTAATGTGTTGGTGTCTTTTAAAACCTATTTTTAGTTGACATCACATTTGAAGTATTATTTTATAAATGACTTCATCGCTTAAAAAGTATGGTGAGCATTTCCATGCCATTAAAAATTACTCTAAAATATTATTTTAATTGTTGCATGGATTTTCATGACACAGTAATTTATTTAACCAGTCTTAAATCTTTGGTAATTTAGACTGTCCCCGAAGTTTCACTATGGTGATTCATGCCGCATTGAGTATCTCTGAACATGATCTTTGGCTGCATTTCTGATTATTCCTTAGGATAAATTTCTAAAAGTGGAAATGTTGGTTCAGAGACTACAAGCACTTTGAAGAGTCTGAATCCTGACACACAGCCCCATGGAAAGGCTCCACCAATTCACATTCCAGCCCGCAGTGCGTGAAGGCGGCTGTTTTCCCCCAACCCTTACCATCCCTGGGCTCTAACCTCACTTTGTTTTATTCTTTTCTGGATTATAACCCATCTTCAATCTGGGGGCAAGGGCCTTTAATAAACTCACCTCTCATAGACTTTACCTCTCATCTCAGCTTCTCAGAGTCACTCTTTTATTTGGGTAGCCATTTCTTCCTGTTCGTGGATCTATGAATACGTATATAATGAACAAAACAGTTGATGTTCACCTAGATTGATAAGTATATTTAAAGGTACCTATGAGCTAGTCATATAAGACTTAATAATGTCTAAGAGCCAGCTCTCTAGTGCATTGCCTCAGTCCGGCTCGCTGCTCTACAACACCAAGGTGAAAATTCCACTGCCCCTGTAGACCTCTATTCAATTTCATCGACTTACAAAGACAGGTGGATGGGAAACGGGCAGGACAGCTTTAATGAAGATGAAGGATGTAGATGTGTATATTACAACTGGGATAATCTACTTGCAAACGTGCTGAACTGTGGACATTTGCATGGTGCAGTTATGGCAAGAACTATTATTTATATCAGGGATCAGCAAACGATAGCTCGTGGACCAAATCTGGCCACCACTTGATTTCGTAGATAGATTTTTATCAGCCCGATCGCACTTACTTACTGACACATTGTCTGGGGCCGCTTCCTTTCTACAACACCAGAATTTAATCGTTTTGATATAGACGTTACCCACAAAGCCTAAAATATTTACTGTCTGGCACTGTACCAAAAAAAAAGGCATCTTGACCTCTGATTTATATTCTACCAAAAAGCAGACATAGAGTTTTCACTAGAAAGATCCCCCCTTTATGCCTTATTGTCCCATGAGAAAGGGTTGACATTATGACTCATCTCAGTGTATGGATGTATAAATGGCTCTTCTCAAGGTTAAATTTTTGTCCAAGGTGATGCTAAGTTTCTGTGAGGAGGGGCTGAAGTTTGAATTTAGATCTTTAGATCTGATCTGATGTCTTATACAGATGGATGCAGAAGGCTACTATATCTTGCCCCTTTTGTCTCTCCTTACCAACTGTGTGTTTTTTCCTTCCCAAATTCTCCTCCTAAGCACCTTCCCTTGGGCACCTTGAGTGATGTGATGGTGGCGATGACATATACAAGTAGATCCTAGCCTGTATATGGATGTAAACTACGTGGACTGCCAGTTCTTACTCATTTGAGTACTAGGTACATTGACAGAGTTGGCGCCACTGAAAGCAGATGCCATCTAAGTTCATCCTTCTTCAATGATTCAGAAACCTGACAGTCATTACATGAAAATCTACTAATTTATCACGGTGCAGAATTATAGGTGTAGGTGATGTAATTGTTCAGAATCCCTGCAGAGCTTGTAATATCCCCTAAAAATGACTTTAAAAATCCCCCTTCTATAAGTTTATTAATATTCCACTAGGTTTTCTCTCATAACAGCAGAAAAAGAAAAATAATGTGGATATTTGAGCTTTGGGGAATGTTTGTATCCTGATAAATAGGAATGTCCTGGAAATTTCATCATTAAGACAAAAATATAACTCTTGGAGAAAAGCACAGAGACTTATACCCAAAGAATAGGTGCACATGCCAACCAATATTTTTAAATCTCACTATTAAATTTGAACCTCACGTTAGATACGGGGGATTAAGCTAACGATCATATTTACTTTAGTAAATTCTTAAAAAAAAAAAAAAGCTAATTCAGAGTTTGTTTCTGACCAGCTACCTCCTTAGTCACACAGCACCTGCCAGAAGACATCCAATAACCCACTCTTTAGGTCAGAGAAAAACATACAAAAGAGAAAGCCTTGGCTGGAATGACTCATGTTACAAGCCAGCTGCTTTCCAGAATCCGTTAAGCTGTAGGGTCCAGATTGCCCTTTGTGGCTTTCTGCAGACTTTATTTGAACAGAGAGATTACAACAACCCTACCCACATGAAAGCCAAGGAAAGGAGCTAGTTGGAGTAGAGAGAGTGCCCAAAATTTGCCTGTACTTTGAAACAAAATCACAAGGGTGTTAGCAAGCCTTCTCTTTGTCTTGTGGTAATAAGTACCCCTCTGCTTCCATTCACCATGGAAGCGATGAAGCTTTTCCATGATCGATTCCATTCGACACTTGGTAGAAATGTCTTTCCTCGGGCAGTGACTGTCATGGGCACTAAAACCTATCTGGCATTTCTGGCTAATGATGGTTTATCAACTATCTTCCTGTGCTTCCTTTGACCCATATCCAGTTGTTCTGAGATTTTCTTTTCCATTTCAACCCATTGAGGGATTGACCTCAATTCAACACGTGAACATATTCTTTATCAGTGAGAAGCCTGGTCTAGTCTAGTCCAAACGTTGATTTTATTCCAAGTGACAACTTATGTATCAGTAGTGGCTGCGTCAGTGCCTCAGAGCTGGGAGAGGAGAAGGATTTTCAGCAGGAGTTGCCCGGGTCCTTGGGCCGCATGTGCGGTGGTCGGGCATGGGAGGAAGTCGGGAGAAAGTGGAGTATTTCCACCATTTCTGAACCACACAATAGCCTGAGATTGTTTCTTGCATAGGACCCTGTGTGTGTGTGTGTGTGTGTGTGTGTGTGTGTGTGTGTGCACACGCATGTGGGTGTGTGTGGCATGCTCTACTCAGGGCGATGTGGTTGGCCATCTTATACATCCGTCTGTTGATTCATTTAACAAAGTTTACTGACCATCACTCTCTACCAGGAAGTATTCCAGAGAATAGGAATGGAAAAAAAAAATCCAAGATACAACCAGATAAAGACATTCTCATAAACAAAGGCTGTGACAAGTACAGTAGGAATGTCCTATTGTTGATACTTTGGGCCTCTGCTTAGTCAAGCATTAAGATGGAAAAGATGATGAAAAGGAGATTAGTGACCAGAAGTAAATTCCCAGCAGTGGTTATCAGAATCCCCAAATCTGTGATGTTGGGTGTATTTTAAAAGTTATTTTCCTGAAGTTTATGGAGCAGTCATGCCTTGCTATTGGTCTAAATGTATGGGGAAAAAAACTCAAAACTTGAAACCAGAACATACAATATGATTTTCATAAAGCCTGAGGTGAAACAGATTCCAACTTAATATCACCAAGCAACAGTCGGTGATCGTTATCACGGTGATCAGCCTCGTTCTCAACATCATCCCATTATGAAACTGTGTGTGAGCACTCAGAGGAGACTTTCATCTAGAATAATCACACCAGGGCGTGGTGTGTCTAACCCGGCTTGGGCATCCACTGGTAAGACTTGTGCGTTTGGGAGCAGCACAGGCTTGCGTGCTCATTTTTTGCACACGAGGAAACTGAAGCACAGAAGTGGTCAGCTCTTTGGCCAAGGTTCACATTTAGTTAGTGTCAAAATTATAACCCAGCCTGGAAAATAAGAACCTAGAAAGGGCCCTTCCTGAAGCATTTAGCTTCCATTTTCTTACTCAATAAGCTTCATTCCAGCCAAGTCAGAAGCGCAGTGTGTTCCTACTGTGGATGCGGGCTGAGGACAGAGTTGACCAGAGCCAACTCTAATCAGCCCCAGTCGCACTGCATGAAGAGGGAGAGTGTCCATTGCTCTCCAGCTGGCCGGCCCAGTGGAAGGTTTGAACTGTCTGGTCTCCTTGATCTTTCAGCGGCTCACGTTCAGGTGCCTTGTATGCTTGTATACAGTGTGCCATGTCCCAGGAATACAATGAAGTGTGATTGGTACTAAAATTGCATTGACCAGAGTGTCATTTTCTTTGAAGAATCAGACTAAACTTCATGGTCTTCACCCCCAAGATCATGGTGGTGAACAACATGCAGTTAATTTATGCAAAAATTTTGCTTCCCCCCTTGTGGATTGACTGATGGATAGCAGAGAAGATGTTCTGAGCGAGATTTATTTCTGTCTTCAGAATCACCCAGCAATTTCATGGGCCCACTTTGGATTTTTCAGAACACGTAACCTGGGGGAGAAGTTTACTCTCACATCAACTGTCACCAACAACCATTTGTAAGACTTCAAGAATAAAATGCATCATGGGAATAAAATACATCATCAAAAATAAAATGCATCATCAACTCAGTGAAGTTGGCCCAGGGTTAAAAGATGCAGTAGGAGTTCCCTTCTGATAGATCATATTTCCCTTTGACGTGGTTCTAAATTCTTTGGGACCAATAGGGAGACCATGGATAATTGCCTGTAATTCAACACACACACGACCAGCTCTCCTGAAAACCAAGCATCATCCTCTCCATCACAGTTGTGGGGGGCAGGGAGGTGGTGGTGGTGGAAGTTTGAGTTGGTTTTTTTTTCCTTTATTTTATTTTCTCTTTGGATCCATGGCTCTTTTCATGAAAGGTCCTCTCTTTTTTTTTTTTTTTTTTTTTTAATGGAGGTCCTGGGTATTGAATCTAGGACCTCATGCACGATAAGCATGTGCTCTACCACTGAGCTACACCCACCCTCCTGCAAGGTTCTGTTTAATATCCTAATAAGTATAATTTCCTCTTTCTCCAGAGGCCTTCCTTTTTATAGCCTCTAATGATCATTCCATAATCAGTGTAGTTAGAAGAAATGAGTCCACCTCTAGGCTTCTGTCTTATCTCTAATGAAGGAAAATGTATACATGGTGGAATAAATAGTATTTGAAACACCTCCAGGGCTCACTACTACTAAAGTTTGATCATGATATCAAACATTCTTGAAGTATATATTGAACACACATTTTTGACATAGTGTAATTAGAAAATCTGCTTAGAAAGATGTGCACAACCTAATTTTTCCCTTTTTCTTCTTAAATGCCACCTTGGTCTGGCCCCTCCTCATCTGTCCTCAAGGAATTCTCCCAGGGCAGAGCTGAGACCAGCCTGGCCGGTCATCCCTCCAAAGAACATGCTAAGCTCACATTTATCACTGATTCAACTGACCCTCATGCCTTGAGCACCTTTTAAATGACCATTGCAAATCGAGGATAATTGTCATGGGGGAAGGAGGCCACAAGATGAGAACCTAAATATTAAAGAAGTCTCCCTCTAGTTGGGAAGTGCAATGCTCATAAACATGATGCTGACACAGAGCCAACTTGAATGTGCTATCATGGCGCCATGATGAAAGTGCCATTGGTACTGAACATGGGAGGAAAGATCAATTCTGGCTGGAAGAGGAGCTGGGAAGCTTTTGGAGAATGTGAATTTTAAGTGCACCCTTGGGTTACAGTGAACTCTCCAAAGCAGATGAGATAGTGAAGGTGACATTGGTGGCAAGAAGCAAAGCCAATCAAAGGCTTAGAGGTCTTTAAAAATGGCACCAGTCATGTTCATGTAAATTAGCATCGCCTAGTGGTGAGAGGGAGAGGGTAGGCAGGAGAGGTGGGGAAAATAACAGAATTAAGCTGGATCCATAAAGTGGGGTTGGGTTCTCCAGGGATTTGAATGTTAGGATGAAGAGCTCAGACACAATGGAGGGTCTAGAACAATTTTTAAGTTTTGGTATGAAATAGTTCTGGATTGTAGAACAAACTTGCCGATATCGCTTAGAGAATGTTTACGGGGGTGGTGTTGACCAAGGCTGGACAATCAGTTTTGGAAACTGTTGAAACAATATTATTATATGTATTACATTTTTATAAATAATACTACTTATGGTTGAAGAATACAAGTGCCTGACAAGGACGGTGGTAGCAAGAATAGGGAAGAGGTGTGACAAAGAAGTGACCCTGGAGATTGGCAATTGATTTACTCTCTGGAGGGAAGGAGTCAGAGCTGGTGAGAATTGATGGGAAGGTCTGGAGTCTGAAGATGGAAAGAGTAGTCAATCCAAGCAAAAAACCCTGAAGCAAGATCCAGGGTGGAATGTGGGACATGATGGAGTATGTTTTGGACTTGCTGAGTTTGGGTCCCTTTTGAACATCTCTGCGATGACATGTAGCCAAGGTGCAAAGGGAAGGAGTCAGGCCTAGAAACAAGGATGTAGGCATGGAGGTAGCCAAGGGCATAATGGCACAGTTCTGTGGGGAAGGCATTTGCCCCAAAGCCTGAGAGAAAATTCAGTGACAGGCCACAGTGGCCATCCAGGGCGTAGGTCTGCGGGTACTGCTCACAGGGCTCACACCCTGGAACAGCACTGTCCAGTGGAACATAACACAAGCCCACATAGTAAATCTTCCAGTGCCACAATCAAATAAGCAAAAAGAAACCTGTGAAATTAATTTGACTTAATTTCTTTAGCCAATAAAGCCAAATATGATCATTTCACCATGTACTCTATTATAAAAATTATTGATGTGATCATTCACATTTAAAAAAAATTTTATTGGAGTATAGTTGATTTGCAATGTTTTAGTTGTGCAGCAAAATGATTCAATTATACATACATATAAATACACTTATTCTTTTCCAGATTCTTTTCCATTATAGTTTATTACAAGATATTGAGTACAGTTCCCTGTGCAATATGGTAGGTCCTTGTTGTTTATCTATTTTATATACAGTAGTGTGTATCTGTTAATCCCAAATGCCTAATTTATCCCTCTTCCTCTTTTATATCTTTACAAGCCAGTGTGTATTTTACACTTGCAGTTCGTCTCAGTTCAGACCAGCTGCACTTCAAGGGCTGATTAGCCACACTTGATGGTGGCTACAACACTGGACAGCCCAGCTCTGGAAACTACTGAAGGTAGCTCCGAGATAGAGTGACCATGTCATTTGTCCTCCTAACTGGGCACTGCCAGGGGTGGAAGGGAATGCAGCAGTAAACCGGGACTGTCCTGGAGAATCAGAAAGGGCTGTCTCCCACACAAGCCTCCTCGTAAGACTGCTCTCATCCTCTCCCCTGTCATCTCAGTGCCTTCAGCCTGGGGGAGAAAGGACATGGGCTGTGTCCAAGTGTGGATTCAGGCCCTGCCCGAGGTCTTTCTAAAGTCCCAGGCTGAGCCCTGGGATCAAAGCATTGGCTGACATGGCACCTTTTCCGTGCATCTCTTTCCCACTCTGAGAAAGGAAATGTTCTTAATCACAGTGTCACTAACACATACTGAGCACGCGTGTGCCCAGTGCTGGGCTGAGCACTCCACAGGCAACACTCACGTCATTGCTATCACTGTTATCCTCATGAGGTTCAGAGGGCTCACCTAACTTGCCCAGTCACCCAGCAGGACAGAGACTCAAATCCAAGTCTGGCTGACTCTAGTTCTCAGGCTCTCACATCTGAGCCACATGGAGAATTTTGTTCTGTGCTCGAGGGAAGGGGTTCCATGGAGGGCTTTGGAAGGATGAGAGAGAGAGTGATGGGGCTTTATTTTGCTAATCAGATGGAATGTCCTTCCAGTCATGCTTTCTGGGAAAGATACTGAGTTTGGTTTGCCTACTGGAGGCAAATTTTCTGTAGGAACATTGAGGACCTTGAATTTGTAATTCTCTGATCTTCAGTGTGTGGGGTCTTCATCTCCCTCCTTGGATCCCCTCTCGGATCCAGTACAGCCAATGATGACATCCAGCACAAGGCTGCAGAGTGACGTTTTATCTCCTCGACCCTTGAAGAACGTGTGGTAGTAATTGATCAGGCTTGTTGTCGGTCTTGTCTTCAAGGATGACTTCAGATTGGGATCCGCCTGCCAAAGATGACGTGAGAAACTTACTCACTGTCAGAGATTCCAGAGAGGCTCTTCCCAGCTGTGAAGATGCCGACCCAGTAAAATACAACCCTGGGCATTCCAGCTGGGGTGGGGGTGCCAGCTGCCAGGCGTTCCAGGGGAGCAGGGAATAACTTTCAACGTGTCAAGGCCATGCAGCAGTCCTGCCGGTGCAGCAGGAAAATCACAAAGTAGCGCCACCCTCCACTCCGGGTATTGGCAGGAAATTCAAAGGGAGCTTAAAAGATGTGAGGTAGGCAAGAGGGCCCAGCTGCAGCCAAATGCCAGGTTCTTCCTCTTGGGTGACAACTTCAGTGCTGGGAAATAGTGCCCAGCTGGTGAGCGCTGCAGGTGTACTTAGAGCCCCACTCCCCGGGGGCGGAGCTTCAAGAAGGAAGTTAAGGGGGAGCAAGAAAAATCAGTGTCCTTTACGGGCATGGAGATAGGTGCCCGGGACGAGGGTGGGATTGTGGATACCTTGTGTTAAGTAGTGCAGGATGTTTGGCAAACAGACGGTTCCTGGGCTTCAAAATAGACAGAATCTATAATGTGGAGTTTCAGAGTAGATATTTAATTAAATAATTGGTGGGGCCTGGGGGTGCCAGGCATTCATCTAATCTGACTCCAATTTGACTCAAGTCTAGAGTTGAAACTGCAGTGATTTGGATGGCAACAGAGATGATTTCCTGGGATATGAATGAGTCACATAGAATCCTAATGGTGTTTATAGACTGTAGACAGCTAGGGGATGGAGGCGTGGGTCTTTAAAAAGTAAAATATAGTCTCTCTCTCTCTGTCTCTCCCCGCCTCTCCTGTCATCTCTGTCTCTCCTGTTTCCCCATCACTCTGTCAAATGGGGTGAGCATGTTGGTATAAGAAAGAAGTCCTACCTTAATAAAGAACATGATTTCTACCCCTGTACAGATCAATAAAATCTACCCAGGACTTCTCTTTCAACAACTGGGCAGTAGCAGCAGGTTTCAAGGTTTACAGGGCAGATGGGAAAAAAGCAGGAATGAGATGGTCTTAAACTATTGAGGCCTGGACATTTACATCAAAAATAAGAATTTCTTCATCCTGTCTTAGAAAGGGCCAAATCAAACTCCCTTGGTGATGGCAAAGATGTGTCCTTGGAGGCCTGGTTTGTGGTCCAGCGCTGAATGAGAGCTGAGCCTGGGATCACAAGACAGTCTGGACTTTGAGCCGCCTCTTTTGTGAGCCAGAAAGCTGAGTGTTTCCATTTCCCCCCGCGCATGCTCCCATCACAGGATGAAATCCTCAGGTGCAGAAGCAACAGGCTGGATTGGAGGTGGGGTGAGGTCAGGTTAAGGCTGCATTTCCAGTAATCCTTGGTCCATTTGGGAAAATTCAATGGTTCATTCTACCATGGACAGGGTGACAAGAACAGGGTCAAAACTCCTGGTTGCTGCTCTCACTTGGCTGGTGACACACCCTTAGCTGCGCCCTGTATTCACCTTGCTGTTCTCTCTGCAGCACGAGGAGAGGGCAGATTTCATTCAGGGTCCTCTGGGATTTGCTGTGATGCTAAGTCTGCAACTCAAACACTGTAGCAAGAGTTCCCACTGCAAAGCCATGGAGGGCTTCATTATTCCACGTACAAGGACTATCCTAGTTACGGTTTTGGGGCCTCTTGTTCTCTAGAGTCATTTGCTACAACAAACTTCGGATGCAGCCAGAGATGCTCCACCTTCTGTAGAGTGTCACCATCATGGGTGGGTCTGGTGTCACATCAGTCCCTTGGCCTGAGTTTCTACAAGCAGACAATGGCTGGCAGGGCCAGGATGAACAACATCACAGCTTTGTATTTTTAAGTTGTTCTTTCTTGAGTTCTACTGGTTACTGAAGGCAGCTACCATAGCTTTCTCACATCTTCATTTTCTCAATAGCCGAGGGTAATGAAAAAGGTTTTCCACTTTAAAGAAATCTTACACGCGTGGGATTAATGAGCATAAATGGGTTATTTTGAAAATATGCTGAATAAATAGATGCAACAAAGTTGGAAGGTCCATACCTGTGCTCTACCAAAAGCGTATCTAAAAGAAAAATTCTAAAGAGTATTTGTTCTACTTTCACTGACTTTACTTCATGAGTGTTTCAGAGATACTGTTCCATTGGCTGGGAAGGCAGCCCTCACTGTAGACACACCGGCCCTTTTCAGTCTGAGGGTAGGAAGTGTTTATTTCTCATCTCGAGGAGGCAGCAGGCTCCTCCTTCTAAGGATAGCAGCCACCCCCTGAGAATGGACAAAGAGGGGCCATGATGATGCGTAAGACCCTCCAGCTGAAGCTGTGCCTTTGTGCTGGTCTTCTGGAAATTTCATGGATTCATGGGGTCAGTGAGGTAATTCAGAAGGCTCCCAGAATCGATTTAAAATAAGACATCGATGAGTCATCTCTTTTTACAGACAGCTTTTCTCCTTCTTGTTCACTCATCATCATCAAAGTGAAAATCATGAGTTAAGTATGTGAAGTAAGTAAATTTGTTTGGCGTGTAGTTGTGTCTACACATACTAAGTTTCCCACTCGTGGGAGTCTCCCATTACTGTTCCTCTCTTTTACTCACTCGCCTGCACACCCGTTATTTTCCGACCAGCTGTCTGCTTGCTCCCTTGATATCGAGATATGCTCTCACCCAGCCAAAGTCAAGTCCTTGGCATCCCACGTACAGTCATAACTGCATCTCCACTCGCTCAGGTCCTTTGCCATGGAAGATTAAGATGGATTAAGATAGCCTGATGACTTTTTCAGACTGGGAAGTGATTTCAAATATATTGGGATTCGGGGAGCAGTACATTGGAAAGGGAGTTGATGATTGGAAAACAGCCCAACGTGAACATGACTTTCAAAATAGGAGGAAATATTTGAACTCACCACTTCTTTGGCTGTTTAATGAAGCTGTGTTGTTCTTTCACCAACGTGTTTCACTATAATGCTGAGTTCTGTTAAGGAGAACATGAGGCAAAAATCCCATTTGTAGTCACTTGGTCTTGTTTCTCTACAAAAACAATAGACTCAAATGTATTTGTTGTTCTTGTATGTTTTACATTCATTCCTGCACTCAACAAATATCTATCTTTAGTGCCCACGATGTGCCTGACATGTTCTAGGTGCTGGGAATATAGCAATGAACAAATACGCAAAAATCCCTGACCTCAGAAAATTTATATTCAGACAGGGAAGTCAAAAAATAAATAAGTCAAGTCTTTGGCATCTCAAATATAGTCATAACTGGATCTCCACTCGCTCAGGTCTTTTGCCATGGAAGATTAAGATGGATTAAGATAGCCTGATGACTTTTCCAGACTGGGAAGTGATTTCAAATATATCGGGTAATAAATAAGTAAAATACATTAAGAGCAATGAAGAAAACCAAGGCAAATAAGAGGCAGTTGGGAGTACAAGGGTGGTGAGGGAAGGCTATGATAAGAAAATGACAAGTGACATGTGACCAAGGCAGTGACTTTCTCACCTGAAGGAGACAAGACAGGGAGCCTAGCAGACATCCAGTGCCACAGCATGTCAGGCAGAGGGAACAGCAAGCGAGAAAGCCAATTCGGATTTTAGGATGGGTTTTCTATTTCTATAAAAAAAACACCAGTGGGATTTTGATAGGGACTGTGTTGAATTTCTAGATTACCTTGGGCGATATCATCACTTTAACATTATTAAGTCTTCTAGCCCATAAACATGGAATGTCTTTCCATTTATCTAGATCTCCCTTAACTTCTTTGATTAATGTTTTGTAGTTTTCAGTATACAAGTCTTTTGCCTCCTTGGTTAAATTTATTCCTAAGTATTTTGTTCTTTTTGATGTTGTTGTAAATGAAATTAATTTTTAATTTCCTTTTTGGATTGTTCATTGCAAGGATGTAAAAATACAACTATCTCATGCATTGATTTTCTATCCTGCAACTTTACTGAAACCCGTTATTAAGTTTAACGGGTTTCTTTGTGGATTCTTTAGGGCTTTCTACATATAAGATCATGTCTTCTATGAACAGAGGTAATTTTATGTCTTCCTTTCCAATTTGGGTGACTGTATTTCTTTTTCTTGCCTAATTGCTCTGGCTAGAATTTCCAGTACTGTGTTATATCGAAATGGCAAAAGTAGACTTCCTTTTCTTGCTCCTGATTATAGGGGAAAGCTTTCAGTTTTTCCACCATTGAGTATGATATTAGCTGTGGCTTTCTCACATATGATCTTTATCATGTTGAAGAAGTTCCCTTCTTTCTATTCCTAGTTTACAGAGTGTTTGCAGATGGTGAAGCAATTTTGGTGGTAAGTGATGGTGGGCACACAACAACCATTGTGAATATAATTTATGCCACCACTGAATCATATGTTTAAGAATGGTTAAAATGGGAAATTGAATATTCTATATATTTTACTACTTAAAAAAATTAGTAATGCAAAGTACCAGAAAACATTGAATTTTACACTTTATGTAGGTAAATTGTACGTGAATTGTATCTCAATAAAGCTGTTTAAAAATTTTTAAGTCAACAAGAGAATATTGCAAACAGAGGCAAGTAACTTGTGGGAACAATAAAGTAAAGTGGCTGTTTTAAAGGTTAAAAGCAAGACTGATGACAGGTTAGATGGAGGAGATAAGCAAGAGGAAAAGAGGCATGAAAGAATCAAATGTTCTTTCCTGTAAGCAGTCTGGAAACGGTGCTAGCCATGGAGGCAGGGAGGACTCTGGGAGGAACAGATTTGGAAGGAAAAACCAAGACTTTAGACTTAGGCAAACTGGAGGCCGCCTTTTGCTTTCTGCTACCTCATCTCCAGCTCTTCTTGGCACTGGGAGAGGTGGCCCGGAAGCACCCTGATAACTAAATGTGTCCTGGATGTGCAAGGCTGTCATTAAGAGTCACCCCAATATCCAGCTCCCCCAGAACAGAACTCAAGTCAGGGGGCCACTCCAGAAGACAGAGATGTGAGAGGCAGTTGAGAGAGATAACAAAGAATTCCCAAATATTGAGGGTAGTTATTGCTAATAATACAAGCGCAAAGAGCAAGGGAGCGTGCGCGAAATAACTCTCTTTGCGCCCTCACAGGAACTTACACACAGTAGGTATATGGCGAATGTTTACTGGTTGGTTGTTAAACATTAGTTTCCAATGAAAATCATGGGATCGTCTTTCCTTATAGATTTAAAAAAAATCAGTTGAGTTTCCTCTTTTGCAATTCATTCCGGTTCTACCCTGAGGTCCAGCTCTGCTAGGTATCTTTCAGCCTAATGTTTCGAGATGTTTCGGTATCTTATATTTCAAGTTCTAATTCTGGAAATCATTTGCCTTCCTTTGGATTTCAATCCACGAATTGTTTGTATAAGAGTCAAATATCATTAAGGGTGGCTCTGACATCTTCAGGGAAAAGCTTATTTCATTTCACCCGACAGAGAGGAAGCTCCACCTGGAAAAAGGAGGCTGAAATAGAACAAAGCCATTTGGAAATTTTCACTTAGTTTAGTCTAGTAGGTTCCTCTTTCTACTGAATGATGTCAGTGGTGAGTTCCCAAGAAAACTGAGTCTTGCAAGATGGTCGCATCTTTAAAAGGAGAACGATCAGGATCGGCATGGCCTTATGCTTCTTGGGAGAAAAGACCCAGGAGGGAAGAAGAGCCAGAACTACTCATTTCCACGTACTTCCCATGGGGTGAAGGCCTAACCACGTGTAGCCACCAAACCCAGAACTGAAGCAGCCGACCCCTTTCATCTAAGTCCCCACATGTTGAATTGTGTGTGTTTTTAATACGACACTCTCTTCCAGGGAGTTTGGAACACACGTGTTCCTTTTAACTTCCACCAGGCTCTGAGATCTGCCAGCCAGAAAAGCCATTCTGGAAGGAGTTTGGAAAGGTTGGGAGGAAGCTGTTTTTGCAACAGCCCGAGACTCAGGAAGCCCAGGTCTCCCCGGTCAGCCCCTCACCACTCACATTCACAGGGCAGAGCTCAAAGGCCTCGCTGTATCTTGGTTTTGTTGCCCATAAAACACAGATAGTAACACTTGCAAAACAGACACTAAATGGAATGCATTTGTGATCTTTGGCGAAAAGGCAGCCTGTTAACATATGCTGACAGTGTGTTATTCTGGGGCAGGCCTGGAGCCACAGCCCCACGTTGCCACCAGAGTCGTTTCTGGAAACTGTGCCAAGAGCAGCCTGAGCACTCCAGCCTCCGAGCTCCATCTCAGGGTCCAGCTGGCAGGAGATTAAGGGCCGCTCGGCCCAGCTGTTTGTGCCCTGCTCACCCACAGGCCTGAATTCAAGGCCCCCAATGCTGTGACAGCCACCGCAAGTCACCGATTCAAACTAATAGACCTACTTACCACCATATCCTTGCCTCAGGTCAAGTCTATTAAATTCCCCATTTGTGGGGCAGAGCAGTAAAGGCTGGCTCCTTCAAAGAGAAGGATTGTGCTTTGGAACAGATTCCTTGATTGTGCTTCACGGTGGATATTTGGTGGGATAAGAAGGTTTGTGGTTCATTTGGGAAGAAAGATGTTGACAAGATAAGATGAGGCTTGGACCCACGAGGGTCTGGCTCCCTCCTCGCTCTGCAAAGTTGAGGTTCATGGTGCCCAAAGCCAGAGCAAGATCCTCTGGGGAGGGAGACAGAGGGGGGAGGGGGGAGGAGGGACGGAGCAAATGTTGTCAGGAACTGCCACCGTTATCTCTGCCAGTCACACAGCGGCCTCTGGACATTGTGTGGTCCTCCCAAGGAAGCCACAAAGGACGTTCTCAGGGAAACCAGGCTGATCTCCGTGGCCCCCACTCAAGTCTCCTTTCCCTGAGCCCCTTTTTTCTCCTCCCCATCCCCTCTCCCAGCCCATCTTGCTTCCCTAAATATTTTTTAGAGAGGAAATCAGGGCGGCAGAGATATTCATTTTAAGGGACTTAACCCTTTCCTGATGGGCTCAAAGTTTCAAAGAGAAACATAGAAGGAGGGGCAGCGCTCACCCCAAAGCATAAATCTCTAGTGCCAGATGTTCAGATACTGTCACCGGGGCCAGGCAGGGCGGGTGGAGAGGGAAAGAAGGGGGAGACAAAGATGCCACTGGGCAGGTGACCGCTCACTCGCTCACTCTGCCCAAGTATGAGGCTGGCCCTGCCCCCTCCACCCTCGTTTCAGAATCCCCTTTGCACGTGCACCCCAAACGCACCTAGAAGACCACAATGATGATAGTACAACAGCATCCCGGATGAAAGGGAAGGGCCAAATGATGGTTTCAGACTCTAAAAAACCATCTTAGAAAGCCCAGAGGAAAATACTGGGCCTGGCTGGCTGCCCCACCCCATCTGCACTGAGCCCCCGAGGCAAGAGGAAATTGATTTGAATATCAGCATGAGGAGTTTAAGATAGACAGAGGGAAGAATCTCCAAACAGAAAGGCATTCCTGCTGGTTGCATAAGCCCTTCTCTTTGAAGGTCTGGAAGTTTTGATGGGTTCTATCATCGATGAAGCAGATGATGAGGAAGATCCCTTCCAGCGCCGAGACGACCTCACCATCTAATTTTAGCAATTCCTCTTGGCAGAGGATGGGACCCCCCTTCCCAGGGCTATCTGGTGTTCCACACACCATCTCCGACAGCTTCCTTTGATGTTGGCGGGGGTTCTGTGGACTCAAGGCCAGATACACTGCAGGAATAGACACGCTCAAAGCCATTACGCTGCCCTATCTCACTGCAGCAATACACGACTGCTGGCTTTTTTGTTTTTTATTTTAAATTGTGAAGTTGTGGCACTGGGTTTGAAAATAAATATGGGCTGTCAGGTTTGGGATCGATACTCAGAAACAATCATGTCAATTGTCACCCAATATCCTCTCTTTCTTTGCAGGGGAGGATGTTTAAACCATGACGTTATTTTGACTAATTTAAAGATTTCATTCATATTTTCAACTCATTATAAATGAATGCAATTTAAGCCCATCACGTAATGACAGAAAGTGGCCAGAAGCCATGGGAATATGTTTCTCATTGTGGAAACTACAAGTTAGTCATTTTCTTCTCCCAAGTAAATGTCCTCGGTTGAGTTAAGGGAATTTTTTTTTTTAAAGAAATCATAAGTTCCAAATTAGTTTTTTTGTCTCAACAGTTAACCCTATGGAAAATGTGGCAACGCTTCTGTAATTTTGCAAAATATTTTGATAGTATCTGTGCTCTATTGCTCAAGATCTAAAATCTTGGTTTTTTGTTCTTTTTTTTTTTTCTCTGTTTTTGTTTTTAACCTACTGGCCTCATAATGTAAAGAAAGGCGCTAAGCTCAAGTGAAATCTGTAATGCAGAAACGCCTGTGTTTCTCGACAATTGACAGCAACGCCTTCTGTAAAGAGAATCTTTGTGAAACGAACTTTTTTCCACCTAGAGTCTTAAGAGAGCGGAGATGGGTTATGAAGTCAAGTGGGGGAAGAGAGAAAGAGAGGAGGAGTTTGGTATTCTTTTTCAAGCTAAGTGTTATTTAAGTGCCAACATTGTTCCGAGAAGTCTGCTTTTAGGCCAAAGTTTCCGTCTTTGAGTTCCCTGAAGCACCCAGAAATTTCTAGATGTGTGTGATGGGCTAGCTTCATAGACTCATCTTTGGGGTCTGAGAAGGAGGAGCCAAGGGCCAGAGGCGTGGGTGACAGGCACTGGGGAGGGCACCTCCACCGCTCAGGCCCCTCCAGTAGGACCCTCCCCTCCCCAGCCTCTGACTGCAGGCCCCGGGCAGAGCCTCCCCTGGGTCTTCCTCCTGTCCACCTCCTCTCCTGCACCAGATCAGGGGCTTTTCTCACTTCCCCCACAGTTTAACTCCCTCCTCATCCCCTCTTCAGCAGAGTTGTTATATTTGAGGTCCACGAGTGGGCTGAACAACGGAAGCGCAGATGGAGCCTGGTCCAGGACCAGACCCCAGGAACGCCATCATTCTCCACACGCAGTGGCGGGCTGTGGATCTATCAGGTTTAAGGTGTTAAAAAAAACAGACCAGGAGCTTCAAATAATTCTCAATGTTCAAAATTCTAAAGAGCAAGTCTATGCCGAAGATGGGGCAGGGGTGGTCTAGAAGGTAGGAGTGACGGATAGAAGAAACCAAGTTCACCGAGACACAGCTACACGCGCATACCTACGCCTACATGCTGAGAGCAGGGCAGAGGCAGAACCGAGACCTTTAGTTCCCAAATGGCCTTTGCTATAAAGCACGTCCCATGTCAATACAAGACAATGAGTAAGTTAGAGCGTTTACACAGTTCACTCTCAAATTATCTCCCAGAAAGTTACAGTCTTTATTCCAAAGACATCAAGCCTCCAAGAGAATTGTAATACTTTTTTTTTTTCCAATTAGGAAAAAAAGATGATTTTCATGCATTACTCATCCTATCATTTTTAGTTTACCAAAACCAACGAGAAATTAGTTCCCAGGTCATTAAATTCCACCCTTTGTGGTCAGAGCTGAAAGTGTTGGACCATCTCTGCTGGGAAGGGTGGAGCTTGGTGTGTGGGGTTCACGGGGACATGCTGGCGGGCCCTCCCCGGCCCTGCTCGAGAGCCAGCCGCCTGCCCCTCGCCTCCCCCAGGCCACACGGCCCGCTTTGCGCCCTTTGTTGACTCCGGCTACCGGTCAGGTCTCCTCTGGGGCCCCCATGCCAGGGGTGCCAGTGCTCAGCTGACTCACACTTTCCCGGACTTCCTGACACCCTGTTCACGGGCTTGTCTGGAGCTACAAGTCTCTCCGTCGCAATGATGTCGCAATTCCAGCCAGGAAACCAAGCTAACCGCCCCAGAATTTGGCTGAGTTCTCTGAGGGTGGATGAGAACAGAGGTTCCCAGTCAATATTTAGGCTGGAAGTGAATACCAATTTTTTTTTTCTTCCATTCTCCCCCGTCCACTTTTATTGAGACGTAATTGACGGACTGTGTAAGTCTGAGGTGTACAGCATCATGATTTTCACATATTGTGAAATGGTTCCCACAATAAGAGTAGTTAACATCCATCATCTCCTATAGATACAAAAACTGCCAATGCCGATTTTTTTAGGTCAACCTATATCTATTGAGCAATTTCTCAACAAGTAAAAAAAAGTCATTGTGTATGGGCATGGGTTTAAAACCCAAAAGCTTTCATTACATCCTCACCAATGGAAAAAGAAAATGGATCATTTCATTTAGATAGTTGACATCTTGGGTAATTATCTTATCCTTCCTCTAAGTTTATAAAAATTTCTTCAAGGATTATTTTTTGTTTCTTAAATTGAAGTAGAGTTGATTTACAATATGGTACTACTTTCAGGTGTACAATATAGTGATTCAGTATTTCGGTAGATTACACTCCACTTAAAGTTATTATGAAATATTGGCTGTATTTTTAATTGTTTAAGAAAAATTTGAATGTCAGTGGTTAAGAAAACCTGATTGCTCCTGATTTCTGGGGAACCATTAAGTGATCCAATGATGGTCAAAAGGAACTCCATATTTCTTCAGTTAGAATCACAGCCTTTCTTTTCTCAAGGGGAGCTCTCTTCTGCTGCTGAAAGGGCTCTCGAGACAGGCTAACAGCCACCTGAGAGGAAATATGACTTTCCCCAAACTCACTTGCCTGATTTCAAAGTACATGAGAAAATCAACTTTTGGGAAAATTGGTGAGTGGGGAATTTCAACGAGTGATATGGAAGAAATTAGACCATTGCGTTTATTCCAGGTTTTTCCCCTCCAGCATTCCTCAGTCACGTGTGTGTGTGTGTGTGTGTGTGTGTGTGTCTAGGAAGAGGCAAACAGGGCAGTGTTTTCCTCCAACCCCGCCTTGGCGCATATGAATGGTGTTTGACCTGGGAAGGCAAATCGAGTGGAAAGTCACTGAGGAGCACAGGAGCCCGGGAGCGGTTTTGTTTGCCCCTGGAATTGCTCCTCTCTTCAAAATAGTTTTGTTTTAAAATAATGGTTTCTATTAGCCCATCACTGATACCACCTTGTATTTCCTCTTATTCTTATTCAGTAGTTAAGTGACTTGCATCTAAAATTATCCTTGTTCATGTTCATTATCAAGTTCATTAGATTCGGAAAGTTTGCCTTTTGTTCTTCCTGGAAGGTTTAAAAGCTCCTGACATTGTCTCTATGTGTCTTTCTCAAAGCGGCCACCTGAGAGGCACCCCCAGGGGGGCAGCGTCTGCAGACAGGAGGCTTGTCCAGTGCCAGGCATCTCTGGCAGTTCTCCCCAAAGGCCCCCCATACTCTCTTCCTGGCAGGCAAGAGAGTGGCCCTTTCGGGGAACTGCCGGCCTTGCTGCCAGCTCGCCCTGGGGAACCAGCCCGGGGGACGCAGTCCCTCCTGCCAGGTCTGGGCAGGCTGCCTGCCTAGTCATCCCTTTTATTGCTGGCCCCGCAATGGAGAAGCGAGGCTTGGACGGGCCCCTCTGGCCGCACTCTGGGCTGGCCTGCGTAAGTCTTAGCGGGCCAGCCCGAGGACTGTCTGAGTCTGAGCTAGCAGGGTCCTGCCTGGACCACCATGCAAGCGTTTGTGTGAATGTGTGACGGTTAACACAGGCAAAGAAACCACCATTTGGGTTTTTTGTTTGTTTGTTTTCATTTATAACGTTTAATTTTGTGAGAGAGAGGAATTTTTCTTCGTATTCCTTGTTACTCACTAAAATCATCACTTATGTGTTTATTATTTGATTCATAGCCTGTCTCCCCAAGAATGTGAATTTCTTGGGCACAGAGACATGGTCAGTTTCACTGTCTGTTGCCTCCCCAGTGCCTACATCAGTGCCTGGCTCGTGTTCACTATGGGCCCTATTTTGTTTTGTTTTTTTTTTAAAAAAGAGAAAGATGGAAGCCCCAGGTGGCTGCCTCCAGCCTTCCCACAGTCCAGTGGCCAGGAATGTGCCCCGGCTCCTGCCTTGTGCTGCAGCCTGTGCAAAGAACAGGCCCAGTGTGTGAGCAGTCCGGGAACCCCATCCGCAGGCAGAACACTCCAGGAACACAGCCCCACTGGCCCTCTCCCCTGTCCCGGGAAAGGGCGGGGATGCCCCAGCCACCAGAGAAACCTCTCCCTTCTCTTTCTGAGAGGTACTTTATTATTTTTCGGTGTCTGCCATAACAAATGGCCATAGATCAGATGGCTGAAAACAACAGAAGTTTTTCTCTGAGTTCCAGATGCCAAAAGTCTGAACGTAGGGCAGGGCCACCCTCCCTCTGAAGGCTTCAGGGGAGATTTCTTCTTGGCTTCCTTCTATCTTCTGTTGGTTGCCAGTCACTGGCGTTCCCTGGCTTCTGGCTCCACCGCTTTGATCTCTGTCTCCACCATCGTGGTCTTCCTTCTTCCCTCTGTGTGATTCTGTTTTCTCTTCTTATAAGCATACCAGTCATTGGATTTAGAGTCCACTTTAAGCCAATACATCCTCACCTTAACTAGTTACTTCCGGAAAGAACCTATGTCCAAAGAAGGTTGTGCTCTGAGGCTCTGAGTGGGCAGGAATTTGAGGGGACACTACTCAATCCATTTCAGGCCCTACGGGCAGCCGGGACTTGCCATCCCCTTTCCATCCCCTTCCCTGGGGGCTGGGCTACCCTGGCTCATCTGGGCTCATGCCAGAAAGGAACAGCTCGTGGGAAGGCGGTGCAGAAGGGGGCTACTCTCCTGATGCCCTGGAAAAGGAAGCAACACCGGTCTCTCTCTCTCTCCCTCTCTCTCCTTCTCTGTCTCTCTCTCTCCACTGTGTTTCCTGCTGACTGTGTCACAAATGCACTGCCGATGCAACGAGAGAAGGACCAGTCCTGACTCACCGGGACTGCTAGAGCTGGGCTTCTGTGATGTTCCTCAGCCCCTGTCTTAGCCAGCACCTGAAGTGGTGCAGGTAAATAGTGCGTCCAGGGCATCCTGGGCCCAGCCTGAGTGGGTGCCCATTCTTACTTGTCTGTATTGAGAGGGTGCTTGGAAATTTACAGAGGGAATTCACACGCCATGTTCCTTCTGAGCTCCACACAATCCTGCAAGGTGATACTGGGTAGCCAGGAATTGCTTTATCTGGAAATAAGAGATCGATTCTGAGTCTCTGTTACTGGCTCAGAGCCACCTGTGCACCTGGGTGGTGTTTGGGGGGTGCTGTTCCTCTGCCTGGCTCTCCTGGCATCACCCAGGACTCCTCCCCGCTGGAGCGAGCCTCCCCGGGAAGGCAGCATCCTCCACGCCCTTCAAGAAATCTTGTCCTTTTCTTTTCTCTCCCTGAGTACCCTCTGGTTCCCGATTCCTGTTTCTGCAGGGCTGTAACCATTTTTCATCCCTGTATTCCTCAGCACTTGGTGCGCTCCTAGCCAGAATGAGATACTTTTTTTTTTTTTTTTTTTTGGTTTTATGAGGATTTCTTTTTCGTGATGTCAGACTTCAAAGGAAGCCTCCCCCCATAAAGATCACGACCAGACTTACATTTGTGACTCTTTCTTATTCCTCTGGGGAAAGGACGGTGGTGGTGCTAACACCTCTCATGTCCCCTTAACGTGGACCCTCTTTTAAGTGATTTCACAAAGCCCCCTCACTTTCTCTTTCGGGTCCAAAAATCGTATGTCAGAACTCAACAGCTGCTTTTCCAGCCAAGAAGCTGAGCTCCCGGTGACTTCATTCGTCACCGCCGCCTCGAGCCCCCTAATCTCCGAGCTCCTTGCCTCATGTCAGCACTCGGCTCCCCTCCCGCGTCTGGCTTTCCTCAGTCACTTGCTAAATGCCCCTGTTCTCGCTAAGTCACCCAAACCCCGGCCACAAGGCAGGCGAAGCGAGATTTAATTGAATCTTTTGGCCATGATTCATAGAACAAAGCCTGCCGGCCTGACCTGGAAACCACACGGTGGGGAGTTTAGAAACTATCAGTGTAGTTAAAACAGTGCTCCTGCTTCAGCCATCGGCTGGAGTTCAAAGGACCAGAGATGTCAATCAGAACGTTGTCATGACAAGGGCCGTCCAAAGACATACACATACCTGGGCATGAAGCCTTCTGGAGCCAGGTGTCCCTAGACTCCCAGTCATGTTAGTTACATGGGGACTGGCTCCAGGGAGGAGTTTCCAAAGGGGCAGTGACAAGGAAGCCATCAGGGCTAGGGGACGTTTTAGTGTCTCAGTCTGCTGGAGCAGATTACCACACACGCAGTGGTTTAAAACAACAGAAATGTGTTGTTTCTGAGTTCTAGAAGCTAGAAATCCAAAGTCAAGGTGTCGGCAGAACTGTGTTCCCTCCTGAGGCTCTGGGAAAGGGTCCTTCCTTGCCTCTGGTGGCTCCCAGTGCCCCAATGCTCCGTAAATCGTAGCTGCATCGCCCCGCTCTCTGTCTCTGTCTTTTCCCTGCATTCTCCCGTGTATCTGCGTGGCTGTCCTCTTCTTACAAGGACACCGTCATTAAATTAAGAGCCCATCATCATCTGGTGTGACCTCATCTAACTTTAATCACATCCACAAAGATCTGATTTCCAAACAAAATCATATTCTGAGGTTCTGGGTGGATACGACTCTTGGGGGACACAACAGGGATCATGGCTCTCTGTCTTTCACATGCCACTCCCAGCCCCAGCATGCAGCGCTAGTCATCCTTGATTTTGGAGCCTCTTCCACAGACTGGAACCTTGGTGCCTAGTGTTGAATCCCGACCTTTCAGCTTTCGTGTCTGAGAAAACAAAAGGTGCCAGCCTGGGGCACACGACAGGCATGGTCTGACAGAAAGAGCGCCGGATGTCCATGGGGGGAGATCTTGAAGGTGGAAGGCAGGCGGCACCCGGTCTGCAGAGTCTGGCCAAAGAGTTCTATCCTGATAGACCAGCAGACACAGTTCTCAAAAACTGTTTGTTACACCCGATGCCCCATCACTGGGGAAGGAAATGCTGATTGCAGTAAAATGACAGTAATAATATAGTAAAGGTTAATACCATATGATTGAATAAGACACGTGTTTACCCCATACATAGTAGTCTCTGCCCATATGAGAGAAAGGAAGATAGACTCACTCAGGAACATGGAAGGAATTCCCCTAAGGAATCCCAAGGACCGCCCCTCCACCCCTGCCAGCTTTTGGAGCAGGGAATCACCATGGGGGTTGAGAAACCATTGGCCTTGGACTTTCAATGCTCACCAAGGGCTATTAGATTCTAGAGCAAAAATGGTACCATTTCCAAGAGCTTACATTCCAGAATGTTCCTCCATCCACAGCCTCCATTTCTTCCCATCTACCTTCCTCACCCCTACAGCATGGTGACCCCAGATGTCGCCAGCCACCTCTGCTCTCAAGCCAGTCAGCACCTTGATCATCATCGTCCCCTACAACGGGCCCGACTCTATACTCCGTCATTCCCTGGAGGTCTCACCAACACCAGTAGCTCCCATTCCCATCAATCCTCTTGCAAGACCCTGTGACTGGACCATGGGGCAACGAAGGGCTTTCAACCCATTATTCACATGAAATCCCTTCCACCTTTCGGCCGGGTTCTGAGCCCCTCCCCTTGGCTACTTACACAGAGTATCTGTGATAAGCTACCACCCCTGTGGAAACCCCACGACACACTTTCTCTGCTTTCACTCTAAGTCTTCCAAGTACTGTTGGAATCACAAAACCGCTTGGACCCAATGTTTTTATTCTAACCTGTGTATCATCTTCTCAGACTTTCCAACTTCCCTATTTGTGGCAGCGAGCCCTTAATCAACAGGGCTCAAATTTCATACATGACTTGGATGCCCTCAGCCTTCGCCTCCATGCCCAGCCATGGCTAAGTTGTATTCACTCTGCCTCCATAATATTTCTAAAAACCCACCCCGGCTACCCAAAACTCAGGTGTATTGTGGGTCCAGAACACAAGAGAGATTGTGTGCATGAGACAAGACAGTAAGAAGACTGTGCACCATCATATTTAATGTAATTGGCATTTACTTTACACCCAGAAGGCATGTGGCACGTTATGAGATGTTTTGACAAGCAAGAGTCCCACATGTTGGTAACATATCAAAAAGTGAGTGATTTAGTGGTAGTTGTACTAGTAAATTTATTTTAGTATTTGTTAGTAGTTGTCATAATACTAAATTTAGCTGGCTTTTATTTTATCCCAATTTTTAAAAGTCTACCAAGAGTTTTAGAGAAGTAAAAGCCATTGTTTCTCGAAAGAATGACTCATTTTGTCTTTTAGCTTAGCGCTTCCTGTGATTCGCGTCACCACCAGAGCTTCTAACGCTTAACCTTCCTAGAAGTCATACTGAAAGACAAGACAGATGTTTGGGGCATGATTTGGGATGTCCAGTAAAACCTTAATCTTCCAAAAATTCAACTTCGAGCACTTGCTGGTTGACAACCTGCACATTTAGTGCCTTCTGTTGGGTGTGGGGAAAAGCCACAGAGGACATAGAACTAAGGTGCTTGGAATGTTCCTGAAAAATCACCTGGGAAACAGCTTAGTGAAGTAGACTTTGGAGCATGCAAATCTGGCTTCAGATCTTGGTTCTGCCACCTGTTGGCTGTGAGATCTTGAGGAATGGCTTCACGACTCTGAGTTCATTTCCTATTTTAAAACAATATGGATAATATTATCACAGAGTTTTCATGAGGCTAGATTTTTTTTTAATCATAAAGAAGGAAAAATTGACAAGGCTAAGAGTCTAGTGCATAATAGCTTTCCCAACTTAATCTCTCTCTCTCTCTCTCTCTCTCACACACACACACACACAAACAAACACACAAACACACACACACACACACACACACACACTAGTATCTTCTAACTTGATAACTGAACCTTGCACTGACCCTGGGACCCTCATAAGAGCTACACTTTCATCAACAGTAAACTCATTTTACTTAACATCCGGTATCAGTGGTATTTCCATTGGGTAGATTGGATTTAAAAGTCTGTCTCTAAAAGAGTTCTCTACACTTTGTATGTGACAAAAGAGACTTTCAATTCTCAGTGGGAGGTGGGGCAGCAATGTATAGTTACAACGATTTGAGGAGATAAGCACTAATGTACTTGTGATAAAGGAATGGAACCAGGCACTCAGTGAAGGTGGACAAAAGGAAGCCCCTTCAGTCCAAGTGCAGCCCTCAGCCCCCGCAAGTCCTAATGAATGTGCCCAGCTTACCGTCAGCCTCGCACACTTCAGCTTCCCTTTACAGCTGCGTGTTTAGCAGCTGTTCTAAGACCCATTCTTTCAGGTTTCTGTTCAAACATCAGCCCCATGTAAACAAGAGAAATTTGAAATGGGGGCTCCCACTGCGCTGATAGCAATGACCTACAAATACCCAAAAAACAGGTCTCAGGACATGTTCACTGCTAAGGAAACAGACGCAGCCATTGTGAAAATTAAAGCCCTACTGTTATGGTGAATAGAAACTTAAAACAAAAAACAGTTCATCATTGGATAGTTTGGAACATCTAAATGATCAAACTAAATGGATCAAATGCACAAACAAGTAAAATTCACCATGCAAAATCAGTTATCAATATAGCAGGAAATAATATTCTTCTGAATTCCATGGCTCATGTGGGTCCAAATATTTGTAAAGTCTGCTTATTATTAAACCCATCAGTAATGCTGTGGTAGATATTAAGTTAAATATACTTCCAGGAGAAAAATATATCAATCCATTCTTGGGTGAGCTAAGACAATCCATGCAGAATCTATTCTTGGTGCCAGGGTCCAAAGTTTCCATATTTTTATTGGTTTATTGCTTATTGTTAATGGGAAGTTTAAATAGTTCTGTTAGAGTTTTTCACATCTAATTTTCTGTGGGAAATCAGAGAAGTATTACTGTGTCTCAGTTATCCTAAACAACAGATTTGTCATTTTGTCACCACCAGAATTAAATGTGTGGCCCGGGTTTGTGTGGCCAGAACAGGGATGTCGAGAGGAAGCAAGTATCTATGGTTTTTCACATCAAATTGACATAGAAGTCAAGGATGTCAAAACTCACTCCCAAAGAAATGTTAGTAAAGCAACTTTCTCATATTTAGACCCTCATCTGCTGTGCATCTCAACAGGGTCTTTCTACAAACTCTTCATCTTCCTCTTTGGTATTTTAGTCTCTTAATCATTTTAAGTCAACGATTCATAGCTGACAGTTCTGCTGATAAAGTACCTTTATAATGATAGGCTTGGTGTTTAAATTTCCGCCTACGTCTTCTCTAAGTTGATGACCTAATTGTAGCTGATCCTTCCAGCAGAAATACTCACTTGTTAACCTCAAGTTATTTCTGGGCACAGTTGAAATAAAACAAATTGCTTTTTAAGCTTACGATTCCAAATTCTGTGTCTTATTTTCCATTTCTCCCTGTCCATTTTTCCATGTAGGTTTTATCTGCTACCTATAAACCGTGAAAAACAAATTATTCCATTCAAAGCTTTGGAAAGGGCTGTTCGCTGGCACAAAATCACATTGTCTGAAACTTTTTCTCGTTCTGAATTTCTGGAAGGGAAATCCTCCTTATGAGAAGACTTAACTTTCCATCAGTAATGGGAAAAACTGTTTCTCCCGGGATCATGGAGGTAGCTTTAGAAGAGAAAACACAGCAGAAATAAAAATCAGCATGACTGATTTTTAGTCCAAGTCTGTTTCTTGAGTGATGTTGGTCCTTATTCTGCCTGTGAGATGGAAATAAAGGAAGAAGGACATTGAAAGAAGTGTGAGGCCGAACAGTACCAATCTTTTTGGAAATTGTTGTTTCAATTGTCTGCTATTTTTTTTAATTTTTTTCTTATTGAGGTATAGTTAGTTTACAATGTTGTGTCAGTTCCTGGTGTACTGCACAATTCTTCAGTCATACATGAATATACATATATTCATTTTCATATTCTTTTTCACTGTAAGCTATGACAAGATATTGGATATAGTTCCCTGTGCTATACAGTAAAAACTTATTTATATACTTTGTATACACCAGTCAGTATCTGCAAATCTCGAACTCCCAATTTATCCCTTCCCACTCACCTCCCCCTTGGCATCCACAAGTCTGTATTCTATGTCTGTGAATCTGTTTCTGTTTTATATATAAGTTCATTTGTTTTTTTTTTTTTTTTAGATTTCATATATGAGTAATATCACATGATATTTTTCTTTCTCTTTCTGGCTTCCTTCACTTAGAATGACATTCTCCAGGGCCATCCATGTTGCTGCAAATGGCATTATTTTATCATTTTTATGGTTGAGTAGTATTCCATTGTATAAATATAGCACAACTTCTTTATCCAGTCATCTGTCGATCCACAATTGTGTGCTATTTAAATGCCACCCTGGCAACCTGAAACAATACCCACCTTTCATATCTTCAAAGCAGAGTTCCTGGACCCCGTCTGTGTTTGGCTCCCAACATTGCCTGCTCTTTATGCGGTGATCACCTAGCTTGGCTTATGCCCATTGTCCCGGTGTAGTTCTTAGTTATAGCATCTCCATACAAGCTGAAAAGTAGGCTGTTTTGATGACGTTCTGTGAGCCCCTCCTTTCCATGACTTACCCCTAGGTGTTTGCAAGATGCCTCATTTAGAAAGAAACTAACAAGATGAAATGGTTTCAGAGAACTTAGCTCCCATGTGCTTATGAAGAGGCAGAGACCCACAGGGGTTCAAGACCTGCCCCTCAGTAACAAAGCCAGGGTCAAAGTAGTAACAGCAGATATTTGCGAGGCATTTATGTCAAGTCAGGCACTCTCCTAAATCCTTTCTGTACACTGACTCATTTAATCCTGACAACAACCTGCGGGGTAGGTGTTATTATTACTCTATCTCACAGCAAGCAGCTTGTCCCACACCTGCACCAGTGGACGGCAGGGCTGTGCTGGGAGCCAGGCCGCCTGGTTCTAGAGTCTGGTGACTCCACCCCCCGCCCCGCCATGCAGAGCCAGCTCTTCTGACTCTTGGTCCTGCCCTGTGCTCTGTATTACGTTGCTTTTGGACCAAGGAGAGAAAGACTTAGCCCAATTTTTCCAGGTTGATATTTTTCTATGACTGTGAACATCATCCGGGTGCTACCGAAGGCACTTAAAAACAGAGGTGGCTTCAAAACAGACAGCACGGAGACTTAGCAGAAAAGATGTGTGTTTTCAGGGAAGATCATCAACAAGTGGAGCAGCAGGTACAGGAGCACTAACAACCAGTCAGAAAGGAAGGCAGCAAGAAGGTGTCGTATGTGTATCGGGCCACCCCCTGTCGGACTGGCTGAACAGCAGCCCTCTGGTTTTCATGTTAGCATTTGTTTGTCAAGATCTGCCTGAATGAGGTCATAGCCCCTCCCAACCACGTACCTGCCTATACAATTCTCCTTGAAGAGCATCTGGTAAAGCACCCACAGAAAGATTTTTCCTAATATTGTTTGATGATGATGATAGAGAGTGATTGCATTGACCCCTGAGTTGCCAACCTATGCCAAAAAAAAAAAAAAAAATGCATTGGCCGTAAAGACTGTGACTTACAGGAAAAAATTAAGGTTTACAGCATATAAAGTTTAAGGGCAAAAGAAAACCTGGAAAGAATCTTTCTCTCATTCCATGGACTGTGCGGGTCACAGGTGATACTCTGGAACTTGGGCGTGGGAATATAGACAGCATCGTTGAGCCTCCGCGGCTCGCAGTTAGCTATGCACGGCTGGAGGCTTCAGGGCTCAGACCCTGCTAGAGAGAGTGGAAACCACGATGGCGCTTGGCTCTTTCCAACTCATGGGAGAACATCTGTCTCCAAAAAGATCCGAGGAGCTCACCTAGCCTCGGATGAATAATGGTGTTGTTTTTGTCAGAGAACTCTGGCCGGAGAGACCCCGTGCCCACCTACAAACTCCTTTTTGAGTCCACATGGCTTAGGAAGACATGCTTCAGTATCAGAAAAAGGAGGCTTCAAGCATGCGGAAGGTTTAAATAATAAAGCAGCCCCCACTTTATCAGCAGAACCAGCAGAAACATCAGACCATCCCTTAAGTACCCTCTACAGCTGTTCTTAAATACTGCCGTTTCCTAGCCCTGATCTGGCCCACAAAATGAGCAGCAAATGTTGAAAAGTGTAATGCTATTTAACCAGGAAACACACAGCTACGAAATATGTGAAGCTGTGGTAGACGAGTTTAAAAAAAAAAAAAATCTTCCAATAAAGTAATGTTCTCCCAGGGACATCTTGTTATTCTAGTAAAAAAAAAAAAAAATAGAACCTCCAGTTTGACAATATTTTCTCTTCCTGTGAAAGTACAAACAACAGCACAATAAAACTGGGCTTCTTGTCCTATGCTTGAGGTAGAAAGGAGAGCCAGTAACATTGCAGAGCTTCAGAAGGATATTACATTGATGACCGCTTTCATGCTGTGTTTTGTGGGACTTACAGCATTTTCTTGACTTCCCCACTGCCATCACCTGGCAGAATGCTTGGTAAAAAAAAAAAAAAAAAAAAAAAAAGTTATTTTATAGGAAGACCTGGCAGCAAAAGGGAAGCAGAATCAACCAACATGTTACTGACCATGATGCTCCAGTCAGATTGCCCTCCCTGACCGTTCTCTGCATTCTCCCTCTGATCTTTACAGTTAAACCCTCAGGTGGCATCTCTGACAACTGTCAGCCTAACAGGCTTGGAGACTGTTTCTCTCCTCCCTTCTGTAATACGGACTTCACCAGACATTAGCGCTTCCATTGTGTTTATGGAAACGGCGTGCCAAAGCAAGCTTGGGTCTACATCATGGCTTCCCAATGGGAGCAATATGGAACCCAAGGGGACAGAGATTGGTTCTCAGGGGGTGAATAAAATTTTTGATATCACAATGGTTTGTGACCCTCCAAAACTCAATCCTACTTGACCAAATCTTATCCTTTAGTGTTTTGTATCTCTCATTAGGGAGAATTTAAATTTAATTTCTTTTGTCTCTGGCAGGATGGAGGATGGGATAATAATGGGGGAAGAAGAAAGAGCCCATAAGTTTGGAGCTATTTTTCAGTTTGGAAAAATAGGCAGTTGAGAATGTTTTCCTTCTAAATACATGCTAATAAATTCTAACTTCAAAGTGCAAACAAGAGCTTGATATTATTCTGTAATTTCAAGTGTATCTCACTGTTGATCTCAAACAGTATATGGATGATGAGTTTTCCTTCAGTGGATTTTTTTAAAGCCCAATTATTGAATTATTTCATCCTCATCTCAATTTCCAGTGAGACCCAAGTAATTCTCAGAGTTAAATCATAGGCTTTTGCCTGCCTTTTGCCCTGAATTTGTGAATTATCAACTCAAAGATATTCAATGACTTTCCTCTGCAGGTGGAATAAAAGTCATTGGTCGTAAAACCAAGACCCTCTGAGATTTAGTTCCAACCTTTCCATCCAAAGTTATTTTCCTCAGCTCTCCTTTATAACCCACACTTCAACCACAAAACCTCTGATTTCTGTGAGTTTACCCACCCTGTTTCCCCCCATGACTATCCTTCCCTTTCACCCAACTACTCTTTGGGGTCCAAAATGTCCCTGTTTTCACCAAGAGTTTTTCTAGCTTTATTGAGATACAATTGACATATGATATGGTGTATGGAAGTGAGCACTCCTCTCCTCTGAACTCAGACATTTGCCATCTGGACAACTCTTATGACACAGCGTTTTCCACTACGTGCTATGGTTTTAGGTATATATTTTGAATCTTTCTTCAAGTTAAAGGCTCTTGGAGGACAGACCTTTGGGCTATTTCTAAGCAACATGATACAGTAGGAAGACCTAGAGGAAGACCTGGGTGCAACATTTGCCCCTCCCACTTCTTGGCTGGGTCTGCCTACTGTTACGCTTGCTTGCCTTCCCTTTTGGTATATGGGCAGTTTATCCAATCGCTCTGACCCTAGTTTCCTCATCTGTAAAATACTGTGATACCTTGTGAGAATTTAAGCAGTTAAAGTACCCAACACAGAGTAGAAGTTTAAAGCAGGACATGTATACATGATGTCACAGCCTGTTGCTTAAAATGTTTTCTCCAAATATTTTAATGGCTGACCTGAAGAAACAGATTTATTAATGGACTGATTAGAAAATACAAGAGCAAGATAGGCTTTGCCTTTTTTGTATAGTGTTAAGAATTCTGCTCCTTTAAAGAAAATCCCAGGGAACTATTTAGTGTGCAGAAGATACTTTCCAGAAGAAACGTTGAAACAAAACAGGAGCAGACAGTAACACTGGAGAGTGGCGTGGCCCTTATAAACCTAGCACTGTCTTTATCTGCACCAGATCTCATGCCACCTTTGTTTGATTCATTTTGCACCCCTCATCTGAACCCCAGATTTCAGATTTGGGAAACAAAACCAAATGGATCATGAAACATAAAACAAGATCCAGCCAAACACAGAGAGCTCTCTCTGGCTTCAAGTCAAAACGTGGCTGAACCACAAAGCATCACCTGGTTTTGAGTAAAAACCACACTGAACCACCATTTTTTTTCATGGTTTCGGTTTGAAAATGGGGTTTCATGCAAAGCTTGCCCTAGTTTCAGAAGAGTTCCTTGGCAGAGTGCGGGCGAGCCTTCAGCTGGTACGGACTCTGTGTCATCAGCAGCCCCAGACACCTGCATGGAGGTGACTCTTCGTTCTGTCCTCTGAAGGTCCAGGTTTTGCACAGTCTTGCCCACGTGATCATTAAGATGGCAACCATCAGGCATATCAATAAGAAATACAATCAATTTGTTCATCTCTTTGTGCTTAGCTTTTATAAACACAGAGAAAAACAATTTTGAAAAGTGAATCAAAAAAGAGGTGGGATGGTCTAAAGTTTTATCTACACATGGAGGCAAAGAGAGGGTTTGATGCAACTCCTTGGGTAATCCAGGCCAAAACTCCACATTCATTAGAAATACTGGGATAATAAATGCAGAGTGGCTTCTATGAGTATACAGAGGAATGGAACTGCTCAGTTTTCCCCTCTTGAAAAGAGGCTTAAAATCCTACTTAGAAGCTAACAGTGTCAGATGAGCCACTTGCCCTGGCGGGAGATGACATTTGGAAATAAGGTCTTATATGAAAGAACTCCAGGCTGCGTTCTCCATGACATTAAAGGAAGCCACCATTGTTCTCTCTGTAAATCAAGCTAGCACTTGGGATTTATAAGAGGATTGTAATGATGAATACACTGAAGAATAGATTGGATCTGTAATAAAGCATTTTTACATCAACAAATGCAAAATTTAAAAGAGTAACAATAAGAGAAAATAAATGACTTGTTAGAAAGAGCTTGTATCTGTGTAATACTGTAAAATTCACATACAAAAAATTCCCACACATGACCACACTGGATCCAAGGGAAAAAAAGCACAGTCAATAATATACCTTTGGCATGATTATTGTACAGCAAAGGAGACGATCAAATGCACTACTCATTGCAATACAACATCACAAGAACCATGGTGGGGATATCTTCTAAGGAGTTAAGGGGCAGGAATTAAAGATCCCCACATCTGCCTCCTTTCTTTAGGCATAAGAATGCAGGACTGAAAGCAAGCTACTCTCTGGGAGATAGATCTAAGGGGAAAGAGACATAACATGGCAACATTCAATGAGACAGGGAAGCCATCCAAGTGATGCACTTGGTTTTGGATATACTGGTTTTGAGGGTCCCATGAAATAAACAAATAGAGCTCTCAAGTGCCTCTGGAAAGTTAGGTATAGAAGTTCAGGGAAAGAGTTCTGGGCTGAAGACGTAGACTTGTGAGTCACTAACGTAAAGGTAGTAGGTCAGTGATACCTCCAGAGCGAGATGCTGAGGAAGAAGAGGTTAAAGGAAGTAATAGGAGCTTTGACCCGCACATCCCACACATGCAACTGGATGACACAAGACGTCTAAGAGAACGGGCCCAGTAAATAATGACTGTAGCCAAGGTCACACAGCACCAACTGAATGGGCCTTCCCATCAGCCTGCAGAGCTGATCAGTGCAAAATCCCAAACCACTTTTTCCTTTAAGTAAAAAGTCATACCTCACTTATCCACCATAGGATAGTCTGTAGCAAATAGCAAACGAAACATAGAAACACCTGATTTGCATAAGAGATCAATCAAGTGTGATATTTATTTGTGATAGGATTCACAATGGAATTGTGTCAAATAGAAAATGTCTCTAGTGATGGTAACACATAACTCATTTCACCCATCACAAAATAAACATTGCGTTTGCCCGCAAGGGGAACACAGGTGTGCTTTGGGCTATTTTCATGTGTTTGCTTTTTAGGGCAATGCATATTATAAACTTCTTTAGGTGGACAATAAGTGAGTAAATAAATGGGCCACAGAACTGAGTTAAAACTTCTGTTTCTTTAATCACCATGGAATTGGAAGATAGTTTACTATAGAACATTGGTACAGAGGCAGGGACCGAAGGGACGTATCTCTAGATGAAAACTATTCATTCCAGGCCCCAGACGTCATTGTTGAGCTCTCTAGTTCAATATTTCATCAATCACCTGGAAGTTGCAGCAATGGGCAATGAGATTTCCAGTTTCTCTATGAAAAATGAGCTTATCCAGGTGCCATATACATGGAATAAACTAGGTAAAGATCTGAGTAGTGAATATAAAAATGCCACATCAACTTAAATGTTGGCCTGTTATTGTGTTTAGGAGAAATTCTTCTGAGATATATTTAGAAAATTATAACCTCTAAGTGATCAGTTACAACCCTACAAAGGGTCATTAAAATCGTCCCAGAAAGCGTTCTTCCAGTGAAGACATCAGTGCAATGTTCTGTTCCATCTAGGCAGGCCACAGAAATCCTTCATAAGGAGCTGGTGAACCACACACCATGTTGTTATGCTTGTTCTGTGAAATATGTGGTCCTTGAGGTTTGATTGTTGCAATTCATGAGCCTCATAGAAGAACCATTTCTCTCTCCTCTGAACTACTGGAGTTTGCCTCCTTCTTTATGTTTGTTGATGCATGCATCTCCTTCTTCAACTCAGTGAAGGCAAGACATGCACCTTCCCTCTAACAAAGACCTTGCTCATAGTGTGCATCATACCTAATGGATGATGGAAGGATGGATGGATAATTGGATGGATGGATGGGGTTGGCGGATGGATGGACTGATGGATAGATGCATAGATTGATGGGTGGATGATGGTTGAATGGATGGAGAGAGGGCTGGACAGTGGGTGGAAGGAAGAAAGGGTAACAAAAATTTTAAATGTGTGCCTGGAAGGTGATTAGAGCCATCAAGATAATAAGGTATCTTTTATCTTAAGATAAAATAAAAGAGTTATCATTCTTTAAGCTGTAATGATTAAGAGGAAAGGATAAAGTTAACAAAGTTCCAAAGGTTTAGCCTTTCCTAGAGTCTCCTTATTGATCTGTTATCTAGAAATAAATCAAGAGAAGTTAAGGAATTTCAAGCTACATGCCACATCTCTTCAGTTCGGAGTCTTGGTTGGAAGCTACTATGTGTTCCACAAAATGTTCTTTGCTGGAAAAAAATTGACCCCACATTGTATTTCTTTTCTTCAGAGCTCCAGGGAGTGTAAAACTATGTTAATAAGTCAGTTCAGACTGTGGATAACCCATGTGGTATACATGAGCACCAGCTTTTTGGACAAGTTCTTCAGTCCCTACTGAGCCTCAGTTTCCTCATGGGTAGGGTTGGAATAAATACATAATACCTAGCTCACCTTATAGGATGATGAAGATTGAGTGGGCTGATCTATGAAAAATTCTTAGTTTACACACAGCTGGTAAGCAATGGAGCTGGTACTGAAGTCCAGAATTATCTAACCCCTGAGACTTTTTTTAACTTTTTATTTTGAAATGAGTTGAATGTACAGGAAAGTTGCAAGAGTAGTACAAAGGACTTCTGCATACTCTTCACCCAGGATGGCTAACTGTTCACATCTTGATACATGAGCCTACATTGTCCACCAGTGTGTGGTGGAGTCTAGAACACTCTGTAAATGGGCGTGATCATGGTGCCAACCTCATTGCAAGGACTGAATGAGTTCAGAGATGTAAAAAATAAAACCCACAAATGAATAGCTGGAGCAAAGCCCAACAGGACCTCTGACAAATGAGGAACCCAGGGTAAAGACATAGTTGGAAGTGAGCTTTTCCTCCAGGGTGAAGGACAGTGGGGGCTGGAGAGGCTCCCAGAGGAGATGACTTCTGAGGTCAGTCTCTAAACACCCAGCCACCCAGCATCAGAACAAAGCAATGTAAATTATTTCCATGCTCCATCAGTTGTCTTTTCCCAGAGAAAGGGCTGAATTTGAAGAATCTCTAAAGAGTATTAGCTGAATATTAACTTGGAGAAGTGAGTGATGCTACTTCCACCGCCATCCATGGAGGGCAGCTCACCCCTAGTGCTTCCCAACTTGCTACTGCGCAGATTAGAACATCCTTCTGCCCCATCTCCCCGCAAACTCCCAGTCCTGGAGTGGAATCATGATTTCTCAGTACTTACCATGATTCTGAAAATGGAGAAGTGCCCTTCCCAGTGCATCTATTCATTTAGCTGCACAAAGACAAATCCTGGTCCAAAGGCATGAAAACCACTTAAATAGCATGCACAGCCCACGTAAACCATCTCCATACACAGCAAAGGATGTTCTTTGACTAATTCTCTCAGGAGGCAGCCATAACGGCTCAAAGAAGTTCACGTCTGCCATCCAGGCCTCTGCATTCATGGAGGATACACGTGGCCATCGCATGCCACGACCAAATACCCAGAACAGATATGACCCATACCTTGTAAAACGTTCTGCATCACATAAAAACAAGCCTGAAGATGATCAGTTTTGCAGAGTAAGCATGACACACTCCTTTTGTTTTTCTTTCAGTTCTCATTCTACTTTTGACTTATTTGTGGAGAGTTATAATTAGATCGTGCTTTGCCTTTTTTTTTTTTTTCCTTGAACTGATAAAGTACCGTAAATTCTGGACATCATCCATGAGTGTAGTCACTTATGAATTTTGCTATTTTTTTGCACATCACACCATGTGCAGACCCGGCTGAGAGGCATGGTTCCGTATTCCTGGCGTGCAGGAGAGTCACTGAGAGATATCATATGGTCTCCTGGCAGAAGCACAAAGTGCCTCTTGCTGTTTGATCTACTGTCTTAAACTTATATGCAAAATCTGATAATTGGGTCAGGCAGCAGAAGGAACTGAGCAATAAAGTTCTTTTCATTTCCTTTTGCTATTTCTCCTTGTTTCATCTTTCCTCCCCCTTTTCTGCCCCCTCTTTCTCCCGACTCCCTTTCACTTTTTTTTCTCAGCACCTGAAGGAGGCAGACTGCCTTGTGGATAAAATGGATTCAAAGAGGAGGTGGGTTTATGGCTGGACGACCCTCCAGAGGGTTTCCAGGCACCTCCATCAGCTCCTTGCTAGATGCACCTTAGATTTTTGTTCCGTTAGCCACAGTCCTGGATAACCATCTCGAGCTTTGCAAAAGCCAAAGTCATGGCTGGGTTTACTTGTTTAGAAATATCACTGCTTTTCCAGACTTGGAGTTGTTTAATGTAAAAGGAATTCACCATCTTCTCTCTGGTTTAGGGCATTAAGCAGACAGAGGCTTGTACTTCAAAGGGCACAAGAGATAAATGAAAAGTAACCTTCCTCTTCAGACAGAAGGAAACCGTGATACGAAAGGTCTGACTTAGACCTCTCTGCTCAGGAGTTTCTAAACAGGGAGAGAGAACTTTTCGTTCTTGATTTCACCACTCTAAGATCTAGTGCAGAATTGCCTGTGTGGTTGCTGAATTCTTTTAGCTGGATGGAAACCTAAATAAGGCCGCTTCCTAATACACACGGATTTAGCACTCACTCAGGAGGGGACAAAGCACAGAAGTGAGAGAGCTTTCTGTCGGTGTTACCTTTTTCAAATCACAAAGGGCAGTTTCTTACCTTCAGTCCATAAACTTTTCCCCCAGGTCAGGCCACCCTCTCACTGTAGTACATGCTCCATGGATGCCCTGCAGCAGTGTTAGAATGTTCCAGAAACTTTCTCCCTGAAGACCACCTGGGGGCCTGGGAGCAAGTCATGTGGCTGCCCTCCTATGCACCCCCCTACCAGTACTGTCAGCTGGACTAAGCATGAAAGAACATTCTAGACAGTTTTAGCCTTGAGTTGAAAATGGAGCCACAGGGAGGCCACCTGAGAGCAGGTGAGCTCAAGAATGGATCTGGCCCCTGTGAGGATGAAGGGCATCACTCTTGCCAACGGTGGCACAGCCTCCCGCTTCCACTGGGGGCCTCTCCGCTAATGGCTCCACGAGTCACTGCTTTCAGAGGGTCCAGATTTGGACCCTTCAGAGAGTCATGCCAAAGGGGCCTTTAAACTACAACCTCCATTTCTTAAAGTTCCCAGCATCCCTTCTGATGGTCCCATCCTGCCTCTCAGACCTAAGGGACCCCGTGGACGGTTGCGTTGCTCTGGAAGGATCTCCAGGCCCTGCCAAGAACTTAGAACCAACCCACCTGCTCAGACACAACAGCCAGACTAGGACGCAGTCCTAGATCTGAGTGACGTCTCTGCAGCCCGCCTCCTGAGGACCGTGTGGACCCAGGAAGGTTGCAGAAGGATGCAGCCAGGGTGTAGGGCTGGGGACGGAAATTCAGCAGCCCAAAAAGGCTGATCAGTATTGTTCCAGGACGTCCATGCTCTGGAGAGAAAGGGCTTCGGGGCAGGGAGCCTTCCACTGATCCCTGACGCTCTAGCTTGGCCAGACTTAGCAGCTGTGTTCAGGAGGCCTCCAAGCTGATTCTAATCTGAAGTAAAAAAGAGGCTGTTTCTCTGGATCAGGCAATTATGTGACATGGTGAATTGCAATTGTCTTTGATGGAAGCTGCCTTGGAAACAAATGCCCGCAGCCCTAGGAGAGTACAGCCTGGTTCCGGCAGCCTCCCAATAGCAGCCCTTCAATCAAACGTTTAGGATGCTGCCGGGGGTCTCCGAGGATCCTGGTACTGGGATCAGTTAGTCACCCTTGCTGTTACACTGACATCACGCCTCAGCATTTTACTTAACATGACCGTGTGTCACTCACTTTATACCACCACGGGGCAGGAGAATCCTTTTGTGTAAAACATTAAATTAGACCTGTTCAGCGCAACACCAGAAATGACTCTTGCATGCCTTGGGCACGCCTACAAAAGGGTGAGTCCACAGCATCACAAGGGCCCCCAAGTCCAGAGGCTTTTGGGAGGACTCAGCCTCCCCCGCTGATGCTGACACGTTTAGGAGAGTGATGCGCTCACAGTGGCCAGGTAAGAGGACTTCACCCATCATCCCCTCCTTCCAACTCAAAGCTCAGCCGAAAAACAAAACACAATGTTAGAAAACACATCTGTGACTTTGAATTACAGCCTAAAGATTTTTTTTCCCAGTTACTGAAGAAACTAGATAATTGTCTAAATATATGTTTTTTAGACGTGCCCTCACTCTCAGGCTCCTGCCCCGTCCCCTCTGCATCTCATCAGCCGGCTTGAGTGATGAGAACCATTTACCGTAATTGCTGTTTCCTTGTTGGTAGCCTCCATCACCACGAAAAGTGAAAATCGAAAACTCTTAGGTGGAAATTAATTTAGAGACAACATTACCACAATTCTTGTATGGCGCATGTAACCATAATAGCCATTTCAGCGGGAAAAGCAAAAATAAATAGAAGGGCAAATGACGTTAATTTCCATTTGCAGCAAACCCATAATTGGATCAATGATCAGATCCTTGGGGAGAAAGTGGGTTGTCATTGATTGGTGGATGAAGACCTCTATGGACCACAGGATAGGGGGAAAGTCATGAGATGCTGCACATTGGAACCCGGCTGGAGGGTTGGGGAACCCTTAAAACCCACTGACCCCAGGGCTTCCTCTGGCTAACAGAGTGGTTAGACCAAGGCATCCACTTCTCCATTCAATGACAGGCGGCCCTGGGCAAGTTTCTTGACCCTGTGGGGCTTGACTTCCTCATCCAACTGGCGATTCTAAAAGTACCCACCTCACAGGACTGTAAGAATTAAGTAAGCTGGTCCATCCAGTGCACTCAAAATGATGCCATGTACTCGGTCACTTTTAAAATGTTAGCTTATTATTATTATTTATGTTTATTATTATTTATTATCCATGAATCAATGGTAAGAGGAGTAGATTTGGGTTTAGAAGATGCAAATCCGAGTTTAAATCCTCCTGCTTCCTGGCTGTGTCGTGTCGGGCAGGTTAACCACTCTCAGGTAACTAATTTGTGAAACAGGGCTCTATCAATTTGCAAACATGTGCCAGTGACACTGAGTAAAAGGGAGAGGACTTTGTAACCAAGTGTGAGACCTCAGAACTTGCCTTTCTCCCGAGGACATCGGAATTGCCTCAGAGGGGACCGTTCCAGCAAGGCTCCCAGGGACATGGCTGGTCCATCCCTTCCTTGGTGTGCAGGAGCGGGGACGCTCTGCTTCTGCATGGCTTTCCTGAACCACTACCCACCAGATACACAGGTGTCTCCAGGTGTGACCCCCAGAGCTTCTCTCTGCAGCTCTGGGGTCAGGTCAGGTGTGATGGGGAGCAAGGTCGACATGTCACTCCCAGATGCCCCACCTCTCAGAGGGGAGACCCAGACCTGAGGACGCCCCTGTCCTAGGGCATGTGTGCGTTTTCTGTGTCTCAGATTTCCATCTGAAGAGCCCCATCGCTGGTGAGTATGACCACCAGGAATTCTCGGGAGGAAATGGGGCTCCACAGAAAGTAAACAGGAACATGCAGTTCTTTATACAAATATTCTCAAAGAACACTCCAAACAGCCTTCCTCCCCCCACTCCTGCCCCATGGATGGGGGTAGAAGGACTTTTTGCTTTTCCTGTCTTATAGATTTCTTTGCTTTAGCTCTTTTGTCTTAATGCCTCATTTCCCTAAAGTCATGCCTACATAAAAACCAGAGTATCTGGTTCCCTGCAGTGGAGAAGGGGGCTAAACCAGAGGTAGCAAGACCATCAGAAGCACATAAAAACATTCCAGAGGATTTTTGTTTTCATTTCCTGGCTGCTCAGTTACCACTTTCTGAAAATTTGGAGATGAAACGTGGAATATATACTCAGATCTGTGTGCATGGATGTGTTTGTGTGCATGAGGGGTGGTGTGTGCATGTGTGGAAGGACATAGAAAGGAGTGCATGTGTGTGTGTGTGTGTGTGTGTGCACGAGTCTAGGCGTGCAGGTGTTGCTTGTGCATGGAGCTATGTGTGTGAGCTGCCTATCTGTGAGTGTGTATCCGTGTGTGTGCATGCGTGCTCAGATCAGTCTGGGTGTCGGCTCTGTTCTATCCACCCATCGCTCCCTCTGGAGATGCCACAAGAGATTCTAGACGTTTTGCATTTGATTCATAGATGAGGCACCTGAGGCCGAGAGAGAGAGAGCTAACTCACCTGATGGCAAAGCTGGTTTGCGGCAGAAGCCTGATCCGAAAGCAGTGTCCTCTTCCACTTGCCTTGCCGTCACGCTACTTTTCCTTCCTCTTTGCTGACTTCTGAGACCACACCACCTGCGGGGCTGGCTTGTCACCTCCCCCACGTCAGCTGTGTGCTTCTCCAGCCCTCGCATGAGGGACAGGCACCCGGGTCGAGAGGGGCGTCTGGAATCTGGGATTAGCACTAAAACGCCCTTGTAGGCCGTGAGGCTCCGCCCCCCACATGGGTCTTCACCTCCTCCACGGTGCTCAAGGTGGCATCACATCCCGGGTCCCCTGGCTGAGTCCGCGGGTCCTTCCCTGTGCTCCCCCAGGTCGGCACGAGTCCACCTGCGTGGACTCTCTCGGCACTGTGAGCCCCGGGCAGGCCATGGAGGCAATGAATGAACGGCAGCCACAGCCTTCCGTCTACACAGCTGAGCTTTATTTATTTTACTGAAGTAGAGTTGATTTACAACGTTGTGTTAGTTTCAGGTGTACAGCAAAGTGATTCAGTTATGCATATTCATATTCTTTTTTGTTATAGGTTATTACAAGATATTGAATATAGTTCCCTGTGCTCTACAGTAGGCCCTTGCTGTTTATCTATTTTATTTATAATAGTGAATATCTGCAAATTCTGAACTCTTAATTTATCTCTTCCCCTCCTTTCCCCTTTTGTAACCGTTAGTTTATTTTCTGTGTCTGTGAGTCTATTTCTGTTTTGTAAATAAGTTCATTTGTATCATTTTTTAGATTCCACATATAAGTGATATCATATGATATTTGTCTTTCTATGACTTTCTTCACTTAGTATGATCCTCTAGGTCCATCCATGTTGTTGCAAATGGCATTATTTCATCCTTTTTATGGCTGAGTAATATTCCAGTGTGTGCATTTGTGTGTGTGTGTGTGTACCACATCTTCTGTATCCATTCGTCTGTCAGTGGACACTTAGATTGTTTTCATGTTTTGGCTTTTGCAAATCAACTAAGCTTTATTTATTTGAACTTGAAGAGAGCAGGCTCTTAGAATACTCGGAGACCAAGGGCACTGCTCAGTGTGCCAGGCTCAGCACTCCTTGTGGCCAAGCTTGTCCCTCAGAAGCCTCCCTCACTGAGGAATCCACTGTCCATGACAGCCATGTGCTCTGGGTTTCCCTGTTCTATCATTATGACAAATAGCTGTGCGAGATAGTGTCTCGCTGACCCACTGTCAAAACCCGCATCTTGTCTGGCCTTGAGCTGCTTCACTCAAATACTTCTCAAGGGTGGTCTAGAGCTGGAACAGCACCTCATGTGGGAAAAAAAAAAAAATCAGAGGCCATCCTTGTGGTCAAGTTCCCCCATTTCAAGCTTTTCTTCCACCCCTCCCTTCACTGATGGGCCTGGCATTTTAGCAAATGGCATGATGGAATTTTAATAGTGCAGAGGGCCTGAGAGACATCTGAGTGCAGCCAACTCACATACTTGAGGACACTAAGGCCCAGGGAAGTCTGCAGCCATGCCAGGGGGAGAGACCACGCTCTGTTCCAGGCCAGCGGCTCCCCAGGTCTTACACCAATGCCTCCTCCTGCTGGGGCTTTGAAAGGCCACTGTTGTCCTGGAAAGCCGAGGACATGCCACAGTGCAGGGATGTTGGCGACGGTGTTTCTTCTGTGTAGGTGTTTAGTGAGCGTTCTGGAAATTCTATCTACTGGGCCAGATGCCCAAGATACCAATGCCATGAGACACGGCTCCGCCCTGAAGGACATCAGATGCTCTGTAACCCAGAGTTTCAACCTTGACTGCATAGTAGAATTGCCTAGGGAGCTTTTCAGAAATATTGAGAGCCAAGTGCTGGTGTCAATGTGATTTTCCCCTGTTTGCTGTGGGCCTTCCTGGGGACCAACAGGGCAGGCGCGAGTTTTGACTGCCAAAGTACAGGAACCTGTATTCAAATGTTATCATCATGGAATGCTCTCTAAGATTGTTGAGAAAGTGACAACTATGGGCAAGTTTACTCATTTGCTTCTCAGAAGAAACGCCATGTTGACCATCTCTAATTCACCACACTTTGTAAAATGGTTTCAGTGAGAATGTATACACATTCTCTGAGGCTGAGGATGTGGAAAGTTCCATGGTGCTTAAATCTGGATTTGGGCCACTTGGTCAAGATCCTTTGGCTTAATTTTTTGCACTCAAGCATCGCCTCAAAGTGCCAGAGTGGAGCAGTCAAGAAACAAACATAACAGCAACGACAATAGAGCAACAGAGAGATTTTAACACTTTGTAAGGAATAGAGGGGGAAAAACTATTTCATTCGTGCAAATTTCTGTTAGCCCTTCCTTTACTGGCTGCCTGATAATACTTCTCTCAAATCCCATCAAAAAGGAAGAGCTAATCAGAGCATTAAAAGCAGAGAAAGAAATTTCTTTTGGTCAAACAGAACATCCTGTTTTGAGCCCTAAGCAAGCTCCTAAGTCAGAGAGGATGCTCAGCTCTTTGCCTTTGGCAAAACACAGGCTCTCCTTTCTAAATGTTTAAAAATGTTTAGTGAGAGCAGAAAGTGCAATGAACTTCTCAGACATCAAAAATCTATAAATTAATAAAACACATAAATAGAACTTCCATTAAACTGGGCATGAGCTTGGAAACACAAAAAAGACCCCTGCTTAGACAGGGACATTGATTCAGAAACATAATTTGCAGAGAAAAGACCAAACATGCCTGCCCACCCACCCCCAGCCTCATTTCTCATGGAAGGCTTACTTGGGAAAGAATATCTTCTGTGCATCACGACAAAAATCATTGTTCACCTTAAAGACCGAAATAGCAGGTGATGTAGGGTCACACACTTTTATCAGCAAAATGAAATAGAAGAGCTGCCGTTTCTCACCTTGAAATCATTCACCTCTGTCCTGCTGGTGTAGTTGCCAAGGAAAGTTCCAGTCAGAGTTTCAGGATAGCTAAATTTCAAAGTCTGTTGCAGAAATATTACCTAGTTTTTTCTTCATATATCACAATTCATCATTCTCTCAAGTGGTCTGTGAAAACATGGAGGAAACGTGAATATCCTTGTTTCGTTTTTTTACTTTATAAAAATTTTTTTATTCTAGTTGATTTACAATATTATATTAGTTTCAGGCGTACAACATAGTGATTCCATATTTTTACAGATTATATTCCATTTGCAGTTATTATAAAATGTTGGCTCTATTCCCCATGCTGTACACTATATCCTTGTAGGTTATTTATTTTATGCATAGTAGTTTGTAATTCTTAATCCTCTACCCCTATCTTCCTCCTCCCCCCTTCCCTCACCCCAGTGGTCACCATTACTTTGTTCTCTGTATCTGTGAATCTCTTTCTGTTCTGTTACGTTCTTTTGTTTATTTTTTTTTAGATTCAACATGTAAGTGATAACATATAGTATTTGTCTTTCTCTGTCTGACTTATTTTACTAAAGCATAATACTCTCCAGGTCCATCCATGTTGTTGCAAATGGCAAAATTTTATTCTTTTTATGACAGAGTAATATTCTATTGTGTGTATATATATATATATATATATATATATATATATATATCACATCTTCTGTATCCACTTGTCTGTTGATGGACGCTTAAGTTGCTTCCATATTTTGGCTAGTGTAAATAATGCTGCTGTGAACATTGGGGTTCATGTATCTTTTTGATTTAGTCTTTTTGTTTTCTTCAGATATATACCCAGGAATGGAATTGCTAGATCATATGGTAATTCTATTTTTAGTTTTTTGAGGAACTTCCATACTGTTTTCCACAGTGGCTGCACCAATTTACATTCCCACCAACAATGTACTAGAGTTCGTTTTTCTCCACATCCTCACCAACATTCATTATTTGTGCTGTTGTTGATGATAGCCATTCTGACAGGTATGAGGTGATATCTTACTGTGGTTTTGATTTGCATTTCTCTGATAATTAGCAAAGTTAAGCATCTTTTCATGTACCTATTGGCCATCTGTGTGTCTTCTTTGTAAAAAGGTCTTTTCAGGTCTTCTGCTCATTTTTTAATCAGGTTGGTTTTTTTTTTTTAAATTACTATTGACTTGTATAAGCTCTTTCTATATTTCAGATATTAACCCCTTATAGGTCATATCATTGGCAAACATTTTTCTCATTCAGTAGGTTGTCTTTTCATTTTGTCAGTAGTTTCCTTTGCTGTGCAAAAGCTTTTAAATTCAATTAGGTCCCATTTGTTTATTTTTGGTTTTGTTTACTTTGCCTTAGGAGACAGATCCAAAAAAAAAAAATTGCTACAATTTATGTCAAAAAGTGTTCTGCCTATGTTCTCTTTCAGGAGTTTTATGGTTTCCAGTCTTACATTTAGGTCTTTAAATTATTTTGAGTTTAATTTTGTGTATGGTGTTAGAGAATGTTCTAATTTCATTTTTTTATGTGCAGCTGTCCAGTCTTCCCAGCACCACTTGTTGAAGAGACTGTGTCATCTCCATTGTATTTTCTTGCCTCCTTTGTTGTAGATTAATTGGCCATAAGTGCATGGGTTTATTTCTGGGATCTCTATTCTGTTCCATTGATCTATGTGTCTGTTTTTGTGCCAATACGATGCTGTTTTGAGTACTGCAGCTTTGTAGCACAGTCTCAAATTAAGAAGCATGAGACCTCTGGCTTTGTTCCTTTTTCTCAAGATTGCTTTGGTTATTCAAGTCTTTCGTGGTTCCATACAAACTTGAGGATTATTTGTTCTAGTTGTCTGAAAAATGTCACAGGTATTTTGGTAGAGAGGGATTGCATTAAATTTATGTACTGCTTTGGGGAGTATGGACATTTTAACAATATTAATTCTTCCAATCCATGAACATGGGGTATCTACCATTGTTTCTTAAAATTCATTAGGTTTGGTTAAAATCTTTCTTATGGCTGCCATGGCCTCTTATGCCACGAATATTTTTCCTTTGAAGTTGTCTGCTAAGCCAGAAGGGCTATGCTTCCTAAATCCTAAAGGAAACTTGCAGGGCAGCTCTCCCACTTTCCCTCCTCTTCTCATGTTCCCTCACCCGTCACCCTTTGCCCATACTTTACTCAGTGCCACTTCACCACCTTCTCCAAAGTTCACAGACATGTCTGTTCAGCTGGTCATGATCAACCACATAAGGGATTCTTAGAGTTCAAAATTACACACAGTCAACAAAAAATAAACTCTCGTAGAACTCAGCCACCTTGCAGGGTGATGGCCAAAGACTTTCATCCTTGGGCTCTCCATTGATTCCCAAGGTTGAGAGGGTCTTAGGATGTCTTTGATCTTAACCTTAGACTGACCCTATCTGTGGGAGCCTCAGTTTAGTGGTTTGGAGACAACTAGCTACTATAACAAAGGAGTTTACAAATTAAGTCATTTATCACAGTAAGTTCCTGATCAGCTTCAGTGACCCAGGATCTCCACCATGTAGCCTCGCCGTCTTCTGAGGTTGCAGTGCTCATTGGCCCCCAGCTGGCAGGAGGGTGCATATGGAGGGTTGTGCAGGAGAGGCTTTGGAGCCAGCCCTGGAATGAGGCCCTCCACTTCTGCTCACACCCCACTCGGTCTCAGTCAGCATCTAACCACCAGAGAGGCTGGATCACTTCTATGGTCGTGGATCCAGAAAGAACAGGAAGTCGGTTTGGTGAACACTTGGTTTAATCTCTCACACACAGAACAGCTCTGCCCCCTCGAGATCCCTGACTTTGCCCCAAGCTTCTCTCTTGGACCCCATACCCTGGATCTGCTGCTGACCCCTGCCCTTCCGTATCTTTGCCCAGGGTTTGGGGCCTGCTTCCTGGTCTGTTTTGCGCTATATCCCCCTGCTTGTTGACCTCCTTATGCATGCTGTCCAGTGCCAACCAGTGTGTCCACTGACCCCTCTGTGCTTAACCTCACCTGCCAGCCTGGCTATGCGCCCACCTGGCCCCCGCCTCTAGTTCCAGGTAGCCCCCTTGCACGTGTTAGTAGGCTGCCCACTCCGCACGAGCATCCCCTCTGCAGTCACTGCTGTCTGCTCAGGGCTGATGGGCCTCTGGCCTGGAACAGCCTTTCCCAGGAAGCCTTGGCTTATCTAAGTGCCCGAAGCCTTGAGTCACTCACTTCTTTTGACATTTCGTCTCTGCTTCTGCCTCCAGCTCTAAGCTGAACTCGCTTTCTCTTGGCTTCTCAGCTTCCACAAGAAATTAGCCCTCCACCCCCACCACTCATCCACACCTGGACACTTCACCTCCTTTGCTTTCCTAAACACTTGTCTTCTTTAGTATTTTCAGAAGGGGAACTGGGTGAAGGTGGTCAAAATGTACAAGCTTCCGGGTAGAGGATAAATACGTTCTGAGGTTGTAATGTCCCCCTGATGGCTGTAGCTAACCATACTGTCTTGTACATTTGAAAGTCACTAAAAGAGTAGAACTTAAAGATTCTTATCAGAAGGAAAAAAATGTATAATATGTGAAGTGATGGTTGTTAATTAAACTTATTGTAGTAAGTGTTTCAGAATATAGACATAAGTCATATCATTATGTTGTATGCTTTAAACTTACACAATGTTATATGTCGATTATATGTCAATAACACTGGGAAAAATAAACTTTAGAGATACTGTAAGAGAAGAAGGAGGAGGGGGACGAGGAGGAGGACAAGGACAGAGGGAAGGTATTTTTATCTTCTCTGTCTGGTCTTATTTTGATCACGCATTCATGGCTGGCTCACCAGCCTTCAGCCTTCTTTGTCCCTCTCTAGCTGCCTAAGGAATCTATAGTTTAGTTTTCTATAGTTTAGTTCAGTGAATCTACAGTTTAATTTTCTTATGTTTACCAATAAACATTCACATAGCATTTATCATACTGGAACCACTGGCACCACGACAGGCAAGAGGGTTAAATATTGGTACAGACATCCTGCCCAGCACCCCTTAGATGAAGCCACAGAGTCAACTGTCTACGCTACATGTGCCATTAGCCAGAGACATCATCAGCCTGATGACTTTAGATGACCCAGAAAGGGGAAAATATTTCTGAGACAAGAGAGCTCAACTTTGTAAACATGATCAAATGGCCATAGTGTTACCGAGTTCAAATTCATACTGCTCGCTACATGATAAGCTGATAGATCCAGAGACGTGTTATTGGGGCAAGGAATAGTGACTTATTCAGAAAGCCAGTAGACTGAGAAGGTGGTAGACTAGTGTCCCAAAGAACCATCTTGCCTGAGTTAGAATTCAGGCTTCTTTTACACTAAAAGGGGAGGGAGTAAAGTTAAACATTTCCTGGTTCCAGTCAGTTTCCGGAGGTGATGTGTTGATTTCTTCCTTCCTGCAGTCCTGCAGTCCCAGGTAGGCTGGTCAAGATGTTTCCTGTGAGCTAAACAAAGGTATTTTAGCTTAACATTCACTACCTGGAAGGCAGGGTTCCCAGAGATGGGCCATTATGTATAATTTAAGTTTATAAGCAAAATCCCTTTAGTGATTAACTTGTAGCAAAAGCAATAGAATGCAAAGGTTAAAGTAAAAGAAACAAATCCAATACAGAGTTATTTATTCTTCCTTATTACAAGCAAAGGCATGAATATGGTGATTATTCTAGAATGTTGACTATGTGAATGACTCAAAGGTCTTCAATCCATCATCCTATTACAGAAAAAGGATGTCAAGAAAGCCCAGGTCAGATGCTAAACAGAGTATTCCTTTAATGGTACCCAGGGAGTGGCATCATGCTTCAGAGATGCAAGAAGTACACAGGGACACAGAGCCCAGGACCCCACAGGTGCTTAAGAAGACAGGTCTTTAAGGGAGCCTCCCTCCCATCTTCCCCGGCTCTCCAGCATTGTGACTTTAGATCAAGGAAGCATTGATTTTCCAAAGACAAGTGAGCTCCTGGCTTGTTCCAGGTAAGGACACTCTGTGTGCTGAACTCTTCCTATTTCACAAGCCACCCTGGCTCCTGGCTTCCTGTCACACTTATATTTCCTGCCATTTATCCCTAATTTTCCAGGGAGTTGTGTGAGCATTTATAATTGATAATTATCATGCTTAGTGCACCATAATACTTTTCATCTTCAAAGCAGTCAGCAAATATGAGCAAACCCTCGTAACACCTGAGTTGGTCAAGTAAGCATTTTTATTCCCTGTTTGGCACCTGGATTCTGTGAAGCTCTGACGAGGACACCTGGATGAGCATAATGTCCCAAAGCCCAGATGCACGGTGCCAGCTTCTTTCCAGTGTCACCTTCCCCAGCAGCCTCTTCCAAAACACCATCTTTTCAAACAAGAACAGTATGGGGACCTGTCCTGGTGGCCCAGGCTGTGCTCTGCAACCTGCTGTCCTGCCACGGGGACATCGTTCATTTTTAAGCTCATTCTTCACAGCAAGCCTGGTGGGCAACTTCAAAGCTGAGGAAAAAGAGCAAGTTTTTTGGAAGTAATTTTGTAAGCTGTGAGGGTTGAGATATTCGATGTAGTAATATACCCTGCATGGTACTGTGTAGATGAGAGAGAATAAGGAGAAATTTGGGACAGTGAGGCCAAAGGTTCTAGCAACTTGGACCCACCTCGTTCAGTGTCCTGGCATCTTGGAACCACAGACCACGAGTGAGGTCGCTACCCATCCTGGCGTGAGAACACAAACTCACAAAGCCGTGTCTAGCGTGTGTCGTAAAAACAACATTCATGGTCGGCAAGTGGGTGACAAACAGGATCGCCCAAGAATTTGACACTGCGTAGACAAAATGGTCTGGTAATCACGTTTTCACTTAGTGGCTATATGTTTATGAAATTGTCGATGTAAAAGGGTCTTTAGAAAACCCAAGGACTTGAAGTTGTCCGGCATCAACTTCACCAAAAACTGAATACTTTTCTACCCACTTACATTACTATTCTATGAGTTTGTGATTTTCCCCCAGTTGACTTTTCAGATGAGAAAATTTTTGACTTTGTATTTTCAGGAAAATGCTGCCAATGGAAACCATCCTAACTAGAAAATCTCTCTCTGCTTGGGTTGCAGGAAGACGTACAATGACTCTCCCTGTAGTTAAGGTCCGGCACCTTAAGCCATTAAAGACCCTCTCACCCCACCTCTGTACCTGCTCACTTTAGGGCTTAATACTGTGTCCAAAACCACCTGTCATCTCCCCTCCAAAAAAAAAAAAGGGAGAAAAAAAATACCTCTTCTGTTGAATTTCACTTCACAAACACAACGATTTATCACAAATGTGCTGTTTTGTTTCGACTGTTAGTTGACTTTATTTTTCTACTTTTGTTTGCATATGCATGAGGGGAAAAAAACGTTATTTGAACTAAAAGAAATTTGAGCCAAACTCCTCCTGACAGTTACCCTGGTTGGAGTACAGTTGACTTCTTGCCTCCTCTGGAAAAGCAACCGAATGTTCCCAGTAGTTCCTTAATGCAATTACTTGATTAGAGAAAGGCATTCCATGGCCTGACCACGACAGGAATATGCAATATAGCTGTCAATAGTTTTCCAGCAGAGCTTCAGGCATGGTGGTCACCCTCCAACCACATTTGTATGTGCTCATTAATGTGTCTCCATCAAGGCTTAAAAAATTCACCTCCGTAAAGCCTGGGAGTCTTTAGGGATTTGGCTGATAGGAAGATGACCTTCTCCTTCATCTGTTTGCAGGTTGTTATTTTGTTTCTCAATATGCGCCACATGACAGCCATTTGCCTCAGCCCTCCATTTAAGTCAAATCAGGTTACATTCAGTATGCCTGCCCTCCTAGCTTCCTCGGAGGCCAGAGTGACAAGCCCGAGAAAGGGCAAAGCCTTCTCCTTCTTTCCCCTTCATGGGCTTGCCCAGCTTTGCTGTGTAAATTAGACTCTTACCAAAGGGTTTGCTAATGACAAAAGTAATTGCTCCCATTCACTGAGTCCTTACCCCACGCCAGGTACTGTTCTGTGCTGTGTTCCTGAGAGCTCAGCTAATCCTCACAACCCCGAGACTGGTCATTCTCAAACTGTAGTCCGTGTAGGAATCATCTGCAGAGTTTATTAAAAACCCAGACTTCCAAGCCTCCCCCGGCTCTGTGAATATTTGGGTTTAGCAGGGTCTGGAGGTGTATCTGATGGTTTGCAATTTAACAGCAGTAGGGTATTTCTGATGCAGGAGGTCTGTGTGACTGCATTTGGCAAAAGGTTGCCCTAGGAAGTAGGTACAACTATTATTGCTACTTTATAGGTAAAAAAAGTGGGGGGCTTGAAGAGGGGAGGAGACTTGCCCAAGCTTACTCAGGAATCAGACCAAGCCTATATTACGCCAACTCCAGATTCTATGCTCCTAATCAAAGGTGCACCAACTTTTGCTTATTTTATGAAGGACTGACACTGATTTGCCTGCCAAGGGAAAATGTCAGGGTCAGGGTACCTAACTCTAGCTGACATTACAAATTGTTCCCAAGTTCCGATGTCTTCATACAGCCAAGGCTTATTTGTTTCTCTTGAAAAGACTGATGGTGTAAGGGTACCTCATCTACAAGGATCTCCTCCAGCCAGTGACTAAGGGCTCCAGGCTGCTTCCACCTGGTAGCTGTGCCATCTGGAATACAAGATCCAACGTCACCATGTCACCACAATGGGGAGAGAGAGGGCTGGATGGTCACCTAGGACACTGTTGGGTCCCAACACGGAAGGGTCATGTCCATCTGCATCACATTGGCCACAGTTCAGCCGGTTAGCCGCAGTCTAACCATGCGGGAGGCTGAGGAAGGAGTAGGATCACATTGACGTTTACTGAACACCCGCATGAGTGATCTGAGACCTGCCCGATCTCCTGAAGCTCCCCTAGTTGCAGTAACTGCTGAAGACTGGAGTCTTGTTCCTCATTCCTTCTGCTTTCTGCTCCTTGTGTCTCTTGCCTTTCAGGCTCACTTCCAGCATGACTCCTGCAATGAAACTGTTAGCAAATTACCCCTCCACAGATAGCAAAGTGTAAAAAGCATCTGTCTTAGTCAGCCCGGGCTGCTATAACAAAATACCCTAGACTGGGGGTTTAAAGGACAGACACTTGTTTCTTACAGTTCTGGAGGCTGAGAAGTTCAAGATCAGGATGCCAGCATGGCCGGGCTCTGGTGGAGACTCTCCTCCTAGCTTGCAGACAGCTGCCTTCCTGCTGTGTCTTCATGTCACGGGAAGAGAGAAAGAGAAATCTCTCTGGTCTATTCTTACCAGGGCACTAATCCTACCATGAGGACCCCACCCTCATGAGCTCATCTAAACCCTATTACCTTCCAAAGGCTCCACCTCCTAATACTTACACATTGGGGGTTAGCATATGAGTTTGGGGGAACACAAACATCTAGCCCCAAACATCATCCCAGAATGGATCTTATATAAACGGCATTTCCCCTCTCATTTTCTCCTCCCACCTCAAAGACAGCTATTTAACGCAGCCCTGAAAATGTGAACTGAATCTTATTTATAAAATTCTTTTTTTTCTTAATCATAGCCAAATGTATACAGGAGAACTACCTTTTCTATAGCTTAAAATGTTGCCTCTTTAGTGGTAAATGTTTGACATAAGGGACTTGAATGAGCCGATAGACCATATCCCAAATGACACACAAGAACTTGCTATTTGGTTTACATTGGGGTCCAAGAACAAGGTTCACAATGGATGGACAATGCTTTGCTGAAAACGTCAATAAAATTATTTCTGAAATACGAATGCCATTTGTTACAACAAATTTGCCATCACTTAAACTTGACTTCTCATTCTCCAGGCTTTTACTTAATGAATTTGCTCTTCTCTTATCTCCCTCCATCCAAGGGGCAAGAGCATTTCCAGATACCCTCCTTTTAGCAGAATTAATTTCCTCTTTCTCTGAGATGTTCCCCTACCGGGTTTATACTTTTATTAGATCAAATCGTATTCATAACATACTCTAGTGAGTTGTGGATTTGTCTTTCCTAGAGGCCAATAAACGTGTTTTATTCAGCTCTCCTATACTGCATCAGTTAGAAATTGCTTTTAGAGACTAGAAGAAAGGAGTGGCTTACACAAGATAAAAGTTGATGTCTTTCACCAGGTAATTCCTATGTAAGTAGCTGAAGGCAGACCTGGCAGCCCCATCATGTCATCAGGGATCTAGGTTCCTTATGTCTTTCTTCTCCATCATGCTTAACACTTGGCTTCCATTCTCAAGGATGCCTCATGATCCAGAATGGCAACCAGAACTCCAGACATCAAACCCACACTCCAGTCAGAGGGAGGCAGGGAGGGTGAGAGTGCCCTTTAAAGAGGTTCCTGGACATCCAGTCTAGAATGTCAGAATGTAGTCACATGGCTGCTTCTCTGCCAAAAAAAGATGAGGCATGGCATTTTTTTTTTTTTTACCTAAACACATCTCTGCCTTCAACAAAGCTGGGACTCTTTCTAAAGAAGGAAGGGGAATAGATATTGGGTACCACACAAATGTTGTAGAAAGCAGGCACTTGTCAAAGCTTGTTGGACTAAATTATGTTCAGTTGGGCAGAAGAATAATGCTACAAAGCATACATTTTTTAAACTGCCAAAAACAGAGGCTCCATGAATGAGCCATTATAGCTTTAACACAGCCTCGAGTCAGTGCTTTGTGCTTTTCAGATTTAAAAGTGAAAAATAGCAGTGGCCTTATACCTCCGTTGGAAGAGCAGCTGGGTTATGGCAGGAAGATCACACGCTCTTGAGTAGAGACTCCTGGGACTGAGCCCAGCGTGATCAGTTACAGCCTGTGTGATCCGTCAAATTGCATCACTCTATTGAGCCTCTCATCTGAACAATGGGGATAAAAAGACCTTCTTCATGGTATGAGGCTATAACTAATTAGGAACAAATGAAGCAATAGAGCATATGAGAAATACCTGCTAACACCAGCATCAAGGATTTTCAGTAAACAGAACAGGATGGATTTGAGGATAAAGACCTACTACAGCCTTAGGACATGTTAAACCTCTCAGAGCTCAGTTCCTTTTTCTGTAAAATGAGGACATTGTTTTTTAACCTTCCAGTGTGGTGAGGACTAGATAATAATGAGATAATTACAAACAAAAAGCTTAGATGTCATCAAGCAGTTACAAACTCACCGTACACTCACCCCTTCGGAACAGGGACTCTCTGGTCCATGCCAGATTCGAATGACTCAGAAGCGCCTAAGTGACCCCAGGTTGGGAGTCTCAGGCAACTAGCCTGATGCTAAGCCAGATCCACATTTTTTTAACAGACATTCTCATGTTCAAAAAAAAATTACAGTTTGTTAGCAAGACACAAAAGAAATTCCACAGCGCTTCTCGGGTTAAGTGACAGGGCCACTTTGGTGGGACTGGTGTCCCTCTCCTAGCTGACCTGGAGAATTCACTACAGGGTGTCTTCAAAACATCTGAGCCACCTGTGTCAAGTCCCTTTGGTGAGATGAGTTAAAGAATCCCCAACTGCGAGGAGGTGCCGAACACTTGGCAACACCATAAAACACAAATACCTTGTCACTGCTCTCTGGAGGCTGTTGACAAATTGTTTCTAAGGTCTTTTGCAGCCAACTTCATAATGAGCTATTGCAGAGCGAAACAGCAGGTAGTTCTGTAATCATTTATTACATGGCAATAAAGGATTTATAAACAGAACTTTAATTATATTTTCTAGGATTCTACAGGATGTTAGCGCCCCCCGTACCCCATGCTGGAAGTTAGTGCAAAGAGGGACACCTGTGGAGAACAGGGTGGGAAATCTTGGGGGACTGTCTTAGGACTCTGCCTACCACAGATGCTCTAGAAAATGCTACTAAATCATCATATAATCATATGCATAATTAATTATTACTGAAGCTCATACTTACAAGTACTTGAATTTTTTTTTTGCAGAACACAATTGCATTTCAGTATTTCCTCAGTGCAATTTCTTTCCTATAATTTCTATGCATCTATGTTTAATTTCTGTTATTCACAGTATAGTTTTAAAAATAAGATTAGTTTTGAATACCAAAAAAATAAAATGAGTGGTGAATTTTAAACTACGTGTAATGAGGCAATTCTGAGACCCTGGACAGTCACTTAACTTCACGCCACTCTTTCTCCTTCCTAAACCGAGAGGCTGAGACCAGATAATAATGTCTAATAATGCTCTGGGCAGTTTATAAGCAATAATAACAATCATTTAATTTTACCTCAGTTTGCTACAAGATCGCTGAGGTCCCTTAGTGTTATAAAATTCTGGGATCCTCTAAGGCCAGGAGAGCAGGGATTCTATAGCCCTGAGCACAAGATGCCAATACCAGTGTCATTCACTGGTGTCCGGTGCGTTCAGAGGGACCTGACCTCGGTTTCCCTGGAAGAGCTATAAGCTCCTTGAAGGAGGGGAGGTCCTCATATTTTATTCATCTTTGTGCCCTCAGGGCCCAGCTTGATACTTACCAGAAAGGATGTGACCAATAAATATTAGTGATTGGTTGGCTAGAAAAAGCGGGGTGACAACCCTGAGATGCCCCTTCTCCATTCCATGGCGGGCTGTGACAGACTCCCAGAAGAGGTCTTACTGGCCTTTTCTCTCAATGGTTGTGGATGTTTTGCCTCCCCTATGGTTCTCTCCAGAATTGGGCTGTCTTCCTGGCTTTGCGCTAATGGGCAATCACACCTGGGGAGGCCAGCCCAGGGAACAAATTTCTCTTTCCTCAGTCCATTGGCTGTTTACACTTTTTTTCCAGTGGAGATACTGGGGATTAAACCCAGGATCTCATGCATGCCAAGCATATACTCTACCAGTGAGCTAGACCCTCCCTTTTGGCTGGGTACATTTTTTAAATGTCACCTTTACCAGTTCCCAGCCAAAGTTTTCCACCCAGCTTCACTGGGATGAAGGTTCCATCTCTCTTTTCATTATGGAAAATATATTTTAAAAAACACACGTGACTTGCTTTAGGGAAATTCACGTTACAGTTCTGCAGCGGGAGAGCATGAATTCAAGAAGACGGAGGTGACTATTTTTAAATCTGACCATTAGTAAAACCCTCCCAGGTGAACCCCAAAAGTCAGCTCATGGGAATATTCAAACTAATTGCTATCCAGATATTGGTTGTTGAAAAGAAAGGCTGTGTGTGTGTTGTTCAGTTCACGTCTCCACTTTTAGGTCAAACGGAACTACAACCTCACAAATATTTGCTCACCCCTGTCCTCCAGATCTCCAGAAAAGCCCCATCGTGTTGCCTGGGGGAGGGGAGGGCGGGCACAGAGAAGTAGTGCATAAATAAATGGACATCCTCAGGTAGGAAACTTTGCATAGTCCCTTGTGGCCTGGGGTCTGCTTTGGGTTCCAGCTGCCCAGGGAGCCGGTCCTTGGCAACGGGGAAATTAGAGGGCTCATCACTGTGTCCACAAGGCCACCTCAGTCCCCTGCGCCACCTCACAGCCCAGAGTGAAAGTCTGGGATCCGTGGCCCCATCACTTCAAGCCTGGGCCCCGGGTCACTTAAGCAGAGCCTGTGGGGCCTCCTCTGAGAAATCTGCCTCCCAGAGCCTTTTAGAACAATTCTTGTGGCAGGAAACACCGGGAGGGTGAGTTCACATGAACAAAATGCAAGTCCCTCTCGGTTGAGGTGGAGCTCGAGGGGCTTGATTCTCTTGCACGAGGCCCTGGGCTGGCCTCGTGAGGGAAAATGAGGTCATATCAGCCCCGTCTGGGGCCATCGTGGAAGAGGCCTTGCTGTCCTGGTTTTGCTTATGGCCCCCTTTTTAATGTATATGAAGAAGTGAATTTTTAAAACAGATAAGCAGTCTACCTCTAAAGATAAAATACCAGCCTCATTTCGAAAGCGAAACCATAAAAGGACTTTTTTTCAATTAACTTCTGGGTGGGAGGGAGGGGATGAGGCTGACAACCAGAGGGAGAAGGAACAGCAAACGAAAACCCCCAGGAGGGGAGTGACTGACTGCACATTGGAGTCGAGGCCTTCGATGTCGGTTGGTATAAGAGGTGAAATGTCCACAGAGACACTTACCTTCCAAACATGAGCCAAGAGCCACATGCTCCACAAGAACTTTTTATAAAGACTCCAGAGCAAAGGCTTCTGGGAAAGGCTAGAGCCCAAGAGTGAGTTTATGTGCAGCACAACTGTTGGTCCCTTCAGACAGTGGACAGGCCCCTAAGGGAGGAAGCTAAAAACTGCCGTGGAGGAAATTAAGGAGCCGTGCATCATTTACCACAATATACAGGGCTTCTGTGGAAAGTGCTCCTACCACCAGAGAAACAGCAGCAGATTCCTGACGTCTGTAGGATCCCTGTATAAACCCACCAGGGGGAAAAAATAGACAAAAATAAGACACGAACTGACTTACAACGATAATAATTTCCACTTTCAGGAAATCAGTGAAGTTTCAGCACATTCACTTGTATTTATACTGAAAAGTTTAAGATTATTCAGCCATTAAATTGAGAATGTGCATGCAGGCGAGTATCTTTATTCTAAAAGCTGCCCCTGGGGTTGGGGGGGTGGGTAGAGCTCAGTGTAGAGTGCGTGCTTGGCGTGCACGAGGTCCTAAGTTCAATCCTCAGTGTCTCCATTAAAAGAAAAACAAAATAAAACAAACAAACAAAAAAGAAACAATAAAAGCCGCCCTATCTAGAAGCTCTATAAAAAGTCATCAATCTGAGCGGTAGGTTGACAAATAGATACATGTTTACATAGGACACCTGTCAACATATCTGAGCGTGATGGTGGCCCAAAGAATCTGCAACTTTACCCTGCAATGTTTTTCCAACTAACATTTATTAAATCCCAGCTGTGGGCAAAAGAATATGTTAGGTGTTATCACAAAGAATAAAATTCAGGCTCCCATTCGAAAATCGCACGTTCTATTTGACAAGACGACACATGTAAAATAAGAGAGTGTACTAAGTGGGCTAATTGAGGTACTCGCAAGGCACCGGGTGTGGTCAGAGGAGAGCCTGGGTCCAAGGAAGACCTTGGAAGAGGCCCTTTTTAAGCCAGTGGTCCTTAGAGGATGCACTGGCTTGGCCAGGGTGGGGAGAGCTCACTGCTTACAGACTGAGGGAGCAGCCAGCGTAGTGCGTGTGGCCAGGCCTGAAACAGAAGAGCTTGTCTCCTCTCTGGAGCTCAGGAGACGTGTGAAACCCACACTGTAGAGTCCTGTTGGGGCTCATCAGTGCCTCTGAGATGACTGGGAGAGTCTGGGGACAGCTGGGAGGTCACCGGCCAAACTCGTTTCTGACTGCCACCCATGTCTGCCCGCCACCAGGTGACCCTGGCCAGAAGGACTCTTATATAACCAGCTTTCAGAGCTGAAGCCCTTGCTAAATAAACCTCTGCTCTCCTCAGCCACTTCCTACGCTGACTGGTCAGTCACATTTTTCTGTATGATATGATACCACCAGCCACCTTTGTATCTGCAGTGCATTAACCAAGCCAAGCTATGGGAAAGTGCAATGCTTTATTCCGATTTTCAGAGCATCGCCAAAGGGAGGAGGCTTTGTGGGGAACATGACGATGGAACTGGGACTGGAAGGATGACAAGGGCAGAAATGTGAGAAGGAGGGGGTTCCGAGTAGCTGGAAGAACAGAGAGAAAGGGGCAGAGAGACGAATGTCACATGTGATTTGGACCCATCACCAAGTCCCCGGGGTTTGAAGGACAGGGTTATCTATTTGAGGAAGAGCCAAGAAAATGAATTTAGGGGTCAGAACACAATAAAGCATTTTTGAAGAAAGAAATATCACAGTGATATAATTTCTTTGGAAAGATTAGCCTAGAGACCTCATGAGACATGAAGACATTGGAGACCAGGAAGTGACTGGAGTTCGGGAGACCAGTTCATAGAGGGAATCCATGAGGGACTGGATGGAGGTGGTGGCAGGACAAGCCAAGAGGTGAGACATAGCACTAGACATTGTGAGCATAGGACTGACAGAATTGGGCAACCAACGGAGAAGGAGAACCCACATCTATGATTACATGGGCAGCTGGGAAAACAGAATGCCATGTCCAAACCAGAAAGTCTGGAAGAGAAGATTGTTAGGAAGAAGGAGTCAGTGAGTTTCTTTTGGGATACATTGTGTTCCAAAGCTCATCAAGAGATGAGGTGTCTAGCTAACAAGTAGAGAGAGGACTGGAGTTTAAGAAGGCAAGTCTGGAGGAAGAGATTTGATAGTCACTTCCATCTATACAATAGCTGAAGCTCAGGGAAGGGTGCACACAGAGAGAAAAGCAAGCCTTAAAGAATTCTTCCATTGGGGGCAAGAGCAAAGGAGAGTGAGGGAACTGTCAGAGGAGTAAAGAGAGTCCTGGCTGCTGTGGTGTCAAGGATATACCAAGGGTAGAGGGTGCTGTCAAGGGCGTTGCAGAGAAGTCTAGAAGGGAAGAATTGAATCAGCAACTGTTGACACTGGTGACATTTGAGAAAGCAATTTCAGGAGAGCAGTGGGAGTAAAAAACAGGTTGCTGGGCTGGGAAGTGAGGAGATGGTGAGAATGTGGAGGTGGAAGGTGAGAGCACTTTTGTAGGGGACCTGGCAGAGAAGTAGAGTAAGGAAAATGCACTCTCAAAGGATGTAGGTAGTGAGGTCAAGGGAAGGTGGCTGACACACCCACTGGGCAAGCCTGAGCCTGTTTCTAATCACAGAGAACTGGACCTGCCTATGTCCGTGAGCACAGGACTGTTTTACTCTTGAAAAAGAAAGAAAGAAAGAAAAAAAAAAAAAACACTCCAGAATGCTTTTTTTCCTGAACTTTATCTAATTAGGATTTTGGGGGCTACTTGAAATATAGATTATACATATATTATACCTAATGTCCATGAGTGATCAATAAATGCTCACCATGTATGGCTGGCATGTAGCTGATACTCAACAAATATTTTTTGGCAAATTACATGTCTTGAGAATATCAATATTGGCATGCCTGTTCTCAATTAAGTGATTTATTTAGTCTTACTCATCATCAATCTTAAGTATCAACAAGGTAATTTAGAAGTAACATTGGAAACAAAAGATTACACTCAAATACACTGCCTTTGCCAAGCTTTGTAAGCCAGGCTTTGATGTTCTAACCATTCCCAAATAAGTCAGAAGCCATCTGTTAAACAAACAATTCATTTGAGAGTGGCAGTGGTAACACTGAAACTATCTATTACATTGTAAATACAGTTAGCCATTAGCTGATTAATGAACGTTAGCCAGAGAAGATATAAGAGATATAGATTTATTCTCAAAGCTCTCACTTAGCCACTGATATTGTTGAGAATAAAATAATTCTCTTGACTTACAGCCACAAGACTGTGGTGGCCAGTATATTCTGTAGTCACATAATTACAGACTCAATTCTGCCCAGTTCTAACACCCCCAGTGCAACATGCACCTTCTAACCTGAAAGGGGATGATAGCCTTTCTCCTCCCTCCATATTGGTCACCCAAACTGGGAGGATCAAGTTAGCCAAATGACCTTTACGTTAGAAGAAACAGTCATATTAGTTCAAGCGCCCAAAGCAATGCAATATTTAACGATGTATTTCATGCACTGACATGCTTGTGCACCCAAATGTTACCCAGTCCAGAAGAACACTCTCCCTGCCAAACTCTCAGAAGAACTGCTCAAGACAAGAGGAAGTATTCCATGATCTTAGTCTACACAATTGCCCCCTGCTCACTATGTAATTCAGAGAAACTCTCTTCGTTCAGGAAGGTTGAGAATCTCAAAGAAGAAAATTGCTGGAGGCTGTAGTGAACACACGAAATATCTCTCCTTTCCTACTTGATTACAAAAGGGAAAAAAGAAAATATTTGGGGGAAATAGAAAGAGTATTCTATAAACAAATGCTCCATTCAGGCAGATCTACCACCAGCATCTACCACCACCACCCTTACCTAGTGACTAGAGGTGAAAATATTTGGCTCAATCACATTAGTATACAATGGACTGGGGAGGGTTAGAAGTTTTACCAGACCCAGGTGTCAGTGCACAAGTAAATCAATATGCCATTTTTATTTGAGTTCATTAGAACAAGCCCAAAGGCGCAGTCTTGTCAGTCTCTGAGACTGCTTAGAGGGGAGTGGAAGCATCAACATGAGAAACACATGGAAGCTCACGAGGTCTAAGACGTGAACCAACACTGGGACCTGGTTCCATGTTCTCTCCCCATAACCAGTGTGCTTTCTATCATCATTCCTCTCTTTTGTATTAAGTAAAACAGATTTGGATTCGTTGGTCCCCTTCTCTCTCTTTGGTGTAACAACTGGAAAACTGGTGATTCGTGTGAAATGCTTTGCCAAGAAGACATTAAAGATGCATTTTATGCTTCAAGAATCCACAGGTTAGGTACTGTGTGCTCGGCTGGCCCTCAGGTCCCACATGGGGTGCACCTGGTCAGTACAGCAGGGAAGTCAAGGGGGAGAATCTTCCTCAAAACAGATTCTTTTCTGTTTTTAGTTCCTGGGCAGTTGTTTGTATTTTTCCACCCAATGAGAAAAACAGGGTCATAAAACCAAGAACAGTAGAACAGTCAGAGTGAAATTAGTCTATTTTCACTTGAACATTTGTGGTTGTTTTCTTCAGAAACTGATCTTGATGACATGATTGATGGTCCCCTGTGGACCTTTTCCATTTGTGCCTCCCGTATGTCCCAATTACTTGGAGACGTGCAGTGTGCCAACACAGGCTGAGAAAAGGGAGTTAAAAGCTGAGCAGGCTTACTTGGGGGCTCTGAGCTCAGTGCAGGGGGCAGTCGTGATAGCTCTGAGGATCTTCAGGGTTCACCCTTGATGTGACCATCAAAACCTGACCCAAGGCTTCCAGCCCACTTTTTGTCCCACTGTTTTACTGCAGCAACACAAAGTCGTGCCACTGATCGGTGGGGTCTGAAACCAGTGTGATGTGCTCTCCAGATAAATGTAGACTTAAGTGTACTCTGTATGCAGGCAACAGAGGGGCATCTGGTGTCATCTCATTGCTGGAAAGGGTCCATTAACCCTGCTAATTGTCCTCACCACTCTGCCTTAAAACCCTCTCACCCTCCCATGTGGATGCAAAGAATGCCTCGTACTCAATTTGTGGCCAATCTTGGCATTTAATGCCATTTGTATTCATCAGACTAATGGAAATATCAATTAAGCACAATCAAGTATCACTCTAAGAGCAATAATGGACACTTACCTGAATCTGGAGTGCAGTGAAGGAAGCTCCTGGAGGTGTCTGGTGAATGATTGTCAAGTGACTATGCAACCTGCACAGTGGGCCAACGTACCGTGAATGGATCTGCACAATTATGCTAGTATACAGTCTTACCAGACACATCATCAATGTATAAGTAAATGAGGGTCTAATTTTTACTTGAGTGCATTAGAGCAAGATCAAAGATGATGCAGTCTTACATAAATCTTAGAAAACTACAATGTAAATAACCTATGGAAGATCACCTAACCTGATCATTGAACCGCTGGGACCTGCTTCCGCGTTCCATCCCCCAGAACCCAGAGGCCCATCCCAACATAGGTGGGTGCCTCAAGGGAATGGTTTCACATCTCACTACCATAACATCTTTGTCCCACTCACTGAATCTCATTAATTCAGTCCTGGATTGGGTTGCAGGCACACGGGGTAGGGGAGCTCATAAAATTTGAAGCTACTTTTTCTTCATTGTCTTCTAATTTTCCTTGAAGAATCAGACCATATTTTTCATGATTCAAAGTGCCCTGTGAAAGAGAATCCCTGATTTAAGGAGTTTTCTGCATTACCAAGATGAAGTAGGCTTGCAGGCTTTAACTTGCTGCATGTGTCTCTCATTAAATAATCCACTGAACTTCAAATAAAAAAAAAAGAAAGAAAAAGGAATCATCAAATCAGCATCAACAGCTGAACATCAAACAATGAAACTATGATTAGTGCTCTGTACCATTAAGAAATTAGATTTTATACCTTCATCTTTCAGATAGCTGGCTTTAGTAAAGTGACCTTCAAAAAGAATGTGGGTGGATAGAGGTAAAACATTTTCTGCAGAGTATATGAGCTGACATTTAAGAGAGTGCTTTAGTAAGAGTCTTAACATGTCATACATGAAAAGACAGGAGTTTTGAAAGACTGATTGGTAGATTATGTGAAGACTCACAAAGCAAATAAAGCATGTCTCTTTGGACTTATGTTTGGGTAGGTCTTTGTGTCTCATTTTCAGGCTCCTCTGTGTAGTGAAGTCAGATACTTCGCTCAGGATGTGTTGAACTGAGCATGAATCTGAACCCATGTGGAAGAGCAGACAGTTATTTATATAGGATATTTGGGAGAAGTTCCAGGAGTTGCTGCAGGAACAGAGAGGCTGAAATTCCAAGATGAGGGGAAGGGAGACTCGGTACTGGTGCCTTAGAATATGGTCAACATCAAGCAGGAAACCACCATCTCCTTCTTCTCCCACGAAAGGCACCCTCCACAGTCACCCTCAGCCTTCTCCCTCAAAGAGTAGATTCTCTTATTCTAAAACACATGAGGGTGCCAAATAATGCATTGCATAGGACTGCACTGAATGAGAAAGGGCTAGTGGTAGGTGGTCCACAGTTCCAGTTCATGGAAGTCACTGGATCGCCTTTGTTTTAAAGATGCAGAAACTGAGTCCCAAAGAGGAAAGTGCCCCACATCTCACTCCTGGTTAGTGGGAGAGCCAAGAGGAGAAAGTAGGTCTCAACTCCCAGCTCAGTGATCTTTCTCTCTTGCCATATTTGTTTAGACGCATGTCCTGTGAACAGACCTGCCTCCCTCAGAGGCAGAATAATGTGTCCTTAGCAACTTTTCCCTCTGGTCTGGAACCTTCTGGAGGCACAGAGGCTAAAGGGAACCACTTTGACTCCTGGACACCAGAGTGAAGATAGGAAATGTCCGGACTCTGGATGAAGGCTTGTCAGAAGGACATTTTGGTTGTTTATATGTTGATCAGATGATTAAGGTTAGAGAAAAGGACAGACTAATCCTCAGCCAAGATCTTTAGATTAGAGAGATCTGAGGAAGGACCATTCCTTGGCGTGTCCAGGGCACTAGTAGCCACGGTCATCCCTCCAGGGCAGGATCAGACGTCTCCAGCTCTCTGTACTGCAGTTGAATAGTGCTGGGTCATTGCTCTCATGAGGAAGGAAAGCTATGTTTGCATTTATTTGATTTTGAATTGAAGGGGGCAAATATATTTCAGAGGAGCCAGAAGCACAAATCAAAGCTTTCCAAGCCCAGTGGAAGAGACACCTACTAATTATCACTCTTTAAAGCACCAGAAAGTTCCGACACTTCCCTGTGAAAGCTGTAAGTGTAGCATCATCTTGCTTCATTTGAAAAGGAGAATAGTTGAAGGCTAAGTGGGGTTGACAAATGGTGAGACGTCTGAAGCGCTCATAAGCTCTTGTTCCCAAAACAAAACTGAATGTAGTCGACCTCATCTCTTCCCTCAACTGTGATCCAGGACTTAGGGACAAATTGGATGCAAACTATTCTTTTTCATCTATCTCAGCATTAGAACATATATATGTATATGATTATATTCTCCTGCATTCGTCTATATAGCAACATGGGCAGTGTGCTATCAAAGAAATGAGTTTAAAAATCATTAGGGTAATTTTTTAAATTTAAATTTTATTTTTTATTGCAGTGTGATTGATTTACAATGTTAGTTTCGGGTGTACAACAAAGCGATTCAGTTATACATATACTCACATATACATACATATTTTCAGATTCTTTTCCATTATATGTTATCACAAGAAATTGAATATAGTTTCCTGTACTACACTGCAGGCCCTTGTGGTTTATCTTTTATATATGCTAATGTGTATCTGTTAATCCCAAACTCCTACTTTATCCTTCCCCCACTTTCCCCTTTGGTAACCGTAGTTTGTTTCCTATGTCTGTGAATCTGTTTTTAGTTTGGAAATTAAATTTGTATCATTTCTTTTTAGATTCCACATATAAGTGATATCATATGATATTTGTCTTTCTCTGCCTGACTGACTTCACCTAATATGATCATCTCTAGGTCCATCCATTTTGCTGCAAGTGGCATTATTTCATTCTTTTTTATGGCTGAGTAATATTCCATTGTGTATATGTATATGTACCACAACTTCTTTATCCATTCATCTGTCGATGGACATTTAGGTTGTTTCCATGTCTTGGCTATCGTTAATAGTACTGCTATGAACATTGGGGTGCATGTGTCTTTTTGAATTAGAGTTTTCTCCAGATATATGCCTAGGAGTAGGGTTGTTGGATCATATGATAACTCTATTTTTGGTTTTTTAAGGAACCTCCACACTGTCTTCAGCAAATTACTGATTATTACCAAACAATAAATGCTGGAGAGGGTGTAGGGAAAATCATGAAGGTAATTATTCCTTTTATGTGCTATGTATTATCTTCTGTGTGTTTAGAACTTGGGTTGAGAAATTCTAGGTTTTGATGACTAACAGAAACCATCTAGTTGGGACACTAAGGAACTGAAGAGTCCTTCCCACTTGACATACCGCAAGCCACACTTTACTTATGGCCCAAGAATTCTGGACTGTGGCTTATGTGGGCACCGCCATTATTAATTTGCCTCATTAAGTCATTAATGTTTCTACCCCATTGGCAGCTTCCATTCCATGAGATTCTCAGGAGCCACTTTCTGGAATTATTTCTCATCTCATGCCACCCATTAGACATGCAAAGCAAAATCAGGAGGGGTTGACTATGGACCAGAAGAAGCTAACACTTTTTTTTTTTTTTGACTCTGAAAAGAATTTAGAAAAGTTATAAGGTTGAAACATCCCTGTCTCTTTGTGGCAGATCAATAAATGGGTGGTGGCTGTTGATTCCTCTTTTAAATAACAAACAAAAGGAAATATGCAGGGGAGAGCTGCACGTGGTTGCATACTGCACAATTGCTAAGCTAACCTGAAAGATCTTGTCTGAGAGGAAAGAAAAAAATAAACCTGGAAACAAAGTGATGCAAAGATCACAGAACTTGAAATGCTCCAGAGTTTTCCAAACCACCTGTGCAGAAGCTGGTGCGGGTCTAGCATCCCCCCCCACACACACACACACACAACATGGGCAGCTCTGCTTCCACAGGCTCCTGCTTTTGCATATGTGTTCAGACTCCCTGGGTGGAAGGTTTTAAGCAGTCTCTAGCAGCCCCTGTCTTGGGAGATTGATTCCTGGTGCTTAAATTCTCTACCTTCCTGACAGGCTGGACCCAGGCGCCCAAGGGCAATATTGAGGGTACTCAAGACTGAGACTAGGGCATTGCTGTGTCTCCTCTCATGCTGACATGACAGGTGTAATCCGGCTGGCCAGAATGAAATCTCTTTTATCACACGTGCCATATCTTGCTGTATGATCACTGCGTTCTTCACCAATGGAAGAATTCAAAGTCCGTTTTAGCAACAGATAAATCCATTGATGGACAGCATAGAAACAAACTGATGCTACTGACAACTGGCAATCCAACAGATGTGGTCATTTCCGCTGTGAAGTAATAATATTTTGTTCATCTTCTGTGGCTGTCTAGGAGGTGGCTGTTAGAACGACAAAGTGTATCTATTGCACCTAGCTAAATATTAAATTGTATTTCTGGAAATTTTCCCCCTGGGATAAATTTTTTAATGAAAAATCCATTAGAAATCTCTAATACAGAAGATACCTATAGGTTATATTAATCATTTTTTTAAATATCAAATGCTAGCATAGTAGGCTCATTGATTAGTCATCCAACTTGTTTATAAATTTCACCTATAAAACTTTTCTGAAGAAAAATTTTAAGATATGAAATTTGCCTTTATCTGAACTGAGTCTAGAAAAATAGTGATAAATATATGTTTTCTTTGGAATTATTTTTGCCAGTAGAATACATAAATCCCTTTGGTCCCAACACTTGGCCAGATAAGTAGCAAAACCAAGGTGATACTTTATCATCAGAATATTCTCAGGAGCCTATTTGACAAAAAATAATCATCAGAAGGTTATTCCCTTTTGCTCCTCTAAATACAGGCAAAGACATAATAAAGGATTATTACAAATAATATCAAGCACAAAAAAAAGTGTTGAGAAAAAAGAGAATGGCATTTGTTACAGTGATTTTATTGAATGGCCAACTTTTCCAACCTTTTATTATTATTATTAACTTTTTAAAGTAAGACTTTATTTTTTAGAGCAGTTTTAGGTTCACAGCAAAATGAGGGGGTGGGGTACAGAGATTTCCCATATACTCTCTGCCCCTACCTATGCGTAGCCTCCGTAATGAACATCCTCCACCAGCCAGGTACATTTGTTACAACTGATGAGCCTACAATAACACATTATCACCCAAAGTCCGTAGTTTACATTTAGATTCACCTTGGTGTTTGTATATCCTATGGGTTTGGACAAATGTACAATGAGATGTACCCATTATGGTATCACACAAACATTTCCACTGCCCTAAAAATCCCCTGTGTTCTGCCTATTCAATCCTATTTTCTATCCCCAGCCCCCGGCAACCACTGATCTTTTTACTCTGTCCATGGTTTTGTCTTTTTCAGAATGTCATATAGTACGGCGCCTGTTGAGCCTGGCTTCTTTCACTGAGTACTGTGTCTTTAAGATTCCTTCGCATCTGTTTGTAGCTTGATGACTCATTTCTTTTTAATACTGAATAGCAGTCAATTGTCTGGTGTTTATCCATTCATCTATTGAAGGACATCTTGGTTGCTTTCAAGTTTTAGCAATTATGAATAAAGCTACAATAAACATTCGTGTGCAGGTTTTTGTGTGGACTTTAGTTTTCAACTCCTTTGGGTAAATACCAAGGAGGAAGATTGCTGGATCATATATTAAGAGTATGTTTAGTTTTGTGAAATAACTTCCAAACTGTCTTCCACCGTTGGCTGTACCATTTTGCATTCCCACCAGCAATAAATGAGAGCTCCTGTTGCTCAACATCGTCTTCAGCGTTTGGTGTTGTCAGTGTTTTATATTTTGGCCACTCTAACAGGGGCGTAGTGACGTCTCACTGTTGTTTCAATTTACATTTCCCTGATGATGAATGATGTGCAGCATGTTTTCACGTCCTTATTTGCCATCTGTACATCTTCGTTGGTGAGATATCTGTGAAGGTCTTTGGCCCGTTTTTTAATTGGATTATTTGTTTTCTTATTGTTGAGTTTTAAGAGTTCTTTGTGTATTTCAGGTAATAATAGTCTTTTATCAGACGTGGCTTTCACAAATATTTTCTCCCACTTTGTGGCTTGTCTTCTCATTCTCTCAATATCGTCATTCACAGAGCACAAGTTTTTCATTTTAATGAAGTCCAGCATACCAGTCATTTCTTTTGAGGATCATGCCCCTGTTGTTGTATGTAAATGTTGTGATCACACCCAAAGTCATCTGGGTTTCTACTACATTTCTTCTAGGAGTGCTACAGTTTTTTTTTTTTTTCACATTTAGGTCTATGATTTATTCTGAGTTCATTTTTGTGACGGATGTAAGGTCTATGTCTAGGTCTTTTTTTTGCATGTGGATGTCCAGTGGTTCCAGCACCATTGGTTGAAACCATCCTTGTTTTTAAACAATGTGTGTCAGCACTTTGGCAGATGTGGCGTTTGACAGGTCAGAAGGATCCCCACATATAGAAAAGCATTGAGTTCCGGGGGGGTGGGGGAAGAAGAGCAAATACATAGCAGGAAAAAACTGAGAGGAGGTAGGAAACAAAATTTGTCTGCAGGACCCGGAGCAAGACGTCAGACTGAGAGAATGGACCCAAGCTTAAGAGATAAACAATTATTCCGATTCTCATTCTAATCAAAGCCAGTTTGCTCCTAAATTAGAGACTGAATCATTCAGCTACAAATTAAGTTCTGAGAGAATTCACTTACTTTTGGTTTTGAACGCGAGTACTCTTCAGTGAAAAAAGAAAAATATAACAACTTTAGTTCCCCTGGAAATGTAATTGGCATGAAACTGCTGGGGAAAAAAATCGTATCTGATACATATGGGCAAAGGATGAGGTATGACATTAAAAAGTGCACCCCAAACCTGCACATTGAGCCTCAAAACATTTTAGGGTCCAATTTTTTAGATTTGTTTTTCCAGCTGAAGAAAACCATTCCTGGACTGTTTAGAGTGACCTCAAATAGAAAGTGACGGTTAATGAGGTCACCTTACAAGGTGCTTACTAGTTACGTCATTCATGATTAATTTATTTCAGGTGTTATTCACTGATTTATAATTGATTCATAATTTATTCAGTATTCATTTCATTTATGTATTTATTTCAAAGGAGAGAAAAGGTGGAGACTGAGGAATGAAAGCTGAGCTAGTCGATTAAGTCATTGGGATCATTTCAGACACATTACCCCCAAGCCTCTGTGAGTCACCCAGGGCATTCCAGCCCTCAACAATAGATTATTGTAGTTTTTTTGGCTCACAGCCACAGTGTCACAGTGGCACTCTCCCAGGTCCATCTGTGTTTTAAAAATATTACAGTAACAACAACAATAATAATAACTGTAATTGTTGGAGTATTGAGAAAAGGCTGCATTAAAGAGGCAATGTTGCATTAGTCAGTCCAGCAGAATAAATGATAACCTGGCCTTTGATTAAATGAATCTTTATTAGGTGACAAAGATTAGGCCCATCTGTGCATAATCTTTCTTGCTTTGGGCCAAGCCCTCTGTCTGTGCACTGAGGAAAGAGAAATGGCACGCCTAGGTCAGGGGGACAATAGTCTCCTTTGTCTCTCTCTGTTCTACGGAGAATTTTTTTAATGCTTTTTTTTGAAGCCCCACAGAGAATCATTTTTAGCTTTTAAATCAAATTAACCCCTTTTCCCACTAAACAGCCCTAAATAGTAGTCTGGAGAGGAAGAGAAAAAAAGATAGTTCTTCTCAACTTGCAAGTATTTACATAGAAATTGCAGGAGATGGGACTGATGCCTCCAGAGTCTTGCAACAGAGTGCTTGCTCTTCCTGGGCCGGCAATTATAAGCAAGCAAACTGTACTCACTCAGCAGCCTGTTGGCCGGGTCCCTGCTATCTGTTGATATTTCTGGCCACACCGCAATTTTTTTCCCTCCGTCCACTCCAGTGTCTTTGCAAACCCACCTCTGGGCAATTAGAGACGAAATACCGCCCTTGTACCCGACTCCTACGTGTATGCAGTTACCAGCTTTTTATCACCAACGCCTTCTCCACAGATGCCTATCCTGTTTCTATTTAGATTCACGAACATCTGTTACACAGGAGATGGGTTAGCTACCAAACACTACTGTTAGATTTCTCGCCAGCAAGTCTCATGCCTTCATGTGGTTTCTGTTTTCTTCTTTAAACAGTTAATTATGTTTTATGCTTTCTTCTATAAAAGCTAAATTTAGCTAAGTTTTACACTAATTTAAAACATTTTCCGGAAATGACAGAGTGCTATTGTTAAAAAAAAAAAAAACAGAGAGGCTGAATTCTCAATGGTTATCACAAATGAATTGAGGGGGGGAAATGAACACGTCAGCTTGTGTCTGTAAGTCTCAGATTTTATTTGATGTATGTGGACAAACAGTGTTCGGATTGTAAATCAATCCACAGCCGGTGCTCACGTATGCATTTGGATACAGGATGGGGCTTCTGGAAGGGAAGCCTCCTGGCTTTTCTCCCCCTCCTGTTAGTCTCCTCTAAGTGTGGACCGAGAGTAAGCTGAATTCTGTGTATCGCTGGCTGGAGCTGAGTAGAGCTATGTGTGCTGTGTAAACATTGGCAAACACACTTCTGTGTACACCAACTGCATCAGCCTGCTTTGCTGTTTATAGGGGTATCTGTTATGTTTGCTTTCTGACTTTTATTCAAAACATTAATGTGAGAGAGACAGCTTCTAGCTGTACTGGGCATCTTGTAGCCCAGTGTTTCTCAACTGGGGTGATATCGCCCAGCAGAGAACACCTGGCAACATCTGGAGATGTTTTTGGTCATTATATCATTGGTCGGGGGTGCTCCTGGCATCTGGTAGACAGAGGCCAGGGATGCTGCTCTACATCCTGCATCGCACAGGGCGGCTCTCCACAGCAAAGAGTTATCCATCCTGAAGTGTCAGTAGTTCCAAAGTTAAGAAACCTTACCTTAGCCAGCTTACCAAATGCTTCAAACTTGCTCACTGAGGGATTAGTTCAACTTGATGATCATCATTAGTACCTATCTTATTATTCCTGCCAGTAAAAAATCTCCGAATCCAGAGCACTGTTGCAAATGCTCAAAGGCACATTTACCCACTATTTTATGTATCTTCCCTAAACTTCCACAACATGTACGTTTGTGAAGATATTGTCTGAGTAGCAAATGTGGAACTAAGAAACTATGCACTTACCTCAAGGTCCTGTAATGTTGAATATAGGAGTTGGGTTTAAGTCCCAGATTTAAGTCCAACTCCATCCTAATTAGAATTCACCCCTGATGGGACTCTGCAAAGGGAAACTGTGGTGTAGCAGGAGAGCCCACAGCGGGGGGGGGGGGGGCATTTCTGGGTTCTCTTTCTGTTTCTCAAAAGCCATCAACTAGAATCAGTGAACATATGAGGAACAGATTATTTTAATTATAGAAGTATATTTTGGTTTCCTCTCTAATCCTTTTTATTAATTTCCCTCTTAAAAATGTCATTGGGTTAAGAATTCATTAGGTGTAAAAAGATCATATTTTAAATCATCAAATGTTGAATGAAGACAAAATCAAACTGGAAAAAAAAAAGGTACTGAAGGAAAGAGAGAGAGAGAAAATGAATAAAGAAAAATCAGAAAGAAAAAAAAAGAAAGAGGGGGAAATGAAAGGAGATGACTGCTATTTCCGGGTGGGCGGTGGAAAGTCTTGACTGGTGAGATCTCTGTGGAACCCCGGGGTCATGTGCCCATTCTTCATCATGGCTCCCACCCTTGTCTTCACCCTCCTTCCCTGATTCACACCCACACAGCCTCCTTCCGGAAGTCCATCACACCCTCCTCTGTCGCAGCTGCACCTGCAGAGCCAACAGCCACAAAGATGGCCCTGCACCCTCCATTTCTGCTTCTCAAACTTGGCTTCCATGTGCCCTAATGCACCAGCACCTGAGTTAGCCCATGATTCACATCTTAACTCTTCAGTGATTCCAAGGCCAAGCTTTCCAACATCTGACAAGATAAAGCAAGCTGGACTAGCATACATGTAGCAAGTTGGGACAACATGAAGGTCAAGGCCAGGCTGAACTGGTAGATTCTCGCTCCCTTGGGTAAGCTCCCTTTGGCAGTGTATTGCATGCCCAGGCAAACCAAAGATGAGGGCAAGACACAGGAACTTTTTCTTTAAAAAGGAACATAGGTCTTGAACACTTTCTACTTTCACCTCCATATACGCTGAACATAGTAAGGCAATGGAATTTGCTTCCTTTTCTGGTAATAAATCTTAATGACTCCAACTTGCTAGGAGTCATTTTTTTAAAAGCATATCAAAATTTGGTAAAGGATGGATAACACTCATAAAAATGTCACACATCAGGTTTATTATTAGTGACTGCAAGTGTTAGAGTCAATGAAAACATAAGTGTCAGCAGTATCAGAGCACTGGGTGTACTCTGACCTAGTTACGTGCGTATTTCAAAACACTGATTCCTACCTGCAGGGCTATTTGTGGCATGTAACAAGCAGACATCTCACGGCACCTATGCACTGGGAGGTCTGTAGAAGGCAAGTGGCCTGTAGGTTGGTGAAGAGGTGTTTAGCTCTAAACAATTTCACCATCAAGATGGCCCCAACCAACAATCTCCCAAGATAAAACAGTTAATGTCTTGTGCATACACCTTTCCAATCCCTGCTTAAAGCCAGCAGCTTTGCTTGAATACATATCACAAGTGCACCTATATTTGTCCCACATTTTCTTGCACAAATTATCTTAGACCGCATCACATATGTGTGATCATTATGCCCACAGATGCCTGTGTACCCATGAGAAAACTAGGAGTAGAAAGTGAGAATATAAAAGAGGGTGCAGGTGCAATCAGGGCACAGATGGGGATGGAGAACAGGAAAGAGTGGTGAACTGGGCAGAGAAGCAGGGATGAGGCCAGTTGGTGAGTAAGCAGGAAAGGATAGAAAATGGGGGGGGGGGTGGTGATGCAAGGTCCACTGGACATGATCGGTTAACATGAAATCAAAAGCTAAGAATGAGCATTTTCTAGAATATATCATCTGGTAGTGAGAGGCAGTGGGGGAAAATGGAACAAGAGTAAAATTTGGAGGGAGAGAGACTCAGGTCTAAATCTCAGCTCTGCTTCTTGAGTTAGTAATGATCTATGTGGACTTTGGTGGTTGGTTTAACCTCTCCAAGGCTTAGTCCCTGCTTCTGCAGAATGGGGAACTCAACTCTCCCCAGTATTAGGGCATTGTGAAACTTTCATGGCACATTCTATCACAGTAATATGTAATTGAGTCCTCAATAAATGGTCATTGTGTTAAATGGGTAAAGACCTCTGGCATGGTTTCCTGAAGGAGCATCTTGGCCCAGCTGTAGGGAAAGTCATGTGTTGAGGGTAGTTTTTTAGAAGGAGGGACCTACGATCTTTCAATGGTATTGTGGTTAGAGAGTCCTGGGGAACTAATCCGGCCCGGGGACATCTTTTCCACAGAGGCTCTACCAACACTGAAAACTTAGAATGTCTAAAATAAAAATTGTCCTCTTTTCCTCAAAACTAGCTCCTCCCTGTGACCTTCATTCACTTCCTCATTCATTCTGTCACATATATATTATTCATTAAGCATTTTTATGATGTCTGTGGTATACAAGGCATTCTATTTGGGAACAGATAAAAAGAACAAAACTCTATAAATCAATCATCTGAAAAGGAAATCCCATGGGTATCATTGGCACCTGGGTGGTTCTCATGCTTCTTACATCTGCCCTTTTCTTGTGTCTTTTTATTTGGACTCCTCGTCCATTGGTTACCCTGTCCCACTTTGATTCCTCTTACAGATCTGCCAAGTTGGTTTCCTAAAAGCTTAAATCTGATCATATTTCTATCATGTTCAAGACTCTTCCCATGACTCTCCTCTGCCTCGGGAATGAAGTACAAATTTCAACATGAACCTTATCTTCCTATACTGCCTTATCTCTCACCATCTTCTCCAAGTGTCTAATTCCTTAATCCAGAGATTGGAAACATCTGGCATGTATATGGCCACAGCTTTCCCCCTCGCCTATTGCAGACATCAATAGTTGATCACAGCACTCCCTCCTCCTATGCCTGATCAGTCATGGTCTCAGAATCCTTCAGCCAGTAGCAATCAATCAGAGTTGGGACTCCAGACGATCCTTATTCAGCCATCCTTCCTCTAGTCTTCTTGTCAGAAAAGAAGAAGCAGACTCTAACTTGGGTTCTGACTCTTTGATTGCTACTGTTAGTTGTTTTAAAAAAGACATGTTGATTAACCTGTTTTCAAATGTAAATAATCCCTAGCAAACAAAGGTTCTACCTTCCAGACACTTAGAAAAATAATAATATTATTGGAGGCATTTTAAAAGAGTGAGTCACCTCTAGGGCATAGGTGTTTAAGAACAACTATCCCAAACCACTTCAAAATTCCTTTTATACATTCATCAGGATTCTGGGCTCCAAGCATCACACAGAAAACCTCAGAGCTAAACTAGACACCCCTCCTACTAGACAACAAAACCCACCTGGCCCCAACCCAAGAGACAAGCGAGTGACGGATGAAGCTTCTCTTCCCAATTCCCAGCCAGCTTTGTTCACTGCCGCTGGGACTTCCTGGTGAGCTCGGAGGTTAGTAAATCAGAATCACCTGGCAGATCCAGCCATGAAAGTTCCTGGGAGAAAAACTGTCATCTTCTTTCTAAAACTCAAGAAAGGAATGGTTATGACTTTAGAATTGAGTAACTACCTCTAGATATGGGGCATTGTCTGTCTTTAAAGAACAAAGGACTGCGCCTTATACTTCTTTGCATCTGCTACAGTCTACATAGGAATACTCAAATATTAGACGTTTTCCAAGACGATAGTTCAAAGAATACATAGATAGCACCACTCAGAGCTCTAAACATCCATTGTGAGGAGTCTCCCACATATGTGCTTGTGTGTGTGTGTGTGTCTGTGTGTGTGTGTGTGTTTGGTGAAGGACATAAAATAGGACAGCAGAAAAGTGACTTGAGTAAAAATTATTAAAGTTAGACCCTTCTGAGGGGTCTCAAGGTGGTTCTTAGTTTTCTCTCTTGAAGAACCAATGTTTCTGCTCATGCCACTTGCTTTTCTTAGATGAACCATATATTGAGTATCTTTAAAATTGTCCTCATCGGTATTTTATCAAAAGAAGCACCAGTCTCTCCCTTGGTGGTCATGCTGCTCAGCTGAAATGTCTTTCCAGAGAAGGGTTGATCTGGGTGCCTTGGGAGACACGAAGCTCAGTGCTCAGCCCCATAAAAAGTCAAAACTTCGAACATCTGCCTTCGATAAAAGCAGAGTGGTCAACACCCCCCTGGCTGCCCTCCTTCTCTGCCATCTCTCATCCCCCTCCCAACAAAAAACATTTCCAGAAATAAGTCTATTTCTATTAGTTTAAGTGGAGCCAAATGATCAAAACTATGCTATTTCCAAGAAGACTGCTGGATCCCACCTTGTGTCATTCTACAGTGTTGCTATAAGAATGTTTGATAATCAAACCCCTAAATAAAAACATGATGATGAATTCAGGAGCTGGTTGAAAACTCTAACTTATAGATCTGATTTTTCCAAATAAGGATGGCATTTAATAATTTATATTACTAAGCTTGAGAGGATATCTGCCTCTAAACTTCTGTTTTTTGATGGCAATTTCCTTAGTGGACGAAAGAATTAAACATTCCTCATCCACGTGCCTAGATGCTTCCTCACAGATTTAAGGATTTGGGGCAGAGAACAGACCACTCTAAAGAGGATTTTATTCACAAAGTGAAACTCCAAAGAGATCTAAAGAAATAAACTTGCAAGGCTGTAGGAACCTTTCTGAGCCCAGAACCCATCAGTGCATTCTGGTAGGACCTCCACTTCTGAGGGGCTTGGCAACCACAACCATGGTTCAAGAAAGACATGCCTGTACATCCATCTCCTAAGAAAGATGGACTTTTGGTCAGAAATGTTCAAGTTATTTTAATTAGCCATCTAACTATAATTTGACCCTTTCAGAGATGGGTATCAAGATAGAAAAATTATGACAATGCACAAGAATATTTTACTTAAAATTCTATTGACAGGGTGGTCATGCAGTCTTCATTCAGATTGAAGAACTAGACATAAATCTAAAACTCTAGACTCGAGAGTAACACTGCCCAGTGGAACATTTTGCAAGGATGGGCAAGTTCTATAATGTACACTGTCCCTCATGGTAGCCACGAACCACGTGTGGCTAATGACCACTTGAAAATTGGCTATTGCAACTGAGAAATTCATTTCAAATGACTTTCATTTAAGTATAAATTACTACATGAGACTACTAACTACTTCTGGATAGTGTAGGTCTACAGTTAGTAAATAGTTCTCAAACTGGTCTGTTTATTGGAATCACTTGGCGAGTTTTTCAGAAATACCAGTGACTAGGTCCCACCCCAAGGGATTCTTATTTGATTTTGTTTGGGAAGTAGCCTTGGCTTTATGACTCTTAGAAAGCTCTCCAGATAGTTATTAATGCCTGGGAAAAGATGAGGATAACTGTTCTGGAAGAGACATGGCCAGAGCTAGCAGACTAGATAATCCATTAACTGGATGGATTCAACCCCCTGACTATCTTCAGTGCAACAAGCAGTTCAATTGTGTCCCCAGAGCAAACTCTTTTCAGACAACATGGCTCAAGTATCTGCTATACGGCAGGCACTGTGTTTAACCCACTCTAACATCACCCTTAACAGGCTCTAAAATACCCAGTGTATGACACCACAAAAAAAGCGTGCAAATTACTGTCGGCGCCAAAAATAAGTGGCAAAATCAATGCAAGAGAAACTTACTGAATTCAGAGTCCAAATATAAAAGCAAGTCAGCTATAGTCAAAGGAAAAGCCTTACGAGAAATGAGTTGCCCCATCCACCCAACGTACACAAGAGAAGAGGAACCACTGACTTCTACCCTAAACAATGCATCATCTCTGGAAAAGGAATTGCCTCATGGGTAATAGTCAGCAAATGGAAAACCAATTAACAATTGAGTGTCAGGTTACCCTACAATTTCTACCCAAAGAAACCACACACATGGCTTGGTGTCTGGTGTCCTATGTCACAGAGGCGTGTGGCAAGCGAAAGGAAAGCTTAAGGCCAGGGCCTGTTTTTATGAATTCTTTAGTGATGCTTCCCCATCCTGAAGTTCTTTCCCTGGGTCGACATCCTGTAAACTCCATTCTTTAATGAGCTGGTTTTCTTCATGAATTTTCTCCCTGCTCTTATAAAGTTGGAGTCCGGTTTTCTGAAATGCTTGAATTCACTCTTTTTTTGTCCACTCCTGGCTGAGCAGACAACTGGTGCCTCAGCGCTAAGCACCTCATTCCAACAGTTCATCCCACGACAGCACTTGAGCCAAAGGGAAAGTCCAGGACGTCTGGAGATAAAGATGGGAGGCAGGGAGAGGGGGAGATGACGCTCTTCTGTAATCCTGAAAAGCAAAAATTAGGGTACACTGTGCACACAGTTGTTAACAGAGGTTGCCTCTAGAGTTCATTTCTGTTACTCTAGAGGTAACTTCTACACTGCCGGGCCAACCCGTACAGACTGTACCTGCGTCTCTCACTATCCCTGTGGTTTTCTGCTGCATGGCTTTGATTTTCCTACGCAAAGTGCCCATGTCTTCAGAGAACATCAGTTTTATCTGTCTGCCCAACAGTAAAAGCGAAAGGCTCCATATGAGGAATGCTAAACATCTACCTGGTTCTTCCTCTGCTTAGGGCAGAAATCCCCTATTAAATCTTCAGTTCTTACTGCATTATATCAAATCCCTCTTGGAGCGACTGTTCCACATACCTTAACCTGATCTGCTCAAAACGTTTGTTCCAAAGCCTGCTTTATGAGAAGCCCCAAAGAGCTTTAGAAAAACCCAAGTCTGTGTTTGCTGTGGATCAAAATGCTGACAGATTTAATCAGTCAAGAATAAATATGTGCTGTCTTTTCATATTAGGCACATGAGACATTTGCCTTTTTTTTTTTTAAAAAGTACCTTTTATTATGAAAGAAATACATGTTCATTAAAAAACCAACAAACTAGAAAATCACTCAGAGTTTCACCCTCTAGAGATAACTTCTGTTAATAATTGTGTGCAAGGTCTACCCTTACTTTTGCTTTTCATGACCACGGAAGAGGGTAAGTTTACGGGGAGGAGCCCAGCTCTTCCAGGGAAAAATGAGATGCAGGGAAAGCCAGCTACAGCGCTGGCGTGTGGGGAACACAGTTGACTCTACACTTTTCCGACCATTATAAACCCCATCCCCACTCCAAACGCTTACTGTACCATTGGTCAAAAAAGGTCATCTTTCTGAGCTGTGCTGTCATGATGCTAAAATATCCCATCTATTTTCAGCCTCCAAGGAACTTACAGTCTAGTTGGATATATTAGTTTCCTGGGCTACCTTAACAAAGTACCATGAACAGCATGTCTTAAAATAACAGAAATTTACTGTCTCACGGTTCAAGTGGCCAGAAGTCCAAAATCAAGGTGTCAGCAGGGCCACACTTCCTCGGAAACCTGCAGGGGAGAACCCTTCCACGCTTCTTCCCAGCTTCTGGTGGCGACCAGCAATTCTTGACGTTCCTTGGCTTCCGGCTCTGATCTCTGCCTCTGACATCATGCAGCGTCTTGTATGTCTGCGTCTTCCTATGGCATCTCCTCTTCTTACGAGGACACTAGTCATATTGAACTAGGGCCCATACTAACGACCTACTTCTTAACTTCATTATAGGCGCAATAATCTATTTCCAAAAAAAAAAGGTCACATTCACAGGAATACTGGGGGTTAGAACATCAACATATTCAATCCATAGCACCGAGGAAGCAAAAAACTCACATGATCCAGTTAGAGAACAATACAAGATCAGGATGATTAACTTTTCAGGTATATGACTCAAACCGCCAGTGCTAATGGAAATTCACAGAATTATTCCAGAAGGATGAGACAGTTTAGAAAGAGTTTATGGATTTTATTGCACTCAGGTGGATCTTGGTGGGAAAGGTGGATGGAGGAAGAAGTGGACATTCCTGGGAAAGAAACAAAATTTAAAGTTTTTAGCACAATAAATGAGGTACTTCTCCAACTGGCTCTTGCCCTCCTCTTTGGTCTCAGGACCCAGGAGACTTGCTCGGCAATGCTAAACCACACGGGAGCCCCTCAGACACCTTCTTTTGGACCACTGCCCCTGTTCACAGGTTGCTTATTTTAGCTAGAATATCTCTTCGTCAGTTTCCACCATCACCACTACCCACAATCAGTTTCCTATTCATCCTCCCACAAGCTCGACCATGACATCATAACACTAGGCATCCTGGACCCCTGGAGAGCAGTCACCACCCACTCTGTGCTACCTTGTAGATATTGACTAATAGCCCGGTGGCCTTAAGGACAGGAACTGTGTCCCTCTCGTCTCTATCCCCAGCACTTAGCACAGAGCCGGCACTGCCAATAGTCATCAAAGGTTTACTGAAATTTAGTTGAACTGAATTGTTTGTGGACAGAAAATGATGGGATGAGGCTAATTTCAGCCTAGCAAAGGGCTAAGGCCTGTAGATGGGCTGATGACTGAGCTGTTGTGAAGTGAGTCATCACAAAGGAAGGGGCCAAACACACCATGGGGAGGAGGATGGGTTCCCTGTGTGAGTGAAGGCCCTGACTTGTGAAATGGCCTGACGTGCTGGGAAAACACAAAAGAGTCAATACAATCAGAGCATTAGATTTAAGAGGAGGAAGGCAGGAGACATGGACAGAGGCCCACTGAGCAGAGCCTCAGATGGTGGCGACTATAGACAGTTTTCCAGAAGGGAAATGCGTTTCTGTGTTCCAATTTGAATATAAAAGACATGGTTCAACAGCAGCATGGAACGTAGAAAGCTGGGGTCAAGGCCTGATGTAGGGAATATCCTAAGCAAACTCTAGAGATACGTGGGCAGGGGAAGGAATGTGGCGGGCAGGAAGGAGGAAACGAAATGAACCAACCATGAGGAGGTGACACTGACAGGACTGCGGTGTTGGGAACGAAAGAGTTGAGATTTCTCCCTTGAATGACGGGTGACAGAACTGCAGTTCACAGAAATGGGGGCTGTGGGCGGCACAGTGGGTATGGGGGATGGCCATGAGCTCCGTTCTGCACGTGAGTACTCTGAATTCCCATGAGGCTTCTAGGTTTTATAAAGTGAACAATTAGGTGGGAGGGGGTTGGAGTTTTTCGTGTGTGTTTTTTTAGTAACGATTTTAATTAGAATTGTGTTTGAGATCACGTTCTGACTCTTTAGAAATGTGCCACAGGTTTCCATGATATCAGGACTTGAAAATAAACACAACCACCATTTGGGGCAAACAGGACCCAGCTCAGCACCACTTAGTTTCTTCATGAGTCCAGCTGTGAACTGGAAAGAAATGGAAACCAGCAAGCTATCAGACAGGGACAGCCTGCCTCTTAAAGACAGCAATTTAAATATAGGTATTCCTTCTTTGCTGCTGCACTGGATGGAAGGGAATCAACAGCCCCTGGGTGTGGATCTTCACTTTACTTTCTGGGCACCCTGAGCTGTACGGCCACCTGTCCTAATGGCCAGGGGTCTGTGGTCTCAGGGAGGGTGTTTCCAGAACCTCAGTGCATCCTGCTAGGGAGAGAACGTTGACCTTTAGAATTGGACACATGAGCAGGACATTGGCGATGACCATCTGCAATGTTCTGGACCTCTGTGTACTTTAAATCCTGGCCCTGCCCATTCCTAGCTGTGTTACCAGAAACAAGTTGCTTATCTTCCCTGGGATCTATTTTCTTGTATAAAATAGAAAGATCTTAGAACCTACATTTAAGGGTGGCTGTGAAGAGTTCGAATGCTAATACATAAGAAGGATTGAGAATAGTTCCTGGCTTAGAACAAGCAGTCAATCAATGGTGGATACAGATTTATTCAGTAAAAATTATTTTGATGTTTTCCATCTATTTATACCAGAAGCTTCCAAGCAGCAGAGACCCAGACTGGGCAGAAAATGTCCTGTGGTTTCCTACTGTCTGATTTCTCCAGATGCCACAGGTGCCATCCTACTCAGGACTCTGAGGGAGAGATGTGGAGACAAAGGGCTCCTCTCCGAGCCTAAACACTGAGGGTACCAGCAGACAATTGCTTTTTAATTTACTTGGAAAGGATGCTTTTTTCGTTCTCTAATTCCTCCATGCTCCTTCATTAGTCCATGCATCCAGCTCACTGTTTCCTCTTCCTGGGATGCCCTTCACCCTCCTCGCCCCGCCCACGTTACAGAGTCACTTCCTGTATGGAAGACCTTATAGCAGAGTGGTTTAGAGCTATAAAGGGCTGTGCTTCTTACTAGGTGTGTGACCTTGGGCCAGTTACTTAATCTTTCTAAGCCTGGATCCTTTATCTGTAATATAGGAGCAATAAAGCACCCACCTCATAAAACTATTGAGAGAATTGCACCAAACAATACTTGCCAAGTACCTGGCCCAGGGACAGCACATCTCATGGGCTCCTCCTTTAGATCTAGTATCACAACCACTCACAACCTCCCCTGACCATCAAGGGCGAACAGAGCACAATTGCACTCCCCTCCTTTCTAGCCAGTGCACACCTTGCTGAAGACACACAGAGCACCAGCCTAACCCCTCACTTACAGATCTGTCTTCTTTAAAAGCAGGAACCGGACATAGAGAACAAACTATGGTTACCAAAGGGGAAAGGGCGGAAAGGGATAAATTAGGGGTTGGGGATTAACAGATATACCTTATTGTATATAAAATAGATAAACAACAGGGACCTACTGTATAGCACAGGGAACTATATTCAATTTATTGTAATAATATATAATGGAAAAGAATCTGGAAAGAAAATATACATATGTATGTATATGTATAACTGAATCACTTTGCTGTACACCTGAAACTAATATTGTAAATCAACTAAGCTTCAATAAAAATTAAAAAAATAAAAGCAGGAACCACTCCCATTACCTATTGGAATTCCCAAGTTCTCGCATAGTGCTTATACACAGCAGGCATTTGCCCAACAAATGAATCAGTCTATCTAAAGGGTAAAAAGTATTCAAGAAAAAATAAGTTGAACTTTTTTCAGTCACAGATGGACCAAAAAAGGTCAACTTAATTTTTCGAAAGGGTGTGGTCATAGTTGAGTCTGTCACCTTTTTAAAAATCTGTCAAGAGAGTGAAAAAGAATATTACATGTCTACACTCATATTCATAGCGACATTAGTCACAATAGCCAAGAGGTGGAAGGAACCCAAGTGTTCATCGACCACTGAATAGGTAAACAAAATGCGGTCTAACCATACAATATATTATTCAGCCTTAAAAGGGAAAGACATTCTGACTCATGCTAAGACGTGGATGAACTTTAAAGGCATTATGCTAGGGGAAATAAGCTCGTCACAAAAGGACAAATGTTGTAGCACCCCACTTATATGAGGTACCTAGAGTAGTCAAATTCGTAGAGACATAACCCAGAATGGTGGTTGCCAGGGGCTGGGAGGATGGAGGGGTGGAAAGTTAGGGTTTAATGGGTACAGAGTTTCAATCTGGGAAGACAAAAAATTTCTAGAGATGGAGGCTACACAACAGCGTGACCGTACTTAATCCCACAGAATTGAACACTTAAAATGGTTGAAATGGTAAATTGCACGTTATGTATAGTTTACCACAATTTAAAAAGGGAAAAGAATGTTTAAGTAGCTCCTGGTATTTACACAAAAGGCTTCCTTACCGTGTGTGTGATTTGCCCGTGTGGACACGTCTGTAACTGCACCAACCCAGCCCAGCATCACAGAGGGATTAGGGACAGCCTCAGAACCCAGGGTTTTAATTGTAGGTTTAGGTGAGGAACTAGATAGTGTCTTCACTCTGCAAAGAGTTAAGACCTTCTCCAGAGGTTCACTTCGAAAGATGTTTTCCAGTGTCCCCAGGAATGGAACTGTGTGTGACATCAATCAGAAACAAAGGAGGGAATGCTCATGTAGATTTTTCACTGACTGTTCTGTTTGGTCTGAAATTGGAAAATGTCTTGGTGTGTTTCTGTTTGGGGAGTTATCGTCTTGTAGGTGATACCAGGAGCCTTCTGTGTTTTCATTCTTGCTTCAACTTTTTGGACAGAAACGAGACAGTCACCATTCATGACGCCTTGGCCATAAGTTGCTTTGGGAGGAGGGAAGTGAAGCCTGGTATCTTAGGGAAGACTTTGGTTGTGGAATTAGAAAATGGGTCATTTTCTGGAAAAGTAACAGACAGTTATGGAAGGGTTGGGGGTGAGGCCATAAAATGTGCTGAGATGCTAAAAAAAGAGATGTAAAAAAGATTGGGAGGAAGTAGCTGGCAATCTCCCAAACTGGCCCAATAGCGTGAAGCCAAGGATGGAAAAGTGAAGAGCATTTTTGACTTTGAAGGTGGTCATTTGCTTGGTCCACGTGTCAAACACGGGACTTGAATCCATTCAGATGTCTCCATCTGAATCTAGAAGTTCAGCTTCCCATGAGAAGAAGTATTTGCTGTTTCATTCAGGGTCCTCATCCAGGTTCCAAAAACAGTGCCTGGCCAGGAGCACCGGCTCTTCACGATGTGTTGGATGAATGAATGCTTAAATCTAATTCTCACGTATGTTTCAAAAATATAGCCCTAATACAGACCAGGATGTGACCGTTGTCTTTACAATTTGATTCACTTCTAAAAACGTTCACCTGAAACAGTCTTTCCTAAACGTCTACAAAGCTTGTTTAGGGAAAAAACCTCAATCTAATAATATTCAATTATTAAGTGTCAGTTTCCAAAATATCTTCCACTTCCTGGATCTAATTTTGTTTCAGTTCTATAAGGAGATCACCCTGAGGAAGACAGAAGTATTTTTATCTCCATGCTAAGTTGGTCAATCGTTACTTTCCCCAGAAGCGTCAGGCTCTGCTGGGCACCTGCAGATACAGGGTGGAGAGCAAGCCCCACAGGGCTGAGGGCAGCCCACCAGACCCACTGAAGCAAAGGACAGGTCAGGCGGCCGGTGAAACCATGTACAGAGGGGTTGGGGGGGGGGCTCCTTACAAAACTGGTCAAATAGTGTAGTAGATCAGTAGATCAAGAATTCAAAAGAACTGGGGAGGTCCCTTCTCTGGTTTCCAGCAAAAGGGTGCAGATGTTAAATCCAGTCATAAATGAGTTTAGCTGGCTGAGTTCTCACCAGTTACTAGATCAGAGTTTCCTTCTCTCAGAAGCCTCTTCTCTCCGTGGTCATCACTTTTCAAAAACTGTACTTGCAAATCCATGTCAAATTTGGAATCAAATACAGGCAGTTTAGGACACTGAGTAACAGCATGTGCTCTGAAGCCACAGTGTCTAGGTTCAAATCCCAGCTCTGCTAGCTGTGACCTTAGGCAAGTTACTCAGTAGCTCTGTGCCTCAGTTTCCTCATAAATATACAGATGACAGCAATAATACCTACCTCATAGCACTGACGTGAAAGCAACTGATGTATTAGTTTAGTGAATTAGTATATCGCAACAGCATCTGGCATATATTAAATATTACAGTATATCTCAAAATACTTCTTATTTTACATGTATTTTTATGCATTTTATTTTATGTAATTTATTACATTTGTGAAAAATTTATAGTACTGCCCTCTTGATTATAAAGCCATGATATTTCTTCCCCAAAAAGAATAAAATCAAGGCATCCATAAGAGAGCCTTTTATATTATATTAAAAAAGCAAAAAATTTAAAAATAATCTGATAAACATAGATCTTTCCACGTATCCCTGGCAGCTGGGAATAACCACGTCACTGAGTGGAAATGTTAATCTGGCAATCCTGGTGATCGGACAGACTTTTTCAACTCAGAGGCCAGAGGACAAGTTGTCTTAGACCTATGTCAGGAAATGTCCCCAAGAGGTTTTCAAGGTGAAAGGTCAGCATCCCATCTCCCGTATTTTCCATCTCCTGGGCATCCACAAGGGAAACACTCAGATTATTGACTATGATTCTCAGATCAGCCTGATCTTGCATAGCATCGTAACTTGGGCAAAGGCCAAGAACTTATAACCATCTCATGTTCTTCTGTTTATGGTCTGGGGTCCTGTTGAGCCATCTTACAAATCAATTCCAAGTTCTAGTGGTGGTAATTGACTTGTCTTTTGTAGCTGCCAAGCTCCCCATTCATTTCAGCACTTTCACGAGGGCTTAAACAGACCAGATTGTCTCTCTCATTTCTTTGGTCTGCCTACCTTTTTATCTATCTGTCTTCTTTGAGGTATTTCTGGAAAGAAAGAAATATCGGGGATGCCATTATTTCATAACATTTCTCACCTGGTATAGAGGCATCCTTGATTTGAGTTAGCATTAAGACTCTGTCCAACATCGTTTTCTGCCTAAGAATCAAATACTCAGTCATTTAGGATGAGAAGGTAGAATGCTTACATAGAATTCTACTTCTTTGAGTTCAGCTGAGAGCTACTGAATGATTCATAATGTGGGTTCTTTCAGTCTCCTCGTCATCAAGACTAAAGACCTGGACCTCTTTACCTGTGCCCTAGCCCCATCTCAACGTCTTGTTCCAAAGTTCTCAGTCTTCTATTCCATCCTCTTTTCTCCATTTGGCTTCTCTTTCCATGGCTGCCACAGCCCCCTCACCAAGACCAATGTCCTAGCTCCTGACTAGTCTGTGGGCTTACAATCCTGACCCTCAAATTCATCCTTCTCACTGATTCCTGACGCTCTCCCTGAAGCATGGCTGTGCTTAGGGCTGTGATGCCCCTATAATGTCCAACTGCCCTTGGGAAAAAGTCTCCTGTGCTACTGTGATTTATAAGAAGAAATAATATATTTGACCTTTGTCCCTGTTTCTGACCCAGAGCTCCTAAAACCATTGGAATTTCCTATGATGAGAGTGACAAACGTGTCTCTTGTTATATTAATAAGGTGACTTTGAGACTGCACCTAAGGGTGGGGACTGTTGCCAGGAGAATCCATGGTGTGCTTCGAGGTTTGGAACTGTCAGTCTCATCCCTAGCCTCTGGGGAGGGGAAAAGGGCTGGAGATTGAGTTCACTTCCCAATGGCCGATGATTTAATCAGCCATGCCTATGTAGTAAAGCCCCCATAAAACCCTGAAAGACAGGTTGGGAGAAATTCTGGGTTGGTAACACACAGCGGTGAGGAGAGTGGCATGCTGGTGTGCTAAACAAGGGCAGGGAAGCTCTGTGCCCTTTCCCTATACTTTACCCTACGCATCTCTTCTGTCTAGCTGTTCCCAAGTTACATCCTTTTATCATTAAACCAGTTCTCTAATAAGTAAAGTGTTTCTCTGAGTTCTGTGAGTAATTCTAGCAAATTAGCCAATCCCAAGAAGGTGTGTGTTGGAACCTCCAGTCTCTAGCTGGTCAGTCAGAAACACAGGTGACAACCTGGACTTGCTTTTGACATCTGAAGTGTGGGAGGGAGGGGCCGGTCTGGTAGGATTGAGCCCTTGACCAGTGGGATCTGACACTGTCTCCAGGGAGGTAGGGCGAGAATTGGATTAACTCGTAGGACACCCAGCTGGTGTCAGAGCATGTGCAGGGGAAACCCTCCATACATGCTTTGGAATTGGACTCAGAATGTTTCTCTTCAAACCCCTTAGTGATAGACATGGTTATGGGGCTTCGCGTTGTACAGGGAACAGCATGCACCCCAAGCTGGGGCTTGGCCATCAACGGTCTTGAGTCCAGGTCCTGGCTCTGCCACTTACTGTCTGGGTGGCCTTGGGTATTAGTCACTTTCTATAAACCTGCTATTGTACTGATGGTGCCTTTTTTCAAAAGGTTGTGGTGAGCATAAAACTAGACCATACACATGTGGGACTCTGGCCCATGATAAGTGCCATCAGATATGGCCCCTTACTGGGGCTGGCCTCTCTGCAGCCACATGTATCTCCTCGGCTGTCTCTTCCCCAGCCCAGGGTGCGCTACCCAACACCCGTCACATCCCTTGGGCTTCTTTCTTCCCATACTCATGTCCTATGAGCTATCTTAAATTCTCCTCCCAAGCCCTGCGCTCCCTCCAGACTCAGTGCCCTCCCCATCTCTTCCTCAGAGCGTCCCCAGCCCTTCCAGATGGAGCTCATTTCTTCCCTTTCCTGTGCTCCTGTGACTCTTGGTTTTTACCTCCACTGTCACATTCATTATATTCCACATCAAGCTGTCAGTATTTGGTGACCAAACAGCCACTCCTTCTGGACTGTGCATTGGGTGAGGCTTGGGGCCACGCCTTCAGAAGCTCTCACTCCCTGAGACTGCTCCAGCCAGGTCTTTGCACATGGGAAGTACTTGCATTACATTAATTGATTATGGAATTCATAGTTGGTTGATTGCTTCAAGAACGCTATACGTTGTATTAATTCTAAAGTAGCAGAAATCCCCACCTTTCCCCCACCCTGAGACACAAACTTCTAGTCCGAGAAATGCAGCTTTGTATTAAACAGGAGATGGTGTGTCTGTCGTGTAATACCAACAGGCCACTGAAGTTTCATTTCACTTGATGTGTCAGAAAATCAATCAGTGACTTCAGCAAAATCTCGAGACTTTCCTCCGTCTCTAGAGCCACGGTAAATAATTGATGTCCCTTTCCCACACCACCTACAAAAAACTCTTCTACTCTTGAACCTGAATAATTTTCAGAATATGCATTATTGAATCTGCTTGGATCTCCTGTTACCATACTTAAAGAACAAAGAAGACAACTTAAGTCTCAGGGTAAAAGCTTTTCACATCCCAGGACTAAGGATGTGAAGAGGCTACTGATGTTCAACGCTTCAGGCCCCTGAGGATACATTTTTCATATGTTTATAATGTTAATTTTTGCTCTCCATGTCAGCAAAATAAGGTTGACCTAGGAAAAAATGGAATTTGCAAGTGTTAAAATTTGAAGATAATTCTGAAATGAGTCATCCGAACATGATGGATCTCTCACTCTTATTTCTCTAGTCTGACAACACCTTGCACTTTGCCAAGGAGTAACAAACATGGTAATAGACACCATCAAAACAGAGTGTCACGTGACTGTCAGGACGAACCTTTTGTATTTGCATATAATTCTTCTGCGCTGATTTTGAAATGCTTTTCTCCTTTGTGGCTCACCACAACCACCATTCTATGCGATCAAAGCAGGTGAAATGAATATGAGTTTTTACATCCACTTGGGATGGGCTTAGCAAGGAGGAAGGAATAAATCGAATAATTACCAAAGGAATGTCAAGTACAAGGACCATTCTCAGCAGGACCTGACCGGCGATGATCTTAACTTGACCTGTGAGGCGTTTCTTACCCATCTCTCTCCTCTTAAAAGGTCCACTCTCTTCTCTCATGGTCCTTTATTCTTCTATTAAATTTTCTTCCTTATAAGACTCAATCAGAACTTAAGATGTTCTCAGATTAATAAAAAGTAAAATACCATGATATGGAAATGTTTCAAGGTTTTAAAATACTTTTATGCGTCCCTTTCCTGGTATTTCACAATAGAAAATAGTTCAAGTCCCATTGATTGGAGAGCAGATAGGCTCAGCACAGTCGAACATTTGTCTTATAGGATATTTCATCTGATCCTCATAACAGAGGTATAAAGGAAGAATTGTCCCCGTTCTATAATTCAGGAAAGAGATTCATGGGCCAGCCCAAGGGAAGTAACACCGCCAGGAAGCCAGGCTCAGCTCTGTGTACGTCAGGTTTAAGTGGGTTTGTTCTCCTGTTACCACGTGTCCCGGCATTATGCTCAGATCTCTGTGGAGGCTGAAGATGGAAGCACATCCAATAAATGGCAGCCTTCCTGAATCAATTACGTGACAGACAAAAAGGAGGGGGCCATACGCAAGGCCAAAGGCCAGCTCTACTGCTGCTCAAAGCCAGATTGCAGAATGAAGCTTAGACATGCGGCAACAATGGGCCCCCAACACCGCACTCAAAATTCAATAGACTTCCTCCGTCTCAGGCCCCGTGAACCGGTGCTGAGCCTGAAAAACACACTACAAGAAGACACTGGCCTGAATGGTTGCCTCCTGCAGCCCCCAGTCCCCCGAGGAGACAGGGAGGGGACTAGGTTCCCAGAGCCACCACCACCTTCTCCCTGACCCACCACCCCACCCAGTGAGGGGAAGAGAGAGACCAGGAGCCGTGCCTGCCTGGAGCCCTGCACGTGGCAGCAGCTTCAGGGACGGAGAAGAAGCCCGGGTTCCCTGGAAGTGTCCTCTAAGGAGTTTCACGTCATGGGCACAGCCAGTGCTCAGGTGCACCCTGCGACTTTCTGGCAGGTGTCACGCTCTTAATATTCCACCATCCTCATTGCAGACTCGGGTCACATGAATCCCTGCAGAGACCAAGATGTCAGAAGTCCTTGTTTCCAGCACTTCACTGACTCACTGGGTGACCCAGGGCAAGCCACTTAACTCGTCTGTGTCCCAGTGTCCCCATTAATCAAGCCTGCATGGTTGATGGGACTCGTCCCTGTGGATAATTCCTCCATCACGGGCAGCACAAGGGAGCCTGCAAACTCAGCCAGGAGACGGACGACCACTCCAAGGGCAGAGCTCGTCTGCCTTCTGCATGTTTCGAAGGAGTTCCCCCTGTGATACACCAACTGGGAGGGAATTCCCTTGGCAGAGTCTGGGCAAGTGTTCATCCAGAGCCTTGAGCGTACCGAGTAACAGGAGGTTATTTCATGCCTCTTGAATGTTCGACGTCTGAGCAGCTACACACACTTGAATATATATTTTACCCCACTGACAGGCCCAAAACGGACATATGGTTTAGATTTTGAGACAACGCTCCGTGTAAAAAGCCTTTCCTTTTATAGAGGCATATTTTTAGAGTCTCCGAAGCTAAACTCTGGGTTGAATTTAATCCATGCCAACCTCCGGCCCAATCAAGAACCTAAACACAACTTTGTATCAGTGGAATACACTGTTAACTGAGATGTCAGAAAATCAATTAATTACTTTTAAGAAGCAGTTAAGAGTACCCCTACAAAGCTGCCATGTGAATTATTAAAGAATACAAGGTGAGGGTCCCCACCCCTGCCCCAAACCAAAGCCCTGTGTCACAGGGTGGTTCCAAATATGCATTATTCTGTCCTGAATCCTAAATGAAAATAGTACAAAGTTGAAGGGGCAAAAAAAAGAGAGAGAGAGAGAGAAAAAGTGATGAGGCTTAAGTGGCGGGGAGCCTGGCAGAAGGAGGAATTTGCTGACGCTGCTATACACTGCCCCAGGGCACTGCCCGTCTCTGAGTTTTCCACTGTGCACCCCTGTGTCTTCAGAAAAGGCTGCAGAACATCCACCTGCATCTGCTCAGCCCTAGTCCTTGGTGGACGGGCAGCCCTGTGTGGAGCCCTACAGGTTTCTTCCTTTCCTGGAGCCCTGCTCATCCCAGAGAAAAGCTCACTTGAGGCCCACCACTCCCTCCTGCTCCTGCAGTTCTAAGCTGGCTCCAGCCGGGGCCAGTGGAGCCCCCTGGGTGGCAGGCTGGGGCTTCTCCCCAGCCCTGCGTTGGTATCGATTCAGAATGTTTAGCTCAGATGCAGTCACACTCATCCAGACATGTCCTATGTATCTGGGAACAGCACTAAGGCTGCCCTGGAGTTTCAGACATGCATCGGACGTGGATTCCCCAAACAGAGAGCGAATCCCCTCCCATCCTGACTTAGCCTGCGCTCCAAAGACAAGGAAACCAGGGAACCCAGTGGTCTGCGGTTGTAAGATGAGTGCCTGGGCTGGGGCACAGGGGCTGGGGCACAGGGTCTGGGGGGCATACAGAGGAGTCTCCTTTGCTTGTGTCTCTTTGCTTTTTTTAAACATTTTTGTTATTGAGTTATATTCATTTTACAATGTTGTGTCAAATTCCAGTGTAGAGCACAATTTTTCAGTTATACATGAACATACATACATTCGTTGTCACTTTTTTTTTCACTGTGAGCAACCACAAGATCTTGTATATATTTTCCTGTGCTGTACAGTATAATCTTTTCTATTCTGCAAATGCCTGTCAGTATCTACAAATTTTGAAATCCCAGGCTGTCCTTTCTCACCCCCCGAAAAGCTCAGAGATGCCCTTTTTTTTTTAACTTTACTACATTTTTTGGGGGGAGGAGGTAATTGTTTTATTTATTTTTTAATGGAGGGACTGGAGATTGAACCCAGGACCTTGTGCACGCTAAGCACACACTCTACCACTGAGTTTGATTTAACCAGAAATGTTTACCAACAGAGCAAGAAAAACCATGCATTTGCATAACCAAAGCGTAAGCAGCTCAGGTTAGGAAGCGACCTCCTCCAACTTCTGGCTGGTTGTGGTGATCACTGCGTCTGAAACTCAAATGCCATCAGGCGGGTTCCTTAGGACGTTGACCGTGTCAGCTTCCAAAGCCCTCTGGGTACCCAGAGTCTGGGCTTCTGGACTGAGAGCCAGAGATTAAAAGCACAAGTCATAAAGGGAGATGTGTTTTCACCACTCAGCACCTGCAAGCAGGTACCCCCTCGCCCTGACATCTGGGCTGCCTCAGGGCTCAGCAGGCTGGAGAGGAGGTGGCTGCTATGGTTCCTCCTCATTCATTCATTCATTCACTCATTCATTCATGAAAGGAACTTAATGAGAATCAACTCAATTCCAAGCACTTTTTTTTGATGCTGGGCCCTCTCTGGCAATGGACTGGATAAAGTCTCTTTCTCCCTACGTCCACTGCACCTGTCGCTTGGAGGATGGAGGCAGACAATAAATAAGTGAACACAGATACCAAACAAGACAAATGCACCAATGGAAATAAATCAGTGTGTGTGTGTCCTGTGATACGAGTGACGGTGCCAGGGTAGGAAGTGGGGTGACTCTAGCCATTACTCTGTCAGATGACAATTTGGGCAGCCATGGGAAAAACCATGGGATGGGGGCCGCGGGAGGGCAAGTGGTCCAGGCCTGTGAAAAGATACAAGAAGAGCTTGGTGGGTCTGAGGAACAGAAGGGAGGCCGAGGCAGAGCAAGCTGACGGATACAGATGCTCTGAGAGATCAGAGGCGGCTGGGCAGGGTGGCCCAAGGCCTTGAATTCTGAGTGCTCTGAAAGTCTCTGTGCCCTGGGAAGCCCTCACAGAGTCTGGTAGACGAGAGACGTGATCTGATTTACGTGGGTCTCTGGCTAGGAAATTTCAGCAGGACTGACTGGAGGGGCTTTTTCTTCGCATCACAAACTCCAGCGCCAAGCAGGCCACAGCCCCTCCCCTGTGGGAGCATGGCTTCAAACGTGACCATCGGGTACTTAGCCCTGGCAGATTCCCCCATCTCTCTGTGCCTCAAGCCTCTGATCAAGGCTAAGATCCCCTCCCAGGGTTGCTGTCTGTCTGCACGACATCTGGTCCTCCGCTTCCCGTTTCACAGACACTGGCTGCTGCTATTGTTAATGTCAACTTTACTCCCTACATTATCCCCATGAGTGTATTTTTCATGCTGATTTCTACCAATTTTTGTCCAGCAAACATTTATGGAACATTTACTCTTTATCCCCTGGGTCCTGCCCACCACGAGCAGGCTTATGAGCCCAAATAGGGAAGCATCCCTTCCCCCCAAGTCTGAGAGCTCCTACTGCCCCCAGGAAACTCCAAGAAGGGCTTTCTGTGCCCTCCTCCCAGGTCTTGCATTGAAGTGTTACTCACTATTTAACTAACGTGCCAAGAGGCACATCGGGCGTGCTGAGGGGTGTGCGGTTCACCCGCAAGCCCACCCATAGTTCCCGGGGCCGGCCAGGGGAGGACGCTGGCCACTCCGAGGGCGGCGGCGGGACTCTGTCCAGCATGCCGGGGGCGCTGTCCGGTGCCGGGCTCCCTTGGGGCAGGAGGAGTTTAACCGTCACGTAGAGGGCGAGGGGCAGTGGAGCCTTCTGCCCTGCATCTCGCTTTCATTACGCAGCTCTTGACTTCAGAAAGGCAGTTCATTTGTTCTTAGCTCCCAGAAGCCCAAATGAGTTCCCCACCAGGAAAAAACTAACAAATACATTTTGGAAATTATCTCCGTCACTGATGATTTGATCAGGAAATCACAAAAAGGAGAAAACTCAAACCTGAGAGAGCCTCGAGCCTCCAGCCAGGAGGAGATGGGGGGAGCAAGAGAAGCAGAACTCTTTGCTCTCTTGCCAGACACCGGGGAGCCAGGAGGCATGACTCAGGCCCCCACATGCCAGCTTTGGTTTTTCAGGATGGCAGACAGAGGGTGAGGGAAGTCCGTGAGCCCCTGGGGAGGAGACAGCTAAGCCATGAACCCAGCAAGCACAGGAGCTGGTTGATGGAAGCTGATTTCAGGGCTAGTTTCTGTACATCTTGATTTGTTTAAAACTGCATCTGTTGACTTGTTTCAATGTCAACACTGGTCAGTGTGTGTCCTTTACATCATAAAACACTGCAGGGTGGCCCACGCCCAACTGGCCAGGTAAGGATTTCCAAGAGGAAGAGGAAGAGGAAGAAAAAGAGAAAGGCATGATGTGAATTGAAATTTGGTGAGAGGATCCAGAACTGGAAAGAGCAAGTGTGAATATCTCAGAGAGGTCTCTGTTCCTCCATACTTTCCAATGATGATAGAAGTCACCTTCCCTGTGGTGAAGGATGGCCGGGCTGGAGCCAGGGATCCACGGCGAGCCCTCCTGCGCATCAGAGCTCACCACCCTTTGACCCTCCTTCTGTAGACATGGAGGACATCAAACAACACATCATCTATTTTTTTTTTTATAAGAAGTGTAATGTGGTCCGTGTGAAAGTTCAACCTTCCTCTGTGTTGGGGGCAGCATATGAGCTGCATTAAGAAGCTGCCTCTGTGCCCAGAGAAGGAAGTAATATCACCATCATCTGTCTCCATCTCTCCTTTTCTAGTTGATTTTCACAGTTGCAGGGCTGGGTCTGACATGAGACATGCAAAAAATGAGAAGGGAGGGATGGAGTTATAAACCTATCTGATGTGATCCAAATGGATTCCATCTGCTTGCCACATAAACGAGATATAATATAAGCATGCACGAATTCCTCCTGCAAGGATGGGCGTTCATTTCCAAAGGGTGCCCACGTCAGCTGAGAGGAGAGCAAGAGTCTTATTAAGTCCCTGACTGTGATCTGAGCACCCGCACAAAAAAGAGAACACAGAGTTGGCCTGATGTGCTGTTTACGCAGGGAGTCTTGTGACCAGGACCCCAAAGTCAGCGTTACCCGCAGTGGCCTCTAGTACAACCCAAGACAAACTGGCTGTTCGCATTTTTGCCCTGCCCCAGGATTCAGGTTAAATTTGTGTGAAAACCAAAGGCATAAACTATTTGCATAGAGAAATCTTTTGCCTTAAAGATAAATAATAAGATTATATCTCCTGTCCCCCACCATGCACGCCCAGGAGTGCGTGTGCAAGCTTGCACACACACGCGCACACACACACACACACATACACATGCAGACGCCATCTATTATAGCAGAAAGACCAGTGACTCGGTTCCTCTTTCTTTAGAATTAGAAGATAAGCCTTTTACACGTCCTGGGTCATTGGTCACATTCGATGTATAATGCAAACGAAGTTCAAAGGCTGACTTTGACAAAGGGCGTTTGCAGAAGGATGATAAAAGGTGTCTGATAAAACACACACACACAAGACTTTAAGCAATAAAGACTTACAAATTGGGAAAGCAGGGTTTGGGGAGCGGGCGTGAAACTGTGTTATCTACAGCGTCAGCACTGAGAGATAGTGGCCCAGAGCAGAAGGCTTTATCTGGCCCCCACAAGAATAGAGATTGCACCGCCTGAACTACCCTGTCTGCAAAGCCCAGGAAACACCTTGCAGAGGAGTTGAAGCAATATTTGGCATCCTGGCCCTCGGTGACAGTTAAAGCAATGTTACAACATCGCATTGAGCAACGACCTCACCGTATTATCCAAGTCTCTGTTTTTACACCACGTTTTCCCCGCTGGAGAGATAAATGGGACATTTTGGGTGACATTTTTTGGTTGTCCCCTTACTTTCAGTTTAGACTATCAAAGAGAGGAGAGAGACACTCTCCCTTCTTCCTTTCCAATAGAATTGAAAAAATCCTTTCCCGATAGACATTTCAGGTAGGAGGTTAGTCATATTCATGCTTTGCCTCTTACTGCGTTATTTCTCGAGATTTTCAAAGGATTCTCGGTACCTCTCCTTGGAGATTTATTACTCAGTCCCTGCAATTTCTTCGGGGCTAGAGTTTATGTGATTGCAATCAGGAAACCACTTTGAAAGGGAAGAAATCAATTTAGTTTTTTGTAAGCTGTAAATTTTCTGTAAATAAAATTTCACAAGGCCATCCCTTTTTTTTTTTTTTTTTTTTAATTTAAAGAAGTAACAACACGGCTGTTGAAACAGTGACAGGTTTGGGAAAAGGACCCTAATTAATGACTCATGGGGTCTCAGATTGGCTACTATGGTGGGACCTGGGGGGAAAAAAACACTCATTTTTTGGAAACTCCCTTCGCTATATAAAATAAATGGATTGTGCAAAAGTGTCTGCTCAGATGCTTCTCCCCTCTCAAAATGATTGAATGCCTTTCCACAGAACTGGGGCCTTCAGAGCGGTTTCACTCTGATTTGATTTATAATAATCCTTTACTTTTGATGACTGTGTTTGGCTTTTCAAAGTGCTTCAGCAGTGATGGTTGAACTTCTCGATGTAACCTTTTGACAATGGCAGGGCTTGAGACCTGGCCAGTGAGGAAACAGAGGCACAGCAAGGTTAGGGGACCTGCAGAGCATCACAGAGGCTCGCCCACCAAGTCATCTAACAAAATATGTTCCAAGAAAAAAGGATATTTTAGGCCAGAGGCTTTCAGACTTTTTTGAATAGCAAGCAACAGTAGGAAGCAAATTGCATGCATGACTCAGGAGACTGCTCTATCCGTCAGAAAAAAAAAGGGCTTCAGGAAGCAATACTTGCTCTTACTACTTGTGAAGTACTCCGTTTTCCATTTATTTCCTTCCATTTCTTTTTCTTCTCTTTCTTTTATCTGTATAATAATAATAATCATTCTTTTTAATTTGCAACCAACTCATGGGTCACAATCTATGATGCAGAAGTCACTGCTCAGAAACTTTGCACATGGCAGGGTCCTTCTGCTGTTTTCTAAGTCAGAAGTCAAGATGTACCTCTCCTGAGTTTCCAACGCACTGCCGAATGCTGAGCGCGGTTCTCCGGTCATGGTTTTCTCGCTCTGTAAAAAGCCCCCCAAGGCTGTCCTTAGGGTCAAGCCTTCCCACTGTAGGCGATTCATGACCCTCCTGGCTATGAATACACCATCAACTCCTAATAAATAATGAATACTAATGACAAAAACAAAACACCTCCCAATAAAGTCAGAAGGAGAATGGGGCTGTGCCCTAAAAATGGCATAAGGCTCTCTAAATAAAGGGCTTTAATGCATTTTATATTTAAACCATAAGGCCCTGGGCTCAAACCCAAATTGAGATGAGCTCTATTCCTTAAGTACCATTCTGGAAAAGTCGCTGAAATATTTATCCATCTATCTGGGTTCAGTGCTTCTGCAGCAGCTCAGTTCCTTGTGTCATGTCCCTAGAGTGGACCTGCCTACACAACCCCTCGAACTGGGGGTGGGCTGCCAGGCAGCAGCAAAGGTGGTCCTTCTGGAAAGTCACTGTCTGTGAAACTTCTTGCATGGGAAATATGACGAAGAGCACTGTTTTTAAAAACAACCACCCTACATATAAAATAGATCAACAATAAAGTCCTACTGTAGAGCACAGGGAACTGTATTCAATACCTTGTAATAGCCTATAATGAAAAGGAATATACATATATACATACACACACACACACACACACACACACACACACACACACACAACTGAATCACTATGCTGTACACCAGAAATTAACACAACATTGTCAATCAACAATACTTCAATTATTAAAAAAAATACACATAATTCAAAGATTGATTTCTCTGTGCAGCTGGTCAGTTTCTGACTTTCACTGCTCCATCTCTATGTGGCCAAGGGCAAGTTCTTTAACCTCTTTAAGCTTTGGGGATAATTGTTCCAAACTTAATAGGATTATGGAGAGGATTAAATGAGATAATGCATGGAGAGCCCTTGCCATAGTGCCTGCGGCTCAGAGCAGCTCAGGCTCTGAATGAATGCTGGAGACCATCCTTATTTGTCCACTGAAATTTGCTCAGTCATCATAACCCTATTAGCAGACATAAAGCTCTCAGTTTTAATGAATCAGTACCACAGCTCTCCCTGTTCTCAGAGACAAGGAACACTTGATGGATCCCCAGACGTCAAGTGACCTAGTCTTTTGTCTTCAGGTAGATGACCCCTACCCTCCCCGCCAAAACCTAAACCTGGTAAAACCCAGCACAGTCAAAATCAATGCCATCATGAGCTGCTGTTACGCTAGCCAGGCTGTTCCTGATATGATCAACTATTTCCTTCACCTGCAAAGTCAGTATATACACTTATATATTAGTTTTCTCTTTAAAAATAGAAAAGAATTATAGTTACTTTTAAAGATCCAAAAATTTTGTCCCAGAGGGGAGTTCTGCGTTTTTCAGGAATGCTGATTTGTAACGCAAGTCAGAAGTGCCTCTTCCCTTCTGTTCAAAGCGAAACAAACAGACCAGCAGAGAAAAGAGTCTCCTTTCACAGGCTGCTACTGAGGGATTATTCGAGATAAACTTCCTTTGGATTTCAACATGTCCAGGTCTTAAAGATCAATACAGAGAAGATATTGTTCTATAGACGTTTTTATCCTTAGATCCAGGGAGCAGGGAGCTACTTGATAAGTTTCAAGTGACCCTAAAGTTTCTAGATATTTAACCGCACTTTTCTTGTTTAGCTCCAGACATTTCAAGCTTAGGAAAAACCAAGAAAATAGTTCATTTTTACTGTATCCATTCTCTATAATAAGGGGAAAGAGTGTGCCTTTATTGCCTTGGTTTGCATCTGAATTTGTATCTAATTTTACTCATAAGAATTCCAACTCACTTTTAAATATAAGGATGACAAGTTAGAGTAACATTCATTGAAGAAGTTTGGGGTTTGGGTTTTGGTTTGTTTGTTTTGCTGCTTTTCCTTAAGGCAGTATCACATTTTCACTAAAGGAATGTCTTGGGGGGAGGGGAGGAGAGTCTGATGAATCAAACCTTCGTTTATCATAATCAGAAAAATAAATCATTTACAAAAGTGAAAATAAAACTTCCATGTAACTTTATGTCCTTCTCATCCCTAGTCAGCAAGGGGTTAACCTGATGTCTTAATCCATTTCCACTCTAATTGGGAAGGATGGGGGAAAGTCATTTCAGTAAAGAAATGAGAATTGCTGGCCTATATATGCCTGCGGCAAAAAGAGGAGAAATGAATTCTCTCGTGAGCTTGGTTAGTGAGGGGGAAAAAAATCTCCATCTTGCTCCTCCCTTGATGCCGTTGTTCGATTTGCCAGGGTTAACTAATGATCCCCAGAACTGTGTGTAAATCAAGAGAAGGGGTCTGTGTGCCCGGGTCTCCTAGACGGAGCTCACTAGGCAGTTTCTGGACACTGTCCTTCATTCGACTAAACCTGGAGCCAGTCTGACAACTCAGTGTGATGCTTACAAAAAGTGGAGCCCCCCGACCCCAGTATACTTGATAAAGTTTTCTTCTTCATCCTTAGATGTTCATTTTATTATTTGGTGTCTTCAGCAAAAAGAGTTCTTGGCTAAATACATCGTTCCTATGTCAGAAGTGGTGAGGAATTAGACTTGATCTGGGATATTTTTCTCCAAAAGAGTGAGATGCTCCCTAAATGGAGACCTTGACAATGACAGAACTTCTTACAATGGAATGTGTTTTTAAGATTCTTAAAATCCACATTTATATAAGTACTTGCTGCATGCCCTTTTTCAAAACTTCCCCAAGAGTGCTGTATTTCCCAGTGATGCTTTTGAAATTCTCCTCAGGATGGATATCCTTATGGGCATTGGAATTGTTAAGCAGGCTAGAGAAACAAGGACTACGGGAGTCCTTTGTCATCACTAAATTTCAGTGAACGTAAGCTCAGTGGTTCGATTAGAAATGAACTAGAGTTCATGCCGCAGTTTATTTGTTGTCCTGTTTGGACAGTCATCTGTCCTTTGCTCTTGCTATTTTAAAAAACTACCAACTTTGCAAAACCATGTGACAAAAAGTCTTCAAGTTTTGTCTGTGTGCTTAATCATTTTTAATACATTTTGGACCATCTCTGTATGTTGCTTTCATGGTACATGAAAGTATACATTGGCAATTAGTGAACAGATAATATCTATTTTTCAGATGTTTTTGTTTAATTTTGTTAAAAATTATTTCACTCTTCCCCTCTACCTTTGAAGAAGAGGTGAACTCAATAGAATTAGCACCATTATTCATTAAAAAGAGGTAGCAAAATTTGTTTAATTTTTTAAATAGATTTAAATTGTAGCATTTTTCTAAGCAAGTCCAAGACCATCCTGTCAAAAATTTTAAATCTGACTCAATCATTACTTGTTTGAGCCAATGATGTTTCATAAGAAGTCTCCACAAAAAAATAATATCCCACCTCAGCATATGGTGTTTTATCCATAAAAATGGGATTATTACCAGCACATCAATTACATCATCTTATTAATGTAATCTGAAAATTTGTAAACATTGCAATGCAGATCTTAGGATTTTTATGAAACTTAGAAAATGTAGCTACATAGAATGACTACCTCCATTGTTGCTGACTTTTTTAGCTCTTTTTTATTTCATACTACAAGAGAAAATTTTAAAACTTTTGTGGAATATAATTCCATGACCTCACAGAAAGCAGGGCAGTGATAATCTTAGCCCATTATTCCATAGAACATTCTGTTTTCCGAATCTGAGGATAGCAGGATTAATACAAAAGGATTTGTCGCCTTGTCTGAGTGCCTGGAAAAACTCTCTAAGACTAACACTTGGCGATTTATTATTTAATTGATCGATATAGATGTTTTGGCAACTCCTTCACAGATGACTACACTTCTTACTCTTGACTCTCTAGTAGACTTCACATGTCCAGGACAGATGGGCGAGTCAGTACCCAAGATTTATCTCAAGCCTCTACATTCTCTTTCTGGAAGGTTCTGCTATACTTGGGGAAATTTCTCTATAGTCTACATGGGATCACAGACAGACAATTTCTTATTTCAGTAGAAAAGCACCAATTTGATGTACTAACAGCTGTAATAATGACGATGAAGAGCCTTGTAGCTGGTTATTCTAAAGGAATTAAACCTTACTGTGCATCCATATTATTTTTTAAATTATTATTTTATAATACATTACATAATGCAGCCTCACTAATTGGGTTGACATGGAGAAAACAGAATTAGTGAGAAGGCTGAGTTTTGATATTTTTAAGCAATTCTAGTTAGTAATAACTTACAGGTAACATTAATGAGTAATACGTGTTTCTCTCTAATCTCAATTTTACATAAATTATAGAACAGAAGAGCAATGCAGTTCTGTTATTTTCTAGAAGGTGCAAAATCTCTAAGTTATTTGTGTGTGTGTGTGTGTGTGTGTTCACATCACAGCTCCTTGGGCCTGCTTGAGGGGATAGAATTAACTATGTGCAGTTGAGGAATCCTATGTAAATTGGTAACGTCCTTAAAATGTGTTGTCTTGAGTTGATCCTCTGTTCCCTTTTTTCTTTCATTTCTCCTCCTCACTCAAAATCTAACTTCCCTTGAGCCATATGCTGACCTGGGCCAGCACCAGACCAGGACAGCTTCTCCCACTTCCAAGTGGCAGGTATATATAAACGTTCATGCAGCTGGAAAGCCTGCTTGTTCAAGGCTCCCATTTTGTAGGTGAAGAAACTGAGACTGGCACAAAGTAAGAGACTGGCCCTAGGCCACCTGGCAAGTAGCAAACTGAGGCATCCTTCCTAGGGCTCCTCTACCATTATGAGATCAGCTGAGTCTTGCTGCATTCAAACATATGGGTTTGTGTTGACTGCATGTGTGAATCCAGTCATCCATTCATTCGTGTCCCCAGCAACTTGAAAACTTAACCTTTGCTATTGGGATCAAGTGAATGATCACTCAGCCATCATTCTATTCCATCGCTTGGGGAGAATATATATCCACCATTCCATCATTTGGAGAGAGAGATTCCTTTTTTTTCATTCATGTCTTTACTCCAAGCATCCAAGAGTGAGTTGCCTACCTAGAAATCAGATATTTCAACCAGTTTCAGGGAGTTTCCATTGCCTGTCCTGTTACCCAGCGTGGTCCACATTTAACATTTAACTTGGGACCACTCACCATCCCACCAGCTCACAAAGGATCACCCATTCATTTTGTCAAACTGACCTACAGTTAATCCCAACCCTCCTCCCCTGTCTAGCAGTTCAAGAACCAGTGAAACTGACTCACCGAGTTATCTTTGAACATGAATGTTGTACAAGGAAAAGAGTTATACTTTCTTATTTCATAATTGCCTCAGTGAGAGAATAAAGATAAATTATAAACACAAAGAATAAAATCAAGTGCTCGCTTTGGGTAGGAGGGTTCACTGTGGAAGGACACGTGGGAAATGAGGAACGAGAGCCCTGGGTATTCATTCAGACATTCATTCATTTATTTTTTCCTCAACTTAGAAAACGAGTTTTGTTTCAAATTCACAGTGGTGGAAATGGTTTTAAATATGCTAATTAAAATGCCTACAGTAAAGCAGACTTTAAAAGTAATGTTTTCCTTTTTAAAATTTAAATATAGTTGATTTACAATGTGTTAGTTTCAGGTGTACAGCAAAGTGATTGAATTATATATATACACATATATATATATTCTTTTTCAGATTCTTTTCCATTGTAGGTTATTACAAGATATTGAGCACAGCTCCCTGTGCTATACAGCAGGTCCTTGTTATTTATCTATTTTACTTACAGTAGTGTGTATATGCCAATCCCAAATTCTTAACTTATTCCTCCCAGTATAAAAGTAATGTTTTTAATAGACTCCACTTCTATCATCTGTCAGAACACTTTACTGTTGTGACTTTCCCCAATTAGGTGACTCAAAGCCATGGGGAAGTGTGTAAACGCACCTCCCTGTTCCTCAAGTGCAGTAGACACTGAGACGCCCCATGACACTTGGGTACTGTCCCATGGCGCTTGGACAGGGTATCACTCAGAGAGGAGACTAGTTTCATGCGCAGCAAGTGGCTTCTCAGCCTCTTACTTAAAACATGCCGTCTGTTTATGGCTAACGGAGCCACAGAGATTGTGGGGAAGATCCAGGCCCCTTCGAGGGTCCACACATCCGCCCCTTGACCTGTATATCCACCCCACAAGACGAAGGAGCAGAAACCAGGGATGCTTGCCCTAAAGAGATGCTTGGACCTTTGAAGGTTCCCAGCAGCCCCTGAGGAGCCAATGTGGTGAGGTAGGGCCTATGGTTTCTGTTACAGAACAGGCCGCCTATTTCTTCTTTGTTGTTTTTTCTGAGGACTGGAGTGGAAGAAAGAGAGGTGGGCCCGCTCCATGACTTAGGCCAGGAGCTGCTCACCGTTGATTTGAACTAATTATTTTAACCGGAAGATTGCTAGCAAATTGACATGTTGAGTGGTCTTTTGGAAAAACCTATCTGCTATATTTCAAAATAAACCTGTTTATAGGAGTTGCTATTTGGGAATGGGTATCACTCAACCAATCCGCAATTCTGTTGGAAAATCATGACTGGGTAAAAATAAAACTTACTGTTCTAATCTGTGTCGTCTGTATGAATTTCATAGAAAACAAGTTTGTTGGAAAAGAAGGGGTCAGAAGATGCTTTGATAGTATTCTTTCAGAGCTCAAAGGAATCAAAGCATCTTGTACAGGCTGCAACACGGGCAACTGGTAAAGGTTAAGTGGAAATGAACTATGCACGAAGTGGACTTGTGGCTCATCCGTGGTGGTGCCAATGCATCTGTGGCAATGACAGTGGTCAGTAGGCCTTTGCAATTTAGTTGTTTTCGCCGGGCATGTGTGTCCTTATGACTCCAAGTCAATCAGTGATGCTGTAATAAAACTCTGAACTTTGCTTCAGCTTGCAGGGAAAATATGAGTCAAGAAAGATGCATTACTTAATGGCCTTCACTAATAGCAGGTTAAAAACAGGGCTCACTTGAGCACAAGCAGAATAGTAGCAAAGCTGCTCTTCAGCGTGAACTGTGTTTTGAGTGGTTGCCCTTGAACTGCACTGTCTAACACAGCAGCCACCAGCCACAGGTGACACGGGAGGACTTGAAACGTGGCTAGACTGAACTGAGATGCACTATGAACATAAAATGCACAGAGGAATTTGAAAACTTACTAAAAAAAAGGAAAAAGAATGTCAAATAGCTCATTAACAGTGTTTATATTGATTATGTGTTGAAATGAAAATGTTTTGGATATACTGAGTTAAATAAACTATAGTATTAAAATAAATTTCACCCATTTCTCTTTGCCATTTTAATGTGGCTTCTAGAAAAACTTATATTACATATATGGTGCATATTACATTTCTAGTGGACAGCGCTGCTCTAGAATTAGAAAGAATGTCCACATGGTTTAAAGGCAACTTGTCAAGAGCTGGCAAAGAAATCTGAACCATCTTGCAAGGTGTTTTAGCTTGCTGGTTATGACTGGGCACTCCAGGTGCAAACTGCTTGGGTTCAGATTGGGCCAATTACTGAATCTCAGTTTCTTCATCTGTAAAGTGAAGGGAATAATTATGGACTGTTTGCTGCTGGAGGGTTAAATGGAATAATGCATGTAAAGCCCATAGTGTGAGGGCTGACAGACGATGCGCTGATAGAAAGGATCTTCTGTTACCGTGGGTGTCTTACAACTCAGGCTGCTAACAAAATACCATAGGCTAGTAGCTTACATAACAGACATTTCTCACAGTTCTGGCAGCTGGAAGTCCATGATCAGGATGCCAGCATGGTTAGGGTCTGGTGAGAGTCCTCTTCCTGGCTTGTAGTTGGCTGCCTTCTTGCTGTGTGCTCACATGACAAGGCAAGAGAGGAAAAAAAAAAAGGCTCCAGTCTTTTCTTACAAGGGCGCTAATTCCATCATAAGAACCCCACCCACATGACCTCAGCTCAACCCAATGACCTCCTAAAGGCCCCACCTCCTAAAACCAGCACATTAGGGCTTAGGGCTTCAGCACATGAGTATTTGGGGGGGGGGGACAAATAATCAGTCCATCACAATAGTTTTAAAAGTCCAATCAGAGATAGCTTGCATGTCAATTTGCATTTCGCAATGTTACTTATAAAACCCTTTTAGACTCTGCAGTCTCATGTGGGCTGGGCACAATTTTCACTGGATACTAAGCAGCTGGCCTTCCGAGTTCTGAGTGGGGTCCTTGAACCAGCAGCAGCAGCATCGTGGGGAGCTTGTGGGAAACGCTGGACCCCCAGCCCCACCCCAAACCTACTGAATCAGAATCTGCACTTAGCCAGGTCGCCAGGGACTTCAGACACATTGTTGATGCCGTGCTGTCTAGGAGTTGAAGAGGGGGAGCCTCACTAGCCAGGTGTTCAAAATCTAGTGTTTTTGTGTTTGTGTGGAGGTAAGGGTGAATCAGAAGAGAATGAAACAATTAAACAATTGCCTTAATGGGGGGTCATTAAAAGACACCCTTTCTCCCCGGTGATCCAGAACCAACTGTGAAGGAGACAGAGAAACTGAGCAGACAGAGATCAAAAAATCGGCTTCATTGCTGATAGGACTTTTGAGAACAGTGACTTAGGTGTGTGGCTTCCTGCCACTGAACCCCAGAAATAAAGAGATGTACTTATTAGCACATAGACAATGTCTCCCCAAAACAGTAAGAGGAGAGGAAGTCCTGCTTGGTGTGCTAGCTTTCTGTTGCTGCCAAACTAGCAAATTACCACAAACCCAGAAGCTTACACAACACTCGTTCCTCCTGGTTTTTTTCCACCAGCACCTATAATTCTGTCCTGTACACCCCAAGCTCATTCCTGACACCGTCTACCTCCAAACCCACCCTCTCCTGGTCTTTCTGCTACTAACGGCACCTGGGCCGGGCATGGGGCTAACTCCTCCCCCTCCCTCCCCTCAGTCCCCCTTTTCAGGCTCCATTATTTCCACCTTAAGGCTCATGAGTCCGTGCCTGGCCGGGCAGCAGCCCTTCAGCTCTGCCTCTTTACCTTCCACTCACTTCTCCAGCTCGGACAGATGCAGTGTCCTAAAATATGTATTCATTGTGTTATTTCTCAGATTTCAAGGCTCTGAAATCCTCATGTTGAAGTTCCGATTTCTTCAGGTTTTGTCAGATGCCTCTGACCCGTCTGTGTTCATGTCCACTGGCCTTGTGTCATTTGCGAGCCGCCACCCTCACCCCGGCAACCTGACCCCCAATCTACACTGGGATTGTGCTGGAACCGATATGCGGGTCATCCCTTCATCCATGCCTTTCTCATGCTGACCCTTTTGCCTGGAGAGGACCCCCCCCTGACCCCCATCCCCTAACCCCAAGCCCTGCCTCCTGCCCTCCCAACCACCTGGTGACAATCTACACCACTTCTAAGGGTCAAATCAAATGTCATCTCTACTAGGAAAGAAGTCTTTCCAGAGCCCACCAGGTAGTGTAGACCCCTGTGCCTTGTCCCACCCCCTCCCTGGACCCTGCACACGTGTCCCTCAGTGGCCTTGACACTCCCTTGTTCTTATTGACCTAACGGGCTGGCCCTGCTCCTCAAACTTCGGAGATGGCCAGAAATAACCTCAGGATATGAATCCTAAATATTCGAGATTTGCAGGCTGAAGAATTTCAGGGCTATTTTCTGACAGAGACCTTGAGACAGGGGAGGATAAAAGTGAAAGATGAGATCAGAGTTTAATTTTTCAGAAGGCGACAAAGGACACCCATGAAAATACATAGTTGTGGTCAAAAAGAAACAGAGCTCATTATGTGTGTAGAACCTGTGTGTGTGCGTGTGTGTGTGTATGCATAGAGATCAAGAATGAACAACCCTGGGTAGGGTTCTTAAATTCTCCAAGTGTGAGGTTCCTGATTTGAAAAAAAAAAGAAAAAAAAAGGATTTTTTGGGCAAAGTATCTAAAAGCATTTTGGCCTCTCCTCTCCTACAGTTCAGGGACAAGTACCTTTAACACCTCCTTGGGCAAATCATTTCAAATCTCTACAGGTGTAACTTCACCTCCAGAGACCCACCCCCTCCTCCCCCTAATGGTATGTGCTATGTCCTCGAAGCTACTGACACAGGACAAACTAAGAACGCTTTCAACAGACCACGCGCACACCTTTCCAAATCCACTCACTTCTGCCTTTATTTTTAGGTTAAAAAAAAAAATCTTGGCTTTTTTCTCAGAGTCACTGAAATATTAGGTGTGTAGACAAAACACGTGCCCTTCCACTCCGCTTCTCCTATTTCTCGGTCTCAGACATGGAAAGGCTTTTTGGGGTCTCGAGAGAGGATTTCCAGGGTGGTTGTTTCTGTTGGGTCTCTTTAGTATAAACTCAGCTGTCTGGTCAATCTTACTGTTATGGATTCCCTCACCCCTCATACCTATTAAAACTAAACTTACTAACTTCAGGGTACATTTATTTATTTATTTATTTTTTGCCTTATCATTCATAAAGAGTGCAAATGAGTCTTTCCCTGCTGTTTTGGTTTGTTGGTTTTTTTTTTAATCTTTGTGGAGTCACTTTACGAACTTGTAAACCACAATCTTGTTTTTTTGTTTGTTTTTAGGACGCTCCTTTGAGACTATACATATTTAATTTCCTTCATTTTTCATCACAGGCCATCCTTCAGAACTCATTATTATGTTAGTTGCCCTTTTTGCTTTGGCAAAAATATAAGACCAGGGAGCTGAAAATCTTGTTCTCCTGCCTATTTAAACAGCGTCTGGAAATCTGAAATAATCACCGCCTTTCTTAGTTTTAAGGGTTTCATTTAAGCTATATTATACTAATATTGTGCAGTGGAGTTGGAGGCTGTAGGTTTGCAGGATCTGAAATGCTCAAGTCCTAAGGCTTTGAAAAGTGCTAATTCCTTCCTGTTAATCATTCAGTGCTGACCATTATCGGTATACAAGGCTGATGGAGTAATTTCAGATTCAGAGCATTATGGGTACATATTCAAGGGAAAGAGAAACAGCTTCATACGACTTTGCTTAGTGGATTTACCTGTAACTTCACCTACAACTGCACGTGCAGCAGTATATAGTAAGGGATTCATATTGGAAATTATCATATGACAATTATTTTCAATGACTGATATCATTTGTTATTTTGAGAATGAAAGCTTTCAATATAAATAATCTGCCCTCCTCGCAAAGGGAAAGAAAGGAAATCAAGCAAGGAGGGAATATTTCAAAAATGTCCTATCTTTGGAAGTAAATGATCATAATGTTTATCTACTAGTTTGTTTCTTTTAGAAACTGTATTCCAAATTATTTTTATCACTTTAAAAACTATTCATATTCTTACTTTTTGTGCTTAGCTTCTACTGTATTACCGATGTTTTCATGTTTTTGTATTAAATTAGGGTTTGGTTTGAATTTCACCTTGAATCCATCCCTACACTCTCCAAATGTATTTTTAATGTTCACTAAATAAATCACATTTGCATCACCTCTAGAGCTTAAAAGAGGTGATTCAATGAAAGATAAGATTCAGTATTAACTAGCAATGGAGAACATTGGTTGAGGGTACATAATACCATATGCATATGTAACAGTTCATTTTTTATATGATGATTTACTGTTTTAAGCTATTTTTGTGCCAGAGCTGGACAACATACTATAAAAATCTGCAGTGCTAAAAACTGTGAGAGGCAACAAGCTACCAAAAAAGGGGGGGGGGGATTTAATTTTATACTTGCATTTCTTGCGATTATAATTAATCAACTACAGTAAATTCGGTGTTTGCTGTCAGTATATTCATACAATTATTTTTATTTTCCTATTTTCTACTCTTTCAGAATGTATGCATGGAATGAATCCATCTAGAGACATTCACAGTATGTTAGATTCCAAATTACATTTTTAATAACATATGCACATTCACATATGCATATATATGACATTTTATCTATGTATCACTATAAATAACGATATAAATTAACCAATAATCAAGGCTTTTTTTTTTTTTTTGCTGATTCAAAAATACTTAAAAGCTGTTTTCCCTATTGTAAATGTCAAACATATAAAACATTCCAATGAAACCTTAAATGATACCCTTGGTTCTACAGCGTTTACCACAGGTGCATTCTGCTGTTATTAAATGACTCTATATGACTCTGAAAAAAACAGAGCTTGGCTTCTATGTATTATAACCTAGTTTATTACTTTTGCTATAGCAGTGCTAATGCAAAATTTTTATGAGACTTCTAAAATGTTTGCTAAGCATCCCTAATTTTAAAAAGATGAATTTAAAATTTTTCTCAGTTTGCTACTTGTGAACTGCACAACTTACTTAAGAAATTACAGTGAAATAGTCACACATCAGCCAAAGCATCTCATGAAATCATTCACATGAAGGAAGGAGGCAGTGGACGAACTAAGGAATCTCATCCCCAGAGTAATTAGGTTACCAAAGTGAAATAATCTCAAAGCCGCTGAGGGTGGGGGGGATGTTTAATTAAATTCCAGTGTTGAAAACTGGCCGGTGTGTATTGCTGGTTATTTGTTATTTGAACATACATTAACATGTTATTCTTCATCAAAATTGTTCTCTTTCCCTGTGACATTAGTACCAACCACAGCAGTTTGGTCCAGAACCACTAGCAAAATGCATTCTCTAATTGTTATTTTCATTAAAATGTTCACTGAAAATAGAAATAATTATTTTAGAAATATGACATTTTTAGAAATATATTACGGAGGGGGATTTTAAGAAAATGCTTGAGATTCTTATTTTATTTTTGACGTAGTTTCAAAACAGTAAAAATGTAAAATACTTAGATATTTTCTGAGACCCTCTCCATAGTTCTGTATTTATCGAAAGTTGTAGAAAAAATGTCAATAAGCTGTTATTGTTTTCCAGTGAAATTGTTCTGTTTTTCTTCAAAATGCTACTTTTTAAATTCACTGTGAAAACATTACATTTCATTCCTATTCTGAGTCTTTTTGAAATATCCCCCATGCAGCAAATTTGGATGAATCGAATCTGTCAGACAGCGTTCGCCCAACGTATTGCTTCATTGCATTTTTTGTATTTTATTATGACAAAAGTAAATTTTAGTATAATTCCAAGGGAACACTAGGAGTACATGTAGGAATGTTTCCTTTCCTTTCAGAGGCAGAGGAAGGGAAATTCTATATTGCCGCTTAAATGAGCGCTCTGGGTGGAAATGAATTCATCTCTTACGTGACGTTACTGAACTCTATAAGCTCCGTAGAAAGCCCTCCAGACTAAGGGGTTCCTAGTACCCCTTAGTTGAGCCCCATGCTCCCTGCTTTCCGTTCATTTTAGTTCCGCGATAAGGAGAGGAAGTGTTTTTGTTTGTTTCTGGTATTCAAATGTGCACCGCACAACACGTTATAGCCGGCGCAGGGAAGGTCCCGGGATCCCCAAATGCCGGGCGGCCGGGTTCAGAATAAATCAGCAAAAGCTTTCCTTGCTATGATCGTCCCTGTCGGAGTTGGAACTCAGGATTTACTGCTTGAGACTCTTAGCTGAGCAGCGCCCACGGTGCTGCCCTTGAAAGGCTCAACTTGCTGCATCTATCTCTGTACCTCTTCTCTTACTAAGGAAACTTGATCTCGGCCGGGAGACGGCTGCGCGGGCTGCTCCCCGCAGCCCCTTGCAGGGTTTAGGGTTTCAGGCAAAGGGCTGGCCGAAGCCCCAGAGGAGCCTTCTCTGACCTTCCTGAACGGCCGATTACGTTTTACTCGGACCGCTGTACCCCTTGTCAGAACCCATTTTTGCCTCCGCCACACTCCCGAGTCCCGCCCCCCGTCCTTGGGGGGGGGGGTCCTCTGGGGATGCGCTTGGAGGCGGCCCCCAGGAGCGTTTGGTCCGCTCTTAGGGAAATGCACTTGAACCGAAGCAGGAAGGTTTCACTCGGCCCGAACTCGCCTCTAGAGCGGGCAGCGTCGCGTCCGGTGCGGAGAGACGGTGACCTCGGTCAGGAGGGCGGCAGACGAGGAGGTTTGGTGACTGCGCAGTATTTGGAGTTGCTCGGCCAAAGTGGACAGAGGACGTTTGGAGTCTTTACACCTGAACTAGGGCTTCTTCAAAATCACTTTAAAGAAAAAAGCAAAAGTTTTCTGAGACCCCTAGACCCATTTTTTTAATGCAGCTGGATGCTGGGAGTTTCCGAGTGTCCCGGGTTTTCCGGAGAGAGAGGAGGGGACCGGCCCATCTGGGGAAAAGCGGGGCAGGCTGGAGGGAGCCTTGGCCACAGGCCCGGCGATGGCGCCCGGGACGCCTGCAGCACCGACTGCCTGCGGAGGGCGACGACGGTGTCCGGGTAAAGCGAGTTCGGGAAGAGACCCAGACGCGCGCCTGTCGGGACAGCCTGAATAGTAGGGTGGGACGCGGCCGCGCAGGCTGGTTCGGGTGGCAATTTCCTGTCGTTTCTTCTACTGAAGTTCTTACAAAAGAGACCCGAGGGCCGCGAGAAGGCCGGTAGAGCCCCGCGCCGTCGGGGGCGTTCCCGGACGCCCCAGGAGGAGAGCGAGGGCGGCTGCTGCCCCCTGGCGTCCGCCCGGAGCGTGCGATCCGCCGCGTCTCCCGGCCGCTCCGCGCAGCCAGCCTGGCCCTCTGGGCCTGGGGCAAGGGAAGCCGCCAGGGCACCCGGAAAGGCCTCCGCGGCTGGTCCGCCAAGGCCCCCGCCTCCGTCAGACTCCAGCGACGGAACCCGAGCAGTCTGGAGCGGCTGTGGCGGCCTAGCATCCCAGCGGCGCGTCTGCAGGGGAACAGAGGCGGGGAGGGGGAGGGGCCCCGTGGGGCGGGGGGGCGGGGGGGGAAGCGACCCTCTGCCCCGGGGAGTCGAAGTTGAGGGCTCCGAGCTAGAGGGAGTGGGTGAGCGCCCTTCCCCGGGGAGGGGCCGGGTGGGCTCTGTGTGTAGGTGGGGAGCCCCGCGGCTAGGCGGAGGCGGGGCCCCTCTAAGCTCCGCGAAAATGCCCGCGGCGCCGCGGGGACGAGAGCAGGGGAAGTTCCCGCCCGAGCGCGGAGCCGGGGTGGGTTCCGCACCCCCCGCGGCCCGCGCGCGGGGGCGGGGAGAGGAGCCGGGGCCGTTTCCGGGGAGCCAGAGGTGGGTGCAGGGCGCGGGAGGCCTGGGCCTAGCGGGGGAGCCGACGCTCCGAGGATGGAAGCGAGTGGAACGGATGCTTTCAACTTTCCAGTCGCTAGTTTTTCGGGGGTCTTTTCTGACTACGAAACTCCTCTGCTTGCCGCTAAACTCACTCCGCCTGCGTGAGGCGCGCTGCGTAATTAAGCCGCAGCCCAGCCGCGACGAAAAACACCAATTAAAGAAAACAAACCAAGAGAGAAAACTAAAAACAAAAACCATGTTGTGGAGACCGACAACCGTCTGCCCTCACTAAATGAATCAGCGCCACTTCACCGCAGTTGCCCACCCGGCCGTGGGGGCGCACTGAGCGGCCCTGTGGCCGCGCCCTCGGCCCTCCCACCCCTTCGCGGCCGAATCGCACCCACGCAGGGGAAACAGGCTCGGCCGTGGGCAGCCGCGCAGGACCTGGGGCCGCCCGGGCGCCCGGCCCCAGGAGCCTCGCGGCGGCCGCCGCATCTCCATGGCTCGCCCGGCAGGTCTCCGGACCCGGGCGGCTCTGGGCGTAGCGCGCGGCCTGAGTCCACCCCCGGCTGGCCGGCCTCCTCCACTGCTTGGGTCTCGGGACCGCGGGCGCGCCCTGCAGTCCTGAGTCCGCGGCGGAGCAACACTGCATGTCTGCAAAGCCGCAGGGCAGCGGTTCGCACCGGGGTGGGGCCCCGGGAGAGCATGTGAGCGTGTGCGTGGATGTGCGTGGATGCGGATGCGCGGGGAGCGCCGGTGGCTGCGGCGGCGGTGGACTCTCCACCCCGGCTGCGTACAGTAGCGCGCGGCAGCGGCGGCGGCGGGGGCGCGCGGGCCAATTCCAGGAGCCCGCGGCCGCGAGCCGCGCCCTGGCTGATACCGGAAAGGCCTGTGATTGGCCGGCGGCCTCCCCTATGCAAACGAGCTGAGGAATTCCTCGGGCCGGGCTTACAGTAAAAGCACGTTCATTTCCAGGCACTCTCATTCATAGAGCCAGCGGGCGCAGGCGGGACGGGCGCCCCGCGGCCGGACCCAGCCAGGGCACCACGCTGCCCGGCCTTGCGCCGGCAGGCACCTCTTCCTGGGGCTCTTGGGAACGCCAGAAGAAAGTCTTTGCTGTTTCTCCTTAATCTGCGTTGGAGCTTCGATTTTTTTGTTTCTTTCTTTCTTCTGAATGAACTGGTTTATTGGCTGGATTGTTCAACTTCTTTCCTGGCTGTGAACTTTTCCCCGGTTGTTTCCTTTGACAACTGCTGGAGAAAGTGCGTGTGGTGAAGTTGCGTGTGCGTGGCAGTGTTATGCGTGCTTGTGTAACTCGAGCCGCCCGGTCTGTTTCGATCTGCGCTGCGGAGCCTCCTCGCAAGGCCCGCTCCACCTGCTGCGGTTACGCGGTGATCGTGGGTATTAGCGCGTCCGGGCGGTTAACCGGCGGCGCTGAGGCGACGTTGGAGGAAGATCGTCTTGCTACTGCCCAAGTCGGGGCTGACTCACCCAGTCGATGTAGACAGCGGCTGGCTTCCGAAGAGTGCGTGCCTGCGTGCGTGTGACTCGGCTGCTTCTCAACTCCCACCAAACCACAGGATCAGCCACAAACTTAACCAACATCCCCAAACCCGAGTTCTCAGATGTGGAGAGCTGAACTCTGAGTGTCATCGACTTGGGCTTTTTTTTTTTTTTTTTTTTTTTTTAAGACTAGCTTCTTTTTGAAAAGCTGGATTTTCTGAACTGAGCATTTTGCCAGAATTTGAGAGAACATGACAAGTGCTTCTAGCCCAGCCCTTCTCCAACTACTGAAGCTGATTTTCAAGGCTACTTAAAAAGAAAAAATCCTGCAGCGAACGTTAATGGGTTTCTGTTGTTTAAATTCTCTAGATTGTATTGTAAATATTTTATGAAGTAGAGCATATGTATGTACATATATATACACACACATATATATATATATGCGCATACATTAGAAACAAGACCTTTGGAAGTCTCAGTTCTTGCTTTTGAGGACCGAAGCCAGTTTTGCATGATAAAAAGTGGCGCTGTATTTGGAAGATACTCGTGTATTTTGTGTTGTTGAGACTTTCAGACAAAACTCCTCTGGAAAAAAAACTGACAAGGCAATTAACTACTGGAACTTCCAAATTATGTGTTTGCCGGTCCTTTTGCTCGCTGCCTAAATTATTTTAGGAAGTATATGGGAATTTTGCCTCCGGGAACTTTTTTAACAACCGAAGACTGAACTTAAAACTCTCAAAGCAAGATCCAGAAGAAGATAGTCTCCCTTGGCACTTGACTTTGGATTCTGGTCGCCCACTTTTCAAAGCACTAAGCGGTCGGTTGCTAAAAGCCCTGCCCGGGTCTGAGGCCCTTAGGCCGAACTAGAACTTTCCATCCCCCTCCTCCCCCCAACCACCCCGCAGCAATAAAGGCCCCTGAACTTGTATGTTGGTCTCCCGGGAGCTGCTTGCTGAAGATCCGCGCCCCTGTCGCCGTCTGGTAGGAGCTGTTTGCAGGGCCCTAACTCAATCGGCTTGTTGTGATGCGTATCCCCGTAGATGCCAGCACGAGCCGCCGCTTCACGCCGCCTTCCACCGCGCTGAGCCCGGGCAAGATGAGCGAGGCGCTGCCGCTGGGCGCCCCGGACGCCGGCGCCGCCCTGGCCGGCAAGCTGAGGAGCGGCGACCGCAGCATGGTGGAGGTGCTGGCCGACCACCCGGGCGAGCTGGTGCGCACCGACAGCCCCAACTTCCTCTGCTCTGTGCTGCCCACGCACTGGCGCTGCAACAAGACCCTGCCCATCGCTTTCAAGGTACTCGGCCCGGACGGAGCGGGTGGCGGGAGGACGGGCAGAGGCCGGTCGAGGCCGGGGCGATCGGGGAGGGCAGCGGCCAGGCAGGCGGGGCCGGGTTCTAGAAAGGGGCCGGCACTGAGGCCCGTGGTCCATCCCTCTGCGCTTAGGAGACAGGATGCTGCGTTGCCGTGGCGACCCTCAGGGGGCCCAACTCAGCCCCGCCGCGGTTGTCTCCCGGGATGGCTGAAAATAATCAGGATGCCCCCCAAAGACGTCCACTGAGGGCCGGTTGGCTCTCCCTGGCAGCTTTGAACCAAAGTAGGAAAAGTTACAACCCAGTAGGAACAAGCCCGTCTCCTGCCATGCTTCCCTTCCCAACTCTGGCTTGACACCCAAACCATCTGAGGGAGGCGTCAGGAAATAAAAGATACTTTTATACCTTCGGGTCAGTGAAAATAAACTGACAAGGAAAACTGTCAGGGCTTCCCACTTCCACCCCATCTTTAACTGCCCTTTAGGAATTAGCAAATCCAAAGTCCACGGTGGGTGTAGTTTAAGTTTGCAAAAGTTTTCTGAAGTTCTCTCGAGCTTGTAGCCTTCTCCTGCCAGAAGCCGCAAGTAGCGAATCCTGTTTCTTTTCCTGGAACTCTCCTGAACGTTATCGCCCGCCGGTTCACCTAGATTAAGCCCGGGGCGGCGAAAGGAGGCAAGGCTGTGTCTTCCGAGAGCCGAGGGTCCAATCTGCCCGCTTTGATGTTTGAGGAGGGGGCGGCATGGACTGGGTGATTTCAACTGAGCAGCTCTCCCAGGCACTTTTCACCCCTAATCTTGCCCTAGATTTGAGCTGTCTTTAAAAACCTTGGCCTTCAGCGGGGATATATAAACAACCCCAGGCGTTTTTAAACAGCCACCCCACCACCCTGGCAGCAGACAGTAGACATTGGCAGCGGGGATTCAGTTCTTCTGTCTTGAGTGGGTTTAAGAAGGGGCAACTTTTTAGTACAATCAGTGCAGTCATTTCCTCTTCATTTAAAGGGCTAAGGCAGGCAGGTGGGGTCGGGGAGCTGTAAAGATCAGCTACTCTTTTTCTTCACAAAAAAATAATCTGGTTAAATGTTGTTCCCTTTAAGGGGAGATTAATGTAACATAAACTTTTTATGGTTCCGAGCCTGGGCTGGATCTTGAGCTGGTTACAATGCATGATGTTCACTTTTTTTAAAAAAGTAGTGTTGAAGTTCTTTATTTTTAAGCTCTACACACCTTCCAAATTTAGATTATGCTTTCTAAAACAACCAAAAATGTGTAATTGGCTGTCTGTAGACTTGCTCGGTTTTCTGAAAGCAAGAGTTTTTGGCGGGGATGGAAATAAAGATAAGATTGAACAGCCGCTGGACTCTTTCCTGGCCCTTCCTCCTGCTCTGTAGATTTGGGTTGGGAGCCCATTTCAATTTTAAATCACCCTAATCCCTTTACATAAACAGACTCAGCTCTCCCTCGGCCCTGGGACCTGACAGGGATGGGCCCGGGGTCACTCTGAGATAAGCGCAGAGGGGAGGAGACGGCTGATAGTCCACCAAAGGGTCCTTTAGAACCGGGTGCTCAGACACATGGAGGAAGTGAGTTCTCAGGGATCCGTGGCTTCCTTTGGGGTAAATAGGAGTCTCTTCTGGATCTGTCCTCCTCTGCTAGGGAACCCAAACCCCAAACACTGAGTGATTAATAAAGAATCTTCAGGAGTTAAAGCAGTATCATTTGTCAAGCCACCACATGAAAGTCTATCTCCTTCTAAAAGAATGAAAAAAGTCATGTAAGTTGCTTTCATGAGCCATCGGGGAATTCCTTTTAGGGGCAATCTTAATGATAGAGGTGTCCTTTTAAAAATGACTTTTGACAATTTACTTTTTTTTGAAAAAAAAATCTGTTTTACTGAGTGATAGCTTCTAGGTTAAAGATCAAGGTGTAGAGATCTTGAAAAAAAGTTCAAGGGGGTCTTAAGAACATTTACGACAGAGGCAGGGACAGCAGGGGAAATCAGATCACTCAATTAATAATCTGTCACCACTCCCGTCCCAACAAGAGGGGACTCATTCTAAAGGAGCCCTGCCCCTGGAATAACAGAAGGAGCAGAGAAAATTTCCCGGCAGGGAACCAGCGCAGAGATGAGGATAAAGCAAGCTAAACTTGACTCAAGTGTCTGTATCAGCTGGATTCTCTGTGCGTCCCTGACTCCACTGTGTACTCATCCCTCACCAACCACCTCTCAAGCAGTTTCTAAAGAAATTTTTACTTGAAAATTGGATTTTAAATAAGTCTCAGACAATCTCTTTCAGAAGTTAATCAGTAAAGAATGATTACCTTCCCTGTAATGAGGAGCAAGCTAGTGAGAAAGTCATCAGATATTGATGAAGAGAATTGAAGTGATTCTTTAGGAGTCTTCTGAAATTCTACGTGTAAACCCCCTGCCTTAATCTTTGAAACTAAAGGGAGATTTAAAGTTAGGAGTTTTCCTTAATCATCCTAATTGCTTATTCTGGACCCCAAAATGCCCCCATCCTTCTCCCATGAAACATCTTTTATCTTTTAGCTTACGGAGGAATCCATATTTGACTACTGAAAAAAATCTTCAATTTGCTACTTGTTACCTATTATTTACAGAAGCAGTCAAAAAAGCTGTTTGGATGACTTAGGATATATTTTGTAATACTGTAATATTAAAGTTTATTTAGGCCCTGGTACATCAGAGTCCGAAGGCATAAACATGCCTTCAGCAAGTTCAGAGGCCTTGGACGCTGATACTAATATTATTTTCTTAAGAAAGAAAGAAGTAGCATTACTGTCGGCAAGATCGTGGTGCCGAGCTATGCATTAAATGTCATCTCAGCTGAATTTTAAGTTCCACTCCACAGCTTTCTTTAAAACACTGGAAAATTAAGGGATTTGAAATAAATGAATTGTGACTGTAATTTCAGCCTAATTAGAGTTGGTTTAAAAATGCCAGTTTGAACTGTGAATACGCTAACCAAGAGCAGTATGAGGGTTCTGTAACATAGAGGAGGGTTGATATTTTGCCCAACTTCCTGATACTTTAAAAACAGAGAAGTAAAAAAAAAAAAGAGAGAGAGAGAGATCCTTTGGCCAGCAAGTCCCTTCTTGTCTGTTTGGTCTGTGTTAAAATGTAAATGTTTGTGTTTCTTTACCTATTGTTTATAGCTTTTTCATTACTCCCATTGCTTTTTTCTGTTTGAAGTTAGATTTTTTTTAATTCTCTTTATATTGCCTATCAATGATAAAATCTGTATCAAATTAGCAGAGATGTTAGTTTTAAATTAAAAAAAAAAGTTTTTCCTAGTCTAAGAATGCTTGCTAATAATTAGATGATATATTTTATTAATGTAATTTCCCTGGATTTAATATTTCCCCCTTCCCTCTACCATTAAAAGAAATCCCTCTGAGAGCAATAAAAGGCCGAGTAAATGATCTTTGAGCCACGAAATAGCTTTGATTCCTGCTGCATTTTTTTAAAAAGGGAAAAGAAGGAGTTAAAGGCCTAATTTTTTTTTTAGTCTTAAATTCCAACATCAACAAGCCTTTCTTATTTAGCCACCACGATCATTTTACTCTATATTTATTTCTGTTTGATGACGGTCTCATGAATTTGCCATATTACTGATGAGGGTAGCTTTGGAAAGATGAACGAGGCACAGGCATGGACCACTATGAGTGGAGCCAGTAGGAGGAAGGTGATTTAGAATACATTTTGGTAGTTATAAAACAAGATTTATTTATTTTAACCTATTTACAGATTCTGTCCCCACAATGAGTTATTCAGCTGGAAAACCATGCAGTTGATTCAGTCCCTGTACACTTACTGAATGTTGAATTAAAATAGAGACGCCAGGTCATCACAGGGAGATGAAGATGAGGAAGTAAAAATATGTGTTCAAGGAGGACATTTCAACATTGTGAGTTAATTTTACAGAGGGAAGTGAAATCAGTGGAAAAAAAGAGGAGGGGGATTTTTAAGAGACTGAAAAGAGCAGAATAAAGCAAGCACTTTTCATGGGAATAGAAAAAAAAATGGTAACAATCACTAAATAACTGATCAAGGAGATTTATTTCAATTATGTTTTTGAAACAAAAGGGAATTGCCATATTACTGCTTTTAATTAAACAGCAACACACATACTTCTAATGGATCTAAATACCTAATTAGAGGGTGCCTGGGGACTAAATAGCTTTGTTTGTAAATCTCCTTTATGGAAAAGATGTACAACATTTGGATGGAAAGGATTAGAAAGAAAGATAAAAGTGCAAGTTGGATAAAATTAGATGAGGAACTTGCCTGCCTATTGCTGTGAGAATTGATTCCCCTGATGCAGTCTTGGGGTCGGAAGTACGGCCACCCTTATGGGTTCGTTTTCCCCGTCCTATTTCTTAGAATCCAAGAGCTGAAGCTCATAGGGAATAAAAACAATAGATGATCATCTGGATGACAAGGAGAAACGGTAATGACTAAGCAGGCAGTGAAGATGGGAATTTAGAGAAACATGGCTTTGCTCTCATACAAGTGAGTCTGTGGCAGCCTTGTTTACAGACAGGAAAAGAGGACTGAAATATAGGTATTACCACCCCCCCCCCAAAAAAAGATGTAGTAATTATTAGATAAAAATGAGGAGGTGGAAAACAGTGGCAGGAATAATCACTGTAGAATGCTTTATTATCACAACTCAAAAAGCATACTTAAAAAAAAAAACTTGTATAATTGGAATGATTAACACACATTTCACTACTGAAAGAGTACTAGAAGGGAAGTCAGAAGTGATAGGAACAAATGCAACTTGGGGGCATTTTGATTTGAAATTCTGTGACCACTTGTACAAAACAGAAACAATGGAAGTATAGATAATGATAAATTTTTAGACCAAGATAGTTTTTGGAAAGGTCAAATGACCAAGAAGTGGATCCTACTGTACGAAGCACCTTTGTGCCATACTCTTTAGAGCATTTTACCTTGAAATGACTGTTCTTTTTTATTACCTAAGTATCAAGAATATTTTTTTTTTACTAGTTTACTTGAATAGCCCTGATAGGAAATCTATTCCTGTCCAGTTCCATTGAAGGAATTCTTCTTCAAGGTCATCTGGGCTTGGAGAACAGACACCTCGTCATCTATCTGGTCCTAGTTAACACAACCCTGTGACTCACAGATATAAAAATGCTATGGAGTTCCACTCCTGAATTCAGAGGAGGACACAAAAATGAGCACCCCTCTTCTCTGAGGTCTGTTGACTTCATAATTAGTGTTAAGCAAAGGGTATATTTCTGGTTTTTTTTTTTCCTTGCATACCAGAATTCACTGCTAGTGAAAATTAAGATAATAAAAGAAAGTAGAAGGCATAAGGATGAACTGACGGCAGAGGGGCAGTTTAAATCATTCAAGAATCTTCAACAATTCAGTGGTGGCAATCGAATTTCATTTTAGCAGAAATAAGTTTAAACCCTGAAAAGATAAAGTTGGCCCTGTTCGGCCTGTCAGTGGATGTCTGGATGAGTGAAAGATGGGTTAGGTTATAAACTTCCAAAAAACAAGGTGTTCTGTTTCTCAAATATGAAGAATTAGGAAGAGATGATTGTATTCATGAGAAGGCAGAGCTTTTCAAAGTTCTTGTTATCATGCGTCTTATTCCAACTGTGCCCTGTGACCTTATGCAGCTTCATGAGGTGAATGTTTTATGACTTGAACATTTATATTTAGTTTTGCATAGTGGAATTTAAAGTGAATCTTCCCATTAATAACTTGGCTGTTGTTTTGCTTAACTTACGACTGCTGTTCCTTTGCAAACTCAAAAGCATCACCTCATATACATTGAGTTTTAGAATAATGACTACGCAAATGGCATGAAAGTTTCTAACCTGCCTGGTGTCTGCATCTGTCCCTTGACTGGTGTTTAGGTGGTGGCTCTGGGGGACGTTCCAGATGGCACTCTGGTCACTGTGATGGCAGGCAATGATGAAAACTACTCAGCCGAACTGAGAAATGCAACAGCAGCCATGAAAAACCAAGTTGCAAGATTCAATGACCTCAGGTTTGTCGGTCGGAGTGGAAGAGGTATGTATCTGTCAAAACTGAACTGAAGCACAGAATATTTACATGGCAACAAAGGCAGATGTCAAAACATCTAGAAGTTTCTATGATGGGATTTCCTAGAAATAACAGTCATTTCTTCCTGTTATTATTGCTACATCAAGCTTTTAAAAAATATTTATTTCAATTTAACATTTTTAACAGAATCTCGCTTTACGTGATTGCTTTCTATTATTGAACTGGTCTTATTTAAGACCGATTTGGAGCATATAAAACATGGATTATCAAGGAAACCTCTCAGATCTTTACTAAAATGTAAAAATATAAAACTTACCATCATGGAAACTAGGAGCATGCAACTGGGGTTCTCTCTTTAATAATTTTCAGAAATCTTTTTACTGGAAGCCTTTAACTTAAGGATCAATGTGCTATCCATGACAAGTGACAGAGTTTCAGATGATCACTTCCAATAATTTTGAGGGATATATGGTATATAGTTATTGAAGCATATTTCAAGTGAGCATTTTTTTAATGATAAAATATGAAGAAATAGTACCATTCTGGTTTGGTGAATTTGATGGCAATGTGACCTTCCTATTATATAAAATTTGGATGTCTTTTTATTATTTGCAGGGAGGGGCTGGGCCCAGTTAATATTTTAGGTACTAATAATATTAAAGACCAGATTATCCAGAGGAACTATTTCATCAGTGCAGTTTTATTTTTCCATGCCCATTATCACTGTATTAAAGCAGAAAAAGGAATCTTGGCTTGTAATCTCTGGTTTCTAGTTATTTTCAAATATTACATTTTGTATGTATTGTAAGAACCTAAGTCATATTTTATAAATAGCAGTAACTACTGGAAACTTAACTGAAGGAGGTAGGGGAGTTTGTTTGGAAAATCTCATTTTTGTAATATAGTATTGAATAAGCTTAAAAATAAAAGTTATTTTGAGTATAATAAAAAGACGTAGCAAGTACCTAAATAACAGTAGATGACTCTTGTATTGAAAAAAATTAAAGTACAATCAATGGACGTTTAATCATAAGAGTAATCATTACTCTTTATAAAGGCATTCAAAAATACAAGAAAATCTGTGTTCTTGGGGAATTCGATTAGTCAAAGAGGAAAGAGGGTAAAGGCATGTTGCTGTTTTTGGCTATTGTTTTTGTGCTATCCTAGCTGTCTGGGGCTTTTCAGAGTAGAATCAATAGGTGGAGAAAATTTAAATACTTATAACATGATTAAAAATATATGTTCATAGCACTATGTTAATAATAGGGTAATGCAAAGAAAGTTATACCCACTTATTGAAAGCATGAATGATGCTATAAGGTATAAAAGCATAAGTCATTATATGGGTTCACTTGTTATATTAAAAGTCTCCACCTTTCACTAAATGGAATTCACATTATGGTTCAGAGATGTGTGTTTAGAAAACATCTTGAAGGCTTCAGATGAGCAGCTGGCAGAGTGGGTGAGAAGCCAATAAAAAACAAAGGCCCGACCTCCTGGTCCGTGCCTCCAAGCCCCGTAATCATAGCAGCTCACTTCCTGTGGATTGCTCCTCTTAGGAGCAGAACGAGTGTCATTTGGTGGCATTTCCAGAGAAAGCAGTATTATCAGAGGAGGCATCTATGTGGGTCTACGGGGCAAGTTTCGGTCATGAAAGTTTTGGAAATTCTTTAATGGCCCAAGCCAGCGACATTTTCCCGTAAGGAGTGCAGCAGTGGCCTGGCCATGCCCAGGAGGTTGGTGATGATAAAGAATGCGATTTTGAAAGCAGCATGCTTGCTTTGCTGGCGTCAAGGGCTGGTCTCTCGTCCCTCACTGGCCATTTCTGTTTTGAGTGGGTGACTAAGAGGAGCTTGTGTTTACTTGGGTAGCAGTGAACTGTTTCCCCAAGGTGTGGATTGTTTGCATTTGGCTGCCTGATTCGTGCCAGTATGCCCTTGAGTTTGCATAAAACCCCAAGAGTGAAATAGCTGTAACCAAGGCCGGGCTGTCTTTTGATAACCTGGGACGAGAAAATTAATTGCAACTCTCTGTAGATGGACAATATCTGTTTTGAACGGGCTCTGCTTCCCACACGTGATAATAAGCAATCCGAAGGAGAGGAGCTCGAAGTGCATGTTGGACCCAGTTACAGTTATCGTGATACTGTTGGTCTTGAGTGATTTTTTTTTTTTTTTTTTGGTTAGTGTTACAAGACAAAATGAGCTGTCAAAAAGCCCAGTTTGACTCTGTCTCATAATTTGTCCCCCTAGTCATAAAATACAACTTGATTTTACTCTTTCAAGTGTAAGTGTCAACATCAAAGACTGCCGTTTTGGGGGTTTTTTGTTTGTGTTTTCTCAATTTGCTTTCTATTATGAAGAGAGCAGGTGATGCCCACTCATTTTAACAATTAGCCTTAATCTTCCTCACTGAATCGTGTCTTTTAAAAGTTTCATAACGTTTTATTAAGTGATTTAAGACTATCCACTATGTTGTTTTCTGTTTTTGAAAACGTGTCTGAGAATATGTCATTGGCATCAACATACCACACGGGGACCGAGGAGGTCCTGGCTACTGGCTCATCTGAACGTCTCCATGCCAATTTTGCGTTCTGTCCAAAGCCACTGGTCTGAAGGATTCTCCAGGGGGCCTGGTGCTTGGTTCCAAATAAAGGGGAGAAAAAGAAACCCCCTTTTCTTTTCCCTGCTGCCAATCCCTGGGGATTGTAAACCTTACAGAAACTGCCAGGGGTTGAACATGGAAGGGTTTTTCTCTGTTCTGCAAAACCGATCTGTCTGGCTGCTGGCTCCTGTCCAGGACCACAGCTCCTAACCTCGGGTTCAGCCTGCAACTGGGAAAACCTGCCCGTCCGGCTTTTACGGCCTGGCTGACAATACTGGCCCCTAAAAAATATCGGTGAAGACTTCAGCAGTCTGAGCCTTCCTCCTTCCTTTTCTTCCCTTCCCTCCTTTCTCTCCCTGACAACTGAAATCTCTTCTTCAGGGGTATCTCACCCTTGGAATTTTCTCCCTTTGATTCAGTATCTCCATATAAATCCACCAGTCCTTTACAATGGAGGGAGAGATAGCAGCTCCCAGGAGAGGAGAGGTGATGCTGAGCACGCTGGTTGTCGTTCGGAACAATTCACACGTAAACACGTTCTGGGAGTCTCCCTGACCCCCAGAAAATCAGAGCTCGGGCTCTAGAGGAATTCTCTTTGGTGACGTTAATTAGCAGCAGTTGACGTCAGCTTCCATCCGCAGCTGAGGCAGGTGCTACTGACACTTGCAGTTACAGGAAAGTGTTTCGTGGCTGCAGCTGAGAGATGTTGAAGAAGTTGTAGCAGTGAAATCTGTGAGTGCTTCCGTCCCTACTGGAGTACTTAATCAGTTGGAAAGGAATCGATCAATCAGGGAATACGGCTTTAGTTAATTCATTTTAGAACCAAAGAGGAAATCTCCCAGACCGTATCATCTACCACATCGTAAATGGGGGGAAAGAATCCACGGCAAATTTCCTCCTTATTTTTCTAAGATTATGATTTTTAATCTTTTGAGAACATCATAAATAATTCTGAAAACCCTTGGAAGCCTTCCCCCAAAGGGAAAAAAAGTACCCATGTGCCCTTCAACACAGATTCTTGTACATTTTCAGTTTCCAGGGCTGCTGAAGTTCGTTTATGGACCTCTTGGGGACTCCATGGACCCCCAAGCCAAGAATCTGTGACTCTGGAACTTTGCTTTGACCATGGAGGGCCAGCCTAGAGCTGTGCTGCACATTGTAGATCACTAGAAAATGAGTAAATAAATGAACAGGTGAGGAAGACATTCTTGTGCCCTATGCTGTTTTGGTTACACCTGCTTTTATGATAGCCAGGACCTGGTTTGTGTAATTAAGAAAGTAGGTCCCATTCAAACTGCTGGTCCAGACCTTCGGAAGGCCATCAGGTGGGAGCGCATATAGTTCCTTGCAAGGGAAAAGGGCCTGTTTTGTCATCCAAGGGGCATCCTCTTCTCTAGTGACTGCCTGGCCCCCTGGCTGCAGACCTGCAGTGCGAATTCCACAAGCAGCCGAGTGAGGCCACATGTTCTCCCATCTCTTAGGACTGGGTTTAATTTCTTGGTGGAATTTGTGTTTATGTTGCCCTCCCTGGCAACTTTAATCTTGCCTACTTTCAAAATATTTGTACCCTTCCCCATGCTTTTATAAAATGAAGTTCCTTCATTACGTTCTTGCTGTGGACGTGTTCCCAGACATAATATTTACCCTGTCCCAATCTGGGTTATTGCTTATTTGTGTAATGTTTGTTACTTAAGGCATTTTCATTCTTAAGGTATTTTATATTATTTGGGGAGCAGTATCGAGAGATGGCCTTTCAGAGGAGTGAAAGATTGTGGTGGAAGAAAAGGTACATTTAGAAAAGGATCGAGTTTCCTGAAATTCCAAACAAAGAGAGACATGTCCTTATGGAGTGGTTATTACTGAGCAATGCTCTGAATGACTCACAATATTATCATAGGATGCAAGTCATTCTCTGTTTTATCACAGACTCGTAGAGTAAGGGAAGGAAAGTGCATTTGACAACCCCAGTGTTGTTTCATGGATAACATGGATAGTGAGCTGGCAGTCAGATCTTCTGTAGAAAATACAAAGAAAAGATATGAGTTGTATTAACAGCAACTCTCCCATTTTCCCCCTTTTCAGGGGTTGCTGTTGATCTACACTTTAAAATAATATATATACTGAAATCTGTTTCAGACTTCGGTATGGGTAAATATGGCTGGAAAAAGACCCAGCCTCTTATACACCCAGCCTCCGCAGCCCTAGCAAATAATCTCTTTCGATGGCAGGTCGAAAGCTGGTATTTGTGATCTGATGTAGAATTCATCTCTAGAGATCAGCTCTCTCATTCTGTTTTGCGTTTACCAATAAAAGAGGAACAATGCTTTCACAAAGCAAATTTCTCCCCACCCCCAACCACCACCCAGCAGTCCCTGTCCCGCCTGGGGACATGGCAGAGCCCAAGGGGAAGAGCTTTCTTGAAAACTTTCTTGTGCCTGGAACACGCAGTCTCACAGTTTATCCCTTCATGGTTTTCTTGCTGATTTTATGAAGTGCCAGGCATCACTGATGGTGTCGGACAGCTTTTTAAAATTGAGGTTATTTGTGTGAATGATATTTAAGAGTCAATGGGCAGAAGCTGGACTTCCTTCCACGCATTGCCCCCATCCCCACCCCCGCGACCCAAAACCCCTTCCTTGCCAGCCGGCTTGCCTTGGGTTGAGGCAGTTCTTTTTGGTGGGGACAGAAGACTATCAATCAGAATGCGCCTCCGAGAGAAATAATGGTTGAGTGATTTTTAGAGCTCCCTGTTTCAGCAGCAAGCATTATAGACATAAACAGTGATCCGGCCAGCGGCTGCACTGCTGTTCTGGTTCTAATAAATCAGTTTTGTATTTTCTTTTTTGTGCTGGTTGGCGAGGGGCAAGAGAGGGTGGAGAAGACTGGTTATGGAAGAACATATTCTGGTTCTTGTCTTTATTTTTAAAGAAAAATGACTTGTTGAAAGAGAGATGGCATACTGTCTGATGACTGTTTTCTCTCTGTTGGTGATTATAAAACACGTTCAGATCAGAAAGGGGATGTTTGTGAATAACTATGTACCGTCAGTATGGAGAGGTTACGTGGTTTTGAAGGATCTCTTGGACTTTCCGTCAGAGAGGTGTGTGTGTGTGTGCATGTGTGTGTCCGTATTTCCACTGAGAAGACTTCCTGGACCAAATTGTCTCGGAGGACTAAATCCATGCTAATAACATCTTCTCATCTGAAGCCCAAATGAAATAATTAATAGAAATTAACAAGCGAGCAGTGTGGATCTAACGAGCTGCCTGTGAATACTTTCAGAGGTGCCAGTTTTAATCAGCTCACTCTCAGGGTGCAGGGGAGGAACTGCCGCTCTTCAAGAGTTTTATATTTATAAACACGCATTAGTGGAGTTCAGGCAATGCCTACCCTGCATCACTGGTTCTGATGTGAGTTCTGAATTCAACAGAGATGTGCTTCAGTCCATGTTAAGAACGGAGCTTTCCCTGCGTCCCCGCTGCTGGCGCTGACTTGGCATTCCAGCCCTTTCCGCTCTCTGTGAGGCTCTCTGGGGTGCCCCATGTAGGAACTCCATTTTGTGTCACTGAACTTCCTCCCAACAAGGGTTTCAGGTAGTTGAGGACCCATAAATAGTAAAGTGATCCCAACAACCTCCTCCGAGAGGCTCCTGGCCATTGTCCTGTAGGATTCAAAATGCATTTCCTCTGATTTCCTTGGTGAGGAAGCATTCACGTAGGTAGAAGCCACTTAAACTGTATTTTTCTCAAAGATGTAAGTAAATTTCCTGTTGATTTTTCAGCATAGATTAGTCCTTGCTTTTACCTTAAGTTTTAAGAGCGTCATTAAGAATGTAGGGGCCGCGCCATCTGCTGGACTGCACCCCCTCCCCCCAACCTCCTGGTCCAAGGACACTCCTGGGTCTGGTGAATGGGAGGGCTGGCCGGCACCCCTTAAGGGTGGTGTGTGGCCTTAACTGAGTCACCTTATGCAAACAAAGGAGATTTTCCTTGGCTCAAACAAAGGCAAGGCACAGGAACAGGGGCGTTTGAGCACAGTTGGTGATCTGTAGGCTTATCACATCTCAGCAGACACGGCAAGGAGGGATGGGGCAAGGAGGGATGGGCCCGTTTGGAGGTAGAAACACTCCAGTTTGCTCCAGGCATTGGTTTTGGGTTTTTACAGATGTTTTATTCTCCATTCTATTTGAAACCATTGTATGGAGTACAGTCACTGTCTGCTTGCCTATCTATCTGTCTATAATTAATGAGGAAGATTCTAAACGCCTATCATAATACAGCTTTGGCCTCTTTAAACGGTGTCCAGCACCTACAGCACTGGGTCTTTCCAGATATTCCACCCTCACCATCCTATCTTATCTGTTATCTGCTTATCAGTGTTGATGGTGGTCTTCCTCTGAGGTCCCCATCTGGGGTGGTTGGATCCCCAGAGGACATCTGGCACTGTCGGTAGACATTTTTGGTTGTCACCACTGGGGTGGGGGGGCGCTTCTAGTACCTAGTGGGTAGAGAGCAGGGGCGCTGGTAAACATCCCACAGGGCACAGGGCAGCCCCACCTGTGCAAAATGTCAGTCCTGCCAAGACATCCCCGGGCTGCCCCCTCACTCATTCATGGTAAGTTGTAAAATGTCTCCTTTACCTCTCTTCCCTACCAGTTTCTGCCTCTCTACAAAATTTGTGAAAAACTTAGGTTGAAAAGTTCACACAGAATAAAAAATATAAAATTAGAGAGCATCACTGAATATCAAAATTTTTTTTAAATATGAAAATATACCCGTGTTCTGTGTGCATCAAATCACACCATCTCCGAATCTCCCAGGTTGGGGATGTGTGGTGTCCAGAAGGAGAGGCTGAGGTGGGGTCGGCCTCTCATGGCAGGAAAAGCTCTTCCTGGAGGACTCCCCCTTACAGCCACTCCCTCAGGAGTGTTACAGGCGTGCAGGTCCACAGGGACCGGCAGAAACAATTCGAGAGCTCTGCTGGCTTCTCTTTGCTGAGTGCCACCCCCACCCCCAGGTCTCAGTCTGGGGCCACAGATTCACCAATCCAGGAACTGGAATTGATGTGAGAGGACAATGACTTAGTTTTTTGAACTAAAAAGTGCTAAAAGCAAGGTCCTGGTATGCATGGCTGACTGACACCTTGCAGAAACCAAAAAGGACTCAGTTTGCATGCCTGGGGGAAATGCAAGGAAGGGACAGGGACGGGATGCAAGCCCGATTTGATTCGCAGCCCTGGTGAGCCTGGTTGTCTGGCCACATGCTAGGTTTGCAGGGACCACAGGCAGACAGAGGCTGGATTCTTCCCAAGCTGTCTCCCACCGGCCCCGACTTGCTGGTCTGCCATCATCTATTTTCCACAAGGAGATTCAGGGAAAAATGGCTTGAAAACAGTCTGAAAAAAGAGCCCTCTAAGTGTTCTCACTGCAGCAAGACAGTGTCCGCTGCAGTTGGAATTTCTTGAATACGTCTTGCTCTGACTGCCTACTCTGGCTATGTGTTTGTGGACCCTCACTCTGAACTCTCCTGCCCCTCTGCTTCCTGTAACCTCCCCTCAGTAAAGCAACCAGCTCCCAGATTTGGCGTGAAGATCAGCTGTGGGTCTGATCGTTTGAGACTAGTAAGAGTTAACTATCCACACGGGTGTTCCTGGGTGGGATCTGAGCTGGGCTGCTCGGGGACTTAGATGTGCTGGGGAGTGAAGGCCGCTGGGAAAGGGCTCAGGAATGGCTGCGGCTCGAGCAGGTGACACAAGCACTGGGGAAAGGACGAAGATGAGTCTGGAAGCCCCCCGGAGGTGGCCTTCCAAGAATTTTCAAAACCCAGGAGATCCTGCCCTTAACTAGCAAAGCACTGTGTGACATCATCTGTAACTAGACCAGTGCCTGATATGGAGCAGGGACGCATTAAATCTCTCCGGATGAGTAAAGAGCCCAGGATTCCGTTTGCTCCAGGCAGGAGAGCCCAGTGCTTAGTACGTGGACTTGAGTGGATTCTCCACTGGAAAGACAGTGTCTCACCCTGGGTGCTCTCACATTTAGGACTGATTATTCTTTGTTGTGGGGACCATCTTCTGCATTGTTGAATGGTTAGCAGCATCTCTGGCCTCTACCCCGTAGCCAGGAGCACTCCACCTCCAGGTCTTGGGTCCTGACAACAAGAAATGCCTGCTGACTTTGCCAAATGCTCCCATGGACGAGAGGTGGTGGGTGAGGGGTGGGAGTGAACACTGGTTGAGGACACTGGCTCAGAGCTGTGTGTCCTAGGCAAGTTACTTAATCTGTCTGAGCCGAGTTCAACCTTGGGCTGAAGGCAGCAGAATGCAGCAAGGATTATCTGAAATAAGACAGACTTTGGGGGTTATTACTTTTCACGGTAAGATCTGTTGCTGTGGCACTAACTCAGCAGAATAGCTAATGGCAATTCTGATTGCGTAACAGACGGTGCAGCCGGGACCTGCTTTTTTGTTCGTCTAAATGCACAACTTTTCTGGGGGAGAATATCAACCCTTATCCTTATTCGTCGGGGCCGTAGAGCTAGCTGTCAGGTCACGAAAGGGTTATGCATAGTGGGCACTGTGATTTCAGATCAGCGATGGAAGAGGCGAAATTAAATATGTACTGTAATTCGAGGCACTGTTCTTCATGGGAAAAGAAGTTCTCCCAACTTAGCCCTTCCAACTCTTTTGTCCAGACGTTTAATGGCATGCAAATATTTATTATTCATACATGCCCCTTTAATTCCCAATCGTATTTTAACAATAAACACTGCATTTTAACAATGAGGCAGAATAATCCCTTTGTCCTGTCCCCTGGCTGGCACCTCGCAGCATCACATTAACCCTGCGTTGTAATTGCTGACTCCACCCAAGTGTAGGGCAGTTTTATAGTAGCGCCGCGGCAGCTCGCCTTGGACCGCACTTCAGGACGCCCTGGCTCTTCCCCTGGAAGACATTTTAAGGTTGTATCTCAGCATTTCCAGAAACTGCAAGTGAACACTCATGCATGTTTTTCTTTTCTGGCCACATAGCAACGGGGAATTGATTAATCTGGCTGTTGGCTGGAGAGGTATCTTGCCTTCTGCCCTAATCCATGGGCTCTAGAGTCCACGGAAACCACTGTACCCCATCTCATATTCCTCTGACTCACAGTCACAGCACAGAAACATGCACATCTCTTGGTGACAATTGTGTGGGTCTTTGGAAGGCTGTGTGGCAAAGGATGAAAAGCAGGTGGGCTTGCAGGACTCAGAGGTGCCAGCCTCAGTCTCCCCATCTGTACAATGGGTATGACAGTGTGCATGTGCATCTTGAAAGGTTTTCAGGACGATTAGAATGAGATGATGCTTGTGTAGCAGGGCTTAGGAAGAAGGGCTCCGACTCACCTAGGCATTGTTCTTCCTTCTACAGGACAATTGCTGAGGGACGAGGGAAGAGAGAGAACAGGAGTTAGCCCATGTCTCACCAAGTCAGAAAGTTAGGAATGATGAGGAATTTATATGCCTTTATCCTCCTAAGAACCTTGTAAAGTGAGAGTGTCTGAGACACAGCAGGAATTTCATAAATACTCATAAATGCATGAATAATAATGATCCCGGACATGAATTCATGAAATACATGAATAATAATTTGCCAGACACCGACCCTGTGATGCACTTTGTGTTCTCTGTTTTAATTGGTGAGTCTTTCTCACAGGCTTTGGACCCTGTTCAATCAGGGAAATATAGTGCCCATTGCTACTTTATTAGAACTGTGCGCCAATCCAGAGGGCATTTCATGAGGGTATGTCATTCATTCATTCATCAGACATGCATTTTGCACCTGCTATAAACCAGGCACTGGGCTAGCATTGGAGATAAACAAATGCCAGCCCAAGAGAAGCCACAGCCTGCTGGGGCCAGTGAGGGGCCCACAGTTAAGCAGGCGTCGCTGTTCTGAGTGGCCATGGTGAAAGGACAGGTGTGACAGGAGCAAAAGCACTGCCAGGCACATAACATTTTAGGGGTCTTTCTGGACAACCTGTCGGCTCAGTTGAGACATTTTAGGGTGACCAGGAGGCTGTCCAGGTGAAGGCATCGGGAAGGGGGTCCAAGGAGAGAAAATAGGGTGGGGAGGAACACCTAGCCTGCCAACAGAGAGCTGGTCAGGGCTTTGACACCCACGCTGGGAATGTGATCTGGTCCCAGTGAAATGGGGGAGCGCCAGCAGGTTTAAGCAGGGAACTGGTATCACCAGATGCAAATGTAGGAAGATGCTAGGGTTGCAGATGGAGGGGGAAACGGGGCTTTTGGAGGGTGCTTGGAGCTTAGAGACTGGATCTGAGGTTGGCTGAATTCAAGGATACTGGACCCGCAGACACGGAGGGTTCGCCGTACACCTAGTTTGCAAACACCACCCTGTTTGGTAAATGTCGTGGTGTCTAGAAATCAGCTCCCACCAGGCCCTGCCTCCCACACCCTGCAGCCTTGCCTGGAGCTGCCCTCTTCCCGCTGGGCCTCCGCCCCGACCTGCCCTCTCCGCTTCCTGTGGCAGCACTACCGGAGTAAAAAGGCTGCTGGGCAGACATGAGGACCTTGACGCTGTCTTCCCATCGAAATGCCCACTCCTCAGGCCTCTCTGCCGCAGCACCACGTGGCCTTGGGCTGTGTGTCTGAAGCACTGGGCTGTGAGCCCAAGCAGGTCAGGGCTAGGACTAGGCCAGCCCCAGGAGGTCACTTTGGTCACCTGTCCTGGGTGGCATTTAGCCTGATGGGTGGAAACTAGGGAATTTGGGTGCGCCAACCAGAGGGCTCTCAGGATGGAAGTACCGGGCGGCAGGTGTGGCCTTGACATAAAGAGGCTGTGAATTCAGGGTCTTGGAGGTGTTTGGGCTAAAAGGATGAAAACTTGGTTTCTTATTCGAGACACTCAGGAACTCAGATACCAAAAGGAAAAAGGAAGATCAGAAAGGGACCCTGACATCTGGGAAAGGAAGTGCGAAATTCTGTGCACACGACGTGGTTCTTTGGGGTTCAGTTAACACTCTTCATGAAGAGAAAGGCTTACCCATCCTCTCCTATAGCAAGGCTGAGCTCACGCCTGTGCTGCCAAAAAGGAGAACGGAGCTTTCCAAGTGAAATCAGACATCATAAAGAACCAGCTGTCAAGCTGAAAGTTTACAGGATAATTCATTGATCCATTTATCAAACTTTTTTTTTATTGCCTTGGAACAGAAGATGCAAAGATTAATAAAACATTGTCCCTGTCCTCAAACAACTCATTTTTATAGAACAGCTCCAGAGAAAATGCTTGGCATGTTTTGTTGTTTTGTTTTGTTTTGTTTTGTTTTGTTTTGTTTTTGGTTTTCTCTAAGTAAAACTTGTACTTTTCAAACACTCCATCATACCCAACACATGCTGTTTTTTTTATGGCAAACTCAGTTCTGTATTGTAAGCATTTGACTTTTGATCAGCTTCAGGGGGTTGTCCTCATGCCAGTAGCTGGGGCCTTTCGCCTGCATTTTGCCTGTGTGGACGCAGGTGCAATCAGACAAGGGCGTCTGTAAACACGGGCACTTTGCACACGAGTGGACATGCACTGACATCTTCACTTTGGTTCAATTCAGAGAAACCGGGAAATTCTGCACAACTTGAAGAATCTGGACCCTATTTGGAAATCTCCAAATAAAGAATTATACAGCAACATAGCACATGATTCAGCAATCCCACTACTGGGCATATATCTGGAGGGAACTCTAATTCAAAAAGATACATGCACCCAATGTTCGTAGCAGCACTATATACAATAGCCAAGACATGAAAACAACCTAAACGTCCATCAGCAGATGACTGGATAAAGAAGTTGTGGTATGTTTATACAATGGAATACTACTCAGCCATAAAAAAGAATAAAATAATGCCATTTTCAGCAACATGGGTGGACCTGGAGATCATCATTCTAAGCGAAGTAAGCCAGAAATAGAAACAAAAATACCATATGATATCACTCATATGTGAAATCTAAAAAAAGAAAAGACACTAATGAACTTATCTACAAAACAGAAACAGACTCACAGACATAGTAAACAATCTTCCGGTTACTGGGGAAAAGGAGGGAGAAGGGATAAATTGGGAGTTCAAGATTTGCGAATATTAACTAGTATATATAAAACAGATAACAAGTTTCCTCTGCAGGGCACAGGGAACTGTATTCAATATCTTGTAGTAACCTATAATGAAAAAGAATATGAAAACGAATATATGTATGTATATGTATGACTGAACATTATGCTGTACACCAGAAATAACTGACACATTGTAAACTGCCCATACTTCAATTAAAAAAAAAAAAGAATTATACAGCCCTGCTGTGAAAAATCATGGTGTTTGGGTCAGAAAATGGATGAAGAACAAAAGCATGCATTTTGGCCACAAGGTTGTTCCAGTGGAAAAGTGAGCAACATAAATTAGAAATACTTTGTGCAAAATACTGCAAATTCAGATTGCTCCTGGAATCTGAGGGTTTGTTAACTTTAATTCTTAGTTACCTGCAATCAAAATTAGACCCAGCATGGACTATGTGGTAAGAGAAGAAGTCTTCCTGCAACATCTCACAATCTTTTGGGATTTCCAGAACTTGCAGAGAGCAAAACTTGAGCCTTCCCTGGCTTTCTTGGTTTTCAAAAGCTGTGTCTTATTTCTTCTTCGACTTTTCCTGTTTAAAGTGTGTGAGCAGAACTGGTTTCCCCACAAAGATGCACCAATGAGTGAAAAATATCACAATTGCATTTCCTAAGCTGTGTGACCCCCCAGCAGCAGACAAGCCTTCCCTTGCGTGACAAAGGGCAAGTTTCACATCCCACCGAAACTGGCTCAAAAAGGAGAAGATGACTCACGGGTCCAAATCTTCACCAAGGAGAATGACCAAAACAGAGCCCAGTGGCTAAGGAGCCAGTGCCGGCGGCTTGGCTACCCATGAACCAAATCTGGGGAGGGACAGGCATAGGAGGATGGAGGGAGGAGAGACTGCCCCTCAGACACCCATGGCCATGACGTTGCCGTGATGTGATGGGGCACTTCTTCTGAAGATGTTATTCCGCCCGGGGGTGTGAAATGATCTCCAGTCCCCTTTTCACCTTCCTTTCCTCTCCCCACCCTTGCCCTGGGGGAGCAGTGCACCCGTTTGCAGCAATCCTGAGGTTTCACCACTTCCAGATGTGGTGAGGAAGTGGGGTGTGTGCCCCGGCCCCTTGCGGAACTGCAGGGTCCAGCCGCGGCTTTATGAGACCACAGCCGGCTGGGCTGCCAGAGTTCACCAGCCCCGGTACCCCCGTAAACATGAGGCCTCAGAAAGCACAGACTTGGGGCTGCTGTCACTGCTTTGCCTTGGAGAGTGTGTTGTGGCAGCAAATGTCCAGGAAGACTGGCCCTGTGACCTTCTGCCCAACTAAATAAAGCAGCTAGTCTTCTGCACTGGCATTTGGATGAACACACTGGCGTCGAGGGGGACGACACATGCAGGGGGTGGGGGTGGAGGGAGCGGGGAGGGCAGCATTTGGCCTGGCTTGTTTATCAAGTGGATCAGCCAGTTGCAATTGTGCTTACAAAGGTCGCCAGCTGGCGGGACAGGAGTGAACTTGAACTTGAAGTTCAAGTTGAACTGTGCAGTTTCCCTGATGGAGCTCTAAGTTCCAAGCCGCTGCCTGCCTGCTGCCCTCTGCACTCTCAGAGTGCTGGAATTCTAGAGAAGAGAGGATGAGCCTGGAGGTGCTCCATCAGCACCACCTGCGGGACACCAAGGCTCACCTCCGCTCCCACCGTCAGACCTCACCGCCCGTTTGCCACCAACCCTCCCTTCCTCACAGACTGCCCACCACTCTGGTCTTTGTGGAATCGTGTTTATCACATCTTTCATGATAATTAAACTGATGTTGGCTGATGCATTCTTTCATTTAACTTGCCTAACAACACTGTGAGATGGAAAGACGGTTATCACTTCTGTTTCACAGGTGAAGAAGCTGAGGGCCCAGAGATGTTAAGTAACTTGCCTCGGGTCACACAGCTTACAAGTGGCAGAGCTGGGATTTGAACCCAGGCAGGTTGACTTGAGGGTCCATGCTGTTAACTAGCACCCCGCGTGTCTGCACTAACACAGGATTGTACAATCAAGTTCTTGTCTTTTGCTGCTTCTGGTCTTAAGTCAAGAGACGCCTTCATTCCTTCATTGTTTCTTTCCACCTTCTTATTCAGTCCTAGTATTGGTGCTTCTACATAGTACTCCTCCTGGACCCGACCATCAGCCAAAACTCAGGGTGCTGTTTAGGTGAAGTTCCTGAGAGCTGGAGAAGGAAGTTCTCAAGGGTGCCCTTTCCTTAGCTTCCTCCACTGTGAATCCCCCCGCAGGGCACCGGTGACCCTGCAGCTTGCCCCCTCCTTGGGAGCCCAGAGCTGCAGCCTTTCAGCAGCACAGCCAGGGCCACCTGTGTGCTGGCCAAGGCCACTGCTTGTCTCCAAAGGGGCCAAATCCAGGGCTGCTGGGAGCCTTCTAGCCTCTCTGGGCAAGGACCCGCTCAGGCTGCAAATGTAAACATCAGTTCTCTCTGCGGCAGCGCCACCACCTCCCAGCCCTGCGTTTGATCCAGAATTGCCGATGTCGGGGTGGTGGTGATTTAGCCCATCGGTCCTCCTTTGCTCTCCTGTTGCCTTGGTACTAGTCTGGCTACAGCCTGCTGAGAAAAACACTTGAGAGTCAGTCTTTTATTCTCTACACCCACGCACTTAAAATACCAGGCCCATAGGTCATTTTAATGAGGGAATTTGGCTAATAACACGTGTGCTCTGGGGTGCAGCTACCACGTCTGCAGGTGCTGGCAGAGGAGGGCTGTGTCTGGGCAGGGAAGAGCAGGGGCGTGGCGCGGGCGGGGCGGGGGCGGGGCGCAGGGGGCGGGGCTCCGAAGGTCCGCTGTGCCCACTGGCTGACCGTCCCCAGGTATCCACACCCGCGCCAGGTCTGCTCGGAAGAATACAGGGAAGTGGCAGGCAGAGTTTTCCTGAAGTGGAAAATGTCACACACACCTGTGAGCAAAATGGCATCACTTATTGCCTCTGTCTATGAGGTAATAAGCAGATGTCCTGCTGCTCAAAGCAGTAAACAAGAGCTCATTGTGCGGGAGGTGACCCGGAATACCTCCACCTTCGTGAGCCACGTGACTGTGGCCAAAATGCCCCACCTAGTTGTTTTTGCTGGACAGACACTTCTCGACTGCACAGAAAATAATAGAATTGTAATTACAAGCAACGATTTCACAAATATTCACTTCGGTTGAATTTCATTCCCAATTCAGGCCAGTCTGTGGTTAACCAGAGGGCGGCATTAAGCGCCAGGAGCCCACATTCAGCTTAGTAAGAAACTGCTTTTGAACTGTAACCCAGGCTTATAATTAGCTGTTGCGGACAGTTTGGGTACATGAGCCTCACCAGGACTATTCTCACTTTGGGGGGCAGTGGCAGAGCACAGAAAAGTTACCATGAGTCTGGATTCCTGGCGCTGGTGCCACTGAGTTGGCAGGCAGAGATTTAGGACTTCATGACAATAATGTGAAGCACAAAGCTGAGAGATCTAGGTTTTCTATGTACCCGAGCTGTGTGACTTTGGACAAACCACTCACCCTCTCTGAGCTTCAGCTTTGCTACCTACTAACCAAGGACAAGAAAATCTATCTTGTTTATTTCATGAGAGTGTTTCAAGGACCAAATGAAATAGCATATGGGAAGGTGTTAAGTTGTCAGTTCTACACAGGCCTAAAAATGCCAACATTTTGAAGACAGTGATTCTTTGTTGTCATTTAGGAAATCGAGCATAGGATGGTTGTAGGAGGGCCGCCACAGAAGTGGGACCATTTCAGTGGGTAAAACCCACAGGGGCCTGGAGAGCAGTTGTCACTTGTAGTGCTAAGACCAGAACTCTTTATGACACTTGGTGTTTGTACTGGGTTGAATAGTCTTCTTTCATACCCCTGGGTAGTCCCATGGTTAAAAAGTCACGTCCATGAGTAACCTCAGAATGTGCCCTTATTCAGAAATAGGGGCTTTGCAGATTTAATCAAGGCGAAGTCCTACTAGAAGACAGTGAGCCCTAAATCCAACGACTGTTACCCTTGTAAGGAGAGGGCGATTCGGAGACAGAGGACACAGAGGGAAGGAGGCAGAGAGTGGAGTGATGTTGCCACAAGTCAAAGAGTGCCAAGACTTGCTGGTAACCACCGGAAGCTGGGGCGAGGCCACGTGGGGTTCTTCCCTGGAGGGAATGTGGCCCTGTCAACACCTCCATCTTGGACTTCTGGCCTCCAGAACTCTGAGACAATAAATTTCAGTTGTTTTAAGCCACCCAGTTTGTGGTAATTTGTTACAGCAGCCCTAGGAAGGAAATACAGTGTTTTCAGGGAATCTCTGAAATGCTGACGTTGCAGGCAGCAGAGGACATACAGGGCAGGTGCACGCCTACATGTGGAGTTGGGCACCAGGATTTTATCTCAGAAGGTAAAAACCAGAGTTAAAAGTGACATTGTATGTAGCCCATGAACCCCCTCATTTTTCAGACAAGGAAGCTGAAATCTGGAGAGGTCAAATATTTGTACAGGAAGCCAAATCTTCTGACTATTTAGCAGGAAGAGCTGTGTCTGTCTGTCTTTCTTTCCACACACACACACACACACATGCATACCTTTGACTGCAATGAACCAAGATACTGTTTTAATGGTTTTACTCATATTAACTCATTTAGCCTCTCCCTAAATTCTGTCAGGTAGGAAATGTTATATGTATCCGTCTTCCAGGTAAGGACACTGAGGCACAGAGATGGCTGGTGACTTGCCAGAGGTCGGCTAGACAGAATTCAAACCCAGAGTACATGCTCTGCATCACCTAGCCAGGAAGCAATGCTTTTAAATAATAACATATTTATATACTAATACTTTTATTATAAATTGTATATTTGTAAAACAACCTTTAAAAGTTATTAAAAGCATTGCATTAGACATAGGCGATGAAGACATGCCCACATTTCCTAAGTATGTATAAAATGCTTAGCTGGCAATCCATATGCATATTTATGCTAACAATTGTAACTGAATCTCAGCCTGTTAGTTGCATATCATTAAGTCCATTTATTGACTGTAAATGTTATCTGGCCAGTCCCATGACTGCCTAGAATGACATCTGGCATTTCAAAATGATATTTAAAATCAACCAACAATTAGTATTCTTAAAATACAGAGAGAATAATTGTAATTTAGCCTATCCCCAAACTTAGGAATTCTATCTTTCCTAATCCTTGGAGGTACAACGTTAGAGAGGAAGGATGGAAATTTTTTTTTCGCTCTTTTTGCCCTGAGCTTATGAAAAGGGTGGACATGGTGGGGAGGACTGGAGAGCTGTCCATCTGCTCCTGTTTTCCTGGGGTCTTGACCTGAAAGAAAACAAATCTGAATCTCTCCTGATTCTGTGTTATTAGGGACCAAACGAAAGCCACGTGCCTATGGGAAGTGGCACATCTAAAAAGCAACGTAGGTGTGTATTCCAGAACTGAAGCAAAACCAAACTCAAGGGAGCATTGGGAAAACCAGTGACATGTACTGAAGGACTGCCACCTTTCCAGTTTGAGGGCTGGAAAGCATGAATTCATTCTGAATTACCCAGCAGACAGATTCAGGCCCTTGCCTCATTCATCTTTGCTCTCTTCTGTGTTCCAACAGGGAAGAGCTTCACGTTGACCATCACCGTCTTCACAAACCCACCGCAAGTTGCCACCTACCACAGAGCCATCAAAATCACAGTGGACGGACCCCGAGAACCTCGAAGTAAGTGGGCCCCCCTCGGGGCTAGCACCCCCTCCGGGCTGGTACACTCCGGCACCAGGGACAATGTCTCAGAATCCTTGCATTCGATTGGCATCACTCACATGTGGCTAAAAGCTCTGCCAGAGGAGGAAGTCAGGCCCCTGCAGGGAAAAAGAATTTTATTTTTGACATTCTCACTCCTCAAAGGTTGTCTCTGAGCACTAGGCTCTTTTCTTGAGGTATCCTCTTAGAAGGCAGAAGGAAATCAAGCTGACTCAAGTGCATGTTAGGATCATTTCGGGGCGGCGTGGGACTAAAGACCAAGTATGTGGTAAAGTACAGTGGAAGACTGGCCGGGTGCAGAAGTGGCCAAAAATGTCTGGAGGGTCAGAGTGGACCACAAAGGGGCTGACTATCATCCATGCTGGCCTTTTATTAATCCGTTAAGGCCAAAGATGAAAACTGTGAAAATGACCCTTTTCTTTCTGTGGCACAGATCAAAATCTTATTACAGGATTATTTAAAATAGAGAACGGGAGGGGAGAAGAGCGCCTGGGGAAACCAGTAAATATAGAAAGAAGGTACCAAAAAAAGAGCTCCTGTGAGGAAAGCTTTTTTAAAAAAGGAGTGGGGTTGTTTAGTCTGCAGAAAAATGTCTTCACGGTGACTTAATGACTATCTTTGAGTAAACACCAGAGTAACACTCTTTTCCAGAACCACACCCTTCCCCGGGATGGAGGCTGGTTACAGCTCCCGATCTGTGGAGCTGACTGGAGCCCCTGCTCAGCACCTGCATGCCTCCTAGCCCGATCAGGCCCCCGGTGGAAAATTAAGATTCATTCTTCTCAAGGAAAAAGGGGGGCAGTTTCAAAACTAGGGCTTGCTACTCTGCCAGGAAACTGAGATGCAGGATGTCAGGTCTTGAAATGAAGTGGTTAAGAATTTGGGTTCTGGGGCAAACAGGCAGTGTTCTGGTTCAAGCAATTTAGCCATTGGGGAGATATGGAGCCTTTCTGATCCTCAGTTTCCTTTTCTATAAAATGGGGATAATACTGAAAGAGAATGAACCCCAGAAATGCTAGCAATTCCCCATAGAGCCTCTCTGGCTGCTGCTCCCCCCGGGGACCTTCCCATCAGGGTGGTGCTGAGGGGGGCTCTAGGGTCAGCTCTGGGTCGTGGCCCTCTACAGGTCATCCTGTGAGCACCGCAGCTTCCAGCAGTCTTTCTTACTGTCCTGGCCACAGCCTCTTAGCCCCTTGATCACGTACAGAACCATTCTGGGTGCTGCCTCAGCTTTCCCAGTCCCCAGGAGTGGGTAGAGCTCCGCAGAAAACCACCACACCCACCTGGGACAGCCCTCCAGGACGTGTGTTTCATTCACCACTTCTTTGGTGCCATTCACCTGCTCCGCGACTCCCATAATTTCTGACCTCATTTCCCCCTCGCAGCTTTTTCTCTGAAAGCCCCAGGAGACGTTCTGGCCATGCCCAGACTCAGGAAACTCTGGGACTTGGTAGCATCCCCTGATTCCAATTCCAAGCAAACCACAGGCTCAGAACCACACAGTTACAACCAAACCCAACTTTGGAGGTTTGCAAAGGAGGAATGGGAAACTGAAGATTCCTAATGACCCTGTATTCAACATAACAGATGCCACGCAGGTGCCTTGGCACTGACAGAGGACCAAAGAGGAGGCAGGCTCAGATTATAGCAGGCACTGGGGAAGGGACAGGCAGCCGTGAGGTGTGAGGAAATTGACCTTGACACTAATTAAACTTTGAGAAAGCCTCACTCAGGAGGCTGTAGAATCTCTATCTTTAAAAACAGAAGCAGGGAGATGGAGAGGGGCAAGACAGGGGTAGGGGATGATGAGGTCCAAACTACTATGTATGAAATAAATAAGATACAAAGATTATACAGTACAACACAGGGAAGATATCCAGTATTTTATAATAACTATAAATGGAATCTAACCTTTAAAAATTACGAATCACTGTGTTGCACACCTGAAACTTACATCATTTTGTATATCAACTATACCTCAATTTTTAAAACTTTTAAAAAAGAAAAATAGAAGCAAGAGCCATCTCTGGGACAGTTCTGGGACTTCCTGCCTGGAGGAAGACGCTTACACCAGGTGACCCCGCTGGAGTCCTTCCTCTTCTGCTAGTCTTTCATGCATAAAAAAGGGCAGTTTGGGCCCCACTGCCAGTATTTCCTGTAACATTCAAAGTACTAACGAGGTGGTTGAGCTTCGGAAAACAAATGGTGGCTGCTCAGACTTTTAAGAACCGGCAGTCAGCAGGGAAGAATGTGCAGTTGTGATGGCCTACCTGTGTATATCGTTGACTCTACTTCCTGCTGTTTTACAACTTAAGAAAAGAGTCATTATTGAAAAGGGCCATTTAAGCAGACAGAAGGGGTTCACTCCGAAGAGGCACCTCATTTTTACAGAGTCTTTCCTGTCAAATGGAATTTGGGGTCTAGGGGAAAATTAAATTGATAATCAAATTAAATTAAATTAAATACATATAAATATGCTATAAAGAGGCGTTATAGGCCCAGGAGGACAGTCTTGATTTCACAAGAGACTTCAAGAACAAAGTCAAATGCACACAGTCTCCTAGGGTGAGTAGGTAACCCTGCCTTTTCCCTCTACAAAGCAAGGCAGGCCTTTGTGTGCTGTTTCCTTCTTATAACTAGAATGTCTTAATTCAAGGTGGGAACAGCTTCTTTTTGATAAAGCTCTGCTCACAGTCACTTTTTTTTTTTTTAAGAGAAAGTTAAGAGAATTTCCACCCCCAGTTTGATTGAGATATAATTGACATGTAACATTGTGTCAGTTTAAGGATTGCAACATGATGATTTGATACATGTCTATGCTGTGAAATTAAGACTTCAGTAAGATTAGTTAACACATCTATCACATCATATAGTGACAATTTGTTTGGTGTGCTGAGAACTTTTAAGATCTACGCTATTAAGAATTTTCAAATATATAATACAGTATTGCTAACCATAGTCCATACTGTACGTTACATCCCCAGAACATTTTCGTCTTATAACTGGAAGTTTGTACCCCTTTGACTCATTTCCCCCACCCATAACCCCTGGCAACCACCAACCTACTTTCTGTTTCTATGCGTTTGTGGGGGGGTTGTTTTTTTGTTTTTTTTTTTTTTAAGATTCCACGTATAAGTGAGATCATTTGGTATTTATCTTTCCCTGTTGGCTTATTTCACTTAGCATAAAGCCCTCAAGGTCCATCCGTGTTGTTGCAAATGATAAATGGCAGGATTTCTTTTTTATGTCTGAATAATATTCCAGTGTATGTATATGTATGTGTGTGTATCACATTTTCTTTATTCATCATCTGTAGATAGATATTTTGGCTGCTTCCATGTCTTGACTATTGTGAATAATTCTTTCTAATGCAATTTTAAGAGTAGTCATTGCAAGTAAATCCATATGCCCAGTGTCAACTCTGTGGATTCATAACACCTCCCAGGTCCCTCCTATCATGATTACAGTGCTGTGAATTCTGGGTGATTCTGGCAAAATCGTCCCAGCATCGCCAAGTTGAACAGTTTTGAAAAGTTTTCTTGTTTCCTGAAATTAAAGACTAGGAGAGCTGGAAGGACCTGAGGGAGCCTTCCAGCCTAATTGCCTCATCCAGAAGGGAAATCAGCCTCAGAGAAACGAAATGATCTACCTAGGTTGGAAAGAAATAGTGGGTGATGGGGCCAAAATTAGAATGAGGAGCTCCTGATGCCTAACCCTGTACTCTCATCCATCTGTCCGTCTGTCTGTCCACACAGTCACCTCTCCATCCACTCCATACCATCTGCACATCATCTGTTCTAAACTCCCTGACCCAGCCTCCATAGCCTCTTGTTTGAAATGAGGTGTTGGCTTCTGTGACTTCTCACGTTTGTCTCAGCTCTAAGATTGTCTCGAAAGGGCCAATGTCAGTGCCTGATTGCAGGCAGGAGCCTTCACCTTAAAGCATTTGTGTAAAACCCAGCAGGAGAACTTATCTCATTCCACCTGCCAGGCAGGTCATTAAGAAAAGGACAAAGAATTAAGGAACATGCCACAGCGAGTCTGCTGGCCAGGCCGATGGCATAACTCGATGTTTCCCAACCAATTTCCTGGTTTTCAGTGGTGAAATTGTAGCAAAAAGTGTATTCCAAAGAGAACTGAAAACGTTTTTCATTTTGGTTGGTTACCTGCCCTTTTACAATAACTGGCCTGCCACTTGATGAGTGAAAACTTATTTTTCCCCCATTCCATGGGATTTTTTTTTTTTACATCTCAGGCCAAGGGAGAAATTATTAATTGTTGAAAAGTACAATTGATTATGGAGGAAGAACAGCATCAGAAGGTATTTTCGACTGGGATCAGTTCTTGCAAGCAGCAGTGGGGGTCTGTTTTCAGTTTGTAGGGGGAGACAAGCTTGTCGGTGTGTTAAGAGACAGTTTTCTCTTTAAGCGTGAAAGACAGAGTGCAGGGATTTTTCAAGAAAAGGATGTTTGAGGGTTGTTTTTATGCATTTTTAAAAAACTATTTCAGGGGACCTAATGGGAGACTCTAGCTCTCAGCCCACGTGTCTGTAATATGATAATGCTGAGATACCAAAGCGTATTCTCTGCAGACATTTCACTAAATAATTTGAATGTGTGAATCAACTCGGCCATGGAGGCAGATATTTTGCTAAGAGGGGTTGAAGAGAGCCAGTAGTGGGGACCCTAACTGACCCGGTGGTGAGGTCGGGGAAGTTGTCCCAGTGGGGTGGGGACTAGGCAGTCATTCTGAAGTCATGAGCCCTCACCTGGCTGGCCAGGTGTCCGTTACATCTGGAACACTGAGTAACCCAATTAAAAATTGAAAAGGTTCATAAAACCAATATTGGCCATTTCTGGGACAACTTTCTGCCCTCGGGTTAGTAACTGCTGTACCCACGCTCTTGAGTTTCACAGTGACAGATAGCCAGGTGGAGCCGCTGCTTAAAATATTTGGAATATGCTGCTTTCTGGGTCACTAGCCTTCTTGCCTGCTAACCATGGGGAGTTATAGTTAAAAATAAGTCAACTGAGGCACTTAACTCCCCATCACTCACTTGCTTTGTTAAGGACTTTGTTGAGACTATGTCATACAAATAGAACTTTCTTCTATGATTTTGAAAGTAAATAGCAGATCTATAATATATACATGTATCTATAGAGAGAGGAAACAGGGTCTTTGTTTATGGCGAGCATGTTTCAAGTGAAAAAGAGGAATGGATGAAAGATGCCTGTAGACTTAGGATAATAACAGACCTAAAAGTATTTGAAATCAAATTTATCCAGAAACGTATGGGATGAACAGAAATGTTTACCCATTGCTCTGGTGATTAACTAATATACAGTTCTTTTTTCAAATGTTATTTTCTCTTAATAATCAAAACACCTAATAATAATAATAATACCTAACACTTAGTGCTAATTGTTTGCCTAGCACTGTTCAAGGTGCTTCACATACTTTAATTGACATCATCTTTGCAAGATTTGGTAAGAAAATTGACACAAAGAGAAATCCGGTCCCTTGGCCAAGATCACACAGTTAGCAAAGCCAGAACTGAAATGAAGCGGTCCAGACGTGGCAATCTACCCATGCCAGAGTCTGTTTTTAAAAACTACACCAGTAGCTACTTGAGTTTATTGTGCTGAAATTTCTGTTCAGAAATTTTTTATTAGGAGAGTTTATCAATAAAATTCTGGTTCAAATACAGTTTTCTTCCAGAAAGCAGAGCCTCACAGCCTTGGTAGTTGTCATTTTTGTACCAGTGGGATGGGATCAGCATTTTCCATGGGGCAGGGCTGCCGTGAAGCAGACTAGACACACCGTCACACAGGCTGACTGCTGGTCCCATATCTGTCTCCAGGTCTGCTCATGGGCCTGGCATCAACAGGGACCTGAAACAGGGATAGTGCACAATGGAAACCTCCCCGTCCAGTGCAGGCACACAGGAAAAATGAGTAATGTGACAACAGTGACCACTAGGTGGATGGTCCAAGTCCCGTTCCCTCTTCAGCAAAGAGCTTCCTAGAGGGACCACGTGCACAGTGCACAGCCCACTAGAAGGATGCAAATCTGTGTCCTTCTTTGCTCTTGACTGGTTAGTGGAATGCCGGACAGTTGTCCAGATCCGTGATCTCAGGATTGTAGTTTTCAATCCACAGTCACTTTGTTCGCTGGAAAGTGCTTCAGGCAGTCACTCCAAATAATGACCAATGATCTGCTTAATCTCTCTTTCCCTGGATTCCTCAAATGTCAGATTTGGACTTCTTTCTAGATGAAATTGTTATTCCCCAAAAGAAAAGGAAATAATTCTTTCTTCCCTCTCACCCAAATGTAAACTAGGAGACAGAAGGTCCAATAGGTAGAATGTTCTACTTACGCATATCCCTTCTCCCCATTGTGAAAGGCAATTCAGTGCTAAGACGGACTTTCTGGGGTAACTGCCACTGGTCCTGTGATAAGCTCCCCAACTATCTGATGACTTGGCAAAAGCAGTTTTGAAAGCAATAATAATCCTGCCTAAATGTTTCTAGTGGATATTAGGATGTCTTTCTGTTTATTATGCTTAGTAGCATCAAACTAGACCAAGAAGAATTTTGTATACATAAAGATTTCCTTGACCCGTGAGTTTTCAGTGGACTTAATCAGGCTAAGGTCTGAAAGGGTCCCTTGGACAAATGGGGATGTAAGAGGATCCTGGAGGGAGTGAGCTTCTGCCCTGAGAAGCATTGATCACTCACCTTGGTAACTCAGACCCAGGTAGGCCTGCAACCTCTTAGTAACTAGCTCTGTCTTATAGAGAAGTCACTGAGATTTTTAGATGGCATTTGTATTGCTACAGAAAAGAAGAGAAAAAAGTTCCTCCCAGGTACCAATGAGAACCCAAAGAAGTGATCTGGGTACTTTCTCAGTCTAACCTAGGGGGCAGGGAGAGAGAAGAAATATGGAATGAAACTTAAACCATAACCTTGAGTATCTCTTTCCATCTGGACCATGGCAAGCCCACATCACTATTTAAATGCCACACCAGTGAAATCAAGATCTAAGCTAACATATCACAGTCCTTGTTAGAATTTAGTATGTGAGGTGCTAAAAGAAAAAAAAAAATCCTGTCTGCATTTGGACTTCCGTTTCTTAATCTTCTAAGATGTAAAAAGGTTTCTGGATCCTGACCTGGGGGACCCGGGTTTCATGCTGGCGCCACCAGGCCAGTGGGTGTGAACTTGGGCAATTATCTTAAGTACTTTCTCCTCACTTTCCCCTTCTGTCCAACCAGGCGATGGCACGAGATAATCTCTAAATTAGTTCCCACTGAATGGGTAACAAAATATCATCAGAAAAACAGAGCCATAGGCTTTCCGCAAACAGCGCCCCTTAGAGGCTGACCCCCCTGGACCTCCTTCCAGGGCAGCACCGTCCATCACATCAGACAAATCCATGTACACCCAGTCCTTTGTCAGGTATATTTTTGCTGTAAATTTGTGAAACGGCTTTTATCATTTGGTGTTGAAATTATCTGGCTATGAGTAACTCACTTAATTTCCTGTGGCCCTGAATTCCCTGCCATCAACATAGTGATCACCATCGGGCTGAATCCCTGTTTTGGCAGTTGCTGACTGTGTGGGTAACCGTACCTTGCCGGGGGTGGAGGGGAGGGGTTGCTGGCCTGGCTGAGCCTCGATAAAACAGGGACAGTGGCTGTGCTAACCTCTTGGGGCAGGGAGCCGGAATGCAACAGCCTTGGTAGAACATTTTGAACCAATGCCTGGCACACAGTCGGTGTTGAGCAGATGGAGCAATTACTTGCCTTTAGTCTTGGAACCGTTTGGAAATGAGAAAACTCTAAACAGAAGAAGACTTGTGATTCCTAAGCTTAAAAATTCATGAAGTTGCCATAATGTTTCATTTTTTTAGACACGTAATTAAACATTTATAAATTTTGATTTTTTTTTTTTTTTTGGTTTTCCTTTTGTATTTAGACACAGTGAAATATCTTTTCTGGCATTTTTATGGACCTTTAAAACAAAATGGGCACTGTTCCTAAGTCCCTCATGGCTAAATGGCTTTGCCCCAAAGGTTGAACTTTGTGTAAAACTCAGGGGGAAGAATCCTGTCTGAGTAACATCGGAAGTGGGTATTTGAGGTCTAACATGTGGATGCTTTATGATATATGCACGACACAGCTTAGAAGAGGCTCTTCCACAGTGTTCTAGAAAACTGACATGAAATGTGCCAGAGTCTTTTGGGGTCTGAATTCTCCCACCAGACGAATGCAGCTTACTCCGGGGACGGGTGGTACCTGGACCGGTTACAGCCAAGCTTTGCAGGCCTAGGAAGCCTGCAAACTCAGCCACTCCCTGAGTTTCTTCTTCTTTCCTCTTTTCTTTCTTGCCCTGGCATTTTTTCTGGGGGGCTGGGGGGATGTGTTTGGTAGGGCTTTCCTTCATTTCCCCAAAGACATTCAGTGGCACATTTCAAAGATATGGTGCACCCACTTTGCACATCGAAGACTCTTCTGGGCATGCGCCGCGCCTCGGTTTGCTGCCCGCTCACCTTCTGACCCGGTGGAGCAGCCTCTGACCTGGGATGGTTGGGGAGCGGCTCCGCTGAGGCCCAGGCTGCAATCTGGTTGCACTTTGGGAAGCACCTAAGCCATGACGTGGGTGCTGCACGAGCAGGTGGACCCTATCGCTGTGCGCGCAGCTATCCTGGAGCCGGGGTGGGCGCACAGCTTGCAGGTGGATTGCAGTTGGCCCAGAGCATTGTAACGCATCCGCTTCTAGGCACTGGGGTGGACTTATAATTTTTTTCATTCGTTAACCACTTTACATTTTTCATTTTTCATAAAGACTCTTCTTTTTTTTTTTTTTCATACTCTTCTTGAGTTTTTGCAAAGGCTTGGCTTTTTTCCTGTAAGCCATGTAGCTAGGAGAGGCATTAGTAAGAATTGGGTCCAGTGGGTCTGATAGAACTCCAATACCATAACCAAAACAAACAAACAAACAAAGATGTTCAATTTAAGTAAATTAAATAAAACTACCCCCTTGCACTAGGTCTGTGTTTTAAGTCCGTTGAGCTAGCTTGCGATTTCTGTGTTCTCCATCCTTTCCATGTTCTTTTCCCTTATAAACAATTTGTTTTAAAGGTTTGCTTTTTTGCTATGAAAAGTTGGCAATAAAAAAGGGGTAAATTAGGTATAACCTGTTACTGAGCATTACAGCTATGTTATCAGACACATCACAAAAACTGACACTGGATGTGAAATACCTTTTACACCCTGTGAGTTACATGTAGTACATTTAGAGTGAGTTCTTTGTGCAGGTTATGCACTGTCACTGGGAAAATTCCCAGTAGCCAATTCCCAAATAATCTGGCTATACATTTGTAGATGAAAGCCAAAGTAAAAAAAAAAAAAAAAAAAAATTTAGGTACCCAAAGCAAAATTCTTTTCCATTTGCCTTTTTAAAGGAACACAGTTGAATTAATCTGCCAACTCCCTAGACCCCAATAAAGTAAGTTAATGGCAATACATCACTTTGGTTCTGCCATGATTTACATATACTCAGGTTCCATTAAAGCAAGTATTGACTAAAATTCAGATTGTTATTGAACTTTCTTTCGAACATTTGAGATTCCATTTGTTTGTTTTTGTTTTTTTGTTCACGATGGCTTAGAAGTCAGCTTTCTGGTCATTTGAGATAAAAAGTAAATATTTGAAATTAACTAAGCTCTTAGGAACTATATACATTTATGGCCCTTTTTGGATTTCTTCCTAGTATCACCTTATTATTACTTAACCTCTGAAGTGGTTTTATGATATTTCAAATTCACTTGCTTTAAAGAGCTAAGGAGAAATACGCAGAGTCACAGCTTTTCATTCTCTGGCACGGCATACACAGCCCTGCCTCAGAAATGAAGCAGAGAGCCCTGAGCCTCTGTGAGGAGTGAGGAGTAAGGGAGGAGTTTGGAGCTGGACCGACCTGGCCTCAGGTCTGATCCCCAATACTTACTAGCTGTGCATCAGTTTCCCCATCTGTAGAATGGGCTTGTGACATCTGCCTTGCTGGGGAATGCGAGGATTGAATGAGACAGCCTGACAGGCAGACTGGAGTGGTGGTTGGCAGCCTGGCTGGAGAGCTGACTGCCTGATTCACCCTCACCTCTCCCCTGTGACCAGGTCAGCTTCCCCAAGCTCTGCCTCCTCAGGTGTAACACCATGAAAGTGATGTCCCTAGCTTGGGGATTCTTGTGCCAATTGAATAAAGTAGCACATAGGATGACAGCACGGTGCCTGGCGCAGTGGTGATCCTTAAATATTAGCTGTTATTATGAAAGCACATGCCCTGGACACAGGTGGGTCCCCTCCCCTCATCCCACAGCCCTTACCAGAGGAAGCAACTAGAATTCTGCCCAAGTGCGGGCCAAATATTCGTCATTACCGAGTTTTTTTTTGTTTTTGTTTTTGTTTTTTAATTCTGGCAGATTGGGCTCTCGTGATATAAAACAATAAGGACTTTTTCCTCTTTTTCCTTCCACTCTACCTATTACTAACCACAAATACTGAATTACTGAACCAATGTCACCAATGTACTCCTCATTGGAACAAAACCAAGTTCACCATAATCCCCTGCTTCCTTGGGAAGAGGTGGTCTTTCCCAAGGGCTATCAAATTGTACTCTTTTCTTAACTGACCGGAAGCCCCCATGCTTGCTGTGTGAACTGCTAAGACTCTTAGCGTTTAGAAGCTTCCACTGAGTCATCTATATGATGGGGATAATTACATGAGCTCCCAGGCATAGGGTTGCTTTGGATGAATTGAGATAATATTTATGGAGGTGCCTTGTAAACAGTGTATCAGATAATAGAAATATACAGATATGTAATTAGGTAATAGAAAAATAATCATAGAAAAATGTATTGTTGTGTGTGTTATGCAAAAATCTCAGGGATCTGAAATAATTACTGGTTTCTTGAAGATACATTTCCTCTCATCCTGTCTTCCAGGATGGAGGAGAAGAAAACTAGAGAAAAAATAGAGACATTTAAATCGGCCCCGCTGTGAATCCAGACTTTTAGAAACTTTACCTTTTGCCATTAGAATATCTTAATATTTTCTTTGCCTACTATTACACACCCTTTAGGCATCTTGGAAACAAAAAAAAGGAGCAACCTCGTTGGTTAAGAGAGCTGAGTTTTATTTTAAAATCTAATTCTCTTCCAAAAGCAAAGCGTTTTCCCTCTCCATCTCTGCTACGTCATTTTCTTTCGGTGAAAGGCTTGGAAAAGTTGCAGAGATTATAGTGGCGGGGTCCTTATTCCTTTCCTTTTTTTTCCACCTGTGGCTTTTTATATAATATGCTGCTTGCCTAGATTTCTGGATTAGCTTGCAGGGAGGTGAAATATTACAACCTGGAGCCTTTGTGCCAGTTTCCCAGGTGGAGCCAGAACCTGCAGCTGCTCCGAGGTGAGAGCCTTGCAGGGCTCTCCGGAGCTTGTGCCCCATTCATTCACGGACACACTGCCGGAGGCAGGCTGGGAGGAGAAACTCGTTCTATTCCTTGCGTGATTCAGCTGGTCTCAAAATAAATAGGTAGCCCAGTACAAGGAGAAAGAACTAGAAACTACTGAAATTTGAGTCTCGAGGGCTGGGCTGTTCTCGGAGCTGCTCCGTTGAGCTGTAAAAGGAATTCTGAGCCCCCGGCAAGGGAGTGGCAGCCGCTGGCCTGGGAATCCAACATCCTGGCCTCTGCTGGCTCTGCAGATGTCAGCAGCCTGCATCTCTCTCTGAGCCTCAGTTTCCTCATCTGCAGAACAGAAGAGAGGATTTGATGGTTTCAGATCCTTATCAGTTTCTAAAAGGAAGACACTGTGTCTGTAGCAGGGATCACACCCTCTGCACATCATCTCACCCGGAGAAGGAGAGTTGGGTCTTGTCACCGGCCCGCCAGCCTGGGGAGACAGATCCCGGATCCAGAAGATGGTGAGGGTCCAGTGAAGGAAGAGGGGGCAGGGTGTAGCTACTCACACCCCAAGCAGGAAAATGAAGGAAATAAAGGTGCATCCAGAGCAACATGCCATAAGGAGGGGAAATGATCCTAACTAGATTTCCCATGACTTTGGCATCATTTAAAAAGAATAAAGAAAGTGAAAAAGAAAAAAAAAAGAAAAAGAAAAAGAAAAAAAAAGTCAGCCATCCTTACACCCACAAAGTGCTCAATTGTGTAAGCCACACAGTCCCAACATGGCCAACTTCCTGAAGCTGGCCGGTCGGAGACCTCGGTGTTCATTCCTCAGCCAACTGAAAAAAGATGGTTTGAGTCCTGTTGACTTAATTGTTGGATGTCCCTGAGCCAGGCTGCCTCCCTCCCTTGCCTCCTCGCAGTATTACGGGCTGTTCTTCATTACCTGCCCTACCTATCTTCCCAATCTAGCCGCAAACAGCTTTGGTTGACCACACCACTTCCCTATTGAAAGTTAATACTGTTTGACTCATTCTGTGTTACCAACCTGCAGCCAAAGAAAACACGGTAGAGAATACCCTGCCTGTATGGAGTTGGGAAAGCGCTCAGAGGCCCTGCTTTCAAAATCCTATACAGTAGCTTTACTATAGCTCCCTGCTGCAGCTGCGAAGAAGGTGAAGGAAGCAGAAGTGGTTAAGTGGGGGTGGAGGAGGGACTGGCAAGGGAGTTGGGGGGCCCCTCCGTGTAACCTGCGGTTCCTGAGGGCGCTCTCACTGAGGGGAGGGGATGCGTTCACACACCCGCGTGTTCCTACAGAAGAGGGGCTGTTTATGGAGTTCAAAGGAGGGAAAGTTCAAAACGTTGGTGCAAAAGGCAGTTCTCCAGTTGCCCTCCTAGCAGACTGGAGCTGGGCAGCAGGTCCCACCGGGCCAGCCTTCCAGATCCCAGGGGAGAGGCAGGGAGGGGGGAGCGCCTGTTGTTTTCAAACCCAGAAAAGATTTGGACGGGAGAATGGTGCCCGGGTTTTGGAGGGACATATTGACAGCCTTTTTGTCCTTCACTCTAACTGGCTCAGGTGTGGTCATCAGGGTCATAGAATAAATAGAACTTTCCCTCCCAACATTAGCTGGCAAGCAGTGGAACCAGCGTTTTTCATCACTGTGCCATGGATGTCCCAGGCAAAAAGCCACTGCCCACTCAAGTAACTGATGGGGGAGGGAACACCCCCAAATGCTCCTTCTCAGCTGTGTGTTGGCAACAGTGGACAAAAGTCAGCTTGAGTGAGGCCAGCATCCCCCACACAACCTGCCGGCTTTTTCTCTGGATGGTGTGAGGTAGAGATGCCTGTTAAACACAGCTGCTGGTCGTGACTGGCTCTTCACTAGCAAGTGATCAGGAGCTGTGAGTGGCCAGGGGGTCACTGTCCTTGTGCACCAGCCAGGGCCTGCTCAACCACCTATTAAAGGGCTTTGGTTAGGACTTTGGCTGTCCCCTTGGCCTCCTGCTTCCACGAGGCCAGCCCAGAATTCAGTTGGCATTTGTGACACGACAGGAGGTGGGAATCAGATGCTGCCCACCCCGCCCCCCTGCACCCCTCCCCACCTGCCCCCGCCCCTGCTGCTGGGAGAGCCCAACAAGAGGGCTTTTAGGAATGGAAGGGAATTTTCCTTAACCTTTTTTGAGCACACAGAGGAATAGAGACCATCCTACACGCTGTTGGATGTGCGTCCTAGAAGTCCAGCCCAAGAACGGGGCATTTATTCGCTCATTCATTCATTCACCCAGCATTGACTAGGGCACCACCCCGAGGGCCTTCGGTTTACCACAGCCCTGTCTGAACAGGCTTGGGGCCTCTGACATTTCGGTGTGGTGTGTGCCAGTGCCGTGGGGAGGGGAGACCCGCCCAGAGGTCAGAAGGCCTGGGTAGAGAACGAGGATGCCCAGGCAGCATGAAGAAGCAGGTGGAGCCCACGGTCGCCTGGGATGGAGCTCTCCTTCCCCGCAGGGATCGCCTGTCCTCCCGGGCCTGGCCCTGCCGAGGGCCTGGACTCCAAAGCCAGTTCCAAGCTGCAGGGAGCAGTTCCTCATCACCCACACCTTTCCAAAGTCACCTCCCATTCACAGAGCTGTCCTAGGGGCAGGAGCTGCTCGGCTAAATGAACCCATATCACCAGCAGTTACCACTGTGGAGTTATTTCTGATTCCTCTCTAATGGGGTATCCTCGAGACAGTCCCTTCACCGAGGAAGAGCTGACAGTTGTTGGAATTACAAGCTGCTAGGGGAGAAGGAATCTTAAAGTTGTGAGCTGTCTGCACCCCTCCACGGAGGTTGCCTCTGCCGCCCCCACAGAGGGCTACCTCCGGTCAAGGACAGAAGACAGCAGGCGGATCTCTGTCCTAAGCTGCAATTACCTCCCTAGTCACCAGACAGAAACAGGAGGTAACCCATGGCGACCGATGACTACAGATTCTGACTGCTCTGCTGTTAGGGAAGCCCAGGTCTCAAAAAGCTCATGCAAATGAGCTAAAAGTTCCACCGCCTGGAACTGTGAGCCTGGAACTTAAGGGAACTCGCTTTTGTTTCTGTTTGCTTCGCCCTGTGAATTTTGAGGGTATGGGTCAGGGAGGGATGGAGGGGGCGGGCCCTGTGTGGCCCTTTGGCCTAAAGCCTGTGGCCCCAGCTGGCTTCCCTTCCCACTTCTCTGTAGCTTTCTACACTTTTCCCTTCATGCTTTGCAATAGCAGCTACATTTTAGCCCAAGTGTTGAGGGACATGGGACACTTCGTGTGTGTGTGTGTGTGTGTGTGGGTGTGTGTGTGTATTCTCCGAAAACACAAGGCAACTGTAGCGGTGCTGTGCTTATGTGAAGGTGCTACACTCAACTCCACATAAAAGGCCTTTCGTCCATTCTTTTTTGTGTTTTAGCATAGTAAAAGAAAAAATAGAGAAGACAAGTTTTTACACATTATTTTTTTAATGAGACAACTTTCCATGAAACTCTCCATATTCAAATATATGTTTCCCCACCAAGTAGTTTTTCTGAGCCCTCTACAGTAGCCCAGTGGGCACAGACAGACCGTAAGGAACATTAGTCAGTGCTGTGGAGATAACCAAAAGTAAATGCGAGGGATTGACCATGTTGGAGAGGGTTTGCAACTTAAACTAGGGTATTCAGGAACTCCTCAGGGAGAAGATGAAAGTTAAGCAAAGACTTGAAAAATAGGAGAGATCTGGTCCACCAGTATCTGGGGAATGAATGTTCTGGGCAGAGGAAACAGCAAGTGCAAAGGCCCTGAGGCAGGCATCTGGGAACAATAGCAAGGTGGCTGGTGTGGCTGGAGCAAAGTAGGGAATTCAGACTGTCTGCTTTCTGGTTTCAGGCAGGGGGCATTCACCTTAGAATGCAGGCTTCGCAAAAATGCCAGCCTGACCTCTAAAATCACATGCTTTATACCGTGTGAGGGACCAACCACACGGCCGTGAAGACCCAGGAGGGGGAAGCCCCAAGCACAGGCAGACTCAGTTACCTGTTGCCACCTGCAAGAGAACCAAAGCTCTTCTCAGCCAAATGCATCGATCACTATCCCTGTTGGTGATTCTCCTGGGGTAAAGCATCATGTCTGCAGAATCCCTAAAGATGTAGAAACCTGCCGCCTAGGAAGTGGTGGCATCCTAGTGGATTTTCCCACTAGCTCAGTGCGATTCAGAAGCAGCATGAGCAAGGGGAGCAGAAGCCCTGCACGGGGCGTGGGTGAGGGGGGCTGGACAGTTGCACAGGTCGGGTAATGAGCATTAAACTTAGCCTTGCATTCCTCTAACCGCTGATAGGAAGCGGTGGACAGGGGGCCAGAAAGTATCATTATTTTCTAACCAATATGAGAAACCAGGAAATAGGATGCTGGATTAAGATTCAGCAGAGTGGGTTTCTTCCCCGCGGCAGCCCTTGACAACTCACCAGCAGGTTTTAAGGTGTGTTTACTGGCCTGCTGCCTCTCGATGCAGCCTTCGGGTGGTAACAGGGAAAGGGCAAGACCAGAATGGGGCGTCCCAGCCAGCGGGTACCAGGAAAGGCTCAGTGAAGGCTGGAGGGGAGACAGGAAACGATCTGTGCAAACTGATGTCCAAGGTCACTAATAACTAATCAAAAGACCAGGGATGAAGCAGTAGGAGGCAGAGAGAGAGCGAATTCTCAGGCTGCCTTGTGCCAGGCTGCCAGCCACCAGCACACGGAAGAGGAGGGTGGGCTGGGTAGAATCCCAGATTCAGGATCGAGCCCTGAAGACCAATCTGATAGCTGGACTTGAGGCTGGCTCCCAAAGGCCAGGTATCTGCCAGAAACAAAAGCAAGCAAACAAAAAACCAAACCAAACCAAACCAAACAAAACCCTGAAGGTCCTCACGTCATCCGAAGTTGTTCCAGAAAGCCCCTGCTTAGTCGCCCGACAAGAACCGGTTGAATAGACTCGCTGCAGAGTTAGTGCTGTGAATGCTTTTAGAGCCCCTCAGAGTAATCCGTCTTAGTCCTTTAATTCCAGGCTTCCAGATAAGGAGGCTCAGTGATGAAGAGACTTGCTCTTGTCCGCAGGAGAGTTGGGTGGAAAAGCAGATTGGGGATGGAGCGTTAGTAACCTCCAGACTGGCAGCCCCACTCCCCGGGTGCCACGCTGTTTCTCTAGGGGAGGGGAGGATAATAGCGTTGGTGTTGGCACCCCACCCTTGTCGGGGCTCAGAGGTCTTGAGTGCTGCATCTCTGGAACCGACTAGTAGGTTCCCTGTTCTGCTGTTCCCCAAAGCCTTGCCTTAGTTGGCAGGGCAGAATTCACTTCCCACTTGAGAATTCTGGGTTCACCTTTCAGACCAGCCTGATTATTGCAACAGGGACTCACCTCAGTGATGGTGAGAGAGAGAGGTTCCCAACCCGCCTCTCTGCAGGCAGAGTTTTGGCATTTTCAGCCACTCCGTATAGTACATTGAAGCATTTCAAAATGAAGAGGAAGACTGCAAAGTAGTTATCACCAAAACAAGGCCATCACTCAGTGTCCATGGACACTCAGTCTAAACACAGTTCTGGTATTTTTGGTGTTTTAACTTCCAGCCCACGGCAGATGGGAAGCGAGTTGCAAGCGCATGCGCAGTGGGGAGGGGTGCCCAGCGCTCACACGCCCACCCGCAGCATCGGGCCCGACCGGCTGCATCAGCATCACCTGGATCTTACTCTGAACTCTCTGGCCTCATCCCTGCCCCGCCAAGCCAGAAGGTCCAGGAGATTCTGATGCCCGTGCAGGTGTGTGAGACACAGCTCTGCCAGGGGTCACACCGCTGTTCTGGCTCACTTCTATTCTGAGGACGAGCCGGAAACAGAAGTGGGGTTGCAAAGGCAGGGAGGGCAAGCCATGCAAGTGCTCAGTGTCCCTGTGATCAACAGCTAGTAACGCTGCACGCCTGTCCTCTGTGTTCACGTGGGATTCGCAGACGTTGGTATTTCTAGGGGCAGGAAGCAGGAGGTGGGAGGGGGTAGGCTGAGGGAGTAGGTGTGCTTTCAGACCTGCCCTCTTTTTCTGGCTGGCTGTGTGAGCTTGGGTAACTGACATCACTTCTCTGAGCTGCATTCCCCACACATCGGTTAAAACACAAGGCTCATTTCTCTGGCCCTTCTCCAGTTCGGAAGTACTCCAACCTTGTGCCGTCAAGCAGCTTAACCATGTGGGAGGAGACTGGGGAGAAAGTTAGGCTACCCACATTTCTGTAACATTGGACGATAATATGTACTCTAAATCCATGATATATTAACATATATATCATATATTTATATAACATTATAGAGCGTTTATAATCTATACACGATATATATAGTTCAGGACAGTATTTCCCAACATGCGATTGGCCAGTGGAAGGAGAGGTTTGCAGTTAGAAGGTTTATCTCACCACCTGCAAGGTGCTTTGAGGAAGGACCACATTCATGTTCAATATCGTTGTTTTAAAGTCCTAATGACTTTAATGACCCTGGAACCCAGAGGTTAGAGTCTTATATCAGGAAAAATCAGCTGTTCTCTACACACATCTGTTTCTTTTCCACAGTCCTAAAGAATAGCAAATCAAGGGAAGAAATATCAATGTTTTTATATCTAAATCCATGTCATTAGTGTCAGACTGGCAAACATCTTTTGAAAAACATACATCCTTTTAGAGGAACCACAGTGTGATAGACAGACAGAGACAGAGCTGTACACACATATAAATAGACAGATATCTTTTTGGTCTTACCGTTTTGCATAGATTTTTCTCAACTGCTCATCATGGCAGTGATTTGAGTATACAACTTTTCTAACTTTTCTGCTGAGACTCTGTCAAGAAAACTAGTAAACCCATATCAGAAACACGTGCTAACGTGTTGACTGTCAGAAAATTATTCTCTCTACTCAGAACTTTCCACAAAAAGGTGATACCTTAGCCTCACCTGTTTTCTCTGCTAGAATATCATGTACAGACAGTCCCCGATTTAGGATGGCTCAACTTAAAATTTTTCGACTTTAAGATGGTTTGAAAGCGACATATATTCAGTAGAAACCATACTTCAAATTTTGAATTTTGTTCTTTTCGTGGACCAGGGATACGGGACATGATGCGTGCGGGACGCCACGCGATCTCAGGGGTCAGCAGCCGGTACACATCCTGTGCCCACCGCTCTGCCTTTCACTTTCAGTGCGGTATTCAACACTTTCCCTGAGACAGTCAACACTTGATTATAAAATCGGCTTTGTGTTCAATGATTTTACCCAACTGTAGGCTAACGTAAGTGTTCTGAGAACATTTAAGGTAGATGAGGCTGAGCTAGAATGTTCCGTAGGTTAGGTGTTTTAAATGCATTTTGAGCTTATGAGATTTTTGATTTAGGATGGATTTGTCGGGACATATGGAGACTCGGTATTGTATTTCAGTTACTTAACAGCCACAGATCAACAATGGTTTCTTGAAAAGGACACTTGAGTTGTCAACGAGACTTGCATACCTACTCAGTCTAGTTTTTATAGCAGAGAACTGAAAGCTGGTCTCATTATCCATCACAAAACCCTAATGTTTGGGGAGGCCCTGTGGGTACCCATTCTGGAAGATTTCAGGATGTATATCTTTGGAATGAAGAATAAAATTTAGCTGATAGGATTCGTTTATTTTTATTCTTTTTGTTTTCCTTTGGCTTTGTGTAGTTGTGTGTATATATGAAATTCTAATCAAGGACTTTTTTCAAAAATGTGAAAACAGGGAGGGAAGGTAGAGCTCAAGTGGTAGAGCGCGTGCTTAGCACACGCAAGGTCCTGGGTTCAATCCCCAGTGCCTCCTCTCAAAAAGGTAAATAAATAAGTAAACCTAATGACCGCCCCCTCAAAAAAACAAAAATAAATTTAAAAAAATTTTTAAATGTGAAAATAGTAGCAGAGAAGCATAACTTAGGATCCTTTTAAACTTTGCTGAAGAGTCAGTAGGACGTCCTAGTATGAAGCCTTGAGGCAGCCACTGTTTTCAGGAGCGCCGTGGAAGCACTCACCGTTGATGGCCAGCATGTTCAAAAGGCCGGGCAGCCCGCATGGGTATGTCTGAGGCCACGTCACATCATTCCACCAGAGGGTTGATCCAGGGTTGAATTCCCTGTTGCCCTCAAAAGCCCAGTGCTCAGTAAGAAAGAAGAAAAGTGAATTTGATCGTAGACTTTTTCCATACTCTTATATTTAAAATTCAGGGGGTAAATTGACATTTTAATTGCACACAGATACAGGAAACTGAAGACATAAAGCACTCATTTTCCCTGGCTTGAAAGTTTGTATCGGAAGCTTCTATATTTCACACAGAATATTGCTCTTTGGCACGTGAAATCTGACGGTTTCAGAAAAAAAGACTTAGGTCTTCCTTTGATCTAGCTTATAAATGCATCAGAACCACACCTTTAGTATAATAACGCTTTTTATTTCCCCCTCGTGCCTTGGTGTTAGGACTCTCTCGAGCACTCGCTGTGAGGAAGGGGCTCAAGGTTCCCTGTTAGGGCCATAACACTCTTACTGAGTCCCAGGATCACACGTGGGGAGGGTGTGGAATGAACTCTCACCCCCTCCTCCGGCATTATACTCAGCCCTGCGACTCTCGGGGCTTAGGAAATAGCTTAGAGTGAAGAATTGTTTTCTCGGAGAGCTATGCCCAAACATTCCTGCTCAAGCAGACAGTCATCAGTTAATCTCTGAAAATGACTACGATTTTGGCAGGTGTCAGCTGGTGCAGAAATTGCTCACATGTTGAAACTTTTTTTTTTTAAGCATAAGGCAATCAGAGGGTCTAATAAAAAAATAACCTCACATTATGCCTGGCCACATAATGGCTTACCTGAAATGACTTATTCCTGTTTGGTTACTCGGTGGCATGTGGTCCCCAAGCTTGGTGGCTGAGGCAGACACAACTGAAGGCCCCTCTTCAAAGGCCGGCTGTGGACTCCAAAACACCGAATGCCATGTGTTCAGAATGATCTGGTACACATCATTCCCTGGGATCACCCACTGTCCTTGACACGGTGTTCTTAAAAAACGCCACCGGGTGCCCAAGGAATGTGAAGTTTTGAAATGGGTACAAAACCTGCCAGAAGCCTCCGCACCCTGATTTCGCCCACTGGCATTCTTTCTGAGATGGTAGAACTTCCCTGACTCATTTTCCCTGCCTTCTCCTCTCCTTCTGGACTCCTAATGCCAGGCACTAAGTTGTGGTAGGCACCGACAGGGCTGGATTACTACGCTTGGGGTGGCTTTTGAGTTGAATTGTTGGCTTTTCTGCAAGAAAACTTCAGATTTTTTCAGCCTGACCACCAGGAAGCCGAGAACAGGTCAGAGAGATAAGAGGAGGGAGGAGTCAAGGAAAGCTCCATCCAGAGACACCGAATGACTCCATGATGGACAGAAATAGAATGTTCTAGAAAAAGATGTTTTCGTACTTCTGAGGGAAAGGGATGACAGAGGTTGTTCCAGGACCTGGCCCCATGGCCTTTCGCCCATAAGGCCAGTGCTTAAAAATACTCAGCCAGTAAGAGGCCTCTCACACGTGTGCGGGGCCCGTGTGACTCAGGCTGTCTGTGTTCAGACTGGTGCTGTGAGCTGAAGGGCTGAATCAGGGTCCAGATTTGCCTCGGTGACACATGAAAAGAGAGAGCGTTGCATTTGAACTACACAAATATTATGCTTAAGTATTTTTCCTCATTTCGGAGCCAAGCAGGTCTTGTTCATGATAAAATCACTGCAGTAGAGTGGGTCCTTTTTCTGGTCTGGAATTTGAGACAGTGGCAGCTGTGCCAAGGGGCCCGGCAGCAGGAAGAGACGGCAAGCCACGGAGATTTGGAACCGTAACACAAGTTATAAAATTTAATTTGTATAATTGTAGCGATTGGGAGCTGGGCTAAAATGCACTGCTCCCACCCCCACTCCCACCCCGGGCGATCTTCTTTGTCACTGAGGAGTGGGTCTGGAGTGTGAAAGGGCACTTGAGTGTCACAGCAAGGGGGCTGCTTCTTCAGTCTTGTTTTGAGGCCACTTGACAATCGTGGAGGGTTGTGAAATTGGTCAGTGACTCTCTTGGAACCACGGGGGTGAGGCGGGAGCAGGAGGGCAGTCAGTCTCTTAAAAGAGGAATGACTCGTTCGATCCTCCCCCACCGCAAACACACCTCCAAGGCTACATCAGCACATCAGAGCCTCAGCTCGGCTGGACAGGCCTGAGTCTCTGGTTTAAAACCAAAGACATTTTGATGAAGGATTAAGGGAGGAAACAGGAGGCCCTTCTCGGGTGGATGACCTCTGCTCGCTGCATCCTGGGGACAGCGAGTTTGATGAGGACTGAGGCGAAGACACTGTCCATAGAGATGCCAAGGGGCCCCCCTCCCCACCTCGGACTCCTTAGCCCCCCGGGGAAGCTTGTCCAGTCTCCTGGCAGCTCCCTCTGGGCTCCAGCGGGCCCAGCAGGACTGGACAAGGCTGAGGCTGCACCCCTTTGTTGGGGGCAGGGGCCACATCTGGGGAAGTTGCCTTCAAGGAAGAAAGAATGCCCACGCCAAGCGTGCTAGGAGAGGAGAGGGAGAGGGGCCGAGGGGCTGCCTGTGCCCTGCAATTACCAGGAAATCTGACCTCCCCGGGGCTGTGGGTTTGCAGCCACACCTCATTTCCTGCTGGAAGAGGCACGCCCGCTAAGCTCCAGGGCCCGCTTTGCTGCCTCTGAAACCTGCCGGTGGTTGAGTGTGTGGTCAGGGGCAGCTGTGCTGATGCCACCGGCCAGGCTCCTTTCCTAGCCGCCATAGCTTAGGCCACAGCATGTGGCCAAGTGCCAACAATTAATGTGCTCTCTGTCCCTCCCGCTGTCACCACCGCCACCAAGCCCTGTGTGCCCACTGCGTTCGCCCAGTGGAGATGGGGGCAGAGGGTTGGGGTGGGTGCCGGGGCCCAGACCAGGGAGCACCCAGTGGCCAGTGTGACCAAAGGGGCCCTGCCCCAGTCTGCTGTGGGGACAATGGCCCAAATTCCCAGCGGGAGCCACCAAATGTACAAATCTCCAGCAGATCCTCATTGCGGGTGAGGGGAGAGGGAGGGGGAAGACGAGAAAGCCCGAATTTTAGAAAATCCACAATACATTTTCTGATCTCTTCCCTCCCTCCTTCCTTGCCTCCCCCTCCCCTCCCCACCTCCCTCCCCACACTAGGACATCGTCAGAAACTAGATGATCAGACCAAGCCCGGGAGCTTGTCCTTTTCCGAGCGGCTCAGTGAGTTGGAGCAGCTGCGGCGCACGGCCATGAGGGTCAGCCCACACCACCCAGCCCCCACACCCAACCCTCGGGCCTCCTTGAACCACTCCACTGCCTTTAACCCTCAGCCTCAGAGTCAGATGCAGGGTAAGTACCTGGATGGAGCCCACTTCCCGCCTTACCCTTGGGCAGAACCCACCCAGACCCATTGTGGCTTCTCCAAACTCAAAAAGGGTGGTCCCTGGACCAGCAGCTTGGGAGCTTGTTGACAGCAGGGTCTCCGGCCCGCCCCAGACCTACTCACTTACTGAGTCAGATTTGCTTTGTAGCAAGATCCCCAGATTGAGAGGCACTGCTGCACAGGATACTGAGAGGATACGGACAGATAGAAATCACTACGTAGATAATATCTTGAATTTTTTAAGAGTTAGTTTTGGTTGTGCTATTTTCTCACTTGCTTGGCTTGAAGACACACACACATACATTGAGCAAGGCGAAGGTCAGGATGTTTCCAGTTTTTACTGTCTACAAATTATTTGGGGGGTTTGTATTTATACTGTTTTTTTTTAATATAAAGAAATAGTAGGGAGTGTCTGGATGCCATCACATCAAGGTATTAATCGCAGCAAATAAATTTGCAATCGATAAAGAATGCAGGTTGCCCACCCCCTAACCATGGGGCTAACTGGCAATTGCAAAAACACTATAAAACACAATAATTGCATAAAACCCACTGTGCCAAATTAGATAATACACAGAGTTCATTTACACTGTGGAAAGCACTGACGTCAGTGATTATTCGCTCTGTGATACCATTTCAAATTTCCAAAATGCAGCCGTTTCCTTGGTGCCGTGCAGGACACAGCTGTGTATGATAGGGTCACAGTAAGATTCCTTTCTCAAAGTAGAAGCCTTGTTTAACTCAAAGGAAAAGATAAGGAACACATCTGGGGGAAAGGGCAGGTGGCCAGCGAGGGAAGTGCTCCTTGCCCTGCTGGGACAGCAGAAACGAGCTACCCCGAGCGTTTTCTTCGCGTCGGGTTGTGAGATGTGCAAGCATCCTAAATCCTCGAGCGTTTCCAGGCCAGTAGCTCTCTTTTGGGGTCAGCCCATGTGGGGTTCTCGAAAGGCATGCCCACTCTCTTCCTTGGAGCCCACGGCCCACGCCGCTCCTTCTCATGTTTCTGGGGGAGGTTCTTTTATTTGAGTGGAAACTTTCCAAAGAAATCCTCCCCAAAAGATACTGTGCACACAGCTGCCAAGTGGCCTAGCTGTAGAGTCGCCCTTTTGTGGACAAACAGAAACCTAAAGCTTGATTTTGGGGTCTGCCTCTCATCTACGGTCTCATCTTAGGTGTCTTTAAGAAGAGGTCCCATGAAATCATTGGTTTCCTGGTGCTTCGTTATGCATACTTATTCAAAATCTGCATATTGATTTTTAAAGATTCCAAACCACAAGTGTGTATGAGAAATTAGATCACATGGCACATTAAGTGAGAGAGCTGGGCTGGTGGGGGGTGGGGGGGATGACACTTTTCTTCTAAATAGAATAATATTCTCCAGGAGATGGCCGGATCTTGTGTTGAGGGCCATTTAGACTCATTTATGTCATCTTCAGGCCTCCATTTGTACCGTTCAAGGGGAGACTTCTGTTTTCTGATTTTCTCATGGCGTAACTGACCATTTACACTACTGGTTGATACAGGGACTTGTCTTTTTCTCCTGGTATCAGGACCAAACATTTTCAGCATTTTCAAAGGCAGTGGAAAATTCAGCCACACAGGGGCAAGTTGAAATCGTCACCATTAAATCGGCTTGCTTTCAGTTTTGCTGAGGAGTGAATCAGATCTGATTTCCCTCCTGATCAGATACACTGTCTTTACCAAAAAGAAAACGAGAAAACGGCGGGGTTGGGGTCGGGGGTAGTATGGAGGTGTTGAATTCTTGTCCTCAGCCGTCAGCAGCTCCCGGGCGGGGGCACTGCTATGGACGGGCATTCCTCAGCTCTTTGGAATACTGTGCGCTTAGCAAAGTATCAGGTTTAACCCCCTTTCTTGTTCCCTTTAAAAACTTTTTACTTCTCCAACATCTAATTCTAAGTAATAATAACTTGCTTTTAGAGCGCCCCGGAGGCTTAGCTCTTATTTGAAAGAATGTGTTAACTATTTTGTGGATGTTCTTTCTTTCTGAAATATGATTTGCTGTTCAGGACTTGTAAAATTATAGGAACAAGTTTTAAACAATCAGTATCTGGGATATTTTCATGTAAAACTACTTTTCCTTTTTTCTTTCTTTTTTTCCTCAAGAAAATAGTTTTTTACCCTCGTCATGGTTTGAGTAGACCCTTGGGATTTTTTTCCCTGAAATTAGAAAGTTAACAGGGATAACAGTAAAGTCTCTTTCAGCCAGAACCTTCATTTTGTTCTTCGCTGGTAGGAAAATGGTTATTTTCCCAGCTTAGCGCCAGAGCTTCTATATTATATTTAAGAAGATGCTTTTATATAAAAATTCAGCACGTGTTTATGGCTCTCTTTGAAATGGCAGCAGTAATTGAAAGAAAAATATCCCCAGAGTAGTCAGAGCAGTTTTACAGCGGTGCTGTACGGATGCGTGGATGTTTTCAGTTCTGCGGGAACTGTCAGCATTTGGGGCCTCGGAGAGATCGCGCGTTGATAGGCTGCTACGCCCTGTCTCGCTAGGACTCCATCGGGAGGGTCATGCCTGACCCTTTAACTCTGTCAGTACGAAATCACGGATATAGAATAACCCCTCTATTTATCTAGAATCAGATGTGCTTGAGAATCACTCAAAACAGACATCTCAAATGATCTGAAGCAGGGTACAGATGGAAAAGGGGGCCAGGTTGCCATGCCACCGAACCACTGTTTATTTGTTGAGGCTTCAGCTATAAAAGGGCTGAGGTTAATTTCAACTTCCTATTTTACCAGGTCTTAAAACTGAATAGAAAGCCATTTTGTCATGGCTACACGTTTATGCAAGTCAGGACATCATCATGAACTTCTACAGCCGAGTTTCAAAATTCTTGTACACTCATGGAAAAAAAAAAAAAAAGGACACATGTCCTTTTAAAAGATGGAGCAGGACAGAGTCTAGACAGACAGGGCGCTGCTGCCCATTAAACCACACCTCCCCTCAGAGGTGGCTTCAGGCAACCCAAACAAGTAATTTTAAGAATTTGACTCCTGATTTACCAAAAATGATGAACCACATTTAAGCTGCGTAACTCTCTCCTTTCTGGGAAAACGGAGACGGGGTGATATCTGCTGGTGCAGAGAACTGTCAAAACCAGAGAAACTAAGAGGCCAAGTCTTGTTCCTGTATGTGTTGCTGTCAACATCGAGGCGTGAGGTTTAACTCTTTAATTGGACTAGTTATGATATTTGGCCCAAGTCAGACCTTTCATAGACATTGTATTCTACATACAGTCCTGTGGTCTGGTTTATAGATGGATAACCCAAACCTCAGAAGTGGACAATTGCCCAGCATCTTCAAGACTGGAAGCAACAAACTTGGACTCAAATGCAGGCTTTTCTGGCTCTAAAGCCAGTGCTGGTGGGTGGCAGGTTTTCCAGGGCTCCCGCTCTTGGGTCAGGGATCTGTTAGCCACAGGGCTGACCCAGCTTCAAGAAGGATCCCATTCGCCAAAGGGGAGACGGACGTAGTGCTGGGCTGGTCACTCACTCAGGGGTCCTGCATTGACTGTGATCTGTTATCATTAGATGTTGATAATATAATAACTTTCAGGCCAGACTCTGTGGTGGGCACTTGAATAAATTCTCTCCTTTGGAGACATGTACATTTGTTTTTAAAGCTGAGGAGAAAAGAAAAGTTAACTCAGAATGATGACTCTGTACGCTTGAGTGAAAGAAGGCTGCGTGGGCAGGGAGCGGGCTTCCCAGCCCCTCTTGTTAATTTTCCTGGGGCAACTGTGCAGCTGTCCTGCAAGTAAGTCTCTTCTGTGGGGTGCACTGGGACCAGAGCCTTCTTAACCTCCAAACCCCGGAAACATCTGATCAACCTTCAGGAGTGTGGGTGCCTGGCTTTAAGACTTCCATGTAGCCAGAGGGGTCTTGATCTCTTAAGTCATCTGAGTTTTAGTATTCCAAATGATTTTGTTTGATAGTGATTTATCCTACAAGTTAGTCTGGAAAGGCTGTTTCCCGGAACTATTGTCTGTGTAGCTTTTTGAGGTAATGAATCGACTTTGTTTCTCTGCTGTACGAGGTTACTTTATCAGCTGGATTGACAAAAGAAAGAAAAAAAAACAACACCTTTTCACTTCTCTGTAGAAGGACAGATAAATCCCCTTTCCAGCCTTGGGAGTCAAATATGAAAATGCATAGCATCTATTCCTTCCCTTTTCTCTTTCTGTCTCTCTCTCTGCTTCCTCTCTCTTCTAGAAAGTCTAGAAGTTCAGAAACGAAGTGGGGGAGGGGGCTGTTGGATTACCTTGGAGGTAGAGGCTACAGTCAGTCAAACACCAGACATCTCCTCTGTAAATCTACAAGTGGTCACTTAATGGTTACACAAAGCAAAATACTCAGGGTGCTTTAGAAACCAACTTGTAAGATACGCTGTAAACGTGAAAAGGGAGTGATCTGAAAATAACTCTTATCTGGGCGTAGTAGAGTTTGAGAGCCTTTCAAGGTCTACAGTATCAGAATCTGACACAGAAAACAAGCCTGAATCAGGTGTTCCCATGAATAAATAAAAATAAATGAAGGTAGGAAGGCAGGCAGGCAGGCAGAAAGGGAGGGAGGGAGAGAAGGAAGAAAGTGAAAGCAATAGAATGAAGGCAGAATGAAGCACTCTCGGGCACTGGGTGTGGGCAGTCTGACCAGCACTAGACTGCCTCCCGCCCCTTCCCACAAGCAGGCAGAGAGCCTGCCAGTTAACAGGGCTGCTGACACTCTCAAGGCAGGAGCTGAGACCTCGGTTACTGTTTTCTGTGTTCTTGGCTGATGAACTATAAATTTAAGGAAAGTCTGAAAAGCTCACCCTAATGAATTGCATCACAGACATTTTAAAACTGGGGATAAAGGATGGGGAGAAAGCTAAGTCTTCATTTTTTCCTTTAAAAAAGGGCCCCCAGGTCTTTGCTTCCTAGTCTACCCGTGGCCTTTGTTGCTTGAGCCTGATGTGGCTGCTCGGTGTCGCTGCTCGGTGTCGCTGCCCGAGCTTCCCACCCGCACTGCCCAGCTTTACAAGCGGTGCTCAGAGTGGAGGCCCGCCTTACTTTTCCTCCGCGCTCTGTTCAGGGACGGCACAGTCACCAACACAGAACTCCCTTGAACAGCACTGCTCGGATGCCTGAGATGTACTTACAAGCACCTCTCAGCTAAGTCCTTAATAAACCAGCCCTTCAAAGGAGCCGCCAACCTGGTGAGCTGTCAGCACTCTAGTAATCATAAACCACATTTTAGCAGGACTGCATTTTCAGACCAAATGTTTTCATGGATGTCGTTCAAGGTGATCAGACCATGTTTTCCGGAGCATGTTGTTAATGCCTTGTGGACATCTTTCCTAATTAGATGAATAAAGGTTCATTTCAGGGCTTGATCATAATGATAAAATATTCCTCCTGTGAATTGGATAGATTCTGAAATGTTCCCTTATTCTTGTAATCTATGGGCCAGCACACATTCACTCACACACGCACACACACACACACACACACACAAATGTTTTGTTCAGAAGAGTTAAGTTTTTAACAAAGCTGAGGTTGGAGCACTTACTTGGTATTGTTGGTGAAACAGCAGGAGGGTTAAGCTGAAAATCTAATGGCTAAGAAAGATAGCAGAACCTCCAGGCTAAGAATGAGGGCTCAAAAGACAAACCACACTGGCCCAAAACTGTCCTCCACTGTGTATTACTATAGGACATTTTGGCAAGTGACTTAACCTCTTAAAGCCTCAGTTTCCCCATCTGCAAAATAGGAAAAATAATTCTACTTGAAGATCCTAGAACCATCATGCAATGTGAGGCTGTGGGCGTTAGAGTGGGTAACACTGAGTAACTGTTGGTAGCAAAGATCGGCAGCACCAAACCAAGCGTATGAGTGTCCTGTGGCTGCTGTAACAAATTAGCACAAACCTGCTGGCATAAAACCACAGAAATTTATTCCTTCACAGTTCTTGAGGCAAGGAACCAAAATCAACACGCCACTCTCCCTCCCAAGATCCTAGGGAAGGGTCCCTTCTTGCCTCTTCCAACCTTTGGTGGCTCCTAGTCTCCCTTGGCTTGGGGCTGCATCACTCCTATCTCTGCTCCATCTTCAAGTGGCCTCCTTCTCTGTGTCACCTCCTCCTCTTATAACGACACTCGTCATTGGATTTAAGCCCCACTCAGATAACCTAGGGTGACATTATCTCAAGACCCTTCACTTAATCGCACCTGCAAAAACCCTTTTTCCAAATCAGGTCGCGTTCACAGTTCCACGGATGGAACATGGACGTTACCTTTTGGAGGGCCACCATTACACCCGTTACACCCAGGTTGAAAGGACAGGGGGCATCTGCTGAGTCCAGAGGTAACTTTCCGTTGTCCATTTCCCCAGAACAGATATGATGGGCAGGTAGATATGAACTCTGTGTCTTATGCCTGAAAACCTGAATCGCAACTTCCAGCTACTATCATTTCAGGCTGTCATTTGCTGGAACTCAGTCTCATGGTACTTTCATTTCGCAGCCAGGAGGATGTATGATTTTTTTTCTAGATGAGATCAGATATTTCTCAGTGTTTTCTGGAGCACCTATGCCGATGGAACCCAGGGCCCAAAAGTGATAGAGAAAGGGGGTCTTCCCTGTGTCACGGGAGAGAGAAAGAGCAGGAGAGAGGAGGCCTGGGTGCCTCCTGCCCTGGCCCCCAAAAGCTCATGCCATCATGGCTGGGAGTCTGCATAGGACAGAAGATGACACGGAGACCACAGCCAGCCAGTTGGGATGGACTCAAGAATGTGACCGCCTGGAACTCGGCAGAGCACTGTTGTTTTGAGCAAGCTGCCTTTTTTAAATGGCTTTATTGCGAGGCCCTGTTGACCAGAAACCCATTGCGAAAGGCTAGTCGCTTTGCACCTCTCATAATCCCCAATTTACAGATCACCCAAAGGTAGCCTCTCACATTCGGATATTTGAAAAAGAGACTTGACTGCGGCCATAAAGTAGTATCAAAGTTTACCAATGTCTGTACCAAAAGCGGAGCAAACAATAGACTGATACGGGAAAAAAAAGGTTCTGATGAGACAGCTCCTCGTAGGGTTTTTCTTGTCAGTCGTCGTTCTCCAGACCGAGCTGGGGTTCCTCATTTGCATTGTTTTTCCTCATATCATGGAACAGAAATGCAGGCCTGTGGTAATTTAGTTATTTTAGTGCTCTTTAAAATTCAACGTGTATGATTTAAATAATGCTGGGGAACTGTAATTACTTCTGCCTTTCCCTGCTTCCCTCCGGCCGGCAAAGCACCAGAACCCTACTTTTAAGGGAAAATGTACAAAGGCAGGAGGTTTTCTGGCCCCAACTGTCAAGAGCCATGTCAGTGTATATTTGTATCCTGTTTTCACATTTTACTTGCAAAGCCTTAGCCCCGCTTGAGCTTTCTTATTATTGAACAATTGCCTTCAGAGGGGCAGGACAGCCCAATTGTTATGGAGATTAAAGATCTGGATTGCAAAACTCCTGTAAATAAAATCTTCACTGACAAACCCAGTTTCTGCCCATAGACTTTTCTTCCATAATCTCTTTCTGGCAGAACATTTTATGTTTTGATACTGGAGATTCAGTTACCAGCCACCATAAATAAAACAAAATAATAATAAGAAAAAAATAGTAGAGAACTCACCCTAAAAACAAACATTGGCCAATCATGTTTATTTGCTGTTTCTTTGGGCACTCCTGGTGATTGATAGGGGGAAAAAAGGGAATGTATCACTTCTAACCCAGTTGAGTTTTGATTATCAGGCCATGGGAAGTCTTCAGATTGAGTGTTAGCTACTTTAGGCTCCCCCAGATGGCATGGAATATACCGCTTACTGTTTCAAAGAGAGAAGCATTTTTCAAGGGAAATCAGAACCACATCACCAAGCCCCTGAGTCGTGGGTAGAAAAGACAATCGTTTCCCCCAGACAAGGCTCAGGTGCCACACTCCTGGGGCCCCTGATGATCTCACACCACCCAACAGTCAAGCATAGGGTGTAGAACATTCAAAGTATCATTTCAAGATTTTGAAAAGCATCTTCCAACTGTAATCAGTAGCAAGAGTTAACTGTTTGTTTTGTAAAGGCGATTCTCCTTCTTCAGATGGAACCCCCCTTCCCTGCCACCCTGCTTTCCCACCTGGAGGGAATGTGGACAAAAGGGAGGAGGCAGCGGTGGGACACTCTGACCCAAGCATCTTGTCGCTTAACAGCTCATGAAACATGAGCTTTCAGACACACGCTGTCACGGACTGAAATAGTACTTGTTTCTGCACACCATCTTGGTCCTTCCACTGAAGGACCTCCATAAGTCAATGTCATCAGGTCTGGTTAATAAGATTTGAGCCACTGCAGTGGTGAGCTCAGCTCTTCTGGGAGCACAAAGGAGGATACACTATGGTCCTTCAGCTGCAGCATTTGGGTGTGACCACACACGTGTTGTAAAATGCAGAGCATCCCTAGGGAAGGCATGTGAGTCAGGTCTCCAAGGAGCCTGGGTGAGTCAGCACTGCTCTGGGTGTCGGCAGCTCACTCAGTCGGGGCAGTGAAGTCTCCCGATCCATAACTTGCTAGTTCCCGCTGCGGAAGACATCCTCTTCACCCTACAGCTTTAAGGGCCCCAACTGAGTCATTCCAGGGCCAGCTCAAGACCCAGAGAGCACATGCAGTGCTGACTGCTCCTTGCATCTTTGAAAGGGCTACACACATACACTTGCTTGGGCAGGGATGGGGGCGGGTTTAAAAGAACAGCTCAGGGTAAAGAGGAAGACATAATCTGACTAGTGATTGCACTTTTTGGAGTTGTAGGTCATACAAGGAAGCGAACGCAATTGTCTTATTAAGTCTCCTGGGGTTGTTGCACCGTTGTGGCCACTCACGCTCCATTAGTGCCTCTCTCTGTACGTATCAGATGGCAGATTATATAATGATAAAGTTATTGAAATATCTGTAAAAGTCAGCACAAGCTCAAGGGCTCGACTGGGCACTTCTGCCCGTTAAGTGGTTTATTTAGATCGTTCCTCTCGGGGTCTGTTAATCCTCATCCGTGCCTTGTTGTAAATTGCCCGCTATGTGGAACCACTGTGACTGCCTGAGTTTTCAGCCGTGCTTCTGGTGGTCTTCCAAAAGGGCTGGTATCTTAGGGGCGAGTGCAGAAGCTTTTGAGAGGTGCAGTTCTTTAGCCCCCAGGTTTGAAACAGCAGCCTGTGTCAGTGATTGGGTCTGTATCGGGGTTGTTATTGGAACCATCGTCACAGCAGGAGGATGAGGACACTCCTGGGTTGACACATTCACCAAAGGCAGTAACAAAATAATTATGGTTCACGTTTCTAGAGTGACTGATATTGGTGGTTCATTTATTCCCCACCACTAGCCACCCATGAGGCGTGGGGCATGGTCCTGAGGGTCCCGCCTGCTGTGCCCGCTCAGATGCCGGCAGCCACGTGAGCCCCAGTCCGTCCTCATGTAAGCCATTAACAAGGTGGTCCTGACTCTAATAGGCTGTAATTCTGGATAGACAGCATGGCTCTCGGGGATTAAAGTTCTGCCTAACGTTCTCAGGAGGCCAGTAGGGATGTCCCAGAGCCCCCCACTCTGCTCCCTGATTAAAAGGCTCTTTTTTTTTTTGGTAATATGTTTGCTGTGTGATCGGGCTTTCTGAGCCACCATATGTTGCTAAATGAGAGAAGTCATTGCCCAGACGTGGATCTGTTTAATGTGATTTTTCCACAAATTACAAAGCATGACTTTAAAATTGAATTTGTGCAAAATTACGGATGGCCAATTCAGGTGGAAGGGAGAGGAAATCTTGTTATTCTTATTCCAGAATCTCTTCCCGATTTCCTCATTTGATTCCTTCACGCCTTGGGGGAGGGCGGTTGGGGGAGATGCCTCAGAGGATCTATAAGGAATTTCCCTTATTTTTCAAACTTTCTCCCTGTCATTTGCGGGAAGCACACAGTGGCCTGCAGATACCAAAACAGAGTGCCAGTTCTTCTGTCCATCCATTCTGTCAGTCAGGATAGAGCTGTTCCTCCCACCTTCATCAGAAAGGACTCAGAAAAAACATGGGAGCCCCTAGAATGCACTTTATGAGAAAAGCAGAATCTAGATCCATAAATTAATGCTAAGATCCACGTGGATGTAGGTAATGGCAATTCAGATCCCGGGCTGGCCACTTCCCAATCATGTGACCTTGCAAGCATTACTTAAGTCCTCTGTGTCACTGTTCCCCATCTGTAAAATGGGCACAGTGATGGTGGTCCCTAACTCACCAGGGAATCATGAGGATTAAATGAGTTAATGCGCCCAAAGCCCTGGATGCCTGGTGTGCCGTCAGCACTGTGTGTATTTACTCTCCTCACCTCACGGCCTCGTCACCAGGACTGAGATTTACTGTTGTCAAGTGTTCAGCATAGAGCCCAGTACACTCTAAACACTCAATAAATGGTCAGTGTTATTCTTGGCTATTATTATTTTGCTGCCACTGTGATCTTGGCAGTGCATCAGCAGGGCGCTGCACGTCCGTCCTCCCTATGAGCCACACGGCCACCAGACTTATGAAGTTGAGAATGACCTTCAGCATCCCTACTTCCTGAGAGTGATGGCAGCCCTGGGGTGGGCACGGCGGAGGTGATTTCAGTGTGGTCTTCATTCAAGTTTGGTTTCCCCAGGTAAACTCTCACAGGAGAACACGTAACTGCTGCTCCACTAGGTCAGATGGGAGTAGAAAACGGTCCCAGTTGAAAGGGGCCTTAAACGTCATTCTCGAGGCCCTTTATTTCACTCATGAGACACCGGAGGCCCAGGGAGCATCTGTGATTAGCCCACTTGGATGACCTGAACTCCAAGTCCTGGGACTCCTGGTCCAGTGCCCGTCCCATTGGCCTGCGGTGCCTCTGCCTCGGAGGGTGTGGCCACAGCACGTAGCCTCTGCTGTCAGTACCGAATGCGCATTAGGGCTGCGATCCCACTCCGCTTCCGCTGTGTTTCTCGATGCATCCCCACGGCTGGGTTCTGCGTCACCTGATTCTTTGTGCCTCCATCTTTTTTATGTCGAATTGCATACTGAAGGAGTAGGGCTTCTTTTTAAAGACAAGGATGGGATAGAATGCCCATCTAAAGCCTGCCCGCTGTCCCCCTCAGCCCACCAGGTGTCCCCAGCCCTGCTCCGGGGACAGGGGACAGCTGCAGGGAGGTTGACAGGACACTCCCTGACCACAGGGCCCACGCAGGCAGCAACCAGGGGTGACCCCTGACCTGTCCCCTTACTTGTATGAATCAGACACATTCAGAGAATGTGAATGGTCAGCCTCTTTGGCATTTTCAAGGAACCATCTACAAAAGGATTTCTTTGAACCGCATTTCACCTTCCTGTGTGATTTTAAGTAAATAGCTCCCTGTGCCGATTCCGCCCACAAGCCCGGGCCTTGGAAGCCGGCTTGCGGCCTGGGCTGTGGGACCAGAAGCAGGCCAGCAAACGTGTGGAGTGTGACAGACTGGGGCTGGAGCCGCAGCTGTGGGGACGTGGTGGGCATCTCTGGCAGGCCAGGCGTGGGTGGGCGAGGGGCTCCTGCTGAGTGACAGCTCCCCCGTCCCGGGTCTCCACTGCCACATCCATGCCATTCACCCCCGGGCGGCGCACAGTAGTGAGAGCAAGCGTGCCAGGCCAGACGTGTTGGCGAGTTCAGGGTCAAGGGCACGAATGGCCAGGCCAGAGCCACCCCAGGACTGTCACAGGACTCCCAGGAGCAGAGACAAAATGCCCTTCTCTTGGAGGCACTGCACTGATGGGTGGCTTCTGGCCTCCCTTCCTTGGCTGAGACTCTCTGACTCAGTAGTCACCTCTCCTAAATGCACCGTAATTCACAGTCTCCTGGAGAAACTAACGAATAGGGCAGAGCTGTCATCTCCGTCCTCGCCACCCATAGCACATGGCTCTCGGTGTGTCCTAACCACCCTTCCAGGGGCTGGAGGGCCAGGCTTTGAGGATCAGACGTTCCTAAGGAACAGGTGGTGGGGTGGGCAGTGAAGGGGAAGGCTGTGAGGTGGCCTTTTCTTGCTCTAAGAAACAGATCCATACAGAAACATAGCATTCAGTGGGACTGCAAATTTTCTCCCAAGAGTGTTGATTTCCTGACTTAGGCAGTTTTTACAGTGACTTTGAACTTCTGATCACTGGAGGTGGGTCAATCATAGATAGCTAGACCAGAATGAGATGACTGCCCCCTGGAAGCCCAGAGAGGTTCAGTGACTTGTTGAAGGTCACACAGACAGCACCCGTCCTGGAGCGCTCAGCTTCCCTTGAACACACTCCTAGCATGTGGCAGAGCAGAGCGAAGCTGCCCGAGCAGTCCCTTCAAAAGAGCACTTATGAGGAAAAGGGGCCGTTGGAACAAGATAGGGCAAACACCCGTGTGCCTCTGCGCGCTGCTCCACCCAGTTTCTCATCTTTATATTACCAAAAAAAAGAAGTCTCAAGTAACCCAAACAGGCAGGGTCTGATCTGCAGACAGTCTGCAGGCATCCGCCCAAGAAACTGCCGGTCGGCTGGTCCATCCTCCTCTGATTTATGTTGTGTGTGTTAAGCCTTAAATTGCTGAAACCCTGGCTGGCTGCAGTGGTATTACTGGAGGGTTGGTGCATGCTTTCGGCTCACAGAGCTGGCTCCAGGACTGGAGGTGCTGGCCTGGAATCAAGTCCAATCTCACACCTGTCTGAGACAATGAGGGCCTTGTTAGACACATCCCAGTCCAGGCGGCGCAGGCTGCTTAGTTTTCACATTCAGAACTGGGAGTGGGGGGGCCTGGGGGCCGGGAGAAGCCAAGGCGAGTCTGGGACATGCTGGGGTCACCGCCTCCCTTGCCCTCTTCTTCCCCCCTCTTCACCCCCTCCCCCATTTTAAAAACCTCTCCTTATTTTGGGGAATCAAAAAAACAAATAAACAATACCAACAGTAGCCTTCTTATGAAGGGGAATTTACTTCTGCAAAACAGGGAGCTTGAGGCCTGTTGGAGACTAAATTCAGTCATCACCAGGCTGAGCCAGGCGGTGGAGAAGCAGGGCGCAGAGGTATGGGTGTAGCCCCCACCACCAGGGCTGACGCTTGAGCTCTTTCCGCACCAATGGGGTTTTCTCTTCCTGGTTTTTCCTTCCTTTCGCAGGTCAGTGACTGCAGCAGAAAGCAGAAGGGAACTGTCCTTAGCTCTGTATTCTCCACTGACAAGCTCGCTAACTTCCTGTCCCAGTTCAGCTCTCCTGTCCCTTGTCATCAACAGAGAGGACAGGGCTGGCCACTGGCACACAGGCCTGCAGAGACCCTGAGGCCAAGGGTTCTGAATGCTCATTATTCAGTCAAAGCCATCCTGAAATGACTTTCTTCTTATAGGGGCACACGATGTGGTGATCCATAGGATAGTTCAAAAAGGGGTTTCCCAGAGTCATAAAAACCACCCCTTTCTACAAGACTTCCTAGCGGGGAGCCCACATAGGAGCACCTGGTGATCAGGTGCCAGTGAAGCTGTCACATCTTGGGGGCTCAGGTAGCCCAACCCCTCCCAGCCCCCTTCTCAACAAGCAAGGCTCTTAGCTGAGCTGGGAGGCGTCTGGGCACCAGCGGTCACTCCATTCTGCTTGTTCTCCGACAAGAAAGGGGCAGCCCGCATTCTTCTCACCTACAAACAACTACATAAGCCACAGTGTTTTCTTAGTGTAAATCCCTTTTAACTCAGCCTCCCTGGTATCTCTATGTAAATATCAGCCAACACCCCCAGCAGGACAAAAGCACAACTTTTTGGAGGCAGCAGTGAGGTGTATAAACAGCAACGAGTGGTAGAAAACCTGGGGACTTCTGGCTCCCCTCCAACCTCGGTTTGATTCCCTTCTCTGTGACCTTCAGTGTGACTTTGACAACACACGTGAAGACCCTGTTCAGTGGGAGGTGGCATCGCTACTGAGAGTCTCGCCTTCAGGGAGGCCAGGATGGCGTTGCCAGGCTCTTCACCCCATCCCTGCATCTCCTCCTTAAGCCCATTCTGTCTAAACATGTCCCCTGTGGAGGAACGTGGCCAAAGATGCTGCCACATCTGATGGCCACAGAGGGCCTGGTCCAGAAACAAAAGATGCCTGCCCCACTGATCTCATAGCTCCTCCTCTACCCGAGGCCCTGCCTCCCTCTGGGCTGTGAGACGCTCCATTCCTCCCTGAGCCCAACTGTGCTCTGAAATGACCAGAAGGCAAGCAGACAAGCTCAAGGGAGGCTGGAGCACCAGGGCTGGGAGCTGCCGTCTTACCTGCCGACTCTCCTGGCCTCCAAACACCTGTGGCCAGCCCTGCCCATGCTGGTGGCTCACCCAGAAAGCCCCTACCCCTCACCCCCAACTTCCCCGGCCCTGCCTCATCTCCTTCAGGACATCTTCATCCCCAGCGAGAACCAAACTGACCCGCTTCTCTCCTCCGGACCCACCTGTCAGGATCTCTCACTTTGCCTTCTCCCCTCCCCATCCGCTACCTTCCATTGTTACCAGAGGGGATGCAAGTTCGCTGCTTCTCCCACCGTCATGGGCTCCTGGGATCGAAGCCATGAGATTTCCCTCTGTGCTTGGAGATCATCAAAACTTTGAAACCCACCTGTGAGATGGTTCTCTGACAGTCAACATGGAACCCCCACCCACCTGCCCCTTTCCTCCCCGTGTGGAATCCTGGTGCTGAGAATGACAAGTTCTAGAAGTTCCAGGCGGGCAGGAACTCTCTGTCTCACATCTCCAGACCCCACGACCCTGGCCCAGATCTTCAGGGTTAGGGGTCAGTGGGAGTCATTGAAGAAGCATTTTCCCTGCTTTCAGGATTTGTAGGTTTTCATCCCAAGTTTAAAATTTCCTGCCCCAAATGACTTCCTTCCTCCCAAAGCACCAACTCGGTGCTTTAGCTTCTCGCTTTCTCTGCTTCCCAAGCCCAGCCAGGAACCTTGGGGACGGAGCCCAACTGGGCCTGCCCAGGTGAGAACACATCTACCCCTCCCCAGGCCCTTTCCCTCCCCTTTTGTGACAAAGAGGAAAATGAGAAGCCCCTACGATTCTTGATTTTCTGACCTCATTACCTTCTACAGCCTCTGTGAAAAGCCAGCGACCCCTTCCCCTTTGCTGTCCCTCTCCCCAGGCCAGACTTTCTTGCGTCTTCCTTCCCATCAGCCTGGCTTCTCAGACAGCTCACCTGAGGCTGTCATTCAAATACCTGAACCCAGGTTTGCACGTATACTTATAGATTTAAACCCCAAAGACCATGTTGTTCGTCCACTACTTCTTTGTGACACCACTCGCCCCACCCGCTCCTCCGTATCTGCGTTCTGCCCCTCCTGCAGTGCCCAGGTGTCCCTGGATTGCCTCCTTCCCCCAAGCCTGCCTCTGGGTTCCAGCACTTCTCAAATCCATCCTTTCAGTTTCATTCTTTCTCCTGCCAGCCCTATCTGCCTCCCCAGCCCTAGTCACAGTCTTTTGCCCAGACTGACCCACTGACCGGCCTCAGGTCCCCCAAACGCTGAAACATTTCACCACTGCCGTGACAGCGTCACCACGTGCCTGATAGGACTATGGAAGCCAAGGTAACCCCCTTTCCCCTTCTTGTCGTCCAGTTTGCGTCTTCAGCTGCTGGATGAAGGACCGCCCTGCCCTATCTGTGTGGGCCCCGCTGGTCTCTGTCTGAAAGAAAGAACGCTACGCGGACCACCAGAGGGAGGGCCCTTGGCCGCCCCTCCTATCAGCCCTCCCCCTCACATTCTTCACCTTCTCTCCCTCGGTCCCCCGGCCCAATCAAGGGGAAAGTGCTTCAGACGTGTTGTTGAGGCTGGTTTGCTTTTTTTTTTAAAAGATGACAGGAAGTTCCTGTTTATTGGAAAGCTTGTTTGTTTCCAAGACGGTCCGGAGCCAAGCTGCTAGCTGTAGGACGGCTTCTCGCTGCCTTTTCTCGGGGTGGTGCACAATACAAGAAAATAAACCAATGAGAGCGAGTCAGTGAGCACAAAGGGAGATGTTATAATAGGCTTTTGTTGGTACTTGCATTTTCTCGTTGGAAAACAGCAAAGACCCTGAGGTGCCGAGGTGCGGACAGAAGCCTGATGTTATCAGGCCCCTAGAAATCCTGCCTGGAGTCCGGTGGCAGGCGGGATCCAGAACTCAAAAAGACAGAGGCAACTGGTCTAGCTCAGTACAAACGGTGCTTTTAGTCTGTCGTAAACAGCCTGTGCCCCAGGGCTCAAATCCTTCAAAAGTTTGCCTAGGTAATTGCGTTTCACTGCCGTCTGGCATGTGCTCGTCTGTCTAATCTGGAGGTTCAGACAGCCAGGCCAAAGCTTGCGAGACTGCAGGGGAACGAGCCCATGAATTTAATCCACTTGAAAGACAGACTAATACAAGTGCAGCTAACTCATTATTTTAAGTGATGTGAGCAGGAGAGGGAATGGCGCTTTCCATAAAAGGGTTTAAAATCAGCACGTTGGTGGCAGCCACTTGGCAGTTCGAGGTTCTTAGAAGAGAAGGCAGAGCTAGGGGACAGTGTGATCCTTGCTGCCTCCTCTTTTCTGGAAGCCTGCCTCCCACGAGCACCCCCGAAACACAGCCAGAGAGCGGGGAGCGGGGAATGGTACCCTCCCTCCCTAATTTTGATTCGTGTTATTCGTGAATTCACAGCAACAGTTACCAATTTTTACTTGTCATCTGGGGTTGCTGGGGCTCAGTTTCAGGATGGAAAAGAGACGTAAGTGAAGTGAGGACCTCCCCGCCGGCCCCACAAAGCTCAGAATCCCAGAGCTGTGAACAGGAACAGGTGCCCCTCCCCAGCATCCAAAGGGCACTGTGCGTGGAGATTACTTTTTTTTTTCTTTTTGGAAGCTGAGACCAGTTTCTTCGTTTTGTCAGTATATGGTAACTGGGTTGGGGGAGGGGAGTAAATGATGTCAATCAGCATATAGTAAAGACAGCATTCTACAGACAACCAGAAGGCCTGTCTCTGCCCTGTCACTGACCTGCCGTGGGCAACAGAGGGGCTCTCTCCGAGGTGGGGCTGGTGCAGAGAGGCTCCGAGGTTGCTTTCTGCTCCATCGTGCCATGGGATATTGGAATGAAACCTTAGAAATGTTGACAGCGATTTGCATCATTATCTAGTTACAAGTGACTCATGGCCGGGTAGCTCGGGAGACAAGCGCTAGCTAGCCTGTCCCTTCCCAGGTGGCAAAGCCGACGGTCAGCTCAGGAGTGATCTTGTTGGCCGTTTACAACTGCAGCTCACCCAGGGCTTGGTACGCCAGCTCCAAGTCTGGGTGCCAGGCCATGAGACCGTGAGACCGCAGCCGTCCCCAGCCCTGGCGTGGGGACAGCGTTCTGACGGCAGACGGATGGCCTCCAGCCACCCCTGGGTTCCCAGAAAGGCTCCAGAAGGTGCCCACCACAGCCCATCTCCTCACACTGCTGTTTCATGTACTTGGCCCAGGGGACAGTGCCACGTTAAATTTCTCTGAGTCTGGGGGCACCTCTGGAAGTCACATCATCTGGCTTTGTCATCCTGATTTGAAATCGTGGTGGTGCAGGCCTACCCTGGGCTGGGTTTCCTAAGGCACCACTGGCATTTGGGGGCCATCCTGTGCACTGTGGGACGTTTAACAGCACCCCTGGCCTCCACCCACAAGATGCCAGTAGTGCCCCCTCACCCCGTAGGGTAGGAGGGGTGACAGCCACCACGTCTCCAGGTGTTGCCCAGTGTCCCCTGGAGGAGACTCTGCCCCTGTAGAGACCCACCTGGGAAATTCACAAGGGTTCAGTCAGTCCACACAGGATGTCGCCTTCTGCATGATGGCACCTGCTTGGGCCTCTCTCCCCAGCAGTAACTCACTGCCGACCCCTGACTTCTGGAGCCCTCGAGGGTCCCTGTTCGCCAAGGGTCATCCTTTTGTTGAGCAAGAGTTTCGAGTTGTCTGCTCCCTCAAACTTGGCTTTTAATTTTTTTTTTAAATCTTCATTTTAGTCCAAGTCACTAAAAACCATCGCTTCTCTGCTAAAGCCTTCCTTGACCTTGTAAATCAAAGCGGTTCTCTGGAGAGAGGTTTCCCACTGCTGGGCTCACAGTATCGTCTTTCTCAGGGTGACCTCATCTGTTAAAAGTATGAAGGTTGTATTTGAAATGCCATTTACTTTCTCTAAGTCAATAAATGAAGCTGTGGATCTTTAGATCATCAGAGGTCTGCTTATTACCAAGAGTTTGTGTGTGTGTGCACACGTCAGTTTTTAAATCGAGATCTGTGTTGGAGTTGAAAAGAATTCCGGCAGATTCCCATTTGCCTTTCTGCATCAGAGTTTGGGGTGATATTCCTCTGCGAGCGGAGATTGCCCCTAGATGAATCTGACTTTATTAGTCTGTGTCCTTTGTTCCGAGCACCAGGGATGAGCTTATGAAAGCGCACGCGGCCCTTATCTTCAAAGGCCTCCTTGATGCAGCAAAGCTCCACCTCAGCAACCTGCTATTAATCCAGCGCAGCCCCAATTAGTTCACGTCAAGGTCAGTTCTTTGGGGTGAGCTGCAGACTTGGGTGAGCAAATTCCTCTTGCGAGGACCTCACGGGGAGGCGGGGGAGACCGCAGGAGAAGCAGGCGGCAAAGAGGGAGCTGTCTGCTTCCACAGAAGAAACTGACAGCCATCCCCCCAGCTCTCAGGCCAGAGACACCTGCTTATTCTAGCACGGGAACCTGCCACCGAGGGACAGGCAGTTTGACCTCTCCCCCTTCTCTGCCACTTGGATGGCTAATATCCGAGTAATCAGCAATTTTCAAAAAACAAAGAGAAGCATAAGGGAGCCATTTCTTGGGGGCTCTTTACGTATGAAGGAGCCTTGCATTTAAGTTGTATAGTAAACACTACTCCTTCAAACTTTTGGGTTCACAAGTGGAGCAGAGATGGTGGATCTGTGGGGCGTCCTGTTTTAGGCATGAAGCACGATGTTGAGCTCAAGGCTACCAGTCCTGCTGTCCCCGAGGCCACCAACAGAAAAGATGGTGAACCCGTGAATCGCACTGTCTTCTGTCTCCGGCATAGGGGGTAAGGCCCCTCCTGATGTGAAGAGAACAGGCTGCCCTGATCTGTCATTATTTGGAGAATAGCAGAGTGGGAGAGGAGGGTCAGGGGCCAGCTGGGACAGCAGTGCTCTTTAAGAGGGAGACATTCACTGTTTTGTGCATCCAGAGAGGTCCCCAGAGCTTCGTGGATATTCAGAGTGTTGGAGGCAAAGGGACGCCCAGGAACCGTACAATGCTGGCTGCTCCCACACAGCAGGTGCTGGGTTTTCCTGCTTCGGTTGAAAGGATGCTAGAGGGATGCAGATGGGTGATCCCTCAAGGGGACTGTCCGCCTGGTCCTGCTGCTGGGGATTCCAGGAGCCTGGCCTGATGTGTGGGAAAGGAAAGTGAGTGTGGGGGGCAGGAAAGGAAAGCTGGGACGGGGCAGCGGGGACAGGTGGGGAGCACAGGAAAATGCTAAGGCAGCCGCTGCCTTGGCCAGCGAGCACGTGTGGAGAGGCGCCCCAGCTACTCCACTTCCCTGGTCAGGGTGTTCTTTAAGCCGGGAGCGTAGAACGGAAGCTCTTAAAGAAAGAGCACTTGCCGTTGAGCCTGCATCCCAGCTCCGAACGTGAAGGACCACGTGTCCCCAGTCTGCAGCACTCAGCTGTCGGATTTCTGTGCTGTGTCTGGTGGGTGCCTTCTGCGGTGTGGCCACAGCACTCCCTCTGAGGGAGGCTGGTGCTCAGTGGGAGGAAGGGCTTATATTTCATTTTCGAGGTCTGTGAATAGTGCGGCTGTAATGATGCCACACTGGTGGTGAAACATGTTCTCCCCAGTGAGGGGCTGCGGCATCTTGCACCTCAGACCTCTGGCTGGCCAAGGAAGGTCTCGTGTCTGGTCCTGAAGCCTCAGCGGGGCTGCGCCTCTCCTTCCCCCTCACGTGGAGTGCTGTCGGGCCGGGGTGGCACCCAGCGGGTCCTCTCTGGACCCAGGATCTTTGTCTGAAGGGACGGGGAGAGAAGACTTGCCTCCTGGGAGCCAGGTACTGCACTAGTGAAGATGGGGTCAGGATCCCATTTCATCCTCCCCATAACCCCCCGCCCCCAGCCTCAGAGGTGTGGAAACTCAGTGCCCGAGGGGTTAAGTCGCTTCCCTCAGCGCACATGAGTGAGGGGCGAGCCGGGGACTCAGTCCTAATCTCTCAGACTCTCCAACCTGGCTGGGCCCTTGTCCAAGCCCTTTCTCCCCAAGGGACAGTTCAGGGACAAGGTTCCCAAAGTCTGGAAATGTTTGGAGCCAACACAAACCAAAGGGTAGTCAGGCGTCTTCCTCTTCCAGCACTCCCTAGACCGTCCTGTATTACACTGTCTTTTCCCCACGGATATGAGTTCTTCTTCTGGTTTTATTAGAACGCCATGCTTCAGAGTTTGCTACTTAAAATGAGAGTGTCTGGCATAAAATCCAGTAAGGATGCATTAGGGCCCAGGTCACAGGGGAGCACAAGACACAGAGGCTGCCTGGGCGGGCTGCAAGCCGCTCTATACTGTGTGTGGAGCCTAGAGCCTGGAGCAAGGAAGTATGGTCAAATGGAGATGCAATATGACTTTAAAACAAGTTTAAAAAATCTCAAAATAATAATAATCATCATAAAATAGTTTGTCCAATGGTTCTAACTTTTTATAAAACCACAGAAGTGCTGAAGTAAAAAGCTTAGCACAGAGCTGGATGGAGTGACCTCTGAGGAAGCCAGGCTGCACAATGGCGCCGCAGGCACCTGCTGCGGACCAGATCCCCTTCTGAGCCGGCCTTAAGCGTGTTCTCCAATTCTGAAAGCTCAAGGGCAGGGTCGGTATCTTATGGCCCCCGAGGTCCCAATGACACCATCATTTTTCTCTTGCCTGCTGCCACCCTGAGGCGTTTCAAGGACCCTGGCAAAGCCTTGGCCACGTTACTTAACATGATCTGCCTGGGGATGGCTGTGACTATCTACTCAGTCAGAGGGGTGGCTGCTGCCTCTCTGGGAAGTATGGCTGGGTTCCCTGCATCAGCACATGGCCTTCCATGGCCAGTCTGGCCCTCGGCGTGGCTCCAGCAGGCTCACGCCCTGGGCCACAGAAAAAAGGTGCTCAAACTCCGCAGTCCTCTCTATAGCACATCCTGCCCTGGGTGGAATGTCCCTTCATAAAATCCCGCTGCTTCAGCCATAGGTGGGCCTGGGGGATGCTGTGCCTCCCCTGCTTACAGTCCTGCTGTGAGGTGGCAGTAATTTGGCTCATGTGAGTGTCTTTATTTCCATGTCGGGGGCTCAGTCCCAAGCTGGAAGCTGCCTGAGATTTCCCAGCCCTCGACAGGGTGTCTCTGGCTCATCCCTTTCAAGAACTAGCAGAGGGCAAGGGTGCTGGAGAGTGAGTAGCTGGCAGAGAGCCACCTTTACCCTTCATGTTTTCAGATTTTTGTTGGAGGAGACAGAAATGGAGGCATGGGCAGAAATAAGCAGGAAGGTCATGGAATAACTTGAACATGCCGCATGATGGCCTGGCCTTACAGGAATTTATCCAGCCTGTCTGTAGAGTCAGTTCAGGCCTGGAAAATGTGTACGGAGGGCAGAGGTTCAGAAAGTGTGGGTGCAGAAAGTCTTTACGGGTAAGATGTCTGCAACCGATTAACAAAGTCCATGGAAAGAACCTGTCTGCAACAGGGGACAGATCAGAGACCGGGGTGCTTTCCTTTCCCTTGGAGCCACGATCCGTCCATCCCGTATAAACTGAAAGTCACCCTCCCTCCGACTCGGGGGGAGGCAGTGCTGGCAGAGAATCAGAGGTGTTATCAACCCCCCCCCACCGTCTTTTCTAGAAGCCAGTAACTTATCCCCAGACCCTGCCTTAGAGACAACCGTGCCTGAGTCCAGAGCCTTTTTCCAGACGCAGCTCAGACTGATCTGGCTGAGGGGAGAGGCCTCGTGGCCAGGGTTGGCCAGTTTCCCCTGGGAACTGTCTGGCAGCTCTAATGAGGAATGGCTCTTTGCATTTATAGAGCGCCTTTCATCTGTGGCTCTCAAAGCTGCTCCACAAACATTAATTAACTCTCACACCTGTGAGGCAGGTGAGTCTGGTTACCCCCATTTTTAGAGATGAGGGAACAGAGGTTTGAGAGGGAGAGGGCTGTGGTGAGCCACCAGGGTCGGGGGTGGCTCTGAGGTTAGGAACCAGCATTCCAGGTCCCCAGTGCCCCAACCGCAAAGGCAGGAAGCCTCCGCACGCCAGGCCCAGGGTACGGGTCCCCCAGGTGAGTGGTAGGGACATGGCCATACAGCTAGCTCCCTTCTGCCCTCCTGCAGGCATCCTGCCACCAGCAAGGCCCACCAGTCAGCTCTGAGGCTGGGATCCCTCAAAACCCCAATGGCCTTTAAAACATACAGTCCCCAGGCAGGTCTCTGCCCCAGCGTGGGGCCGGGTGCTTCCCTTCAAAGTAACTGCTGGGACAGAGAATGCATCTTAGCTGTACATGACTAACCAAGATGTCTGCAGCCAGTGGAGACAAATGGTTGGCAACTACTGGAGCTCTTTCCCAACTTCTCTTTTTCCAGGAGCCGGAGCGGGTGGGAACTGACTCGCGTTATTGGGGGATTTCACTGAGAGCAACACCAGCCTAACCCGGTGTCTGCTGTGCCGTTGCACTTGGACTGCACAGGCCGGAGGGAACGGCACTTCAGAAGGACAGTGGCACTTTCAGGGAGATGCCCCTTTCCTAGCAGAGAATTACCCGGGCCCCGGGGCCATGAAAGCTGCTGTCACGAGGTTCTGAAGTTGGCAGCGAAGCATCTGGGGGCACCCCTTTTGTTTACAGGGGAGCCCAGATCATGTTCTCTGGGGTCCCAGACAGGGAGATGCAGCCACCACTGGGGCTCGCCCTGACACATCGCCCTGGAGACTGACTCACATCTCTGAGTCCTGAGTCACATCCTGTTGTGTGTTCTGAGGCATCCAAGAGGGCATTACACCAGCTGCCCATGACTGAGGTGAACTTGGAGGGCACCCTGGGAACTGCCCTGCTGTCTTCCAAGCTGAAAGGGGGGGTGGAAATCCTCTAGGGAAAAAACCAGAGCGGCTCCGACGGTTTATATGTTCACCACATAGGTTTGGCTCTTTTCAAAATAGACCCTGGGGCCCCACAGCATACAGAACTGTCTGGTCTTTGTTTTTAAATGGCTCTGGAAGGTGAATGAAAGGCCAGCTCTTTAAAGGTGTCAGCCAAACAGCCGAAGAAAGGGCATTCTAACTCTAACAAGCAGTGACGGAGCCACGGCAACCTTCTCCTGGCCCTGGGGGAGGGAAGGTGTCCCCGCACGTGTGTGCTGTTGGGGACCCAGGTTCTAAGGGTGGGGGTTAAACAGCCCAGAGAGGTACATGCTCCGAGGAGACTCAGGAGGCATCTCTGGCCATCCTCTCCCACAGCCTGGCAGGAACATGAGGACAAAGTCGGGTGTTTTAAATTTCTCAAAGAACAGCTTTTGGTTTTGTTCATTTTCTGCCACTCTGTTGTATTCCATTTCTTTGATTTCTACTCTAATTTTTATTATTTCTTTTCTTCTCCTTGCTTTAGGTTTATTTTGCTCTTCTCTTCTCTAGTTTCCTAAGGTGGAAGCTTATTAATTCTGGATCGTTCTTTTCTAACATACGCACTAGATGCTATAAATTTCCCTCTGAGCACTGCTTTTGCCCCATCCCACAAATTGTGATGTTGGATTTTCATTCAGTTCAGAATATATTTTAATATCTCCGGGGACTTCTTATTTGACCCATGGGTTATTTAAAAATGGGTTGTTGAAGCTTCAAGTATTTAGGGATTTTCCAGCTATCTTCCTGTTATTGATTGTTTAATTTAAACAATTGTGGCCTGAGAATATACTCTGTACGATTTCTGCTCTTTTAAACTTGTTACGGTGCGTTTGATGGTCTTGGTGAATGTTCCCTGTGAGCCCTCATGAGAATGTGTACTCTGCTGCTGTTGGATGCAATTTTCCAAAGATGTTCATGAAATCAAGTTGGTTGGTGGTACAGTTCAATCAGTGATGCCCTAATTCTCTGCCTTATTGATGTATCAGTTACTGAAAGAGGGCTGTGAAGTCTTCAGCTGCAGCAGAGCGCTTCTCTCCTTCTCCCTGCAGTCCTATCTGTGCCTCATGCTTTTTGACACTGCTGGTAGGTGCACACATATTAAGGACTGTTACGTCTTAGAGCACTGCCTCCTTTTTCATCATGTAATTCCCTTGTTATCTTTGATATTTCTCCTTCTTCTCAAGTCCGTTTTGTATAAAATCAATACAGCTACTCTGGCTTTCTTTTGACTGGTGTTAGCCCGGTCTTTCTCTATCCCTTTACTTTTAACCTGAGTCTTTGTCGTTAAAGTAGGTTCCTGTAGACAACATATAGTTGAGTCTTGTTTTTAATTCACTCTGACAATCTCTGTCTTTTAGTTGGTGCATTTATTAGATTATTCAAATTTAAAGTGATTATTGATGTAGTTGTTCTTTTTTTCTCTCCTTTTTTTCTGCCTTCTCGGGTTTTAACTGAGCATTTTATATGATTCTATTCCACTTTATCTCCTCTCTTAGCATATCAACTATACTTTAAAAAAAAGTGTTTTCAGTGTTGTCCTAGAGTTTGCAAAATACATGTGTAAGGAATGTAAGTCATGGTCAGATAACGAGATTACTTCTTCCCCCCCATTTGTCACTACTCTCAACTCATCTCACTGAATCCATATCTTAACAACTACCCGATACATTACTTTTATCACTCTAAACAGAGAGTTATCTTTTGGATCAATTAAGAATAGGAAAAGTAGGACTTTATTTCACCTTCATTTATTCTTTCTATAATGCTCTTCCTTTCTTTATGCAGATCCAAGTTTCTGACCTATATTATTTTCCTTTCCTCTAAAGAATTTTTTTTTTAAACATTTCCTGCAGGGCAGGTCTGTTGGATAAATTAGTTCAGTTTTTGTTTGTCAAAGAATGGCTTTATTTCTTCTTCACCTTTGAAGGATAATTTTGCTGAATACAGGCTCCTAGGTTTGGTAGCTTTTTTCTTTCAACACTTTAAATGTTTCCCATACTCGATAAACGTTTCCCATACTTGAGTTTTCCTTGCATGGTTTCTGAAGAGTAGTCTGAAGTCATTCTTATCCTTGTTTCTTTCTGGGTAAGGTGTCTCCTCCTACCTTTCCTTTCTGGCTTCTTCCAAGATGTTCCCTTTGTCTTTAGGGTTTCTGCAGTTTCAATATGAATACGCCTTGGTGTAGAATATTTGGTATTTATCTTGCCTGGTGTTCCCTGAGATTCCTGGATCTGTGGTTTGGTGTCTGTCATTAATTTTGGCAAGTTCTCAGCCGTTAATACTTCAAATAGTTCTTCCACTCTGTTTTCTCTTCCTTTTCCTTCTGGTATTTCTACTACACATATATTACACCTTTTAAAATTGTCCCAAAGTTTGTAGATGTTCTGATTTTTGTTTTTCTTTCTTTCTTTTTTTTTTTCCTCTTTACCTTATAGTTTTGGAGGTTTCTACTGACGTATTTGCAAGCTCGCTGATTCTTTCCTCAGCCATGTCCAGTCTGTTGATGGGCTCATCAGAGGCATTTCTCATTTCTGTTAGTGTTTTTATTTCTAGATTTTCCTTTTGAGTCTTAGAGTTTCCACCTCCCAACTGACATTACCCATCTGTTCTTGCACAGTCTTCTTTTTCCATCACAGCCCTTATCATGTTAACCAGTTAAAATCCCTGTCTAATAACTCCAAAATCTACTTCATATCTGAGTCTGGTCCTGTTGCTTGTTTTGACTCTTCAGACTGTTTTTTCTTGCCTTCTGTCATGCCTTGTTTCTGACTTGGAAACCGGGTATGATGTATCGGGTAATAGGAACTGAGGTGAATCAGGCTTTAGTGTGAGATTTTACATTCGTCTAGCTAGGAGGTGGGCTGTGTTTAATGTTTGCTGTAGCTGTATGTGCCAGAGGCCTCAAATTCCTCTAATGCCCTTGTTCTTGTCTCCGTTTCTGTCTTTGGGCTTTCCTAAGACCCCTTCCTTAAATGGTCTGTCTTGCAGCTCCTTCAGCTGTAACCCACTGATTTTATACTGGATCCCATGAGGACCTGGAGGAACTCCTAAATGAAAAACCAAGGAGAGTGGCCCCACCCCGCCCCCATACGTACAGACACAGCTTCAGCCCCCAGGAGTTTCTTACTGTCACACTAGCCTATACTCAGCCTCCAACAATTTGCCAAAGTTACCACTGAAGTGTTGCTACCAGTTTATGGCTCCAGTGGCTTCTGCTCCCAGTAAGCGCACCTCAGCACAATTTTCCATATTCACCAGCCTCTCAAGATTTCTGGGTGGCAATTTGCCCTGCAACCTCAATTCTCTAACAGATCCAAGAAAACTTGTGGATTATCAGTTTTTTTTTTTCCTTGTTGTAAAGAGAGGAGTGATGACTCCTAAGCTCTTGACATTTTGGAGCTGAAACTGGAAGCAGCACAACATTTTGACTTGAATTATTTGATAAGGTTTTTGGGTTTTTTTTTTTTTTTTCACTTTGGAGACATTTTGATATTGCTGCATCAAAAGGTAAAAGCAAGTGATAAATGCTTATCAAGTGATAAATGCCATGGAATCCTCTGAGCTCACCACTAGCCTCAATGCCCCCTTGCCCCTAACCCCCCCTCTTTGACTTCACTTCAAATGGAAAGGAGTGGGGCTCAAGATGGGGGGGGGGACTCTGTTTTATCCATTACTTGATGGATCAAAATGCTAAAAATAACGCATCATAAAATGGCCTTAGTATAACAGCTACATCAAAACATTCTGTATGGGGGGGAGGGAACAGTTCAGTGGTAGAGTGCATGCTTAGCATGCACAAGGTCTGGGTTCAATCCATTACTTCCATTAAAAAAAGAAAGAAAGAAAGAAAAAAAAGTTATATACCCTGGAAAAGACAGGATGCAAACAGGTTCAAATTTAAATTTTCTAGTCCAGGAGTTTTTTAAATGGAAACATGAACTGGTTGAGACTGGATCCTTGCCTTCTCCACCTGCACCTCAAATCTCCAGTTTTCCTGCCCCTTTACCACTTAATCTTCTGAGTCCAGTTCCTCCCAAGAGATGAGGACTCTGGGTGTCAGGCCTTTTTTCAGTGAACAGCACAGTATTACCTGAGTCTCATCCTGGAGCAGGTGCGTGTGGCCTTACCAATAAACACTAGATTAAGTACCTTGCCATGGACTTCTTCTCCATTTCAGTAATATAATAAAAATGAGTAATACTTACTGAGCATTTAATATGGCTGAAAACTGTGATATTTTCTTTACACATAGCTTATCTCACTTACCCCTCATTATTACCCTTTGCAGTAGGAAAACTATGTATCAGAGGCAATAACTGACTTGCTCAACGTCATATAGCTATTTATGGTGAGGGCAGAATTTAAACCAAAATCTATCATTTAAAATTAGGTGCTTTCCCCAGTCTGCTCCTCTCAGAGGCAGAATACAGCATGCAATAAATACCACTAGGGTTCTCATCTCTAACACGGGAAGAGCTGTTTGCAAGTCTGGATTAGGCAGGTAATCCAGCTATTCACCTGGATACAGTCCACATGTCCCTCACCAGCTGTAATTCCCCAAAGGCCAGGATCATAACCCTTTCACTACTGAGTCTCCAAAACAGTGGCAAAAGCAAAAAGCAAAAACGTTCACTGGCAACATGAATGAATGAGAAAGTGAACAGTTTCCTGAGCCTAAGAGTGAATGAATGAAGGTAACTCTCAGCACAATGATGACTGCGACAGGAAAAAGCCTTTCCAATCATCAGATAGTCCCGAGATCTTTGTTAGCATCAGACTCTAAGTTCCAGTGGGGCAGGGGCCATATTGGTCTTACTCATAAATTAGCACATGCCTGGCACATGGTGATTTTCAGTAAACTTGTTCTCTGTGGTGGATGGACCTATCAGAGGCAACCCCTTCAAGAACAAGCAGCTCTGCTCTGAAGAATGACTGACAGTGGTTCTCTGCCTCAGAGCACAGCTTTCTTTCTCAGTAGCCCCCGTCTTATCCCTGCCCTGCTTCCTCTTCCCAGACTACACGTATGTATTACTACAAGCACCACTCTCCAGCCCCTGCCTCCCACTCGTTCTCCCCCAACTAACTCTGTTTAACAGCAAAGTTGAGCAGAGAAATACCTTTGGGGGTATATTTGAATTAGGACCCTGCACTGTCACCCTTGCAAGGGGCTCAGAGATCATCTCCTTTCAGACACGAGAATGAGAAAGTATAAGCAAGTCATCCAGGGTCATCACACAGACAGGCCAGAGGCCACTTCTCTGGCCTCTCGGTCCAGTGTGCAGGCGGCCCCCGGCACACACACCTTCATGTGTTCATGCTGGCCCCGTCAGGGCAAGCATGGTAATTTAATAGTAAACTCAGCATACACCATACTGCTGGCCCTTAGTTTTTTGTTTTATGTTTTGTTGTTAATGAAAAATCCACGTATTAGAAGAAAACACCCAAAACCCCAACATGAGAAGCTCGCCATCAGCACCTTCTGGCCCACTGCTGCCAGTGAAGCCAAGCACACCTCACTGTGGTCACCGAGGTGGAAACTGATCAGAGCGGGGCCGCTGGGTTTTTAGTGCTGTCCCTCCTCGAGCACTGAAAGGCTGAGTTGTGGTGTGAAGTAAGAAGATGTTGAATTTAAAACCCTGCTTTAAAAAAAAAAATCACAGAACCTGGACTTTAATCATAAAGATCCTTTTACCAAAGCATATTTTTAAAAGGCTGTGAAACATTATGCAACGTTTGCACAGTTTAATTATGAGTTTAGAAAAGACTAGCACAACTTTCTTCACTCCAGTAAAACATGACACAGCATGAATCACAGCCTAATACTTTATGCTTACTGTGGTTTTAGACGTGGGGTTAGGGGTGCTGGGCTGTCTGCACAGCAAGGCATGAATTACTGTACCGCAATTCACACCCAGAGGGCTTTACGACAATTATAAAAGCTCTTTTGTTCGCCTTTTAAATGATTAAAATATTTGAGTACTATAGATTCACTTAGTAAATATTCCTATCCAGGACACATGCATGACTTAGAGAAAATATCTGAATATATAATTTTATTTTCATTTGGAAGTGAAATACTTGTAGCAAATATGAGAATACAGAACAACCTGCTATTGCGACTTGCTCTCAGTTACTGGAGACACTGTTAGCTGTGAGATCAGGCGGGGGCCTCCGGGTGTAGTTGAACACTTATTTTCTAGAATGGCCAGCTCTTTATTCCTTGCTATCCCCTCAAATTCTCTAAAATTCAGAATGAAATGAAGACCTTTCTTTACTATTAGATTTCAGAGATTCTCCAGGCTTTTCAAAATTCAAAAGTCAGTTATTTTAAAGGGAAGAAAGAAACAGGTGAGTATGAGAGAAAGGGGGAGAGGGCTGTCAGGAGAGGAGTCGGAAGGAAGACTTGGATTCCAAATGTCTGATTCTGTCATCCGCTGTGGCCAAAGGGATGAAAGATGAGGCAGAATTTAACTGCTGGAAGTGAAAAGCCCTCAGAGGGAGCAGATGTGGACGCTGTATAACGAGTAGGAGTAACTCATTTCTTTATGTCACGACACACACGAAACTCCAACCTGGCATTTCCCTAGGGAACTTTGCTCTTTCTGTATTTACTCCGAGCATCATGAAGCCCGAGCTATGAAGACCCTTGGGAGTTAGTGTAGTTTGCTGTGACCTTTGTCCCCAAAGGTGGGACACAAAGAGAAAACTAATGTTTAATCCTAAGATAGAAATAAATGTAAAGCTATCTTGTGGTGGGACAGTGTTCAATTTAAATTTTCTTACACATTTTGCCTAAGAATAGAGAGGATTTTTTTCCTCCTCCTTTTCATCTGCAAACAGTATGATGCTTTTGAAAATTAAGATTCTCATGAATACTGGAGTCAAATTTACAAAATCCTTTTTACCTAAATCTTCTAAAGTCAGATTTTTGTCTCTTCTCTATCCCAGGCCTCTTTTAACGGCAATCTATAAAATACGTGCCTAACATTCTGCCCTTTAAAAGTTGCAGACTTGAGGTCTTGAAAAAAATGCAAGACACTTCTGTTAGTCTGGGCTGACAGAGCCAACCCTGCACTGTCGGGTTTATGAACTAGTCATCGGGCCTCATGGCCAGTTTCCCAGCCAGACCTTTTCAGTTATCCTTGAGAGAGAGTTCACCTGAACAGAAAACATTTAAAAGCCGTGGAATATTTTTGCCAAAGGTACAAAAAAAATACCAAAACCCCTGCGTTCTTTTTCGCTTACCATGCACAGAGATAGGCGATCACCTGATAACAGTAACTGTAATCGCTGGTAAAGCTGAAACTGGGCAGTCAGTACAGGCTGTGGTCAACAGTCTGAACATTAGCACGTCCACCTGGAAAGCAGTCAGCTCCTCTCATCGTTATGAGCGTGAGCAAATAAAAGCTCTGGAAGGAACAGTTACCAGAGGAACATGAACACGAATCAAACATAAACTGTATTTCAGCATCGTTTTGGGGGGAAATCATCAAACAAAAGCTAACCCTTCGACTTAAGTAGACTTACTATACACTGGCAAACAGAATGAAGGTAACTAGTTTTTTTATTAAAGGACTTTATTTTTAAAAATCCTGTCCCATTCTATGTACAACTGACCTCCCTGACTCTCTGCAGATACCAGGCAGATCCAGCCATCCCCTCCGTGGTCCTATGATCAGTCCTACCAGTACCTGGGGTCTATCGCCTCTCCCTCTGTACACCCGGCAACACCCATCTCGCCTGGACGCGCCAGCGGCATGACAACCCTCTCTGCAGAGCTTTCCAGTCGACTCTCAAGTAAGCTGCTTGAAAACGCAGTCTTTGAAGTCCAGCTGCAGTGGCAGGTTCTCAAGACTAGAGATGCAGGAAGGGGGTGGCAGTCATTTTTAATTGGAATCAATACGGTTTAAAGATGAGGTTGTCTGTCTCTTAAGTCCCATGTGCTGATTTTCCGTGATACTCAGAGGCAGAGATTATGGAAGTGGAGGTAGAAGTGGCTCAGGAAAAGTGGATTCCTTGGGCATTTTGGGGACACTCATATTTGGCAGGCAAGAGTGGCAGCCGAAGGGTCAACAACATAAAGACCAAAGCAGTCAGCCTCTAGTTCTCAGAGGGGGCAGGTCCATCCTGGGCTGGTGAGCTTTCATGGGTCATGCGAACTGTGCACTGGGGTACACGTGGAACGCAAAGCACATCTACCCCAGTGGGACAATTCCAACCACAAGCTGCTTCTCCCAGGTCAGAGGAACAGTGTGGAAAGCTCAGGTGTCGTGGTTGGCATAACTGCTGTTAATATGAGCTCATTAAATATTAGTCATTTAACCTATGAGACCTCTGGGCTTGGCACCTACCTTTGCTCATGGGTAGGGAAATCGGAGTTACAGAGAAAAATTCCTTTGTTGAAAGCAAAAGAAGCAACTCCTTGTTTGGGGCTTTGAAATTGGAGCTGGACCAAACTGTGAAAATACTTCAGAGAACTTCAGCATTAGGAAGGCTGTGAACACACTTCTTGTGTGTTGGGGGTAGGGCAGCTGTTTTTGCTTTTCAGCTCTCGGGATCAGATTATAGCAGAGCAGATCAGGGGCAGGCAAAGGGGCAAAGTTGTCGTGTCTGCCATTTTCAGTGCTGTGTGATGTGTTTTTGCGGACGACTGTGATTACCTGAGATTTCACCACATGCTTTAGCTTCTTCACAGAATACCTCTCAGCTTCTCAACAACAGGACCACTGACATTTGGGGCCAGATAATTCTTTGTTGTGGGAGACAGTCCTGTGTACTGGAGGGTCTTCATCAGCGTCTCTGGCCTCTAGATGCCAGTAGCATCCCCCAACCTGGCCATGACAACCAAACACCATCAGACATTGCCAAACGTCCTAAGGGCCATCACTGCCCCCCAGGTGGGAACTGCCTTCAAGTACTCTTGGGCCTTGTACTCAAATAGGAAAGCCAACTTAGTTGCCCCATTTCCACATTATTTTCAGCCATTAATGCCAAGAATTTCACAGCACGTCCTGGGCTGCGGAGTTAAGGGACTTGCATAGGAATTACGAAGTCAGTTCAGCTTGTGGTCTTAGAAGCTCTGTTCCCTCAGGACTGGTCTGATTCCAGAGGCACTTGTCAGCATCTACTGATTCTTCTTCTTGGTGGCACTGCTCTGCCCACTGGCGATGGTCTGCACCTGAAGCAATTACTGTTTTCCTTGGAAATGTCCCTGCTGTGGGTCTGTCCCTTAGAATTTATGACGTAAGTCTTTTGACTTTGTCAGCACTCAAGATCATTGGCTCCTTATTGTCCAAACACCCTAGGGGCCAGCTGCTCCAACTGACCAATCAGATGGAAGGGTGACTTCTTTTTTAAAAAGAATGAGGAACGAGTGCACTCCCAAGTCCTGTCTCACGGTTATGCTTCTGAACAACCCGGACATCAGTTAGCCCAGGAGTGAGGGAAGGGTGTTTTACAGCAGCAGTGTGCGAAGGAGATAAAAACCACATCCCATTTCAGCACCCAGGCACGACCTGCGCTGTCTTGGAGGAGGACCCGGGGAAATTCCAGAGCAGCTCTCACCAGTGGCAGAGAACAGCACGGGAGACTGCTCTTCACCTGGGCAGAGCTCCCTGAGAAATCAAGCCTGGAGCCAGGCCTGAAACGTGTTGTCAGCCGCCTGGGGGCAGGAGGGGGTTGGGATACTTAAAAGAAAAGTGGTGGTGACACCAGCCGCCAGCTCTGAGAGCCCGCCAGAGCTCTGAGCCTGCTTCTCCTTCAGTCCCGCCCCCAAGCCCGTGTGCTGCCCCCTCCCCGCCCTCTCCCCAGCTGGGCTTCCTTCTGCAGGAGGGACCTGTCCTCAGTCTCTCTCCCTTTCCTTTGCAGACAGATTCCACACCTTGTCTGAAAAGAGCTGTCATCTGAAGGTTTTCTTTTCTTTCTTTCTTCCCCCTCTTTTTTTTTTTTAAATAATGTTTAGCTGCCAACCTGGGCAACAGACAGCATGCATTAATCTGAGTCATGCAAAAGATCCTTTTAAGGCAGCCATTATCTGCTCAGGCTGTTTAATCCTTTGGGGGCAGCGGGAGGGGCCCGGAGTGGGGCTGCTTTCATCCCTGTCAGGCTGCAGAATGGAGACCTGAGCTGTCACGGCAAATATTTAGCCCCATCGGTGGGGCACCATTTCCAACTAAAATACCTGAACCACCTAATCCCCAGACTTCCTACTCTTTAAAAGCTCCCTGTGACTATCAGGGGTCCCCACCTCTGCCTTCACTGCTATTGGATAAGGGGGCACCAGGCCAGCTGAAGGACCAAGCAGCTCCGGCCGGTGGCTGAACTGTGCACAACCGGTGGGGCCTGGGAGGGGTGTCAGACTGGACGTAAAAATGAAAACAAGTATTTGACTAGGTCATTTGAATCTGAGCCTATCTAGTGGGGCGAAGTTATTTCATTATCAGAACATGTGTAGAAAGCATAATTTGACCAGATGGCTGGTCTCCTGTGGTGTGACACTGGTACCATGCAGACAGAAGCAGCAGTACAGGGAGCATCCACGATCGCGCAGATATTCTGCCCACAAGTCAAAGAACTATTTCCCCTGCCAGCTGAGACCGTAACTTCATTCCATTACTTACGTCCATGACAGGCAGGCTCACTCGGGATTCCAGTAACTGGCTGCCATCACCAGGCTACCACGCTGTAGTTGGAACAGACGGGCAGAGCGTGTCCAGACACCGTCATGAAATGACATGACCTTTCGTTCATTTTCCAGTGCATTCACCTTTCTGTCTTAGGGAAAATGAAGCAAGAGAATACTGGGTGGAGTCACTTATTTGTGACCGGAGTATCACGTCAGAGGACAACAAAGTGACTGTATCTGCCTAACGCTTTTCCTCCTGCCTCGGCTTCTCCCTGGACTACAGACACCTAACTGGGAAAATAGAGTAAAGCTTCCTGTGAAGCCTCAGGCATGTCACAGCCCTCTGTGGGAGCAAAAACAAGTGACACAGGGCTTGCTCACAGATGGCCCCAGAGGGCAGAGACAAACCCTGTGGAATGAGGTGCGGCCCGGCTGCAGGATGAGCTGGAGAGTGGCCGTGGAAGGGCAGCCCCAGAACCACTGTCAGCTCACAGCTTTTCCCTGCCCACATGTCTGACTTGTTTTGAAAAGATTAACAGGAGTGTCTGTTTCAAAGTCAGACTCCTGGTTTCCTCGTTAGTGGAGAGATTTGTTGCAGACTTCGGTTGTTTCTATAAACTTTAATTACCTCTCTGATGAGGAGTATATAACCCCCCATCCCATGCACCCCAAACTGACAGAGGAGTTCACTTGGAGGGAGGGAGGGCTGGGGAAGGAGAGGGAGAGAAGAGAGGGGGGATAGGGAAAGAACAAGAACACCAGCTCTCCCTGCTGGAATAATAGGCTTGAAATATGAGGAAGTTGATCAACAGCTGATGCCTTCCAAAAACAGATTAATCCACCCCGGTAGCTTTCCTTTCAGAGGAAGCATTCGGCTCCGTCAAGTTTCTCTCTGGGCCTAAATACAACAGGACACAGGACACATGCCATCCTGAGCTTGGAGTTACTTTGCATGTTGATTTGAGAGCTTATAAATTTTAAAACATTTAATTCTTGCCTCTGCTCTGTTTTGCTGCTGTCTTCTGGGTTTGCTGACAGTCCTGGCAGCCTACAGTCCTGGCCCGCTCACTTAATAATTCTGAGGAACAGAAACTACCCCGGATACCATCCTACATCCACAGGGGTGGCTCTCAGCAGGGGGCGCTTTGGCCCCCTCACCCCTACTCCCAGGACATTTGGAAGGTCTGGAGACATTGCTGATGGTCACAATGGGGGCAGTGGGGGCACTACTGACATCTGATGGGCAGAGACAAAGGATGCTGCCAAACATCCTACAGTGCACAGGACAGCCCCCCACCGCCCCAACAAACCTGGCCCCAAATGTCAACAGTGCCACTGTTGGGAAACTCTGATCTACAAGACACAGGAAACCCTTCCTGGCACCCACAACCCCTAATAGTACCCAAGGACAGCCTGTGGTTAAGAAAAATGCAGAAAGATGCAATGAAGGACAGCCAAAGCCAGGCTGTGAAATGTACATGCATAATCCTAACAAAATGAGTTTTACAGACAACCTTTGCCATACCTGGTAAAACTTCAACATGTGCAGAAATGGAGCACATAAATCACAGTCCTGCAGCCGTTCCTGTTAACAAGCCAGGGCCACACGTACTAGAGAATATCACATGAATTGAAGCTGTACTGTTTCTAAAAATGTGGAACTAGTCTGAAGGTAGATGTGGGGGAGAAAAAGTGATGTGGTGTTCAATGACACCCACTTACAATCACTACTATGGCATGCGTTAGGTTCAGTCACAGGAAACTGCCAATTTTTAACTGTCAGGCCTATAGAACCGGCAATTTCCTATGTATGACTCAACCTAAATATTATATAAAATGTATTATAATGTTACTATATATTAATATTGTTATGACAATATTATCTATAAATATCCTATTAACATTAATCTATTGATGCATCCATTATATTAATAATTCTTCTAAGGTTATATTATTTTATGTTATATATTATTATATTACATCGTTGATCAGATTTATATTAATATATATATTAGTATATTGATTATATAGAGTCCACAAACTTTTTTCTGCAAAGGGCCAGATACTAAATATTATATGGCTTGGCCCTACAGTCTTTTCTGTGACCACTCAACTCTGCACCGGTGACTCAAAAGCAGCCACAGATAATAACGTTGAAACACAAGTGAGGCTCCTTCCAACAAAACTTCATGCACAGGCACTGAAATTTAAATCGCATATAATTTTCACACCAAGAAATATTCTTTCGATTTTTTTTTCAACCATTTGTTAAAGTAAAACACATTCTTAGCTTGTAGGCCACACAAAAACTGGTAGCAGGTGGGTTTGCCAGTCTCAGGGTTACACCAATGTTACAACTACATCGTAGGTTACGTCAAGCCTGCGTTACAGGACATTGCCTCATATGCCACATTACATCACATGAGGTCATTCACTCCCGTCTATTACCGCGTCATCACGCCAGCTCCCGGGGCAGCAGCATTCTGGGTAATCCTGCCGTGGGCGGGGTGGCGGGGGAGAGGGCGTGGCCTCCCCAATTCCCGTCTCACCGTATTTTCTCACCCGCCTGCAGCCGCGTCCGACCTGACGGCCTTCGGCGACCCGCGCCAATTCCCCGCGCTGCCCTCCATCTCAGACCCACGCATGCACTACCCCGGCGCCTTCACCTACTCCCCGACGCCCGTCACGTCGGGCATCGGCATCGGCATGTCGGCCATGAGCTCGGCCACGCGCTACCACACGTACCTGCCGCCGCCCTACCCCGGCTCGTCGCAGGCGCAGGGCGGCCCATTCCAGGCCAGCTCGCCGTCCTACCACCTGTACTACGGCGCGTCGGCCGGCTCCTACCAGTTCTCCATGGTGGGCGGCGAGCGCTCGCCGCCGCGCATCCTTCCGCCCTGCACCAACGCCTCCACCGGCTCAGCGCTGCTCAACCCCAGCCTCCCGAACCAGAGCGACGTAGTGGAGGCCGAGGGCAGCCACAGCAACTCCCCCACCAACATGGCGCCCGCCGCGCGACTCGAGGAGGCCGTGTGGCGGCCCTACTGAGGCTGCGCATGCGCCCGCCGGCTGCTCGATCGCCTGGCCCGGGGGCAGGACGTCGACCCGGAAGCGCCTCCTTCCGGACCCGGCGTGTGCTCTAGAGGGGCCCGCGTGGGTCCGACCGCCGGCGGGCCTGGAGCGCGCGCCCCCGTGAACTGTGATCCGCGCTCTGGCTCCGGGCCGCGGCCTCGGGCCGCCTGCGCTTCTCAAGTCGTGCGGCTTCGCGCAGCCGCTGTGGGCCCATCTCAGATCTGTCAAACCTGGCGCAACTTGAGAGTGTCCGCCTCACCACCACGTGGACACGCTGTAAGGCAAACAGGAAGATTCCCAGAGGGAAACTGTGAATGCTTCTGATTTAGCAATGCTGTGAATAAAAGAAAGATTTTATACCCTTGACTTCACTTTTTAACCAAGTTGTTTATTCCAAAGAGTATGGAATTTTTGTGGGGTTTTTTTTGAGGGGAGGAATGCAACTCATCCTGTTTAGCATCTAATTCATATTTTTAATTTTATTTTCCAGCACCTTATAAATTGCAAAATGCGTATTTGCATTTGGGGTGGTTTTTATTTTTTATATATATAAATTTAAGCTTGCTTCTTTCTTGCTTTGACAAATGAAAGAAATATGATTCCTTTTTCTCTAAGTTTTATTTAACTTTTCTTTTGGACTTTTGTTTTGTTTTGTTTGAGAAACAGCTACAGCTTTGGGTCATTTTCAACTACTGTATTCCCACAAGGAGTCCCTAGATATTTATGTATCTTGGTGTTTAGACACTTACTTATGTGTTGATACTTTTTTTATTATTTAAATGTACTTATATTAAGAAGAAAAATATCAAGTACTACATTTTTTGTTTTGTTTTTGATAGTAGCCAAAGTTCATTGTATCACATTGAAGAAGGTTGGGAAAAAAAGGATGGGTAATGTGATCACTCGGTTATCTAAATATTGTTTACATTAAACTCCCTTTAATATTAATCAAACGAGTTGGTAGCTAATGCAGCAATGTTTCAGTAGGCTTTTTAGATACTGAGGGTCACTCCAAAGATCTGAAGTATGGAATTTTCTGCCAAGCTCAACAAAGGGGCTCATATCTGACTCCCTGCCTTCAAAGGAAGTCAGATCTGGTTCCAGAGGTTTCGGGCAAATGCCAATGATTGCACCTCTGGAGAGGATTTATTTTTTGCCTAGGGGTTTGCTCACTCCATGGCCTGTTGATAATGTCAGACATGCTTTGTAACAGATGGAATCCAAAGTTAGCTATGTGGAGGAGCGGTATCCACATGGGAACCGAATGAATGAATTTAGGGGTTCCTTAACTGCTCAGTTCTAGGGTGGGAAGGAGATCGTCTGAATCCAGAGTTCAGACGTTTTATTTCCAAGAAAATATTCCTCTTTGATGCATTACCTGTGCATTGATGCAAAACAAAACTTGTGACTGCCCCCCAAGGCTGGGAGTGGAAATGACTAGACTGCATGCCTTTGACAGCTGAAGGTCTCCAACTCAGTTTTCATAGGGTGGGCCCAGAAGCAGGCCTGAACAAGCCAAATCCCCTCTGTGTGCCTCAGTGGAGTCACACGGGAGAGCATCGTCCCACCTGTGCAGGCCCCATCCCACGCTGCTCGTTCACCGCCTAACTTTGCATGACTCTCACCAGGCTGAGACCCTACCCTACAGGGTGTGTGCACTTTTACCCGTGCCTCTGCGTGACGGGAAGGGTTCGAGTCAGTGCTGCCTATGGCTACAATTCAAACATATCCAATGTCACTGTAAATTTTATGGCACTATTTTTATTGGAGGATTTGGTCTGAATGCAGTTGTTGTATAGCTCATAAATACTAACTGCTGATTGTGACATGTGTGCTCAAAATGATCTGGTTGTTATTTAATGTACCTCTTAAATTAGTTGAAACGATTTCAGGTCAACTCTAAAGAGTATTTGAAAGCAGGACTTCAGAACAGTGTTTGATTTTTATTTTATAAATTTAAGGATTCAAATTAGAAAGATCTTTGGCTGCAGGCAGCAAAACAGCTGGTCTTATTTAAAACAACTTGTTTTTGAGTTTTCTTATATATATATATATATTGATTATTTGTTTTACACAGATGCAGTAGCACTTTGGTAAGAGTTAGAGTAAAGCAATTTGTGTTGGCAGTCAGGTTGTTCTTACCTAGAAAAGAGCTAAAGCAGATCTTGGAGAAACTCAGAATATATTTATTTTCATTTCAGACATAATTCTCTCTCCACAATTCAATTTCATATTTTATTCTATATTACCTTTTTACAGCAAAATTACCCTTAAATGGCACTAAATTTAAAATTTTTTTACATCTGAATAGGACCATTAGCCCATTTACCCCAAATTGAACTTAAATGTTCTTTTCAGCATGTTGTCTTATCTAACATGACAAAATGTTGGTTAAAAAAAAAATGAAGGGGAAAAAAATATGTATTTTTCAGTTCAATTCTGGTACCTGAGGCTATCCGAAGTCAAACTCAGCCAAATGCCCAAGGGAAATCAGATCATCTCTCACACTGAATCTTCACTCTCAAAGCGTGTCTGAGGAGGGCTTGTCATTTTGTTGCAGACCCTATGGGTTTGGCCATCCAGAGTTTCGCAGACCCTTACCAGCATATACAGTATTTAATCTTTCCAAAAAAAAAAAAAAAAAAAGTCAAACCCTGGTAGTTTTGGAGATAGGTCTCATACTTAATGCGTTTTTTTCCTGAGGAATTCCATTCTATTGCCTTCAGGTAAATTAAGTGGTCCTTTTATCAAGTACATCCTTAAGCCAATAATGGAATAACTGGATGTATCTGGGAACATTGGTCCAGAAGAAGAAAGATTAAATAAGCCATCTCTACTGCTTGTTCATGCCCTTATTTATAATTTCAACATAGATACAGATTTCAGTTATTTTCTCTAAAAATACTTAATTTCTCTTCCTCTCTGATCCCTAATATCTCCCTCTTTCTCTCTTCCCCTTCCTCCTCCAAAGCTCACCTCTCCCCTCCTCCATTCTCCAGCTTTGTGTAAGGAGACAGCACACCCCACCCCCACCCCAACACCAGGCAAGGAACAGGAGGAGCTGCACTGTTCCTCCCTTTACATAAAGGAACTTAGTGAGTCAGCCTTTCTCCCGCGTATGGGTTTCTTCCTGCAGAACTTTGCCAGCCATTTTGGATCTGCTTGCTTTCCAAGTGCAGCAATAGAAGTCTTCCTGGGCAAATTATAATCAGTGAGTTAACAGACAGCCCTTCTGCTACCTAGGATTTCTAGGCAGATAAACAGAAATGCTCTGATTAGAAAGGAAATGAATGGTTTTGCTCAAATGTCCTGCAATTTAGGATTGCAGATTTCTGTCTTGAAATACCTGTTTCCTTGGGACATTCCGTCCTGGTGAGTTTTATTTTTGGAGGTTTTTGTTTTCTGAGGGGGATGACATGTTTGGGGTCTTTTATTGGTTTAACAATAATCTCAGAAAACATTTTTTACATCTGAACAAAATGCCTTTTTGTTTACTTGCAGTATACAGTTTTTTGGGGTTTTCTGTTTGTCTGTTTGTTTGTTTGGAGTTTTCCCCTCCCTTTTAGCCAGATCAGTATTGATGAGGCTGATCATTTGGCATTTTTTTTTTCTTCCAGAAGAGTTGCATCAACAAAGTTAATTGTATTTATGTATGTAAATAGATTTTAAGCTTCATTATAAAATATTGTTAATACCTGTAATAATTTTTTTCAATTTTTTTGTGTGTTTCTAAGGACTTTTTCTTATGTTTGCTAAATACCATAGACAAAAAATGCTTCTTTCTACTCTGTTTATTTTAGACTTAAAAATGAGCTACTTTTTATTCACTTTTGTAAAGAGCTAATAGCATGGTTCCAATTTTTTTTAAGGAAGTTCACTTTTTGTTCTGGGGAAATGAGTATGCAAAAAATAAAGAACTGTTGGTTATTTGTGCTATTCTGGATGTATAAAAATTAATGGAAAAAAAACCAATAAACTTCCAAATTGAAATGACAGTATAACACATCTATTGAAAAGTAACCACGGGAAATGCCGTCCTGCTTGGCTAGGCCCCACCTCATTTCTGTTTGTGTAGCAGTTACTGCACCTGTTCACAAAGCATCCTGGAAGTTTGTGTGTGGTTTCTTTCTCCCTGGTACTGACAGCCATAGAGAACACTTTCTGCAAGGAAACTGTCAATGTCAAGTTTTAAACCAGATACATTATGAGAGAACACCCAAGAAGCCCCTCTCCAAGGTGTTTCTAGCTAGCACAGGAGAGCAGACACCCATCGTGCATGGTCCGCTGCACATAGCCGGCGTGGCCGCCCCCCGCCGGGAGCACCTGCCGGGAGCGCCCACTGCGCCCAGCCTGTGCAGGGCAGCTGGACTGCTGCTGCCCAGGAACCATTGGAGCCTTACTTTCTTTGTACCACAGTTTCTTCTGTAAATCCAATATTATAAGTAGCGAATGGCAAATAAACAGTTTGGCAAGTACGTACACAGTATCACATTGGTTTGTCTTTCTCTGAGATGGAGGGCTGGGAAGCCGAGTGAAGCCCCCTGCGACAGACAGGAAAATGCCTTCAACAGGCAGCCGCTCTCGGGCTCGCAGCCTGCAAGCTGCAGTCTGCGCCTCCGCCTCCCAGCGCCTCCTGCTCCTGACGGCATCGTGGCCTCGGTCCAGCCCAGGCTCCCCGGGTTGCTTCTTTGGGTATGAAGGAACACTGAAGCATCTTTAATGACTGTTTTTTAAAAAAGAAAAAAGAAAAACAAAATTGCTTAGGATCTGCAGACACAAGGTGGAAAGGGGGTACGTTCAACCTGAGGCCAGCCCCCCTTACCTGCCTCCATTTCTGTAAATTACAGAGTCAGCCTTGAGTAGTGATGGGGAGGTGTTTATAAAGTCTTCCCTGACCACCACCCCTGTGCAAAGGAGCAGTAGTATTTCAGTCTCAAGGCTGTGTTATCCACAGTACCTCCCAGACAAGGACTCCACCTAAATCTCCTTTCCAGTTCTCGCCACTGCCACCTCATGGTCTTAAATAATCTGCAAGATCACCACAACGAATGTCAGGAACCAAAGCAAGCGGGATCAAAAGAAATGACTGATGTAGGAAGTAACGGCTAATGAGCAGAGGCAGGAAATGGGTGGAAGGATTAGTCATATACGTTCAGAAAAGGAGCCTCATGGAGCCTCTAAAAGCATGTACTCAGGAGCCAGACTGCCTGGGTTTGAGCTCCAGCTCAGTCTTGCATGAGGGAACAAGTCAAACCAGTGGCCTACTGTTTCTCACCCATAAAATAGAAATAATACCGCTTTAAGTTATGAAATTTAAATAAGTTAACACATATCCAACACTTCAAAAACTGCTTGGCACACAATATATGCTCAATAAGTGTTAAATACATACACAAAGTGATACTGCACATTATTAAAAATATAAACAATACCAAAAAGTTAAAATGCCTCCCATTTCGCTCAATCAATACTTTTCCATTACTATTCACTGTTTTGTGTTCATCAGTCCAGACTTTTTCTATACCCATAGTCTATGCCACATTTCATCTACACCCATGCAAAAAGGTACCATATGGTACATATTGCATGGCTCTCTCACTTAATATACAGTGAGCCCCCTTCCACATCAGCCCGCTTAGATCTCCTTCATCTTTTTTAATGACTGCGCTGCACAGCATTTTATGGTTGCCTTAGTAATGGATTTCCTTGGACATGGGACTGCCTGGGAAAAAGACCACCATCTCCCAGCCTCCCTTGCAGCTTGGTGTCCCACGTGACAAATTTCTGGTCAATGTTATCTAAATCGAGGTGGGATGCGGCAGCTCCCAGAAAACCTCCCTGAAGGAAAGCTGGTGTGCATACCTCGCCCCTTCCTCTTCATCCCTTCCCCAGCCCTGCTGCCTAGAATGAGGAGGTGATGATTAGAGGGAGCGAGCCACATCCCAAGAAGGGCAGATGGCGTTGGAATGAGCCTAGGCCGATGACTTTGTGGAGCCCTCATCCCCTCCCTGGGCTGCCTGCGCCTGGATTCATCTACATGAAAGAACACTAAACATTTATCTCTCACTTAAGCCACTCATCTATGGGGTTTTCAGTCATTGCGGACAAACTTAATCCTAATGACACACACATGGTGGTTTCTGCGGGGTCACATCCTGCAGAAGCACTGATCACAGGAAGAAATGCTTTCTCTTCTCCCAAACTCTGGTTCCTTCCAGGTTATTAAGGGCCTTTCAGAGTGTTCAGGGATACAAAGTCGTGAGGAAGTGAGAGGGAGTAGCAGGGTACCTTCAGAACCTACCATGATGAACAGCTGGGTGTCCTCACAGACAGTCCATCCCTAACTCTGCCCTGAGGTTTGTGACCACTCCGAATGCCCAGGTCAGCTCGCCAGAAGTCACTGTGCCTGTAATCCATTTGCCTGGTAGTTTTTACCTTAAAATTCAATCTAGCCTCAAAGGTTTTTGCATTCTTTTCCATGTCCGATCCTCACTTGCCATCCTAGTTTTTAAACTGTTAAATTTGTCTAAGGGCAATTTTAACTTTTTTTTAATCTTTGGCAAGCAGTCATCAAATTTGCAGCATTTTATGCATAATTAAAAAATGTAGTGTTCTTTTTTCCTTATGAATAAATGAGGGACTTTTTAAAAATCTATTTTTACATATAGTTGCTAACATTTGTAAATTTCAAACTCCCAAATTTATCCCCTCCCACCCTCTTTCCCTGGTAACCATAACATTGTTTACTAAGTCTGAGAGTCTGTTTCTGTTTTGTTAATGAGTTCATAGTGTCCTTTTTTTTTTTTATAGGTTCCACATAGGAGTGATATCATATGGTATTTTTCTTTCTCTTTCTGGCTTACTTCACTTAGAATGACAATCTCTAGGTCCATCCATGTTGCTGCAAATGGTATTATTTTATTCTTTTTTATGGCAGAGTAGTATTCCATTGTATAAATATACCACAACTTCTTTATCCAGTCATCTGTCGATGGACATTTAGGTTGCTTCCATGTCTTAGCTATTGTATATAGTGCTGCTGTGAACACTGGAGTGCGTGTATCTTTTCATATTAGAGTTCCCTCCAGATACGTACCCAGAAGTGGGACTACTAGATCATATGGTAAGTCTATTTTCAGTTTTTTGAAGAATCTCCATACTGTTTTTGATAATGGTTGCACCAAACTACATTCCCACCAGCAGTGTTGGAGGGTTCCCTTTTCTCCGCACCCTCTCCAGCATTTATTGTTTGTGGACTTTTGAATGGTGGCCATTCTGACTGGTGTGAGGTGATACCTCATTGTAGTTTTGATTTGCATTTCTCTGTGCAGAGAGATTTGCATTTCTTTATTAGTGATATTCATATGTCTATTGGCCATTACTATGTCTTCACTAGAGAAATGCTTGTTTAGGTCTTCTGCCCATTTTTGGATTGGGTTGTTTGTTTTTTTGTTATTAGGTTGTTTGAGCTGTTTATATATTCTAGAAATTAAGCCTTTGTTGGTCACATCATTTGCAAATATTTTCTCCCATTCCATAGGTTGTCATTTTGTTTTGCTTCTGGTTTCCTTTGCTTTGCAAAAGCTTATGAGTTTAATTAGGTCCCATTTGTTAATTTTTGCTCTTATTTCCATTGCCTGGGTAGGCTGCCCTAGGACAACATTGCTAAGATTTATGTCAGAGAATATTTTGCCTATGTTTTCTTCTAGGAGATTTATTGTGTCTTGTCTTATATTTAAACCTTTAAGCCATTTTGAGTTTATTTTTGTGTATGGAGTGGGGGAGTGTTCTAACTTCATTGATTTACATGCTGCTATCCAATTTTCCCAACACCATTTGCTGAAGAGACTGTCTTTTCTCCACTGTATATTCTTGCCTCCTTTGTCAAAGATTAATTGGCCACAGGTCTGTGGATTTTAAATGAGGGACTTTTTAGCCAGTTTTTCTAAAGATCATTTTCTCAAATGTTAAACAACATTGGTTTTTATTTTTTAATTTAGTTTTATTCAGTTATGTTGCTTTGTTTCATTAAAAGCTTCCAAACTGATGCAAAACTTTCAAAGAGGTGAATTTGAAGAGAACTGGCCATGAGATGATTGATCATTAGGCAGGCTTTCTGTGGACTGGCTTTGGGTGATATGATTGCCTTCTTCCACATAACACATTTCCAGAATCTGTGCTCAAATGACTTGAAACCCCCAAGCCCCAGCTTCCACTCAGATAAGGTATAGATAAGAATGTCCATTTAACCATTTTGAACAAGAAATATGTTTGGCCAAAAAACAAAAAGGAAGAGAACAGAACATATCGAAGGGGCTGAGAAGTGACTACAATGCTCACAGTTCACAGTCGGGAGTATAAATTAGTTTAACCACTTTGGAAACTAATTTTTCTTTACTCTCAAAAACCTGAACACCAACTTACCCAAAGTTCCAACATTTCTACGACTAGAAAAATACTCCGTAAATTCTCTTCCTATGTACCAGGAGGTGTGCACAAATGCTAACAGCAGCACTGACTCTGGTAGCAAAAACTGGAAATGACCCAAATGTGCACTGCAAAAGAATGGAAGAATAAGTTGTGTTTTATTCTTACAATGGAATAGTATTTGGATATGGAAATGAAGGCACTACCGTTGCATGTAACAAGATAAATTATAGGGGAAAAACAAAAGAATATATAGGGCATAAGTCTTTTTATAAAAGATTCAAAAGCAGGCAAAAATCAATAATTATTTTTTAGACACTCATACAGAGGTCTTATAAGAAAATTGGGGAATGAGTAACACAAAATTCAAGATACCTAGTTACATTTGGTGAGTGAGCGGAGGGACACTTAGGAGATTCTGGGATGTAGTTATGTTCTGTTTCTTAGCTTAGGTGGTGAATATGCATATTTGTTTTATTATTTTTTATAAAATTTGGTTCAAGTAGACACCAAATGAGATCAAGATTCACTTTTGGATCAACAGAGTGTGCTCCAGTCTGAGGTCCCAATGGATTCCAAAATCCAAACTGTCATATGACAAATACATACCTGTGGTCACCATGGGAAACAGGTAAAAGAATATATGACTGCTGTTGGAACCACAAATCAGATCTCCCATTCCAGTGCCTGTGATTCGTATATGCAAGGTGAGGGGAATCTATTTCTTCTCAAGGATGGATCATCTGGGTCAGGGGAAGAGAAAACACCAACGTGCTGTTGAGACTGAAAGTAGCCATGAGTGTAAGTTACATAGTTATCTGACTTCTTTTGAATGTCTCCTGACAAGCAGCATCCTCAAAGCCCTGCCAATGGCTCTGGAGTTACTTATGAGCCCTCTCTATTTGCTCCATGAAACAGAGGAAATAGGCGTGTTGTCCACAGATTAACTCTCCAGATGTGGTTAATGATTTCAATACCAAAGAAGGCATACATACATGTGGGTGGCACTGAGAGGTAGGAGATAGTTGGAGACCCTTCATCAAAGTAAAAGAAGGTGGCAACAACCACAAATTTAATTTGGAAACAAAACATTCTTTCTTTTGGTTTCAACTGTCTCTTTCTTTCTTCATAAATACCTCATGTCTGTGTAATGATTGGTTCAAGCTCCACTTAAAAAAACAAGCCCTTAGCAAGGTTTCAATTCATTGGTTAACAAGGAGGGAAGAAAGCTTGCTTGGTACTGTAAAAAGTTTGATGTAATTTCCCTCCCCCTGGCCTCTTTTTGTCTAACCTGCAAACTCCTGCAGTCCTAAGACTCTGCTTGGATTTTCTCCCAGTGTTTGAATACATAAATATAGGCCTGCAAGTGCACTGCCCTGTTTATGAGCCTTTTAAAGATCAAAGAGTCATTTTCAGCTCTTGGGCTTGTCACTTTAAAACATTCTATACTTTACCATTTAATGGGTAGTTCTTTCAGAATGTCCATTAGGCTCTTCCCATCTTAACACCGAGTCCTACAGTTTGTGTAAAGAAGTGACTTTAATGGAGGATTCAACGCTATTTCCAACATGTTAAAAGGCCCAGCGCCTCCCTTTAATGGAGCTGAATTTTAAAGGGTGCAGGTCTGAGTCTCCATATGTATCATTCTGAAGATGCCATAACTCTGATTCAAAATTGGCTGGTCACATTGACAAAAGAAACCATCACAATGTCAGGAAAAAGATAAGAGCATACAAAACACCATTTTGCTAGGTGTTGCCAGAACTTGAAGTGTAAAGAATGGCTTCAAAGTCATGCAGAGCCTGAGAGCCAGGTCACATTGCTCAACAGTCATGGTCCCTACATGTTTACCTGGTGTCTTCTTGGCAACATCTTGATATTCAACACTGAGTTCAAATCTGAACTTTGGGACTATTGAAGTATTTCTTACACGGACTAAATCGACTGTGGGACGAATAAGCAGAAGCATAAAACTGGTGGATAAACAAATGCCAGAAGCTTTGAGTTTTAACTGATGCATTTCCTGAAATTATAAATGTAATTTAGGATTTCACAGACCTGGTTCTCAGAAGTATACCTGGCTACCTATTCTGAAGTTAGAAGATTAGTGCATTCAGATGTGAAATATTGATTTTGAAAGATTTCTTCCTCCAGCAAAGGTGGACCAGTGTGTTGGAAATCAACATTCTCATAGCTAAAGAATAAAAAAACTTCAAAGTGTGTGTGTGTATTTGAAGACGTCAAACCAAGGTAGCAGGGACTTAAAGAACCACTATCCTAAAAGCATACACAGCATTAAATTATCTCAAAATGTTTTTATACACAATGCTTAGTGTTCAATTGACAATTACTTGATGCACCAAAAGACATAAACAAATAACTGAAAGCCAAGAGAGAGCACAGATAAAAGAAATAGTCCCACAGGAGTTATCAGATATGGACCTCAAAATATATGTGATTAATAAATGCAAGAAATGTAAATGGCTATGTGTTGATCCTCAGCAAAAGAAAAAGTGAACATTCTACAATGGAAAAGTACTTGAATGAAAATTAAGAATTAAGAACCTAACCAATGAATTTAATAGCAAATGAGAAACAACTGAAGAAAGGATTAGTAAACTGGAAGATAGGTCAAAAGCAATTCTCAGACTGAAATACAGAGTTAAAAAAAAAAGTATGTATGAGACAGAACATAAGAGACATAAGGTGCATGGTGAAAGGTCTAATACACATGTAATCAAAATTCTAGGAGAAGATAAAGAAAACAGGTAAATACAGTATTTAAAGACATGACATCTAAGAAATTTCCACAACAAATGGCATCAAGCCACAGATTTAAAAATATTACAAAAAAGGCACGCAACATAAATACTAAGAAAAGTACACCTAGGAGGTACATCACAGTAAAATTATTGAAAACTGAAAACAAAGGGAAAAAAACTCTTAAAATCATCCAGAGAGAGAAAAAAGATGTATTACCTTCAAACAAACGATCACAAGACTGACAGATAACTTTTAAACAGAAAAAGTAGAAGCTAGGAAGTAATGGAGCAGTGTCTTCCACACGATGAAAGAGAATAACTACAAGCTTAGAGCTCTTTACTCAGTCAAAATGTATTTTTAAGTGATAGAATAAAGACAGTTTCAGATAAAAACAGAAAATTTGTCACCAAATAGGACTACATTACAGAACAAGTACAAACACAGATCTTTGGGTAGAAGAAAATGAGTCCACATGGGAACATACAATGGGATGAAGACCAATGGAAATGGTAAAATGCATGGGTATAAAGCACTAATAATGTCTTTGAGGTTTAACAAATATAGAGAAAATTAAAATATGTTCTGATAATAACACTAAAACCAGAAAGAAAGTCAAGGTGTCCCATGGTCCTTGCATCATCCATGAGTGATAAAAAATACTAACTTACAGTAGATTTCAATGTCCAAGATTCATGTTGTGATCTAGAGTAACCATGTAATATAAGTGCCTGACAGTTGGCGTTTTTTTTAATCGCAATTCATGGACCTAACTTAAGCTTTTGACTACTGAGGCATCTACTTCAAAGACAGTTATCTCCAATAAAATAATCTACCAGCCACAGCACTAGATAAAGAGCCAGGCTTTCCCACCCCGAAGTTCTCTTTGTTTTTAGAGATCCCTGGTTGACTTAGATAACTGACTATTTAGGCTATTTTTTTCCCCTTCCTATGCTTTAATTCTCACTCTTAGGTTTTAAATTCACCAATAAAGAGGGAACATGCAAAGATCTCAATAAAAGCAGAACCCCAGGCCTCCTTGCTCCCTCTCCCCTGCAACCAACCACCTCACTAGGTGGCCCCAGTCGTGCCATAAACCCTCCAATACTTGTGAGGAATAAGCCTTGTCTCTTTTCTCAGTTTCCAAATGATTATTGTTGAGGGCATCTTGTAATCACAGTAAGGGCTGGTTCGGCTACAGCGCTGGCTCCAGAAGGGAAGCTGTCTGCAGGGGGTTCGGGGTGTGCCCTGGTGAGTGCCTCAAGGCATTTCCAGCTGATAGCATCTCTCCCTAAGCTGAGACAGGTGTAAAACAAACCAGAGAAAAAAAAGAGTAAAAGAATGCATAACCAACAAATGTCTAACAGAGTAAAAGAATAATAAGAAATAATTACTCCAAATAAAGTAAGAAACTTAGCAGCTAAAGAAACATTGCAGTTAAAGAAACTGCAGCCTAAGACAATAAAATATTTGATGTTCCACAGTTTCTGTGGGTCAGGAATTTGGAAGCAGCTCAACCAGGTGGCTGTAACTCAGAGCCTCTCATGAGGTGGCCACTAAGAAGTCAGCCTGAGCTGAGGCGTATGAAGTCTTGACTTAGAGCGAAAAACCTACTTTCTAGATGACTCACTCCCAAGCTGCTGGCGGGAGGTTCTTTGCCACATATGAGTGGTTGGTTGAGTATCCCCGGAACAGGGCTGCTTCATCCCTTTTACTATCTAGTTCTCAAAATCGCTCACTGTCCTTTATGCCTTATTTTATTTGGTAGAAAGTGAACTGTTAAGTCTAGGTCACTTTCCAGGAAATGTGACCAGTTCCACCTCTTGAAAGATGAAGTATCAAAGAAACCGTGGACACATTTTAATACCATGAAAAAAAAATGAGAGAAGAATCATAGAAGATGAGACAAACAGGAAACAAAATGTTAAAAAAAAAAAGCAGACTTAAAACTACATATATCAGAAGCTCCTAAATATAAAGACTAAATATTTCAATTAAATGACAAAGAATAACAGACTGGATAGAAAAATATGCTACTTATATGAGGCACACATTAGTTATAAGTGTACAGAAAGATTTAAAATAAAAGGATAGAAATAAATATACCACCATGCAAACACTAACCAAAAGGAAATGTGTGTAGCCAAATTAACATCAGACAAAATTGCTTTGAAGGCAAGAAGCACTGCTAGGTAAAGAGGAGCATTTCATAATGATAATGACATTTTGTAGTAAAGAGTTTATCCTACAAGAAAATATACTGCAGATATTAAATAGATAAAAGGCATTAAGAACAAGTCTATGCCAATAAATGTGAACATTTAAATGGATGGAAAATATTCTTAGAAAAATACAGCCTACTAAAACTGACACAGGAAGAAACAGAAGATCTAAATAAATCTCATGCTTATTTAACTAATTGGATCCATGATTTAAAACCTTCCTATGGACAAAACTCCAAGCCCCTATCTTTCATTGGTAAAAAGTTTGTGCAGAAGGGTGTTGTAAATTGTTTGAGATTAATAGCACATATTGTACACAAACTTTCTCAGAGGAAAAAGGAAAAGACATTTCCCACCTCATTTTATGAACTTGGAATAACCTTGATACCAAAGCCTGACAAGAACATTACAAAAAAAGGAAAAGGAAAAGCCAATTTCACTCATAAGCACAGAGATGAAAACGTTGAACAAATACTATCAAATTGAATTCAGTAATTTAAAAAGGATAATACATCAGATCAAGTTGGGTTTGTTGCGAGAATTCAAATTGGCTTATAATTCAATAATCAATCAATCTATTAGATTAGTATAAAGTGTGGTCTATTTATGCAATAGTGTAGTATGCAGTAGTGAAAATTAAAAAGCAAATGCTTCAGCGGCAAGATCTTTCTCACAAACATAAGATTGAGTTAAGAAGCTAAACAAACAAAAAAATACATAGTGTATGATTCCAGGTACATAAAGTTCAAAAATAGGCAAAATGAACCTAGGGTTAGGTCAAGAGTGACTAGCTCTAGGAAGGAAGAAGGGCATAGTGATTGTGAGAGGGCAGGAGAGGGGCGTCTCGTACTGATAATGTTTGATCTCTGATGTGGGTAGTTACATAGCAGTGTTTCACTTTGTAATTATTTATCAAGCTAATTCACAACTTACAATTTGTGTATTTTTCTGTACCTATGTATAATTCAATATAAAAAAGAGAACTAAATGGATTTGAATATCAGAACTAAAAGCTGACATTTCGAGCACCCAAGACCTAGTAAACCAAGTTCGACCAAATCAAAACTACTTAACACTTTATAATCAAAAACCATGCGTTTATACCTTACCTCACATGCTCTTCCCCTCCGTCATCAGAGGTAGTACAGTGTATGTAGGAAGACATTATTATTAACCCCAGTGCAGGTGGAGAAACTAAAATATCGAGAAGTTCAGTGATTCCTCCAAGATGATACTATCAGCTACTGTCACGATACCAAGTCAACTAATAACAACAGAGCAATCCAGGATTGACTGTATTTTCCCCTTGGAGTCTAATTTGACAAAACTTACTTAATGAAATGTATAAATATGGCTATGTAGACTCCGTGTTCCCATTGCTTTTAAAAGCCAGATCATCCTGTGTGGAATGGTGGATGGTGCAGAGATTTTGAAGAAAGATCAAATCTGGGGCAGGGGTAGGGCGAGGTGGGCAATCCATATCCTGTCACAAATTGACTGTGTAAACTTGGACATGGTATTTCATTGTTCTAAGCATCGCTTTCCTAATCTACAAAATGGAACTAAAAATATGCCTCTCAAAGGGATTTAGGGGAAGAGTAAGTTAGATGACATGGAAAATTGCCTAGCACAGTACCGGAAAGCAACCGATGCTCATTTAGGTTGGTTCTACCCTTCCCTCCTAGCCACCAGATCATAAAGGAAGTGAGTCATTTGCCCCATGGAGATCAGCCCATAAGCCCTTCAAACAATCGTGGAATAAAGCATAGAGGGACACCTGAGTTTATCTAATCCAGCAGAGACCCTTGCAGATAAACTAACTTATTCAAAGTCATTAGTTAGTCAGGCACAAGCTAGTCTTAAAATCTAAATCTAAAACCCACCTAGGCTCCCCAAATTCAGATAAATCTACCCCTCTCCACCACCACTACCAACCTTCCTTTTCCTCTGAAGGGAGAGGCTGTTTCAGATTTTATCCCAGCTGAAGGCAAGAGTGAGACATGCCACCTTGATATAGATCCTTCAGGATCAGCCTGTGCAAATAGAGGGCTAACCCCAGGCAGAAGCAATCACTCCCTCCTCTTTTCTCCCATTGCTTCTTATATTTAATCTTACTGTAGTGCATAGTCATATTTCATTGTGATTTGCTAGTATACCCTTAGTCTGCTATTGGGAACTCAGAGAGGACAGGGTCTGTGTATTGTTCATTTTTATATGCCTGGTGCAAAAAAAAAAAAAAGTAGTGAGTCTCAAAAACATTAGGAAAGGAAGGAAGGGAGAAAGGAAGGGAGGGAGGGAGGGAATCAAATTAATTTGGGGACAAAGGAAACAAGGTTTGTCTTTAAACACTCCAGCCTCTTTCTCTGTGTTCTTGTCCGTCTGCTCCCACTGCCTCCCTCACACACTGAGGCTTCTGGGTTGGGCAGTATTCTTTTCATCTTTCTAATGATGTCCTCTTATCCCAGCCTACTCTCAGGAAAAGCCCCCTGGCCAGTGATTTCCATGCTACTGTGATTAGGAATCACTATGGTTTTATTTTTTCCTGCTATGGTGAGATATGCATTTCAAGTATCCTTTGGAATCACAGGAGGCTTGGTCAGAAAGCAGGTGAGGAAGATGTGAGGTTGGAGACAGGGAACCTTCTCAGTAGCCATGAAGTTGCCCTTTGTATAAGTCATGAAGAAAATTAGACCCGAGGGGCTTACTTAACCTCAACGCCCTTGGACATCATTCCCTATTTGTCTTCTCAGACCTTACTCTTCACGCTCAGTTTCCTACCAAGCCACCTGCCCCTTGGACACTGGTCAGATGTCTCCATCTCTCCCCACAGGTGTCAGTATGTGTTGGGTTAGTAGCCACCTCAGCTGGATTCTGTGGCTAGACACACTTGTGTGGCACAGCCATCTCCAGCCTCGCAGTTGAGTAAGTCTGTATGGAATGATGCTGCAGTCGTTGCTGCTCACCTTTGCTCCATGTGGGCTGTTCTGTGGTTTGTGCGGCATTGTCCTCCCTGCCTCTGCACACAGCCTGCGGTTGAATAATAGGCTCCCTCCTGGCTAGTCCTGGGCTTCACAATGACCTCTCTCTTTGTGTGCATCCCTTCCCTTTGGCAAGTGGTGGATATTTTGAGACGGCATCTCTTGGCATCCTACTGTTGGGAGTGAGGGTGGGGGTACCTGCTGGGGCACAAAATCATCTGAACCCTGCCATGGATTGGGGTAGCCCAAGGTCCTGAGGGCATTTGAGGTAGGAATTGAGGCTCCCTTCCCTGCATTGGGAAGGATTCATATAGAAGCCTTCCATGCAGGGATCTACAGTGAAGGGACAAACAGGGCTCACAGTTTCCCTTCAAGGCTCAAGTCTACCCAGTAGACACTACTTTCCATAGGTGACTTAATTAAAAGGAGCTCACACACATTTCAGTAAGGGGGATGTGCGCTCTCCGGAGAAGAGGCAACAGAACATCTCTGGTGCAAGGGCAACATCATATTCATCCCTACTCCTCCTCAAGTACAAGGACAACTGTGTGCCTCTAGCAATTGTTAGAATAAATAGCAAACATGCACTGAGTACTAACTCTGTGTCTAACCCTTCGGAAGCACCCCCCGTGGATTATCTCATTTAATCTTTTAAAATGACCAGCTGAGAGGCATACTGTTATTGTCACATTACAGATAAAAGCAGCTGAGCCTTAAGCTAAGTAGTTCACTGACAATCACACAGCTAGTAGGTGGCAGAGCCAGGATTCCAACCCAAGTAATCTCTCTCCAGAGCCCATGCTGTTGGTCCAGACACTCTACTGCCTCCCCACAGTGTAAGGTCTTGTTTACTGAATGAATTAATGAATGATTAAATGAAGGAGTGAATGAAATGGAATACGGACTGGGGGCTTACTCCAAGCCTTGCAGCAAGCTGGGGCTACTGCTAAGTTCTCATTTGCACCGCCAGGTAGACGTTGCCCTCGGGCTCTGAGATAAAGAATATAGAAGTTGAGCACCTGTGGTGGGTTGAGTCCAGGCTGTGGGGAGTGGGTGTCTGTGGGGGCCATCTGGGGAGCCTCTGCATAATGTTCTCCCCACCGACCTCCACTTCCTAAATCTCCAACCCATGCTGAGGTGGACAATAAGGAAAGCTGTTTGTCTCTAGCATTGCATGTGCACCTGTCAACTGAGTGCATTAGATCTTCCTGATCAGACTGGGAGCTCTCAGAGAGTAAGGAGCTTGCGCCACATACTTGCAGGTCCTGACTCAATGTAACTCTTCTCAAACTTGGGCCATTGCTTGGAGGAGCTCAAGAGAGTGCACCCATCCCATCTGCTTCCTGGTGATGGTGTACCTGTCTCTTGGCCAAGCAGGAAGAACTCTTCTGGCTTCCTGTGAGACGCCATGACATACTGTCAAAGTTGCATTATGTGTTTTCAGTTAGTTATTGGGCTTGTTCCAGAAACAGCATCCTTCAAGGCTCAGTATAAATCCCACCTTCTCCACGGAGCACTCTTTGAGCATCCTGGTCCAGGACAATTTCTCCGTCCTCCAGACAATTACCAAAACCCATGGTCTGGACCATAATTTGGAACTTTTCATCCCACATCTTCATCCACTTTGTTTGTTCCATATCCTATTCCAACTGTAAGCTCCATGGTGGCAAAGACTATGTCTTCTACTTCTTTGAGTGGCAATAGAAGATTTTTGGATATGTATTAATTCCACAGATCTTTATTGCACATCAACAATATGTCAACCAAAAAGACAACTGAGACCAAATAGATCAAGATCCCTTCCAGGGTGGGTGCACTCTCCCCCTTGTTGCCTTGTTCTCCCCACAGCTCTCTCTGCCTGTCCCTTAGAAACTAATGAGAGGGGTCACACAGAGTACAGAGATCAGGGTAAAAATTTCTAAGGTAATCCCCAAAGAATGTCAAGCCTAAGTCAAGCATAATGGGTGGAAAAAAGCACAAATAAGAGCTAGATGACCGCTTCCCTAGAGATTCAAGAAGGGCTGCCCAAGCCTGGGCATGAAAACTGAAAAGGAGAAAGTTGTGGGTGTCTAGGGAGCACCCCTGTGCTCTATTCCAGTGGTGAGACTGGAACCCACTCATTTCAGCAGCCAATTGTTACATTTTCAGGAATTTGTGAACCGATTGAGGTTAGTAGCTTGAAGTTGATCAAGGTGGGAGTTTAGACACCCCCTGAAAACAGAAAACACTACAAATTTGGTCCCCCCTGCACCCCTCCTCCCACATCAGAGCCATTTGTTAGACATTTACCAAGACAGCTGAGCCAAGAACCTCAGAGTCACTCCCCAACCCCCACCCTCAAAAGCAGAAAAGAAAAGGCAGCAGGGCTAGAAGGGAGGGCCTGAGATAGCACTCAGCAGGCTCAGAGAGCATCAGAGCAGTGTGCACAAGTCCTCAAAGTCAGGATGAGAAGGAAACAGAGCCATGGTCCCATGACTAGAGACTTTGCTGGGACCACAAACATCTCATAAAATGGCTAATTATTTTAATCGTTATTAGAAATAACCAACAATAAAAGTGGGCCATAATGATAGTATGGCATGAACCAAGGGTTATGATTAATCCAATCTTGCATACTTGAGATCCAAAAGAAGAAAAGGAAGGAGGCGGATAAGGACATACCATGTGCTGGTTGCCTGGAGGCAGCCATGTTGGGACCGCAGACCTCACCGTGGAAGCCAAGGAGGAAAGAGAAAGTTAGAGACAAGATGCAGTGATTTTAGGCAGATGCTGCCCTGGAAGGAAAGGGAAAGCAGAAACACCTAAATGCAACAAGCATGATCCCAAAGCAATCAAGAAAAACATCAAAATGAATGAAGTAACCCTGAAGTAACTAAGATTTTTTTGCCTTCACCTGTCTGCGTGGGCTGCCAATGCGAAATACCACAGACCGGGAGGCTTAAACAGCAGACATGTATTTCTCATAGTCCTGGAGGCTGGAAGTCCCAGATTGAGGTCTGTCAGGGTTCAGTTTCTGGGGAGGGCTGTCTTCCTGATTCATGGGTGGCCACCTTGTCCACCCATAACCTCTTCTTTGTGCACATGTCAGGAAAGAGTGGTCTCTCCTTCTCTTCTTATAAGGTCACCAATCTTATTGGATCAGGGCCCCAACCTTATGACTTCACTTAACCTTAATTACCTCCTAAAGTTCTATCTGTAAATGCAGTCACACGGAAGGGTAACACTTCAACATAGAAACTTGGGGGAACACAGTTCAGTCCATGGCACCTTTACTGTCACTAGGTAGAAAGGGGACTCCCAACAAAGACCGACTTAATGCTTTGTTGGTGGAGTTGTGGCCAATAGGCACTCTCTCCACGGCTGGTGTGAGTCTGAATGGCCACAACCCTGTGGGGGATAGTTTAGAAATATCTATAAAACTCATGAAAGCATTTCCCCTCTATTCCAGTGATTCCACTTCTAGGAATTTCTCTTATTGACCAACCTTCACTGGTGCAAATTGACATATGTACACAGTCATTCACTGCTGTTTTGTTTATAATGAAGAAAAAATTGGAAACAGCCAAGTGTCCATCAACAAAAGACAGTTTAAATCAATAATAGAATATTCTATAGCTCCGAAATAATGAAGTGCTCTCCATAATGAAATGGAAAAGAAATGAAGAAAGCAAGGTGCAAACAATATGCTATATTTTATATAAAAAGGGAGGAATAAGACTATTCACATTTTTAAAGGATTCACAAGAAACTAATAAAATTCACAAGAAAATAATAAAATAGAAAAAGAGACATCTTAAGTTACAGCTTTTTAATGTTTTTTGCTTATATGCACTTATGACTGTGTGATCTATTGAAAAATAAGAAAAAATTAAGTTGCATTTCTGCACACTTGAGTCTGAGGCTTGTCAAAATTGCTACCTGCTCTACCTGTATCCTCCACATTGAGATGCTCATTGAGATGAACTCTTGAGCCATGAATATGACATTTGCCAATCCAATAAGAATGTGGTGAGAAGCTAGGCTATGCCTGAGAAGCATGGGTTGATCTGCTGATGAACACATGACTTTAGGCAGGTCACCAGCCCTCTTGTGGCTTCAATTCTTAAACTATAAAGAAAGAAATTGGTTTGGTTTAGCAAACATTTACTGGGATGTGATTCCCATCCTGGAGACTCAAAGCCACATAAGATGCAGACGGTGCCCTGGGGAGCCCTGCAGACTGCTTGAACGAGGCAGCAAGACAAGGGCAAGAGCAAACAGCTCATGGCAGGGACCAAGCCAGAGATGACTCCAGGGAGCTCTTGGGCCCAGAGAAGGGCTGTCCTTCTCTGGTGTGATCCTGGAGGACATCCTGCAGGAGAGGGGTGACGGGAGAAGATGTCCCAGACAAAGAGAAAAGCGAGAGCAGCACGGATTCCTAAGCGTGGGTCAGGAAGGAGTGACAGCTGTCAGGGTGCCTGTGCCCATCCCGAGGCCCCACCCACTCCGAGTCTCCAGGAGGCTGCATCCGTGACCCTCTGCAGGAGCGGATGCAAGGAATCCCTACCCTCAGTGCAGGGCACAGGCCAGGTCAGGGGCAGTGAAAGCAAAATGGGGCTCCGCTGAGAACCGCGGCAAGGAAATGTCCTCTTGTACCTCGTGGGAGCCTAGACCAGGTAGGCAGGGACCTCCCCATCCAGGCCCCACTTTGCCAGGCCCAGCTCTGCCAGATTCCGCAGGAGCTGCCTGTGAGGCTGCAGATAGTCCTTGGCACCTGCAGCCTCCCACCCCAGACTCCTCTCCTTGGTGCCCCTGGGAGATGAGCCCACCCTAGATCTCTTCCTGTCTCCCTGCCCCCAGGGGCAGCACTGCTTCTAGCTGTGGGCATGCCCAGCTGACCAGCAGCCTCACGGGGCCAGACCCTGGGCCTGCATTACGTGGGTGTGTTGTTACCACAACCATCCTACAAGCTTGTCGCCCCATCTTCACTGTACGGATGAGGCACTGAAGCTCAAGGGGGTTAACTGGCTCTTGATCTCAGGGATACTTAGTGGCAGAGCCGGGACTCGACTCCAGGTCCCTCATTCCCAAGCCAGGGAACTAAGCCTAGAAGGGATGGTCTGTCTGTTTGTTTCCTTGACCAGCAAGTTGGCCACTGGAGATTTGCCCCAACCGCCTGGGGCCAGCTCCTCCCACACCCCACTCATCCCCGGAGTCCAAGGCCAGCCCCGCCCCCTCCCCAAGCCCGGCTGGATCAGGTGAGCAAAAGCAACAGCCCTCACCAGATTGCCCCACTTGGCTCCAGCAATTAATTAAGAGCCGTCTGAGAGCCTCCAAAGAGCCTGCAAGCTACAGCAAGATAGGGCACACGCAGTTGAATCCAAAATATTTGTTGTGTTTTTCCCCTTGCTGGAGAACCAGTCCTTACCTGTTACCTGAACTTGATTAAATTTCTAAGCTGCTCCTTCTCAGTGCCAACTGTGAACCAGCCGGTTGGTCATATGGAAAGGGAAGGGGTGCTGGTAACTTGATAGTGATAACTGATAGATCGATAGGTTGTCGTTTATGGGCTGTTCCTCGAGGCACTCAGGACCCACACCAGGCACTGCTCATCCTGGTCAGCAATGCTGTCTGCACACTGAGACCCAGAGCTCAGGCCGGGTACCCAGGAACCCCAAAGGTCCAGCCCAGAGAGGTCAAGGGGCAGGGCTGCTTTGTGGCCATGATGATGGCCTCTTGATCCCACAGGCTGGTGGCCCACTGACTCCTCACTGTCTTCGGAAGAGTCTCAGGGATCAGACAGCCCCATGGCCCACCCAACCCCCACCTCAGAGTCTCTGTTCTGCCAACATTAAAGCTCTCCCTCCAAAATGTATCTGAATCTACCCATTTTCTCCGCCTCACTACCAACACCTACACCAGGGCTCAGCAAACTTTTACTATAGAAAACTAGACAATAAAGATTTGGATACTGTGGACAAAGAGGCAAAATTGAGGTTATTATGCAGGGACTCATATAACAAGAGAGAAAACAGAGTTCCACATGGTTTTATTGATGAAATTTTAAATATACCTGTATTAATAATTGAACAGAATTCTAAAAATACAGGGCAACCAATGAGAAGAATGGAATTCTTTTTTTGAAGGGTAGAACATGTCCCTTCATTGGGGTTCCAAGCTCTCGTGTCCTGTACCATCAAGTCAAGTGAGAACAATTGCCAGGCTTACTCACGGGGTGCACAGTAAAACAGAGGCGGACCAGATTTGGCCCTCGGGCTGCAGTTAGCAGACCTCTGCTCTCCACCAAGGTATCCTGCCAAGGTGCTGAAACAGCCTCTCCTGCCTCCATTCTCGTGCCCCGACAGTCTGTCCCTCCTCCCACCCCTACCCTGGCACCGGCAGACCTTGGTAAGACTTTGATTGCTACTCCTCCGCTTCAGACCTTCTGTCACCCTCCATGGTCATTTTGGCCTGGAATGCTGAGTCTGATTCAGACATCAAGCCTCCTGGGAGAAAGAAATCTCCCCCACGACAACGCCCACCTTGAAGAAGCTCAGAGGGTGGCCCTGGAGAGCCAGCGAGAGGGGGCACTGCAGGGTCCTGACCCTCTGCGGGCAGCATAGCTCCCCTGGTACCCAAGGAGCCACGTGGAGAAATGGCAGAGAGAACCAACCTGGTGACCCAGATACCTGCCAGATGGATGGGGGCTATTACTGAAACTCCTGATAATCAGAATTAATGTGGAACTTAAAAAAAACAGATTCCTGAGCTACCCCCCAAGAATTTACAAAATCAGGAGGTAGGATTGTGTGTACACACACATACATATACATATGCATATATATATACATATTCATATAATATACACACATATATGTGTATATACACATTCATATATATACAATCCATATTCGTATATAGTATAGATGTACATTTTGTATATTATATATACATATGAATGTGTATTGTGCACACATACATGTATCTTTACATCTATGCATATGTATATACACATATATACCATGTACTATGTATGTATTTATATGTATTGTATAGATTTATATATATTCCTGTATATCATGACAATGTATGTATATACGTGTGTGCACATATACACACTTACACATACATACACACTTAAACCTAGATACACACATACATACTTACACGTACATATACATACATGAACATATGTATGTATCTGTGTGTGTCTGTGTCCCGTTGGTGAGTTTGATGATTAAACACATTTTTTGTTGTTGCTTTTTATTTGGGGGAGGGGGTGTGATTAGGTTTATTTATTTAATTTTTTTTTTTTAATGGAGGAACTGGGGATTGAACTCAGGACCTCACGCATGCTAAGCATGCGCTCTACCACTGAGCTAAACCCTCCCCCCCCCCGATTTTGATGATTAAACACATTTTAAAGACACACTATGTGTCTATGTGATAAAGAAAGGGGGACCTACAAATTCATACAATTGAATGATAAACATATTTGTAAACAATTGCTAAGCCTAGAAGCTGAAGCCACATGAAGGAACCTAATATCTCTTGAGTTGAAGAAAGCTACCCGGGAACAGCTAGGCGTGGATGATAAGAAAGACCCTAAACAAGTTACACCGTGCTCCACAGTTTGCCATATTGTTTCATCACATTTACACTCACAACAGACTGGGGGTTATTATTCATTTTATGGAAGCGATCCACAGAGTCTGCTGCTTTTCTGACATCACTGAGCTAATAAAGTGTCAATCTGAGATTTGACCCTAAGCTTCCACTTTGGACTCAGTCAAAAGTTTGGCCGGTGAGTACAGGTTTTTTTCCATAAGGGAGCAAATTATTTTGAACATTTTTTTTTCAATAAGACTTAGTTGGACAAACCTAAATTACTGCAGATTCCAAATTTACAGAATCCAAATTAATGATATGACTGCTTTATCTTTGACTGGTGCATGAGAAATTACAGTTCTTTTAAAGCTCCTGGTCCCTAGAGATCTTTACGGAGAGAAGTTTCCAACTTTCCACTTGCTCAGGGTTATGAGGTTCCTGTTTATTTAAATAAGCAAAGTCGAATTTTACAGCTAGCTTTCTTTTGACAATTACTTTAGAAGGAAGAACCGCCCCTGGACTCAATTTTTCCTTTTATCCCCTGTGGGCAAAGAGGATGGTTTGGGAGAACAACCCTGACAGATATTCCATTCCCACATTTATTTGTTCATTCATTCCACAGATGTCTGAGTGCTTGAAGACTTGTTCTCCTGTGGAGGACTTTGATCCCCTGTCTCCCACCACATTATGAAGCAGAGAAGTGAGGAGACAAGTGGGGCCCCTGTCGCCAAGGAAGCTGGGGCAGCAACGAAGGCCAAATGAGGCTGACCCACTTGGTAGCTGTCAACCCAGCTTGAACCTCTACGGACATCTGGGATCCCTGCCTGTGCATAGGTTCCATCAACTCCAAACCCTATGCAAAGGATAGAGAACTGAAGACCATCATGGTTTGATGCTGATAGAAGTGAGGCAGTTGTTGGAATTGCTTTCCAAGGCATCTTGGTTTTATTGCAAACATTATTACTGGCTTAATTATTACTTGGTACCACATAAGACCCATATCTGTACCCCTTTTCCAGGGAGACTTGAATCAGCCCACACCCTTCACTTTGCTGTGCAGCCGGTCTGCAGGAGGCAGGCCCACTCGATGTCCCCAGAGGGTCCTGGGATCTGCTCTTCTGTCCCATGGAATAATTTGATCTTAATCTTGGCTGCACCAGAACCACACCAGCTTAACCTGGGGAGTTGCACAGAGTACCCATACCTATTGGCACTCCCACAGATTCCAACAGACATGTGGCCTGACCGTCAGGATGTCTAGAAGTTTCCAGGTGGTGCTAACATGCTACTAGAGTCAAAGCTTTCTCTGAGCCAAAGATGTGTAATCCCAGAGGCTCCAGTTCTACGTATGGAAAAATTAAGTCTTTATTGACATGGGAAGGCAGCAAGTACAGCTAAATGACTGAGGTCCCTGCCCGTCCAGCTCTCCGGATGACCACCGACTTCCCCACTCTCCGGAGCTCGGGCCACTTCAAGTTTCCTGGGTCATGCGGGTTTTGGGGTGATACATACACACAAACACAATCCCACCTAATTGTAAAATAATGAGAACCCTTCAGTGGAATTCAGTAAATAGCTATTTAAAAAAACCATAACGGTCAGCTTGTTGGACAGAATTATCAGGGTCAATATTTTCAAACACACCTGTAAGAGAGGTTGCCTGAAAATGAGGTCTTTATTACACATGTATGAAAGAGTTTTAAGTCTTTTAAATAGATTTTCAAGGGATTTATGTCTCTAGTTAGTTCTTAAGGCTGCTGTAACAAATTACTACAGACTTAGAGGCTTAAAAACAACACACATGTGTTCTCTTACAGTTCTGGAGGTCAGAAGTCTGAAATGGGTCTCACTGGGCTCAAGTCAAGGTACCAGTAGGGCTGTGTTCCTTTCTGGAGATTCTAAGGGAGAATCTGTTTTCTTGCCTTTTCCAGCTTCTAGAGGCCCCCACATTCCATGGCTCATGGCTCCTTTCTCCAACCTAAATCTAACAATGGCAGGTGGAATCTTTCTTGCAATGATGCTTCTGAGTCTTCCGTCTCCCCAGTCAAGGACCCTGTGATTATACCAGGTCATCCAAATAATCCAGGATAATCTCTTTTCTATTTTATTTTATTTTATTTGGTTTTTTTATTGAAGTATAGTCAGTTACAATGTGTCAATTTCTGGTGTACGGCATAATGTTCTAGTCATGTGTGTGTGTATATATATATATATATATATATACACACACACATACACACATATATTTGTTTGGAACTGGAGCACAGAGGGTTAATTTCACCTTATCCTCCAAAATCCCATTGTCCATGCCACAAACAGGCCAGTTTAAGGGGTGGGCGTAAAGGCCTTCCAGTGGACCTTTGCATCTGATTTTGTATGCTTCACTTTACTTTTTAGAGCCTGATGTGTCACGAGGCGCATGCACTGGTCCCTCGTGTAGAAGCTCAGGGCCACACCCTACGGCACTCAGGGACTTGAGAGCCTCCGGAGCCTTCCATGGCCTTGCCACCTACCTTCTCCTTTTCCAAAAATTGGTGGGGCCACAGCTCTTGGGAATTTGAGGGGAAGATGCCCCATCAGCTGCAAGGGGTTGCCACACACTGAGGAGGCTGGGACTTGGGCCAGGCCCTAGGGGTCCCCTGCACCCTGAAGCCATGGGGCGTGAGTGCTCTGTCCTCACCAGCTCAGCTAGGTCGGTAAAAAGCTGTTGACTCTGTTAGGTCACTGTAGCTCCTAACCCATCAGAAACACCTGCCCTAGCTCTCATCTTTTCAAGTTAAATATTTATTTAAAGTATTTTTCTTTTGATGTGAAATTTACATGCAAGGAAATGTACAAGCCTTAAATGTCCAGTTGTGATCTTGTGTCTGTGCACGCACAGCTGTAACCTAACCCCTCCTCAAGACACCAAACATTTACCAAAACCCCATAAATTTCCCTCATTTCCCTTCTCAGGCACTCCTCACCCCTGGAGCACTTTTCTTAATTATTTTAAATAATTCTATTGGATATCTAGCTTGGAATTGATTTATTTTATACTTTAAAAGTATGCAGTGAAATTTAGTATCTATACCCAGTGCAAACTCCTAGTTGTTCATTGAATGGGAGCTTGATCAAATAGGGGTCTATAGGGATTTTTAATTGTTTTTATTGTAGTAAAATACAGATAACACAAAACTGACCATCTTAGCCACTTGGAGGTGTACAGAGCAGTGGTGTAAATGCACGCAGAATGCCGTGCCACCATCACCACCGCCCATCCCCATGATTCTTTCCATCATGTAGAAGTGAAACTCTGTGCCCCTTGGTCTCTTTCTGTCCAGGATGTGAATCCTGAGTCATGGTTCTCACTCCCTTGTCTTCACCTAGTCTGGTCCTCGGCCCTTTTCTGCAGGGAGACAATTTCAGGCCAGGTGAGTAAAACTTTTTTTTTTATTTCCCTTTTACTTTTCCATTTTCTCCCCTTCTTATTTTTCTGTTCTCCTCTCTTTCTTTCACCCTTTTCATTTTCCTTCCATTCTTCTCCCCCTTCCCCCTTTCGTCATCTTTCTTCCTCTCTTCATGTCTATGTCTTCCTTCTCATCTCTCGCCCTTTTCTCACCCCTTTTCCTTTCTTCTCCTCCCATGTTTTCTTCCCTCATCTCTTGTTTTCCTTGCTTTTCTATTAAGAATCTCTTAAGATTTTCCAAACGGCAGAGGGGACCCACTTACTCGGGGACAAACCAGGATGAAGACAGAGCTGAGGTCACTGTGGCCCGGAGGAGGCCGGGAGAATGAGGTGTCATTGACAAGTAGTTACTGGGAGAGACGGCACCCTGCTCAGCCCGGGAGCAAATGGAGAGAGGCTGGGGACACAGCTCTGTGCTCTAAGCTTAGCATTGAGTTAGGGAAGTAAGACGTACTCGCATGGCAAGGTGGTGAGACAGGTAAAGGAGGTGCTCCACCCAAGGACAGGCACGATTCCAAAAGTTGTTTGTAGTTCAGTGGTTTAGAACATGTACGTGATGTAATGCACTTTCCTGTAAAAATGATGCTCTGAGTGGAGGGCAGGTGGTTTGATTCACTCATAAAAGCAGATATAACCATGATGTATTTAAGCACAGCTCTCAAAACAGCTTTTCAGGTGCACCTGCCTATATACCGCTGTTTACCTCAGCAGGAAAATTGGTTTCTGGTTCCAACTTGTTACCAAAACATTCTGATTTCCTCACCACTAGCACTGGCAGCCTGAGGGTAAGGCCTCTGGGGAAGGAGGGGTGGGTGTTCTGGGCCACCAGGAACTCACTAAAGTGCTAAGCATCCTGCTCCTGGCCAAGAATTTGTTGATGGTTTGAACTGGGGAACAAACCTAGATGTGATGGGTTGTTCCTGAATTAAGCATTAGGAAAAACAGAGCCCCTCTTGATCTAGCTGCCAGATGTATGGGGCAGAAAATAAGACAGAGGCTTCCTCGTCAGGAACACTTTGGGAAGGAGGCAGGCACTGAACTGGGTCCACAGGACCAGCAGGATGAAGAAGAAAGGGGCTTGCGCCGGGACAGGCAGAAAAGAGCACTCAGGACCGACTGAGAGTGACCCAGTTTGGGGAAACAAAACTGGGAGTTCCTACACAGAGTCCTGTAAAAAAAAGAGCTGGAAGGATGACGGGTAGGCAGGGTGGCAGGAGTGGGGAGCCTGGAGCTGGTGGGTTGGGAAAAGCCTTAAAAACAAGGCTAAAATTTTTAAACTCTCCCTTTGAGTCAAAATGTGGAGACAACCCACTGAGGAGTCATGAAGTAAAGGTATTGGGGCTCCAGTGGCACTAGTTTTAATGAAATGGAATCAAATAAAATGGAAAGTAATAGAATAAAACAGAATGGAACGGAATGAAAGATGCCAGTGAGGATGTCACATAGGAAATCCACATTTCATGAATCTTGCCTTGAGTTTTTTACTTGTGGGTGTGTGTACACAGATACATACAAGCATGTATATGTGCACATACTTACATATGTGGGGGTCACACTCTAAAATGCATTTCTTTACTGTGGGCTTTGGAGTAATGACACGTTGACATTAGTGTTTCAAGATGAATCCAGCAGTGATTTGGGGGATTGGTTTTAGGGGAGAGGGTCCGGTAGGGAGGGGCAAAGGAGGAGATCAGAATAGAGGAGGGGCCCGCGGGGAGGCTGTGATTGGAGGGGTGATGGCAGGGATGGGCTGAGTGGCCACCAGCCCCACTGAGAGGAAGAAAACCTGCCACACAGGGTCTAGGAAACTGGAGACAGTGGAGGATTCCACAACTGCAAAGGATTCAGTGGCCAGTACCCTGGTCAGAGCTAGGGTTGTCTGATGACCAGTCCCAGGCAGCGCCCCAGACCCTGCAGTTCCCAGGACAAGAAAGTGTGTGTGTGCGTGTGTGTGTGTGTGTGCGCGCGCGCGCGCGCCTGTGTGTGTGTGTGGTTCTATGAGAGTGTATATATGTGTGTTTTGCTCCCAAGAACTTTATTTTTCCAAAACTCCTACTGTTCTGTGTTCCATCTTAATTTCTTTTTTGGATTTTTAAACTTTTAGTTTCAAAAATGTTTAAATTTTAACTACCACATTTTAATAATTCACATTTCCAGCTTTTATCATCATGACATCTCTGGTGGGTATGATTGTTATTCAAAAAAACAACATGAGGGTCAAATGACCTACTTACCTGTGTTGGGCACAAAGTGCTTGGGATGAACAGAGCAGAGACGTCTTTCACCGTTAGTTCGGGAATCACTTCACAAAAGTGGGAAAACAGGTGTCTTGGGCATGAGAGGAAGATGATTTGGAAAAGATTAATTACAGCCTTGTCTCCAATGGCCATTTAGCCCTACTCTTCGCAGGGCTGAGCTAGAGCCCGGAACCCAAGCCAGGGGCAGGGGACAGCACGCAGCGCGGTCTGGCGGGAGCTGAGGGCGCCGGCAGGGAGGAGGCAAGAGTGCCGGGTCGCCGACAGAGCTGAGGACTCACAGATGACCACCAAGGGGGTCTCAGCCACTCACTGCCCAATGACGTCGGCAAGCTTGGTCACCTCTGTTCTTCACTCTCTTCATAATGAGAAATATGATGAGCACACAACCCTCGTTTAGACAGAAGCAGCCACATCATGGGATGAAATCATCACTCCAAAAATGATTGCAAAGGAAGTCTCCACAGTTCCTGCCAGTAACCTTGACAACTAGTGGTCCAGCTGAAAATCCACGAGATGGTAGACCACCGCGGCTGAACGTGTGAGTTCTGGTGTGCGATGGTGAACGTCTGAAGCCCAGCGCAGGGAAGGACCTCACACTGGAGCTGGGGCTCTCTCCCCGGACCCCCTTTGCAGTGAGTCTGGACTTTTTAAGTTTCTTTGGTGTTTTCTCTTGCCCTTCGGTCTGGACGCAAAGAACTACTTACAACCTCTACAAGAATTACTAAGAGCAGCAGAGTGTGTCAAACGCCCCACTTTATAGGAATTAATTTTTAATTCTGTCCCCACGAAGGCTCCCATCTTAGCTGAGGCCATAATTCGGAGATAGTTGCCTTTAGGATTTTGCCTTTCTAACCACAACAGCATTTCCATCTAATTGGAGGGAGGGTGGACAGGAGGAAGGGGGACACCAGGGCGTTCAAGGAAGAGGCTCTGCCCCCAGGTGCTCACTTCCTGCCAGCACCTCTCCTCCGACATCCTCGACTTCACGGAGCCTTCCAGAGACTCACGTGAGAGAATGTCAAATGAGAAAGTAAATTAAGCATCAGCTCCATGTTCGAGCGTTTCCACTCTCACCTGTGACTCTGTTCCACCTGTGCAGGCAACCCCCTCCTCCTCTTCTTACCACCCACCCCCCCTCCCCTTCCCCTGGGTGATGGCCAGGGCAGGGCCACAAAGCCACCAGGGCTCCCATGCCAGTTTGTCTCAGCCTCGCAGAGTCACTCCTGAGCCAGCACCCCCCCACCCCCACCCTGCAGCTTCTCAGCCACCACGGGGACACACGCCAAGTGTGTCTAAGTCCTTTTCTGGGACTCTGTGGGCAGTTCGGTGTGGCTTGAGCTCAAGGAAGTATTTGTTAAGTGGCTTCACCGAGGAGACACTTCCTTGACCCACAGGGGTGGGGTGGGTTGTCTGTGTCACCAGAGAATGTCACCAGAGTGACCTTTTCTGGTAACTTGACAGAGACACTCAGAAGGGCCCTGATAAAGAGCTCCTCAGGCTGAAGACAGCAGAACTCGCCACTTACACAGCTTTTTCATCTTCAAAGCCCAGAACCTCAATTAAGTAATTAATAGGTCTGGTCATGTTCGCAGCTCTCTAAAAATGAGACTAGGGGAAGCTCTGGGTTTCCCTCCAGGAGACGTGCTTTTCTGTTGAGCCCAGAGAGACGCCTGAGAAGGCAACCAGCAATCCTGTATCCATCTCCCATGCAAGTTCCTCATCAGCTCTGCGGGGTCAGGGGCTGCCCTGGAAACGCCGCCAGACGTTGTGGTTTGCTGCCCCCTTGAGGATGTACTGGGGATAGCAAGCGAATGGAACACAATACACCCAGTAATGGGAAGAAAACAGCCGTTTTCTGCTTAGGAGTATCTGGCATGCTCAAGACTTTTTAAAGATGGGAAAATATTAACCCAGAGCACAATAACTCCTCCCCTTTTTAATTCAAAATCTATACAGACTGTGTTAATACTGGGTTAACAAGTTCCATGGGCCAGCACCTTCCCAATGAAACGAGAGGGATCTTGAATTGATGGCTGAGAACCTGCTCCACACATCAGAGGACTAAGGGGAGGTAATTGCCCTTGATACTTATTTTCGATTTGGAAAACCCAAAGCAAGAAGGCTTTGAAGAAGTCAAGAAGTGATTATAATTCTAGGCTTGCTGCCAATGGGATCAATTGTCTGGTGACTTTTTGCAGAGTTTGCATCTGATGCCAACAGCCCAGCATGGTTTAAAGCCTCAGAAGGTGCTCAGCAAAGGGCCCCGATCATAACCCAGTCATCTCAGGGGGTTGCTGGCAGCTCAGTCCACTAGAAGACCAGTGACTGGCTTAGCCCATGAGGAGTCTTTGGTCTCTGTATGTTTTGAAGTCTGTCTGGCCTCTCATGATTTAGGGCTCTGGGCTGATATATCTAGGGACTTCTTGCCCTAGATAAAATTTTTTTAATAAATAAAAAGCTCCCCCTCCCTGGACACACACACACACAGAGGAATGCACAAACTGTGTGCCCCAAGCTAAACTCTCTTCATTCAAGTATTAGATTCACAGAATTTTCTTTTCTGTTTTTTTTTTTAAATTTTTTTTTGAAGTATAGTTGACTTACAAAGTTGTGTTAATTTTTGGTGTACAGAATAGTGATTCAGTTGTACATATATATATTCCTTTTCATATTCTTTTTCATTCTAGGCTATTACAACGTATTGAATATAGTTCCCTGTGCTGTACAGTGGGACTTTGTTGTTTATCTGTTTCATACATAGTAATTAGTATCTGCAAATCCCAAACTCCCCATTTATCCTTCCCCACCCCTTCCCCGACTGGTAACCATAAGTTTGTTTTCTATATCTGTGAGTCTGTTTCTGTTTTATAAATATTTTCATTTGTGTCATGGTTCTAGATTCCACATAGAAGTGACATCTTCATCTGGCTTACTTCAGTTAGTATGACGGTCTCCAGGTCCATCCATGTTGATGTAAATGGCATTATTTTACCCTTTTTATGGCTGAGTAGTATTCCAGTGTGTGTGTGTGTGTGTGTGTGTGTGTGTGTGTAATATATATATATACACACACACAATGCAGTGGGGTATATATACCCCACAACCTCCTTATCCAGTCATCTGTCAGTGGACAACTAAGTTGCTCCCATGTCTTGGCTATCGTGAATAGTGCTGCTAGATTCAGAGAATTTTTCATGTTCAGTCTGGCCTGATGTCCTAGGTATTGGGCTGGGGACAACCTGCAGTGGTTCCCGAGGCCATGGAGGGACAGGTCCTGGTCAACACCCTCTGGGACAGTTGGAGAGCAGCCAGGTGACTGAATTCCCACCAGTGGAAGGGATCTCGGGGTTGGGGTCAACAGGACCTGTGATTAAGGCAGGGACATGGCTGGCTGGGGCTCCCCTTCTCTGCATCCCCCAGAGCTCAGGTGGGTGACATGTTGGGGGTCTGGAGAAGGGGGTTATGGCCAGAGAAGCATAGAGATGATTACCAGGAAGCAGACAAAGCCTTCTGGATGGAAACAGCAATCCCAGTGGCATCACAATGAAGCAACAGCCGTCGGAGCTGAGTGTCACCCAGACTTTGATTGGCCAAGGGGCTATAGGTCAAAAGAAGGCAGCTCTCAGCACAGGTCTGACACTGTCCAAGAGCAAGCCTTTCCAACCGACTCCCCAAGTGACCCAAATGCTCTCCCGGAAAGTCCAGGCTTCAGACAACATAGCTGCCCGTCACGGAGCAGGCTGCCCGAAACCGCAGCGGGGTGAAAAATCCAGTAACCCATCCCGGTGACCCCACCCTGTCTGCAGTTACTCAGAGCCACTGGCCACGGCCCAGGGAGCAGACCCAGGCAGACTGAAGTCTATCCAAACGTAATTTTAAATTGAAAATGGAAACAAATCAAGCCAAGACAAATCCAGGGCCTGATGTACCAGCAGCAGCTGCCATGGCCAAGCCATTGTCATACGGGGCCAAAGGTCAGCTTCCACCCCTTGGTGAGTGATGCCGACCAGCGCCTTTCAGATAGGAAATCCTTTACCCCATAACCGCTCTGTGACCTCCTGGTTACTGGTAAGGTCCTCCTTTTACAGGTGAGGAAACTGAGGCGCACAAGGTTAGGTGACTTAGCTGAGCTCTCACCGTAGATGGGGGGGATGCCACTGAGCCCGTGGGCCTGGCCCCAGACCAGCCTCCCAGGGCGAGGCCCCCCTGCACAGCCCCTCACCCACCTGGACACCCTCCCGGGCTGCAGGCCCCAGGGTGGGCAAGTGGAGATTTGGCCCCAGAGAGGCTCCAGGTCCCCACATGCCCCTCAGAGATGGACAGCGTGTTTGGCTGTAGCCCACAGGCTCCTGGGGGGAGGTCTCATCCCCAACGTCCAGTGTCCTGAGGACTCGAGGTGGCATCTTGAGAGCTGCTCGTGTCTGCCTGCCTCAGGCTCACTTCTAAGGGGAAGCTCAAGGCCCCGCTGCCCACGCCAGCCCCGGACTCAGGGCCACAGGAAGCCCCAGCATGGGGGCTCTTGGGGGTAGGTCAGCACGCAGCCTCTGCGTAAGGAACTTGATTCTTCTGAGCATTTATTTCGGCCTGTGGAAGATGGACATCATGAAGCTGGGTGCCTGTGTGGGGTGGAATTTTCAAAGATTGATTAGAAAAAAACATGTGATAACAGCAAATTATATCTATCTTCTGTGGAAGTTACCAGCCTTTTACGCCTACGGAGTATCTATCCATCCATCCATCTAGTTATCTACATTTCTATCTTTCTTTCCATCAGTCTTTCTGTATTATCTGTCATTTACCTATGTCATCTGCCATCTACCTACCTACCTCTCTGTTATCTGCCTGTTTTCTCTCTCTCTCTGTCATCTGTCTCCCCACATTTATACCCACACATCTCAGGCATTCAAGCTGCCATGTGAAATTTTGACTATGAGCTCTCAATATCACCTGGCTCAGAGTCCAGTTTTTGAAAATCACTAGCTGTGTGACCTTGAATAAGTTACTTAACATCTCTGTGCCTCTTTGTTTTGTGCATCTGTAAAATGGGAAGCATAACTCAATAGTTGCAGGACTGCATTAGCCCATCTATATAAAAGATTTGAAAGCCTGGAGCTTGTGAGCTCTTGTGAAGTGGAAGGGAAGCTACTGGGGGCTGCAGCAGGGGCCTGGCTTTACTGAGACCTAAAAGAGGAAGCAGTGAACCCGAGAGCTTTTGAAGCAGTGCTTTTGGGGAGAGCTCTGGCCTGTGCTCGCTGACATGCGCTAATTGTCACAGTTTTCCTGAAGGGAGGTCAGGTCCAGAGAAAAATCAAACTGGCTAGCAGGGAAGAGAAACACACCTAAGGCTGACACAAGGTTCTGCAGATAGTTAAGGCCCCTGAACGGACCAGGGGAGGGCGGCAGGCAGAGGACCACGGCCCTGGAGCTGTCAGTCATCGGCAGCTGGTCAGCCGGAGCATGACCTGATAGATGCCAAGATCGCCCCGAGCGCCCCCTGTGTGACTCACAGCCACTGCCCCCTCCCGCAGGAAGATGAGTCTGGAGCACTTCTGGGGACATATGCAGAGTCCGCAGCCTCTCCAGCTCCTCGAGGACTCGGGCACGTCGGAACCGGCCGCTTCCCTGGCTGCACTGGGCGAGCCGCCAGCCTGGAGGGGTCCGCATCCTCAGCGGGATAGATGCGGGCGTCTCTCCCGGGGCCCCCAGTTGGGGCTGCTTCTTACATCTCCTCAGGGCTTCAGAAGGAGAGCGAGGTTTGGGGAATGTGTCACTTGTTGGGCGTTTGAAGGTGACAGCAGAGCCAGATGCCCGAAAGGCTGGCCAGGAGGCACTGCGGCGTGAGCCAATGGTGGTGAGGTCGGCTTCTGCCTCTTGGGGACCCACCGCAGTGGTCGGTGCTCGTGGCGTTTGCTGAATTGTCCAGATCAGACCGAGAGACGACAGCAGGCCTGGAAGTGACAGGCATAGCGGAGAACGGAGCGTCCCAGACCCAAGTAGGAAGCCGTAGTTGGGGCTCACCAGCCGTGACCCTTCAGGCAAATTCCCTCACTTCCCATCTGCAAAGTGGGGACGAGGTTATGAATACCTTCCTCAGAAGCTTCTCCTTGGCTTTTCCCCTTTTCTGGAGAGCCCTGGTGTCAGGACCAGACCTAAGAGCAACCATCGCAGCCGCACAGCGTCCGGGCTGGGAGATGCAAGACATTCTTCGGCTCAATGATTTTCCCTTATTTGGGCACAGGAGTCACCTGGGAAGTGGGTGGCTTCTGCATTCATCCCCTAGGGAGCAGTAGTCAGGAAGTAACACAAACTTCGTGGCTCACGATAGCAGAAATGTGTTTTCTTACCGTCCTGGAGGCCAGAAGTCCACGATCAAAGTGTCAGTAGGGCTGGTTTCCTCTGAGACTCTGTGTGGGTAGAATCCGTCCTTGCCTCTTCCTGTCTTCTGGGAGCAGCTGGCACTCCGTGGTGCCCCTTGGCTTGTAGTACATCACTCCAGTCTCTGCCTCTGTTGTCACGTGGCCTTCTCCCTGCATCTCTTGGTTTCTACACAGCCATCGTCTCTGTGAGTGTCTTTGTGTCTCCTCTCCTCTTCTCGTAGGGAGCCGTCACACCACGTTAGGGCCCCTCTTACCCTAGCGTGACCTCATCTTAACCAATTACGTCTGCAGCAACCAATTTCCAAATAGGGTCACATTCAGAGGTGCCAGGGAATAGGTCTTTGTCGTTTTTGTTTTTGTTTTTTGATGAACACAATTTAACCCATGACACCTGCTAAGAAAAACAGATTCCTTGTTCTCACCTATGTTTTTAACAAGGCCCCACCCCCACCACCACGACCCCCCAAAGTGGTCCTGATGTAAGAAGTCCAACGACCATCCTCAGAGAAAGCCTCACCTGTCAGGTTGCAGCTCCCCAGGTGACACAGGTCATGCCCCTCAGTTCCCCATCTGCTGCTCCTTCTCCAGCCCCTTCTGGATATTTGAGGCCAGAGTAACTTTGCAACAACACTGCAAACTGGCCCAGTCCAGGGAGATTTAGACAAGATGCAAGTTACTCACACACTCAGCTATTTTTACTCCAAACTGATGTTATGAGTTGCACTGTGTCCTCCCCCCAAAAAAGAAGCTATGTTGCAGTCCTAACCCCCAGAACCTCAGATATGACCTTATTTGCAAGTAGGGTTATTGCAGATGTCATTAGTTAAGATGAGGTCAAGCAGGGAGGGCCCCTAACCCAACATGACTGGTACCCTTATTTTAAAAATGCCATGTAAACAGTCAGAGACACAGGGAGAAGGCCATGTGAAGACGGAGGCAGAGATGACAGTGATGCTACCACGACCAAGAAACACCACAGGTTACTGACCGTCACCGGAAGTGGGGAGAAAGACCTGGAGCAGATTCTCCCTCACCAGCCCGCCTACTTGTTGATTTCAGACTCAAGCCTCCGGAACTGTGAGAGAATGAACTTCTGTTGTGCTCAGCCACCTCCTTTGTGGCCCTGTGTTACTGTCATCCTAGCACACTAAGGCAGCTGGTGACTGACTTGTCCCAGACTCCCCGAACTGGAGGGCCACCCAGGACCTCCCAGGTGGAAGGCTCAGCCGTGGGACCCCGGGGGAATTGCTGAGGGTGGATGTACCTGCTGCCTGAGGCACAGCATGCAGGGGACGGTGAGCGGGAGCCCTCAGTGTGTCCCTTCTGGAAGCCGCAGGGATGTAGGGGGTGGCAGGCGACAGGGGGATGAACCGGCACTGGGTGTTCTCCCCAGGGAACAAGCCAGCAGGGCAGGCCCCGTGCACTTTTCCCTGAGCTACTTCCAGCGTCCGATAGATCCGATGGGTGGTGGCTCAGAGCTTGGCAAGGACCACCAGCCGGGGCTCTGATTCTTACTGTACCACTACCAGCTGTATCACTGGGACAAGTTCCTTTCCCGTTTCTTCCCCAGAAGGTGGAGATTCACATAGAACACCTCCGCGGGCGTGGACAGAACTAGACGAGAGAGGACACGTGGCTTGCGGAAGGTGGTGGACCTGCCTAAGTGTCCACCAGGTGCCGACTGTGTGTCGGTCCCGAGGGCTGGTCCCAGGCTGCGACGCGGGGCAGTGGGCTGAGACTGGCTTTCAGGCACGAACCCGCGGGGAAGCACGGTCCACCTCCTTCCCCAGCGTGGCACTCTGGAATCCACATTCACTGTTTGCTCCCCTTCCTGGGGAGTTGCCTTAACAGTGGTCCACAGTCATAAAAATAATGAATGTCCGTAAAGCTCTTAATGAGTCACTTTCTCAAAAACGGTCTTCTGTAGTGGACATAGCTACTCTGTGAAGTCCGTGTGATTGGGGCCTTCACTTTTCAAATTAGAAAACTGGAACTCCTGGAGAGGAAGTGACTTGCTGAGATGTCTCAGCAGACAATGGAATGACAACAGGAATTGCCATTTTTTTGGAGGCTGGAGGACTGAGAGGGAAAATGGTGGGGGGAGCAGGGCCACTGTAGATGTCTCCAGGGTCCTGCAAGGGGGGATCGGGGCTCTCGGGACTGCAGCCAGCTGCTCTGCCTGGCTCCCAGCCCCAGTCCTAAGACCTGGAGTCTGCCCAGGTCTGTGGGCTCACGCTGGGGCATGCCCACTGCTGGAAACAGGCCACTGGCACAGGAACGTTGGTGGGAGCCGTGACCCTGCTTGGCATACGTCTGCTGGAAATGTACCAGAGGGCACAGTGTCTCTTCCTCAGAGGGCTGTGTGGGAGGGGTGGGAGATGCAGGGTGGGCAGCGTCATCTTGGCATCTGCCTGTCCTGGTGGTGCTGCTTTACAGCTATAGAGGAAGCCTTGAGTGCTCCGATGCTGTTGGAGTTGTCCTCAAAGCACGTGATGACTGTTACCCGATGATCAGCAGGTTTGCTCCGACCTTAAAGTGGAGCAAGCTGGGCCCCAGGCAGGGGAAAGCTCTTGTCTGAGGTCACAAAGCTAAGGGGTGGACCCAGCCTTCCCAACTCTCACCCTGTCCCCAACATGTCCCCCCGCCAACATCCTGTCCCAACTGAATGGCAAAGGAGAGTGGTGATGATTTTAAGAGAAGCAAACTGACTGCATGCTCCGCCTCTGGGACCCAGAGTTCCAACCCAGGGTCCTTGCCTTCTTTTATCATTATCTGCAACTTAGATATAATCATTCTGGTTCTCGGATTCCAGGGGAAGGGCTAGATGTCTCTCAGCGGGAGATTAGGGGAGCTGTGTGACTGCATGAGTGAAAAAAAAAAAGGTGAAATATGGTCAGTTCAACCGTGGAGCCATGTTCTCAAGTCCATACACAGTTGGCGCTGGACCACAATCAGCAAACACAAAAGGATCACCTTCGTCTCGCTTCTCTGTTCCAAACAAAACTCAGTGCAGTCATCAGCTCATGGTTCCAAGGTTCTTTTCACCTTTCAACTACAGACTGGGACTGCTACAGACTTGAAATCAGAGCTGACCCCCAAATCTTGAAAGGTCAGGGCCCCACAGCTTAGGGTGGGCAGGACCCCGAGGCACCAGCTCGACTTAGGGGCCGAATCCCACGTGACCCTCCCTGGGAAGTTTCCATGGACGCTCCTTCTCTCCTGCCTCTGAGGAAGAGCCTCTTACCCAGGGTCCTTGGAGACACTTTGGGGGGGCTCATGGTGTTCGAGTGTGTGTGTATATTTTGGGGGAGAGCTTTTTAAGGGGGCTTAAACTTGAAGAGGGGTTAAGCCTCACTGTTCTGAAACCAGTTCATCCCCCAGAGACCACTACCCAACAGGGGAGTGCCAACTGTATTCTGATACCCGAGGATGGTGGTGCTCGTGGCTCCGTGAGATCACGACATGCTACCTTCACTGGTGATGCGTGCACCAGCTGCAAACCTCCCTGTGCACTGCAGCATCCCAGCTCTGTGCCGGGGCAGGAGTTTTTGTTGATCCCTATTTTGCTGGTGAAGGTCCTGACATTAAGAGACTTTTGTGGCCTCTTCAAGATGGCTCAGCTTGTGGCCCGGTGACCAGATACTCAAAACCTGGCCTCTTTCTCCAGATGACACTGGGACCCATGAGCCTGGTGGGGGGAGGTTGCTGTGTGACTCGTCACTCTGCTGGTGGAGGCAGCAGAGGGACGTCCTTGACGAGATGCTCCAGCCACCCTCCACCACCATGGCTGGACCAGTACCTGGCTTACCTCTGATGCTTCACTATTTACTCCCTTTCTTGTCCTTCTCTTAGGCCAGATACTGGCATCAGTAGCCTGTTTAAAAGTTGTTCTTTTTGACTTTTTTCTTGAAGTATAATTAATTGACAATATTGTGTTCATTTCAGGTATACAGCAAAGTGATTCAGTTATACATACATATACATATATACATTTCAGCTTATTTTCCATTATAGGTTAATTACAAGATATTGAATCCTGTTCCCTGTGCTATACAGTAAATTCTTACTGTTTTTCTATTTTATGTATAGTAGTGTGTATCCTTTAATCCCATACTCCTAATTTATCCCTCCCCTGACTGCTTTCCCCTTTGGTAACCATAAGTTTGCTTTCTATGTCTGTGAGTCTGTTTCTGTTTTGTATGTAGACTCATTTGTGTTTTTTTTTAGATTCCACATGTAAGTGATATCATATAATATGTGTTTTTATCTGTCTGATTTACTTCACTTAGTATGATATTCTCTAGGTCCATCCGTGTTGCTGCTAATGTCAATATTTCATTCTTTTTTATAGCTGAGTAATATTACATTGTATATATACAGCACACCTTCTTAAACCAATCATCTATTGATGGACACTTAGGTTGTTTCCATGTTTGATTATTGTAAATAGTGCTATTGTGAATACAGGGGTGTGAGTATCTTTTCGAATTAGAGTTTTTGTGCTTTCCAGATACATGTCCAAGAGTGGGAATGCTGGATCCTATGGTAGCTTTATTTTTAGTTTTTTAAGGAACTTCTATACTGTTTTCCATAGTGGCTGCACCAATTTACATTCCCACTAACAGTGTAAGAGAGTTCCCTTTTCTCCATACCCTCTCCAGAATTTAGTATTTGTAGACTTTTGATGATGGCCATTCCGACAGGTGTGAGGTGATATCTTATTGTGAATTTGATTTGCATTTCTCTAATAATTAGCAATGTTGAGGATCTTTTCATGTGCTTGTTGGCCATCAACATGTCTTCTTTAGAGAAATGTCTATTTGAGTCTTCTTCCCAAAAGTTGTTCCTTTTCAGTTGGCATTCTGGACCCTTGGCCAGGAGGCAGGCAGTGCGCCCCTGGTAAAGGCTCAAGTGCCTGCCATCCTCCCCCTGTTCCTGAGCCCCACCACATCAGAGCCCCTTCTATGCGAACCGTGATAACAGAAGTAATGAGTTTTCCCAAAGAGGGAAAAGGTCTCTAACATGAAGGACAATTAGACAAGCAGGACCGTAAAAGGTCTCCATCTCTGGATGGCTCCAAAACTAATGCACTTGAAGGGAGCAGGATGGACAAAGGTGGGTTACCAGGACAATGTAGGGGGAAAGACAGGAGGAAAGTGGGGAGAAGCAGAGGTTTGAGAAGGCTCATTTTTTTGAAAGAACGGGAGAGTCTACCAAGTCTGGAGGTGCCTGCCTCTCAGACCCTGGACACAGGGGGTGCCTTCCTCTGGAAGCAAGTGTACTGCTGACCTTGCCCTTCATGACCTGCACACCTACAGCCAAAGTGTTGCTGATGGAATTTGAAAGGCTTCCACTACAGGAAGCTAAGTGATGCATGATAGGTGAGGCTATTTCAGGGACAAGGTTGAATTGGACCTTTTTAAGGAATGGAATCTAGGGGTTGTTGGACTGGGAAACCCTACATAGGTAGAGACCATATTTTAATCTTCTCTGTGTTCTCAGGGCCTATCCCTGATAAGTGGGTGGATGGATAGATGGATAGATGGTGGATGAATGGATTAGTAGAGGAGTCAGTGGACTAATGGATGAATGGATGAATGGATGGATTGGTTTGTGGATGGATGGACGGTTTGAAGTCAAGTGTGAATTCACTCCTGTTGTACCCTAGACCTTTTTCCTCACCTGTTAAGTGAAGTGGGTCAATTTAACGATCTCTAAGTCCTCTCCATGCTCTCTCATTCCATATTTTTATGGTCTCATGTCTCTGAGATGCCCTGGATCCCTGGGCTGATTGGTGGGGCAAAAGGAATAAGGATTGGAGGCTCCATCACCAATACTGGCTCCAAGGAACTAAAGTTCCTAGAAGAATCTGATCAAATAGATGAAGGGAATACTGCCTACTGAGACCATAAGGAGACTGGAGGCCCCTCTGTGCATATACTCAGAGGTGTTCCCATCCCCTCTAACCCTCCCGGTGGAGAAAGTCACTGGCTTTGGAGAACACAGCACTTGCAGAGATGGTAACACAGTTTCCTTATCCTCAGGTAGGAAAAAGACACATTTTGAAATGCCTAGGCTTGATCAACAAGGGAAGATCTTGAGACTTTTGTCTGCATTAGAAACAGCTCCCCCAAAGTGCTGATGCTTGAAAAAGTCCCATGATTCACAGTATCAGAGGTACTTACAGGAATCTTCACCAAGTTGAGATAAAATAATTTTAAAATAAGTAACATATATCACTATCCCTTTGAATGATTTCTAGATTAGAAATGCTTAAGCATGGCCTTTGGGAGATGCATTTAGCAAAGAGGAGAGGGAAATGAGTGCTGTGTTAGTTTGAGGTCTCCAAGAAGCAGACACTAAGATGGGATTAGACACATAAGAGATTCGGCAGGTGGGGGGGTGGTGGAGAGTACACCTGTAGAGGAGAAGGGGAAGGAGCCAGAATGAGTGGGAGAGCCATCAGACCACGCGCAGGTCTTACTCTGTGAAGGGGGAGGGCAGGAAGGACGCTGTGGAGGTAATGTCTCTCCCTCCAGTGCAGTTCTAAGAAAGCTCCAGCCAGACCCAGGGAAATCCTGAAACCAAAGCTGTCTGTCAGAGGAACCCACATCCCTCAGGACCCACCTATCTTGGTGTCACGGTCACACTTGATCGCTGCCCAGGGAGTGTGACTCCGTGAAGACTCACTGGTGGACCCCCAAGGGCAGCCCTGAGTCACCATCAGCTATGAGGGATGTACTTTTACAGCTACCACCTTGCCTTCTAGGGGGTCGGGCACTTTCTAAATGGCTCCTTCAATCTTTAGCCATTGCTGTTGGAGAGTGATATTGTCAACCCATTTTGCAGATAAAGACACTAATTTCAGAAAGGTTAAAGTACTCCTGGACGGTCAATGACTAAGCCAGCACCTAACCCTCTGTAATCGGCTCCCAAGGCCGCACTGAGAACCAGATACTGAGGTTACCTTTGGGAGGATGGCAGAGTGAGGGTGGGGTATTGGATTTGGGGGAGAAGGAGAGGAAATGATGGGGAATGGGAGTTAGAGGACTTAGGTGACAGCAGACGCAGGGAGCAGAGGTATCCACACCTCACAGTCATGTGGGATAAAGCCTCTAACTGGCTCCCTATTCAACACTTACGCATTTAGCATCCTGAGAAACGTGGCAGGAAGTATTCCATGTGGCTTATGTGGTGGGAAGGAAGGCAGGCTCCACCAGGGAGTGCAGCCTCCTGAGCCTTTTACTTGGGCTGAATTTATTTTCCTGCATTTGAAAGGAGAGATGGAGGCAAACTACCCTTGCAGCTGTCCCTCCAGGTGATGGGATGTCACTGCCCCTTCAGCTGATCTTCCAGGTGACCTGATGTAACTGTCCCTTCAGCTACCTCTCCAAGTGATGAGATGTCACTGCCCCTTCAGCTGTCCCTCCAGGTGATGGGATGTAAACATGGCTGCCGAGCAGGACCTGCACACTCTCCAGCCCCCGCTGGCTTGTGCTCAGGAAGGCAGAGAACAGCTCTGCACATCAAGGAGGAAATGGGAAAGACAGTAGGAAGTAAATGCCATCTGCGTCCTCCACCCAAGCAGAGAGGTGTTCACTCAGAGGCCATGAACTGTGAAAGCCACAAGTTCTCAGTGGACTTTTTGGCTCCCAACTGAGGAGAAATAAGATTCTTCAGAGACTGAAACAACTTGAAAATCACTTTTCCCAGATACATTTAAAGTATTTTTAAGGAAAAATCAAAGGGTATGAGTGCTGTGATTCTTGCCAGTGACCGTCATGTGGCCCCCAAGGATTAAACCTGGGGCCCCTGGCCACCTTCCCTCACTCTCCTAGGATGGACAAGAGCCAAGAAGGGGCCCTTTCAACAGAGCTCTGCTCTGCGTCCCACACAGCTTCCATCTCCATAATGAGTGTTCTCATCATGCCTTTAAATAAACTCCTGGAGCCCTGTCTTGGCACTCAGGAGAGCAGCTGACTTGCAGGGAGCAATCAGTAGTGAGAGAGCAGTGATGGGATGGGATGGACCTCACAGCTGAGCATGTGAGCAGTACACTTAGACTGGAAACGGAAGAATTCTATACAGAAAATACCAAATCACTTTGTAATGAAGACAGTCTCATATGACCAGTGGACCACGGAAGCAGAGACCTCACACAAGGGGCTCTTTCCAGGTGGGGGAAAGGTTTGCAGGCTTGGGCAAGATGCTACTCTGCGGGAACCTCACGGGAGATGACAAATAGGCAACAGGGAGGTACCAAGTGCATTTTTATAATTTCTTATAAATATGAATAGACACTCAAATGAAAATTCCACTGAGAATGAGAACTTATGGAAGTTTGGTGACACATGATGGTGAGGCCTATGCGGCTCTCCTGTGTTGCCAGGGAGAGTATAAATCAGTACAATCCCTACACAGGGCAACTGGGCGATGGCTAACAAAAGTATAAATCCACGCGCCCTCTAGCCCAGCCACGTATCTTCTGAGAATTTGTGCTTCGGAGACACTTTGGAGACGACAATGTGTACAAGATGATTCATTGCAGCTTCGTAGGTGATGGCAAACAATTGGAAATCAATCCAAAAGTCCATCAGGAACAGATTAGTTAAATAAAGCATGGAACCTCTGAACAACAAACAACGATGCAGCTTTTAAAAGGAACAAGGGCCCTTTGGGGACTGATATGTACAGAGTTCCAGGACGTTTTGTTAAGTGACTGAAAAACAAGGTACAGAATGTTGCACAGAGTATGTTACCTTTTGTATGGTAAGAGGAGGGTACAATCTTGGCCTGTGTAGGGATACATGTACTCTAGAAGAATACCTAAGAACCTACAAAGATGTAGAAGAAGGTCAGGAGAGATGGGGTCTCCTGGAGCCTGAGATACAAGAAAGGAAGACATTTTAGACTTTTGTATTTTGAATGTGAATGTACAGCATGTTGAAAATTTTAAATTAACAAACTCATTTGTCTTATATGAAAATATCCAAAATGGACAAATTCCTAGAAATAAAAAGTAGGCTAGTGGTTTCCAGGGGCTGGGAGGAGGGAGAGACAGATATGACTGTTCAGTGGGTACCGAGTCTCCTTTGGGGGTGATGAAAATGTTCTAGAATAGATCATGGTGATGGTTGCACAACATTGTGAATGTACTAAACGTCATGGTAAATTTTATGTTATGTCTGTTTTACCACAATTTTTTTTTTTAAAAAAACCTCTCTATCACAACAGCTACCTTTCTAGTTTCACAAGCCTTCATTTGGGGATCATTTTTTATCATTTTTTCATTCAAGAAATATTTCCAAAGTTCCACTCATTCTAGAAAGCTGGAGTGCAATATTTACTTCTGCTCCAGGTATAAAGCTTTTTCATGAACACTTAGGAGACATAGCTCACAAGAACCCCCTGTTTCATTAATTCATCAAGAGCTAAAATCCAGTCAGTGAAGAGCAGCAGTGGATGAAAGGAAAGTCAGGGGGTTAGTTAGAAGGTTACCAGGCACGGGATAAAGTAGGGATGTAAAGGTCTACGTGCAACCCGGGGCCCTAAACCCTCAGCTGCAGGGGCTGCTGGGTGAAGCAAAGGAAAATGTGACATCCCCAGAGTGGAGAAGTGCCTAGGTAACCAAACACACAGGCCCGCAGACAAGACATCTTTATTTTCAGGGATGCCGCCACCCATGCCATCCATCTGTCAGAGCGCTGAGCGGGTCCAAGTCTGTGTCAGCATTCCTGGCTCTCCAAAAAGCTCCATGTGCAAGCTGGTGGTAAACTGACTCCTTACCAGGTCACCTGGCCAGACAGATGATTATGATGAACCAAAAAGACTGACAACTCCGGAACAGAATCAGCCCATTTGAGCTGGGATACGGGAGTTGGATCAGGGGATCCTGTGGCTGCACTGACATCCATGACCTACTAGGAAACCTAATTTCTGGATATGGTTGGCAAGGGAAAGGGGAGATCGTTTGTAGAGCAGAATTTCCCCACCTATTATCTCATTTATTCTTTACAACCAACTTATGAGGAAGGGATTCTTTTCGTGTTATTGAAGAGGCAACCAGTACTCTAAGAGTTTAAAAGTGGCTTCCCCAAGTTTCTCCACCTGTCAAAACTCAATTCAGATCATAGCTTGAAACCCTGACCTCTTTCCAACATGCAGTATCCTCTCCCACCAGGATCTGAGCGGTGTAAGGCACAGGTGTGTGTGATGCAAATTTCACAACTTGTTGCAGGATGTTGAAGATATCATGTATCCTCTCTCTGGCTTAGTTTGCCCACTTGTAAGATGAAGACAATAATGCTTACTTTGTGGGACAATCGTGTGTATGAGAAAAAATAATGAATTTAAAACAGCAGCACAATGCCTGAGCCTGTACGACATTAATGTTAACTAGTGTTATTTTCAAAAATAAGAGTAGTTGTAACTGTGATAAATAAATTCGGTTGATAACAAAATAATTATTTCTGATTAATAAGAAAATTCTGACAACCAGATTTATCCTATAGATCACAAATGGATAATTATGTTTCAAAAATTAAAGCACAATAAATGCCCTGAAGCTGGATACTCAACTAGATACTTTTCTTGGACAATCCAAGTCTTTGGAGATCTAGTGGGGATCATTATGAATAGCAATTTTATTTTCATGCAGATATGCAGATATACAGAGTGATCCAGGTAATAGAAATGGATTATAGAGAATTTACAGTTGCAATTTGAAAATGCAAATGATTGAAGAAGTCAATCCCATTTTAATCCCACTTCACACACAGAAGAAAAGACAAGCCTTGATGAGGCATGAATTCATGATTCAACCTGTTGTGTCCATTTGCTGTTCGCTGGATGCTTTTCCAAGTTCAGAATCAGCCCAAGGCTCTTTGAAAAAAAAAAAAAAAAAAAAGCCCAGGAAGTCTGCTCAAGGGACATGTGAGGCTGCACAGTTTCCCAATCGCCTGAATCATGCCAGATTGCTTGAGGCTTGTACTGTGGTGAAGTCTGAAAATATTTCATCTTGTCCTCCTGGACAGAAGGTTTCAGAGTTCATCACTGAGCAATGGACCTACAGCCAACCATCCATTTCCCTCTGTCGTTGAGACCAGCACCTTAGGGTCCTCAAGGAATGGAGAAATTCAATCTTGTAACTTCCCAGCACAAGCTGTTTGCCCTAACCTGACCAGTCTCAGGTCACTATTGCTGTTTCTAGAGCTCACCAAGCCCAGTTCCACCATCTGACTGCTAATTCTGTCTCCCTTTCAACACACCCAACCTCACCTTTGCAGCCCAAATTGTTCCCAAACTTATATTGCCCTTGATGTCTGTAACATTCAAGGATTTAATCGTATTCTGCCTTACATCTCAATATAAATGTTCCTTTTATCTATGCCATGTTCCCATCTGCTACATGAAGGAAGATAGGTCTATGTCTTTCTGATTCACATGGCACCAAATGTGGGAATGGACACTCAAGAATGAAGGTATAAATGAATAAAAGAAAGTGTGATAGAAATCACTGCTCATCACTCAACTTGTCCACAAATAACGAAAAATATTAAATTGACCCCAAAAATGTTTGAGTTACATACCATACATAGTACAGTGCTTCTCAAACTTAAGCAAGCATCACAATTCCCTAAGGAGCTTGCTAAAATACAGACTCCAGAACTTCTGACTCAGTAGGACCAGGGTGGGACCCAAGAATGTGTGTTCCCAGCAAGTTCCCAGTGATGCTGATGCTACTGATTTGAAGCACCACAGTTGAGAAACACTGCCTTGATTCATGGTCCTCAGCTACGAATCAAGAGGTTTGGATACTGGTCCCAGCTCTGCTGTAGGTAGCCAAGGGACTCTGGGATTACTCAGTTGAAATGTTCCTTGTATGAGTGCCAATATTACTTTTAGCTCTAACGTTATCTGAGTACAAAAAGTATAAAGTACCTTTCCTTGTGTCATCTACAATGCTATAATCCTCACGAAATTTTAGTCAGTAAAGGCACTAGTGAAAGCAATGATTGCTTATCAAATCTTGGCCCCACAAGAGTTCAACTCCAAGTGATGCTGGGTTCCACTGAAAGGCTAAAAGAGGAGGAAACTAAAACTAGGCAGGGCAGAGACTTATGAACCTGACAGAGGCATGAGCAAGCTCCGAAGCCAAACCAGATTCTTTCATGGCATTAGAGCCTGATCTGCAATTTGGTTGCTCTCTGTGGGCTCCAGGCCCTGGAGGATGCTGGGCTTTTCGTAGGAAGCAGGAGTGGCAAACTCCACAGAACCCAAAGTTGGCTCAATGGCCAATGTTCTGAGAGAGAATGATCAGATGTCATAGCCAACTGGCTCTTCTCTGTCTTTAGGATGGATCAAAACGTTTCCAGATAGGTGGTATCTATTTGGATTTAGGCATCACCAATTAGGGGGTCTCTCTCAAAACTGGGATTTCCACCCGTGACTGAGTGTGTGAAAAGGTATCAGTCCTTGGGTGTCTTCAAAGGGGAAGAATTACCAATGGTTTCATATCCTCAAAGGGAAGGGCAAGTATGGAATAGTGACCTACAGAGATGTAGTTCAAATGATGAAAAGCTGTGTTCCCTGTGGCTATCTTCAGGAGATGATGGTGTAAAAATTTAGAAAACTTTGACATGATTGACACTGACACTTGATGCATTTCATGCATGATCTATTTGTCACGTTTGTGTTGAGTCAGAATTTCCAGAGTTTCAGCGACTGCCTGTCCTCCAACCCTGCCAGTCTCTGAGACTAAGCCTCAGCCATTCTTGGGACACTGGCCATTGAAGAGCCAGCACTATTGCTTCATAAGTAAAGTCAACATCCTTCAGGCCTGGAGCTCCTGACACACACTTTTTGAAAAGCTCATCTTTGCAAAACCAGCCCTGGGAGGTGAATGCAGTGTCTCTTCTCAACCATAAGTGACCAAGTTAAAAGTAAGGTGGTTGATATTCTGTCTTTAACATTCTCTCTTAGACACTGTTCATCTCGCCTCTGGCTCTTTAAAAAATTTCTTGGTTAAAGTAATTTTAAAAGTTAGTGGTTAACCAGATAGCTATCAACGTAATGAACGTCTGTGCAGCACCTTGCAGTTTTCAAACTGCTGTCCTATGACATATCTCATGTGATCCCAGCTGCTTTGTGGTGACTGACTTCTCTAAGGACGTGTGGTCGTGCTGAATGGTGGCTCACAATCTAGATGACCAAATGGAAACATGTATAAGTGGGAAGGCAGAAAAATGGTTGATGCCTTGCAAGGCTCTTCACATGCCTTCTCAGCTAAAGGAAGTGAATCAGACTGGACGTAGGTGCCCTGGGCTTGGCGAGGGCTTCAGAGTGACCTGAACCCAGAGGGGAACTTTTCGCAGGATCCCAGGTCAAGAGGTCTCCTTAAGGAGACTCTTCAGGGACAAAGAGTGCCTGGAACAGAGCTAGGCAGTTCACATTTATAATGTTTTGGAGTCATGTAGCTCTCAACACTGCCTTTTAGACAAAGTCAAAATGATTTTATTTCTATTTCCTCTTATAGTCTGAAAAGGACACGTGTGCTCCTTTTTTTGGCCTTGGGGAGGAAAAGTGGCTTGTTCAAGGCCTCTCCACCAGTGGAGTGTCTTGATTTCCATCCCAGCTCCCTGCCTGAGGCTGCTCTGCCTCTTGAGGCCTCACCCAATAACCAGGAAGAAAGCATATCAATCCCTGCTTTGACCTCGCTTTTCCTGTTTTTGTGCATTTTCCTCTACTTTCTCATAACAGTTCCAGGATCTGGGAAGGAAAGGTCTTTCCCAGATAAGCAAACTGTGACTCAGCAAAATTAAATGACTTGCCTAAGTCCAAACAGCTCTTTGTCTAGTTATCTTAAGACCAGTTAAAGCAGGTAGAGGGACCGGTGTGGAAAGAAACAGCAGGCTGAGGATATGCTGATGGGGAGTGGAAGAGGTAGGTGTGGGAAGGGTCTTCAAGAAATATCTACCACTATTTGGGAGTCTCAGTACCCTTACTGGTCACACTTATACTCCTCACCCAGGTGAACTGAGTCACTTCTGAAAGCATTTTAAAAATGGGGAAATGTTAATTTGGCTTAAAAAAAAAAAAACGGGGAAATGCTATGTCCCTGAATAATCTTTTTATTATCTTAAAAGTCCATTGAAAACATTAAATACTAGGGCCTACTGCTTGTGATGGTTAATTGTCCAAATTAACCCATATCTTCCTGCGTTGACCCCTGGGGCAACTTAAGATCATCCTGCCGGAGGAGACCGACACTGACCCTGACACTGACGTTCATCTCTACGGGGTTAAGATGTTGCAGCAAAGTGTGTTACAGCTCAGTTGTGACAGCAACCTGGATCCTGACTAGAGACACTCGGAGGGTTGGAGAACTCAGGTTTATTATGACAGCAGGCCCAGAGGAACTAACACTCCAAGCTCTGGACCCTGTTTGTAGGTTTACACAGGCTTTTATAGGCTTCCAGTCTACACTTTGCAATATCATATGCAAGTAAGGTTTAACAAAACTGACTAATCAGGAATGAGCTTTTTAGAAATGGACCAATCAGATGTGATAGAAATGGACCAATCAGAAGTGATAGAAATGAACCAATCAGAAGTGATAGAAATAGACCAATCGGTAGTGGGCTTTATGCAAATGAAGTGTTACAAATGGACCAATCAGGAGTTAGCTCAGGGAAACAATAGAATCTTAGGGTAAGTTCCGCTTTCCTAGAAGCAAGCCATTTTTAGAGGCAAAAAGTGAGATAATGCCGCTGGGCCAGGGAACCAGATGGTGCTGGCAGGAAAGTAGTGGCCCTGCCTGGGGGTCCTGCCCTCTTTTTCATGGGGCTTCCCACCTCAAAGACAGTCATTGCGACAAGGTTTCTGAAAGTGCCCTATTAATCGTTTATTAAATCTCTGCTGGCTTCTGTTATGCATCTGTATTTTCTGCCCAACAAAGGATATATTGTTCTTTCCTAAGATCCCTTGATTAAAAACCCAAGTATTGAGAAATCTCACTGTTCACACTATTCTAAAACCTCCCCCTGGCCCTTGACTCTCATCCACTCCAACTTCCCCCTCTACACCCCTTCTGAAGATCTGGATCTGAAACCACATCTGTGTGATCTTGACATACACACATGTATCTGTACCAACCATAGCCCAGAAGGCCTCAGACAGAAAGGAAGGGAGGGGAACGCAGGGTAGTTAGGAGTTGCCTTTGTCCTGTTACTGCTTGATTCTACAAAAATGAGCTTCAGGTATTAACCATTAACCAGGTTCTGGGTTCTAGAGACAAACTTCCTTTCTTAGTTGTTATACAGTGTGTGAGAAGACCAGGACCTGCCAGCCTCCTCAGAGCAAACTGGGAGGGCTTCCTGTGATCCTGGGGGGTAAGGACCGAATTTCTCAGGGTATCAAATCACTACAGTGCTACCCAGCCCCAAACCACCAGGCAAATATCACAGGGCTTCTGTGGCTGATTTCCAGTGCTAAAGACCCCTGCACTGGTTTGTTAAAGTGGTGGTCCCACAAAGTAGCACTCCAAATCTTACCTGTGAGTGCCATCACATTTCAGAAACGTCTCCTCTTTGAAAAATGAACAGAGGTTGGGGAATAGCTCAGTGGTGGAGTGAGTGCTCAGCATGCACAAGGTCCTGGGTTCAACCCCCAGTACCATTAAAAAAAAAAATCCTCAAAAAAATGGAAATGGATCTTTAGATTTCTCAGAAATACCAAATAGAACCTCTCTAATAGGAAAGTAATATCATTGAAATTTCAAATACTTTGATTAGTGATCTAATCTGTTCTCCATTGCCAGACAGGGCCACCCTAAGATGTCTGTGAGAGATGAGATGCTTCCTTTGTCAAGATCTCCTGGGGTGGGGGGGAGTCACACCCCCTCCATTGCAGCTGCTTCCATTTCTAGTGATTGATCGTCTCCGGAAGTGATTACAGAGTGAGGGCAGATCCCTCCCGGGCTCATGGACAGCATTTCTGGGGTCTGGTCCTGAGGGCAAGGTCAGCACACGCTTCCCCCTGAAGACCACATTCTCAGGGAAGCCAGAGCCCTCAGACAACGTGCTTACTAATAAAGGTGGAAATCGTTTCATCTGCGAAGACGCACTGTGGTTGAAACTGTATGTTCATTTCTTACCAGGGAAACTGCTTTTATCTCATTCAACATTGCTGAGTCAGACAGCTGCTGAGAACCAAATCAGCATGCCTTGATTGAGTTTCATCTTTCTTAAAAAGAATTATTTTGTTCCCAGAACATAAAAACAAGAGAATAAGAATAGTAAAATAACAACACCCTCACATTTTTAATGTGATTTAATTTTTTTTTAAATAGCAATGTTATGTTATTTAATGTCACTCACAAGGAGCTGATCTCCTGGGGCGCACAAACTAACTGACCCAACCCTGAGAGCTGCTGCCTTCAGGAGCTTCCCAGTGTGAGACCGTGGTGATGTATGTGGAGGTGGCGGCCTATGAAAGTTGGAAAGTCGTGTCCCAGGCTACCTGCAGATTGTGTGTTGTAGAGAATTAGAGCATTTTACTACTAAAAGCACCTGGTGATTACACACCAAATTCCTCTCTAGGCAATGAGAAGCCTGAGGTCTGGACCAGGGTTCTGGGCCCTTGAGCTCTGGTCTGGTGGCCTTCCACTGGGCAAGGAGGCCTCGCTCGGCTTCTGTGTGCGCACAAGCCCAGAGTTTCATTTTTGCCTCCATTCCCCACATCAGCATTTCTATTTGGACAGAGATCTCACTTTCCTGTGGCTTAAAGTCCACGGGCCCATGACTCCCAAGTGAGAGACAGCAAATCCATTTCCCCCACAACCCTCGCCACTTGAAAGACGGCCTGTCCTGGAGGAATAAACCTGGCGTATCCCTGAGACAGACAATCAGATCTCATCGGTGTGAAACCGGGAGCCAGACAATTAATCGAAAAACAAAAATAGTCTATTCTCATACCCACATTTCTGAATTTGAGTGGGAATTTGCTTGCTACATCTTAAGAAATTAAAAAAATAATAATAAGTGCTTTGCTTTTATCCACAAAGGCCCACATTCTTTGGTCTGATATGCTAAAGAATTAGCTTAAATATAATCACACACCCCAAAATGTGGAAAGTAAGGGAAGTAAGCACCTGTGTGCACCCCCCGCTCGCAACAATGTTAATTAGCACTCAGGGTCTTATATCTCTTTTTAAAACTGGTCATTGTGGGAATTATAGGAGAATTAAAGACACCTTAGACACAGAGTAAGTTCTCAGTGATGGTGGTTATTATTGATTTTTCTGTTGTGACTGTTGCTGTTGCCTGAGCTTTCAAGACTTAGAGATAGAAATTTGATATAAATAACAAAAGGTTCAACTAAACAATGTGCTATTTAAAAAAAAAAATAAAGACATGAAACCATCCAGCGAGCATTGACAAATAACACAGAATGAAACTCAAAGAGGACAGAGAAGGATTCATGTCTTGTCGTTTTTCTAAACTGTGTAGCTTCTCTCAGACTCTCTGTTTCTTTCTAAAGATAGCTTTTCCTACCACAGGAGAAATGGTGGCCTTCCCCCCCACCCCCTTATTTTTAGTCTTTACACCTGGCTTTTGAGTGACGGCAGAGAAGGCGAGGGGGTGGGAATTGGCCTGCCTTGTACGTGGGACACTTGGCCACCTGTGTGACGTGGAGCAGTCACAACAAAGCACTGCATTGACCAGCTGCAAAAGAATCCTTCCTTCTGCTCCACCCTATCTCCCCACCCTTTGGCAAAAGCCTCAGTAAATAGGTACGTTTGGTGCCAGGACTGAAGGTCAACAAACTCCTGCTTTGTCAGGGGAACCTGGGAACCAAGTCAGAGGACTTCACGGAAATGCCATACCTTTTTGCTCCCCGGGTGTTGGAGCCTCATGATTAGAAATAAAAGTGTCTCAGGGCAGTTTGCCAAGAACAGAGGCAGCAAACACTTGCTGCTAGGGTACGGTAACACCATCTCTGCTGACCTCAACCCATGGGCTCCTTCAGAATGGCCATCACAGACCCCCAAACTCACCTGTGACAGGAGGATCTGAGGATGGCCCCTCAGATCCCTAGACTCTGGTGTACACACCCTAGATAACCCCCCAACCTTGAGGGGGGACAGGACCTCAGATATGATGGAATACCATCCCTGTGACTGAGTTACATTATATGGCAAAGATGATGGCATTTTGCATTTGTCACTAGAGTCCTTGGTCAATGGACTTTAATTAGGGACGTTATCCTGTCCACATGGGCCTGACTTCATCACTTGACTTTAATCCCAAAGGAGAGTATCCTGGGTGGGCCTGCCCTAATCAGATGAGTCCCTTAAAAGAGGGACTGGGATGGAAGTCAGAGATTTAAAGCAGCAGGAACATTCTTCTGTTGGCCTTGAAGAAGCAAACCTTAAAGAGAGAGCCACGTGGCAGAGGGCCTCAGTCTTATAACCTCAAGGAACTGAATTCTGACAACAATCAATCAGCTTAGAAGTGAACCCTGAGCCTCAGAGGAGAATCACAGCCTCGCTGACATCTTGAGTTCAGCCTGTGAGACCCTGAGCAAAGAACCCAGCTGTGCCGTACCTGGACTCCTGACCCACGGAAACAGTGAGATGATAAATGAGTTGAGTTAAGCCCCTAAGATCATGGTCATTTGTTAAGCAGCAGAGAAAACTGATACAGTTGGCCCTCTGGATCTGGAGGTTCAATTCCTGGTTGGCTGAGTCCACAGATGTTGAACCCTTGGACATGGAAGGCTGACTCTGTGAGGCCATTTTTACAGAAGGGACTAGAGCATCCGGGGTTTTGGTATCTGCAGGGGTCCTGGAACCAACCCCTCCATGGGTATCAAGGACGACTCTCCATCATCCTGGAACCTGCAGAGAGAAAATGGGCCCAAGTTTTCATTTCTCCTTATCCATGTGTCCTGTTCCCGCTTTTCCCTGTCAAGGTGAACATTCAAAGTCCGGGCTTGTTTGACACATGGGCAAAGCAGACTACCGCATGGAGGGGGCGGTGGTGCCGGGAAAGGCTCCCACGACCTCTGCACCTGGCTGCTTGGGTTGGTAGAGGTCTGTTGACCATGCAGAATGTGTTCTGAGAAAAGGTCCCATTGTGGGGGACTCATCCTTCCTTTGTATTACAGGATCGGATGATTAGCTATGGCTAATTTAGTCAGACTGCATCGATATCCTAAATTTGGAGAGTGGCTCCACCAGAATACAAAACATCCACAAAAATCCTTAAAGCAGGTAGCTAGACGGGTCTGAACTCAAAACCCGGACTTGGGCTGTGGGGAACATGATGCTGATCTGGCCTGGGGGTCTGTTCCCAAGCATTATTACTGGTACTTAACTGCCTCATTGGCTCAGGGTTTACAGTTTAATAGTTGGAAAGGACATGGAAGATTATATCATCCAATCCCTGAGTTTGGCAGATGAGGAATGGAGGCCCTGGGAAGTTAGCTGAGCTTCCCAAAGACCGCCCCCCTCCCATCCAGAAGCAACAGGGGCAGGACCAAAACTCAGGGCTTTCAGCTGTTTCCTGTCTTGTCACCTGTCCTCTAACGCAAATGACCACAGGTGGTGCCTATCGGTTAAATGGTCAACTCTCTCAAATAGACCCGGGCGCAGTCTGCACCTGGCGGTCCCTGCTCAGCTGGAAGCATGACACCGACTCTCCTGCCAGCCAGCTCGCCTCTCTTGAGCTGTGCGGTCAGCTCTAGAGCGGCTTATTGCTAAGCAATGACAAGGTGACTCAGCCATTCCGAGACCCGAACCTCACCACGTAGGTAAGTTTCCTGTGGTGGCAGTCACAAAGCACCACAAAGGGGGTGGCTTGAACAACAGACAGAAATGTATTCTCACTGTTCTGGGGGCCAGGGGGACACCACATGTGTCTGGTCTTCCGACACCCTGAAATGTGGCCACATATTAAACCCAAAATCAAACGTGTGAAGGGAAACTGGCCATATTGAAGAATTCAGAATTAAACCACTGTGTGGAAAGGGAAGTCATTTTACACTGTGAACAAACACCCTCTGACTTAGCCCTTTTATGTCCCAGGAGTTTGTGACTCTCATGTTCTTAGGATGGTGCACACTTTGGTTCTCTTAGCTGTAATATAAAAGAAAGATTAGAGTTATTCTTATTAAAAAAAAAAAAAACGATTCTTTAAAAGTTTTTCCAAAGCTTAATTATGAGCCATGGAAGTGGGGACTGAGGCGCAGTATGTTTCTGGTCAGTGATTAAAGCAGGGATGAAAGGGAGACCAGACCTCACCCTGCAGGGTGTGTGTGTGTGTGTGTGTGTGTGTGTGTTCACACATATGTAGGTACACGGGTGCATGAGTGTATTGCATATGTGTGTGTCTTTGTGGATGTGAATGGGTGTGTACCTGTGTGAAAGAGTGCTTGTGACTGTGTTGTGTATGTGTGAATGTGTGTGATGTGTGCATGTGTGTAGTGTGTGCATTTGTGTCTGTCTGTCTGGAGGGGGAGGGCTTGGGCAAACATCCAATTCCTGGGGCTGGTCTCCGAGATCACAGATGATCTATGGAGACATCTGGTCTCTGAAAGTCCTTTCCTGGGCTGAATTCTACCATTCCACCCCTGTTTGCTGGACCATGTCCAGAAAGTATAACTTCATGACACTCATACATTCTTTTTCAGCCTACATTTGGAGATTCTATGTTTAGGAGTAAAGCTATTTTTCCCTAATTGTCTGGCCCCTTGGGCAACCAGAAGTCGGAATGGAATTCCCTCACTCGGAGAACTTTCCCACAATCAGCCTCAAAGGAGGGCTTCTTATGGCTTGTCTGTATTTGCTTTCTGCGCGGTATGTTTGGAAGAACAAATGCATTCTGTTTCAAAAACCACACTGTAATAAAGACTGAAAGCCAGCTTAACAGCTCTGGAATATTTCTCACCTTCTCACATATAAGTAACTTTTTAGGGGCCAGTGAAGGGGGTGCAGGGTGGTGGGGGTGCTCTGGGAGGGGAAGGCTGCCAGGAACCAGCCCACTTTCCTACAACTACATTTAAAAATGGGACGGTCTGCAGGGCCCCTATTTCAGCCCCCTGAACAAGGTCAGGGCACATGTGTTCTTTCAGACCTCTTTAAGTTTCCATTAAAATGGCTTTGTGGTTCACAATTCAAATACAGATAATCTCTAATTCAAATACTGATCATATCCGCCTCAAAGTTGCTCTCACTGTTTTAAAGGAAGCCCATTTCCATACATTTTATTTCTTTAAATCTCAGTGGGGAATGCAAAGTAAAAAAAAAAAGAAGAAGAAGAAGAAAAATTAAAGATATTGGTTGCACGTAACCATTTTTATAATTTGTTTATTTTGTTAAGGCACACGGAGTTTACATAGATCACTTTAACATCTAAAACTACGAAGTTCGAGCTAATACCATCGGGTAGCCAATTCATTTACCAAGTTTAAATGTGACATCAGAAAACTCATCTAAAAAACCTGACTCCTAAATAGATGTGAACCATGAGTAATAGTGACATATGCTACCTCCAAAAATACATGCTAATAAAGCACACAGCCGGCTGGGGTCAGCCGCCCCCAGGTGAGAGCGTGGCATCCTGTAAGAGGGGAGAGAAAGTGGCCGTTGTACCAAGGAGTTTGTTTCTCTTACACTTTTCACTCAATCCCAGAACAGTAACTGTTAACGCATTTTACTCTCTTCCAAACGCATCTCCCAAGGAACAGATGTATACTTTTTCTTTTTTCTAACAAGCATGTAACATTGACCATATGCTGCAGCCAACTGGACAGGAGGGTTTTCCGGAAGGTGTGCACATGTCAAAAGGACACAGCCTGGTAGATGATGCTCAAACCTGCGGGTCCTGATGAAGATGGAAACATCCTCCCGTTCCGCCCTCTGTGCCTTGAGTTGGAGGCCAGCTCCAGCCCACACACAGAGGCTGCTGAGATGCTGACTCCAGGGATGGTGGAGAGGAAGCCACAGACGCACCAGAACACTCTTTTGAGTCAATAGTTTCCACTTCCTCCCCAACTTGACTTTTTACCAGAACTGCCCAAGAGTAGTCACCATGAATTTAATCTCCCTGGATTTTCCTGGCTTGACCTTGAAGTGACATGATAGAGGAGCAGCAGGAACTGGGTGAGCCCCACACGACATCATGGCCGAAGGTGTGCAGTGCTGGGTCTTAGAGAGCGTGGCCGTCGGAAGGAATCGAAGTGTGCTTGATTCACATTTCAACACAGGGCAGGGAGACCCTCCAACATTCGACTGATGTTAAGAGTCCTCCTGAGGCATGGTCTCCGTGAGGGGTGGGGGAGCAGGAGAAGATCGCACAAAAGGAAGCCGGAAGGAGAGACATAGATGGACACTCTCCTCTGTGCCTTCCCTGGCACCAGGGGTGGTGGCATCGTGAAGACAGAACAAGGCAGTGGGTGGGGAAAACCTCCACGGCTTCTGGTCCCTGCTGGTCCCTGCCTGTCCCTGTGGGTCTGTGGACTCTACAGTTCTCCACCCCTGTGAAATCTGACCACAAGTGTCCTCTCCAGCTCTGTGATCACACTTTGTAGTCATTACCAAAGGGTCCCCTCACCAGTCCTTTAAAATAAAGTAATACAATACCCCACAGGTGTGAAATTGTGTGTGGTGTGATTGTGTGTGTGAGGCCAAGAGTCTGAAGATTTGGACGACGTTCATCATAAGTTGTCAGCAGTCATCTAAGTGTAGTGAGATTGTTAAGTGAGTGCTTTCTTTCTTTTTCATACCCTCTGACATGGTTTTAAAGAATTAAAATGAGTGTGTATCATTTTGTAATTACAAAAACAGTATTTTCATTCTGCAACAAATCCAACTACTATTTAGAGCAGAAAAATAGGCTATACTTGATTATGAAAACTGTCAAGAGAGACATGTTTTAAAAATAAAGGAGAAACGGAACCTAAGCCTTATTTGCTTTGAAACTTAACCTGCAAAACACCTGCCCTAAATATCACAGATTACAAGCTTCAGTGAGTGTCACAGACATAAACGAACATAAACTGGATGACTGGTGTGTATAACAGCAGATACAGGTATCATTCAGATACACAGGTGGGTTGACAATTCTAAGGCTATGTGTCACTTGGTGTTGAGGGGATCATGCTATGACATAGATGTTGTTAAAATATGGGCATTATTTTGCATAGGATGGTTATTGGAAGGGAAACACAAAGGACAAGCTCTTTTCATGGTCGAGCTCACACAACTGAGGAATAAGACAGAAAACACCCCGGCTTCACTTCATCCTTTTTGCAACATCTGAATATGCATGTTCAATTTCCTGGTCGGCTGGACACGTGTTTGTGAACTCATCCCTGGCATATGCATTGTTCAAGTACCTCCAGATGCCAGTCATTTCAGAAGGAAATTCAAAATCTCTGTATCTCTTGGCCACGATCTGAAAATGAAGAGGAAATAGTCAGAAAGGGAAAACCCACTAACGTAGGCAATTAGATTAGACAATCCATTCTTTTGAGGCGTGTGTTGTGTTCTATTTCTCAAGTTTCCATGTCCTCCGACAGCCATCCAGCTGCCCCGAATTGCACTTTGAGTTGGCGTGAGGCGTACTGAGCAAGGGACTCGAAAGAGTGGCTCTGCGCAGTCGTGCCCACTGATCTATCACAGACGACCCTCAGGAGCCACTGGCATGAAACTGCCCTGAACGCCGGCAGATTTCTCTTTGGGTTTCCGGTGGTCTTCCCTCCTGTGTTCTGCTGCCGTGCTATCTGGTGCCTAAACATTCATGACGGATCTTCGGTTTCAACTGAGCCAGGATCACTGCGAAGTGCCTTCTCCTTTTCCTATTTGCTGAGCCTCACCTCCTGGAATCCCAAATATCTGCGGATGTTATTCCTGCAGATTTCCACCATTGTGTCCCGGAGAGGATCATTTTATTGTGGGTCTACCGTGTGTGTGCAGAGGACAGATTCAGGGAAAACAAAAAATATCCTTATCCTCATGGAAACAGTGGACAGGGCAGCTGAGAGTGAACACCATGAAAACACAACGTTGTGAGATGATCCCTTGGGGAATCTGTCACAAAGGAGGGCGTATACTGTTGGAGATGGTGTCAGTTTCCTGGGGTTGCCTTGACAAAGTACTGCAATCTTGGGTGCCTTAGAACAACAGAAATTTATTCTCTCACAGTCCCAGAGGCCAAAAGTCCAAGATGAAGGTGTCAGCAGGGCAGTGCTCCCTCAGAGGGCTCTGGGGAAGCAGCTGTTCTGGTCTCTCCTGGCTTCTGGCTTGTGGGAGCACAACTCCAGTCCTCACCTGGCATCTTCCCTGGGTTGGTGTCTCTGTGTCCAAAAATTTCCCTTTTATAAGGACACCAGTCATGCTACGCTAGGGGACCCAGCCTACTCCAACATGACCTCATCTTAGCTAATTACATCTGCAAAGACCCTATTTCCAAACAAGATCACGTTCTGAGATGCCAACGGTCAGGACTTCAATATACGAATTTGGGGGGACATGATTCGTCCCACATCTGGGACCCAGGGCTACAAAGGCCAGTTCTGCTTTGTTACCTCCCATCACATCAGTTCCTGGGGTTCTGAATGATGTGAACATGGGATTTATCACCAAACAGAAGATCTTTGTGACTGATTTCTCTGATTTTTGGAGGCCAGAAGCCATTGATGTAGCCAAACAGGACCATAAACCTTCCAGAAAGCTTCCTAAATTGTTTAACATCTTTTGCTTGAATTCAATCTTACTAATATTAATGTTAAGAAGTCTGCTTTTCTACAAATATTGTCTATCACTTCTATGTGGAATCTAAAAAATAATATAAATGAATCTATGTACAAAACAGAAACAGACTCACAGGCATAGAAAACAAACTTATGGTTACCAGAGGGGAAAAAGAGGAAGGGATAAATTAGGAGTATGGGATTAACTGATACAGACTACTATACATAAAATAGATAAACAACAAGGATTTACTATGTAGCACAGGGAACTATATTCAGTATCTTGTAATAACCTATAATGAAAAATAATCTGAATAAAAATAACACATATATAACTGGATCACTTTACTGGACACCTAAAACTAGCACAACATTGAAAATCAACTATGCTTCAATTTAAACAGGGGAAAAAAAATTAAATGAAACAATAAAGTAAAGAATTCTGCTTTCCTCTTGTTTGCATTTGCCTGGTTTAACTTTGCCCATCTTTTAATTTTAACATTTCTGAGTAAATTTGTTACATATATGCCTCTCACAGATGTAAATTTGTTTTTGTGTCACATTTTATGAATGTAGTACTTTGCTTTCCAACTTTCTGTGAATTATTTTTGAATTTGTGTGTGTTTCCCTTTCTGGTAGTTTAGAAGGTTCATGGTCCTTTTTAACTCTTCCCACGGTTTCCTATGTAACTTTTAAATTTTTTCTTCCTTTTTTTTTTGGAGGGGGGTGGGTAATTAGGTTTATTTATTTATTTAAATGGAGGTACTGGGGATTGAACCCAGGACCTTGTGCATACTAAGTATGTGCTCTACCACTGAGCTATACCCTTCTCCCTTGTAACTTTTTTAAGTAGTAAAAAGTCTTTATTTCCTGATTTATCAACTTTCGATGATCTCTACTCACCTCTGAAACCCTGACAAATAAAGAAATTAGTACACCTACACTTTCTTCCATTTCTGCTCCCGGATCCCCCTTCCAATGGCATAAAACATCCGAGTTTACTGTATTCTGATTTGGTCTTGTAGCTATAATTCCCAAGGCTGTTTAGTCTTATTTTTGGTTGTAGATTTAAATGGGTTCTCTGTTTACCACCAATCCTTTTATACCACACACCTTCTCTGGTCCTGGATTCTTCTTTTATTAGCATGTTTTATGATTTCATCATATAGCAATTTTATTTTTAAAAAATGGCTCAGGAGTGTTTATTTCATTGAGACCAGAAGCCTAGGTAGAAAACAACAGTTTCCTTGGACGTAAAATTCTTCCATCACCTATCCTTTCCTGTAATTCTCTGTAACTATTAAACCACTGTTTTCTGGTTTTTAATGCGGTCAGAGACGTATGAAACCAGTCTGAATCTTCCTTGTGTAGGTGGTTCACCTTTTATTATTATTACTAATCATCATCATCATCATCTGGTCACCCAAAGGTTTTTTTTTTTTTTTTTTTTTTTAAATCCTCAAAGTTCAGTAATTTACCGATGATGTCATTGATTGTTCTGGGCAATATTCTTCCAATCATGGCATGTAAGTTCACCATTTAGCTCAAAATAATTTCCCTCTGAGCCTTCTTTTTTTCTCTTTTTTCTTTCCTGTTCTCTTGTTCCTGATTATGTACATATGGGACCCCTCTACTCACCTTTGCCTCTAGCTTCTTCTCCATTTGATTTGGGATGATTTTCTCAGGCCCATCCTCCAAACTCCTGATGAATTTCTGCAATGTCTTTTTCCACTTCTTGTTACTTCTAATGTAACTGTTCTTTCCGAAATTATTTTGTCTGTAAGGTTTTTTTAGTTCTGCCATCTTAATTTTCATCTTCCTTGTGACATTATATTTTCTGACATCTTGTGACTTGTCTTTGAGCTTTTTCTCCAAAGATTCATGTTCTCTTTCATTTCTTTGAGGCCATAGAGAAGTGTCTGTCTGGAACGTTCTTTCATTTACTGGAGCAGTATTTATCAGATACTGCCTTTTCCTCTTTTGTTCCTTCTCTTTAAGCTTTCTCCCCTCTCCTTTTTGATCATTTCTATCCACATAGAGGCCCCACCTGGATTCTTTCCGGTTATTAATGATCATTTAATGGGTGGATCTATGGGACCTACCATTCACTTAAAAACAGTACAGAGGCCCAAGGGAGTGAGACAGAACAGCTGGTCGACCAATTTGGATATTTACTCTCAAACACCTGCTCAATACCCTGCCCAGAGACACACTAGTTAGTGCCGGGGCCAGGGTGAGAGTCAGGGTGAGGGTATCCTCCACTATGAGGCTCACAGATTGGGCAGGAGGTCACCATGGCTAGAAACAAAGCTCAGGTAGTTTACAGTCTCTCTTTTGACTGGTTCAAGGCTTGTTCCTTTTCTCTGCTCAGCAGTCATGAAGCAGAACGCCACTCATTTCTCCTCTACTCCACCTGCCCCCCCTCTTCCTCTGAGTCAGGAGATGATGGCAGAGCATAAAGGTGGTACTTCTGAATGGTCCCTCCTTCAGCTCTGTCTCCACAGAGATCTACCTCTCCCATGGCCCAAACGAACAAGTTGGACATTTCAGGACTCTTGTTATTTACTTCTAGAGACGTCTGAACCTTGCTAAAGATACAGAGAAACACACGTAGGCTGTGTCCTCACAGAAGACATCCTCACACTGGATGTTCCTTTGTCTTTGAGTTGATGATCCATCCTTTCATAGTTTTATAAAATGTAAAGTTAATGCTCTATTTTTCATATTTTTTTCTGGGTTTCTGGAAGGGAAATAAATCATAAATTCTTCTATTCTCTCATCTTTTTACCATAAATTCCTTTAATTCTCATTTCCTTTCAGAAGTATTCCATTTCTGGAAATTATTAAGCTGTTTAGTATTTTGAGTGCTAAATGGCTTTGAAGATTTTGCTGTTAGGTCTTATATTGGAACCATGGACTGCTTTATTTTACTCTGAAGTTCTACTGAAATTTTAAATAGTCTTTTTTATAGGGGCTAAACAAGTAGCATTTAATGCTGTATGTATATATGTATGTATTTTTCTTGCCTTCCCTAACCTCCATGTGCTTCTGTGATAGTACACTAGTCCTAGCAATGTTTAGAATACATTCAGTAAAGGGACTAAACAAAACACAACTTCATAAATGTTTGTTGGAAAGCAACTCCCTAATGTCCAATTTTGGTAATCACCAAGGTAGAAGGCTCGAGAAGGTGAGATGCTTTCGTTAAATTTTAGATGTCTGGGCAGAATTATTGAAAAGAATGTTCATTTGCAGGATCAGCAACATGTTGAAGGCTTGAATTGTAAGTTGGTACCCATTGAGTACAACAGAGAAGAGAGAAGATAAATGGGGCAAGGATTGCAATGGAGTGGGGAAGGAAGGGAAAAGCAAGGGAAAGACTCAGAGTAACCAGGGGGCTAGCAACCCCCAGGACATCAGTGTCACAGATTGTACAAACCTAACTAGTAAATTTCTAAACACCAATTAAATGTCTTATTAGAACACAGGGTCCTTGACTTGTATTTCCCTGTGTCTTCTCTCTCATCTCCCTTATCCTTAAATCCAGGACCTAGCTCTGGACCTGGTAGGATCTGAAAAATAAAGATGCCCCCAGGGGGTGGGTATAGTTCAGTTGGTAGAGTGTGTGCTTAGCATGCATGAGGTCCTGGGTTCAATCCCCAGTGCCTCCATTAAATAAATGAAAGCACCTAATTACCTCCTAGCCTCTCAAAAATTTTTTTAAATTTTTTTTAGAATTAAAAATAAAAGATACCCCAGAACAAGAGTTGGGCTTCTTCCTGGGGCTACTGAGGGCAAAGGACATGACAATAGTCCTTGTGATCATGATAATGACAATTAGCACCTGTAAGTAAGAGAGGGGCTGGGGCACAACTGGGAGCAGCTGAAACTAAGGAGTCCACATGTGGGGCCACGTGCCTCGGAATCTCAAGATCACCTCCAGAAGTTCTGATTTAGTAGGTCAGGGGCTGGATCGAGGGATTCACACGTCTAAAAATCTCCCCAAGCAATTCTTACAGCTACTAATGTTAGAGAACCACTGGCTAGGGAGTCTCATCAGCCCTAACCCTGGGGACTCTTAGTTCACGTTCAACCATCTGGGAAGACAGGATGCCATGTCTGGCAGAAGGCCAGCCAAGGAGCTGTCAGCTGCTCCCCAGCTGTAGGGGGTCGATGCTAAGAGACAAGAAGACACACCTCTCGCCCCTAGACAGTGCTACCCCTACCCTGCCATCACCAACAACTGGCTGGGTTCACATACTCTCAGATTCCACGCACCATCTCCAAGCCTGAGTGGAAACTGCCAAGTATAACCCACGGACCCCCTCAAGCTGCTTTCATACCGTTTTTCTTCAGGCTGCGGGGGAAGACTTGAAAAGAGAAGGAGGGAGGATGGAGGGATGGGAGCCAAGTTCGCAGACACTTCTTGAGAACCTCTGAAGAACACCCGAGAATATCATGCCTGGATCTGACACTTGGGACTCAGCTGCTTCCAACAGAAACCAGCTAGACAGTTTTCATTCGAGAGTCCGCATTTTAGATTGTTAAGCTGTCTGGCCAAAACACAAGTCAAAACAAAATGAAACAAAGCCCCATTCACGTATTCAGCACCCGAGGTAGGAGGAATGACAGACCTTAATAATGTGGAGCTTGGGTAAGAGGTTACAGTCAGCCAGCGTGAGTTCGTCCCCGTCCAGGAACTTCCTGCCAGAAACAGCGACTTCCTCGGTGCTGTAAGCATCAATTTCGTCGGGCAGAGGGCTATTTAAGTAATTATCCAGCTTCTTCAGGGCCTTTAACAGGTTCCTTTCATAAACTGAAACAGAAAGACAAAGAAATGGCTAAGATAAGCATTATGAAGGAGTTTGCCCTTCTTTCCTGAGACAGGGCCAGGGAGCACCGGAGAGTTGGGAAGGAGAGGCGAGATTTACAAGATCTGAATAAAGGACTTACTTCTCCCTGGAAAATAATTCTGTCTACACAACACTGCTGCTTCTAGAACTCATTCAATTTTATTCAAAAATCTTTATGGAAAGCATGTAATCAAGTAAGCACTGGCAGAAGCTTCATTCAAACAGTCCCCTGGTGCAACTAGGAACTCCTGGTGGTGATTATTTTCCCCAAAAAGTGTCGCTTTCTGAGCCCCCAACCTCCAAAAGAAGCACTCAATCTCTTATAACCCACATGCAGACTCCATGTTGGAGGTGCTTTTTGCTTATTTCTAGACACAGGTCCCTCCCCGCTGTGAATGGGTCAGAATTCCTAGGATCTTATAAGAAGCCACACCGGAGGCAGAGTGGAGATCTGTGTAGAAAACAGAAGACAGGAAGATGGGAGGGACTCACTCTCATTTGTATCCTTCTTGGTGTTTTTTATAAACGCCGAGAATTTGGCAAATACATCATTTCCTGCAGAGTTGGATTCAGGGTATTGGGTCCCCAGCTTAGGGTACCTTGAAAAATTCAAAATGAGAGTATCACAGATAAGCACTGTTTGAGTTAGGAGAATACAGTGGGGGTTGGGGGGTGCCTTTCTCTGAGAGGACATAAAAATGGAAACTTCCCCTTGAGTGTTCTCCTAACCTTTCCATCTTCAAAGTTTGGAGCAGCACAGTCAGGGGAAAGCACAGGTGGACTATTCTCATCCCGGGATGCAGGGCCTCACCTGGCTCTTAGTTCCCTCCCTCCTGAAATGAAGGTGATGGCCTAGAAGGTTCCCTTCCAGGCCCAGCACCCCGTGATGCTGCTGCCTGCCATCACGCTCCTGACCTTCCTTCAGAAACGGCACCCCACGTGACATCCACCCACTCCCTCTTCATTTCCGGCCATCAGACCCTGATCACCAAACTGCAGGTGCAGAGCACAGAAATCCAAGCCACCTAAATGCAGTTTCTAATCGCACTGTGTTTTCTGCGGCACACCACAGGTGCAGCCAGGGAAGAGGTACCACCGCCACAGAAAACCCAACCCCCGGAGCCAAGAGCTTTAGAATGGTCCATGAGCAGGGATGACCCAGCTGTGAACACGGGTTCCAATGAGGCCCACCTTGGGGGAGCAAGCTTCTCCTCCAAAAACTCCTCGATCTTATTCACATCCGTCTTGACTTCACCATCAAAAGTCATGAAAGGCGGGTTGGTGCCGGGAGCCAGGTTCTGCAGGTCTGCGGGTTTCCTGGGTGGGAGGGAAGGGCGGCGTTGGTGGGCAGGCGGCCACAGTGTCTGGATGGTCTCTAAGGCTTAACCGTGTCCTCCCCAGCTGAGGAGAAATCACCCTTGAGAATTTCACAGGTGATTGTGGGTCTACAGAATGCCCTACTGGCAGTGAGAGTGTAGCCCTTTTCTGGATAGAAAGGTGAAGAAGTTAACTCTCCCCAGTGTTATCAGCCAGGCGTGGCACTCAGACGGGCTTCTGAGAGGCTCACAGCTGACCAGGAACTGGGAGAGCAGGCTCCTCATGGTGCCCCCAACTCCTGCTCCTTCTGGATACATCTGACTCCATCCTGGGATCAGTGTGGCCCACGCTTCTCCAGCTTCAACTGACGGTCCTGACCGAGGGCAGACATGCCATGGGTCCTAGGAGTGTGTGTGTGCATCTGTGTATCTGTGTCTGTGTGTGTCTGGCTGTGTGTGTGTGTTTGTGTGTATGTGTGTCTGTACATAGGGAATGAGGTATGACTATTTCAATAATGCAGAAACCTTGTCTTACCTTTTCAGGTCCACTGTTGTCACATTAAATATGACACCCTTCAGCCAGAGAATCATAAAGAGACGCTGAGAAAATGGGCAATTTCCAATACTCTCCCCATCACAACCAGCCTACAAATGGAAAAAGAAATCTTCATCGGAGCCAGTCTCACAATTATAAATGCCAGCCTTTGCATGCACGCACACAAAATCATCATGAGTCTGTGTTAGTGGTGAGGATACAGAAGGCGGCCTTCTGAGGCCCCTTCACCAGCCTCTCCGCCAAGTGGGAGGTGGCAGGGGAGGGGGTGGAGGACCGGGTGGAGGACACACACACACTCACTGAGCGTCTTCTATCTTCCTTCCCACCACCTCACCACTTCCTGCCACGCTGGGCCTCTGAATAGCTGTTCACAGAGGGAAAGAACTGCCAGAGGGAATTCCCTTTGTGACTAAAAGCAGAAAAAGAAAGACAGGCTCTCTCCCTCCCTCCATCTCTTGATCCACTTCAGAAGAAACACACCTCTAGGACGATCATGCATAAAAACAGACCAGCAGATTCTCCCATCAAGACACCATCCATCCCCAATATTCTCCACTATTCCCGTCTACAGAATGAGGGTTGGATTATATGAGTTCTAAGACCCCTGGACACTGTGAACCTTTGAGGTCCCCTCATCATATGGGGAGCACTTGTACTTAGAAGTAGATTGTTGCACAGGTGACATCAAGGATGGAAGGATAGGAAACAAGCCTCCCTGATGACCCGAGCGGCTGACATCCACATGCACGTTCCCCAGACACAGGCATAGAAACACGCAGAACAGACACCCTCCTTCCTGTGGGCTCCAGGGAGAGACAGGCAGGCGTTGGAGAAGAGAGGGGAGGGGTGGCTTTGCCCTCCTGGGGAGTTCTGGAACTCTTCCTTCTCTTCCCATCCTTCTCTACCCCGACACATCTCTGTCAAGGTTACAATGCTAATAAAATGCTGCAGGAAAGACCAGGAGACTCAGGCAGACTCCAATGACAGAAACACAGCCTAAATATTTAATCCAGGAAGTCCATTTCTGCCACTTGTTGTTCTTAGTATCTGCAAATCTTGAACTCACAATTTTTCTTTCTGTTTCTGACTTACTTACACAAAATCATCATGAGTCTGTGTTAATGGTGAGGATACAGAAGGCGGCCTTCTGAGGCCCCTTCACCAGCCTCTCCGCCAAGTGGGAGGTGGCAGGGGAGGGGGTGGAGGACCGGGTGGAGGACACACACACACTCACTGAGCGTCTTCTATCTTGTGAAAGTGGAGAGGAAAGTACTGTATCTACAACCTGAGTAACAGGAGGACACAAGGCAGGAAGTGAGCTGCTGGTTTGGGAATTGAAGAAAGGAAAAAAAATGCCTCCAGAAAATTGGACAATTTAAGGAGAACTTCAGAGGTGATTCTCTGGTGCTAGTGTTCTTAAGTCACCTGGAGAGGTGGTTAATAACAAAATGAAGAGGATAAGAGTAAGAGACCCGAAACCCAACGTTAAAATGACTTGACATGCACCCCAGTGTTCACAGCAGCACTAGTCACAATAGCCAATAAATGGAAGCAACCTAAGTGTCCACTGACAGATGACTGGATAAAGAAGTTGTGGTATATTTATACAATAGAATCCTACTCAGCTATGAAAAAGAATAAAATAATGTCATTTGCAGTAACGTGGATGTACCTGAAGGTCATCATTCTAAGTGAAGTAAGTCAGAAACAGAAAGAAAAATACCATATATCACTCATATATGGGATCTAAAAAAAAAAAGATACAAATGAACATATTTCATTTCAAACAGAAACAGACCCATAGACAGAAAACAAAATTTGGTTACCAGGGGATAAAAGGGGGTGGGAAAGGATAAATTGTGAGTTCAAGATTTGCAGATACTAAGTACTATATATAAAATAGATAAACAACAAGTCTGCACTGCACAGCACAGGGAACGATATTCAATATCTCATAGAAACCTATAATGGAAAAGAAGATGAAAAGGAATATATGTATGTATATGCATGACTGAAACATTATGCTGCACACCAGAAATTGACACAACATTGTAAACTGACTATACTTCAATAAAAATTAAAAAAGAAAAAGACTTGATCAGCCTCTTCACAAAATTTGAAATCCAAATGACCAAAATGCACATGAAAAAGTTCTCAGGTCATTAGCCAGCAGGGCATCGCAAGTTACAGACCAAAAATAGATTCCACTGCACATCTACCAGAATGGCTAAAACGAAAAGATCTGACAATATCAAGTGTGGACAGGAACATTGAGCAACTGAATTCCCATCCATTGCTGGTGGGAGTGCAAACTGCTACAACTGCTCTGGAAAACTGTTTGGCAGTTATCTACCCAAGCTAAAGACGCATGGACACTATGACACAGCAATTCCTCTCCCAACAGAAATGAGTGCTTATAGGCATAAAAGCCACTTATATGGATGTTCTTAGCAGCTTTAGTGTAATGGCCAAAACCTGGAAACAACTCAGACACCAAGAGTAGAAATGAATAAATTGTAGTTTATTCACATGGTCAGACACCACACCCCAATGGAAAAAAATTAGCTACTACCACGAACCAAAATGTGGATGAATCTCACATGCATAAGGTTGAGAGAAAGAAACCAGACTCAAAAGAGTCCTGCATAATTCAATGTAGGTGAAGTTCAAAGACAGGGAGTCAGAAGAGCAGTTACCGCTGGAAGACAGGCATTGTTGGGAAGGAGGGGAGGGAGACTTCTGGGTGGTGGAAATGTTCCATAGTTTGATCTGGGTGGTGGCTGCATGGTGGGTATACTCAACTGACAAAGTCTTAATAAAGGCTCTTTCTTGGGTGTTTTACTTCAATACTCCAAAAAAAACAAAAAAAATATTAATTAAAAAAATACAGTCTGATTCAGTGGGTCTTACAGGGGGCTCAGGGATCTGAATTGTTAACAAGCTCCCCCAGGGTGATGTGATGCTGGTGGGCCGGACCTCACTGGGGGAAGCACCAGCTTAGCCCTACCTGGAACAAGAGTGAAGGCTGGCACTGGTGTTATTATTAATACGTCAGACAGAACTGTCTAACCCCACAGTTGGATGATCTGCTGATAAGAAGACTTGCAAGGTCTAGTCAATAAATTCAACCACGTAAGTGTAAAGATAACGGGTGACTTAATACACAGAAAGAGGCACCAAGACTCAGGAAACTGACTTCAGAGTCCCCTTAGCGATGGGCACCTGCTTCACCCGCTCCAGCCCCTCCAGCTCTCCCTTTCCGCCTCCAGGATTTACATGCAGGTCCACCTCATAGAGGGAGGGGCTGAGAACCCCCCTAGCTGGAGTCTGTGGAGTTGCTGGAGCCTGAGGGGTGGGGAGGTGGGCAGTTAGGACCCAAGCATCCAAGTAGACATACAGCTCCCCTGTAGATGGCGTCTTGGCCACCTGAGACCTCCCAGGGGTCCCCTTGCCTTGTGGCCACTTTGAAGGCTCCCCTGTCTCCTCCTGGCTCCGTTCTGGAGCAAGAAGCAGGGCAGAGCTGAGCTTCATAAAACCCCCAGCGGCTGGCGGCTGGGGCTTCCTCCTAAATCATGGTGCTTTCCTAACCACAGCAGGTTTGGGCAGAGTCATGCCAGATTGGCCGGGGGAGTGGTGGGGGGGTGGATGAAAGCACAGGGACACCAGGGCACATATTTTGGCCAGTCCTGACTTGTTCCACAGCTTTTGAACCTCTTATTTTTATAGTAGTTATACTAAGCTCAGTGAAGTCTGAGGAAAGTTCCACAGAGTAGGGCAATTGTTTCTTTCTCTTTCTCCCTTCTGTCTCCATCCCTGGGAATCCTCTTGTAACTCATTCCGAAGCCGGTGAGATCCCCAGGAAGCCTGGGCATTCTCCGTCATCTCTGGGTGTCTTGATGAAACTCACCTAGAGCCCTACGCTGGGACCCGCCGCCTTCTGCCCTGGCATCTGGAGAGGTTACTCTGCAGTCTCCCTGCTTTGCTCTGTCTCTGTCTCTCTCTTTCTCTCTCTTTTTTTTTTTTTTTTAGCATTTTTTTTTTAACTGAAGTATAATCAGTTTACAGTGTTGTGTCAATTTCTGGTGTACAACATAATGTTTCAGTCATACATATACATACAGATGTTCATTTTCATATTCTTTTTCATCATAAGTTACTACAAGATACTGAATACAATTCCCTGTGCTATACAGTGCGAACTTGTTGTTTATCTGTTTTATATACAGTAGTTAGCACCTGCAAATCTCAAAATCTCAATTTATCCCTTCCCATCCCCTTTCCCCCCTGGGAATCATAAGTTGGTTTTCTATGTCTGTGAGTCTGTTTCTGCCATGTAAGTAAGTTCATCTGGGTCATAGCGCTGTCTCTTTAATGGTCTCAGACTCAAGCTGGTGTTTTCCCTTAAAATTGTTCTCACCATTTCCTGAGTCCTGGCAGCTACTTCTTTAGGGGAAATAAAAAGAGGGGAGTGGGTAAGAGCAAAGCATACTTTAAAATGTAAAAATGGCCTTTGTCATCCAACTCTGTAAAATCTTAACTTTCTTAATAGACTCCTCGTCAGCACTGCAACTGGGACTTCGCGTGGGACTGGGACTTCACGAGGGGACAATGGTCTGCACGGCCATGGCACCCACAGCTCAGAAGACAGTGACGCAAGCTGAGCCTGGACATCTCCTCCGACCATGTGGCCTTAAAACAGAATTGTTCCAACCCAGCGCGGCTGCTGGACTGAAGGCTGTGAGGCATTTTAGAAGAATTAGCCAGCTGCTATGACCGCCAATAAAACAGGATTTACATATCCAGTGTTGCCTCATCTTAAATTGCTCTAAAAGAAAATAGTTTTTTTTCTGTCTCGGTCTGTTGTAAATGAAGGGGTGTCGGGAACATGGTGGGAGTGACTGGGACGCCTTGCTGCCTAATTTTATGACTTTAATGTGCTTCGGTGCTCGGATGTGCCAGCAAGAATGAAGGCAAGGGTCCAGCCATCTCCACGGCCCATGATTGGGCCGCCCCAGGAGAGTCTGGTCCTGGGCGCGTTCAGCAACCAGACGAGATGATGGGATAAACACTCACGTTAGCGGTGAATAACTGACACCGTGGCCATAATTGGGACGTTTTATCATACGCAGTTTTATTTTCCGATGTTGATAATTCTCTCCAGCTAATTACACTCTGGCTAAAACGTCTCAGCAGAGCTCTCAGCCTACGGGGGAAATTTTTTGTACGTTCACATTTCTGATAAAATCAAATCAGGCAGTTTGAGAGTGTCTTCTGTTTCCAGCTAAGACCCGGGCACTTGGATAACCCAGATGTGTACATTTGCCTTTCAAATTCAACTTTTTTGAGCACCTACGACGGTAATTCTCAAAAGAAAAACACTGATGTCTCTGACAAGTTCTGAGAAATTCCATTCGCCCCTGAGACCGGCTGTGGCATCTGTGACCGTGGCGGTTCTGCCGGGTCCTGGCCTGGGCCTGCCTCCCCGTCACAGAGGCCCCGGGGCCGAGCTGTAAAGGTCCACACGTCACTGAAAGGCCAGCAGGTCCGCTGCCCCACAGCCCTCCTCAAACCAGAACCTCTCCCACCCATTCCTCCCACACTTACTCCATTTAGAATTTGTGGGGAACTTTTTTTTTAATTTCCTTTGGGTGCTTTTTGCTTCTGGGGAACGACCTTTCCGATGCTGGGCTGGAGTTCCATGTCAGGGGTACCACCCACCCCACCTTCCACTAAAGTGACTCCTGCTCATTACTGCCTTTGAGGGACACCCCCACCCTGCCAGACCTGACAGTGGGGTGATGACCCCCTGGAGATATTCATGGTGGCTCCTTAGCACCCCACCCTCTCCTTCCCACCAGAACAGGGCATGCCCCCACCACCTTGATTCTTCAACTTCTTGCCTCTTCCTTCTTTCTAGAAAATTCTATGAGGGCCTAAATGGTAAATACATCCTGCGAAGTAAGCATTTTTCCCCTACTCTGCCCAAATGTCGTGAAAAACAATTTGAAGTGCAGAGGGAAGATGAAGGAAGAGGCAATAAATGGGTCACATTCTCCTTGTCCCTTTTCTGACAACTGGAGGTTGGAGGTTGACCTCATGTGCAGGGAAGTCCTTGTAGAAAATCAGGAGGGACCTGGGGGCAAACAGCTAATTTGGCTCCATCACAGGGATCAGGAGAAAATCAGTTGAGGAATGAAAGGCCATTGTGTTTCCAATGTTCTGGAGGGACTTTAGGCCGAATGAAAACAGTAGCTAACCAGAGGTGAGAGTCAGAAGACAGACTTTGATGTGGGAGGCAATGGCAGCCACTAGGATCAGGTCTCCTCCAAGAAGAACAACGTGGTCCAAAGGCCAGCCAGGACCTCCCTCTGCAGGCAGGTGGCCCAGTGAAAGGCTGGACACAGCACAGCCAGAGAGAAACCATTGCAGCCAGACAGATGGGGGCCGACTCCCAGCCACAAGTCCATGTACAAATTTCCTGCAATTCCTCCCGCGACCTTTGCAGACGGCAGGATGGCACCGTGTGCTTTGGGGCCCTGCAAGCGAACGTCAAGCACAAAGATCCAGCCTTCAGGCCGAGCAGTCAGCCCTCCCGGTCCGGCTGTCATCCCTGGACTGGTCCACGGAGGCCTGGCTCCCCTGCCGCACACACACCACTTAATAGCTAATGCTAAGGTGTGGTGAGCACCTCTCGTGGAACGGGAGCTATAAACCTGGCCCCAGGAGGACAGAGGGTTATCGCTGTGCACACGGGGCACTGGAATGGCTGGTGCTTGTAAAGAGAAATGTGGGTGTAGTGACGGTGCACCGCACCCCCCAGCCTGAACCCACCATGTCCGGCCTATTTAATCAGCGCCGGGGACACTGCCCCAACCCAGGGAGAAGGCCTGTGGGACGGGGTGGGGGGCACTCCTCCCGGGTCTTCTCTTGCTCCTGCGTGGAAGCAGGCAGGAGAGCCAGGATCTCCCTAACCTTGGACACGCCCGTGTCGGGAGTCAGGGACCCCTCTTCCTCCGTCCAGGCGGCTCCGGCAGGCCCTGGCAGACCTCCTGGCACACAGTAAACACTAAGAAAATGACTAAGGGCCTGAATCCAATTGCTGCCAGGTGCCTGGGGGCCTGGTCCACTTCAGAACATGCCTCACAGCCCCTCCCTGCTCTTTCTTTTCTGGGGCAATGCCCATGAACTTTTCCCTTTTAGAAGCTCAGAAATCGTCACTACTGAGAGATCACCCAAGGAGAGTGACCACCTCTAACTGGTGGGAAGAGGAGAGAAGGTGGACTAGAGGGAGAGGGGGGAGAGAGAAGGAGGAGAGGCGGGGAGGGAGAGAGAGGGGGGAGGGAGAGGGAGGGGGAGGGAGAGGAGGGGGACAAGGAAGGGGAGGGGGAGTTGGAGGGGAGGGGGAGATGGAGGGAGAGGGGGATGGGGAGGGAGGCGGGAGGAGAGAGCACATAGGGCCCAGGACCTGGGCAGCTAAGTCTCCCCCAGCCTCTGGGACCAGCAGTTTGACTTAAAATGCAATATTCAAATCAATTTAAGACTTCCTGATTTTGAATAATCTATAAGTAAAAAAAAAAGTGTACAATTCTTTCCATTTGCCGGACACGCTGACGTTTCCATTTTGAACGCCACGAGGTCTCTCAGAGTCAACAGGGTCGGGGGAAGGCGTGAGGAGCCAGGGAGAACCCGGGTAAACTCGGGCCCCACCACTTACTTAATCAAGTGGCCTTGGGCAGTTCATTTGTTCTCCCCGAGTCTCGGTTTCTCCATTAAAAACCGGAGATAAAAATCCCTACGCCTCGCAGCATAGCCATGAGAGAGGCCCGAGTCCCGCGGGCACCCCATAAAGGCGGCTATTACTGGCATTACGGTCATCAGCGTCATCATCATTACCCCTGCGGACCCGGGCACCTCAGAACAATTAGGGAACTTAGGGGACTTCTTAACAAGGCTCAATTAGCATCATTTTCATACCAAACTGTACAGCCTTAAAGAAGCGATGATTTTTTTTTTTTTTACACTTTTCCACAACCTAACGCCTCTTCCATCTATTCCAAGTGAAAATTAGTAACTGAAGTCGTTTGCTTAATTGCAAAAGCAAACAGATCCCCAGCCAGGAGGCAGAAACGGCAGGGCCCAGGCCTGGCATCGTGTCTGGGAGTTACATCAACCTTGCGGGGAACCGTCCAGAGGAAACACCTTCTAGGGGGCTGGGCACCCCTGACCACACCTGACCACACCTGACCACCCCTGACCGATGGCAGGGCTGATGAGCCCAGGGGAGCTGCTTACTTTTTAAGAAAACGACACCAAAGCCCTCTGCCTGTAAAAGCTGAGAGGCTGATCTCCTTTCTGACTTTTGGAGTCCGCACCAAGGGGGCCCGAGCAGGTGGCCACTGCTGTGTCCACCATCACCTGGGGGAGAGTGAGCTCCGAGCAATGAGAGAAGAAGGTAACCCCCTCCTCCCATCAGAACTTGACATTCAACACGCTGGAAGTGCTCGGATCCACACTATGACAGCCAGGTGGGGGGGGAAACAAGCTAGCCCACCTCTTCCTTGTCAAACAGGAAGAAAATGTCCTCCCAGACCAGCAATTTTGAATGTGATTTTTAAAAACAAACACTCCTTGAAGACCTACTCTGATTTCAAGTATAGTTGTGAACTATTTATGGACATGATTGGATTCAATCCTTTCAAATGCCTGTAAGATGTCCTATTACTATTCCCATTTTACAGATGCGGAAACTGAGGCTCAGAGAGACCACGTAAGCTGCCCAAAGACCCAAACAGAATTAGGCAAAGAAAGATCTCTCCTATCCTTGGAAACTGGATTCAATCTACAGTCCCAGCTTCCTTCCAGGTCCTTGAGATGGAAACTAGACTCTCCTACCCTTCTTCTGACCTCCAGCACAGATTTCTGCCTTTGTAATCCCCTCTCACCTGGGTCGCAGAGCCTCCCACCTGGATTCCTGCCGCAGCCTCCTGCTGATCTCTCTGCCTGGGATTTCTAGCCCCTCTGATCTTCCCCATATCCTAGACAAGCTTAACCCAGATAAAATGCCCGTGTCCTTAGCTCATGCTGCTGGAACGTTACTCAAGTGCAAATTCTAATTGCATTGCTCACAAGCAGTGTGACCAGGGCAAAGTACCTAAACTTCCAGTGTAGCTCTTGCTCATTCACAACTTAAGGTCAGCAGTGCTGGGTGAGCACTAATTAGCTGTTCTGCAGAAAACACACAGAACCATGCCAGACACACAGAAACATTCAATACTCTGTTGCAACCCCCTCTTCTTTCGTCCCCCCTCCTGGACCCTCCCCTTTCCCTTCCTCTCTCACTTCTGTCTTCTCTCCTCTGTCCTCTCTCCCCTCCTCCCTCCCTTCCTCTCCACTTTCTAATATATGCCAGCCAGTCAAGCCACGTACTCCCCTTAAATGCTGTCCTTTCTCAGGCCAACTGCTGGGTCCTTAATTATCCCACATCACCTTCCTGAAGTCCCTCTTGTCCACTCTGCTACCATCTCGCTCCTCCTCAGGTCTGGTCAGCAAGTTCCTCCAACTCTACATCCTTTTCTATGACCGTCTGGGCAGCATTGTTTTTCACCTTTTCTGAAGTCCTCTGACAATGGAGTTGGCTCTGCCTGGTTTAACGCCAGATCGTTTACTAATTATTTCCTGTTGGCACATTCCTTCAGGGCGGACCCTGTCAGCTTTCTGTAAGCTGGTGATTAACTGTCCCCTCACTGTGCCGGGGACGAGTTCATTTTCTTCCCTCTCCCTGGCATCATCCACTGCCCACGGCCAGGCCCACAGAAGTCACTCCAGGAAAACTCACATATGGAGCAAATGGCCACTGTCCTCTAAGGTTCTAGGAAACCCCTCAACACAGGGAGTTCCTTTAAAGACAGGGAAACCCTGCCTCGTCCCTACGGAGAACATCGGGGACCTCGCCTAACCTGCCCCCGTCCTCTCCCCAGCCTGCTTGTTCTGGGACTCATGTCTCCACCCACACAAAAGGACAATCACTGGGTGACCTTGTTTGCCTGGGTCTGTGCTGATTTTAAAGATGGAAACCCCTCATCAGGCCACTAAGTCTCAGGCAAGGTGGGACGGCTGGTCACCTTATTGTCTGCCCCACTGAGAGCTTTATTTTTTGAGAGGATCAAAAACATTATTAACATCCTCATAGGTAACCTAGAAGTGAGACTTTGCTCCTCCTTAACCAGAACATCAGTGAATTAACCTACCTGAAGGACTGGGTTAGGTAGCCAATCTCTTGAATGCTAAGGAGATGGAAATATCAGCTCTCCAGGAGGCAGAACTGATGAACAAAGAGTGAGGCGGGAATTTAAGACAAGCCTAGAAAACTCCCCAGATTACTCAGAGCCAGCTCATGCGGGAACAGCCTTTCCCCTCCTGACTCTCAGGCCACCTTCAGAAAAGAGAAGTTAAAATCGATGGTGCAGTTCAGGTAGCAAATGTCCCCAGAATTGCCCATCTCTGGGTGTGACAGACACAAAAACACCACCTTGAAAAGATATATACACCCCCACGTTCATTGCAGCATTATTTTTAATAGCCAAGATATGGAAACAACCAAGTGTCCAATGATGGATGAGTGGATAAAGAAAATGTGTATAGATACACAATAGACTATTATTCACTTATTTAAAAAGACTGAAATCGTGCCATCAGTGATAAAATGGGTGGGCTTTCAGGGCCTTTGAGGGCAGAAAAAGACTAATATATGATCTCACTTATATGTGGAATCAACAAAAATAAACCAAAAAACTAAGCTCATAGATACAGAGGACAGATTATTGGTGGTTGCCCAGAGGTGGGGAAGCAAAATGGGTGAAGGGGGACAGAGGGTACAAACTTTCAGTTACAAAATAAATAAGTCATTGGAAAGTAACATACAGCATGGCAACTATACTTAATAATGCTATATCGTATATTTAAAAGTTGCTAAGATCTTAAAAGTTCTCACCACAAGAAAGAAAAAATGTAACTGTGTGCAGTGATGGATGTTAACGACACTTACTGGTGTGATCATTTCAAAATACGTACCAATATCGAATCAGTATGTTGCACACCTGAAGCTAACATAATGTAGGTTAATTATGCCTCAATAAAAAATGCTTAAAATAAATAAAAATGAAAACTAAAAACATTTAAATGTAATTAATAGGTAAACTGTCCTTCATCACGGACACCATGGAGGTTGGCTACCAGCCCATGTTAAACCGTAGCCACTGGAAAGTCATTTAGCATTTCAGTCAAGAGCTTTTGCACTCTCAGGGTCAGCCTCTGAAACTCCAGGCAATTGAGAAAATAAGTAAATTGAAATGAAATCAAAACATACCCACATAGGGAAGCTGAGACTCATCTGCCCACACTTTGATGTGTTTCAACTTCCTATGTCCCATTAGTGGTGCTTGGTTCAGAAAACTAAGGGGGGCCCAAGAGCTGAACACCAGCAAAAGGGGAGGTCGACGAAGCGCCTTCATCTTCTTCTTAAGGTGGAGGATGAAAACCTTAAATTCTTTTTGCTATTCTTGCTTGATTTGGAGATTGTTTCTGTTTCGTTTTGTTTTTCTTATAAGATTATCTACCTTACTCGAGTACCGTCAATAAAGAACTGATTTTTTTTAATTGTAATGCACAAAGACATATATTTGCATAATGATTTAGTAAGATTAACAGTCATAACCATCAGTTGAGGGGGTAGAATCTCACTGAGATCTCAGAAATAAAATAATGAAAATTTAAAAAAAAAAAATTGGTGGTACATTTCAGGAGAAAAAACCCATCCCAGAAGAGCTCATCTCTGGGTGTGACGGACACTCCAGACCAAAGGGCACCACACGAATGGGCTGGAAACCACGAACTGCTCATCCTAAAATCTTAACTCGATCTCAACAAAGGCCACTATTTATCTTTGAGCCTCCATGTTACCCCTTGGATTAAAAAGAAAAGCAAGAATTTCTGTCCTAGTGAAATGCGAGTATCTTCCAGGTGTCCTCAAGTCAGCAGCTGGGAGAAATCCTGGCGCGCTTGAGTGTCTGCCTCCTCTGAGGAATTTAAAAGGTGGAAAGAGCAGGATGATTAGGAAATGTCACCTTAGAACTCAGCTCCTACCTCTTATTCTAAAAAGAAGACACGTAAGTAGATGCATCTTTTCCAAAGAGTTCACCCAAGACCTCAACAAGGTCACAGATTCCAGATCTGTCTTTTACAAACATCCTTATGAACCAAACGGCTATGTTGTGAAATAATGATGATGATGTCGATGGTAGCAATTAACACACAGCATTTACCCTTTACCAGTCAAAGCACTAAACACTCTACTTATATTAAATCAATACATCCTGACAGCAACCTTATCAGATGTAGATCTATTACTATCTCCATTTACAGGTGAGAAAACAGACAGAGAGGTCAAGTAACCTGCCCAAGGTCACACAGCAGGCTTTGAACCGAGGAGTCAGCTACAGTCCATCGTCTTCATCCCACTCTGGACACTGGCCCATGTGCAAATGGAGAGGCTCCAGCTCCAGCAGAGCCTTTCCTCAGAGTAAAGGGCATTAGCGGGGTTGTCTGCTTGTTTGTTTTACCCCCACCTCCTTTCAGCAAGGACTGGAGGCGGCTTGCAAGAATCCAGAATAATAAGAGAACATGTATCAGAGGCAAGTGGAAGTACAAAGTGCCCTGTATAGTGGTTGGGACATTTTACAGCCCTGGGGGACAACGGTGGTGGCCAAGTGGGCTGGGTGGAAGGGGCCTCTGGCCATGTGCTCCATATTCTGTTCCCTCTCTAGGAAACTTTTGCCAGAAGTCAGGGTGACGATGAGCTTGACATCGCATCTCCCATCCCCACACTTGGAGTACAAATGGTCCTTCTACCTGATTGACAGCGCAGCGCCCCCTCCCCAGACACACACAGCCACGCAGGGCTGGCATCACCTGCAAAATCTGGTGAGTCCTGCAAAGCTGTGAGGACAGCCCACCCCTTTCCAGCAGGAGACGCGGGGCCAAAGTGCTCCTTGAAAGATCCTGTCGAATCTGCTCTCATCCCGTTCCTCACAGCCCGGGTACCATGTTCTCTGTCACAGGGCCAAAAGAGTTTGGGTCAGGGATTTTTTTCAAGGCAGGTAGAACCAAATGCCTGACCTTGGCCCTAAATAGCTTTTAATAGAGCATCCAAAGGATGTTGAGAGGAAGCAAGACCATTGCCTGCTGTAGAAAAAAGATGTTTTGGACTTGCCCTTCTCATTTCAGAGCCTGAGAAGGCACTGGTTAAGGACCATGGGGCAATCTCAGAAGCAGCCAGGGAAATAACCACCAATTAACTTTCCAAGTAGGTTGACACTTGAGCACAACTCACTCTAGCCACGGCCTGGGGTGACAGTGACAGAATGTGAAAGAACAAGATCTTTGTGAAGACTATTTGCTGGTAAGTAGGCAGAACCTCAGTGCCTCAAAGATGTCCACATCCTAATAACTCAGCGCCTGTGAGTATGTTACCTTCCATGGCTAAAGAGGACTTTGCAGATGGGATCAAGGTGATGGCTTTGAGATGGGGAGACGATCCCGGATTGCCAGGTGGGCCCAGTCTGATCACATGCGGATATCCTGAGGAGTAAGGACCTTTTCCCCTCTGTGGTCAGGGAAGGCTTGACTTTGAAGATGGAGGGAGGGGGCGATGAACCAAGGAATGCAGGTGCCCTGTAGAAGCTGGAAAAGGCCACAGCGTGGATCATCCCCCAGAGCCTCCAGAAAGAAATGGAGGCCCGCTGCTGCCTTAATTTTAGCCCAGTGAGACCTGTGTCCAACTTCTGACTGATGGAACTGTAAAATACTAAATGTGAGTTGTTTTAAACCACCAAGTGTGGGGTCATTTGTTACAGCAGCAACAGGAAGCTAATACAGTTGATGATTCCAATAAAGGAGTCCCAAACCTTTTCTTAAGATGGTTTGCATCAGTCACACAGAGGGACAAACGCTGGAGCAGGCAGCCCTTAGCTTATTCCCAGAAACTTCCCACATGAGCCTCTCCTCATTTGTCAGGGATTGGTCATGGACACCAAGCATGGTTGTCATCTGAGGAAGCTCTGTACTGAGCCCACCAGAGCCGAGTCAAGACCACTGCTCCTCTATGCAGACTTGGGAACCACAATAACCTTTTAGGCTCGAATTATGGGGAGGCCCACTTGCTCGTCCACATCACCTCTGGGGCCACAGCCTCTGGCAGACAAGCCTGGGACATAGCTTTCTACTTGACTCGTGGGCTATATTTTTTCCCTCAGTGTTTTAATTTGGTAAGACTGATGTGAGGAGCCATCTGGCCAGAAGTCGAACAGGGCACAATCACAGACCATCCTCTCAAGAGGATGAGGGGTCCACCCATGACATTTTGCTCTTTCTAATCTTGGTTCCTTACTGGGTTTTCAGAATCTCTCTTCTCAAAAGGGCTTAATAGCGTCAAGCCGCTTAACGGCTTCAAGAGGTTGTTGGCTCCCCCTAGTGGTCTTGAGATGCATTTTCCGACTTACCACCTTCCCTTTTCACACCCATCCCTCATTAGGGTCTGGTGGAAAACGTTACATTTAGTTTTCAGGCCCTATAGAAGGCGAAACCTTCCCAGTTTGCCTGGGACTCAGGTTCCCTGTTACCTAGGATTCTGAGTTTTAAAATGAGGAAAGTCCTGGAAAGACCAGAACGCCGTGGTCTCCATACCTATGGCTCCCTTTAGACCCCATGGAAAAACTACCCAAAGAGAGCCTGGTCTTCCTGGGTCCTGGGCCCTGCAACAACCGGGTCCCAAACATAATTGGGACCTGGACAGTAGTGCCTTTACTAACGCATCTCGGTTTGAGATCAGCAGCTGACTTGTGCATGTTTTGCTCATGATAGGAAAATAACAATTGAAAATGTATAAATTATTTCTGGGACTCTCATTGAAGAACCAGGAGAGGAGAGAGGACACATGGTGGATGGGACAGGAGGGGCAGGAGTACATAAAATCACATTGTGTGTAACATCGGAAAAGTTGGCCTTAAGCTTCAAAAGCAAGAAAATCAGAGAATTAAAAAAAAATAAGTATGGAGTTTAGGAAAAGGAATAACTTTTGTACAAATGTTCGATCAACCACAAAATTAGCGGAGCAGTGTTCCATGAGCATATATGAATCCTTTAAGTGGGTGACAGAGAGAACATGAGGAAAAACCAGTAGAAATGTGACAAGAGTCCCTCATGTGCTCAATTCTTAACTAATTTCACAATTTCTGAAATGCAAGGAAGTTTCTTCCTTTGGGGAGATTCTGACATGGTCGCCATCAGAAATTGGTATCTCAGCTCAAATTCTTGAATTCTACTTGTGAGTCTCCCGTAGAGACTGAAGGGAATCACAGTCATGAGATGCCACTTACTGGGGTCCGATGATCTTTCTCCGGGCACCCTCCACCCAAGCTCTTCTCAGCCAACAGTGTCTTCTCCCTTCTTCCTCTATGGTCTGTGCCAGCAAAGTTGGAATCCACACTGGTCTTATCCCCACCTCTTGGTTAGGGCAGGATGGAGCCATGTGGGGTGCAGGGGAGCGGTTGGGAGGGAAAAGTCCATGGGCAGGTGAACAGAAAGCTGGACTCCCGTACTCCCACCCACTATGGTCCCAGGGTGACTGCCAAGGGTTAGGCTGTACCAGTCTGCTTGCAGGTAAAAAGGCCAGTGGCTCCAGCCGTACCATCGCGTGACTACAGTGTAAATCTTCCTGGTTTCTTTAACTTTTCTGCAAGGACAGGGAATGCTAACTGGACAGGAAACCACCCAGCTGGGCCTGCGTTCCCTTCTCTCCCCTCTTCCGCCCTCTAGTGGAGCAAACGAGCCAACGAGGTCGCCACAATCAACAAAACCTGGTGCCAGAAGTTAAGGCTCCTTGAGGAATAAGAACTGAACCCCCCCGTGGGCCTCGTTTTCATATCTTTGTTGGTTTTGTTTATTGTCGTTACACTAGCGCATCCTATGGCACAAACATCACACATCGCACTTCCTGGAAGTCTGTAAAGGAAAAAGGTATCCTAAGGGCAGCAAGGCCTATTTTTAAAAAAGAAAAATTGAGTATTTTTTTCTTAAAGAAGTAAATGCCCACACAGTTGATAGAATTTTCTAGGTGGACTTCGTCTCCACACCCAACCAGTGGTTCAGGCCATTTTCCTCCCAGTGGAGCGGAAAGCTATGCTCGCTGTCTGCACTTTATCGGTAAAATGTGTTCATTAGGGTCCTGGGTCCAGGCCACAGAGGGGATTATGCTCTATCTTGAAATATGCTTCTCCCTCCTCCATAACCTTAGAGCTTAGGGACAATTTCATCCATCACTACACTTAGATCCTGAGAAAATACATTTTAGATCTTGCAACTTTGAAACATAGATCTGAACTTTTCAAAAAGCCTACGAATCCAAAATACATTCCCAAGTATGTACAGTATTCATTCTTTTTAACTGTTGTGTAACAATCAGTGTATTATTAGCTGGATTAGGTGGCTGACCGCCCGTGACCCACGTAGCTTCATCACTGAACCCAACTGCTCTTAGCTTTAAATTCTGGCCCACGGCTTAGTTATGCTGATGTTCGTTGTCTCAGTGGGTGGAATCAAGTCAGAAGAAGTACGTGGATGAACAAAATGGAAACTCGCTATTTAGCCTCCTATAGGAATTATGCTTTAAAAACTCCAGGGCTATTTTTAATCCGTATTTAATAATATGGCCTGATACCAACTGAACCTTTTCCATAGAAACGAAAAGCTTATTTCCTTGTAAAATTCTCACAAGGAATTATTACAACAAAGGAACATCTTGTTCTGGAAAGCCAGCTTAATAACGCAGCCTGTTTTTCTATACCCTGGTGGTTTACGTTCTTGAATGACTGAGAGTATTCCATTTCTTATAGGGACTCCAAAGGGAAAAATAGGTCCACCAAACAGAAGAAGGGGTCGCATGCCCTCTTTTCATCTGCACTGCACCCCTCCACTCCCCCTTGGAACCGCCTTAACCCACTCTGCACCTCTCCCCTTGACCATCTTCTCGCCCACCCAGATTTCACCAGCTTAGAAGAGCCATAAACCACATGTCCCGGTTACCTATCGCCCAAGAACAAGTCACTCCAAATTTAGCAGCCTAAATGGTCTGTTTTATTCTATCTCATGACTTTGTAAATCAGGAGTTTGGAAAAGGCTTAACTAGATGATCCTTCTGCTTCATGTGACACTGACAAGCTCACTCAGTGGTGTTCAGCTGGTGAATTGGCTGGGCCCAGGGGTCCGAGACAGCTTCACACACTTGTCTAGTGTCTCGGCAGGGTGGCTGCGGGGCTGAGCTCAGCTGGGATTGTCAAACGGAGCACCTACAGGTCGTCCTTCCAGCCTGGTGTCCTCAGGGTGGTCAGTCAACAAGGCAGAAGTTACACAGCCTTTTATACTGAAAACCACACAGCATCGCCCCCGCCATATTCTACTAGTTACTGAGTATCACAAAGGTCAGTCCAGGTTCAGAGGGAGGAGTCAGACCCCACTTCCCAGTGGGAGGAGGGTCAAAGAGTTTGCAGCCATAACTCACCACACTCTCTGCTTTCAGGGGGTGCCAAAATGCTCAAATCATTTATTTGTGTCTTTATTTTTATTAACTTTTATTTTTAAACTTTTTTCAATTGAAGTATGGTTGATTTACAATGTTGTGTTAATTTCTGGTATACAGCATAGTGATTCAGTTATACATATATATTTTCCTTCTCAAATTCTTTTTCATTATAGGTTATTACAAGGTATTGAATATAGTTCCCTGTGCTCTACAGTAGGACCTTGTTGTTTATCTATTTTACATCTAGTAGTTAGTATCTACAAATCCAGAACTTGCAATTTATCTCTGCCCACCTTTCCCCCCAACCCGGTAACCATAAGTTTGTTTTCTTTGTCTGTGAGCCTATCTCTGTTCTGTAAATAATTTCATTTATGTTTTTTTTCCTTTTTTTTAGATTCCACATATAAATGAATCTGTGTCTTTACTAACTTGAGCTGGTTTAAGAAAATTTTAGCAGTGCCTAAAGCAATAGTTTTTTTTTTTTTTTTTTTTTTTTTTTTAATGTTATCCAGTGGTGAGCAGAGCTGTGTATCCACATGTACTTATTACAGCAAACCTCACTCTCTGGAGAGTGACAGAGCAATGTCACTTTAATTGCTGCTTTTCATGATGCAAATAATCATAATATAAACATTAAAATGGCAGTTAACAAAAAAAGTCCCCCTCCCTCTCTCATGTGTCAATACCTCTGAGTGTTCTGAAGCATGGAATTCTCCATTCAGAGAGCTAAATGACACAAAAAAGCCATTGAGTGCAACCCCAAACTTCATCTTGTGTGACCACTTACGGGAACAGAGTTGAAGGCATCCAGCCTGGATGGAGTTCAAACAAAAGGAACAGCCTTGGAGAGAGATAAAGTCTTTCCAAGATTCTTCAAACTCACCGTGTCCAAGGCCCTGACACCAAAGGCAACAAAAAAGTGTGAATCTTCCTCATTTACAGGGAAAGCCTGGTGTCTCTGGATCTCCAACAACACCCTTATTCTGGGCGACCTTTAAAGCACAGGACAGCTGAGATGTGCTGGCTGTCTTGGACATGCCTGTGGCCATTGTCCTGAGGGCCCCTCAGAACCCCTCGTGTGCCCCCATGCAGGGAAGAGAACAGTGGCCTCCCTGCCCTGACTCCTCATCCTCAGCTCACTGTGGCTGGAGGTGGGCCGGGGGTCTCGTGGGGGATGGCTGGGTGCCTGAGCATCTTCCCACCAGACAGCTGCATCCTAGCCCCCAGGAAGGTTAGAAAAATGCGAACATAAAGCCTGGGCAGAATGTGTGCGGGTGTCCTCTGCCAGCAGCTGGCCACTCTCACCAGGGGTCAGTCTCACTGGCCGGAAGGCAGAATCCCCCAGATTTAAAAAAGGGGACCCAACTCTTGCTTCTCCAGGGCGACTCTAAACTCGCACATTCCAAAACGAAAAGGGGGCAATGAGTCTGGTATCTACTTAATCAGCACATATTGCTTCTCTTTTGTAAGAATAAATGGCTTCCTCTTAGAGATGACAAAGAGGTGACTGCAAAAAGGGCATATGAAGCAGCCCAGATCAGGGCTGGAGAGACCCTCTTTGCTGCTGTACTAGAGTTAGGAGAATTCTACGGGAATCATATGAAATTGAGGTTTGCTGTATAAGTACTGCTGATACATTGATCTACTTATCACGGAATATAAAAAAAAAATAACTCCATTGCTTTAGGCACTGCTAAAATTTTCTTAAACCGGTTCAAGTTAGTAAAGACACAGATCTATATATGAATGATTTGAGCATTTCAGCGCACCCTGAAAGCAGAGAGTATGGTGGGTTATGGCTGCAAACTCTTTGACCCTCCTCCCACTGGGAAGTGGGTCTGACTCCTCCCTCTGAACCTGGACTGACCTTTGTGATACTCGGTAACTAGTAGAATATGGCGGGGGCGATGCTGTGTGGTCTTCAGTATAAAAGGCTGTGTAACTTCTGCCTTGTTGACTGACCACCCTGAGGACACCAGGCTGGAAGGACGACCTGTAGGTGCTCCGTTTGACAATCCCAGGTGAGCTCAGCCCCGCAGCCATCCTGCCGAGACACTAGACAAGTGTGTGAAGCTGTCTTGGACCCCCGGGCCCATCCCATTCACCAGCTGAACACCACTGAGTGGCCTGTGTCACTCCCCCATTTTGGTCTTCAACTATTTTCCTTACCATAGTCTCCCACCATAGAAATAAAAGTTTAAAAAATGATTTTTAACATGCCTTGTACTTTAATAGTTTTTCAATTTTGTGGCTCAGACAAAAGCCAATGTCTGTAAATGCAATCTGACAGCTGAGGCAGTGCTGGCTTAGTTGGAAATAATTTATGGGATTATAAAATTTACATTCTTCCAAATACACCATTAAAACTAACCACCCAGTTCTTTCCACCCGATATGGTAGCCGTGCTTGTATATTGTCCCCTTCATTCATCCACCCACTGTGCACAGCACAGACTTCCACGCAGAGGGGAGCACAGGAGAAGGGCGGGGCCCTCGCTGTCGGAGACCTAGAGGCCAAGTCTCTCCTTCTGGCTGTCACTGTCCAGCCTGCCATCCTGCTCTTCCCACGTGTCCCAGCCACCCCCTGAGCTCCCCTTCCTCATGCAGCATTGTAAGTGTTTCCTTCTGGATCATCCTCTAAGGCTGAAGGTTCCGGAAAGGCAGGGGCTGTGTTCCTCACTGCTTGTCACTGCTGCTCCCCCAGCCCCACACACAGTGCCTGTTGTGTGGTGGGTTCTCAGAAGCATTCACAGTGAGTAGTCTAAGTGGGTCCAAAACACCACCTGGTGGATTGAAAGGCTGAAAAGCAGCTTTTACTTCTCCCCATATCAAGAAGCAGCGTTCAGGTGGATGACCAAGTACAGAAGGAAGGAGAAAGAGTGAGTTGGGGTAGAGTTCAAAAAACTGGTAAAAATGGAGAATTTTTTTTAATCTGATGATTTCTGGCACTCACATGTAAGACTAGACTTTCCCTCCCAGACTGAGTAAGTGTATATCAGCACGGTCTCTGTTTCTCTATAGAGCTACCCTCTCCGAAGCTTCAAAATTATCTTTCCAAACTATCTTTGGATATTTGCGTATTTCCATCCTCCCTCCCATTAAACATGAGCTACAGGTAGGCTTCCGCAATTCACTGGGCTCAATAGGATTTCTCATCAACCTCTGTATATTTTAGTCAATTCTTTCAGCAGATGGGATCCCAAAAAGAACCAGGAGACACAGCCTCCGAAACAACACTTTGATGAAGTGATCTTCATCACAGATAATTTCTTTCCACAACGGTTTTTATTTGTGGGAATAAATGCATTTCGGTCGATGGCAAGCCACAATCAGAGTGATCCATCTTACATTTTCAGGTCGAGCAGTGTGGGTGTGAAATAATGCTGCTGTCTATACACTTTAAACTTAGTTTTGAACAGGAATTCTAACAATGTAAGAAAGAGTTTGATCCTGAGAGGATGTGTGCCTGATAAAATGTAAACCTGCTAATTAAAAAGAAAGGGCGGAAGGCAAGACTTGAAATACCTAATCCCTCAGGACTTAAGAAGTTAAGAGAATAAAAAGTAAAACAGAGCATTTAAAGGTTCCAGGAAATGAAGCTGAAGTTTCTAAGAGTGCTAGCACGGCCTGTGCTCTGCTTTCCCAAGTATCCATGACCAGAAATCACCAAGACTAAAAGGGTAAATGACTCCAAGTAGTCAAAAGAGTCCCATAAAAATTTATACAACTCCTGTGACAGACAGATGTCTAATTTCCTTAATATAAAAATCAGGAAGAACAAGACCAAAGGGCAACTTGAAAAATGAGCAACGGACATAATCAGCCAGGTCACGGAAAAATTGATACCAACGGTTTTTAAATACATAAAAGTAAATTCAGCCTCATGTGTACTAAAAGAGATGTGAGTTTACTGACAGTGGACATCCTTTTTCACCTCCCAGATTCAAGAAGCTGGGGGATGCACTGAGCGGGCAAAGTTGGGAAAGCAGAGACCACTCATCTAGTGTCGGGGAGCATTATTTGGTATAAAAAATGTCACTGGGGGTAAAAACTTAAAGTTGCATAAGTGCCTTTTTGCTCATTTTTCTTCTGAACCCATAGCCCACACTGAGTTACGCAAATAACATCTCCCCTTCAAGCTCTTGGGAGACCAGATCCCACAGAAGCGGTCTCAGCCTGCTGGCTCCTGACGGAAGATACATGGAGCGCTTCAGCCTGCTGATCCCCCAGGAGCCCATCCGACCCTGGGCCCGACAGATCCCCGCCCCACGTCCACCCCATGGTGACCCACGGGGTGTGACAAAGCTCTGGCGGCTGGCTTTGCTGGCTTACTTATGTGGGGGACGTATCTCTGGGTGACAATGCTTACTCAAAGGCCGTGTGTTTCTCAAGTCCTGCTCCAGCCTCAGTTTTACCTCCATGGAGAATCTAAATGTGATGGCAGATGTAAGTTTTCGAGCTCAGCGGTAGCTGTGTATCAGTGGTTAAATGTGTGGAGTCCAAAACATAATTTAAGAAATTCTTAAGCCCTGGCCAAAGATAATTCACTGGTCACCTTAAGGTTTTTTTTTTTTTTTTTAATTTTACCCCACCCCACCCTTAATGGAGGCACTGGGGATTGAACCCAGGACCTCGTGCATACCAAGCATTCACTCTACCACTAAGCTATATCCTCCACCTACCTAAGGTTTTTTAAAGTCGTGTGAAATTTGCCAGGAAATCCTATCTCAGACTGTCCCGCCTGTTAGGCCCTCCCTCCGAGTGCCAGAACCGAACCTGTAAGCCAGACTTCCTTAGCGACTAAATCCCCGCAGTCGCTAACACTGTTATTTACAGTATTAGCATCTCTTCTGCCATTTGTTGGCACTATGATGGTGTGTTATTATGTTGTTATCCTCCATTTTCATGAGTAGAGAAGAAGAGTCTTTCTTACTAAATACATTGCAGGGTTACCCTATAATTTGATGGCAAATAATTAACACTTTGAGAAAACAAAACTAAAAATTAGCAATGAGAGGCAGTTAATTTCCCATACAAGAATTCTGGGAGGCCTTCCTGTGGCCTGTCCTATATGTTCCTGGATCTTTCACATCCAAGCATACATTCTTACATAGGTACAGAATGAAACAAAATGACAAATTAATAAAATGACAATTCGCACAAAGGTGGGGAATATAAACCACCAGGTGGCTTAAATTAGAAGCATATTTTATTATTACATTTTACTGGATTCTATGTCATTATTTTCTGGTATATTTTTAACCTAGATATTTATTTTTTAAAATAGGAAGAAATGTAAAAGTTAAAAGTTCCCAAATAAAGTGTGAGCTAATTAGTGTAAAACAGTTTTTACCAGGCTATCCTGAAGGCTAAGGGAATGTCTAGAGCAGCATCGCAGCACTCTCTGTAAAGAACAGTTCTGTGAGTTCTACACTCCAGCCATGGCATCGAAAACCCACTATATGTATAATGGAATACTACTCATCCATAAAAAATGAAATAATGCCCTTTGCAGCAACATAGATGGACCTGGAGATTATCATTCTAAGTGAAGTAAGCCAGAAAGAGAAAGAAAAATGCCATATGATATCACTTATATGTGGACTCTAAAAAAAAAAAAAAATACAAAAATGAACTTCTTTACAAAACAGAAACAGTCTCACAGGCATAGAAAACAAACTTATAGTTACCAGGGGGAAAGGGGGTGGAAAGGGATAAATTGGAAGTTCCAGATTTGCAGATACTAACTACTACATGTAAAATAGATAAACAACAGGCTTCTTCACTATAGCACAGGGAACTATATTCAATAACTTGTAGTAACCTACAATGAAAAAGAATATGAAAAGGAATATATATATGCACATGCATGACCGAAGCATTATGCCGCACACCAGAAACTGACACAACATTGTAAACTGACTATGCTTCAATAAAAAAAAGGTTTAAAACAAAAGAAAGAAAACATTTTTTAAAAAAGAAAAGAAAACCCACCATGACACACCTGACATGTTTACAAAACCAGGAGGTCAGATGCTCACTGTGGAACACTGAGGCCAGACAAAATAGAGCCCAAAGAAGGCAACTCGAAAAGGTTAAATCCAGCAAAGAAATCCTACTCTGAACTAATTTAAGGATTCTTAAATCAAATATTACAAACTCAAAAGATGAAACAGTCTAAAGGACTTTTGCTTGGTTTTTGCTTTGGGATCTTTTGATTAGAAAACTAAGAAGAAAGTGGGATGCTTGAGCAATTCTAAGTGCCCCTCAGGAGCTGTATAAAGTAGTTGTTTGAAAACCAATCTCACTGTTTGGAGATCCGTTTGTTTCCTTAAGGAAAGGAAGAGAACAACTGAGCACCAAACCAATCGTCACAGACAGAGTCTGGACAAGCCATCCACGGTGTGGCCCTTGCCTCTGCCTCCATAAACTCCTCAGAGCAGAATCTGAGAAAACAACATGCTTCTACTTTTCATGACATCCTTTTCCCCGGAGTATGGAGGCAATTGGGTACCTAGAGAATCTGCCCTAAAAAAAATTAAACTAAAATGGCAGGGATGGAATGAGAAAGGGATTATTCCTGTGCAAAATTAATGAAAGTTCATCAAAGCTGAGCAGGAGTAATAGTAATTTACACTTACACCAGGCTTGCTTCAAGTCACTTACTGTTCTAAGTGCTTTATACAGTCTCCATCCCGAATCTCCTCAACCACCTCGTGGAGTTGGTGCTATTATTGTTCCCGTTTTATACATAAGCAGCAAAGGCAAAGAAAGGTTAAGTAACTTGCGCCATGTCACACAGCAAGAAAGCAGCAGAGCCAGGATTTGATCCCAGACCCACTGGCTCTAAAATCTGTGCTATTGACCACTACGATATGCTGCCTCCTAGAGGCAGCCACCCACTCAAACCATCGTGTCCCCGACCTGTGCTCCGCACCAGAGGTAGCACGCCGAGGACAGTGCCATGTGTGAGTGGAGCTTCAACAGAGGGGAACCCAACCCAAATTAAGGCTAGAAAAATCTCCCCAGAGGAGACGATAGCCATGCTGGATCTTGGACACATAGCAGATAACCAGACAGGGGACAGGGAGAGGGACGAAGGGGAAGAAACTCGATTCAAGTACAGAATATGCAAAATTTCAGGGCAGAAAAGAATGTGGTTCTCTCAAAGACCGGTATGTAGTTTAACACCGCTAGCAAAGCGGCACCACGGGTGACAAAGGCGGGGGGCACCCAGGCAATTCCAAGGAGACAAGAATCACATCATGCAGAGTCTTGTGACCTGGCTAAGGAGTGTGGGTTTATCTGAAACTCTGCAATAAACAACTGAAGATCAAATGATCTTTTATTTCCTAGCTCACTGGCTATTACGAAGGGACTCGATCGGAGAGAACAGAGGATAGGTGCAGAGAGACTAGTTAGGTAGCTGTGTTTCCAAGCTGTAACAAGAGGCTAGAACCCTGTAGCCAGGCCACTGGAGAAAGGGGAAATTTCTTAAACCAAGGAGCAGATGTGGGGCACACACAGCAGCACAGTGTTCAGATTTCCCCCTCCTCCAAATTCCTGAAGACTTCCGGCTCCCAGTGAGCCTCCTGGGGGTTGTGCCCTCAGGTTATGTCCCAATACATCATCTTAAATTGTCTCAGCATCTTCAAAAGTGCTCAGAAGGGCATCTTCTCACTAGTGAGGGAACACATACCCTTTCTTCCCAAACTTTCTTGCCACCCAAAGAATTCCTGAAATTCTAATGTTAATCACTTTGGGTTTTTAGGGGGTTTTTTGTTTTGTTTTGTTTCTTATTAAAATTTGCTTACATTTCTGTCAAGGAGGTTTAGGCCATAACTGGCCTCCATAAGCCTGAAAGTATTTTGGATGGATTATGATTCAACTTACAATGCACATTCTTGACCTTATTACCTGCTGCTCTCCCAATCTGGCCAAAGGTCTCTGGGAAGGGCTTTTTCAACAAAGATTCTCCTGTGAGCTGCCCCTGGACCTTGTTCCTTACTTGTGATGCCTCCTAGGAATGCCTGTTTCAACTCAGAACTTCCTCACTTGTGTCTCTACAGAAACTTTAACAGAACCTTTGTTCTCTGAATCTTTGAAGGCTGAACATATGACATAAAAGCAGGTGATGTTTGTCATCAGCTTCTTGTAGTCTTCCAAAATAAATGTTCAAATGTTCACTAAATATTATAGCAGTGAAATGAACTTCCATTTTCCTCCCAAACCTGCCTTATCGATTCTTCCAAAATGGAAAACCTCTTTGGAGCTGAAAATGTTGGCCAGCTCTGGGCCTCTGAGATTTGAGTCCAGGATACTGTCTCACATTACAACCTACCTGTTTGCATTTTTTCACTTCAAGTATTAGCATTTCCTTTGGCAGAAATTGCTTTGAACATCAATAGAGTTTGTTGCTTTTTTTTTTTTTTTTTAAGTTCTTTAACAACCTCCTGACTAGAAGAGCCAGTTAGGATTTTCAGGACAAAGGACAGTGGGATGCCGGACCCCACTTCCCACCAGTCCTACCTCAACCTTTTTGCTTCCAAACCCTCAATTCTTCCTCGTAGCATTCCTTTTGAAACCCAGGCTGCCCCGCCTCCCTCCCGCGGACAGAAGCGCTTGGTGACAATCAGGACGCCTAGAGTGTGATCCCCGCGTGTCCGTCTAGGATAGGATCTGAGAAGACCAAGACTAGGCACGGGAGTTGGGGGAAGCGAGACTTACCTTCACGAAGAGGGTGATGTCGTGCTCCTGCCCCAGGGCCCCCTCGTCAGACGCCTCGCCGTCCTCCCGGCGGCCGTTCACCCGCGCCGGCTCCTCGCCGCGCTCGGCGCTGCCCTCCTCCGCCAGGTGGTTGCTCAGCTCGGCCTCGGGCTCCGCCGCCCCCGTCGGCGGGGCCACCTCCGCATCCGCGCTGCGGTCGGCGGGCTCCTCCTCGCCCCCGGCAGTGGACTCCTCGCCTGGCCCCTCTGGACCCGGCTCCCGCCTCTCTCCCTCGGCCTTCTCCGTCTCCTCCCGGGCCCCACCCTGGTCCGCGTCCTCACCGGCGTTTGCCCTCGCGTCCGCGGGAGCCGTTTCCTCCGACTCTGCTCCCTCCTGGGCCCCCGCCTGCTCCGGGGCGGCCGTCGCTGCACCCCGAGGATCCCCCGCAAGCTCCCCAGGGCTGCACTCCGCGCTTTCCGCCGCCGTGGCCTCGGACGCCTCGGCCTGCGGTTGGGGGCTGCCGTCCCCTCCGTCCGGGGGCTCACCCTCGGCCCCGTGTGCCCCTTCTGCCCGCCCCCCAACCTCCATGCTGTCCGCCGCCGGCCCCTCCGCGACCGTGCTGTCCCCCGCCGGCCCCTCGGCGTCGGTGCTGTCCCCCACCGCCCCGGGCTCCTCGGGCCCGCGCTCCGCCTCTCCCTTCGCCTCGGGGGCCGCAGTGTCCCCCGGCTCCCCCTGAGCCTCCCCGGGGGCCTCGCCCTGCTCGCCGCGCCCTGAGCTTGCCTCTTCCACCTGCTCCGCGCCGCTCACCTGCTCCTCTCCCTCCCGGGCGACCCCCTCCGCCTCGGCCTCGCCTTGCGCTCCCCTCGCGCCCGGCGGCTCGGCCCCCGGGTCACCGCCCGCGCCCGGCGCCACCTCGCCCGCGCGCCCTCCGTCCGGCCCCGGGCCTTCTCCTTCCGTCACCGCGGCGGTCCCGGCTGCATCCGCCCCCTCTCCCCTCGGCGCCTCCGCCGCGCCGTCGCTCGCCTCCTCCCCGTGCACCTCCGGGCCGGCAGCCCCCGGCTCGCCCCGTCTCTCCTCCTGCAGCGCCGGCTCCTCGGCCGGGCTCTGGGGACCCGGGGCGCCCCTCTCCGGCTCCCCGGCCTCGGCCATGGCCGCAGAGCCCTGTCTTTGACCAGAGATCCTTCCTTGACGCTGCTGAGGAGGCAGGTGGCGCTGGGCGAAGGGCGCGGTGCCGGGGACCACTGCGCCCCCTCCGAGAGGACCGCTGCTCCGGGCTCTGGCGGCGCCGGGGCGGTGCGCTGGTCGCGCGGGGCGAAATCCTCTCGCCCCAAGACACGGCGGCCCTTACCCTGAGTTTAAGCTCTCTGAGGTCTTCTTCCACTTCTCGTGCTTCTCCCTGGTTCCGCGTCTGCTTACCACCTGGACCCTAATTCTGACCTTGGTTCCCTGGAAATGCACCCGCGGAGGTGAGCGTGTGGCTGGGGAGGGCCACTTAGCTCCTACACTCCTTGAAGTGCCTGCTCCACGATCCACGAGCTGACCAGAAGTCCCAGGTGCCAACTCCATCCCCTGGGGGCTTGGGCGGGGTTTGCATACCCCGCCTTTCCACCTTATTTGGGTGGCCTGAAATCCTAGCCAATGACGGCCGTTCCTGTGGCCCTTGTGGATTTTAGGGAAAAGATCCTGATTCTACTGGCCGCTTGGGTGTTTTATGGAACAACTTCAAGTTTCAGAGCCATTAAAATCACCCCCAGACACATACCTGGACACCCAAACACCTATTTCCTCACTTTCCCAGAAGTCAAGCGTTAAGCTCAACAGGTGCCCAACTGCAAGATGCCCCTGTACTGCTTAAATATGCAAGAGCAGGGATGGTAAATCCTGGAAGAAAGAATGGGAGGCCACACCCCTCCTTCGAATTTCTGCAGGGCCCTTCTGAGAAGTTGCAGAAGCCCCAACATAGAAGCAAGAGGAGCCAGGTGATCTGCTTGGACCAGAGATGGGCTTTGTTATGCATGAGGGGCTGGCTCTCCTCTCTCCATGACAAATTCTAGGAGTTCTGCACTCAGAGGTTAAATCCATCATCTCCCTGGTCCCTGAAGATGCTGAGAATCTGTTTCTCTTTCTGGTTCTCCTAGATTTTCTAAACTCATGCTCAAAGCTTTTTTTTTTTTTTTTTTTTTTTTTTTTTTTTTTTTGTAAGTTGTGTTTCAGAGGCTTGGGGAGCTGAAGGTGGGGAGATGAAAGTGAAAAATTTGAAGGAGGGGAGCTCTGGAATTCATTGGATTAGGAATCTCTCCGGATCACAGACCAGACACATTTCTCTCAAAAAAAAAAAAAAAAAGAAAGAAAGAATTTATGGTGAAACTTATGTAGTAAGTGTGTTGTGGAATCAAGCTGGATCATGTGGGTGACAGTGAGGAACTGGTTGCCCAGGGTGGCATAGTCTAAATGCAAGCAGGGATCCCAAACCAAGACTGATTTAACTTGTCAGGCTCTTAAAGGCTTGAATACTGCCCTGAGACTCATGAGTCTATCATGTCGACAGAGGATTTTCCTGTTATCACTAAAAGATCAGCAGGCGTGGAGTCACACATTTGGCCAACCACCAGGATGTCTCCTTCTAATTCCCATTGCCCATTACTGATGAGTGAAGGACAGGAGCCCAGAGTCACTCAGCTTCATACCACCTTTCTCCAAGGTGGTGCCCTATTTGGAAAGGAACGAACCAGAAGCTTCGTCACCACATAACAGCATCTACTCAAAATATGGCACTCACACACGTGAGCTAGACAAACGTGTCAGACACAGATCCTGCTCTGCAGAATCTCCGGGGACTTAGAAGAGGAATTCTGATGTGTTCCCACAGCAAGAAAACAGCCATCAGCCTTATTTCTTGAGGAAAGGGGAAGCCAGCACGTTCATCTCCGAACAGCAAGCACAGTACGGGATTAGAGACCCTTATGCAAACCCAGTGAGGCCAGATGTTTCAGAAAACAGAATTCTCATAAAGATGACTGAGTGTTTATAGTGTCGATTACAGAGCAATGCACACCACCCTGTGACTGAACACATTAATATTTCGGCAGTGACACAGATGAACATTCATCTTAGGTGGAATATATAAAAAACATACATAGTTTCAGAATCCCAGTTCAAGGTCACCGCCAGATGAGTTCTGTTCAGTCTGGTTTTGCTTTCAGATAAGTTCCCCAAAACACTTGCAGTTCAGAGATTTTTGGCTTTCAGAATATACATATGGGATTGTGGTCCTGTGACTCATCGAAGGGCTACAGGTTTATTTGCGCTGCTAGGAAACATCTGAGATCAGTTACATCTATATGTTTGTTCTTAATAAAAAACCAACTGTCTCCAACACTCTGCTTTTGCGAAGAACCAAATTAAGACACAGACTTATGCAAGTAGGAATATTCCATAAATTTTAACTCAAGCAATATTATTAATTTATTTTTAATTTAATCCTCTTAGCGATAAGCAGTGTTGTTAATCATAGTCATGTTATATGTTAGATCTCCAGAACTTATTCATCTTGCATAACTGAAACTTGGTACCCTTGACCAATACCTCACCATTTCCCCCGCCCCCCACCCCAGCCCCTGATAACTACCGTTCTGCTCTGTGTTTCTGAGTTTGACTATTTTAGATTACACGTTATTCGTGAGATCATGCAGTCTTTGTCTTTCTTTGTCTGGCTTATCTCACTTAAAATAATGCCCTCCAGGTTCATCCATGTTGTCACAAATGGCAGGATTTCCTTCTTTTTTTAAGACTGAATAATATTCTGTTGTATGTATCTACCATATTTTCTTTATCCACTCATCCATCAAAGAACATTCAGGTTGTTACCAAATCTTGACCGTTGTGAGTAAGACTGCAATGAACATGGATAACCGCTCTATTTTTTTTTTCATTTTATTGGAGTATAGTCAGTTTACAATGTTGTGTCAATTTCCAGTGTACAGCATAATGCTTCAGTCATACATGCATATATTCCTTTTCATATTCTTTTTCATTATGAGTTACTACAAGATATTGGATAAAGTTCCCTGTGCTGTACAGTAGAAACTTGTTATTTATCTGTTTTATATATAGTAGTTAGTATCTGCAAATCTCAAACTCCTAATTTATCCCTTTCCACCTCCATCCCCTTCCCGGTTACCATAACTTTGTTTCCTGCGACTGTGAGCTTGTTTCTGTTTTGTAAATAAGTTCATTTGAGTCATTTTTTCAGATTCCACATATGAGTGATATCATATGGTATTTTTCTTTCTCTTTCTGGCTTACTTCACTTAGTATGACAATCTCCAGGACCATCCATGTTGTTGCAAAGGGCTTTATTTTATTCTTTTTTATGGCTGAGTAATATTTATATATATATATATTTATTTTTATTTATATATTATATATATTTATATATTATATATTTATATATTATATATAATTATGTGTATATTTATATATAATATATTTATATATAATATATTTTTATATATAATATATATTTATATATTATATATATTTATATATTATATATTATATATTTATGTATTTTATATATACACACACACACACACACACACCAGAACTTCTTTATCCAGTCATCTGCTGATGAACATTTAGATTTTTAATGTCTTGGCTATTGTAAATAGTGCTGCTATGAACATTGGTTGCATGAATCCTTTTGAATTAGAGTTTCCTCCAGATATATGCCCAGGATGGGATTGCTGGATCATATGGTAAGTCCTTTTGTAGTTTTTTAAGGAAACTCCATAGTGTTTTCCATAATGGCAGCACCAAACTACATTCCCACCGAGGCACTCTGCTGTAAAACATAGCTTCTACTCTCAGTTATCCTTTTCTGCTTTATTTTTCTCCATATCAGTTATCTCCATCTGACGTATAACAAATATTACTTACTTATTATCCACTAGGATGGTGGTTCCGTGAAGCAAGGATTTTTTGCTTGTCGCTGCCTAGAACTGAACCAGGCACATAGTAGGCACTCAGTAAATACAGGCTGACGGAGGAATACATGCATGCTTTCACATACGTATGTATCAACCTGAACCAGTTTCCAAAAATACTTTTCTCAGTTGGTTTTATACTTTGAAGGACAAGCTAATGTCACAAGACACTCTGTTCACAGAAATTCTTATCTACTGACTTTGGTGAATACTTTTATTTATTAGCAAAGGTTGGTCAGTTCGTATAAAGGAACACAAAGGAAATACCAAATAAATAGAGATCTGAAGGTCGCTGTGAAGTCACTTTGAGATTTGCACAGTGTTGACTCGTCAGCCAGCACCAGATTAGCTGTTTAAATACCAAGGAGGGTTAATCAGAGGTTACAAATTCAGGGATAAGAGGCAAAAGAGGTGACAAACTCAGGGATGGGAGGCAAGAGGCAAAAATTATGTAGTTTTTAGTAATTTTAGGGTTTTCCTACCATATATTATGAGGACGCATGAAGCAGGGCAACTGGGGGGTTACAAAGAAGACCTCAAGGGCTTAAAAATAAATGATTGAAAGGTTGGTTGTCTTTGCTGTTTTCCCAGAACAAACAGATTCATTTGCACAGAGACTCTTTCCTTCTCTAGCAGGTCTCTGCTGCTTTCAGAAGACCCCTTGGGATGATGATATATCTAGAACATTCAGATCACAGGCTACACTTAGGGCCAAACAGAAGTCCTCCTGCCACCAGTTTCTCTTCAAGCAGCTCTTCCTCCTCACCTAAGACTGGCCCCAAACCTGGCTTTGCTTAGTTACCTGTAAAGGTCTATTTCAGTTTGAAGAAGAATATCTCTGCAGAATAGCTTCAGCGAGGAGGCCAGATTGCAGCATGGACAGAGCATCTTGAATCCAATGAAAACATTACACAAACCGACACGAATAATGCCATGTCAAATGGGTGGTTCCTCTGGTCACTCTCCCTGATTTAAATCCCACTTTAATCACATGTTAACTGTATCATTTTAAGTTTTCCATCTAGAGCAGTGGGCGTTATCACAGACTCATTGTCATTGTGGGTTTTAAATCAGAGAATGTGTATATCACACTCAGCACAGTGCTGGCTATTGTTAACATGACGACCTCGTTGTTTGCATTGTCCCAGAGGACAGAACTGTCACATCTTGACAGAAAGGAGATCCACAGAGAGCCAGGGTGACACTTCGTCCCACGTGGCCCATGGCAGTCGTAATCATAAGTGCATCCTGTCACTCTTGAAAGTGTCCTAGTTTAGACGGTGAATTATATGATCACCCTACCATGAACTCATCGAGCTGGGGAGAGTCTCTTCTGTTTTCTTTCCACATGATTTTGCCCTGTCCTCAAAACAAACTAGATTTTGAACAAATACTTGTTGGATGATAGAAGAGATTTTAAAAATAGAGAAGAGGAGGAGGGAGAGACTAAGGAGGATGGGAGGGGAGAGGGAGGGGCGAAAGTCTCCAAATGTTTATTACAAACCACTTGCTGAAGGCTTTCTGGAGAGCCCGTAATCTGGGAGGCGTTGTGACCACCTCAGCCAGAAAATGGTCAGCCCAGGGCGAAGGGCAGGGGAGGAAGGATATGGAGCCCTCATGCTAAGCTGGCTTCTGGGTCCTGAAGACTGTATTTCAAGGCTTTTATTCTCACATCACCCTCAATTCTGACACCAGGAGCAGGGTAACAACCCACCAGAACTAAAGACTGGAAGCCAGTTCAGAACCTTCCAACTCTACCTGCAAAGTTCTTCTTTGCATTTTTGTATTTTTCTAAAACTATACAATCTCCTGTTTTTGCTCTCTTACATGTTTTAGAAACTTGACCTTCTTTTGCTGTTTGAAACTTCAAGTTTCTGATCTCCTCCAGAACCCTGAAATCTAAGGTGATGCATGCTGACTTGACGGAACAGATCTGTGGTCTTGTGTTTGAAAGGTGGTTTTCAACTGAAGACAGGTCTGTCCCTCGTGGGATGTTTGGCAACATCTGGAGACGTTTTTTGGTTGTCGTGATTGGAGCAGCTGCTGGCTTCCAGTGGGCAGAGGCCAGGGATGCGTCTAAACCTCCTCTAAAGCCCAGGACAGTCCCCACAACAAAGAGTGAACCAGCCCACAATGTCAAGCGTTGTGTTAGAGGAAGCCCAGCCTCCCTCCAGCTCACTAACTACAGGCTTCTCCATAGAAAATGCCTTAATCCCATATGTTGACTCCACCAGAAGCTTGGAACAGTAGATGGGGCGGGGGGCGGTATGCTGTGTTAGGGAGAACTGTCACCCCTTAAATCATCTCCTGCATTTTACTAAGGAGTCCAGATGAGAAGCTTTTTAGGATAATGCAGAAATTATGAGATTTGTATCTAGAAATCCAGGCTCAAATCCTAATTCTGCTGCTTCCTGGCCATGGGTGATACACCAGTTGCACTGGACCCTTCTGAACATTGAAAGTGATAATATGTAAAGTGTTTTGTAAGCTATGAAACTGCTGCACAATGACCAAGCAATGTTATTAATTTCCTTCAGGTAACGGCTTGTCCTATTTTGTACTGCTCAGATACTGCAATTGACCTCACCCTGCTATAACACAGGACATTTGTCTAAAATATTAATCCCTCAACACTTGACAGAAAGCCAGCATTCATGGCCCTAGGCATCCATTGATACATAAGGGTTTAGAAAATGCAATTTCCTAAATATCTGTTTCTCACAGGAAACACTGGTGCCTTTCTCAAGCCCTATACTGCAGCCCTAAAAACAATCAAAAGGGGTTCTGGAAAGATCCCAATGCCAGAGGTGTTCTTAGCAGGGGAATTTTAAAAACCCCAAGGGATGTGGAGGTCTCCATGGTGACGCGCACTCTTAACGTATCAGGAGCAACAGGTGGAGGTCTGGGGAGCACTCACATCTGTATGTAATGTGACTTCCTTCTTGTTAGCTGTACAACTTGGGGCAAGTCACTTGCCCCGCTCTGTGCCCTGAACTCCTCTTCTGCCCTAGCAGGGATGTTGTAAGTCCGTGGGTATAAGGTATAGTCAATTCTCATTATTTGAGGATTCAAATATTTGATAAAAATCTTTTCATTTGTATACATTCGCAACCCCATTTACACTGTAAGTATTTGTAACCCCCAAATCAATACTCCAATGGGGCTTTTGTGGTCATTCACAGACATGCACAGAGCAGTAAAAAAAAAACAATTTGGGTCGCCCAATGCACAGGTTCTCACCTGAGGTTTAATGAGGCTGTGCTCTGCCTTCTTCCTTCAGCTCTTCTGCTGCAAACAAGTTTCCTTTTCACAGTCTGTCCCGTGCCAAGTGTTTTGCACTTTTTGTTGATTTCATTGTTTAAAATGGCCTCCGAGTGCAGTGCTGAAATGCTGTTTGGTGTTCCTACATGCAAGAAGGCTACAGATGAGCTGGAGAAAACACATGTGTGAAACAAGATTCCTCCAGGCAGGAGCTGTTCCAGTGCTGTTGGCCATGAGACCAATGTAAGTGGATCAACAATATATATTAAATAATGTGTCTTTAGACAGAAACACACATAAAACAAAGTTATACGTTGACCAGTTGATGAAAAAGTTGTGATCAGAGACCCTGTATTTCTCCTAGGGCCAACGGTTCAGTATTTGCTAACTCAGTGTTCACAGCAACTTGATAGCACCAACATGAGTAACAAGAATCAACTGTGCTTAGAAGGATGCCTGGCACAGAGTGATGACCCTTGAACATTACCACTGAACTATTATTATTTGGAAAGTTCTCACAGTCAGTGTTTTTGGGTTAACAAAGATTGTTAGTTTTATGAACCCCATGGAAATGTATTGTCTATAAGTCAGCTAAAGAATGAATTGGATTCACCTTTATCACATGGTGGTCCAGGCTGCCTCCATCTCCCACCTGGACCACTGCAGTAGCATCCTAACCCTTCTCCATGACTCCACACTTGTCCCTCAAGTGGGTTCTCAATCGTGGCAACTTGGGTCATCCTTTAAAAACGTTAGCTGGATAACCCCACTCCCCTCAAATCCCTCCAATGACTTCACCATATACTGAGAGCTATATCCAAGATCTTCTAGCAGCCCTGAAGGTCTATAGGAGGGATCGCCTCCCACTCCCTCTCTGATATCTATGTCCTGTCTCACTGTCCCCCATCACTGTCCCACATCAAATCTAAACCCGGCCCCCAGCCTGAAACTCTCTACCCCTGTCTCCACATGGGCCACATTCTGATTTCTTTTAGGTCCTTGCTGAAGTCACCTCCTCAAGGCCACCTCCCCTGATTGTTCTGCGCAAAACATCCACTCTGCCCTCTCCATCCTCTTACTCAGCTCTATTCTGTGTGTTGGTTTTCTGCCTCCCCCAAGACAGGGAGCTCCAGGAGGGCAGGGAGCCTGCCCCTTGTTCACTGGTGTCTCGTCAGCACCTAGAACAGCGCCAGCGTACTGGAGTCTCTCGATAGTCATGCGAATGGTTGCTGTTCTGACTGAATGGACCTGACTGGCCATCCAAGCTGACTGGACGTGTTAGGATTGTTTGCACAGCCAGTGCTTTTTCTTAGAGAGCAAATGTCCTGCTCAGTCAGCCAGCCATCAAATATGTTTTAACTAGCAAAGTTCCTCTGTCATTCCGGCCCAGGTGGAGGTGAGCTAGGAACCTCACTTGTGAGCTGTCTCTAAAGTCAAGATTGAAATGCAGCCACCTCATTTTTCTTTCCACAGACTCTTTTGCCTCATTAAAAGGAAGTCAGATAGCTTCCTCCTGGGCCTCTCCCCCTCATATGATCTGCCCAAGGACCACAGAAGTTTCCTCATGCCAAAGGGGTGAGAAACTATTCTGGCTTTTCCCACCTCCATTCAGTCCTGATGCTCAAGCCAGGGGCCCTTCTCCCCTCTGCAGGGAGGCCTGATCTCGGTCCCCACAGAGCCCCAGGGGCTAAAGCTTGGAAGGGAGACACCCTTGGTCTTAAACTCCAAATTCCTCAGGGGGAGTTCCCACATCTCAGCTCTCAGCAAGTCCCCATGTGGCTGGTTTCACTCCCAGCCCCGTCCTGGGACCCAAGCTAGTCCCCGGAGAGCCTGAGCTTGGGGCACAGTTCAGCACCACCGCACCACCCTGCCTCCCCTAGGGTGGGCTAGCTTCTTCTTTAATCCTCAGAACAAAAGCAAACCAATTCTACCCTTCCCCAGTAACCCAGGGCAGCCCTGCCTGCACCTGTCTTTTCAGTGAATCCAAGATAATTGACCAGCCCTTCCTCTGCTGATTCATAGACAGCATCTTTCACCAAGAAAAATAAAAGAAACACACCCTTAACATCCAGCGTGGCCCCCATCTGGAAGGCTCCCGACGACATTAGTAAATGAAAGCCAGCTTTTTAAGCTTTCATATTTAAGTCCTTGATTTCACAGATGACACTCATGACATTTATTATTATATAGGATGGCCTTTAAACAAAATTTCAAAACAAGCCAAGGGCAGACCCAATCCTTCTTTCCCCCTTTTCCTTGCACTTGGTGTCTGGATGCCTTTGGACGTGTCTCCTAACACCTTCAGTCCTTGGTTTCCCTACCTGTTCTATTGGGAAGTGATTCCTGCCCAGCTCTTGCAAGGTTATTCAGGACTAAGCAAGACATCTCTGTGAACAGAACCCATGAACCGTGGACACACAAAGTTAAGGCACATTCATCAGCCCTTCAGTCCTCTAGGCAGCGGTGTCCAACCCCAGCTGTGCATCAGAATGACGGAGACATAGGTCAGGAAGAAAGACCCCCAGGCCCCGTCTCCAGAAAGGATTTTCCCAGTGGGTCAGACTCAGGGCCCTGGAGTCTGTTCCACAGATTGTGCAGGAATGTCTCATGCTTTCCCAGGTTTGAAAAGACTGCTCTTCCAAACATGTATACATGTATGTGAACTTGGGTCAGTGAGTTACCGTCCCAAAGGAGTATTTGCCCAGTAAGTCCTATCTCTATCTGAGCAATAAAGGCTTTGCACCGATTAAAATATTGAAGGTATTCAAGATCAAATGAGAAAGCTATGTTTCAGGTAAAGAATCTTTGACAGTTCTCTGACGTTAACCTAGGTGGGACCTTTGCCCAGACAATGTAATAAGGTATATTTGAACTATATGGGTTTTTGTAGTGAAGGAGTGAATGAGGAACTTGGTAGATCAAAAAGAAGTTTAGGCACATGGGAGCAAGGGGGGGGGGGGGGGAACCTAGATTCTTTGCAGTGAGAAAAAGATAGACTTCAAAGCAAACTTATCTGGAGATCTTTTTTTCCTCCCTCAACGGAGGCACTGCGGATTGAACCCAGGACCTCATGCAAACCAAGCACATGCTCTGCAACTGAGCTATACCCCTGACCCTGGAGATTTTTTATATATATATTTATTTCTCCTTATAAACCTAATTGGTTTTTAAAGCGTTACTGGTCTGTATGTCTCTGGTGCACTTATATTCATTACATCTGAAAAAGAAATCCTATTAGGGCAGGGCAGAAGCATTTGATATATGTAAAACTTGAAAGCTGTTTTATAAGCCTGTCTTCAAACCAGGAAGTTGAATTTTCCCAGAGTCAGACTGGCTCATGTTTCAATAGAAACTCAGAGCCCACAAAATACAGGTTGTGTTTTTCTACCCCTGGCTAAATTTCTTGCCTTTTTTCCCCCTGCTTTTACTCTAAGTATATGCACACGGCTATAAATTCAGGTGGCAGGTCTCCCAGATTGAGATAAAGTTCGATGTTTCACCTCCCCGAGGACTTCGGGGGCTTTGTTCATGTTTCTGTCATGGGATTTGAAGGCATCATTGTTAGACTGCGGTAAGTAAGCTGAGCAGTTTCTGAAGTCACAGAAAGGACCAGGGATCACATAGCTGCTTGAAATAGGCAGGTTACGCACTAATCAACAGCTGTGAGTCAGCAGAGAAAAAGCCGGGGCTCTATTTTCTGTGTGGACATAGGAGTCGGCAAAAAGGCGCTACTCACCCCTCTTTTAAATGTAATAGCAACAAAATGAGCCGGATGATCTAATTATAACCAGGCGCCAAAATCAAAGTCCTCAAAGGATACATGCATAGAATTCAGCAGGTTCCTTGGGAAAATTCCTATTTTTGTATTCACGAAACTCAAATTGAAATTTACCAGTTCTTTCAATTATGAATTTCACGAAACTCAAATTGAAATTTGTAATTTCTTTCAATTATGAATTAGGGGGAAATAGTAATAATTATGTCTGTGACTATGTCCCCAGTTAAAATCACGAATATTTTTATATCTTATTCCAGACGTGACTTACCTCAAAGTGTCACATGTGCTCCTTACTACGCCAAAATTTCAGTAGTTATTAGGTCTGCCTCTGGATCTTATTTGACGTGTTCATAAAGAAATACATATATTACTTCATTGCCTCTTACAGTTCTTGTTAATCACACATTTCTTCTTAATATTTGATAACTGTATCTCAGTGTAATTGGCTTTCTTTTCTAATCCTCTGCATTTTATTTTACACATTAGAAACATTCAGAGAAGAGTTCACCGGACCAGCAAAGATATCCATAGTTCAGAAACGATTAAGAACACTTGAACTAGAATTTGTTTCGCAGTGGTATTTTAAATGAAACCTGTACGTCTGTCTTAAAATATTCCTATTGTTGGCTTCGCAGCAAGAGGGGTGTGAGTTACACAGGTGTACTGATTTGTCAAAATTATACAGATAATGAAAACAATCTAAATGTCCTTGAACCGGGGAATAGATGAAGAGTAATGCAACACTTTCAGTAATAAAAAGGCATAAGCTATTGAAATGTACAACAACATGGGTGAATCTCAAATGCATAATGAAAATTGGAAGAAGCCAGACTAAAAAGGCTACATGATTTCATATATACGACACTATTTCCAAGCCAAAAACAGACAGAAAATAGATTAGTAGTTGGCTAGAGGCAGGGAGTGGGGTCAGGAATTGCCAACAAAGGGCACAGGAGATTTTCCAGGGCTGACAGAATTTTTGTATTTCAGTATATGTTAATTTACCTAGAAGTGCTGTAAATACAACTTGTATGCTAGTTTTATGAGTACCCCCTGTCTTCCAACTCTCCCCAAGGAGATTGGGGTCCAGAAGCCCCATCCTGAGCACAAGGGCAGCCCAGCACCCCCCACCACCTCCACCCCGTCTCACGCGGTTCCCTTTGGCTCTGAGCGCCTGTGCCTGCCCCACCCCCACCCCATCTCTACCTGCTGCTCCCCCCTCTCCTCCTCATCTCCCAGGAGAGCCCAGCGTCTTTTGCTTGGTTTTTCCAACATACCACTTCACAGAGGAAGTTGGCCTAATTAGGACATAATTTATAGCCCAAACTTGGACATTTTTGAAAGTGAAAGAATTATGCTGGGGCTCCCGCACTCTCTCTCCACCTCGTCCCGAATTCTCCCTCTTCGCTTACTCCCGCTCAACCCCCAAATCCCTGTTAATCTCTTATACAAAGCAATTTAGCCATCTTTGTTTCACTCCCCACCCAATCTGCCTATACCCTGAGAGAGCTATTGTTCCAAAATCAAACACGGTCCTTAGGGGGCTTTTGCTAATCAATCCTCTCCCCTGATACATGCTTCCATCTGCTCAGGAACAAAACAGAGGCAGCAACTTTAATCGCTGATACCTTAAGGTGCTAAACTGCACATGGGCATTCTCAGTCCACCCTTACAGAGCTCTATGGGGCAGCTGAAATTACAAAGCCCATTTTAAAGATGAACAGACTGAGATTCAGGGTATCAAATAACTCCGGAGAGCCAGTGGTCCAATCCGAGTCTCTCAGACAGCACAGGTGACCCTACAAAAGGCCACCATCACCCTCGCCTTGTCCCAGGTACCTAGTACAGGTGTCAGGCAAATATTTGCTGTCTGCCTGCCCACCGGCCTGCGTGATGTCATTGTTTCAACAACCAAATTAACACAACAGCTTCCAAACAGTCTGGCTGTTTCCACTGTATTCCCAACTGCATGAGCTCAAATAATCAGTAAAGGTCAGTGTGAGCTGTTGCACACAGGATCCAGAATCAAGAAAATGTTCCTATTCTGGGCTTCTCCTTTAGTTATGATAACCTTGTTCAAAAGTTTGAAGTCATTTCCCCTCTCAACACTAAAACTCAGACTTGACACCACACCATGTTATCTCTCTATGGCTCCAGACCTGTGAATGCAAAACTGAAAACGCAGATGAAGAATTCAAGTTTTGTAATATTGTACATTAAACTCTATTTCAATTTTTTTTAGAAAGAGTTCAGGCAAATATGGAGAGTTAGAAATTCCCCCTGAGACAGATTTAAATTTTCCACTTCAACCAAATGCTTGGTTAGAAGAAACCGCTGTGGTTTTGTATAACTGGCAGCCCCCTCTTTTCTAATGACTGTGTTGACAAGCCAGAAGGGAGGAACCTGAGATGTGCGTTTTGTGATAAATGGTGATTAGGGGTCCAGAGAATCTTCCACATGTGAGTCCGGGGGAGGAGAGAAGGGAGAAGCAGTTTCATTCTTCTTTCCTGGACCCAAAATTAATGGACCATAAATTCTTATAAAGTAAGTGAGTTTCTGGAATCCTCCCAGCCCTTCTGAACCTCTCTGAGATCCTAATGTTATTCCTGAGAATTCCAGGCTCCTGGTTTCCTCTTTCACTGATGCGAGGACTCCGGAACCCACCTTGCCTCTCTCTCCATCGTCATCCCAGTCACCTACCGTCTCCCTCAAATCAAAACGCTTATCCCCTCCATGTGGGTGAGTCCTACTAAGTGTTCAGAAACTAACAACAAACTCTCATTTAGTGCTGACTGTCTGCCAGGCACTGTTTTAAGCATATAGCATATACGAACTCATACATGGAGCTTATAATTTTAAGGTAAATACTGTTATTACCATCCTACGCAAAAGACAAAGAGACTGGACTAGGGAGGGGAAGCAATTCACCCAAGGGCACCCAGCTGGAAAGCAGCACGGCCCAGCGATGCACCTAGACAGCCTGGCTCCGGAATCTGTGAACTTAACCCTTCCTAATATTTGGGAAGCGTGCACTTGGTGCCAGGCACTGTACAGTGTGTGCGTGTATTGAACAGATATGCCCTAGGACCTGTGGTATGCCAATCACTGAGCTGGAGCTGGGGACACATTGGTGACAAGGCCACATAACCTTTGCCCTAATGGAACCACACTCCTGGGAGGTCTCAGACAATCAGCCAAGCAATGACAACACAGGGGCAGCGAGTGTTCCCTTAGGAGAGGGCCGCCTGCTAGGGACACATAGGAGAGATGCTCGACCCTGACTTGGGGCTGGATAAGTATAGAGTGAGGTGTGGTCATGTCTAAGGTCCACCTGAAAAAAGAATAAAAGTTTAGCTGGTAATAGTAATAATAATAAATAAACAACAAAAAACGTGAAAGATTATGTTCAGGCAGAGGAAAAGCATGAGAAAATCCCAGAGCAAGAAATCTGCCAGGAAAAAAAGTCATCTCAGAGAGGTTGGACCAAAGTGTGGATGGGCACAGGGAGGCAGGCTGGGGAGTCCCGGGGGGCAGCAAAGCCTGAGTGTAGAAGGACCCCATGAGCCCATCAGAAAGTCCGGGCTTTATCCAAAGAGCACTGAGGCTCCGCCGAGGGGTGATGTGAACTGATGTGCATCTGAAGAGAGCACTGGCAGGAGGTGGGCTAGGAGGATGTGGCAGCGGTCCAGGGTAGGGCCCCGGCCATCACTCTGCAGATTTAATACAACTGCTTCCTGGGAAGTGGTGGCTCCAGCCTTGAAGGGCAGGACTCTGACAGCTGCACCGGGCTTCCCATCAAGGAGTAATGGGGTAGGGGTGTCCGAAAGGGAGCCACCTGACCGTGGGCTCTGACTTTCCACCAGTACTTCTCCACTGAGGGCAGTTCCCACCCCCACCCCCCAAGGGTACATTTGGCCAAATCCAGAGGCATCTTTGGTTGTCACAGCTCGGGGGAGGACCACTGGGATCTGATGAGCTGAGACCAGGGAGGCTGCCTAACATCCCCCAAGGCTCAAGACAGCCCACCACTCCAAAGAACGAAGGACCCGGGCTGAACAGATGACCCAAACAAAGCAATTTGTGAACAATGCACAATAAATTCCCTGGGGACAAAGAAGGAGGAACACTGCTCTCCAACTGGCTACATTCAAAAAGCAAAAGAAGTAAAACAGGGCTTTCAAGAAATTCCAAGCAGAAAAATAAACAAAAGGAGATAAATTAGCATACCCTTGAGCTGGACTCCAAGCCCTGGCCTCAGCTTCCTGACTCCCTGGAAGAGGTCTGCATCAGGGTCACACCCTGCCCCAGGCTGTGGTGGCTTCAAGGCAGGGCACCCACCTGGGAGCCTCAGATGCCCAGACTGGTGAGACGCTAATCTCTGGGTCTAGGTTAAAACGAGTTGATAGCGCGCTGACCCATTATAGACCGTCAATCGATGTCACTCCCGTCCCCCCACTCCCTGTACATCTGGAACACAAGATGAAGGCACGTCTGAGCAGGTGAGCCGTCAGCCTGGGAGCCTGCACCTCCACCTCCCGCGTCACGGGTCCCCATGGGAGTAGGATGTCTATACTCCAGGGATGAAGGAGGTAACTACAAGCACATAACGGACACATTTTTCAGTATGAACATTCTTAATACCTGCCTCATACGTATATTTTGTAGTGTAACGTTCTGTAACTAATAAAATTATGCATAAAACAAATAGGTAAATGTGTGATTAACATAGTTAATGAATGTATTTACATAAATTAAAATATTGAGCGTCCAGGCTTAAAAATTTTTTTATGTGCTAATTGGGGGGCTCAGTCAAAAACTGTTGGCTTTGACTATCAACTATTTGTCTGGAATGGGGTGACTTGGGGACGGTTGGATTTGGGGCATTGCTCTATTTGTTCAGATGGTTTAAATCTTTTTTTAGACCAAAGGTTTCTAACCTCCTTAAATTGAACTTCTTCCCTTAGGACCTTGTTCAGCAAGTGTGGACCTGAAGCAGCTGGGCAGAAGATGCAGCTTTTTATCTATATCTGCCACGGTGTGTCTCCAGCAAGTCCTAGGGCCTCCCTCTGCTTTGCCTGGAGGCTCCGCCCTGCACTGCAGTTGGGGGGACCCCGCTTGCCCTCTCAGGTGGAAAGGAGTCTAGATTAAAGGTGCCGCCTCCTGGGCAGAGCTGGGAAGGTGTGTCTGTTCACCAAGCCCTTCTCTTCTTTCCTTTCCCACATTCCCAGAAAGGTGGTGGGTACTGCCCACCAGGGCCGGCTGGCATCTCAACGCAGGAAAAAGAACAATATATAGTTACTAGGGGAGGGAGTGAAGGTGGGAGTGAGCCATTTCTCTGAATACTTTTTATTCTTTGACTATTGATTCCTATACATTCGATTTATTATATTTTAAATGTTCAATATTAAAATTTATTTTACCAATTCAAAAATAATATGTAATTTGTTTAAGATGTTAGAAATTCAGATTTCTATCCCGTCTGAACTTTATTTGTAAATGCTGGAGTTTTCTGATGCCCTTTCTTCTTAATACATCAGTGGTGGCATCTTTATTCAAATGCCATGCTGGCTGCTATCCCCTTCCTGTGAAATTTACACAGCTGATGTGCATCCTATTTCTTTAAAAGGGCTCGACCTTCTCTTCAATCTTTCCTGAAGCCAACAGTGGTCTGGTTTCAGTGCCTCTTGTTTTGTTCCAGAACTGACCTGTGAAATGCATTTATTCTACAGGGAAGCTTTTGAATGAAGTGGTCACCTGACCCCTCCCCTGTATCCATAAGCTCTGAGAGGTCAAGGTTCTTGTTTTCTTCCACTGCTGCCCCGTCCCTTTACAGAGGCTGCTGGCTCATTAGGAAGGCAGATCAGATATCTGAGGTATGTAAGCCCTCCTTTCAGGGCATGTTCACCTGTAAAGGGGTTTTTGGCAGGTGATCAACTGCCAGAGGAATTTGAAGCCTTGACTTGCTACCAAAAGCCCCAGATCATGGGGCCCGAACTCCCCCAAATGGGGGGTCAACCCAAGGAATTTATGACGCACTTACCTGTATCAGACAGGCTGGCATCCGTCCACCACGCCCAGGTAAATGGAATCGAAGCCCTTCCCACGTTTCCAGGGGCTGCCCGTGGCCCGCTTTCTTTGGAGGTGATATGAGGCAAAGAGGATCCAGAGTCCTGGCTGGACCAGTGGGAGTGATGAAAGAGGGGACTGGATGCAGAAGGAAATTCAATGTCCAAGCAAGATGGAGTTTCCCTGTCCTGTGGGCCCTGAGGGACGTGTGATGCCATCAGGGGACACGGTAGCACCGGCATCCTTACTCCTGTGGACAGCACGAACTTTCTTCATGTAAATAATTTCAAAGTGTGATAGTTTTAATGATGCTGAAACAGCCAGCCAGTAATACTGGAAATACGGCATGAGGGCACCTTTGTCAGTGCCTAATTGGCTTGTTGTCATGCCTGATAAAGACTCTGTTTCACAGACACATTGAATAAAACCTGTAATGGGAACTAAAAGCTTAGTCTGTCAATGTAATTGTTTTATTAAGTGGACGTGAGATAATAGAAAAAAAAATATATATACACATACACATACTGGTCTCTGCCCCTGGTCCCTGGCTCAGAGCTCCTGAAACCTTGTAATTTCTGGGGTGACAGGAGTGTCTTTTGTTCTGATGAGGCAGCTCTGGGTGGGCCCCTGGATGGAGGCTGGTCACCACACAGAACAAGCCATGGTTAGAAGCTCGGGATTTTCAGCCCCACCCCACCCCCATTCTCTTCAGAAGGGAGAAAAGCTGAAAACAGAGTTAATGGTTAATCATGCCCACAGGATGAAGCCTCCATAAAATCCTCGAAGTACGGGGCTCAGAGAGCTTCGGGGTCGGCGAGCGCGTGGAGGAGCCGGGAGAGGACACGGAGTCTCTGCGCCCCTTCCTAACTTCCTTGCCTGACGCATCTCTTCCATCTGGATGCTCATCTGTGTCCTTTATAATAAGTCAGTGCATAAGTCAACTGGTCTGAGTTCTGTGAGCTGCTCTAACAAGCTAATTGAACCTGAGAAAGGGGTCATGGGAACCTCTGATTCACAGCCTGTAGGTCAGAAGCACAGGTGACAGGCCAGACTGGCTGTCAGCATCTGAAGCTGCGGGGGCAGGCGGCGGGGAGGGCAGTCTTGTGGGACCGAACCCTTAACTTGTGGGATCCGACACTCTCCCATAGATAGTGTCAGGACTGAGTAAAATCGTAGGACCCTCAGACGGTGTCGTGGAAGTGCTTGGTGTGGGTCTGGTCACCCATACATTTGGTGACGGGAAACGTCAGAAGTGAAATGTTCTGTGTGAAAGTCAGGGAGACACAGGGTGGGTGGGTGTAGGGGGAAGAGGGAAGACGAGCTGTTTTGTTTTTCTACCTCGGCGGGGGGTGGAGGGGACACTTTTACAATAAGTTACACATAGAGCTCCTGGCCTAACAGCGTAAGAAAGATAAACACAAAAACGTGGGATTCAGATGGTCTAATTCTGCAGAGGAGGATTTGACACCATCAAACAAATTTATATGTGCATTTGCCCTTTCATCTGGCAATCTCACTTCTTTCTTTCCCAAAGACACACTGACAAAATGCAAAGGAGATGTATGTACAAGGCCGTTCCCAGAAGCATCGTTTTTAAGAGCAAAAGGCTGGAAACAACCCAAATGCCCATGAATAGGGAACTGGTTGAATAAGTTAGAAACTGGTTGGATAAACTGGGGCACAGGCATACAACGTAGAAGTGAATGAGGACTCCTACACTGCTGTGGAATGGCTTCCAGGAGATCATATTAAACGAAAAAAACAAGCTAAGGGAAACAGTAAGACACACCGAGTTAGATAACCCCTGTTCCTCACACTGCGGGGTCACCTGTACCTACGGCTCCTCTCCGCCTGCAGAGTAAAACCCAAAGCCCTCAGCCTCGGGCTTCCTGTGTCCACCCCACCTGCCTTTCCAGGCCTTCATCTTCCATTGCTGCTGTTTTTCTGAAACTCCTCCACTCACGATGGCCTTCAGCCCTCACGCTGCAGATCCCGGCCCAGAATGAGTCTGAGGAGCCCACGCTGTCTGAAGTACAGTAGGGATAGCATTGCACCTTTTTGTTTCCAAAGGCAGCCAACCATGTCCTTCTCCCACATCACAGGTGATGGGCAGCCCCGGCCCCCGCCCCCAGGCAGGCCCCATCCCATGGGCTCCCTCCCAGCTGAGGACCAGCCTCGGGCGCAGCGGGTTTGAGGAGCCCTCTGAGTTGCCGAGGAAGCTGCACTCATGGGCAAGGCGAGCAGGCTGGGGAAGAGGATGCTGAGGGGGTGAAGGCAGGCAAAGACCCAAAGCCAGTGGCTTTAGCGACCACCTGGGACTCCCAGGACTTGCAGCTGAGACAGATTGTTGATTCTGTGGCTTTAATACCAAGCTCAGCTCTTTGGATTCAACTCTGGTTCAGATCAAGGCTTGGAAACCCTTGGATATTGTGAGGAATCAGGACCAAATGCAGTCTGTGCACCAAGAGCATTATCACCATGAGGGCGACACTGTGCCCAAGCAGACAGGTGGCTGATGCCTTTGGGTTCACATCAGCGAGCTTTGTCCATGGTGAGCGGGATCACATCTGCTCTCCAGCCCTCAGAGTACCGTTTTATATCTAATAACCATCTCAGCCATGGACTTTCCCAGCAGCATCCTGGGACACTCTGGGCTAGCATCCAAGGCACCGTTCTTCTGCCATCCAGGTGCTTGGCGGGAGGTGGGGGGGCAACTAGGGATCAGTAGGTTGCTTGGTGAACACGGACCAGCGCACAGAGAGGCATTTATCACGGGACGACACAGCGCTGACTGCACAGCCCGGGGTGCTGAGACGCTTGTCCCTGCCGCTTCCTGACAGCTTCCCCTTTTTTCCCCCTAGATTCCATACAGGTCATGGTCTTCTTTTTTCAGCTGTTTTAAATATTACAGAGTAAACCACTGCTTTCTCTTAAATTCCGAAGCCCCAAGGCTACACAGATCTCAAGAGGGAAGTGATCCTGTCCTGCAGAGGGCTTACAAACAGCCCCTCTCCTCTGTCACAGGGTGAGTGCACGCCGGCCCCCAAGAGCGCATTGTCCTCCAGCATCTGGATCACCTGTTGTGACCTTGTACAGAGTTAAAGAATAAATGCCCTGGATGGGAGAGAATCTGACAAAGGGAGGATTGGCAGGTCGGAGCAATGGATTGGAGGAGAAGGCTGAGAAAGAAGGTGGAATCAAAAGTGATGGAGAATTTGAGTCCCTGTGATGGTTAATCTTATATGTGGGTTGACTCGCCATAGGGCGCCCAGATTAATGTTATTTCTGGATATGTCTGTGAGTGATTTTCAAGTAAGATTAGCATTTGAATCCGTGGACTCAGTAGAGCAGATGGCCCTTCCCAATGTGGCTGGACATCACCCAATCCACTGAGGGCCTGAATAGAAGGGAAGGCAGAGGAAGAGGGGATCCTACCTGATTGCTTCATCTGGAAATATTGTAGGATTCCACTTATATGAGGTACCTTGAATAGTCAAATTAACAGGACAGAAAGGAGAATAGAGGTTATCAGGAGCTGGGGGAAGAACCAGAGAGAGATTTACATTTAATGGATATAGAGTGTATGTTGGGGATGTTGAAAAAGTTTTAGGTCCAGATCATGGTGATGGTTACACAACATTGTCACACTTAATGTCAATGGAGGGTATACTTACCCATGGTTAAAATTATAAATATTATGTTATGTGTATTTGACTGCAGTTAAAAAAAATAGAAATGTATTCTCTCAGAATTCTGGAGGCTAGAACTCCAAAATGAAGGTATTGAGGGGAAAAAAGAAAGAAAGAAAAGTAGATTAGAGTTTTTATTTTTAAGTGAAGTTTATATAATCTACTGCGATAAACCGAACATCTTCAATCCCATTGGAATAAGGTGGGGTATAAATACAAGCGTATGTACTTCCTTTAAGATCTGTGATGGCGTAGGATGTGCTAGTGCTCTCTTTCAAGCTGTGGACGGGTGTGTGTAGGAACGGGTGTGCTTCCTGTCCAGACAGCTGACCCAGCAGAGGCCCTGGAGGAAACAGTCTGTCATGACTGCCCAGGCTTACTCCACCATTCCTCAGGTCTCTTGGAAAACATCTTGAGACAGGTATGAAAAGATCCGTAATTATATTATTCTGATGAACGCCTAAGACCAGTGACTTCCAGACTTGAGTGTGAATCAGGATCATCTGAGACGCCTATAAATGCGCATCCCCAGCGATTCCAACTCAGTAAGTCTGGGTTAAGCCCAGGAATCAGAATGTTTAGCATGGATCCCTAGTAAATCAGGTGTATTCGGTCACTGCATCTAATTCAATAAATCCTGCCTTAGGTACCAGTTTTCTGATGGGGAGAAAGTGAGCTTTGTCAAAAGCTATAACTTCATTTTTTTTTTCAAACTTGCACCATAGCATGTTTCATCAACATTAACACTATGGAAATCTCACGGTGGCCCCAACAACTCAATAGAGTGTTACCTTCACCAGTCATTGATATACTCTAACTGGAGGCATCTTCCCTCTCACACCTAGGGTTATTTGAGTTCTGCTGCAAACACAACTGAGGTGTCTGGTCTGGGGCCATCAGAAGGTGACAAAACTCCTGGGCTTTCCCATCAGAGGAACAGTCAAGTCCACCTGCCCTCGGGTGTTCTGACCTGTTACATCAGCTCCTGGTTGGTGTGGGTGGGTTTGAATATTTTCCTTCGGAATTCTCTCTCCGCGTCCTTGAGCCCGCAGGTAGAGCCCTGCGAATTCCTCCAGGGTCTGGGGAGGGCGTGGTGCTCTTCAGCCCACGATTGCAGGCTTCTGGGAATTTCCAAGCTGTGTGTCTCTGAAAGAGGGCTGCCAGCCCCCGACTCCACTATGGTCACTCCACCACCACCTGCCAGCTCCTGGGGAAACTGGGAAAGACAAAAACAACTTTGCATCAATATTCCATACGAAACCCAGAGCAGATGTCACCAGGCCTCTCATCAAAACCCAAGTCGGCCTAGTCCAGAAGGATGCTTTGTCCGGGTGCCCATGACGCTGCCTGGCCTCACATTACAATCCTACTAAGTCAGCTTGCTAACCTGCACGCCCGTGGTCATTCATCCACAAGGTTTCTCGACCCCACTCTCTTGCCTTCCCTCCATGACTCATCCTCCTACTCTCACCACCGGTCCACTGTGTCTTCAGGAACCAAACCACTTTGTAAACATGCTCCCTGTCACCATCCTGCCTCTCTGCGGCATACCTGGGTTCAGACACCAGGGGGAGCCCTTACAACCTCCACGGCCCAGGGTGGCTGTTCATCATCCCACGTCCAACTGTGGGTGTGAGAGTTCCTGCCTGTTTCAGGCAGGATCCCCTTACAGATGTAGGACCCAGTCTCGTTATTTAGAGCAGAAATAGATGTAATATCAGATTTATGTGCTTACAAAACCTTCAGAAGCGCTAGAGAAGCAGGTGGTAGATGGGGCCCCGAAGAACAACTCAGAGAATTAACCCACCAGGAGAGCTGCCTCTTTCAAGTCCAGCAGCAGGCTCTGGAATCGGGAAGTTGCACAGCCCTGGAACCTCTGCCTCCAGTGACAGAACACCTGGAGTGGCCCTTCCACACCTATGAGTTATGAATAAGCAGCACAATAGTTAAATGGGGAAGGGGGAGGGTCGAGCTCAGTGGTAGAGCACATGCTTAGCATGCACGATGTCCTGGGTTCACTCCTGAGGGATGAGGCTGTGGTAGATGGAATACTGGTCCCCCAAAGATGCTCATACCCACTTCCAGGAACTAAGGTGGCAGAGGAAATGAAAGTTGCTGATCAGCTGACTTTTAAATAAAGAGACTATATTATGTTATCCAGAGAGGGCCGAGGTAGTAACAGGTGTGCCAAGACGGTCAAAGAGGGAAGCAGCAGTGTCACTCGGAAAGAGAAAGGCAAAATGATGGAGGCAAAAGTCAGAGCAGAAAAAAAAAGTCAGAGCGATGCAATTTCTGGCTTTGAAGATGGAAAAGGGCCACAAGCCAAGAGCTGCAGGCAGCCCCTTGAAGCTGGAAAAGACAAGAACACAGATTCTTACTGGGGGGAAGGGGGCGGGAAGGAGCTCGAGAGTTGCGATTATTCACTACTATATATAAAATAGATAAAAAACAAATTTCTTCTGTAGAGCACAGGGAACTATATCAATATCTTGTAGTAACCTATAATGAAAAAGAATATGAAAAGGAATGTATGTATGCATATGCATGACTGAGACACTGTGCTGTGCGCCAGAAATCGACACATTGTAACTGACTGTACTTCAATTAAACAGAAAGAAGAAGAAGATGAACACAGATTCTGCCTCCAAAAAGGGATGCAACCTGGCTAACACGTGGATTTCAGTGACACCCAGTAAGACCTGTTTTGGACTTGGACCCTAGAACTATCAGATAATATATCTTAAATTTTCAAAATACTGTTTTAGGTCCTGATTAAGTGCTGTTTTCAGGCAATGTGATTTGTTACAGCAACCATAGGAAGAGATGCAGGGGCATAGGCAGAAAAGTCATTGTAAATCTTCACAACATGATAAATAAACAAGCTACTACAGAACATGGTGATAAGCGTTACGGAGATAAACAAAGCAGCAGAATGAGACATGCTGGTGGGCCTGGCCTGCTTTTAGTTAGAAATCCTCTTTTGTGTTTGCTTACAGATCCAGGGACCATGAAAATTCCTCCATGTGGGAGCCCCAGAAGTGGTAGGACCACTGTCAACTTGTTCCAAGGCAGAGTACCTGCTTGTACTCTGGGGCGGAGAATGTGCTGTTCAAACTTGTCACCTGCAGTGGAGGAGTGGCTTTGGGTGGAATCTCAGCCCCCGTTCCCTGAATGCATCCAGCATTTGTGAGCAGAATGGCATCACCCACCATTACTGTTCTGTAAGAATCCATCCTGCTATCAACAGTGTATCGGGGAAGCTATAGACAAGCCGACTTCCAACAGCTGGCCCTTTATTGGGGCAGAAATAGCCGAGCAGAGATTCCCCCTAACTCAAAGGAACCCAAGGTCATAGACACACCAGACCAAACGCAGCTCTGGTTCCCAGGGAAGGGATGCAACTGCCGGTGGGTTATTCTATATGGTACCTCAGGCAGGCTGTTGTGGGTGGTAAGTTGACCCCCTCCCCAAAAGAATGTTGAAGTCCTAACTCTCAGCACCTGTGAGCGTGACCTTATTTAGAAACAGGGTCTTTGCAGATGTAATCAAGTTAAGATAAGGTCATACGAGATTCGGGAGCCTTCATTCAATGACTGGTGTCCTTACAGGAGAGAGAGATTTAGAGACAGAGACACACAGAGGAGAAGACCAAGTGAAGATTGAGGCAGAGATTGGAGTGATGCAGCCACAAGCCAAGGAGCACCTGGAGGCACTGGAAGCCACAAGAGGCAAGGAAGATGCTCTCCTCGAGCTCCAGACGGGGCGTGGCCCTACTGACCCCTGGATCTCAGACTTCTGGCCCCCAGAACTGTGAGAAAGTCCATTCCTGCTGTTGTAAGCCTCCCAGGGTGTGGGACTTCATTTCAGCATCTGTGGGAACTGACATACAGGATAATCAGGGAAGGAGCAACAGAGGCTGAAACTCTGCCTGGAGTCCCTTCATAATAGGAATTTTCCTCCGTGGGAAGTAAAGTGGCCTAGAATTGGCCACCCATTCGCCAGCTCACATGTTTCACCAGGGGCTGCTAATTCTGCTGTCATCGCAGACCTAAAGCAAAGTCAGGGAGTGGCTAACTCTTATTTTCACTCCCCACCCAGCTTCTTGCCCTGTAGGTCTCCCCTGCACCTGGTAATTGGCATCCTTCTAAGCATTCTCAGGGCCAGGAGCCCTGGGCTCCCCCTCCACCTCCAGAGCCTCCCATCAAAGAATCCATTCCTGCTTCCGTTTCCTAGTCAATGGGATACATCTCTTTGCACCCAGGAAGAGGGGCTAGAAGGCTGCCTGTTTCCAGATGCCATGGGAAGTCTCCGGGTATAACATTTCCCACAAGCGCCCATGGGAGTGCCTGGCCCAGGACAGGTGCTCACTGGAGACCCGCGGAGTGAGGGGCGGCCCTGCCATTTGGGTGCTCACATCCTGCGGGATTCACCGTCAGGCAGGGCGTCCGAGCTGTCCTACGTGGCAGAGATTTTTTTTTAGCAAACAGATCCTGCAGTGCCTTTTCAATCACTCTTATCTGTGTCAGAACCTTCTGGGTTCTCCAGATCTGATCCTCCTGCCTAGGTCGGTCTGTTTGATTGAAAAGGTACCTGACCACGTGGGCAGCCCAGCCCTCCTTCTCCTTCTCATTTACTTTCCCCTTCCCCCCATGTCTTCTCTTTCCCAACTTTTATAAAGGGATGTGGGCCCTTCCCAGGTGTTAGTGAGAACATCACAGAATGTGACCTGTGCAAAGCATTAAGCCAAGCTTTGGACCGTCTGTCTTTGACCACTAGGTGGCAGTGTTTCCACAGCTTGCTGTCCCTTACCCTGCAACTTGCTAGGAGCCTCCCCAACAGAGGCACCAATTTGTTCTAAGAATGTTTAAGAAGGGAGAGCTACTCTAAAGCTAAATCATTCTTTTAACACATGTTCTCCAACATTATTCTGGAGAGGTACAATTTGCCACTAGTGTGTTCCAGCAAGTTTCCTTGGCTTTCTTGCTTTAAATCAGGTATATTGTGGCCATATTATTAGGCAATTTTTAAAAGAATTAGTAGACTGTTTTTTTAGGTCAGTTCTAGGTTTCCAGAGAAGTTGAGCAGAAAGTTCTGAGAGTCCCCTTTTATCACGTCATAACCCCCACACAGCACAATTTTCCCCTATTGTTACCCTCCTGTGTTGGTGAAGTCCATTTGTTACTAACGATGAGTCAATATGATACATTATTATTAACTAAATTTCACACTTAGCATTGGGATTTACTCTGTATGGTACATTCTATGAGTTGTGAAAAATGTTTAATAACATGTATGCACCATTACAGCATCATACAGAATAATTGGTTGGTTGGTTGGTTTTTGGTGGAGGAAGTAATTAGGTTTATTTTGTTTATTTATTTATTTATTTTTAACAAAGGTACTGAGGACTGAACCCAAGACCTCGTACACGCTAAGGTATGCACTCTACCACTGAGCTATACCGTTCTGCCCAGAATAATTTAATTGCCCTGAACATCCCCCGTGCTCTGCCTGTTCATCTCCAGCCCCTCCCCCACTAACCCCTGGCAACCACTGATCCTTTTACTGTCTCCATAGTTTTGCCTTTTCTGGTATGTTGTATAGTTGGAGTGATACAATATGTAGTCTTTTCAGATTGATTTCCTTCACTTAGCAATATGCGTTTAAGTTTCGTGTGTGTGTGTGTGTGTGTGTGGCTAGATAGTTCATTTCTTCTTACTACTGAATAATATTCCATTGTTTGGATGTTTCTTTATTCACTCAACTATTGAAGAGCATTTTGGTGACTTCCAAGTTTTGGAAATTATGAATAACACTGCTATCAGCACTTGTGTGCAGGTTTTTATGTGAACGTAAGTTTCCTGGCATTATGCAGGGGCCAAGGATACCCACCCCCACACTGTTCCTGTCCTCAGGGGGCTGTCAGTGTAGTGGAGAGGAAAGACAGTTAAGTGCTATAATGCAGTATGACCCTTGTATTTGATAAAAGTGATAAATAGGGCATCACAGTAGGGGTTGCAAGGACAGGGGAGCACAGACCTTGACGGGGAGGGGTGAGGGAGGGGAATTTGATGATCCTTACTTGGACTCCTTCCCCTTGGAAGTTTTTGATGATTAATTCAACCATGAATGGAAAAGGAGGAACTGAGCCAAGTCCTCAGCTCTGCTCCTGGGAACTTCCTGGAAGACACTGGAGGGCACCCATCTTGTCATCTAAGAAGAGAGGGGACCGGAGTGGGGGACTTGGAGCAGGGACTCAGTTACGAAGCAGCTTGGGTGAGCCACACAAGAAATGCTGGGGTCCTGAACGAAGAGCCTGGAGGTGGAAGAGAGGTAAGTGGGTAAACTTAGCCGGGGTGGCAGGACGATTCAGCAGGAAGATTGGCTTGGGGACTGGTTGTCTGGGGTGGGGATGGGTCAGGTCGGGGAGCAGTGGGGAGGGTGCAGCTCAGCAGGAGAGCACATGCTTAGCATGTGCAAGGTACTCCATTAAAATAAATAAATAAATAAACCAACCTAATTAACCCTCCTCCCTAAAAACAAAGAAAGCAACAACAGGAAAGTAATAAATTTAAAAAATAAAAAAAATTGAAGGAGGTAGAGGGAGCAGTCTATGGGATTCCTGGCTTCCTCCCTGGTGACCAGGCAGATTGAACAGGACAGAGTGGGGTGAGCAGATTGGGTGAGAAAAGTGAAAACTCGCATTCTGGCCCTTTGAATGTGAAATGTTCTTTGGAGACTAGCCTATGTTTCTGACCCCACTGATAGGCTGGGAAGGTGGAGAGGGCAGAACTCACGTAAAGCCCAGGAAGCCCCACAGCCGGAAGCTCAGCCCTGGGTCAGAGAGAGAGAGAGAGAGAGAGAGAGAGAGACAGGCTAAGTGTAAGGAGCTGTCCTTGGTGGAGTCTTGCCCGTTCTGTGTAGTTGCCCTGCTGGTTCAAGGTCACTCACCGGAGTGAGTGAAAATGTTAGGATTTCTGTTTTATTGGTTGAGAGAGAGGAAAGAAAGAAAAAGAAAGAGAGAAAGAGAGAAAGAAAGAAAGAAAGAAAGAAAGAAAGAAAGAAAGAAAGAAAGAAAGAAAGAAAGAAAGAAAGAAAGAAAGAAAGAAAGAAAGAAAGAAAGAAAGAAAGAAAGGGAGGGAGGAAGGAAGGAAGAAAGGAAGAGAGAGAGAAAGAGAGAAAGAGAGAAAGGAAGAAAGGAAGGAAGAGAGAAAGGAAGGAAGGAGGAGAGAAAGAAAAGAAAGAATCATTTCCTGCCACTCTACTATGTGGGGTGACCCAGGTGCCCACCCTCCCTGCTGGAGCCAGACTGGTGGGGTTGCACCAGGCACCCTGATGGGACATCTGGAGCTCCAGGTGATGTGGGTTGATGCCACTCCTCACATTTTCCTTGATTCCAGAATTTCGCTGTTATTGCAGGTCCCAAATACCCATTAGGAAAATTTACAGGTTATATTGTCTAGTTTTAAGCTAAATAAATCCTCAAGAAAATGGACAAGTGCCTTACGAAGCTGCCCACTAAACCATGGCATGAAGACACTTCTCAGGAAGCAAACAGAGGTGGACGGCAGGTAGGGGGAGGGCTGGCACGTTTCCACTCCAGGTATGAGCAACCACCAGCCCACTTATGAAGTCTGAGCCTTGGTGGAAGTTTTAAGTAAATAAATAAACAAACCTAACCCACCCCTTCAGGGTCAAGGGGACATTTCACAGCGAGTGAGCAAGTGACCGCTTTCTGCCAGAAACGTGTGGTAGGGTGAAAACACGGTGAAAACAGAAGTTTGGAAAGGTTTCTGTCATTAAGTGATTTTACTGCCAACAAATGATGTGTGAATCTATAAAAGCTCTCATATCTCACACTTTATAACTGGAGACACCATTCTCTAACCTGTTAAAAAGCTTCCAAGTGATCCCCTGGATTTTAAAACCCATTTGTGAAGCACATAAAAACAAGTAACTTGCAATTAATTTGCAAGAACCATTTACCAACATCACGGAGCATGGAAATGTACTAACTGCGTAATAATAATAATAATAATAATAATAATAATAATAATAATAATAATAATAATAATACACCTTTGCATATTTGGCAGGTGGGGTTGAAAAATGAGTACTCTGATTTAATAAGCAGAGTGCACAACACTCACTATGATTTTCCAAAAGAATGAAGCGTATTTAATCACATCACTCTCACTAAGACACTGTCAAAAGTAATTCAGAGGAACAGAAGGTTTTTGAGAAAACAGAGTATTTTTGATTGCTGATAGAAAAAGACTTTGCCTTCCTTGATCTTCCAAGCTAGAGATGATAATAAAAACACAGGAAACATTTAAATTTGTGTTTATTTCTCTATTCTTATACTTTAAAAATTCCTGTTTCTGTGTACATTTTTAATGTGTATTGCATATTATGAAGAGCTGGGGAGACGGGTAATTCACAGATAAATATTTTAAAGTGTATATAATAATACACACAGCTTAGTAATATGTTATTACATACATGATCTGCATGTATTTCTATACGACCCTTATGATGGGTGAACATATATTCATATACCATGTTATATACAGTGTATATTATATTATTGATTGTAATCATTTTGTAGTATATGTTACATTATGTTATGCATATTGTACATAAATATCATATTTGTTTATATTTGATAATGCATATGTATATGTTGTAATCACATACATGGATTTATGTCTTGTAATTTACGTATGTTATACTCTTACTGCATAAGAGTGTATGTGGAATCCTCCACCATGTCCCTAGTCCATTCACTCTCCCTCATTCCTGGGGGACTTCTTCACATTTTCTTAATCTGCCTTAAACTCTTGACGTCGTGTTCCTCATCCTCCCCCTCAGCTGATGGTGTTGCTTCCTATTTCACCGCGGAGATCATACCACTGCAGGGAACTTTCGCCATCCCTGCCCCGCTGTCACTTCACCCCTGCCACCAACACCTGTGCCCAGCTTGCTACCTTCTTTTTATGGTGACAATGAATGGATGCCAGTCTTCCAGCTGGGCCCGCCTCTCCACTCATGCACCAGGTGCCCTCCCCTCCTACCTGCACAGAGATGGCTCCAGAAACCCTCTAGCCCCACCTGGTCATCATCAAGTTTCCCTGTCTACTGGGTCATTGCCATCAGTATACAAACCTAGTGTTTCTTCTACCATCTGTAAACAACCCCCACCAAAATAAAAAATTCCCCTTACTTTTACTTCTCCCAGACACAGCTGTCACTTTAGCCTTGCTCCAGGTGAGCTCATGAGCACTAAGTCACGTTATGCAACACACCAGGCACTGTTCGGTGTCATAGGCAAATAAGATGTGGCTCCTACACTACAGGGTAAAACCAGAGAAGGAACCCATCACAGTGGTTAGAAACCATCCCTGAAGGAGGACACTGGGAGAGGCACCAATGATGTCCCACCCCGGCCCCTGAAGGGAAGTCTCTCGTATTGGAACAAGACAAAGACATCAGCTGGATCTCAGGACGGGTTAGCCCAGCACACAGGTGGCTTCCAGGGACAGACTGTCAATGGACTGGGTATGAAGAGGGACAAGTCATTGACGTACCATCCATCTTGCAATCTAAAGAAGAACTAAAAACAATCATAATAGCTTACTGGTCCCTAGACCTAGCCCCTGCCCTGGTATTCTTGCCCGAGCAGCTGGCCAGAGGGAAGGTCTATCTACCTGGCTTCCCTTTGTTAAGACTTTAACACAGAGGAGAAGGGGCTCTCCAAGTGGAATATCCAGAACCAAGAGTAAAATGATAATCCTTCCATTCTGAACCCCTCCTCTGAGCCAGGCAGAGGCTGGACAAGGTTTCTACACAACACTTCTAAAAGGAAGCTATTTGCATCACTTATCCATACAAGAGGATTTGAAGACTCCAAGAGGTCAAGTGACTTCCCCAAGGCCACAGAGATAATAAATAAGGGACAGAACTGGAATATAGACCAGCTCTACCTGGGTTTTGGCGCTACACAGGAGATTGTGTGAGACTATTATAGGAGTGATCATTGTAGCTCAAAACAAAGAGAGATATTTTGGACAATGACCACTCACTGAAAAAGCTCGGGCTCTGAACTTTCAGGAGCAGACATCCATTTGCTTATGTGCCCATCCCCTATCTCTGATGGCCTTACGATGGCCCAAAATGACAGCCTGGCTTCTAGGCAGCTGTTGAGGTCCATTTCTGGGACCTTCCTGAGCTGCCTGGCTGCATTCCTGCCTTTGGCTACCACGAGACGCCCACATCCTTAATGTAAACTAGCTCCAGGGATTTTGGTTACTTGCAAGCAGAAGAATCTTAACTCACATAAAAGCCACGCAAGTATTAGCAGTTTTGAAAGAGGGCTTAGAGTAATGTAAAAGTCAGGGAATTTCCTTTCTAAACTTGGAAAGGCAAAGTAACCAAATTCCAATACTTCCCCCCAAACCTAATTTATAACTCTGGCTTTCTGATTTAAAAAGCACCAGAAGACTGTTAGAAATAACAGGGGGGTTTAGGGGATTAAGAGGTATAAACTATTATGTGTAAAATAAGCTACAAGGACATATTGTACAACACAGGGACTATAAACAAAGATAAAAAATTACCAAGGATTTTTAAGAAGGGATTTTAAGAATGAACCTTGAGTAGGGAAAAATATCCCTCTTTCTAAAACCAACCAAAACAACAACAACATAGCATTTATTTTCATTCATTTCACAGGAGGTAATGAAATAGAAACTTTCAGTTGGCTTATTTAAAGGGTTTACTTGTCTGAGCAGACTTTGGAAAAGTTCATTCTTTCTAAAAGCAAACACTTAGAAAGCTGGCTATTTGCTTCTATCTTGAATATGTGCCTAAATGTCTATAATTTCCCAGAATGTGCGGAAATGCGTTTGGTTTATTTCAAAAGCCTACTGCACACAGCCCCCTTCAATTTCCAGAACAAAATAGGAAGCTATGGAAAAGTACTCTACAGTGAAACTTTCCCACCTGGCAAATGAGTAGGCTGGTTTATCTGCGCACAGGCATGTTTGCATAACCGGGTTGCATCAGATATGAGACAGACAAGTGCTGAGAACAAAAATAACCAAATGTGGTGTTCTGAGTGCCTCTCCGCCTTCTGTATTAGGAAATTACCGTGGCCGACTAGAAGGAAGTGTTGGGACGAAAATGAATGTGAGGTGGTAGGATGCAGTAATTAAACTGTGTGCCCTTTTCCCCATTAAAAAAAAAAAAAAAGGAATCACTGAGAGTAGCTCTTTATCCATGTTGGTTCCTTTCCCTTCCGGGATTTCGATCAAGTCCTCTCCTTTGAACCAGTGAGGAGGGAAAGTTCTTGAGTTAGATGCCAAAACAGGAAGCAGGGATCAATCTTAGATCCCAATGCCACAGCTCGAAAAAAGAAGGACAATGAGCAATGCCCAAAGGATGCTTCTACAATTTTCTACTGATTTTATGGTGAAATGGCTCTCAAAATATTACCCTCAAGTTTAATTGATTTCATCCTTAGAAATAAATGTCTGCATTCATACTTCAGCAGCACGTTTTGCTTAGTTTCTACCTGTGTTGTTGACAGCTCACATTTTCTGCTTCTTCCCCCTTGGAAGAGACCATTGATGTTGATGTTAATTGTGTGTCAGTGAAGGCATAGGGCACAGCATCCACCTTTCTTAGAGATGCAAGTTACTATAAAATTCTATTTTCTAGATGGAGAGAACCATGTGACATTTTATTACTAAAGATGTCACCTGCGATAGGGCAAGAAAGGGGCACTCAGACGTGGAAGGCATGACACTTACCCTATTTATTGAGAGCTTCCATCATCTCACTCTGCTATATTGACAGCTCTCTACCTCCGGAGAGGCAGGCCCAGTGCTGGCCCTGGGGCTGTGAGAGTGTGTCCGTGGGGCTGGCTGTGCTGGGGTAACTTGCGCTCTTCCTGGGATCATCCATCACTCTGGACCACAAGCACCACTGACTTTCTGCTCTCGATCTCCTCACCTCTCTCTTTCCCCTTCTGTTTCTCTGCTTTATTTTCCCTCTCTACTTTCTCCACCATTTTTTTTTTTCGGTTCCTTCCCTTTCTCTGTTTCCGTTAGTCCCAAAGAGCAGAGGCAGCTCCAGAACGAAACCAGGGGTGATGTCCTGCTTTGTCATGTGCTACGTGTTTGCTTGTGGGAAGGCCATTCAATTCCTTTGAGCTTCGGTTCTAAGAATCTGGAGTAATAATGTTTGTGTGGCTAGTTTATGTGTACTCCCACATACTATTTAAGAGCTGGTATTATGATTGGAGAGGTACAAACAGATACATGACACCCTCTTTACTTTCCTGCCTGGAGTGGGAGAGGAGAGAGATAAAGGTGGGGATCCAAAGTCACTGAAGGGACGTGAGACGCCGCCTCTCAGTGAGGACTCATTGCGTTCCAAAGTCAGTGACAGGTAACTTTGTCTTCACCACTTGCTTGAGGTGGACCTTGTGCTTTCCTCTCTTAGCTCAGTGACCAGCCGGCCGGGATGCCCCGGTCTGTGTCCACTACAGACACAGTGGACTACAGGCTTCTGTTTCACCAGGGCTTTCTTTCCTCTCACAGGCTTTGTCCACCAGGTCCATTCTGCTCTCCGTCAGTGGTTTAGGGAAACCCAGGACTGAAAGAGCTTACTCTCCTAAGGGTGATGATGACACAGACCTGCCCAGCAACAGATTAGCTGGGCGTCGCTTTTCAAAACTGGCGGCTCATTCTCTTTGTTACCTTTTTGAGAATATTTGGCTGAGCTGACAGTTTTTGACTCTAACATCACTCACTCCACCACACTTTATCTAACCCCTCGTGGCTTTTATCGCATTCTCTTTTTTTGTAAATACGGGCTTCACTGAGATACAATTCACATACCATAGAATTCACCCTTTAAAGTGCAATTCAGTGACTTGTAGTATATCCATGACATTGTGTAAACATTACTGCAATCCAATTTTAGAACATTTTCTTCACCCTCTAAAGAAACCCCATATCCTTTAGCAGTTACTCCCCTCCCCTTCCCTTCTCTCTCAGCCCCTGGTCACCACTAGCTGCTTTCTGTCTCTAGGAATTTGCCTACTCTGGACACCTCCTACTAATGGAAACATACAACATGTGGCCTTTTGTGACTGGCTTCTTTCACTTACCATTGTGTTGTCACGGTTCATCCATGTTATAACATGTATCCGTACTTCATTCCTTTTTATGGCTGAAAAGTGATCCATTGTATGGATATACATCTGGTTTACACATTCATCCGTCGCTGAACCTTTGGGTTATTTCTACTCTTTGGCTATTGTGTATAATGACGCTATGAACCCTCCTATATAGATTTTTGTGTGGACATATGCTTTGATTTCTCTAGGGTCTATTCCCAGGAGAGGAATTGCTGAGTCATGTGACAACCCTATGTTTAACTTTTTGAAAAACTGCCAAACTTTTTCTAAAGTGGCTGCACTGTTTTACATTCTCACCATGTGTGATGGTTCCAATTTCTCAAGATCGTCACATCACATTCTATGTTATGAGTTATCTCTGCACACATATTATCTTTGCACACATATTACTTCTCTCCTTGGATTTAAACTCCTAGAAGGCACAAACTTCACTGATGTCATAACAGCAACCACGGCACTCGGCAGGTTCTGAGTAAATCTCAGCTGTTAGTTGGATAAACTTTTTAGTATAATCACTTACAGTTCCTAACTAGAGGGTAAGCTTACTTTAGGAGAAAATGCAGGTTTAATTTCACATCTTCCAAAAAAGTCTACACATAAACAGCCCTTCCATTTACTGGTCCTTTACTGGATTCATATATGACATTCAGGTTACTTGTCCAAGTAATTAACAGCAAAGCTGAAATTCAGACTCAGGTTTTCACTGAACTGCATTGCCCTTTCCGTCTATAAACTCCCCAAAGGAAAGGACCAAGGTTTCACTTGTTATTTCCCATTGTACACAGTACATCGCGGTAATTCAAAATAGCATGTCTGATTATATAAATTTTGAGCAGTGATATAATGACTAATAAGCTAAAATCTAACAGTAAGGTATCGTTACCATGGTCTAGTTCAATTCCCTAATGCGGCTATATCTGACTATATACGGTAAGCATCTAACTACTTGCAAAGGACCACGGAACCATAGCCAGGACTATATCTCACTTAAATCCCCCGAAGTTGGCCTGTGTGCCTCAAAACGTCATCGCGTGGGAACCACAGAGGCGCTGCCTTTACAGCTGTTATCTCTGCGTCCAAGACACTGCCCGGCGCCATTCAGCTGGCATCCGCTGTCAGAAAAGCGGAACTGGCTGGAGACCTTTGCCCCTAACCAACATGGCCGCCCTGAGGCTTCAGGCTGAGGGCGGCAGAATGAGTATCACGTGAAAGAATCCTGCGCCTCTACTGGCTTTCTCTCCTGGCCGGGCGGGGGACAATGACCCCCATGGGACCAGCCTTAAAGGGCCCTTGGCTAAATCCGCCAGAGCTCCGCCCTCGGCGGAACAGCGGCGGGCGGGGCTGGCGCGCCGAGGCCGCGTCTCCGGGAACCCTGGTGACCGCCGCCGGCTGCGACGCGAGCCCGAGGAGGTTAACTCACAAGCCGGCCGACGGGAGAGCGCGAGGATCCCGCGCGAGCCCGGCGCAGCCGGCGGGGGCGCACGGGTGCGGGCGCCGGGATGGAGGACGGTGTGGCCGGGACCCGGTTCGGGACGGCGGCCGAGGCGGCCGAGGCGCGAGCGCCGCCCGGGGTGACGCTGCGGCCCTTGGCGCCGTTCTCAGGGGCAGCCGAGGCCGACGAGGGCGGCGGCGACTGGAGCTTCATTGACTGCGAGATGGAGGAGGTGGACCTGCAGGACCTGCCCAGCGCCACCATCGCCTGTCACCTGGACCCGCGCGTGTTCGTGGACGGCCTGTGCCGGGTGAGGGCCGGGCGGGGCGGGCCGCCGGGCGGAGGGCGGACACTTGTTGCCGGGAGGACGCAGCGCCGAGATCCCGGCCGGCCCGGGGCAGCCTCTCCCTGCCCGGGCCGCCGGCGGGGCGGGGAGGCGACCCCCGGGGCCGCGGCGACGTCCTGGGCCGCCCTGCCGCGGTCCCCTATGTCTCGGCTGGGGTGGGGGCACGCTCCCCGAGGTCCGGGTCCCCTGAACACCTGCCGGGCCGCGCGTACAGCCCGCCCAGGGGGTTTTCAGAGGCTCGCCTTTCCAGCTGGTAACCGCCTCCCAGCGACTCCCCTGCCCTAGGTGTTAGCTGGGGTGGGGAAGAGGGGGCGACGTAGGAGGAGACAATCAAGGGATGAATTAGCTCCTGTAATTAGCTCCTTGGAGCTCGTACTGTCAGCGTGGGGGCTTGGGCCGTGACAGGCACTTACTCATTTGAAAAGGGGGTCGCCTCATTCACAGGGAGAGGGAAACAGACGTTGATTGGCGACGTGACTTACTGTTCATAAATAGGACCGCGTCTCCGCATTCTCAATCTGCACAACTGGAAGAAAAGCCAATGTTTGGGTGAGGATCCGCGGTTGTTCATTATCCAGCTCTTGGCCAGTTTTGGTCGAATGGTGTTGCGGGGGAAGGGGCCCACTTTCTCGGCCTTTAGGATATTTAGTCAGGAATCTTGCTCCCTGATGGGCGACATGCCACCATAAGGGACACTCAATACATGGTGAGTTGATTTCCCCCACCCAAATCCACACAGTTTAGACGCTTTGGAGGGTGAGGGGGCAGGTATGAGTAATCAGCTGTGGTGAGGAGGAGGAATTTATTTCAAATCTGCAAATGTGTGCAGAATAAAATTTGGACAATGTGGGCAGTGCAGAATAAAGCCTGTCTTTGAGAGATATGGCCCATTTAGGAGAGCAGCTGTCAAAGAAAGTGATGCTTTCGGTGCTTGGCTGAGTCTCCATGTACTGTCAATGAACTGTAGCTGAAGGCGGCTGCCAAGAGGAACACCACTGTGGAACAGAGAATGGTGTGCCTGAGTCCCATTTATTTATAATTTATATGCTCATCCACTTTCAGAAAGGATTTACAGCGGCTGTGCTCTCAGATAATCGTCTATGTGTGCTTTCTAAAGCAACAATTGGCACACATACAGGGCCTCACTCATTCTACTCTAAAACCTTTTGTCTTCTTGAGGCTTAGGTCTAGCAGCATATCAAGTCTCTTTCTTAAGGGTCCTGGGTTGTCATTCTAAAGGAGCAAGATGAGATCATGTAAGATGCAGCTTATTCGCTTGGGTGTCTAGCAATTCGTAGGTTTACAGTTTCCCCAGTAACTCTTGGGGACCATCCTGAAATTGCTTTGTATAAAATCTCACCCACTTTGCTAGCTATTCTTTTGCCAAATGTATATTGAGATTCTGCTATGAGCCAGGCACTGTTCTAGGCTCTGAGGGCGCAGCGGTGAATAAAATAGCATCCCTGCCTTCAGGGCCGGCATTTTTGTTGTGGGAAACAGACAGTAAGCAAATACATGTCAATTATGTCAGGAGGTGATGTGCTATAGGAAAAAGTTAGACTGAGAAGATGGAGAGGTGGGGGGAGATGGCTGTTTTACATAAAATGATCAGGGAACAGCTTACTCACAAGGTGCTATATTGAGCAGAGACAATGTGTTGATGTTCATTCACTCATTATTCTTTTATTCTTCTGTTGTTTATCGAATGCTTACTACGTTCCAAGTACTGTTTTAGGCCTAGTGGATAGAGTGGTGAATATGGTGAGCTTCCTGGATAGACAATAAAAAAGGAAGTGAACAGGTGATTTCAGGTGGTGATCGGTGCAGGGACAACATACACAGGGTGATGTTTCAGAGAGCGACAAGGAGAGGGCAGGGTCTGGGTTGTATCAGTCACAGCCTAACAGGGACACTCTGGTGGTTCAGGAGGTTTTAATGAAGAACTGGTTAGTTGGGGCAGGACTGAGGGAGTCAGCGAGGAGTGTTGGGTGGCAGGGAGGAAGTCATGTCGCTGGCACCCTAGCAGAGGAGCCTCCTGGCAGAGCTACGGACACGAAGGTCTGGAATTGAGATGGTGAAGCAGGAAGTAGCAGGGAAGAAATACCCCCACTTGCCCCAGTTTTCTCATCTCAGTGGCAGAACCCAGCTGGCAGCCAGGAGGCAAGGGAGCCCAAGCAATACAGCCCGTGGGTGGGTCAGCCTTCCAGGGCCCAGGGCAGGTGGAGGGGGCAGAGAAGGGCCCTGGGAGCATTGCAGGCCAAGAGGACATGCAGACGGGGTCAGCACATGGCCACTTTAGATGGGGTGGCCCTGGGAGGCCGCTCTGCACAGCGTGGGCTTGGCTGACAGGGAGAAGCTCCTGGTGTAGTTGTAGTGTGTCTGGCATCCAGGTAGAGGGAACAGCAAATACCGAAGTTCCAAAGCAGGGATGAATGGAGTGTGTTCAGAGGACACAGGGAGGGCAGTGGTGGTGGCCCAGGTTGGAGGTATCCAGGGAATGGTTTCCATGGGGGCCTGGGAGGCGATGGCAGAGATTCGGATGTTATTCTGCTTGCAGAGCTAGGTGGAGAATGTCTTGGAGAAGGAGGTTGGGTGGGCAGGAGAGGAAGCAAGGAGGCCCCTTAAGAGGCTCTTGACTCCCGTGGTGGGGGCGCCGGGCAGGTGTCTGCACTGGGACAGTGGTGTTGCAGGTGAAGCAGGGCCTGTCCTCACCTTTCGGGGGACCAGAGCCTCAGAATGTGGGCTGGGGAGCTCTGAGCCTTGGGTGCCCATCCACAGAGTCCCGGAGACCATTGGTAAGCCTTCCAGTAGAAACATAGTTCCTCATTTAGCTAAAACCATCTCTCTAGGTGGGAAGATGTGACTCCTGAGATTTCAGTCTGACAGCCTTATTATTTTGAAAGCCCTGTTTCCTTAAAGCTGGGGTGTCACCTTTGGACGGTGTGATGAAACTGTGATTCCACTTCAGATCAGGGGTGTCTGACCCTTGAGTAAGTGGACCATTAACTGCATTGCCAACAGAAGTCCCTGTGCTGGTGGCCTGGGCCATCCCTCTCTTTAACCAGTCTGTTGAGGGGGACGTCCCCTGAGTGAGTGATGGTGTAGTAACCTGTTAGGGCTATGGTAACAAAGTACCCAGGGCTGGGTGGCTTATAGCCAGTTCTGTCGGCCGGCATGGATGGGTCAGGGCCCTTTTCCAGGTTTCACGCTTTTCACTGTGTCCTCACGTGGTGGAAGAGATGAGACAGCTCTGTGGGGTCTCCTTTATAAGGGCACTAATCACATCAGGAAGGCTCCATCCTCCTGATCCCTAAGCACTTCCCAACAGCTAACACTGTTACCTCTGTGGATTAGGATATCAACATATGAATTCGGGGGGAACACAAACATTCAGATGGTGGCAGCTGGTGTGAAGGAAAAAGACTGTCAGCGTTGTTTACATGTGTTCATATCATTGTCTAAACTTAATCTTAAAGGAAAGAAAGAAATTGACCTGAACTACCAATTCATTTGGGAATTTACATCAGAAGCCCGTTTTCTGACCAGTAACAGTTGGATCTGATGTGTAAATTTGTTTTATTAGCCAGATCATCATCAGTGCTGTAAATAATTTATGATGACTGTGTTCATTAAGTGTTTATCTAAAAAATAACTGAAACTGTATCATTAATTTCAAGTAATATTATTAGAGAGTTTCACACCATTACACATGAATGAAACCTTTTATTAAAATAAGGAGTTTTTTTGCTGTACAGATATTTGCTTAGCATATTTGATTCCCGTACTCTTTTTGTGAACCTTTTTTCTTTTTACTGAGAAAGCCAGGCAGTGCTTTGAACCACTAATTACATGTGCTTTGGATTGTTGGCAGTGGTTCACTGGGTCTCTGGAATAAGACTTTATTCCGTTGTCACCAAGTTAACCAGAAATTTAGAGTTCTCAAATAATATTCTGTTAGTTTCCAGACAGTAGATGTAGTTCGATAGAGTAATGGAAACAAATACCATTTTTCTGTTGTCTAAAACATGAATGTATATTTGATTGACAAAGCTTTGCCTGAAGGCTAATTTGGAAAATGCTAATCATAGAAAAATTTACTCTTCTAGTGAATAAACTCACCTTTCTTAAATGGCCACGTAAGATTTGTGATACTTTCCTTTTTTTTTTTTGTGGATTTTTTTTTTTTTTGGTTTGTTTGTTTTGGCGGGGGAGGTACTTAGGTTTGTTTATTTATGTATGCATGTATTTAATTATTTATTTTAATGGAGGAACTGGGAATTGAACCCAGGACTTTGTGCATCCTAGGCACGCACTCTACCGCTATGCCTTCCCCCTCCTTTCTTTTAATAACGTGAAATATTCTGATGGACATGGAAGCAGCTTGAGTGGTGTCCTTAAATTCTTTGCATCAGTGATGACTCCTGAGCAGTTCGGGAAGCTCCCATGCCCAGGCTGCTCTAGGCCAGTCCCAGTCTCAGAGGCTGGGGGCCGCCTGGAAAGAATCACCTGGAAAGCTCCCCAAGGTGATTCTAATTGGGAGCCAACGTCGAGGACCATCGTCTAGCCAGAAGCGGGTCTTGCCTGACCAGAGTCATTGTTGTATCATGAAAAGATACTGAATAGCTGATCCTTGGTTCCACTTGTAGCCAGATCTGTGCCTTGATTTCCTCCAGTCTAAAATGGGAGTCAGCCTCTGGTTCTGGCTCCTCCCTTCTCCTAAGTGGTGTTTGACCTTGTGGCCAGGAAGTGGGATGATTGGCTGTCAGCACAAGGGTCCAGCCTTTGGGCAAGTGACACGGGAGATAAGAACATTTACTTCGACAGGGGGTTGTCTCTGGGGCCTCTGTACACATCCTCTCCTGGTGCTGCTCACCCTCCATCCCGGCGTCAGGTCCCAGGCTTGTCCTCCCAAAGCTTACACTTCGGTAGACAAGATACCACTCAGTAGTAATCTGATGATTGCAATATTTTGAAGATCCAAGGGGGCACGGCTGATATGCAGTTTCCTCTTGTAAAGTTATATATGCTTGACTGTGTATCTGCCTGTCCCCGTGACCAGTCATCCTGCGGCAGCCTGTTGTAAATGTGACATTCCAGCAAGAGGGTAACAGGTGGGTTCTGTTACCGCATGAACCTCAGCCCTTCCAGGCCGTTTTCACTTTTCATCCTGGTGTCACAGGCACGTGGTTTTTCAGACTTCAATTACACATGAAATTTCCCCTGAAACCTCCTTAAGGGTGGAGAGATATTAAACCAATATGGTCTGGTTTAATTTGTTTGGGAAAGTTCAGGATGTTTTAAGTTTAAAGAAAGAAAAGCCTGCATATTATCTTTGTGCAAAGTTTGCTTTAGAAGTGCCCACTATTTCTCTAATTTTAGAATTTCTGACTCTTAAATAAACCCCTCCCCATTTTTTTTTTACATTCATGGGGTTCTTATGAGTTCTCACCACTCCCTTCCCTAGCAAAATTTGGTCCTCTTTTCAGCTCCATTGCTCCAAGCGTTTTTTCTTCAGTAGCTGTAGCTTTAAATGTTATTGCCAGCACCTACAGACTTTTCAAGCCCCAAAGACAATTACATAAGGGACTCAAAAAAAAAAAAGAAAGATTTGTGATATAACAGAATAGCTAAAGCAGAGGCTGTTTGATTCCCGGGTTTATGTTTCAGGCAATATTCTTTCTTTCATTTCTATAAATGTCATCAGATGACACAGTCCACTCTTTTTCAGACATGCCAATGAGGGGCCTGTCTGCCCTGTCCGGTGAATGCACCCCTCCTGTTACCATCAGAGCTGTTGTGCCCACATCAGTGTGTGTGCCGGGGGCAGGGTGGTGATGGCAGAGGCGGGAATAGACTCCTCAGTGTGCATTTTCTGTGCAAAATTGTGAGGACTCATTTCAAGGGCTGAGGGGAAGTGCCAGTTATTCAAAATACAACTCAGTTGTGACAGAGAATTTTTCCCTTTGTGAATACTAATCACTGTCACAACATGGGGACGCTGACAATTAATGAGGCGGTAAATGGCTTTGCTGTGTTCTCTGGGCGTTGGCAGGCTTCTGCCATGGTAATAGGAAGTAAAAATAGCTCCTCGACCCTTCTTGGGCAGAACAGAAACATTTTCAAAATATAACATCAGGAAAATATTAATGAACTCAACTCAGTCTTTGATGTTGGAGAGAGAGTTGACATCATGTTGTATAGATTTCAGTCACTGTAGAAATCCTTTACTATATTTGATTTAGTTTGTGTAGGTGTTTTTATTTATGTTTTATTTATATTTATTTTACTATTTATATTTATTTCATGGAGTTTAATATACTCCCGTTCCCCACTGATGTGTGTACATGAGGAGGCAGTGCAGCGTAAGAGTTACTGGAGTGGATCTTAAGCACACCTTTACCACTTACACGGTGTGACTCTGGGGAAGCCATTCACCCTACTGCACCTTAGCTTGCCTACCTTAAAATGGGGTTGCATAGTACACCTTAAGATGTGCATAAAATGCTTGTCCTAGGGACAGGAACATAGTAAACACACAATGTAGGTTAGTGTATTAGTTACCTACTACTGTGTGACAAACTAACTCAAGACTGAAAACAATAAACATTGATTATCTCCCAGTTTCTCTGGGTCAGGAATCAAGGGATGGCTTTGCTTGGTGCCCCTACCTCAACGTCTGCAATAGAGCATGAGCCGCCATTTCATCCGATGGCTCAAGTGAAGGAGTGTCTACTTCTAGATTGACTCACGTGGTTGTTGGCAGGATTGCATTTCTGGTGGGTTGTTGGACTGAGTTCCTTGGTGGCTACCAGCTAGAGGCCTTCCTCAATCCCTTGCCACACGGGCCCCTCCTTAGGGCAGCTCACAACTTGGCAGCTGGCTTCCATCAGAGCAAGCAAGAAAGGGCATGCGAGATAAAATGGAATGCATGGTCCTTTTTGTGACCTAATCTCAAGAGTGATTTCCCACCACTTTTACTGGATTCTCTTCGTTAGAAGTGAGTCAGTAAGTGCAGCTCACACTCAGGGGCTTACACCAGGGCATGAATCCTGGGGGGTGGAGGTCCCTGGGGGGCTGTCTTACAGGCTGCCTACCACAGTAACTGTTTATTAGTACATTTTTTACTCTGTAACCTTTTTTGACTTCTTGGAGCAGCTACTGTTCAGAAATGTTTAAGGTAGTTTCCCATCTGATTTGTTTTAGCTTCAACTCTTAAAAGAATATCATTTTAGACACCAATACTTAACATAAAATACCTCCCTGATAGGTTTATAGCTGGGTTTTGTAGCAAAAGCTGTTAGCCACTGAACTTTTGAACCAAGAGCTCAGGAAACTGAACCCTTTTTACACTGTGAAGGTTCAGTACATTTCCTTTCATTACTAACTTCAGCAGGTGCAGTGTGAAGTTCCCATGTGTAGTCATAATCAACACCATAGAAAGAGGTATTTGAGGTTGATCTGAATTCAGAATTAAAAGACAGAAATGTTATTTAATTCAGAAAGCTACTTTGGATTTTTTTTTTTTTGCACAATATAACAGTAGTCTGCTTTACTTTATCACCTTTATATTTTTTGTTAAATTTTCTGCTTCACTTCACAGATAATATAAGTAGTTGCTATTCATTAACATGAGATGCTTGAAGTATAATGTGTATCATTTCATCTTTTTACAAAGACTCTATGAAATAGGTACTATTATTACTCCCATTCTACAGATGTGGAAACTGAGGCTAGGGGGAGGCCAATTAACCTGTCCCAGGCCACATAGCCAGTAAAGGCAGGTTTTAGGACTCAAACCTAGTTTTAGCCAACTCCAAAGCCCATGCCATAATCATTTTATAGTGTGCAGTAACACACGTGAATTTTTTTGTATCTTTCACATCTTATTTAAACCCTAAGACATCTCTATGAAGAAAGTACTTTTATCCATAGGAAACTGAGCTTCAGATGAGCAACAACTCTGTTATTCTCTCAGCCGTTTATTTACATTAACGGATCTGTTGGAGGGCTTGCGGTCCATCAGTGGCAGCCGTGATGATGTTCTTGTGTTCCAGCAGAAGGCAGTGCCTGGTCACTGGGGCCAGACAGACCCGGATTTGATTCCCAGCTCCATCACTTCACTCACTCACTCACTCTCCCATTCATTCATTCATTCATTCATTCTACAACTGTTTCTGAGGGCCTGCTATGTTCTGAGCACCGTGCTGGTGACAGGCCAGCTGTGGGTCCCCAGGTGAGTCAGTCAACCTCCCCAGGTCCAGTATCCCCAGTTGCAAAAGAGGGACAGTAACCCTACCCCACAGTCACCGCAAGGCCAGTGTGAGGGGAGCGCAGCCCTCGGTGAGTGACAGACGCCATCCCTCCCGTTACGGGCTCCCCGGCTGGCAGGGAGGACCTGATAATTTTTTGTTGTGTGTGTTGTGTAAATACAACTAAATGGCGTAACAGATCCCTAGTAAACCACATGTCCTTGGGCACGACATCTACCCAGACCTCGTTTGCTTCATCTACAAAGTGACCAGGTTGACTGGGTCATCTCGGCGAGGTCACTTCTGGCTCTTGGATCACGGAGCACGGCCTGTTTACCCCTTGCTCCCCAATGTGTTCAATCAGACTTTTCTAAGTAGAAATTTGCTCAGGAAGAGAATTTCCTCTAGTGTGATTCTGGCTCTCTTCCACCCAGCTTCCCGGAGTTCCACCTGCGGGGGAGACAGCTTTTTTCGCCCATCCTGGGTTTTTGGCTGCAGCTTTTCCCCAAAAAGATGGATCACGAGAGAAAAACAGATAATCATGAATATCCTTGCGAGAAGCCTCAGTGAAACCTAACTCAAGGTGGAGGCTTAGAAGGGATGTGTGTAGCCACTTCCACAAAGAATAAATTGATAGAGAAATGACAGGAGGGGGAAAGCGGTGTCAGGCCCCCACACGGTAGCCTGCTGGGGGAAGGAACCTGACGGGGTGCCCCTTCAGGTCCCTCTGTAAGAGTCTGGAGCCCTCTCAGTAAAGGCGGCATTGCTATGCTACCTTCAGGCGGAAAAAGGGGAGAAGACAGACCTCTCCTGCATATGCTGCTTCGTAATGGCCTTCATTCAACTCAAAATAACTTCTGTGTCAGAGAGGCATATTTTGGGGTGACATTCTGGTCTCCACACCTACACTCCTGCCTGATCCTGCGTTGGTCAGTAGGAGGCCTGTCTGCTGGTTTGTGGTGAGAGAAGAGGTAAATTTCAGCCACTTAACACTTGTGCCTGTATTTGGTCTTGGAAATTTAATTGATCAGAGAGGAACTTGTGTCAGAGATGGTTTCACTGACCCCAGCGCTGACTCTGTCCATTTACCATTTGAGGGTTTGCCAAAGATACAGCCTTGCAGAGCCAGAACACTTAGGTGAAACTTTTTTTTTTTAAGTTTGTCCATTATTGGGGATTGTCCCAAAATCTCCTGATAATTATTTCTTTTTGATAGAGTGACAGTATATCCCAGTCGGTCCATCTGGTTCAAGCCTGTCGACCGGGAAAGTTACTAGTGGTACCGTCTTTCACTCTTCTAAGTTTGGGTGATAAAGTATATATGTAGTTTGTAATTATACAGTTAGTTATAAACACCCTATTTATTTAGCATTTACCATTTGCCACATATTTTATGTACATCATTTCATTTCATCCTTCTTACAACCTCCTAAGATTAATACTATATTTGCCCATTTTATAGATGGGGAAGGCTCCTCCCTTCGCAAAACTAATCAGCACATAGAATCCCATGGCACCTGGGCGTCTGACTCTGGGCGCAGCTGCAGAACCACGGCAGGAAGGGCCCTCACGCCCAAGCCTTCCGTCTCTCCAAGGAGGAATCAAGGCTCAGAGCGGTGACAACGTTTTCTCCGGGGTGGGGGGGGGGGGGGGCCCGGTCACCACACATTTACAGAACTAGAACTTGCTCGCGGGTCTCCTTCCTCCCAGCCCACGAGTTATGCAGCTCATCTAGTTTCCTGTGGAATAATGTCCTCCCCATCCCAGCTCCATCCCCACAAAGAACTCAGGGCATGCAGATGAGGAGAAGGACACCAGAGTCAACCGCTAGAACCGGCAGGGCTGTCTCCTGCGCCACCGTTAGGGGGCTGCCGAGGAGCAGGGTATCCCATCCCTCTTTGGGGAGGGGCGGAGGGAGCGTGGCCCAGAGAGCTGATCCCGGGCTGTTCAAACACCGGCCACCAGGGGGAGGTCACCTCACGTGTGTTCTGGGATGGAGCCTGGTAGTTGCCTTAGACTGTTTCAGGCATCAAAGACCGAACAGGCATTGTCAGAACGGAGAAGTCACTCCTTGTGCTGCCGAAGAAGCTCTTGTAACCATCAATGTGAGGTTGGAACTTTAAAGTGGAGAGACACCCCCCTCTGCTCAGTTCCCCATACAGAAAGCCAAAGCAGTGACAGCCACCCCCTGAGGGTACCCTCCCGCCGCGGGGCGATGGGACCCCCTTTGGTTAGAGCAGGGAGCACAGGGATGCTGAGCTCCCCCCAAGGAGTGACCCTCCTCTTCCAGCTGTGCCTGGTACGCGTTTGTGACATGCTCTGCCCCCGCCCCAACACACACATTTGTTGTACCAGCCTCTGACTCAAATTATCCGCATAAAGAAATGTAAAGAGAGAACTCACTCAGATGAAATAAACACTTCATTTCAGAGAGAAGAGGAATTTTCTGGGCTGGCTTCACCTATTAGGTGACTGCGTAGATTACTTCCAAAAGGCAAAGCTTGTGCTGGTGCATGGATTACCAGGCCAGTGTGGTGGGCTCCTGTCCTCAGACAAGTCCAGGACTACCTGCTGCTCGGGCCATGGAGGGACAGCTTTCTTCTGGGCTGGAGTCAGGATTCTGGGGAATTCACGTAGATCTTGGCTGTGCTCACACAACCACCTTTGCGTCCTGAGCTGCAGATCTCAGATGGTGATGGAGACCCCTCAGGGCTGAGTCAGCAGTCTGTCAGCTCCTGAAAACAGACCTCTCATCAGAAAAACTCACTGGGTTACAAACAGTGCGTGGCCTGGCCTGAAGAGCCTTACAGACGTTTGGCATCAGCAGGGTTGGTTGGCATCTATAGCTCTCTTTCTAGAATATCCGAATCCGAGATGTTTCTTTCAAATTCAACCACCTGTTTTACCCTGGCACACTTCCAGAGTGGTTTTCATTTTTAAAATCAGTTCTGGAATTTGTGTATTCCTTTGAAGTGAGACCCTAATGCAGTCTCTTATTCGTTTAATCCCGGACCCATATTGGGAAATACTGTAATGGATCATAACATACTTTGTAACATCCACACTCAGAGGATTTCAGTTATTTAGAGCATGTTCAGGGTAATGACCTGGTCCTCAGCACTAAGAGCCTGCCTGAGACTGTGGCACAGGTGAGGTGGATGAGGGTAGAGAGGTATTCGGGGCATGACTTCCTGCAGTGATTGGAAGGTAGTTGTGCAGAGGACAGAGTGGAGTGTTAGGTGCTGCATTCGTGGCCTGGAATGAAGCAGTAACACCTGAGGGCCGTGTCTGAGATTCTGAGCAGCTTTATCTTATATTGTAAAAGGAGGGCTGGGTGGTCCTTCACCTTACTAGGATGTTGTGAGAATTTAAGTACAGCAGGACAGTGTTTGTGATAGTATCTGAAGGCAGGGGATACCTGAAATGATTTATTTCTTCTTTATCAAGAACTCTGTTTGAATGTCAATGAATATATGATTAGAGGTTTTATATTGAGTAACCATTTAATTTTTGTTTGTTTATTTCCTTTTCATTTATTATCTTGTCCTCCTTTGTTTTCTCTGCTAGATAGCACCAGGGCCACATTGGCAGGATCACCTACTTCCAGGTCTTCTTGTTGCTTGCTGCCTGTCTTATTTTTATGCCTCAGCCGAGAGTGAAAATGTGCTCCAGAGTATGCACATATTACCTGTGAGCGCTCACCCTTTATGGACAAATGCCTTACTTTGGAGCTGTGCATATGATAAAGGCAGTAAGATGCAGTAGATAGGAGTGTGGACCTCAGAGCCAAGTCAGTCTGAAATCAAATCCCAGCTCTGCCAGCAGCTAGCTATGTGACCTTGGGCAAGTAATTTAACTTCTCTGTGCTTCAGTCTCTGTGCAAAATGGCATGATAGAAGTATGTACCTCAAGGGGTTGTGAAGATGTGAGCATAGACATAAAGGGCCAAAAATAATACCAGGCTTACAGTGAGTGTTTTGTACATATTACCATATTATGTAATTTATTTTTCAAACGCAAAGATTACAGTGTCTGTATTGCTCACTGCTATTTATCCTGTGCCTAGGACAGTGCCTGCCACATAGTAGGCACTTCATAAGTATCGGTGTAGCAGTGGAAATCAAACACTAACATGAAAATGAAACTATTGCTCTTTTCAGTTCATTAAATATTAAGCCTTATTTTCCCAGGAGTAATTCTGGGCACTTCCAGAAATTGCATAAATTACTTTAGGCCAGTAGGCTCTGAAGCTCTAAAATTATTGCAGTGATTGTGAGCGTGCGCACACACGCGCCTGTGTGCAATTAACAGACCTAGATGTTGCTGAGCGGCTAGAATGCCGGCGTGAGATGCATTACTCCAGACGACTGGTGTGGCTTGTTATCACGCGGCGCGCTTAGAAAATCATGTTTTAACATGGATGAGCGTTGCTAAAAAGTTGAAGACATAGAAAACCTAAACACTTAAAAAGAAACTTGATAAGATAATGGATATAAAACCATAAACTTTATCTAAAGCATAAAATCATTATTGATGACAGTAAGACATCCTAGGCTTTTCAGCACAATTTAAAAAAAAGATCCTGTAATTGAAAAATAAACATCCTGTTTGCTGGTGAGGTTTTACCCTTCCTCCTTCCCTCCCCTCTTTTCTCTCTCTCTTCCCCTTCCCTCCTTCCTTTCTCTCTTTTTGTTCTTAGAATGCCTTTTAGGAGACACAGATCTTTTCAGAAATTCATTGTCATCTGCTAAGTCTCCACCTACTGGCCAGGCTCTAGCACCCTCCATAGAAGGTCGTTCTTTTGCCAAATCTTGTCCTAAGGGGGCAGAATCAACTTGTGATCTTATCTTTGAATGCTGCCCTGGTTTCCATTAGATTGTGCCAGGAAAGATGACCTTCCATAATGAAATGCATGCTGTCTGCTTAGCACGCAGTGGCCTGCTGTGCTTTTAATTAAATGAACCAATCTTTTAAAACTCCATTTTTATCCCCGAAGCAGCATGTCACCCACAGTCTGTCCCAGGTCAGTCATTCCAGTTGACTATCATAGGGCGGCACCAGTGGGGACTGAAGACTGGATCAAGGGGCTTTAGCGTGGTGTGATCTGGGCTCATAGTTCTTGGAGCCAGTTCTCTGTGCTTTTGGTCCAGGATTACTCACCCCTCATCCAGCCTTCTAGCCAGAGAACACAGCCGTTACAAGCTGACGTTAGCGGAAGTGACCCTCTGTTGCCCTGTGTCCACACTGTGTTGGCGTAAGGGTATTTAATGGCCCTGGGGAGAACTTTCTGAAGATCACAGCTCACAGTGAGTGCCGTTTACTGAGTACCAACTCTGGGTTATTATATTTGTCTAGGTTGCTGTGTGCTTTGAAGTGTAACTCACTGTAAAGTTTGTATTTGGTCATAAAAAGCATTTACTAAAAATTCCTCATCGTCTTCCCTCAACCTGTTTCTTAGAGACAACCTTGATAAGTTTTACTGTCCTCCTTCGTGCATGCTCTATGCAGGTCTGACGCCATTAGCATGTTGCCTGCAAGTTCCAAATCCTGCAGATTTGAAATAGCACCTAAATGGTCAAATGTCCTTGAATCAGGGCTCTTCTGTTTAATCTCTTCGTCCATTATCTGAACCATTTTCATAATATTTTAATGACCAGACCTTATGTTTTAGCCTTATTTAACAATTAAGAGGGCTGATGTTCCCCTGTTCTCATTTTCAGAATTTATTTTCCTGGCCAGTTTCCTTTGCTATTCTCCTTCGAGAACTTTTAAGAACCACTCTGTCATGTTCAGAGTATCCCCCTGCAAAGAGCAAAAACAAAAACGCAACAACCAAACCTGTTGGTATTTTGAGTGAGATTGTTTTGGGTTTATAGTTACTTAGGGAGAATTGACATCTTTCAGTATTATGTTCCTGTAATGTTGTTCTACTGATTTAAGCCATCTCTCACGCCACCTGTACAGGTTTGACGTTTTCCATATATGTATATTCTTTATATAGATCACCCATGTGTTTCTTTGGTTTATGCTTTAGATTTTTCAGTATAAATATTTTTATGTAAGCTTAGGAAGTGTATTCAAATATGAGATCTTGTCTTCCGTTATACTTAATTTTACTTCCATATAAGGGAAATTGTTGTTTTCTATGCATTAACTAAAGCCTCTTACTGTTTCTAATAATGTTTCAATTGATTCTCCTGCATCTTGGAGGTATTAAATCATATCACCTGCCAACGGTGATGATTATGCCATTTTCTTCACAGCGCTTCTGTTTTATTCTCTTACCCACATGATTCTTTGACGTTAGATTTTGGCAGCGGCAGGTGGCATCCTTGTCTGGTACCCAGCGTTTAAGGGAAATGTGCTAGTGTTCCACCGTTGACCTTAACCTTGGCGTGGTGTTATGGTACTTTAATTTACCTTCCGGTATTGTTGATGAATACTTTCCTGTTCGGGACCTGGTCACACACAGCAGACACATTCAGCTCTCTCTCACTGCTTTTTTTGTAGTCTCTTACCTAGCACGCAATTCTCCTTTTAAAGAAGCGACTTTGGCCCTTCGGCCAGAGCCACCATCTTCCAATAATTCACCAAGATGACCAGCACAGAAAAGAGGAGAGGCACCCGCTCCATGTTCTCTAGGCCGCTTAGAAAACATGGAGCTGTCCCTTTGGCCACAAGCCTGCAGATCTACAAGAAAAGCGATCTTGTCGAAATCAATGGAATGGGCACTGTTCACAGTAGAACATCCCCCAAAACTGGATGAGTGTACAGTATTAACCTGGCATGCTGTTGACAGTGTTGTCAACAAACAAGTTCACGGCAAGATTCTTGCCAAGAGAACTAATGTACCTATTGATCATAGTAAGCATGCTAAGAGCCGAGATAGCTTCCTGCAACACGTGATGGAAAATGGTCAGAAAAGGAAGGAAGCCAGAGAAAGTTACTTGGGTTCAATTGAAGCACCAGCCTGCTCCACCCAGAGAAACACGCTTTGCAGAAACCAGTGGAAAGGAGCCGGAACTACTAGAACCCGGTCCCTGTGAGTTCATGGCATGATGGGTGTAAAAATAAAATAAAATGAAAGACTTCTGGACTAAAAAACAAACAAAGAAAAAGAAGTGACTTCAAGCATTTTTTAAAAACTTTTAAAAATTAAAGTATAGTTGATGTGCAGTGTTATGTGACAGGGGTACAACATAGTGGTTCACAGTTTTTAAAGGTTATCCTCCAGTTACAGTTATTATGAGATATTGGCTGCAGTCCCCGTGCTGTTCAGCATATCCTTGTGGCTTGTTTGTGTAGTTTATATGTAACAGTTTGACCTCTTACTCCTCTAATCCCACCTGCCCCTGCCCCTCCTTCTCCCCACTGGTAACTGTTAGGTTGTTCTCTCTATCTGTTTCCTTTTGTTGTATTCTCCAGTTTGTTGTAATTTTTAGATTCCACATGTAAGTGATATCATAACATTATTTCTTTGTCTCTCTCTGTCTGACTGATTTCGCTGAGCATGATACCCTCCAGATCCATCCACGTTGTTGCAAATTCCAAAATTTCATTTTTATGGCTGAGTCGTATTCCATTGTATGTACATAGCACATCTTTCCAGAACATTTTCTGAGCCACACGTCTCCATCTGCACAGTCTCTACGCCGTCAGCGGAACCCCCTGTGTGGATGGAAATGTTCTGTGTCTGCCCACCCAGTGCACTAGCCCCTGAGCGTCTGAGATGTGGCGGGCATGACTGTGAAGCTGAATTTTTAATTTTATTTCATCTTAATTAATTTAAATCATGACAAGCAATGGAGCCCTTAAAATGTGGCTAGTGCAACTGAAAAACTGAATTTTTAGTTTTGTGTGAGATTACTGTATTTTCGTTGAAATAGCCGCATGTGGCGAGTGGCTCCAGACTCGAGCAGCCTGGGTTCCTCAGCCGTGTCCTGAAAGGCTAGGATGTGAGCGTTAGCAAGGCCCTAGCGGCTGCTCACTGAGCCCAGAGAGGTTGAGATCGGCCCCACACCACACAGCAAGTTCATGACTAAGCTGAAGTGAGAGGCCAGGCTCCTTGTTCTCGTCTCAAGCTTTTCCTGCCATGCCTGGCCCTCGCCTTACTCCTCAATATCCACGTCCCTTCTTTAAATGACAACCAGAGTCGCGGTGTGTGCGGACCTATATGCCTTCAGGAAACACATCTTAGCCCCGCTGACTTCTCCGCTGAATGTGGGTGGACCCCAGGGCTGGTGTGGATGGAGAGGCTTCAGCTGCATCATCTCGCTCTGCAGGGCAAAGGCGCTCCGCCATCAGGGCGGGTGCACGGGCCCTGGAGGCCATGTCCCACGGCTGCTTGTCCGGGTTTTCTGTGTGGCCTCTGCTGGTGGGATGAAAGCACCATTAGGCACTGTGCCCGGGCATCCTCAGGAGATACTAGTACTGAGCCCTGTTAGTACAAATGTGTTTTCTAGCCCATTCCCTAAAAGAGTGTAAATGCCCATGAGGTTGCCCTTTGCGCCTGTGACTAAGCTAAACCTTAAGAGAATTCAGCATCCAGTCAGGGAGTCGGGGAGGAGACAGAGGAAGGAGAGCCTTCCAAGGAGGCCCTTGGCCGGGGGCTCCAACGTAGAAGGAGGGCCTCCCAGTAACCAAGCAGCCACGGCGTTGCTCACAAGCTGCCTGGAATTCTTTCTGCCTCGGCCGGCCCCTTTCTCTCCCCTGGGGGATCCTGGTCAGGGCCACTGCTGGTGCCCTCTTAGCTGTCCCTTCAGCCAGTCATTCAGGTGAAGCAGGAGTGACCCGCCCTGGACAGGAGGACCCTACCCTTGTATCTGAAGGTCAATGATCGTGGCTTAGAGGTTAAGAGCCCCGGATCACCTGGGTTTCAGCCCAGCCCTGTGGCTCCTTCCGTGAGCCTGGGCCACTCACCACCTGCTCTGTGCCTAGTTTGCCCACCTGGAAGATGGGGGCTCAGAATCACACCCCATCCTGGGGCTCTGGTGAAGATTACGAGTCTATAGGTGGAGGGTGCGTGGGGGGCCCAGCTCAGCTGTCCACCTTCCACAAATGGTAATTCTTCTTCACCTGGGAGAGGTCACCTCTCTCCACTGTGAGGGCGGGTGACCTCCAGGTTCCATCCACCTCTGCCCATCAGTGAGAGCTCTCCATGCGGGCAGATCTGAGGAGTGTTGCTGGGGTGTGCGCAGATGGCTGCACCAGTGGCCCCAGAGAGTCCCCTTTCCCAGCGGCATCACGTATACATCCTAGCTTGGCAGAGGGGCGGCTGGTGTATCTGACAGCAGGGTCCCAGGCCCCTGGGGCAGCTGGTCCAGCCCCATGACCCTGTCGGAGCTGTCAGGACGCCGGCTCACAGGCCAGTCCAGACAGCATGTTGGTGATGCTTGCCCGGTGGCCAGTGCAGGCGGGTACAGGTCTGAACCTGTTTGCCAGGTGAGAAGTCAGCGCCTCAGGTGGGAAGAGGACCTGCCTCCTGGGAGCCCGATCACACCCCCTTGTTTCTCTTCCGCAGCACCGGCTGCCACGGTGGCTCCAATGCCAGCACCCACCTGCAGAGCCTGGCCCCCAGATGCTGGAGTTTGTGATGAGTACATGGGTTATATACACTCATTGCAGAGTCAGTAACTTGCTAAAAGGTCAAACTCAGCTTGATCAGAACACAGCATTACTAGGATTCTACTCCTCCTGCAGCTGGTGCTCCAGTATTTCCCCCCATGATCAGGGAAGAGTCTTAGAGTACTTTCTTAGAGCTTAAAAACTGGGGAATTTTGCCCCCCTCTCTTTTCTGGTCTCCCAGCACACTCAGAGAAGGCACATGGCCTTGGTGACTTTCTCCAGCCGTTTACTCAGCACCTGCTGTGTGTGGTCCCCATAGCAAGGGGGCCACACGGATGTGCTTAAGTAAAAGCTTGTATGGTGTTTTTTGTTTGTTTTTAATTGAAGCACAGTCAGTTTACAATGTTGTTCATTTCTGGTGCACAGCATGTGTGATTCAGTTTTTTATATATATATATGTATGTGTATATATATATACATCCCTTTTCATATTCTTTTCCATTATAGGCTATTACAAGGTATTGAGTATAGTTCCCTGTGTCAGTGTTTATCCTGTGCCAGGTGCCGTTGCACCTGCTTAGAAAGGCAGATGTCATCCTCACACAAACCCTGTGAGGGAGATGCTGTTATTGCCCCATTTTATGGATGGAGTAACTGAGGTACACTCACTGCTGCACAGCTAAGTTGGGGTTGGGGTTGGAGCAGGATTTGAACGCAGGCTGTCTTATCCCAGAGTCCTAGTTCTTAACCACTACCTCCCACCCCCTACTGCCTCTCTGCTCCGGTCCCTCGCCTTAGTTCGATGCCAGCATCCCTGGGAGGTCTACACTTGTTGCATGAAGACACTGAGGCCTGCAGAGTTCACGTGCAGGCAGTAGCCAGCCTGGGGTTCAGACGCCACACCCAAGGCTCTGACTCCAAACGCTGCTCCAGCCTGTGCCCCTGGGGGCATTGCCATCCTAGCCCCTGGATTCTGCCTTGCCCCGCATCTGTCAAGGGCAAGTAACTGACTTGAGGGGGCTCCAGGCTCCCCTAGGGGCACCTCCTTGCTCCTCTTCCGTGGAACATTCTCGTATTTCTTTTTTAGCTGTGTCTCTGACTACAAAATTGTTCTATGTTCCCACACACATGTTGACTGGTTCTGTTTCCTCCAGACAGTTCACATCCTTTGCCTATTCAGCTGCTAGACTGTTTGAGGCAGGTCCACTGTCCGACTCAAGGGTCAGGACAGAAACTCTTCTCATCTCATCAATCTGTGTGGAACATCTTTACCCCTTTTCTGTCCTGCAACAATTCTGAAAATAATCACGTGCCCCTAATGTGGAGTAAGAGGATCAGAATGCAGACGTTGTTCATCCCCCAGCCCTCCAGCCTCACGATGAAACAAAAGTGTAAACTGGCAGTTTTTTCCCTACACATATTCTACAAGCATGACTGCCTAGGGAAGTGGTCATCCAGGGCACAAGCCAGTCCTCTAGTCTGAACACCGGTTCCTTGAGGGCAGGGCTCTTCCTGATTCACCCTGCACCCTTTTTGGGACCTAGCATGAGGGGATCTGTGATACATGTCTGTCACATGTAATTGATGGGAAGCCCCAGGAATACAGAACTTCCACGAAGAGAACATCCATGGCGGTTTTCTTCTCAGTTTTCTGGACATTTTCTCCAATGGTGTATTTACTAGACCTATTTCCTACTCTGAAAACCATGCATATCTTTTCTCCACGTCCCAGTTGTCTCCGCAGCCAGAGGACCCCTCAGCCGACCGTCAGACTCACTGAGGCCCGGGTCCTCCATCTCTAGGAAGCTCTGTGTCCGCGCCTCTAAAACCCAGACGGTTATTCCAACTCCGGCAGCTCCGTCCCTGCCTAAGAGGGAGGCCGTCTGGACTCATGCGTGAGAACACTTCACCTTCTTAGTAGGAGCACAGGAGGGCGGAAACACTGGCTCGCCCAGCATCCCTTCATAACTTCCGTAAGAGGAGGCTTGTGTTTCTGGGTGGCACCTCAGCCAAATCTTACTCCTAACAATTGAGTTATTTTACGATTGGTGATGATGCATCTGGGACCAGCCAAGCAAGGAGGGGCTTTGCATGTGGTAAAAATAGGTTGTGCCTTTGTTGCCGGAGAACAATAGGTTCTTTCTTGTCTGGAGCAGGAAAGAATTCAAGAGCGAGGTACAGTCAAGTGAAAGCAAGCTTAGAGAGATACACACTCCATAGACAGAGTTGGGGCCATCTCACTCAGAAAGGAAAGCGACTGAGGAGGCACTCACTCCAGAGGCAGGATGCGGGCCATCTCAAAAGGCGATAGGGAGAGAGGCCGAGCGGTGTTGGGTGTTTAAAGCAAAAGCAGATACAGCCTCCATAGGCAGAGTGCGAGCCGTCTCAGAAGTCAAGAGAGTGACTGTGAGGTGCAGAGCTGTTCGTTTTTATGGGCTCGGTAATTCCACGTGCTAACGAGTGGGAAGATTATTCCAACTATGTTGGGGAAGGGGGAGGACTTCCAGGAAATGCCCACCTCCCTCGCCTGCTTTTTGACCTTTTCTGGTCAGCCTAGGAACTGTCCTGGTGCCTGTGGGTGTACCGTGAGGCTCAAGGTCCACTGGAAGTCAGACCTTCTGCCACCTTGGCTCTAACCAGTGTGTCCTGTCCTCAATGGCTGTGCCATTCCTTCAGTGCTCGTGCCCTGCCCCCCTCCCTCCGTCTCACCTTGGCCAACGGTTGGTTATAGGCACTCTGTTAGCACTTGGTTGTTGGGCTAATTAGCATTATGTCGAAACCCAGGAAATTGCTCATATTTGAGCATCTTTGACCTAAAAATATTGGTGCTTTACTGTTAGGCGTCCCTCCATGATCAGGTTTCTTGTATGAAACCGTTTCATAGTGAACTTCTCCAAACTAAAGCAGGATTGAAGTCATCATCTGAAGTCCCAGTCTGTGTAAACTTGGGTTAAATTTTACTGAAATGTAAGTGATGGAAGATTTAGCTCATTACAGAGGGAGGGCCAACCCACGTGTATTTGCAGTCATGTCGGCGTTGGTGCAGTACTGAGCTCATGGGTGTTCTGTGTAGCGAAGCCCTCATGGCTGCTCAGAGCCCAGAGCGGGTCCATCTTCATGCTTCCATATGCGCTTAAAAGGAATAGCACCCCAGTCCCTTCCCACATCCTCCTGGTGCTCCAATTAAGTCAGGCCATTGAGGTTTCCTGTGATTGTAGATTGATGTCTCCCAATAAGCCCTAGGGTACGTGGAAATCATATAGGAAAATCTGGTCAAGGACAAGATGGCCTGAGCCAAGAAATGTTTCTTCTTGGAATCAGGAAACACAAGTCACAGACAATTAGGTTCTGTTCACTTTTTAAGACCACACAAATCAACACGGGTCCTTGATAAATGGCTGTGTCCATGTAGACTGTGAGCCCTGCTGTAGAGCAATGATAGGCACCTAGATGGTCCCAGAAAGGTGGCTCGGATGGAAAAGGAGATCAGGGATTCGGTGGGTGTGCATGGGAACAAACCGTCCCATTGTGTTGATGTGTTGTCTAATCCTGGTGCTGGGAAAACAGGATTTACCCCTCCCCCTCCCACTTAAACTTTAATCACCTCCCGATTCTGGTGTTGTATTCAGAGAGCAGCAGCCTAAATACTGATCCTTGGGTTTTATCAAATCTTTTTTTAGCCAGTCAATCAGGAGGCAGCGCCAGCCGGCTGTGGCCCTGTGCTTGGGTGCTGTCACCCTGAAATAAGGAAGGCAGTTTTATTTGGGGAGGGGGCCTGAGTCCAGCAGGAGAGCTACCTGCAGATGGGGCCAGAGGGGGTGTCCCTGACCGGTCCTGACGCCCAGGTGCCCTGCGAGGCTGGGAGCTACCCCTGCCCCACCAGTGGCCCCCAAGAGCAGAACTTAACTCCAGAATGAAAGTTCAAACATTGGGGTGAATGAGGGTTATTTTCTCAGGTTTTCTAGCTCCCCATCATTTTTTTCGTCTCTCTAAAAAGGAAGACTTGGTCAAGATGGTGGGCCTGGAAAGTCTGACAGGGTGCGAGGGGGTGGGAGCGCTTCCCCATCCCATGCAACGACATTTTTACAGCTCAAATCCTGGCCGCGCTTCCGTTTGCTATGCAACCATGCATGTTGCAGCGGGGACAGGGGTGGGGGAAGGAGGGGTGATGGGGGTCAGATTAGATGGTGGCTCTTTCTGCCAACTCGCATAAACTGCTGGCCAGTTGGATATTTGCCTGCTAATCAAAAAATCCAATTTGTGGGGATCTGGACCCCTTTAGGTAGATCAATTAATTGAATTGGAATTTAGTGGCATTTATTTATTTATCTATCTATTTTCAGTTAACTGAAAATTTTTTTTTTCCTTTTCAGTTTTATTAGGTAGAATTACTACAGTAAAGCTGCATACATACATTCTATTGCATGTAACCACATACACACAGTACACTGCACATTTCCTTTTAGTTTACATGTATGTTACTGACCATTGCTTCTAAGAACAAATTAGAGCTTTAGCTTTTTAAACTTTTCAGTGCTTTCAAATGACTTAAGCTGTTTGGTCTCAGAGTCATTGTGTTTGAAGCCCAGCTTCAATTTCTGTCCCTTGGCTCATACCCACCAGGGGTTCCCTGGTGCGGAGCCCCTCAGCACCCCTCCAGCGGCTGGCGCGCCCCTCCTCGGGCTCCTGGTCTGCACCACAGGGCTCTGTGCCTGCTCTTCCCTTCGCCCAGAAAGCTAGATCTGGCTTCCTCACCCGCTTTGGGTCTTGGCTCAAATGTCACCTTCTCAGGGGGCAGGACCCTGGCCATCCTATTTCAGCTGCACCCTGTCCCCTGGACCTTCTGTCCCCCACTTTGTCCCCACAAGACCCGCGGTGGGTCTCACTATTTATTGTCTGCCTCTTCCTACCCAACTCTGAACTGCATGCGGGCGGGGTTTTTTCTCCTTTTGTTCACGCTGTATCTACGTTCCCAGGTCCGAGGGCTGTGCCCGGTATACAGTAGGGGCTAAATCAGTACCTACCAAACTAGGGAACAGATCCCTTCTGACAGATCTCCAGTGGTGCAGCATCCTGGAGGTGGGCGCGGGACTCGGCTCTCTCTTGATTCTCTACTCTTCGTAAGGAGAAAGCTTTTGTTTCCTGGTTTCTTCTGAACACCGCACAGGTATCACCTTGGACGTGCATTATATGGGCGCAGCTTGATGGGTTTTTACTAAATAAACAATTCCTTATCGCCCCCAGATCATAACAGAGAATAGTATTGTGCCCAGAAATTTCTAGCCCAACCAAATCCAATCATTGTGGTCACTTTATGCTACAGCTGTCATTGGCCAGATGATCTTTATGTTTTAACAAGGACACGGTTTTACTTCTCCAGGAGATTTCTAGCTTCTCAAGTGCAGGAGACGTGTCTTCTAGTCCTTCTGTAACCTTCCTCTGCAGCCTCGCCCAGGGACAGATCAGCCATAGGAAGAAGCGTTGGCTAAAATCCCAGTGGCCTGGAATATTGCAGCCCCGTAGGGTACTAGGTGAGGAGCAGGTGCTGGATGAGGGGGAGATTTGTTAACATGAAAAAAATGTGTGTCAGAATAATGCAGAGATAAGACTCCACCGAAGAGATGCAATTTAGAAAGGGAATTCAGAACAATTTTCCTTCCGTTTCCAGTTCTCATTCTGATTTAGAGGAGTCCTAAGATTGGTATCCTGTGAGGCGTGCTCACCAGACAGCCATTCAGTCGTTCACCTGTTCGTCCAGCTGACATTTACTGAATGCTTCTGGCGGTGTCCTTAGCCCCGGGGGAACCAGAACCTTGCCTTTGCCGTCAGGGGAGGTGCATTTTCACAGCAGAGACAGATGATATGTTTAAATGTCTTGGTGATAGTTTATGATTAGTGCCCCGAGTGAGGCACCTGAGGAGCCGTGAGGAAGGAGAACAGGAGAGATTTAATGGGAGCCCGGAAGGTTCTCTGATGAGGTGACATACAAACTGAGATCTCAGGGGTGTTGAGAGCCTGGTAAGATCCAGATAGGGGGTGGCTGGTGCAGAGGCCTCAGAAGAATGAGCGTGGGGTATTCACGCAGGAAGCCGGTGTGAGTGGGAAGTAAGAAACAAAGGGAAGATGGGTAAGCATTGAAAGGTGTTCTCCAGACTTAGGTCTTAGTCGGGGTTCTGCAGAGAAACAGAACTGAGAGGAGAGATGTACAACTACATCTACAGGTCGACCTCAGACACAGCGTGGGTCCCAGACCACAGCTATAAAGCCAGTTATTGCAATAAAGTGAGCCACACGAATTTCTGGGTTTCCCAGAGCACATAAAAGTTATGTTCACGCTATACTGTAGCCTATTAAGTGTACAATAGCATTATGTCTACAAATACATTGGATATAACTTAATTAAAAAGTAGTTTATTCCAAAAAAATGCTAACCAGCATCTGAGCCTTCAGTGCGTCTTATAGTAACATCAAATATCACTCACCACAGATCACCATAACAAGCGTCATAGTAATGAAAAAGTCTGAAATGTTTCAAGAATTACCAACAGGTGGTGCAGGGACACAAAATGAGCAAACGCTGTTGGAAAAATGGCACCGATAGACCGGCCTGAGGCAGGGTTGCCACAAGCCTTCAATTTATTAAAAACGCAGTGTCTTCAAAATGCAATAAAACGAGGTATTCCTGTGCTTGTGTGTCTATATGTGTCCATCTATGTACACAAGCAAAACGGAGTTCCGTATTCACAGATGCAGATATAAAGAGCTCTGCCCAGATGTCAGTTCCTCAGAGAGCTTCCTTGAATCTCTAGCTAAAGCAGCGCACTGTCCCTGCCCCTTCCCATCTGTCCTCACAGTTGTCTTCAAACGAGCATGTAAAATTTTAAAACACTGCCCTTTCAGCATATGAAACTGGTATCCACTGAATGCATATCAAAGTGTGACCCTCGGATAATGGATACAGCTTGCTTTTTATTTTATTTTATTTTATTTTATTTTATTTTATTTTATTTTATTTTATTTTATTGAGTTATAGTCAGTTTACAATGTTGTGTTAATTACCAGTGTAGCGCACAATTTTTCAGTCATATATATTCATACATATATTCATTGTCACATTCTTTTTCATCGTGAGCTCCCACAAGATCTTGTATGTATTTCCCTGTGCTGTACAGTATAATCTTGTTTATCTATTCTATATACACCTGTCAGAGATACTTCTTGCTTTTAGTTCCTAATGTCACACATTTGTATGGGGCTGTAGGGGCTAGTAGTCAGTGTGCATTTAGTTTTGTCATTTGGATTCAGGATACTCTGATGAATCCTCTCATGAAAGTCAGACTTAGAAAACGTACAGATTTCTTTTCGAAAAGACTTTGTCCCCCAGGCAAGCAGGTACTTGCTTCTGCAATGGTTTGAAGGAGCTTGACCTGTGAGCATTTTTTAAAAATTTGTAAGCACATGAGCCAAAGTTAAAAACAACTTATGATCTCTTCGGGATTTATCTCCTTTGGACTGATGTCCTCTGCACCCTTTGTAATTTTCCCCTGGCCTGTCCCTCATTACACCGTCTCACCTAGCAATTTGATGAAAATCTTAATTGGTGTCAATATCAACAGGACGATCTTTCGTAGGGGAATGTAATTTTCCACTGCAGTCAGCGATGACAGAAGAGGAGGTCAGTAAAAGAAAACCTTTTGCAAGAAGGCTGTATTTGCGGAGTTTTTCACAAGAACACACTGTAATTATGAAGTTTTATTTTTACCAAATACAATTTTTTTTTAACCATAGTAACGTCTGTTGTCTTAGATTTGGTAGAAACACTAGGAAAGAGAAATACTCTGAAGGTTTGTTTTGGACCATCATTTTGCCATGAGATTGTTGGGTGCTACCTGAGTCTCTGACTTCCCCTTTGGATTACTAATGTCTTCTGAGGGCCAGGGAGGGGTACGAATAGTCTTTGAAATGAGGTGTGACTTCTCCACGTCTGGAATACGGGCAAGAGTTAACCTAAAAAAATTGTTGCCTGGTGGCAGGTGGCAGACTGGGCTCTTGGAGGGCTCTTGCCAGCTGTCTCTGGTCAGCCCCGTCCTCAGAATCCACACAGGAGCTGGAGACGCAGGGCCCTAGAGCAGGAAGCTCAAAGGAAAGCTGTCCTGTGGTAACTGGGAGTAAACAGCTGGCTCTGGGTTAGACTTCTTAACCTGTTTAGCTTGGTGCGCATGTGTGTGTGTGTGTCTGTCTGTGTGTGTGTAGAGTTTGAATTTTTAATGGTCAGCCTTCAGGAGTCTGTGGTGGCTGATCTGGTCACAAGATCTCCAAAAATTGGGGTTAAGTTTATCAACCTACAGAGATTTAAAACAACATAGAGGCTCTTTGTATTAGTTTTCCACGGCTGCCATATCAAAGTTCCACAGACTGGGCAGCTTACACGTCACAGCTTATTTTCTTACAGTTCCGGAGGCTCTAAGTCCAAGAGTGAGATGTTGGCAGGCTTGGTTTCTCCTGAGGCCTTGCTCCATGGCTTGTAGACGGCTGCTTCTTGCCGGGTCGTCCCTCTGTGCGTGTCTGTACCCTAATTCCCTCTTCTTACGAGGACATCAATCAGATCGGATTAGAGCCTGCCCCAAGGACCTCGTTGTACCGTATCTCCTCTTAAAGTCCCTGTCTCCAAATACAGTCACATTCTGAGGTCTAGGGGTTTCGGGCTTCAACATACGAATTTGGGGGTGGGTCACAGGTCAGCCCATAACACTATTGGTATAATCTTAGCCCTCCAGCTGAAACAGAGTAGAATGGTGGTTATCACGGGTTGTGGGGGGTGGGGAAGATGGGGAGATGTTGGTCAAATGGTACACACTTTCAGTTTTAAGGTGAATGTAAGTTCTGGAGACCTAATGTACAGCATGGTGAGAATAGCTGATAATCCTGAGCTGTATACTTGAGATTGGCTAAGACAGCAGATCGTAAATGTTCTCACCACACACATGGAAAAAAGGGGTAACGTGTGAAGTGATGGATGTATTAATTAGCTTGACTGTCGTAGTCATTTCACACTGTGTGTATGTCAATCCATCATGTTGTGCACCTTAAATATGTACAACTTCTGCGGTCAATTAAACCTCAGTAAAGCTGGGGGGAAGAATCTGCAGGAATTTATTAGCACCGTGGTTCCTAAAACAAGCAAGAGGTGTTCTCCCTTTGATGCTCTAAAATGGCAGCCACCCGACTCCTTTCCCCAAGCCTCACGTCCAGCCCAGGTGCAGGGTCTTCGGGTGTCTTGTCAGAAGATGCTCTGAGTTCACCTGCCCTCCAGCTCCTACTCCCTCATCTAACCCAGGATCGTTGATTCCCTGGATTATTGCAATGGCCTCCGAATCCTCGCCTCTACCTTTGCCCCCTGCTAGAACTCCAGCTCTCCACATAGCAGCCAGTGGTGTTTTTAAAACAGAAGTCCAATCCGGTCACTCTCTTCGCTCAGAATTCTCCAGCTGCATCCCAGCACAGGCAGCACAAGCTCCAGAATGCTTTTCTGGGCCCGTGAAGTTGTCCATGAATTGGCCGCCGTCTGCCTCCCCCCAAGTCTCCACTTGGATCATGCCCTTGTTGTGAGTTCTCCAGTGTGCCAAGTACGGTCCCTCCCGCAAAGGTCTGGAACCCTGGAAAATTCTTCCCAATCAACACACGGGGCTTACTCCCTGTCTTCTAGGTCTCTGCCCAGATGTCACCTCCTCCAGGATCTTCCTTGAGCCCCTGGCTAAACTGGTGCACTGTCCCCCACCCCCTTCCCATCTGTCCTCACAGTCGCCTTCAGACCCCTTGTCGCTCCCAGACATCCGGGTACATAACTGCTTATTTCCTCTCTATGCTGAAATGGGAGCTTCCTGAAGGCTTCCGTCCTCCTGACCACTCGTTCCCAGCACCTAGAGCAGTGTCTGCTTGTAAATAGGCAGGAGTCGTAACTGAAAATCCGGGGCTCATGGGAACCTGCGGTCAAAGGCCGAGAAGGCAGAGCGCCTTCGCCAGTGAGCACAGACCCTTTCCCCCCCAATCCTAAGAGGTCACAGGGGGAGACCCGCACTGTTCCCAGTCCCACCCAGAGCATGCCGCGCCTGGGACCATTCCTTGAGAAATCACCTGCAGGACTAATGACTCACCCAGCTTGCAGGAGAGCAGCCCTGTTGGCATTTTGATAACAAAGTCAGAGCTGGGAGGTCACGGGCAGTCTGGTCTCTAATTCTCGGACCTTAAGAGAGCGGTGCCCGCTCTGCAGGAAGGAAGCAGAGCCCCGGGAGCTGCCCTGCCCGCTGTCTTGCTCAGCCGACGTGCAGACCACTGACCCATCTTCCTCACTTATTTTTTTTTTCCATAAATACTCTACTGAAACTGTCATGTGAGGTATCCTAACTGTGTTTAGTATTTTTTAGGTTCTGTAAACAATAGAGACTTTTCATTCTTAGGGATTTTTGTCACATATAATGGGACTGCCGTCTGGGAATGGCCACTCCTTTCCTTTGGGGCTCTTGACTTCCGTGATCAGAATTTAGCAAACGGTGTGAGGAGAGTTGGGGGCTTGCGGGGGATGGAATTTCCCCTTCCTCTTTTCTCCTGTTTGAGAAAACTTTTCAAGTAAGAGGAAGGAGAGGGTATGAATAATACTTTCTCAGATTGAAAAGATCTTTTAAAAAAATTTTTTGTTTTGTTTTGAGGGGAGCTAAATTAGGTTGACTGATTGATTGATGGAGGTGCTGGGGATTGAGCCCAGGACCTGGTGCCTGCTAAGCATGCGCTCTAACACTGGGTTATACCCTCCCCTCCTGAAAAGACCTTTAAGGGGGCAAGCTCAACTTATTTTCTGACTTCCAGAGATACTCAATTTTGCTTTGTTCTGTTTTTAAGAAGCCTTTACTCCTCCCTTCCTTGCTCTGCCCAGTCCTGGAGCTGTCTGAGCAGAGACAGTCAGGACCCTAGAAACAGTGTCTTAAGTTGACTGGGACGCAGGACTAAGCAACTTTCCATCCTGAGACTCTGACAGAATTACAGGGGAGGCCCAAACACTGGCTACTTAAACCCTCCAGCTGGAACACGTGTCCAGTTGCTCTTTCCCACAGAGACGAAGACATCTCCGGGGCGACCCTGAGCCTGTCCCCAGAAGGGCCTAGAACTCAGGACTCACTGCTCAGTACATCTGTTTGGCAGGGGGGTTCTTCTCTGAGTGCTTGTTTAAAAGCCATATTTGAAGTTTTGGCCTAAAACTCCGCTCCCTCCTCCCTACCTGTCCTTTTCACAAACACCCCTGTGTCCCATACTTCTCTCTGCTTTCCCTTGACTTACAAGGAGCTTCTGCACCTGTGAATGTGCATGTGACACATGTGCGTGGTGGGAAGCTCCCAGGTCTCAGGCTTCAGACTCAAAGGGCCTGGGCTTGGGGTCCCTGCTCTGTGCAGCCTCAGATTAATTGCCTTTCAACTCTATGAGGATAAAGCGGGGCAAATACTGCACACCTCCTAGGATCACAGTGAGGCTCCCACCAAGGTGAGTGGCCTTGGAGAAGCTTCCAGAACTGTGCTGGGCAATGGGAGGCGAGAAGCACCGCCAGCACCTCACCGCCCCACCTTGGTTCTCATGACCTCAGCCCCCACCCGCTGTTGCAGGCGCCGTCTCTCCAGCTGCTCCGAGCTGCAGCGCATAATTCCTGCAGCCCCGAAGGACGTGACTGGATAACAGCCTGACAAGTGAGCTGCAGTGATATTTGAACACGAGCCCCGATCTGATTATTCTTCAGTCACTCAACCCCAGGCAAGAATGGATTCATACTTTCCACTGCCGCCTGCGCCAGCCTGTTTCCATATCAGCCAGAGCCTCAAGAAGATGGAAGGACACGCTGTCATTCTTTCCATCCACGCTGACCCTGCTTGCTTCAGGGCGAATGCCAGCACGTTTGGGAGAGGAAGTTGCAACTGCTGACCAGGCCGTGCAGACCGGCCCCGTTTCCAACACGCTTGAAGGTAGATAAGCAGGCTCTTGTGGTTCTGAAGCTGGACTTGCCTTACCTGTGAAAGCAAAACAAACAGGGCCGTCTCCTTCCTCCTTGGGAATTCTTGGTCAGGTTCTCTTATTTTGAGCTGTCGGTGTAACGGCGGTGCAGACGCTTTGGGTCTGGAAGTAGTGCCATGTGACTTTCTCCCTGGTGTTCCCTGACGCTTGGTGTCAGTTGTAAAAGTCAGCTTGATAACAGATTCCTTATGGATTCTTCCCAAGAGCCCCGGGAGACAGATTGGCGGTGGTTACTTCTACTTTACAGAGTCGAAAGGCAATTTAAAAGATAAAAGCAAAAATTCTGCTCAGGGTCATCCCTGCAAATCAGCGGTCCTGGTGGAATCAGAGCTCATGGCCCCCGACCTGCCAACCCCCCACCTCCCTCCTTTGAGCTCAGGGACATTCGTGGCTGACATTCTTTTCAGTTTTAGTAAATTCATTCAAGAGAAATGAGAGACCAGATCTATTTTAGGACCCCTGACTAATTTTGTCTTATTCTGTTTTCTGTAAAGCAAAGAGCTATTCATCAGCAAGTGTAAGCAATGTCTGAGTAACGCAGCTACACTGTGCTGGGTTTGGGGTCACGGTCATTGAACTGGTCATGAGCGCTGATTAGATACATGCATTGAGTCATACAGTGTACGTGCTGGGAGAGACTTAGTAATCATGTAATCCAGCGGCTCCCAAATCTGGCTGTTTACCAGAATCACCTAGAGAGCTGATTCCACATACAGACGCCCCAGAACTTCCCCAGTCCCAGCACCAGCGACCTGGCCTCTGTCTTTAGTGCTAAATTTCTAACAAGCTCCTCAAGTGATTCCTATACACCCAGCCTAAAAATCTCTAAATTTGAGGTTCAGAGAAACATTTGAGAATCACATTTTCTTATTTGCTGTTTTTTTGGGGGGGATTGGGGTTGTGTGTGGGGGGTGGTTTGGTTGCCTGCCTACTGTTTTTATTGTTCTTCAGGTGGAGAACCTGGGGCCCAAAGGCTAGGTGCCCCTTGCCTGGGGTCACACGACTAGTCAAGTGTTACAGTTGGGACTGGAAACCCACTTCTACTCTGTGCATGGCATTAGCGTGAACGCAGCCCGACGGCGTGGCCAGCAGAGGCTGGTGGCCAAGGCGCTGTCAGCAGAGACACACACAGCCCACTCTTGGGAATGTGTTGTAATGTGTCCCAGGCTCCTGTAAAGTCACTCTGGCCAGCATGCAACTCTCGGAGGACCCACTGGGTTCAGGAGATTCTTGGCTAACCCTCAGGAAGCATTACTTCTGTCTAGAAAGACTTTGCCCTCTCTGGGCAAGCCCACCGCCCCAGGGCCCAAATGGGACCCACCAGGATTGGAGCAGGTGCCAGGGCTTGGCCCTAGAATAGGGCTGGTCGGTCCAGTCTACCTGCTGCCCTGTGACAGCAACCTGCCTGGCAGTCTTGCTGTTACACAACCAGTTCAGTTGTCGTAGACAGTGAACTTCACTTGTCAGTGGCTTCAATTAAATGGCCCATTTTACTTTATTAAACATTGTTTTTCTTCCAGTTTTGTTGAGATCTAAGTGACATACAGCACTGTGTAAGTTTAAGGTGTACAGCATAATGATTTGACTTTAGTGCACATCCATCATACAGATACAAGAGAAGAAAAAGAAAAGTTTTTTCCTGGTGATGAGAACTCTTAGGATTTACTCTTAGCAACTTTCATATATAACATACAGCAGTAATAATTGTATCATTCATGTTGTACGTTACATCGCTAGTACTTTAAATGGCCTCAAAAATGATTGTCCAGTAGCTTCAGATGGGGCACTGGCTATCTTATTACTTACTGGACCTAATAGAGAGATGATAAGAATGGGTAGTTCGGTCTGTCTCAGATTTCCAGGGGGTCTGGCTAATTGCTACTCACAGCAGAAGACCTACTAACCTACGATGTAATACATTCCTTAATTTCCTCCTGCAAGATAATGCTGGTGCCCCTTCTGTTCCTGGACTTTCTCAATCTAATGTTGTGACTTATTTCCAGATCAAATATATAGAAATTTCTTTTTCAGACTGTGCCCATCCTGGCTACTCATGTAACATGGAGTCCAGTATGATGTCCTCATTTAGTTACCTAAATTATGTATATTTGGGGGGTGGGGATCATGAGGTAAGTAGTCAGAGATGCAGGGTCAAGGACAATGTAACATCTCCTGTTTCCATCCGGCTAGCCACCTTCCTAGGGGACCTTCCCCTCAGATACTTGCAGGCATTTCAAGCTCTGTGGTTCCAAATCCTAGCCATTGTCTTTATTCCTGCACTTGCCATCTGTCTTTTGCCCCATCCTATCCAAGGAAAAGGCTGTCACCACCTTCTCTTTCAACCTCACTTATTCAGCTACAGCTTTGTAGATTTCACATCTGCTTCCACTTTCCCATCCTCACTGTCACTGCCTCAGTTCACTCAGAATGCCTCTTACCTGGGTTTCTGAAACAGCCTCTGACCTTGCCTTCCTGTTCTGCTCCGGCGACTTCTGGTCTACCTCTTGTCTGCTCCCTGAATGATCTTTCTGAAGACCTATGCAATCTCCTCCCTATGCTGCTTTTAACAACTCTTCCACACTTACCGGTTGTCTTTAAAGTTCAAAATCCTTACTTTGCAAATAAGGCCTTTCATTTGCTCCTGCTTAGGACCCTGCCCTGTCCCTGCCATCCCCCAGCATAGCTCATCAAAGCCAGGGTGCAGAACCACTTGGGGTCCCCAGAACGCAGTGTGCTGTGTGATGGAATCTGGTGTTGGCTCCGTCCAGGATGCCTCACCCACTTATGCATCGCGCAGACCCTTTCCAGTCCTTCCGATAGCCTTAATTATTTTAAAATAGACTTTATGTTTTAGAAGAGTTTTATGTTCACAGTAAAATTGAGCAGAAGGTACAGAGGTTTCCCTTGTACCGCAACGCCACATGTGCACCCCGTTATCAGCATCCCCCACCAGAGCGATCGATGCATTTCTTACGACGGATGCACCTACCCTGACACATCATGATCACCCACCATCCATAGTTCACATTAGGATTCACTCTTGATATCGTTCATTCTCTGGGTTTGGACAAATGGATAATGACATACCCACCATGACAGTATCATCCAGAGTGGTTCCACTGCCCCCAAAATCCCCTATGCTCTGCCTGCTCCTCCCAAATAGCCTTTCAGCGGAGGTTGACTCCTTCCAACTAACCTCTGATCTTTTCAGATGAAGAAACAAAGGAACTGTCTCAGTATCACCAGTTCCCAGCACAGTTGCTTGTCATGTTGTATGTTATTAATAAATGTTTGATGAATGAATGAATGAGTTAGCTAGTCACTTTAAAACCAAGACACAGAATTGCCCCAAAGGGGAAAGCATGATTCATGAAGTATCTCTGGGTCTTCTCTCGCCTGCTCGTGTGTATTATTAAATTCATCTGACTGCAGTAGATTTCCTGCCAAGCAGCAATTAGACCCCCTGGAAATCTGCCCGGTTTCAACTTTAAAACATTCACATGCATTTACCAAGATGTGCAGCCTTCTCCAGTGCTCCTGCACTAATCTCTACCTGCTGTAATTTGTTTCTTCTAAAGACTATACTTGCTGGCTGGTTTTGGTTTTATTTTGTTTTTTTTTTTTTAATAAAATGCATCGTTTTTCCTTAAAAAGGAAGGCTGAGTTTCAGAGCACACAAGACAATCATAGACTGATTTAAAGTACAAAGAGAGCTCCGTGGACCCTGGAAGCCCCACCAGCCGCCCACCCGCCGCTCCCTTGTTCCGAGTTGGATGGCGTCCCGCGGGCTCTCTTCTTGTCACAGGCTTGTCTGGAAGGCAGCCAGAGCCCTGCCCTTGAAGAGGCCCCAGTTCTTGTTGCTGGGAAGAACAGGTCAGGGAGAGGGCACGTCTCGAGGCCGGGGGGTGCAGGTGTGAGCCCGTGGAGCCCCTGGCTCTCAGAGAGGATGCAAAACCATCCTGGTGTAGGGAAACAGGGGAAGCTGGGGGGCCACGTATAGAATCGTGGAGTTTCATCTTCGGGCGGTTCCTAGGGACCGTCTACATCGCTGAGCTCTTGGACACGAATCAAAACCTCCCTCAAGCTCTTCTGCACGTTGCCTTCCCTCCCCTCCAGCCATCACATCTGGGGTGCGTTGTTTTGGAAACTTGGGGAGGGCCCTGGTTCATTCACCCACTCACTCAAAGAAACACAGACTTAATGATCCCAGGCGGTGTGATGGGTGGAACCCCAGGGCTGGTGCTGCACAGGCCTGGGGGCGCCTACTCCACTTCTTTGAATTTGTTTCCCCATCAGTAAAACAACTCAGAGAGTGGTCCCGAGGATCAGTGAGATGGTGAGTTTGAGGGTCACATGGTGGCTGGGGGCTCATCCACTCTTCTGGGTTTCATTTGGTGATTTTTGTGCACGTCCTTGGTCAGTGGAATTATGCTTCAGAAGTCCTGATTCCTGCTCGATGCTGAAGGCCCTTGAGAAGACACTTTTACGTCACATCTTCCTCTCTCACCTCCAGGAGTAGTGTCTTCAGACTCCAGATGTGACTTTACTGAAGAGCGGTTCACCTGGAGAACAAGGCTGTCTCAGTGACAGTGTTTGGCGCCTGCAAGAAGTTCCCGAGGGGGAGGGGAGGGAGGGAGGGAGGAGAGGAGGGAAGGCAGTGACGTCACTGGCAAGTTGAGTGGGTGGTTCCAGGCAGGGGGAGACCCTCAGCTGCATTTGCTTTACGGTGCTATCATCAACACTGAGGTGGCCCTGGGCCACCTGGGGGCCCCCGGGCGTGATGGCAATGAGGGGTCAGTACGTGGGGCAGAGAGCGGCTCACTCCACAGCTCTTAAAAGCTCCCGATTTCGGTAAAGAACGATCCACGATGCTGTTTGGAAATTCACTTGCTATCAATCGGCCGTTTTTAGCAGAGCCCCTCAAATTCTGGAATCCAGAATTGCCACCGTCCTTTTCCCCATATTTCCCCTCAGTTCCCTCTTGCCTGTCGGGTTCCACCTCCTGACAATCACACATTTACTTTTAGGTGTTAACATTTACGTTCTCTGCTGTAACCATTGCCCATGTTTTAGTCGTAACTTGATTCTAAAACCTGTAAATCAGGAAGTAGGGTTTATGCTATTATAGCTACAAAATATTCTTCAGTGCTGGGCCAAGCCATTGGTTAGAATTACATGTCCTTCTGAGCAGGTCCAACTTCATGACCCAGAGGCACTTGAAGAGAAATGTATTTAGCGTCAAAGGTGAATGGAAACTCCTTTGATTCACTCCCAAAGCTGCCAATTGAAACTCGCGTCACGTTATGCTTTCCTTCATGTTTGGACCTGACTTTCTTGAAGAGATTTTTGTTTTTCTTAGAGTTTCTATTATTTTTTTTTTAAGTGTCGTCATGCTTTATCACCGTCTTGAGTGTTTGCATCTTCTCAACTATGGCAGACGTTCCGTTGTTCTCGTTTTGGCTCTTGGACTGGCTCTTCTCAGGGTCCGAGGTTCACCTGCCACCCAGGGAGTTTTCTTCACTCCTTTCTTGCTTTGGCTCCAGGGTTTCCTAGATCCCACGTTTTTCTTCTGTGTGGTTTACGTCTTTATTTTGCTGGACTGCATTCCCGTTAACTTCTTCTTCCCAATGAGACAATAAAGTAAATCGATTTCTTGAAAATATCTTGAAATGCATGTGGAGCTTTGGGGGAGTTTTTGTTCTTGCTGTTGCCGCTGCTTTTTACCACTGCGCTCGAGGGCTAGTTTCTCTGCATGAAGAATTCTCTAGGGAACACTGTCTTCCCCAGAACCTTCAGGGAAAGCTCAGTGTCTCTTACAGTCTGTTATCATTCTGACTTGCCCAGCTTTGTAGGTGACTGGATTTTTTTGTTTGTTTGTTTTTTGTTTTTTTGTCTTCAAACATCTCTCCTCATCTTTGATATTCTGAAATGTTTTACCCACTTGTCCACATGTGGGTCTTCATTCATGGTCGCCTTCATTTGGTAAGTTCTTTCTGACTGAAGCCTCATCTTGAGACCTGAAGAATCTGTTTTTTTGTTTTTGGGTTTTTTTTTAGCATTCCTAATCTCTCCCTCTTTATTTATTTCTCTTCTTTCTGGAATCCTAGAAATTGAATGTGGAGTCTCCTGCCTTGGTACTCTGTATCTCATGATTTCTATCTTTATGGGTTATTACGACACGGGTCATTTTGGCAGTTTTCTGCTAATTAGAGCAGCAGTGTGTATTGTAACAGCAACAACAAAAATGACAAATCTGAGTAGTTATAAGATGGAGTGAGTCCTTGGCGGAGGCAGGAGGGAACTGAATTGAAGGAATAAATGAAGGCTTTGTCTTTGAGAAGGAAGAGGAATGCTTCTTATTGACATAATAGCCAAGGAGCCATGCCAGGAAATAGAAAAATGTTCTAGTACAGAAGAGAGAAGTTCACTCCAGTTTCTGGGCTTTGCTGGTCACATAAAATAGAAGTTGAGGTCATCCACTTAGACTGAAGACTCCTGGGCAAGAAAAGATATGGAGCATCTGCTGAGGCAACAAGTGGTGAATGAAAGTTTGACCCAGAAGCCTTGAAGACTCATCTGAAGGACCCAGGGTGTATCAGTGGTAGGGCAGGTTGGCCAGGTTTTGTAACATCCAATAATTCGGGGCTGTGAGCAGGAGGGGATTGAAATTTGGCAGCAAGTGTGGTAACAGGACATTGATGAGAGAACTCAACCAAGATGAAATATTTTCACCAGTGATGTTAACGTGAGAGAAGAGCTCGATAATCTTGACTTTATCCAAGTCTGCGACTCAGTGTTCTCTGTGTCCCTCCCCCCAACCCTCGATCACCATCACCATGTCAAAGTTTGTCCCCAGAAGAACTGAGACCAAAAGGAAGTTGGAAGCCTTTGGTCCCCAAATTTGAGGGTCTCTGCTAAAATCTTTCCTTTTACATCAAGCCCGGATTCAAACATTATCCTTGGATCACCGTCATAAAGCCAGTCATTCTGGCTTGCACACACGCAACTTCCAGCTTGGCTCTAGGAGCAGGGCCCAGATAAGCCAAATGCACTCACTTTCATGGACTCTAGAATGCTGAAGCTGGGAGAACCTTCGGAGATCAAGCTCAGTGGTTTTGAAATGGTCTCATTTCGGGTTTTGTGGTTGCTGTTGTGTTTAATGAAATACCATTTTAAAACGAACTCTTCCACTGAGGCCACCAACACATACAGCGATGTACAGCCACCCCCCTGTGGAGTAGGGGGTCTGCCCTGGAGCCCCGAGCTGAGTTCCTCTTTACCTCCTGTACCATCGTCACAGACCCCCAGGATTTCCCCTTATTTTATAATTGATGAAACTGAGCCCCAAGGAGGGCAGGCGAGGTCAGAACTGCACCCAGGCCGCCTGCATTCTGTTCACTCTGCTCTCCCTGCCACTGAGAAGCAGCACGTTCTGGACCCGAAAGGGCTGTGGATGAATCCAGACATTTGACATTTTAGCCTCACGGGGATGAAAGGAGACACCTCAGGAGAGTTTTAATCCGAGGCTCTTTTACCTTAGGCTCTTATGAAATCTCTCGGTCATAGGGGAGTTAACAGCTTGTGTTCTAGTCCCACAGATTCATTTGTGCCCTTCAGATAAAGTGCAGGCTCATTCTGAAGATTTTCCAGCCTGCTGTCCTCAGAACCTCTGGGTACCGTGTTTCCATGGTGATAAAGAGGACTCTTCTTGCAATAGGGTGATTGGTCTCTGCCTTTTCTTGGTCACCAATTATGTTAGTGATAATTAAATTAGGTCTTTGACAGGCATGCAAGTGAAAGCAGTTTGTTGTAATTTACCAAATTAAATAGAGTGTCGATGATTAATTGTAAAGTCATTTGAAATCATATCTGTATCCTCTGTATAGTTTTAATTTAAAATGAATTGATTAGCATTATTAGGGAAATTTGGATTCATACATTAAAAGTACATTCATGTTTTGGCATAGTATTCATTTTTAGGTGGTAGATGTAAGTTTAATTCTTATAGAATAATTTAATGAAATTTTAAGTGGTGATTTATTTTTATCTTTTTTGTCAGAAAAAATTTGTCAGAAAAAATCAAACTATGTTTTGGCACATTTAAACATGTTCCATTCATTTATAAAGCAACTTCCCTCTGAGAACTCTTTAGAATCATGGTTAATTTTTGTGGGTCTTTGTTAAAGTTTGCAACTTACTTGAGTCTGTGATTGGAGAAAGGATTTTTCTTTTAATGTATTATTTATACAAAGTCACGTAAGTCTCTATAAACAAGAGCATTTCCTAGCACTGTACTGAAAGTCATTTGTGGGTCTTCTTTTCAAATTGTGTTTGAAGCAAGTTCACTAAGTATATGAAAATTAGGTGGGGGTTATGATCACATTCTATTTCTGGTTTATAACGGTGTTATTGTGTTGACCATGTACTTTATGTAGCAAATTTTGTTTCAAGTTTTCAAAAAAAAGAAAGAAAAGAAATCCAATCCACCATCATCAAAAGACAGAGATGTATTAGCAGAAAAATGTGTTATAGATGAAGGTAATCTGGAATGTGATTTCCAAAAACGTTTTGAGCCATAAAGTACGGGGCGCGTGGACAACATGCTTTGTAGGTTTTAGCAGCGGAGTGCTAACTCGGGACGCTGGCCACACTGCTCTGTAGTCTTAACTCTTACCACCGAGGAAGCTGTCATTTACATCCTATTCTTGGGATTTTTTTCCATGTTCACTAGGCCTCTTACACCACTGGTACTTAAATTAATGGAAGTTACATGCAGAAGCAAATAACCTAATCTTATTTGGAGAATTCTTGAGCCAAAAAAGCTTGCTTCATTTCCCTCCCTCCCTCCCCGACTTCTTCCCTCCCCCACTTCTTTCTTTCTTTTCTTCCTTCTTTCTTTTCTTTCTTCCTTCCTCCCTTTCTATCTTTTTTCTTTTTTGAATTATTGCCCTTTCACTTGATTTGTTCTCTCTTTTTTTCACCAGAGCATATTTTACCTATACCATTTTTTTTAACTCTGCATTTTTAGAAAGGAAAAGGCTTTTTTTGTTGTTTTCTGGAATCTTCTTGGTGTATTTTTTTTAATCTCTACAGGCAGCACACTTAATGAAACCTCAACTCATGTAGGAGCTTGGGGTTTTCATGTGGGGCCATAGAGGCCATGGGCACAGGCCCTCCCCTCCCTGTCCCCTGTCCCCTGACCCTCAGCTTCAGTCCGTGGTTGGACAAGGCCGCCAGGAGGAGTACTGGGAATGCCCCCCTGACCCCTTCATCCTGTTGCTTCCTGCCTCCTCCAGCCCCCCTCACCTCCACTTCAGGCCCCTTAGATCTCGCCCTGAGCCCAGTGATCTTTGCCTTAAAAACGGAGTTAACTGGCTTTAACCTCCTGGAGATTGTTTCCTCCTCTATAAATGGAAATAACCCATGTACACCATGACCAAGATGAGAAATTTTAAAATATATATGAACACCTCCATATGCACAGTTGCTGGCACGTGAGATGTGCTTAAATTGTTAGCTGCTTTCCCTTCCTGGTCTTCCCTTTTCTCTCCAGTTATCCCTCCACTCCCACCCCCTGGCTTGCTCCATCCTAAGAGCTCTGTCCCGCGACCTCCCTGCCACGCAGTGCCTGGGGGGGCAGGGCGCACCCACAGCAGGAAGTGCTCCTGGTTCTCTGGGTGGAGGGAGGGAGAAACCCCTGCCTTCCATCTGCAGCTCTGGATGTTGCTCTTTCCCTCTGGATCACAGTCAGATCCAGTTTGCAATCTAAAAGATGCTAATGGGCAAAGAATCGCTGCAGAATAAAGGCAGTATTCGTTGTTAGTGTTTGTATTAAATTCTTTGAAAATAACTTAAGAGAAATTAGCTCTTTCTTGGGTCTCAGTCTTTCAGGATTTATGGCAGTTCCTACACAGCAGTTCTCCCAACTTCAAAAATAAGTTTTTTCCCCAAAATTCCCTGTTAGCCTACCATTTAGTTCTTGGAAGGCATTTTTCCACATGCTGCCTAAAAGGCAGGTCCAATGTGCCCTGTTCAGTGGCTTCTGCCCCCATCGTCCACAAGCATAAGAACTTAAGAGAACCAAAGCTCCCTTCTGGTTAGAGCCCTTCACCATTAACATGCTACCAACGTGGGGTTCTTCCTTCGACTGATGTAAGGAGACCCATCCAGGGCATCCCAGGTACTGTAAATGTCAAGGAGCTAAGATCTAACACACCTTTGCTCCCTGGCATCACTGCCATTCCTTATCAGCAAATGCACATTTGAGACTCAGTTGCAACTTCACATCATTATGAAGTTGGAAAACATGATTCTCAAAGTTAACGGAGAGGTTAAAACCCACTCTACTCCGAAGTCAAGCTCTTAACAGCCAATCTGATTATGTTAGCAAAGTCTTTCGATGGATTTTGTGGGGGAGCAATTGCATCAAATATGGAGTGTCTCTACTTGCCCTTTCTCCTGCCTAGCGTGAGCACAGAAAAGTGTCTAGATTGCAAGATGGAATTCTGACAACTGGAGGGGACTATGAGACATTGGCCGAGGTATCAGCAGCCTTGGAAGTGCTGAAGCAGGAGATCGGCTTTCAGTGTGCACATCGATCTTCTTTTAATGAGAACGTATTGTGCTTTCAAAGCTGGAGCTCAAGTCCTGAGTGGAAGGCTCAGGTCCCCGTGGACGCTGCATTAAGTGCACTGCCAACCAGATCTGCCAACACCTCCCCTGTTCTCAGAGCTAAGCCCTTTCTGTGCGGTTATCCATCATGTGGAATTTGGTCCTAACTGTGCAAACCAACCAAATGCACGAGAGACACAGGACAATATCCATTTCACTCCGATTATCTTCTGTCCACGTAACAGATGGAACTCTGGGATATAAATGGCAAAAGAGGGACACATGTTTCCTCCTTCTTTTTTTCCTGTTGTATTACTATTTCATTTCCCCAGCAACAGCAGCAAGAAGTAGGAAATTCCAGTGAAGCCAATACTTGCTAGAGATTTCTTGGGTTGTAGGTTTAAACCTCACAAAGATTTCCCTAAGCATTTCCCCTGTCAGTAACTGGGCTGAAGTTTTAAGTTTCAAAGTTGATTTGAGATTATTTGGAATGGTTGGTTACCGTTTTCTAGTGGAAGGCTGCCTCTCAGAGCTTGTGTTCTCAATCTTTTAAGTATTCAGAGTTTCTTTTTACGTTAAAGCATCTGGTTTGTGCCGACACAGAGCTTCAAGTCGCAGAAACACGTAGAACCATAAAGACCTTTGGGGACGGGGTTAGGGTGGGAGGACGGCAAGGCAATACCATTTATCAGATTTTTAGTTTAAAGCCACGTCAAAGAACGCGAAAGTCAGGGTGAGGGGGTTTAGCGTGACTCTGGGCCCTCCTCGGCCTCCCCGCCAGGTGAGGATGAGGCTCGCTGGTCTTGCGTGTCTCCTGCGGGTCAGAAGCGGTCTGACTGGTGCTCCCCCAGGCGAACAGTGGTTGGTCCATACCTGCGCATGCGCGCCCAGGATGTGCACGTGGGCAGGTGTCGGTCTGTGCCGCCTGCACGTGTGTGCAGGCACTGGTAGGGGAGGATGGGAAAGGAGCAGGGAAGAAGAAACAAGGAGAGTTTGGTTCGTTGTAAGTGAGAAGCTAGTAGACAAAGGAACCATGTTCTTTTGGGAGTGGAAGGGTGCTTGTCTTGTAATCAGGACCTCCATAGACCCTGGCAACCAGCACGACCCTGGACCTAGCGCTTCCACACTGTAGCCCTCCTCTGTCCAGGGGACGTGCCACCCAGACCCTACACCCCTCCATTAACACCACGTTCTGGGTGCCCAGGACCCTGCAGTCCCTCCCCAAATGACCCACATCCACTTCCAAGATCTGTGTGGGCTTCTTCCCCAGACTGTGGACAGGTGGTGCCCTGCTAGGGCAGAGGGTGGCTGAGGGCAGCTGTCTCCGGGGCTGTGGACAGAGCTTCACTATGTCATTTGGGGTACCCACCTGGAGTGGGTAAGGCCATTTGAGGTGTGACCTCAGAGAGTGAAGTGCAGGCAGTCATAGGAAGAGAAGCGGTCAGTGTTCTCTGTCACACTCCAGTGGGGAACACCAAGGAGTCTGAGATCCTAAATTTGAGCCTGGCCTTCCAGGACACTCTGACTATCTTTGTCAGCTCAAGCTGTTATAACAAAATACCATAGGGGATGTGGCTTGTAAACATCAGAAATGTATTTCTCACAGCCCTGGAGGCTGAGATCAGGGTGCCAGCAAGGTAGGGTTCTGGTGAAGGCCCTCTTGTGGGTTGCAGACTGCCAGCCTCTCCTGGCGTCCTTACGTGGTAGAAAGAGTGAGTAAGCTCTCTGACCTCTTCTTATGAGTGCACTAATGCCATTCATGAGGGAACAATCCTTATGACCTAATTACCTCCCAAAGGCTCCACCTCCAAATACCATCCCATTGGGATTAGGGTATTGATATCTGAATTTGGTGGGGAACATTCAGTCCATTGCAATGACCATCTGTTTTTTCAAGGTAGGAAAATAGAAAGTATTTGATTTAAAATGTATTATTGATGTATAACTTTTGGCCATTTAGGTTCATGGTTATGCAGGCCTGTGTTTGTTCATAAAGGCAGCCTGTTGCAAACCCCTGTGCTGTATTATTGAGCAGGTCTGGAGTTCTTCACTCAGAAGTTGGAGACCTGGGGTCTGGAAAGGACTTTCTGTGCCCAGAAGCCATCTGTGCTTGCCAAAACTATCCCCATTTCCACTGTGGCATTATCTAGAACATTCCAGAAAGGTCTCAGGTTAGATGAGAAGTCCAAAGCACCTGAATGAGTGCAGTAACCATCCCTGCCTTCCAGGAGACGGGTGCAGCTCCACTGAGACAATAAGCATGGAAAGGCCTTACACTGTCGTGTGCCATTGGGGTTATGGTGGTGTCCCTCATCCTGTGGACCTGATGGTCACTGTACACAAAATGGTGAACAAAAATCCAGACGTGAACCTGCCCTTACAGAGCAGCAGTCAAGTGCATATACATCATCATTGTTGAGGAGACACGGTGAAGCCCTTGACTCAAAAGTTATGTCTTTTCTCTGCAGCTAGGATTTATTAGATGTAAATGGCAAAATTTTCCAAGAGCACAAAGAAGGAAGGCCATTGGATTCATCTAATAGCACCTTTTTAAAAATGGCAAAAAATGAAGGTATCAGCCAGGAAGAGGTCCTAGTGCTACGTGATGAGACCCCTTTTTGTGTAGGCAGTGTTTTCTAACCTGTAATTTGTGACACACACATACACACGCTCATCCAAGTGATCGCTGCAGTAGTGTCTTCCCCCAGTTAGGGCTGTCTGACTATGACACAGCTGTTCCCCAGCTGCTGGGCCCTCACCCTGCTGACCACCATGTAAATGGAGCAGCAGCCCAGATTCAGGGGCAGGGGTGGGCCAAGAGGCACTGCCAAGAGGCCGGTGGAGCAGGCAGCCCTATGTGGACCACACCAGCCTCTGAGAGCCCACTAGCTGTGCAGTGTTTTCAGTCAAGGTTTCTCAAACTGTCCATAAGGGTGCCCTGCTTTGTTTCAATGTCCAACCTCTTGCCAACAAATAAATAAAATATAATAAAAACAAATTACTAGAAGAATGAAGTGGATCAGGAAGACATACAAAACACAAGCCTTAACTTTTTATTATTAGATGCAAGGGATATGTAATTTTTCTGATAAATTGCTTTTTTGTTTTTACATTTTTTTATTGAGTTATAGTCATTTTACAATGTTGTGTCAAATTCCAGTGTGGAGCACAATTTTTCAGTTATACATGAACATACATATATTCATTGTCACATTTTTTTTCCACCGTGTGCTACCACAAGATCTTGTATATATTTCCCTGTGCTATACAGTATAATCTTGTTTATCTATTCTGCATATGCCTGTCAGTATCTACAAATTTTGAAATCCCAGCCTGTCCCTTCAGTAAAGAAGATGTGGTATATTTATACAATGGAATACTACTCAGCCATAAAAATGACAACATAATGCCATTTGCAGCAACCTGGGTGTTCCTGGAGAATGTCATTCTGAGTTAAGTAAGCCAGAAAGAGAAAGAAAAATACCATATGAGATAGCTTATATGTGGAATCTAAAATTTAAAAAAAAAAGAACATAAATCTGATAAATTACTTTAAAAGATTCTAAACTCCCAGTTTCTTTTCTTACCTCACTGAAGACTGGCCACTGGCCACAGACCACACTTGAGTAGCACCGTTCTAAATGGCAAGGAGAGGTCAAAGCTTGGACTTAAAATTAGAAATATGTGTATTTATAATTATGAGGTTTTCATAAACTTTTCAGGAAAAAAAGAAGAAAATCAATGAACATCATATTCAATTTGCATTACTTTAAATTTTATTTCCAGTGAACAGAGCACACATTTTACATAGTTGTGGTTCTTAACCTGGTTTTTGTGGGGGTTTTTTGGTTTAGATTTTATGTATTTGTTTTTAGGGGGGGGAGGTAATTAGGTATATTTATTTATTTTTTTGATGGAGGTACTGGGGATTGAACCCAGGACCTTGTGCATGCTAAGCATGCACTCTACCACTGAGCTATTCCCTCCCCTCTTAACTGGTTTTTTATTCTGCTTTTGTTCACTGGCCCTTTTCTCACATGTACATCCCCCAGCTGCACTGCCTGGGTCCTGGCCCACCTCACCTCCCACCAGGTCGCTGTCTCTGCTGTCTGTGTTCCTCCAAGGCCTGATGTGGCCCCTACTTGCCTCTCTGACTTCGTTTCTTATTTATTTCCCATGCTACAACCCTTCCCCTGTACCCCATGTGCTCCACCGTGCTGAGTTCCAGACAGTTCTGGACCATCCCTGGCTTTTCACGCCTCCCGCCCGCAGCCCTGATAAACCAGCACTCTGTCCCCAGCGCTCAGTGAACCGCAGCTGTTAGTTCCCACAGATAACAAGCTCCCCACTTTGCTGCATTCTCTCAAGTATCGTTCTATCATAAACAGCACTGACTTAAACATCTTTACACAATTTGTCTTTTTTGAATATAGGAATTAATTCCCCCCAATGGAATCATAGAGTCCCAAGATTATGGACCTTATAAACATGGTTGTCTATTGCCAACTTGTGTTCCAGAAACGTTGAGCCACTTTTTGGTGTCAACACCCATAAATCCTGAATTTCAACTCAGAAATATGGTGCCAATATTGGCCCCAAGTTAGGTTTTACACTAGAGCGTACGGTAAGTCCTCAGGTTTGTAATCGCTAATGTCAAACTACTTGGCTTTTTGCCTTGGATAGTAGTTCTGCAAAGGCAAGGGCCTGTCTTCCAAAGTTCATTTACCTTGAAAACAACGGACACCTAATCAATGCACGATGGCAGAGGTGAAGACAGTGAGCCTGATGCGGAGATGAGTAGGAGTTAAGATAAAAATTCTGTTGAAAGATGTCCCTCCTATGTATCTGGCAAAGGTGGTGCTGAAGAGTAAAAAAGAGAGCCAGGCATGCGCAGAAGGTTGACACGGATGCACCATCAACAGCATCTTTGATTATCTGGGGTAAGGGTGTCTATCCAACATGTGCGCTTGTCGTAATAGTGCCGGCACTGTGAGCACTTTGCGGATCTCCCACTGAGTCCTCACAACAACTGTTTGGGCTAGTACTGGGGTGTTCTTGTCCCTTTATGGATGAGAAACTGAAGCACAGAGAGATGAAATAACCTGCCCAAGGTGGCAAGTCCACAAGGCACATAGTGGAGCTGGGGTTCACTCCTGGGTGGCCCAGAGCCCCAACACCACCCTGTGACAACGCTGTGTTGAACTTCTGCATTGGCCTGACTTGTAGTTCTTTGTGTGTGTGTGTGTGTGTGTGGTTATTATTGTTATTATTGTTGTTATTATAGAAAAGTCACAAGTTTAATACCAGTAACATTTGAAACCATTTGCCAACGATGCCCACCATGCTTGAACAGAGTAGGATATCCCTGAAAACAAGGCTATCCAGAAGGATGATCACCATAAAGCTATCGGGATCAGGGCATAACACGGACACCTTACAGCCATGCAATCCCGAGCCTCCATTCAGAGTTCCCCAGTTGTCCCCGTGGTGTCCTTTGGAGTCAAGGATCCCACTGGGGCTCACTTGAGGCAAGTGGTTTGTCTTATCTCTTGAGTCTCCTTAAGTCTAGGACAGCTCCTTTGTCTTTCCTGGACTCATGACCTGGACACTATTGGAGGGTACTAGGCCTGTCATGTCACAGAATGGCCATCATGTCTGATGTTTCCCTAGGATTAGATTCAGGACTTGTATCTTTTTTTTTTTTAATTGAAGTGTAGTCGATTTACAATGTTGTGTTAATTTCTGGTGGACAGCACAGTGATCAGTTATACATATATACATATATATAGATTCCTATTCATATTCTTTTTCATTATAAGTTACTACAAGATATTGAATATAGTTCCCTGTGCTATAGAGTAGGTCCTTGTTGTTCATCTATTTTATATATAGTAGTGTGTATCTGCAAATCCAAAACTCCCAACTTATTCCTCCCTACCTTCTCACCCACTGGTAACTAAGTTTTCTATATCTGTGAGTCTTTCTGTTTTGTGAATAAGTTCATGTGTGTCCTTTTTAAAAAATTCTACATATGAGTGATATCATATGATGTTTTCTTTCTCTTTCTGGCTTACTTCACTTAGAATGACAGTCTCCAGGTCCATCAGTGTTGCTGCAAATGGCATTGTTTTATTCTTTTTTATAGCTGTGTAGTATTCCATTGTGTATATATACCACAACTTCTTTATCCAGTCATCTGTCAGTGGACATTTAGGTTGTTTCCATGTCTTGGCTACTGTAAATAGTGCTGCTATGAACATTGGGGTGCATGTATCTTTTCAAATTAGAGTTCTTTCTGGATATATGCCCAGAAGTGGAATTGCTAGATCATAGGGTAAGTCTCTTTAGTTTTCTAAGGAATCTCCATACTGTTTTCCATAGTGGCTGCAACAAACTGCATTCCCACCAACATTGTAGGAGGGTTCCCTTTCTGCACGCCTTCTCCAGCATTTTTCACTTGTGGACTTTTTCATGACAGCCATTCTGACTGGTGTGAGGTGATACGTCATTGTAGTTTTGATTTACATTTCTTTGATAATTAGCAATATTGAGCATTTTTTTAATCTACCTGTTGGCTATTTATCTTTATACCTTTTTATAAAGCACAGCTCAGCAGTGTTAAGTATATTGACAGTGTGCAGAGATGCTGTTGTCCTAGCACTTCAGGTACTAAGAATGTCTTGGGAGGATGCGGGCTTAGCTGGCACCACATTCCTCCCTCCTGCCCTCCCATGGTGTAATTCCTCTGCCCTTTGCAGTGCCTCCCCTGGGCATTGTCACCTGTACTTCTTCCTGTGCCACGTGTGCCAGGTGCCTGCCTCCCCTAGAAAATCTGCTTTCCTGGGAATGCCTAGTACATAGTATGTATTCAGTCAGCAATGGCCAAATATTCAGAACATCCAGGGGGTAATTATGGAATATAGAGAAATTTGATTTTTCAGGAGCATGAGAATGTTTCCAAACTGATGTCACCGCAGATTAAATCAGTGCTCCAGGAAGTCTTTATTGATTTACAGCCAAAATGTGACCTTCAGAGATTACCCCTGAGGGAACCAGAGCCAGATGATTATTTGATGTGCCTTCATAATGGAATTCACAGAGCATGCAGTCAGATTTTCTTGAAGCGCTCGTTCTGCCTGACATCACAGAAAATCTGAGGCCGACCTGGGAGTGCCCCACTTCGGTTAATGCAGTCACATTTAAGAAAATGTAATTGAGTGTAGCACTAGTGCACAGAGTGACAAACGATGTGAAATTTTCTGGGTAAGTCCCTGAGTTGGAAAAGATAGGATCTTGAGCCTTTTGAGGGCCAAATCCTGAATCCTATGTGCCTGTGGAAAATTGAGTCGGGCAGGAGCCAACCCTGCATCAGCTATTTTGAACAGTAGGACTGTTCTGGTCCCCTGAGCTGAGGCCAGTATCAATAGAATATTTCTGAGTTAAAATTCAGGTTTGATTGGTGTTGACACTGTGTATGAATTCATGTTTAGCTTTTTTTTTTTTCCTAAACAGATTACTCAGGTAACTAACTTTTATGTAATATAATCCAGAAAGAGGTAAACATTTTCCAGAAAGAACTGTTTCTAACAATTCTGCTTTCAGATATTCAAACCAGCTAAGTAGAAGTAGCAACAATATTTTTAACTCTTGGGGGAAAATAAAACTCTTCAAATTATTTTTGTTTACGTACAGAGCATCAGAATGGTATTTAAAGTTAAATAGGGTAAGCAGGCAGAGAACTATTTTCGGTAGCAAAAATAGTCCAACCAGGGCTTATAAATATATTTGGGGGATTTTTTTTTCTACTAAAAATAAAAGTTTTAAAGTAATCACATACCAAAAAGAGTTTTGTGGTGCTGGAGAAAATGGCCTAGATTGGGAACGTTTACTATGTATTTATGCTCATTGTGATTTCAGCCCAGCATTAGTTTTTAAATATATTGAGAGAGGCTTTGCTGGACATTTCTCTTTTTTGTTTCTTTATTTCTCCATTAATTCTTCACTTAGCTTCCCCCAGGCTCTCATTATGCTCCCTAGACAGACGTATCATTCTTCTGAGGTCTTTGTGAAACCATGTCAGTATTTGTGATTTTTGACACGCTGTTTTTTGTTGTCGCTTCAACCAAATTTTCTTCTGGTACATTTCAGATTGTTACATTAAGTATTAAAATTATTAAATAATTGCATAAATGGTTTCCATCCTAAAGCCTTATTTTCATTATTTAAAACTATGTACCCACCCTCCTTCCGTGCAGATGTTTTCCATCAAAGGGATGCCCCATAAAAACCAGAAACCTTGAGAGGAGTGTCAGGATGAGCCTTCCTTGTCTGCTTCTGTTCCTTTTCATCAGTTTCTCTTCTTCTCTATTTCCCGTCCCTTCTAAGAGTAAGAGATGGAGAAATGGGAAAGGAAGAGCCTGCTTTTCAAGTTCTTACAGAAGTCTGGGTTGGTGTCCTTATATGGAGCAATTCACAGAGGAGTGTTCAAACGAACCTTCTTGCAGAAACTTCCAGCGCCTTCCAGCGTGGGGGCTTCCTTAGTGGCCCCTTCATGGGTGGTTTGCACTTGTGCCAGACTATGCCCTTGATCAGACCCACCTTCAAACCAAAGCAGTCTAGTTAGAGTCATAAATCGTACATCCCTGTTAACAGTTTAGGCAGATTCAGGGTTTATATTCAAGTACTCAAAAATGCCCAGAACCTGACTTCTTGGATTAAAAATTGGGGGGAAAATTTTTTTGATGGTCTTAACCCTATCTCAGTTCAGAGCCTGAAGCGTGAATGAGCTCACTGATCAAAGTTCCCTTTAAGTCATATTTACTGACTCACCACAGAAATCTGCAGGCATGTGTGTATACCTCACCTGTGCCTTTTTTGGTACTATCTTAAGGATTTACAAGAAGGCGTATTTGGGTACAGCCATCCTGGGTAACAAACAGTCAGAGGGCATGAACGTGCATGTTGGTGGTGCCAGTATGAGCTACATGACCTTGGGCAAGCGATCTGAGCTCACCGAGCCTCATTTCTGCAAAGGTAAGAATGAGAATGCCTTCCCTGAGTCCTCCCAAGGGCTTGGGAGAAACTGAAATGAGTTACTACATGTGAAAAGACAAAAACTGCAAAGTGGAGTTTGAATATAACTTAGAATTATTATCAGTCAGAGCCTGCATAAGCAACTGGCAAATGTGAGCTACATTCTCAAAAGATCCTCAAGACCTTCTCTGGGTCCCAGTTCCGGGTATTTGGACTGACTTAATCTGCAGGAACAAGGGGCTGTTTGAAAGCGTGGCATCTGCAGCATTAGGCTGATTAGACCATGACCAGCAGGATGCTTGTGCGTCTTACAAACAAGTTCTTTATCTTCTGTCTTGCCTATAAAAGTTATAGAAACACCTGCATAATAGGATTCATCATGGAGCTTATTAACTTGAACTTGTCTGAACCCATCACTCAAGAGCATACGAGCCACTATCCAGAACAAACAGGGTTAGATAAGAGTCCTTATAGAAAGAATCCTGTGCTGTGAATCACAGATTGTGTCCAGCTTCCTGACACTGCTTAATTTTTCAGGCAAGTTTTCCTTCTCCCCCTTCCCCCCACTAATCCTGACCTTGTACGAATTTTCGAACGATGCCTGGAATAAATAGGCTACATTTATCCACCTTTGCATTCTCACAATTTCCAGCGACTCTAATCGGAGTTTCATGCAGCTAGGATGACAGTAATTTATGATCTTTTAAAAAAATTACTGCAATTACTGGGAAGCCTATTTTTAGTATTCAGGTGAAATGTGTTTATAGTGCTCCATTAGCATAGATATTAATATCTCTCCTCTGCTTTCCTGCAGTTTGTTCCGTTGAATAAGCTGAATTCTGTTATACGTGATTATGATCTTTCCTGCCCCTGCTATCATCCTTTTGGAGCTCCCTCATCACTGATTTTGCAACAGATGAGACAGATCCGGGGAGGTGAAACATTCTGCCCAGTGCAGCACAACTTGTTTTTGCCAAAGCCAAGGCTAGAGACCAAAACTGACTCCTGGACCAGTGTCCTAAGATGCCATGGCTCCTCGGGAAACCAGATTAAAGCCTCTGCTATTCAAAATCCTTAAATTGTCAGATTTTCTATAGAAAAGGGTATATAACATTCTGATTGTTAGAAGTTAAAGGCTGAACCATTTTGAGCTGTCAGTGTCTAAAATGGACAGTGCAGCCCTGTCTTAATCTTAAATAGAGATGCAAGGGTTTTTCTTGATATTATCTTCTCTGGATAGTTCTTGATAAAGCCATTCCTCTATCAGCCCTGCTCATCAATCCATCTGTGCCACAGGCACTGTGTTTTGCTGGAGATGAAGGTGGTGCGGTGCATAAGGTGAAAAGAAGGGCCTGAGCCCGAGGCCAGCTTTCTTACAGAAGGTCGCTGGTTTTGCAGACCTTGTTGGCGCAAGACATCAGCGTGGGTTAACATCTTCCACAGAGCGGCCAAATGTCTCATGAATAATCAGCAGCCTTAAGAGAATCCAGCTTTTTCCATCAGCAGTACATGGGACCACAGGCACCTCCTTGACAGCTCAAACTTGTCAGCATCGTTTGCCACGGGGTATGATGGATCATTCTTCGCTATTTTAAGAATTTGTGTTAGGCTAGGTACAGTTTCATTGTCGCTTTGCTCCAGATTTTGATGCCACGTCAAACCTCCAAGAGAATTAGGCACGACATATAGCCTCAGTTCCTCATCTGTGAAAAAGAAATAGCGCCTCTCCCACAGAGAAGTTCGAGGGTGAAAAGAGAGAACAGATGCCAGGTACCTGCCTCCAAACCCAGTAGTGAGTAAGCTGTCGATTTGTGGAAGCTGTCGTTTCCCATCCATCTCATCACCACCGGTGTCACTGTTGACTGCCAAGTCTATTGACGTCTTCTTCTGTGAAAGGATATCGTCTTTCCATCCTTTAAGTGTGTTAAATGTGACAGTTTTTTTTAACGTTTATTATTTTTTCGAAGTTATCTGGAAATTTAAAATCCCATCCCCTGCTATGTGCTAATATGCATCTTAATATGTCTTTCAGTTCAGCATCTTCCCCAGGCTTGGAACAAAAGATACTGTCAATGATGGTGAAAGCTGTATGCGGGGCTTTCCAAGTGCTGGGTTGGGTTTTATTTCCTGCTTTCCTCTTTGGTCACTCCCTGACTTGAGGAATCACATGATCTGCATCAATCTTTCCATCAATGAAATAAAAATATATCAGTTGCCACCTCCACAGCTCATGGGATCATTGTGGGAGTTATGAGTTAGTGCTTCTGAAATGGGTGGCTGGAATGAGCCAGGTGAGCATGAGGAATCCACACGGCGTTTCCAGTTGAACGGACATTACCCTTATCCATGGCTTCTGTGTGGGCTTCACAGCTTTCAAGTACCATAATGTACCCAATGTTCCCTCAACCGTTCGGTAAGAACACCCACCTCAGCATGGCCTCTAGACCTTTCAGGTCACTTGACTGATCTGGCCCAGGTCTATTACACAGTAAGAAACAAAAACTTCCACACTACTGGGTCCTCATCTGATAAGTAGGCTGAGGTGTTCCTTTGCACATATTTTCCAGCATTTTGAAAATTGTTCTAAATAGTTTCCCTACTGACTCAATGGCAGTAATTGCAAAAAATGAACCATGTCCAAGAGAGTTCTGTCGTATACTTTATGTCAGAGTATGAAATTTTGTCTTGAAAAATGGTTAAAAATTAAATGATGTATTTTCAGCTTGTGTGAATTACGAAAATTATTTATACTGTGTCTGTTTAGAATTAGTACCAGGAATGCTGAACTTATTTTAAATCCTTTATCAATTCTTTGCTACTTTTTTTTTTTGCCTTTTAACTTCTTAAAAATAACTTTTTATTTATGGAGGTTCTCAGACACTTACAGTCTAATGAACCCTGTGTACTTAACTCACCACCCAGATTCATCAGCGATCAACACATGAATCCCTCTTCCCATCCTTACACCACAAGGTAGTTTTAAACATACCTGTGGGCTTCATATTTCAATGATGTGCATCTCTGAGGGATAAGGACCCTTTTATAAATAAATAAATAAATAAATAAATAAATAAATAAATAAATAAATAAATAAATAAATGTACTTTCTTAATATCAAGTATTGATTCTGTGTTCAAATTTCCCCAGTTGCCTCACAAATCTCACATTTTTATATTGAAACACATACTTTTCAGGGTACTACCCAGAAAAATAAAAATACTTCTCAGTCTCAAAGCTAGAAGATGAGTAAGAGAAATAATTAGTAAGGGGATGGCTTGTTGACTCTCTTCCCATCAGCTCCAATTGAAGATTTGAATTGTGCATTGCGTCTGAGTTTTTGGTGTTGGTGTTGGTGGTGGTGGTGGGTTTTTTTTAGAGAGCACAGGTAATTTTAAATTTAAAGATAAATACTTTCCTTAAAACACAGGCAAATCAAGGCAATTCAAAGTACTCTGTGTTTCTTTTGGTAATAGTGTAAAAAAAATCGGTGATTACATATTGAAGTGTCCTTTTAAGCAAAGCATAATGGTGACATTTTACAGAACAGAAACGTCTAAACTGCTTCTAATTCCCTCTCAAGATACGTCATCTTGTTCTGAGATCTCTTTTTGGTCTCAAAATATTTTTGCTTTACAGCTTCTTTGTTTCATTAAAAGAAGATCTGATTCTGAATTGAATTCACTAACTTTTGATCGTGAGCCCAGTTCTGTGCTATGGACTTATCTACTGGAATATATGATGTCCTTTTGAAACCCGGAAACATGGGTCTGTCTCACGAATTTATGACCAAAAGTTTATTTGGGAGTTAGAGTTAAGATTTTAAAATTGTACCTAGGTTTATGGATTTTATATATCATTCCACTTTTTATGTGGAATAACCTTCATCAGAATCATTTCAGGAAATGAGAAAAGTAGGATATGGTTATGAGTCAGCCATGGAAAACTACAGCATGGAATGAATTAGTCAGAAGAAGGGTTTCAGTGGCCAACATGAGCTGTGTGCTATCAGGAAGTGGTGTGACTTTCCATGATTTTATGTACTGTAAATCATGTGGCAAAATGCTCCAGACACCTGGAGTCTTTTTTTTTTTTTTCCAATCTTAAGTTTTGAGATAAAATTGAAAAGTACTATGGCGTGAAAGCACCACAGCCCTCTCAGTAGTTGGCCATCCCTCCTATCAGCTCAAATGGATTTCCACCCCACTCCCACTCTGTGGGGGATACAGACATTGACCCAAAAGCCCATCAGTGCTGCTAGATCAAGTCAGAAAAGCAGTTGGCCTTGACAGAGTCGCTGCTACAAAGGACTCTGTCCTTTTCTTTTGTTTCTAATACATTTTTTGTGCCCCTGGTGTTGCTGCTTATATAGCAGTGCCATTTATGGTCTGCAAGAGAGTTGCCGCTCCCTGTGCCATGCCGTGTTTTAGAAAGGTGCTCTGAAATTTCAGAGGAAGGCAGCATGAGCTGCCTTCTGTCAACCCCTTAAAGAGAAAGAAAAACTCGTAGAAGTGAAGTGGATTAAATTTTGGATCATGTAAGTTTCATAAAACTACATCTCTAGAGGCAAATGTTGAAAATATAATCAACCCCTAAAACTAAGCATGGAGGAAAATAAGTTTGTTGTTTTATTGGCCATGTAAGTCAGTTAAGATCAGTAAGTAAGCGAGTCATCTCTTCCCTGTTATGCTTGATAGGGACATAGAGCATTCAATAATTACAGCTGGAGAGGTGTATATTTAGAGAGAGAGTGATAGATATCTGTATATACACATGCAATGTATATGTTGTTTACTGGCGTATCTAATGGAATAATTCTGTGAGTGCTCAACTTCTCATCAGCCATCGATGAAAGTCCAGTTGACTCTGATGCCCATGGCAACCTGGATAAATATCCCTCTGGAAGAATCCTGTACACCAGGTTCGCCTTGTTTGCCATGTGTGGCCATCTGGCAAGATTCCCCTGGAGAAGTATCCGTCCACAAGTGAACCCAGGATGGTTTAGTGTTCTTGTCACGCGGTACCACTTAGCGATCAGATGGTGATAATCAGCACGATCTTCCTCCCCTTCCGCCCTCGACCAGCGCTTCCCTAACCTTACTGCGTCCCACAGATGAACGCTTCTGTCCCCTGAAATTCATACTTTGCAATGCTAACTCCCATGTGGTGGCATTAGGAAGTGGGACCTTTGGGGTGATTAGGTCAAAGGGCAGAGCCCTCTTGCATGGGATTAGTGCCTTTATCAAAGAGACCCCCAAGACTCCCCGCCCCTCCTGCCATGTGAGGACACAGTGAAAGATAGCCCTCTATGAACCTAGAAACAGGCCCTCACCAGACACAGGACCTGCCAGCACCTTGATCGTGGACTTCCCAGCCTCCAGAGCTGTCAGAAAGAAGCGTCTGCTGTTTATATGCTGTCCAGTCTACAGTGTTCTGTGTTAGCACCTGAACAGACTTAGACAGCATGCATGAGCATCACCTGGGAATCTGGTGAAAACAAAGACTCTCCTTCAGTAGCTCAGGTGGGGCCCGAAGTTCTACATTTCTCACCTGTTCACAGGTGAGTCCAGTGCTGCTGGCTCAGGGCTACCCTGTGAGAATCCAGGCCATCCAGGCCAGGACTGTATAAATGAGCAATGTCTGCAGAGTTAGCAAGAAGCCAAACCCCAAAGGGTGTCACCGTATGATGCTGATACCTCCAGAGCCCTTCTGTGTCCATGACCTCGAGGCTCTACATGACATTGATACCTACCCCCAGCAGGACCGGGAAACACCCCGGGATGGGAGAACCCTCACAGGCACGTGGCAGGACTCCCCTGCTGGCCTCTTCACCTAACCTCTCGACTACACTTCATCCTCTGAGCACACACGGCTGTCTGCACACACAGACTCTGCTGAAGCCTTGTAAAGGTCCGATAATTCCCTTTCTCCACTGGCTGGACTCTTTCTTAGTACAAAGATTTCTAGAACTGTTGGTCATCTGTGTCTTCTCATGGGACGCACAAGACCTATTCTTAATCTTCAGAGATTTTTATTACAGCCCACTTGTCTTCATCCTCCAATGTGCAAGGCTCAGAAAGTTAAGAAGGATGAGAAAGGATTTCAATTTTAGTGGCCTACGGGGAAATGCTAGACGTTCTATGAGCGAAGATTTGAGAGGTTTAAGAATTCCTCAAGATTGATTTAAATAAAGAGAGAAGAAGGAATTTTCACCCAGCGCGTAACCCAGCCTGGACACTTCAACGCTTGCTGTGTTCCAGAACCACCCATCATCAGACGTGGGTTTTGGACTAGCCAAAGAATGGTCAAGCCAAAGTGACAGAGCCACTTTTTGTCACCTCCTTTTCCCTTGATTGCGCCAATGGAAATAGGTTAAAGCTTTGATTGGTTATTTTATTACCATGGAATTTTCAAATAAACCAGCAAATCAAAATTATTATTTTAAGATCCTAGGAAATGTGATTCAGGGTTTGTCATTATTTTTTCCAAGGAAGAAACTGTTATAGACATTTTCTGCAAGGGTAAATTTCTGTGACTTTTCCAGTTAGAAGCCAGCCAGCAGACCCTTCACACAGCCGGTTTGAAAAGAAACAGTGTTCAGAATGTAGGAGTAAAAATAGTTCCACTGGCATGCATACATCCTCCCGGCTGGTCGCCCTTAGTGTAATGGGTGCCTTTGAAAGCCTTTCCACTGTTTTCCTTGGGTCTTTGTTTAGGGGGAAAAAAACCCATTCCAAATGATTGCCAAGAATGTGGCCTTTGAAAAGGCATGCTTAATCATTGACACAGAGTCTCCTGTCTGTCTTACTTTATCAACATCAGAGAGTTATGTGGTTTAGCGTATGTGAGACTGACTGACAGCTTGGTGCTGGATGATGGCGGTTGTGAATTTATGGCAAAGCTCCGCACAGGCCACTGGACGAGTCTGAAGTCTGTGCATTCCAGTGGTGATGCTCCTGTCCAGTCATTTTCTTTCCGGGACATTTCCTTGAAAACACGAAGACGACCTATAGATTAGAACTTGCACTTCTGCAGAGACCTTCTATAAGAATTTTTAGTTAAGAGCAGTAGGTAGTTCAAGATGGGTGTGTTTTATGTGGTACATACTCTGAAGTTGGAGATTGTACTAGTTTGCTAGGCTAGGGCTCCTGTAACAAAATGCCATGGACTGAGTGGCCTGACCAACAGAAATTCATTTTCTAATGGTTCTGGAGGCTGGAAGTCCAAGATCAAGGTGTCAGCAGGCGTAGATCTCTTCCGAGGCCTCTCTCCTTTGCTTACAGATGGCTGCTTTCTCGCTGTGTCCTCTGTGATCCTTCCTCTGTCTTGTTCATCCCTAGTACCCCTTTGTGTGTCCAAATTTCCTCTTCTTATAAGGACACAGTCCTGTGGGATGAGGGCCCACTCTAATAGCCTTATTTAATCTTAATCACCTCTTTGAAGGTCCCATCTCCATTTGAGAGGGGATGACGTTCAGCCTGTAACAAAGGTCATAGAAACCACTTTGAAATTGCAAAATTATTTTGTAGCCTTGTATTATTTTGCAGTTCTTCTGCTTCTTTTCAAGAATGGTTCTGTCATTATCTTAGGAGGGAGACGGCAGGTCTGGGATTCTTTTGTAGAAGTAAGAATTGCGACAAGGACTTCATTCTCTAAGTGATATTTCTGGTCAGTGGAGAGGGTTTCACTCTGCGAGGAGACTGATTTGGATGGACATCCGGGATGTTCTCCAGGTAACAGAGTGGACCTTTGCCACTTTGGAGTCTTGGTTGGGCTTCCTCTGTTCTCACTTGCCCACCTCGCTGCTAATGTGCTGTACCATGGCTACGGGACAGCAGGGGGCCAGTCCTCAGAATTCCTCCTGGATTCTGTAGCTCCTGGGGTCAGTTTGGGTGGCCAGGTCTGCCCTGTGGGACTGTCCACTCCTTAAGGAACCATGGTGGAGTCATTTCCGGGCCCCAGAACCTGGCATGGGCAGTGCCTGTGGGAGATATTCAACTAACAGATGAATGAACGAATGAATGAATTTCAGAAGAACGTCAGCTATCGAGGCTACTGACCTTGCCCTCCGTCATTTCCCTCCACCCCGTGCAGTCCCTTTAGTGGCTGCTGGTATAGATCCCACTGGTGGAGTTAGCCACTGGTGTTAACTTTAGGTACATTGGAAGCAAGGCGATATCGTGCGGTCAGTCCTGTTTTAACGTGAACTGGAGGGCCACCAGCTCCACCCTGGCCGGGAGAGAGTATTAATTTTCCATGTTTGGATGGACCTGGAGATCGTCATTCTAAGTGAACTAAGCCAGAAAGAGAAAGAAAAATACCATATGATATCACTCATATGTGGAATCTAAAAAATAAAAAAGGACACAAATGAACTTCCTTACAAAACAGAAACAGATGCACAGACATAAAAAACAAACATATTTACCAGAGGGGGAAAGGAGGTGGGAAGGGATAAATTGGGAGTTCGAGATTTGCAGACACTAACTACTATATATAAAATAGGTAAACAACAAGTTTCTACTGTACACCACAGGGAGCTATAGTCAATATCCTGTAATAACCTATAATGGAAAAGAATGTGAGAAGTATATGTATGTATATGTACGACTGAAACACTATGCTGTACACCAGAAACTGACACAACATTGTAAACTGGCTATACTTAAATTTAAAAAAATTGTTCCATGTTTACCTTCATAATTTGTCCTCTTGGGGTCTTAGGCACCCACCACTCATGCTGATTTTGAGCAACCACAGCGAGTCATGGGGTAGACGCCTCTTCAAATTCACCTAAACCACCAGGTGAGAATGTGAACATTGCTATGAAGAAATAAAAATAATAATTATACGAAGTCATAGTCTGTCCATGAAAGTGCCTTCAGGGCAGATTTCACCTTTCTGAACGCAAGCAGCCACAACCATGGCTTCTGGCCGGCCGACTCTGTGCTTTTGCCCGGTACCTCCGACAGCCACTAACCGCCTGAGTCAGGAGGCGCCAGGACCCAAACCAAGCATGCACGGACAAGGCCCCTTAGTCACTGGCCCAAGATACCCAGCTGCATTTCATCATGCAGGATGGAGACAGTAAAGAGCATGAGTAACAGAAGGCAAATGAAGGAGAACTTCAGACATGACGATTTGGTCATATCCCAGCATCCGACAAACGAAATTTCACAGTCCCTCTCCTGCTCATTGACCACAAGATAATTTGTTGGCAGGACAAGTTAGCAAACTCATCAAGCCTACCCAAAATGAGAAACAAGCACACAAAATCAGCACAGAGGGGAGAAGCCTGCATTTCTTGGTACCTGCTTTATCCTCTTACAGTCCTTTGCTTGAATTTACAATGTAAAGTTAGAAGGTTTTATTTGGATGGCATCGAGACAGAATGTAACATTCTTCTGCCAGCCCATTTTGCACTAGATATTAGTAGATTTACTGAGAGATGTAGATATTCATAACAGCTTTTAAAATTATCAAGAATAATGTTTTTCAGTTAAAACATTGTTTCTCATGATGTTAAACAAAATATCAATTTTATCACAATATAGTTAAAGACAAAGATTTTTTTCTTTATTTTTTAAAAATTTTGGGGGGGTAAGTAGATTTGTTTATTTATTTTTAGAGAAGTTACTGTAAAGACAAAGAGTTTTGAAGTATTATAATGGTACTTAAGTTCTATCTCGATAAAGCTGTTGAAAAAAATCCAATGCTCAATTCACAGATATAGAGAACAAACTAGTGGCTACCAGTGGGGAGAGGGAGGGGGGAAGGGGCAGGTTAGGGGTAGGGGAATAAGGGGTACCAACTACCAGGTATAAAATAAGCTACAAGGATGAAGTGTACAACACGCGGAATGCAGTCAGGATTTTGTAATAACTATAACTGGAGTATAACCTTTAAAAATGGTGAATCACTATATTGTACACCTGAAACTTATATAATATTATACAGCAACTATACCTCAATTAAAATAGGTACTATGCTCATATTTCAAACGTTTCAATATTGTGGAAATTTTAAATCCTGAGCACATACTGACTTAAACCTTTGTAATCATTTTTACCCTTTGGAAAACTGTGCTTTCCCAGTTCAAGGGGACCTCAAAGAGCTTTTGCAGAAATCAGAGAGCTGTCGTTTTATTAAGAGAACTGATTTGACTATTGCTATGTTAATTTCAGAATTCTTAATCATCCAGCTCATATCTAACCAGGCAAACCAAATTTCATGTGTAGCTTTGAAAGCAAATAGCATACTGGAATTCAAACACATTGAATGGCTTACTTCAGTGTTTCTCAAAAAGCAGTAAGGCACAGTTCTTAAGAACATGAGCTTAGAATCTGTAGACTTTGGTTCGCAATCCTGGTTCCAAAGCTGAGTGATAGCAAGCCTTAGCTGGAGATGCCATAACAAAATACCTTTGTCTGGGTGGCTTCAACAACTGACATTCGTTTCTCACAGTTCTGGATTCCGGGAAGTCTGGGATCAGGGGCATCATGGCACAGGTTCTGGTGAGAACTCGAGCGAGCTCTGGCCTGTCTTCCTCTTCTTGTGAGGACCCTACTCCCATGGTGGGGGCTCCCCCGTCATGGCTTCATCTGAACCTGATCACCTCCCAAAGGCCACACTTGCTAACACTATTGCACTGGGAGTCTGGGCTTCAAATATGAATTGGTAAGGGACACAATTCAATCCACAGCAGTGGACCAGGTACTTAATTTATCTCATTCTCCTGGCCTCTTCGTGACAGGTTTTCACTTTTTCTCCTGGGACTGTTTTTTCCAAATTTTCTATCTCCTAGGAGGTATTACGTAGGTACATGATAAAGGGAGAAATGTGGGGATAACTGGTTGCCCATGAAGTCCCTTCTCTTGGCTCCACTGGAAATGCCCCCATCTCCCAGGTGTGCTGGGAGAGTCCCGGCACCTGCCCTCAGGCTCCTGAGACGCCCGGGTGCTGGGGGCCCTAGTCCTTCCCTGACATCACTGCCCCTTGGTGACTGTGTGACTGCAGCCTGCTGGGAGCCTTCCTATGACCCTTTGGGATCCAAAGAAAACACCACCACCAAAATCCACCATATAGCTAACTACATAGGCCTTTCAAAAGTAAGCCTCACCACCGGGAAAGAAAGTAAGGACCCCCACATAGAGGTTGTGGGAAATGTCTGTTCACACAGGTACGTCCCTGTTATCCAGAAAGTCATTTTCAGTAAGTCATGCACTGATGACTAGTCATTTTCTCCATCTTTTTTATTTTCCAGATGGGACATAGTAACGGGGCAAGCTACTTATACCTTTCCTGTTTCCCCTTTTAGTGGGAAAAACACACTCTCTTTCCATATCTAAAATGGAATTGAACATTTCTTGTAAAATATACATCTCAGGGAAAAACCCATTGCTATTTTGAACCTCTTCCTCCAATTCTTCAGTTCCTGGTAGAGTGGCTGTTGCCTTTGCCCTCTGACTTCTACTTTCTCAGCTGGAGAGTTATAACAACTTACTTGCTTCTTAGTGTATAAGAAAGCTGTGTTTCTTCAAACGACAAAAACAGTTTTACTTTTAAGCTGCGATGATTTTTCTTCCGTGTTCCTGTGTGTGGCACCCCCTTTGCATCAGCTTCTAAAGTAAATAGTAGTTACACACATATTGACAATATCTTAGCAGCATGATTGGGATTTTTCCAACAGTTTAATGCTCAGTTATCCCAGTAAATGATTTCAAGTTAAAGCCTACTTCGTTGGAAACAAAGAAAATGGTTCCTATATTTAAAATAAAACAAAATCTAATGGTAAGGAAGGAACTGTGACAAGTACACGGAGTCAGTATTTTTACGTCATTTCCTCTTAGAGGCAAAATTTAGTAAGTTCTCAGCCTACTGGTTGGCAGGTATTTGGAGCAGGAGGCTGGTATTAGGCAGAGTTTGGGTTTTTTTTTTTTTTAGTGGAAAAAAGTGAACTTTTGCCTCGTGATTTCTAGGCATTTTCTGAGTCACCGAATTGTTGTTATCCATTTTATTTCTGTAAATCTCTTTCTTTCACCATTCTTCTGATGATCAAAGAGCATGTTGTCTGAAGGATTTCATCTTATTCAAGATTGCCTGAAACCTCTCTACATTTCTCTGTGTTCAAGCAGATAGTTGAGACTCAGACAATATCTCCTTTTGGACCCATTTGAAATGACACATTTCAAAGTATCTCTGTATTAAAAGAGGTCATTCTTTCCTGTTGAACAAGAAATTAAGTGAATGTGCTTGGCACGCTGGGGCTGTTCTTAGGGTGTGAGAACAAACCTGCTTGATTTTAGATCCCAGAGTTATGATCCTCCCAGGAGTGTTTCAAATTCATGGAAGACAAGGAGGGGCTGGGGTGCAGGGAGCCGCTGGCATTTGGGGAGGAGCCGCTAAAACGGTCTAGAAGGCAAAGGACAGGGCCACGCAGGAAAATTTCTTTCATCCAAAACGTCATGAGTGTTAAATGTTGAGAAACTCTGAGAGGAGCCGTCGGCTCACAGACTCTTAGGACATAAGGGACCTTCCCGTCCAGTTCGGCTCCCCCATTATCCACAGAGCAAGCTGAGGACACACATCTCTCTGCCCAGCGTCCTTTTCCCTGGGCCCCACATTGCAGCAGTTTTCATCAGAAACCACAACGAGCCCCAGATCCACTTCCTCATTTCTAAAATGATCCTCTTAGTCACAGCTCCGATCAGCTTTCTGTGGGGACCCACGCTCATGCACGTCAGCGGCACAATCTTTTGTTGGAAAATGTCAAGCCAATGTTCACACTGACCTCCGGTTGGGTTCTGGAAGCGTGGGTGACACGTGCTGACCGGTAATACTGCCCGTGGTGTGATGCTGAAGTCGCCTCACCGGGGCAAGAAGCAAACTTGAGGTAATGGTGGAACAAGACTGGGGTGTGCAGGGGGACTGCTTTTGTGGCTTTGCTTCGCTCTTGCCTCCTGATTGAGTTCATGTCCCACTGAGAAGCCCCCAGGGCTGCTGAACCAGAAGCCAGTCCACCTGCCCCCGATTGCAGGCACAGGGCGCAGGAAGGGTGGTCTGGGGGCTCTCACACCGCTGACAGGGGGCTGGAGAAGCTTTGTCAACATAAAGTCACGTGTCAAATGCCTCCATCTCTCTGATCGGTCCTTGGCCTTCAGGGCTTGATCTTGAGGTTTGCATGGCACAGCCTTATGCAGCTTCCCTCCTGGCGCCCAAGGACGCTCGCTGACCCCTTTCTCGCTCGTACTGCTGTATGCAAAGACTTAAAGGACAGTCCCATGTACGGCCTTTTACTCTGACCTAGAGCTGTGCTTCCTGAGAGCAAGGCTGTGACTCATTCACCTGCTGTCTCCCAGACCAGCGCGGCTCCTCAGACAGGGAAAATGCTCAGAAAACACTTGTTGAGTGACTAAGGAAAGGAATCCGAAAATCAGATTTTCCCTCACTCATTTACGAGTTTTAAAAGGTACCAGGTACCTTTTTCTTTTTCTTTTTTTTTCCCTAAACTTCTCTTTTTAGATCAATATTTTGGAGTTGACAGAAAGCATGATCATTAATTCATTCAGGCATTCAGTCCACAGGTAGCCACTGGGCCATCTTCCTGGTTCCGGGACATGAGCTAGATGTGGAAATACAGCAGGCCACAGCAAGGTCCTTTTCCAGCCCTAAACCTGGGACCAATTACCAACTGTCATGTGTGCCAAGAAGGAAAAGGAGTGCTCGATAGAGAACTTAACCATGTCTAGGAGGCCAAGGCAACTTCCCTGAGGAGTGATGTTTTAAATGGCTATTCAAGCGGGACTCAGCCAGGAGCAGATTCGGGTGCTCCAGGCAGAGAGATCAGCCCCGGTAAAGGTCCTGAGACCTGAAGACGGGCCCAGCAGCACCGATGGACCTGGTCAGTGGCCGGAGCTGGACTTCGTCAAGGGCAGGACCTGCACCAAGAGGTGGCAGGAGGCACTGGTGGTCACGATGCCGGGTTTTCTCCTGAGAGCCAATGGAAGGGCACTTAGAAGGGCTATAGAGAGAGAAGGACAGGCCATTTCCCAACGCTCACGGTGGGAACGTCTCAAAGAAGAGGACGCAGTGATGTATTTTCTGAGGCTTACGTGCCAGCCTGCTTCCCAAGATGCATCCTCTTCCTCATGCTCCAGGTCCCATCTGTGGAGCATCCTGCAAAGAACTGGGCGGGGCTTCCAGCCATCCCTTCAGATAAACGGGCTGCCCTAAGCTCAGGTAAAAGCATCATTGGCCATCCACACACGTCACCCTCCGCCAGGACCCTCAGGACAGCCCACGGTGAAGGAGTCCTCCCAGGAGTGAAGATGGGGGTGGGGGATGACTCAGGAACCAACCAGAGAGATAGAAGGAAGGATGGCGTAGCTGAGGGGAGAAATGGGCAGGGATTTAAAAAAGAGAAAAGAAATCATAACAAATATATTAGATATTAATCCAACCAAATTGGTAAGCACTTTGAATGTCAACAGTCTAAATGCACCAATTAAAAGACAGATTATGACAGTGGACCACTGTCTATAAGAAATAAGACCAACCATATATTGTATATAAGAAACCCATTTTAAATATAAAGGCATGTATAGATTAAAAATAAGTGGATGGAGATATAAGTAAATGCTAACACTAATTTTAAAAAAGTAAAAAAGCGCCCTGGGCCCGGAAGGGTGATGTGGCTGGGGCTTCGCTGGCCTCACTATGTCTGCCATTTCCAGTTTTCAGAGTCTGTTGACTGTAATCTTGCTGCTTATATGTACCTGTGCTTATATCTGATCCTTGGCACCCAGCCTCCTGGACAGAAATAAAACTGGGTTATTGGGTATATTTTGGAAGCGCGCCAGAATTGGCGAACGGAAGAACACTTACGTTGCAGTGTGCTGTATTGTGATGGCCTTCAGCATCCTCTTCAAACAGTAGCTTGGAAAAATGCCAGAATTCAATTGTCATCAGACTGATTTCGATATGAAAAAAGGGACTTACTGCAGAAAATAATGGAACGAATGGTTAACCCTTTTATCTCTGAACATTGAATGACAAATTTCCAGCTGCTATTCTCTATTTTTGTTATTGGACCAATGTTCTATATAAATAATTAGGATGTAACCATTTACTACTTAAAGAGTTAAATATGTCTGTAACAGTCAACCTCAATACTGTCACTACAGTATCACATTCTGCATATGTCAGTCTGTTGTGTCAGATACCGGTTTTTGGTGAGGTGTCTTTAAGGCACATAGTAGAAAACAAAATTGGTAAATTACTCAAGTTCCTTTCACTGTGATTTGGAAATGATAAATCTTTATAGAATGAGAACTTTTTTTGGACTAGCTTTTTTGTTGGGAAAAAAAGGTTCAATTTGTGTGGGTAAAGATTGCATTCATATTGCATAAGGCTTGCTTTTCCCCTGGCCACACCATTTCAAGCATTAACCAGAGTACCTCTTCTCTTAGCAAACTAGTTTATTACAGATGTTTAAACTATTTAAAACAAGCCTATGCAGTTCTTAAGGAGGAAGATAAAATGAGATGACTTAAAAGTAGTATTGAGGAAATGTTCCTATTTAACGTCAAAGAATTTAGAATATCTGACTGGTGGTGTAGCCTCTGAAACCTCTCTGGTAAAGTTTAGATAAATGTCCTAAGCATAAATTTGACCAGCTAACTGTCATTCTCTGAATGAGATTACATGCTTAGAGTAAAAAGAACAAAACAGGACAACTAGAGAATGATAATCCTTTATGTGTTTTCATTCTTTTTACTGTCAGGTCTTCACATTTTAATTACTGCAAAATACAAACTGTATGTGTTTTTTTTTTAAATACAGCACTTTAAATCTAGCTTATGTTTTGTCTATTAACTTGAACTGGAATCTTCTGTGTAACTTAGTAAGTGATGATACACAAAAATTCAAATCTACTTACCTGTATACCATGGCATAAATATCCTTGGGCTTTGGTGATAAAGGAAGACCTTCAATAATTTTCATCAAAATGCTGAAAATGTGACTTATAAATTTTGTAGTAAAGCAGTTATTATATATTTATGGTTAACATTTCTTAAGAACCAAAATAGAACTTCTTAGCTAAAAATTGCCCACTATAGATAGTATTAATTAGATATTGTTCTCAGCTATTAGTTTCCTATAAAGGTAAAAAGAATAAACCTTGTTTTTTTTTAAATAAAAAAAAAGCTGGAAGAAATGAGGAGGATGCAGGTGGATGAAATGGAGGAAGAAGATAGAAAAGAGAAACAAACACAGGACTGGTTCATTCTGACTCAACATCCCTGTGCTGAGCCCTGGGTGTGGCTTCTCCCATTACAGCCTGACAACAACCCTAGGAGACAGATCTGGCTCTTAAAGTTTGGGGACTGAGTTCAGCCTGCCCCTGCTTGCAGCCTCCCACCTTCTCTGGCCCCACTTCCATTAGAACTTTCCTTCTGCCACTGCTTTAATGGGTATTGGCCCCAGCTGCCCTGGACCCTTAAGTTGAAGGAGAAATGGGAAGTTTGCATGGCCCCCTTGTCTGGTGTCTGCAAAACGTCCAGTGGCCAGTCTAATCTGACACCTGAAAACGACAAGTCTGGAAGATTATTTTTCTTTTGTGCTTTTTAAAACTTTTTCAGATGCAACCAAGGAGTAGAAGGATCTTTGAATATAAGTTAGAACAGCCCCAGCTGCCACTCATGCCACCTCATCGTGCCAGGCTGTGCTGGGTGGGCCTTTTATGTACACCAGAGGTGCTCAAACTTGAGCATGCGTTCCAGTCACCTGCAGGGCTTGTGAAAACACAGAGCTTCTGATTCAGTAAATATATTCTTAGCTGCATAAGGAAATAACACAAGTTGAGTGACCTAACACAACACCCACTTATTAGCTGACAGGTCTGTCGTCAGTAGTCCGGGCGCGGTGCGCTGTGGCTGGCTTCTCTGCCCCGGGTCATACAAGGCTGGAATTAAGTCATCAGCAGGGCTGCCTTCCTTTCTGGAGGTCTGGGGAAGAATCTGCTTCTGCAAACATTCAGATCCCTATTTCTTTACAGGGTTACCCTCCTTCTGAGAGGCCACCCCCATCCTTGCCACCTGGCCCTTCCTCCTTCAAGCCAACAATAAGAAATCTCTCTCAGGTCAAATCTCTGACTTTGGGAAGAGACTGGTATCTTTCAGGAGCTCACCCTGGCTAACTAAGCTCCCCTTCACAAACCATACTGTGTAACATAACCTAATAATGGGTAAAATCCACCTTGGCCATAGTCCTGGAGATTATGCCCAGCGTGTCCCCCGGGGGGTGGGATAGTGGACCGTATTAGAATTCTGTCTGCGACAGGAGGTGGGGCAGAAATTTGCACTTCTAACAAATTCCCGGGTGATGAGATAGCTACTGCTCTGGAAATCACGTGGTAAGAACCACTTACCTAGGCTAATGCCACCACCTTTGACTTAGATGTGCCTAGTTTGCAGATGAGGAAACCCACAGTGTTAAGTCTAGAGGTAATATTCAAAATACACAGCAGCTAGTACCTCGTGGGCACCGACCGATCAGAACAGATGTCAAACCAATCAGGACAGACTTGGCTACGTGTAACCACTGTGGTCTTGCTGGCCAGCACCTATTGACAGAGGATCCCCCCACACCCCAGCAAGTGAGGGCTGGAGCCGGTGCCCACGTCAGAGCCGGCGCTTGGGCTGCTCCACAAACGAAGGTTACTTTTTGCTCCATTTTTGTTTTCTTGAAATACAGTCAGTTTACAATGTTGTGTCAATTTCTGGTGTGTAGCATAATGTTTCAGTCAGACATACACATACATATATTCCTTTTCATATTCTTTTTCATTATAGGTTACTACAAGATACTGAATATAGTTCCCTGTGCTGTACAGTAGAGACTTGTTGTTTATCTGTTTTATATATAGTATCCACAAACTAAGATTAAAGAGAAAATGTCCCACTAAGGCTAAGTCAGAAGAGGAAACAAAAAGATATTTTATTGATTCCAAAACCTGTCTTCTTTTCTTTCTGTCTGTTCTATGTTCTATAAAGCCACTTTCCTCAAGGTTAAAATCTGCATTAGTTTCCTGTTGCTGCTGTAACAAATTACCAGTTTCAGTGCCTGAAACCGCACAGATTTGTTTTCTTACTGTGGAGTTCTGGAGATCAGAATGCCAGAATCGGTCTCAGTGAGCTAAAACCAAGAACCAAAAATGTTTCCTTGCCTTTTTCCAGGTTCTAGAGGCTATTGCCTTGGTCCACAGCCTCACATCACCACAGTCTCTGCTTCCATCATCGTGTCTGGGTCCAACCTGATCCTCCTGCCTCCTTCTTATAAAGACCTGCCCCCAGACCATCCAGGGTCATCTCCCATCTCAAGGTCCTTAACTTAGTGCCACCTGCAGAGTCCCCTCTGCCATGTCAGGTCACGTGTTCAGGGCTGCCGGGATTAGGACAGGGGTGTCTCTGAGAGGCTGTTCCTCTGCCTGCCTCACTACCCAAGGCCCACGTGTATGTGGACCACAGCAGCGGCAGCTCTCCCAGAACCGCTTGTTGCCAAGGCCTTTGGAGACACGAGGTCATTAGCGTCACAAGCAGGTTCTGTCATTACTGTCCTCCTTTTTCACACAAAGAAACTGAAGCACTTGGGAGTTAAGGAGTTAAGCACTTGGACCTTGCCCAAGATCACATAGCCAGGAAATGGGACCACCAGGATTCAAACCCAGACGGTCTGGTTCCAGAGTCCACGCTCTTTCCCACTCTGCTGCACACCCCTCGTCTGTGGACAGAAGGAAAGCAGGCCACTTTATATAAATGGCAAGAAGCCAAAGTCACCATCCTGCCTCAACCCCTCCCCTCCCCTCCCCTCCCCTCCCTCTGACCCCCTCTGCGCCTGTTAAGGACCCTTCTCCCAGGTGGGAAAGCGATCAGTCACTTTGGTCTGTCCTTCCTTGCTTTCCAAGTGTCCTCAGTAACAAGGCCTAGTCACTTCGGCCTGCCTCTGAAACGTTGCAGCGACTGTTGCTGGGACACAAGCCACCCAGAACTCCGTGGCTTAAAACAGCAACGGTCCTTGTTCTGCTCATGGATCTAAGTGTGTGCAGAGATGGTTCTTCTCCCCTCCGTGTGGCATCTGCTGGGTTTGCTTGGCTGGGAGCCCGCTCTTGGGATGTCACACTCACATAGCTGGTGAATCGTGCTGGCTGAGCCCACTGGGAGCTTGGCCAGGGCTCTGGGCAGGGGCCCCGGCCCCTCTCCACGTGGCCTCCCCCCGGCCTGCTTGGACTTCCTGACAGTATGGTGACCGGGTTTCAAGAGATCAAGGCAGAAGTGCATGGCTCCTTATGACCTCGCCTTGGAAGTCACATGGTGTCATCTCCACTATACAGTGTCGGTAGAGACACTCACAAAGGCCCTCCCACATTCAAGGGCAGGGAATACACACCCTTCGTCTGGATGCGGGAGTGGCTAGATTCCACAAGGGCACGTTGGGTGGGAGATTTGTGGCATCTATCTTTAGAAAATTCCATCAGCCAGAATTATCTTTATAGCAGCTCCCTGCATCCCCCCCAGCCCACCCACACTCCTGGATACATTTTTCCCCAAGCTCAGATTTGGGTGTAGGAACTAAGAAGATTTTGTCTAATCTGTTCATTATATTGTTTTTACTAAAATATTAAAAATGTAGCCACATATATTACACGAATCATTTGTATTTTAGAAATAAGTCAAAGTAGCAAAAGTAGGATTTCCCAAGAAATCCAGGACACCAGATCAACAGATGTCAGCACTAAACCTGTGCCATGCCAAAATGCAGGCAGGCAAAGAAATTTATTCAGAAGGAATAAAGTGTATATGTCTTTTAATGAAAGCAGCTCCTTGGTCGATTCTGCATGATAGTGGGAGAAGAAAATGTTAACTTTCCTAACACCTTCTATTCAAATAGTAATGAGAAAATACAGGGATATATCCTTTTCCCACCCATTTAAAATCTAACCCTATTTTCAAGGCCTTGTGAAGGAAAAATGTTATTTTCTTGTCACTGGAGTTGCAGTCTTCTCTCCCAGGCTTCAACGTTTGGCCTCTGTAATGGCAGAAACCGTGTCTTAGGGTTTTGAAACCCCTAGTAGAGCACTGAGCCCCTAGTAATGGCTTAGTAAGTATTTTGTGGTCGATTTGACTGTGAATTTTTAAAGGACCAGTCACGCCTTACTCCTCTCTGTATCTGCAGCAAGGAGTCAGGTACTTAGCTGCGTGCTTTATGCAACAAATATTTATGGAGGGTCCTAAGTGTTCCAGGGTCCATGGCTTGGTCTGCCCTTAGTTCAGTGGAGAAAACCAATTAAAATGTGATAAATACTAAGAACTAGAGGTTCCCAGTGTTATGAGGATATGTTATGCGTAACTTGAACCAGTGGTGGAGTTCAAGAAGGCATTTAGCGGATCCTTAATTAATGGTGGTTGAATGATGAACAGATGAATGGTCTTCTTGAGACTTGGGAGTCTATTCTTAACTCCGAACATCCCACACAAGAATCTGCTCAATGTAGACACTCGGAAAATATGTGTCTCATCTCCAGGTAGGCAACACCCTGTCCCAGAAGAGCCCACCTGTCCAAGGAATTTTCCTTTGTAACTGACTTGCTGCCTGGAATTTTCCCCTTAGTGATGCATTCCTTTGGGGCTGAGACTTTGATCTCCAGAACGTGCTGATTAAATACAAATTCTCTGGGAGGTCTTATATGTTAAACAGTTGCCATCATTAACACAGCAACAGGAAAAAGTTCATTAGGTAACGTTCCAGTTTTGTTAGAAGGGAGATGCAGAGGGCAGGACTGTCCCAGGGAGAAAGAAAAAGATCTGGATGTGATTCTGGTATAGAAGAAGAACAGAAAATAATGCAGATGAGGAAGCCGTAGGTGTGGGACATGACAGTGACGGGGAAGAATTCTATAGTTTTGCTCTGAGATGGTATTTGAAAGACCTGGATGTTAGATTTTCAAAAAAAAAAAACAAACCCATCAGATGTTCCCTGCTGACCACACCCTGGAGCCCGCAGAATGTGCTGTGTGAGGTCTGCTCTACGGCGGCGCTCAGCCCAGCGACCCGCGCTGCAGAGCAGGGCAGACTCACACTCACCCGACCGTGTCCTGGCCTGGGCACGGCCCTGACTTCACGGAAACGGGCTCCACACGGCTGATTAGCCAGGCATCTCACCAGATAAAGACGGTGGCAGGAAAGCTTATCAAAGAAAAGCAAAATAAATATTTCTCTGGTGAAATCCCTGTCTTTCGAGGTTTTTAGGTAAGAAATGGGATTCTTTCAGCCGGCACTCCAAAGTAATAATGAGTTAAAAACACCAGGTTTGGCAATGGTGCATAATGAATACTTACAGTGCAAAGAATTAAAGGTCCTGACATCAGACCATTATGCAAAAAAAAAAAAGGAGTCTGTTTCCTCTCCAACTAACCTTCAGCCTTATCTAGTGTATCTGTTAACTGACCGTGGTTTCTGTGACCATTGAGACAGAATGTATGGTGGGGGGAGGGGAAAGAGAAAAGCTTTTTTTATGATTACATAAGTAATAAATGTGCATTGTAGAAATTCTAGGAAGTCCAAAGACACAAAAAAGGAAAACATTGCAATCTTCTTGAATACTAATACACATATTTTTTCTTTTCACCAAAATGGAGTCACAATAATAAACATTGCTTTGTAACCTGCTTTTTCCTCCTAAAAGCAAGTTGTAAACATCTTTTCATGTTGTTAAATAGTTTTCACCTCCTTCCTGTGAGGTGTGAGTGGTGTCCCAGTCTGCTGAATGGATTCAGCATATTTCTTGGATGGTCACTGATTGGATGGTTAGCTTGTTTCTAGCGTGTTATTTGCATAAAGAACATTGAGGGGATGTATTTGCATCTGAATCTTTGCCCAAGGGATGAGGATTTCCTTAGAATAAACTCCTGGGAGTGAAACAGTTGAGTCAGCATTCAGGGCTTTAGTTTATACTGGAAGTTTAAACTGTTGAGTTTACTGCATCACCCACTGCCATGTGCTTCCGAAGTCCCTTAACTCGGTGGGTGAGCTCATGAGTTGGAGTGGAATCAGTAGTATTTCATGGTGTCCAGTTTAAAGTCTGGCGTATTTGTGAGAAATTTCAGATGATTAACTTAGGGTTCAAACCTTTGAACCTGGGTCTTGTTGGTTCGTTGACTTTGGGTCTGGTTCGTTGGTTGGTTGGTTGTTGGTTGGCTGAGAGACACAGTGAAACACCCCAGGTCCCTTCAGGAATAATGGATTTGTCCCCTAGCTGCCCTTGTCAGCTGTCCCTTTTGGGGATTACTTCAGCTGAGGAGAGCCACCTCCCTAAGCCCCCTCTTCTCAAGGTAGCCCCTATCCCAGAGCTGACTAGTGTGGGGGTAACAAGCCCCAGCCCTTTGGCTCCAACGAGGGTCATCCTGTCTTCAGAACTGCCCACAGGGTCAGCGAGGCTTCCATTGGGACCACCTGGTAGCTCCACTCTGCCTCTGCCCTCCCTCCCCTCCCCCTCCTCTCCTCATCTTCCCTAGGTGTGGATCCCGGAACTCCCTAGTAAGCCCCCTGCACAAGAGCCTCTGTCTCAGAGCCTGGAAGCAGCCAATGACTGTTGAGTTTTTGGAGGGTTGGAGCAGATGCCGGGGCTCAGCAGACCCCAGCAGCCGATCATGTATGTGCCGCATAATTTCACCTCCGCAGTGGACAGTAGTGCCACCACCACCTCCCTCGGGATGGAAGAGCCAGGGCAGCTCAGACTCATTTCTTAAAAGGATGATTTCCTAAAAGGAGGTTTTCTTAAAAAGATGAATTCACGCTCCCATCTTCCTAAGATTTATTTCAACCTAAGAAGGAAGATCAAGCTGTACCCTAGCATTTTACAAGAGCAGTTTAAAGTGCTGACCGTTTAAAAAACTGTCTTAAAAGCTTCCCCCTGAGAAGACCGGGATCTCAGTCTATTTTCAGATCGTCTTTCTAACCATGTCATCAAACGTGCATCGTGGCAAAACCCTTCTGCGTCCATTCCTCAGAAGCCAGTTCTGTAGAAATCTGTGTCTTAAGGTTCCGATTCTCAGCCCAGCCATGCGCCTCCCTGGTGTGGCCCAGTCATGTCTCATGATTGCTAAAGAAACCAGCTGTGGTTTGTAAACGTTTGAGCGGAATCTGGGTCATCCCTATAATAACGTCCCCACCATTCACTTGCATAAGAGTGTAATTTCAGGAGTGGAGAGCACATTCTGCAAAATGCCCACGGAGTCACCCACAGAAATGTGTTAGGCCAGGAAAAAAAAATAAAGAATTGCTGTGTAAGGAGCAAGGGACACTCTCTCTAAAGGTACCATTTGGAGGAGATGATCTGACCCAGAACATTCTGAGCCTCAGGGATACGGATGGGTAGGCTGCTTTGTGTGTATCCCTGCCTCTCAGTGTCTGGCTCATAGCAGGGAGCTAATCTGTTTTTGATGACTTACTAAATTAAGCCAGAGACCAAAACCTCAGATGCCTTTGGGGTCGGGAGTGATGGGGTATTTGAAGAACATGGACTTAGCCACATGGGCCTCCAGGCCCAAATGGCCACATCTTCCTTTTTTTCTTTTTTTTTTTTTTAAAGTCCCAAAGAAGCTAGAAATTCTATTTCTGTGTGAACCCCCAACTTTTAAATATTGGCAACTAATTTTTTTTTAATCTTGGGGGCACTGCCAGTTCACAGCCAGTAAACTAACCTGCCATTCTAGACCTGATTGATGGAAAGAAGGCAGCTCTTCCTTCTCAGATGCTCTGCTGCTAAGATGCATGTGCGAGTTTTAAGTCACTTGACACGAACGCCCCAATTTTCCTAATGAACAAAGTCGGCATGATTGTTCTTGTCTTTCATGGTGACTGTTAATATTCAAGTTGTGGTGGTATCGTCTTTGTTCTGTTTAGTTTACTGCTCGTTACACCTGTTCTGAATCACTGTCTTACCCACACGGAGGCGACAGGTTATACTTTCTCCCGTGACTTGTTATCAGACTTTTAAACAATCCACGAAGAAGGCATTATAGGTGTGAAAAGCCAGCGAACCCTGTGGTCCAGTCGGTAACTTCTCTACTGCAGACATGGAAATCAGGCCCGTGGGTAGTGACAGAAAGAGTAGGTAAGAACACCTAACACAATTTTCTCTTCTCCTGCATTTGGCAAAAAATGATTTCTGAGCTGAGATCCCGAGATTTAAAACTGGGTATGGATACAAACTCAGTGTAGCTAAGTTACTGAAACCTGTGTTTTGTATCTGGTGTTAAAGATTTACAGTTTAGATTTGGCCTCATTCTTTTCCCTATCCTCTTTTTTTTTTTTTTAAGCTTTTTGTGGGGGGGATTAGATTTATTTATTTACCTGTTTGTTTTTTAATTTCTTTTTAATGGAGGCACTGGGGATTGAACCCAGGTCCTCGCGCATGCTAAACACATGCTCTACCACTGAGCTATAACCAACCCCCTCTCCCCTTTCTCTTATTGGATCTTCAACTCTGGTTCAGCCAGTCACGCACCGGAGATCCATGGGGTGTGTGCGTGTCCTTGGCACTGTGTCGGGTTCCTCGGGAGAACCTACCAGAATGAGACCCGGCCTCTGCCTCCTGGCAGCACACACACCAACCAGGATTTCATAGGGTCAGTTCTTCCGAGATGAGTATGGAATATGGAACCAAAAGAACAAAGCTTTTTGTCAGCATTAACACTATAGTGTCAAACTCATCCTTTGAATGAAGGGGATTTACTTGGTGGGAATGAATCAGTCTAGGACTGTGAAATCTGTTTCGAGCTGGAGTGGAAGGTAACCAGGTTCTTGTGACCAGTGACCACAGAGCATCCTGTCACTGGCCCACTCCTGCGTGACTGATCTTGCCCAGGTTTTTGTCACTGCAGGACTGTGCTCCGGCTTGAGAACAGCTTTGGAGCACAGATGAAAATCAGTAATTAAAGTGAGGTCAGGAAAGGAATTGACTAAAGAGAGCAAATAAGGAATGATTAATTAGGGTGGCTTTGGCCCCAGTCGTCTCTAAATAAATGTTACCTCCCTTAATCCGGGGCTGCCGGTCTCCAAGTCATTAAGTATAGTTTTGATTTGCCTATGGCTATTTCTCCATCTTAAGCATTGCAAGTGGTGAGTTTCCAAGAAGTTACAGAGGGGTGGTTAACCTTCATGTACTAAGGAAAGATTGAGGTAATAAGGAAAAAAGAGTTAATGGGATTTCAAGTGCACATGGAATTTAACAAACAAGATGAAATCTTGTATGAACTGTGACCTCTCTTGTAAGGGATAAATTTGAACACAGTCTTCACCTCTACTCTCCCCCTAATCAGTTGGTTATTTTATTTTATTTTATTTTACTTTCTGTCTTTTCTTTCTTTTTTTTTTTTTGGAGGGGGGGAGGGTGATTGCATTTTTTCTTTATTTCCACCGTAAGCTTTAACAGAGCATGATTGCCAATCCGCTAAAATATGTGTTTAGGGTTTTCACCATTGCATCCAGTATTTTTGGCACTGGCATTAATAAGCCACCTTTTAAAAATTTTATTTAAATAATAGGAAGTTCTGTGTTATCACAGAAATACAAATTATGTGTGTACTATCTTGTACTAATCTGTGCCAAGTATCAAACAACATTTCAGGCTTTTCCATTTTTTTCCAAAGCATCGGATATGACCCAGGCTGAAGTTTAGTATCAGTATCATCTCTTCTGTGTTATCCTACAGATTCAGAAGATTAATGGTTATTAAACAAAAAGGTGGTTTTCATTAAAGATGGTTTTCTCAGTTTAGATTTAGAATTCACAGAGGGGAGGGTCCAGCTCAGTGGTACAGTGCCTGGTTAGCATGCACGAGGTCCAGAGTTCGATCCCTAGTACCTCCATTAAAATACATAAATAAATAACCTAATCACCTCCCCCTCCAAATTAACTTCCTGAGCCCAAATCTGGCTCTCCTGATTTCCCCTAAGGGTGAACCAAAATAGGAATGCCTTTAGAGAGCAAGAAGAAGAAGATTTTCCTGTTCTTTTATTTACACGTGATCATCAGGAAGAAACAGGAGTCTGGGAACTTAATCACTACTGCTTGGACAATAGGCCTTTCTTTTGACTATGAACCTCTTGGATAAACGATTTTGAGCGCATCTGCTGGCAAAAGCATTTTGTTTGTAAATTCTATACTAATTCTACTCCACATGATGCACCTTATAAAACACACCCTAAAAATAGGCATTTTAAAAAGGCGAGGCGAGCATATGTTCAACTGAACTCACTCTGCCCAAATGACAAAGGATGGTCGAGACCCTCATCATAGACCCCTAAGGAGACTTACAAGGCCTCTGGGAGTGTCCATGGGATGGGACCTCAGAGTCTGGAGCTGATGGTGCAGTCCTGTGCCCGGACACCCTGTGAGCCCCCGTGCAGCAAGGACAGAGGAAGTGCACCCCAGAAGGTGGCCAGCACCCACTGAGTAACACTGGAGTGGTTCTGTTGCATGGGCGTCAATTCATGCTCCTTCTCTGCTCAAAACCCTCTGATAGTCGGCACGGAGGCCAGCGTCCTTGCAGTGGCTAAAGGTCTCACGTGGCCTCATTCCCAACCTCTTTCTCCATGTCCCTCCTCTGCAGCCAACCTAAGCCTCCTGGGCCTGGAATGTGCCAGGTGCCTTTGTGCCTTCTGTTCCTGGACTTGGAATGCTGTTCCCAGCATCTCACAGTTCTCTCCCTACTTCCTTCAAATCTTGATGCACCCACATGTCATCTTCTCAGGACACCTTTCCTGGCTAGTCAGTCTTTTAGCATCTTCTTTTCCCAACTTTTCCTTTCCCTCCTTTCTGCCTTATTCCCAGCACTATCACTATCTAAACACGCTATATATTTTACCAACCTAGCTTGTTTCTTTTTGTTTTCTTTTTCCCTATCTAGAATGTAAGCTCCATAAAGGCAGAGAGTTTTTGTCTATCTTCACCTTTCACCTCTAACACCTGGAACCGTGTTTGGGTGAAAGAACAAATGGATGCTTGGATGCATGGATGGACAGATGGATGGATGGATGCATGGATGGATAGATGGATGAATATCAAGTGAAAATCTTCACCTTTAACCTAAGGAGCATGAGAAGCCACCAGTTTTTATAGCAGAAGAGAAATGTGATTGAGCTCGGCTTTGGGAAGTTTTATGTTGTGGGAATTACACACTGTTTTGGAAATAAGAAATTGGCCATGGTGAGGTCAGTTAGAAAGGTATTGTGGTTGCAGAAGGCTGCTTGAAGCAGTGTGCAGGAATGCAGAGTGAGGGTGGTACACGGACCCTCCAGGACTCTCCATGGACCAGCAGGGCACATAGGAGAGGAAGACACCCAAGACTGCAGAGGGACTGAGAGGATGCTGATGGGGAAATACCAAGGGGCACTGCTGCGAGGGGGGTATAATTCCATGGAACAAGAATAGAATCTGCAACCAAAGCACCTGGGTGAGTCCCGGCTCTCCTCTAGACTGTGTGCCCCTCTGAACCTCAGTATCGTTATCTATGAACTGGGAATTAAAAACGCAACTAACACGCGTCAACCCCTGATTGTGTTCCAGGCCCGATACTGGGCACACTGCCTGCATCAGGTTGTTCCGTCCTCACCACAACTCTGGATTTGATGCTAACTCCATTTACAAGTTGAGGACAAGAGCAGTCCCCTGAGTTAATAGCACCTTTTAGACTGGGAAGTGATAAAGACGTGAGAGAGGCCCCTGTGTGTTTCTTTTGTACAGTAAGGTAGGTTGGGGGGACAATGCTAGAGGGAAGGGCTACGAATATTAAGTAACAGTAAAGCTACTCCCTTATCTCAGAAGCTAAAGCTCCCCTAAAACACAAGTTTCATCGGCATGCAAGATAAACACCCTGGGACCTTTGATCTCAGTCAGGTGTGTCCTGTTCCCTCCCAGGAGATCCTTTGCAAATGTCCTCATTCTTTACTCTGCTTTCATGTTCAGAGCAGAGTCAAAACTCAGTTTCTCTCCCTGCTCATTCTTTGGAAGGTTCCACGGTGGCACATTCTTGGCGGCATCGTAAACTCCTTGGGGTTTATAATGGGCGTGCTGAGGTCATGTTCACTGTGCTTTAGGAGTGCTGTAATGGGAATGATGGATTTCAACATAAACCTCAGTTTTTCCTCACTGAAAATAGAAACTTCTTAATGAAAATGTTCCAACTGCTTGAAGCCAGAGGAGGCAACTGCAGGTTAAAAGATTCGTTTAAGATTTTTATGGAGTGAATGGAAGAAATGCAAAACATCTAAAGCTTTCAGTGGACTAAAGCGTTTCATTTCTTCTTTAACTTCTGGTTTCAGTTTTACGATTTTAAAAAGTTCAGTTTTTCAGTGTGCTTTTCAAGAGCTCTAATGAGACGTTGCTGTGGGTGCTGCTTGCTTCAAATCATCTACATCAGACAAGCAAACAAGAAATCAAGAGGGGTCTGCAAATAGGAAAGTCAACTTTTAAATTCTTGCTTTGGAATAGTTTTTATTCTCAGTGGGGAAAATTGCTATTTACAAAGTGAATTCTTTTCCATAGGACGTTTAGAAATCCAAGTTCGTGTATAATAGACGTACAGTCGAAGAGTGGACGTCCCTAATAACTGTCAGATCAGCAGATGCAGGGAAGTACCTCTGGGTTCAGGGACAGGAGTCTGTCCCCTTGGGCAGCCGGGGTGTTGGGGCACCACGAATGGGCCATGCTATTCAGGGTGACCCACTGTGAAAGCTCGGATCTGCTCTGCACTGCGCATGCCCTGGACGCGGAAGCCAGTGTTGGCGGACCCAAGGCGCCTTCCCCTCTGGGCCAGAGCTCAGGTACACTTCGTGGCCCAGTGAGTTTTGCCAGCATCCAATCCAGCCTCCCTACAGCCAGCCACCATTTTGAGCCCCTTTTCCTGATCTAGAAATAGAAGCACTCAAGGTCACTAAATATGATTCAGATGGAGCTGACTGCCAATTCAAAGGCAGGTACAGAATTAACATATTTGAGGAGGCTTCCTGGACAGCCCAATGAAAGAGCTATCATTTCTTATTTATTTCTGTAAGCAAAGATAGTTGGACCATCTTCAAATACCTCACTATTCCTTTTTTTTTTTTTATTCATTTGTATAATGAAACGACGATTGTAAATTTGGGTGAGCTCAGCGCTGTTGTCTCAGATGAACAGAAATGTTCCAGATCTGCCCACACAAATGAGCTGGAGCTTAGTGGCATGAGTTTTAACAGAAGGAGGAGAAGGAGAGGAGGAGGAGGAGAAGAAATTAGCCTCTTCTTCCTCCTCTGATCACCTTTTAACTGTTTAGCGAGGCAGACTCTAGGAGAGAGAGAAGAGGAGGGAGGAGGGTTGGAGCAGAGGGAGGGAGTGTACTTTAGAGAAGTTCCAGACCACCCTGGAGGAGAGGAATGCAGTTCTCCTCTGTTTTCTGTCTCCCCATCCCTTTCCCACTGATCCGCCCCCCACCAGCCCCTCCCATACCCTCAGGGCCACCACGCCACCACCAAAGTCTGCCAGGACCCCCAGGACACGCTGTAGTCTCTGCACTGAAAACACAGCACATCCGAGCACATAGTCCCCATCACCCAGCGATGACCAATGTGACCAGTTCCTCTCGGTGCTTGATGCATACCATACTCTTCACAGGGTTCCAAACTTTTTTAGAACATATGCATTTAGATCTCTTGGGTTGGGAGTTACAGGTAATTTGGCAAAACAAACACCATACCTGGTCTCTTACATAACCTTACAGTTGGCAGCAGGGCACCGTGCAAGGAGATTAAGCAATGCTCACTCATCCAAGAGGACTCTGCATTTCCTTTTATGGAGAGATAAATGCTCTGCTTTGCTTTTTCCTCGTTGCATGTACTCCTTTTATTATTGGCTGACTTTAATGATTCTTTGAAGTTAATTTTTAAATGTGAATGGCAGGATTCCACTTAACTTTTGGAAGCTTAAGAGGCGTCCCTGTGTGCCCCTAGACTAGAGAGCATTTTTATAAATAATGTGACTGCATTTAGGTGAAAATGGGGAATTGGGGAGAGTGAGGAGGATCCAGAACCCAGACTGCCACAGGGACCTAAACTGGCAAAGTACTTGGAGGTTCAGGGTTGCAGCCTTCTGAAGGAACTGTCATCCTGCCATCCCACTGTGCTTCTCCAAGACCAGACATGTCACCTGAAAAAAAGGCCAGCTGAACTAACTTTTCAGTTGTAGTGTACATGCTTTCCATTTATTCTTCCTTTCCTATTTTTTAAAAGGAACTGAGACAATCCCTTTACTTGTTTATTTTTGTTGGTTTTGGGGGGCAGTGGCGGTAACTAGGTTTCTTTATTTGTTTGGAGGCACTGGGGATTGAACCCAGGACCTCATGCATGCTGAACGTGCTCCTTACCATCCTGGTACAGCCTCCCTCCTCTTCCTTTCCTATTAAAAGACAAAAAACTTTCAGTCTGTAGATCTCTAAGCAACACACCCTCTTAATGCTTCTTTTCTCAGTTTCAGAGTCTAGATTCTCTAAAATGTTTTGGTATCTTTTTCTGAATTCAGGAGCCATTAGAAAATGATCAAAGTGTTGCGTATTCCTAGTTCTCAAATTACAATAATAAAGTTTTCCAACGAAAACCCTAAAATCTCTTCCCACATTCTCACTGTGGACTACAAGTTGGAATTAGTACGTTCATCCAATAAAGTTCAATCAGGAAAAAAAGGGGGAGGGCCTATTTCAAAATGAATTCCAGTTTTTTCTTTAAAAACAGAGTTTATAGACCATGACAGATTTCAAAATGTTTTCTCTAATACCCCAATATGTGAAATTTTGACTGAAATTTTCCAGAAATGACAGGGATCAAACAACTCGCCAAGACTTCAGTTTCCAGGTTTCTCCCAGCCTTGAAACTCCCCTGGAGGATAATTACTATTTACTGCTGTCGACCTTCCTCCTTTTCTTCTGTAACATTTTCCATCTTAAGAAGGGTCGTCCCATTCAGCCCCGGAGACTGGTGGCTGAGTGGCTGAATGGAATTACTACCAGTGGAAACTATGCTGCAAGACAGGGGAGATAAAGCAGCTGCAGAACAAGCCTGGCTGTTTTTTCCATCCTCCCCAAGCAAAGTTAATTAGCATAGGGAAAATGACTAAGGTGTTGACGTCACCTCTTTCCAGTAGAAACTTACACTCTGTCCCTGTCTGCCGGAGTGCAAGCAGGACTTGACTCAGGAATTTGGTGTCCAAACAGGATGCTCTGGAAGCTGCGCTTTTTTTTTTTTTCCCCAGGGGGCTGGACCTCAGAGCTTTATAAGCGCTGGCTCGAGAAAGAACCCACAGCCTCTGGTAAAGGAACCTCACTTGGGGCTTGACTGAGTTCAGTCTCTAGTGCTTTCACTGTAAGAAGGCAAGATGCACTTTAGAAACTTTAACTACAGTTTTAGTTCCCTGATTGCCTGTGTGGCAAACAGTGATATCTTCAGCGAAAGTGAAACCAGGGTAAGGCTTCTTATATAATGTGATTTTTGAGAATTTTTGCAGCATTATGTTAATTGAGACTATTAACTGAAATATTTGTGGGGGAGAGAGGTGGGGGGTATGTGGCTCTATTGTGGGTTTTGGGGTTTTGAAATAGATCCAGAATACTTTGAGTCAAAAATCAGAAGTTTTTGCCTGAGGTTTAACTGTGAAGGAACTTTTAAAGCTCTCAATATTTAAAAACGTCCACGTCCCTTGACCAATTAGTAAGGCAGGGTTTGGCATTGTGTTTTTTTCATTCGGTGTAGCTTGTAAGTAACCTTTTGGAGGGAGGACTTTTCTGACAGTGAACAGAAACGTTTCACTTTGACATCTAGAATTCAGAATAATTTGATTTTATCTTAGGAAATAAATAGTGGAAAGATATTTAAATGTATGCAGTAATTACAAGAGCCTGTCTTCGAGTTTCCAGATTTGTCTAGTTGGAGAAAATGCAGCCACAGCAAATAATAAAACTGGATAAATAACTTAAGTGTGAGATAAGTTTACCTCCTGGGAAGCAGCTCTCATTGGTGGTAAATTAATATAATTAGTCATTTTAATTACTATACTTTTCTTCTTCATTTGATTAAAGTGTAAGGTTTTTATCAGTAGCCGTGCAGCTATCTAATTGGTCTTTACCAATATTGCATATAAATGAATTCTGCGTGTTCTGTTTGGGGGACCGTGATCACATTTCATCTTTATACCCAAAGCCTCATTGAGACATGGGAAGATTTCTTTCTTTTTTTTTTTTTTAATTCAAATTTAACTCTATAATTGTGTACTATGCTTGTGAGCCAGGACTGTAGTTTTTGAACTACTTAGAGTATGTTCTATGTATAAAAGTTCTATGAAGTCTATATATTTAATTTTAGCCTCATATGTGTAAAATCACTAATTTATTTATTTCATTAAGTCAAGATGCCATCCAACAACTATAATAACTAGGTATCAGTTATTAGAACAAATAAGATTATCTTATAAGAGAATAACATGCTAGCAATATGAAATTAACAAGATAATGTGGGTTCTCTTGTGTTTTGGTCCTAAGCCCTGACTTGTATTCTAAAAATATTCATCAAAGTCATCTCTCCCAAATTATGAATCATAACTTCAAAACTAAACAGTTGGCCACAGTGCCTATGGATGAGGTCACGTGAAATTCCAAATCTGCGCAGACACCCTTGCGCCGGCAACGTGCCCGTGCTCAAGAGAGGCGGATAAAAAGCCTGTACCTCCAGAGGAAACCGCAGGTTTCTCATTCTCTGCCTCTGCAACACCCCTCCTGGGAAAGGCACAGACATCTCCCTAAAGGAAAGAAAAGCCAGGGAATTGGAAAAGAGCAAGTTTGTGAGTAGTTCCCACTTCCCCTGAACAACCTGCCGGTAGAGACACCAGCCAGAAGGGAATGCAGGACCTGCCCACTGAATATTCTCCAAGATTCTCCTCTTTTGCTGAGTCCTCTCTCCCCTCTGCAGAAGAGCTGTGTTCTCCATAGTTCTCCAGAGAACTGGTGGGCCCCAGGCCTCCTCTTCTCACTAGTCCCCTGTGTAGAGGGCACCCCGCCTCACCCAGGCTCTCAGCCACCCCCATCTGCCTCTCACCATCCTGAGTGTCTAGTCTGAGAAAAAGACTCAGAAAACACGGTGACTAAAAGTCCATGCACCCTGTTTCTAGAAGCTTCAACTGTCCATCAACTCCCTCTCCGGTTGGAAGGATTTCTGTGGCCTCCCAGCCTCCCCCCACTGACACCCCCACCCAGGACCTAGCCCAGGGGGGCTCCCCAGAGCTCTTCTCAGGAGCCAATGAACTCTCTCCTGATTCTAAGCTTTCAGTCATTGAACTCAGGCATTGTCTTAGAAAGTTCTCTTAGAACTCAGCTCTAAGAGCTCCTGCTGTTCCGTCTTGCTCACTAGTTCCTGTAACTCTCCAGCTAGGTCTGTACATGTGTTAAAGCCAGCGTGCAGAAAAGGGTTTGGGTGCAGTACGTTCGTGTTTTAAACCAGTATTATTTTGGAGAGTTAAAACGTAACAGATTGAACGGGAAGATAGTCATGGGAATGTTTTAAAAACTGCTTCCTTTACCTTAAGAAATATAAGGCTTTTTATTAACATCATTGTTTCCCAGTTCAGTAAAAAAAAAATTTTTTTTCTTTCAAATTAGCTCCAGTGCTTTTAAGCCCTAAAGAAATATTTGATGTACAGGGCAGCGCCCTAAGTTGAGTGGTGGGACTGGAGTTCACTAGACTGGGGAAAATCATGGAACTGGCAGGCCATTTGGGTGACAATGACCAAACTGGACCTGCTTGGAAAATGTTCATTCTACTTTAAAAAGAATGTTTCTGTGACTGTAAGAAGTGTTTAAGTATTGATCATTGTTCAGCTGATTAAATGAATTTAGTAAATCATACATTCTTACTTTTGTATAAAATCACCTATATTAAATTAAAAGGGCAGAAAAGTCAGTTTCCTCAAAGAAGAAAGGCAGGTTCTCTGTCTTCTCTAAGAAAGAAGTTAGTTCTTGAAATGATTAATTAATTTTCCATATGAGATGTAATGAAGTCATCTAGTCAAGGGTCATTTGCAGGTAAATTTCAATTCCTTTTATATTTATTTTTCAGGCCAAATTTGAATCCCTCTTTAGGACATATGACAAGGATATCACCTTTCAGTATTTTAAGAGCTTCAAACGAGTCAGAATAAACTTCAGCAACCCCTTATCTGCAGCGGATGCCCGACTCCAGCTACATAAGACTGAATTTCTTGGAAAGGAAATGAAGTTATATTTTGCTCAGGTGAGTGGACATCATTGATACTCATGCTTCTCTCTTCTCCCTCCCACCCTTAAAAGTAGCTTATACGTCGATTACGTGTACGTTGATTTAAAACTGCAAGAACTCCTCTCTACAAAGGCAACATTTATACTCAAAAATATTCAAGTCAAACTATTTTTAAGAAGACATCAGGTGTATTTGAAAGTGACCTCAGAAATGACCTGAGTTTAGTAATGATCGCCCCGAGCCTTCCTGACTCAGGAAGGTGGTAGAGGGCAGGGTTGTGGGCGTGGCTACCCTAGAACCCTAAGACCACCCAGCAGGTGTGCAGGAATTTGTTCAAGGTTTAGTTTGGGCTAATGCCACCTTCCAGATCGAGAGAGGACGGGAGCAGTCCCGGCTCTGTGCAGGTTCCCAGCAGCCCACTCACTGCGGAGAGCTGGTCTCTGCCAGGCCGGCCTGCACATCAGCCCGAGGCTGCCAGACCCAGCCTGAAAAGAAAAAATGGGTTCACCATACAGGTGGTAAATGCTAAGAAATCCTTCTGGTAGGTGGGGGTCCGGCCCCAGGGCACTCCCCGTGGGCTTGTGGGCGGGTTTGCTTTCTCTCCTGCTCATCACCCTTCCAGCTGTCCCCTAGCCCGTGCCCCTTCCCCCTTTGATGCTGGGCCGCCCACCTTCTAGGCAGCTCACGAAGTTCCATTTGACGATGTGACAGGAGTCCAACAGGTTAGCAGGGGGAGAGGAAGGGACTTCTTGAACGCTTCCCCCTGGTTAAAGAGACCCCCACTGGGGTCCTGAGTTCCCCAGGCCATTATGGGAAAAGACAGACTCTTTAGAGGGGCTTCCTGACCTTGTGGGAAGGCGAACTTGCCCGCCCTCCCAGGGTAAATGAGAGCCGGGATGCCCTGCCCCCTGGTGGTGAGTCCGAGGTGCAGGCTTTGACCTTGGATCCTTGGTTAAGAGTAAGCTGCTTCCTGTGTTTGGTAGGGTTCCGTATAAACACTTACTTAGTCCCTCCACGACTTTTTCTGGTTTATTAAAGTAAATACATGTTCACTGTGAAATTTTTATGGGGGAAAATATTAAGGAACAAAGAAAATCCAAATTGTTAAGATTCTTTTTTTTCAATTGAAATATAGTCAGTTACAATGTGTCAATTTCTGCTGTACGGCATAATGTCCTAGTCACACATAGATAGAAACATATTTGATTTCATATTATTTTTCATTAAAGGTTATTACAAGATATGGAATATAACTCCCTGTGCTATACAGAAGAAATTTGTTTTTTATCTATTTTTATATATAGTAGTCAATATTTGCAAATCTTGCACTCCCAAATGTATCCCTTCCCACCCCCTTTCCCCTGGTAAAAACTCGTAAGGTTCTAATGTAGGATCTTTCCAAACAGCCCTCTAATCACTGGTATAATGTTTAAGCCTAAACTAGGATCTTGGGTTTTTGTTCCTTATCATTATTTTTTTAAATATGTAACCTGGAAGGTGGATTTCTTTTTCCTTCGTCACTTCTGGCATCTGACTCAGAGCCCCAGTGGGAGCCTGAGACTGTAGTGGGCAGGAGTCCTGCGTCCCCATCCCTACTTTGCCTCCCTGAAAATCTGTATCATCTTAGAAATGGCTTAGCCTTTTTGAGCTTCTGTGATATGAGGAGCTGGAAGCAGTTGATTTTGAGATCTCTTCTGACCTCAGCAACCGTGCTTTATTTTTTTCATTTATACCAAAATTATCTCTGTTCATTTCCATCAGTCTAGGTCAAGCATAATTACTTGCAGTCCCTGTGCCTGGGAGACCCAGTCCTGGGAGGGGGCTCTTATCATGTCTGCACCATAATCTGAGTTCCCTTTGCCCTCCCCTTATAAACCTCACTGTGATTCATCCTCGGGCACCTGTTCTGCTGTCTGCACGCGGGTCTGCCCTTCACATCTGTCTTCTGTAAGCTGTCATTAAGTGCTGCTGCATTGCTCCAGTTCTGCCCTTGAGAAACATCCACCTGTATTTCTCTCTCCCCCCAGACTTTGCACATAGGAAGTTCACACCTGGCCCCACCGAATCCAGACAAGCAGTTTCTGATCTCTCCTCCCGCCTCTCCGCCGGTTGGCTGGAAACAAGTGGAAGATGCTACTCCTGTCATAAATTATGATCTTTTATATGCTATCTCCAAGCTGGGGCCAGGTAAGCAGTGCTCTCAGGTGGGGAGGGGATAAGGTGACGTGCAGAGATGGTGCTAAAGGCACAGAGACTCGCCTGCAGCGGGAGCAGCCCTATCCCCATTGCTCTTTTGACCTCTCATGTGATTGGTGCCAGCGTGTTGTGAATCATCCCTATTTGCTTTCTTCTGAATCCAAGTAACCCATGCTGGGAGTGTGCACGCCTGCCTCTGGCCTCATCCCTTAAGAAGGCATGCGAGTTGGTCTTAGGGACCAAGTACCATGACCACATCATGTGAATCCATCCCCTCACCCACTGGGTACAGCCTGTGCGGGTGACTCAAGACCTAGCCTCACTTCTTGTTGCTCCAAGTGGGGATGGGCTATTGAACTTTGGGAAGGGAAATCAGGCCTTCCCCTCTTTTAGAAATTTTATTTTTAGCCAAGATAATTTCATCCATTGATCTGATTCTCACCTACCCTTTTGAATGTGTGAGGGAATGGAGGACCACAGATCAGAGTGGAGAAAGATCCCCAGTCACGCAGAGCCCCAGAGGGAGGGGCGCTTCCCTGCTGAGCTTTCCCAGGGGGTGGAGGGAGGGAAAGAAGAGGTTCTGGTCCTCTGAAGGGACAAAGGTGTGAGCACTTAGGGAGAAAGATACTCTGGCCTCAGGCTTCCCATCCAGAAGATGGGTATTACTCGGTGGAGTCCTGAGTGGTAAATGAGCTCACCATGTAAAAAACACTTCATACAGTGCCTGGCTTATCAGCATTCCTCAAAGCATGTTTTCTAGAAACAATAAAATTTGGCGGTTTCTGTCCCATCTGACAGGGTTTGGTTAAACAGGAGGTGCCGTGGGGATCTTGGGGCAAAGAGGTTTGAGCCCCTCTTCTGCCCTATCTGTGGAGCAAATCCAGTAAACACTGAGGCCATCAGCTTTCTCCTTGACCAGCAATCTGATGTTCCTTTGAGTTGAGATTTTATTTTCTTGGACCATCAGCCGTTTCCCTTGGAAAAGATTACATTTCTGAAAATATCGCTCTGACGGAAATTCCCTCTGTGGTAGAAAGCAAGGATCACATTACTTCCTGCTAATCGTGGCCTGAAGGTCAAGGTGGAAATGGCTGGTGCTCCTCCCAGCAGCTCCGGGCCAAGGTGCATTAGCAAAGCCCAGGGTTGGAATCTGCTGGGATGTTAGAGAAGGGAGGACGGAGAGCTCCACCTGGGGAGAGGTGTCAGACTGCCCCGAGGCAGGACATTCTGTTCTACTAATGAACATTCTTCACTCTAGAATCTGCCACTTCTTTACAGAGGTCTTGTTTGAGAAGCCTTTATAGAAAATAGACATAATGAGATCATTTTGCCCTTAGTTTCCTTAACAATGAGTTTGAGTTTTTTCATATTCAGCTGTGCTTTTCAGCCAACAAGATGGCCAAGATTTTGCAAATATGATCATACACCCATGTTTTCTGGGTTGTGACTCACTGGCGGGTAGATAAGAATTTGTAAAGGGTATTCTGACCAACATTTTGAGTGGTCTGTCTGACCCTCCATCTTAATCCTCCCCCCTCAAGAATGCTGAGGCTCTTTAACCCTCTCAAATGCAGTTAAAATAACATTCCAGTCTTGCGTGTGGAGTAGAGAAGGAGCCACACCTTTTTTATGAATCAAAATATCTTGACCGAACCTGGTAAAACTCAAGCTGACATAGAACAGCAGGACACTCCTGGTTCCAGGGGGTTGATAGTTGTATGAAAAGGATGCTGTGTTCAGCAATGTTTTCGGAGCGCCTGCTTCAACCAGCACCGCGTCTCCCGTGCTTCCTGTCCCTGGTGTGGGCGGCGCACTGCAGCTGGAGCTGGGGAAGGAGGCTCAAGATGTCCTTTCTTCATGCCTTTATTTGTGCAACGTCTTTTCACAAATGGATGCCGCTGGTACCACCAGCGGGCCTGGTGGACATGCTAAGTATAATTTACATTCCTTCCATACCTTTCATGTGCTGGGACTCTGAGTGTTTGATTGAAAGCAGAGTTATTTGTATGGTGAGATATACAATAAGCCACCAAAGAAACACCAGTCCAGAGTGTGTCTGGCTGTGTCCCTCAGTCCCCACTGGATGCCCACGGAAGCTCGGTCGAGCAGACCCCTCCATGCGCGTCCACCCGCTCTTGCTCTTTGGCCCTCAGGTCCATGCCTGAGTTACCCTGCAGTTCTTTCCTTTCCCTAGGGGAAAAGTATGAATTGCACGCCGCGACCGACACCACTCCCAGCGTGGTGGTCCACGTGTGTGAGAGCGATCAGGAGAACGAGGAGGAAGACGAGATGGAAAGAATGAAGAGACCCAAACCCAAAATTATCCAGACCAGGAGGCCGGAGTACACGCCCATCCACTTAAGCTGAACTGGCCCCCGGACGAAGAGGTATTCCAAGTCACACTCACGGGAAGGAATCTTTTACTGTGGAAGTGGCTGGTCACAGCTTTGGAGGCGGCAGCCGTGATCGCTGTGGCAGAAATTGCAGCTCACGTTGCTCAGAAGAGAACCGAGGCTTAGTCTTCTGGTTCCGACGCTGTGTATCTGTCAATGTTCATGGCTCCCGGGAATTTTCCTGAGCCAATCACTGAGTTTGGGGTGATCGCACAAGGACATTCGGGAACGTCTCGAGAAAACCGATAACGATAGTGTTCTGTACTTGTTATTTTCTGGTAGGTTCTGTTTTTGCCAGGGGCAGGTTGATCAATGGGTCCGGGGAGAGCCTTCTGTTTCTAACCAGCCTATGATGTAGACGCTCTCTCCTGGTAGAGAAAGGCACTGCGTGGGGCCACGAGGTGTCTAGTGCAGAAGGGTTGTGAAAACAACAGTGCAACGTGGAAATTGTAGCGTTTCATTTCTTCCCTGTCATGTCCTAATGTTTGTGCATGTATATTACTGATTTTCAGAGCTAACCTTTGTTCGTATATAGAGTTATGCCATTGTTGTTTCACATCTTTTGGGAAGATAGGAAAGCATTTGAAAAGTCTGTCACCTTTCCAGATTCGTGACTGTCTCTGCAACAGCACACACACGTGGGATTCCACCTGGAATACATCCACTCGGCATCCTATCCGATGCAACATGGACTTGTGCTTTTGCAAAAGAAGTCGATCTGCAATTCCTATGTAGCGTTTTGCTTATAAAATTCAGAGACAGCAGTTCCACTGCCAACTTTTAGTGGGTGAGAAGTTTTAGTTTAGGTGTTTTAGATTAGACAATAAATTGGTTTCATTTATTTCTTTTATGTGGGGGGTTACATGAATCATAGCCAAAAACCTTTTTTGGGGAACTGCCAGTTGAGATCATTGATTTTTTTTTTAATCCCACTAAAACATCAAGATAAACTTGTAAATAAAGCTGATAGAATACATTCACACCTGTTGTGCACTCGGGTGAGGAATACATCAGTGGAGGCTAGTGTAAGATGTATTAACCTACTTGTATGTTGTGAATTGTATGTTGTAGAAACGCCTTTCAAATGTTGGGCAGGACTTGAATTCGAAGCATGTGAAGTGGATAGTAGATTGTGTAAAGGTTATGAGAAGGATGCAGTGCCTTTCCCCATTAACTCCTGATGGAATTGTTACACTAGGTTAACGTTTGTAATTTTTTTTCTAGTTGTAACGTGTATGTCTGGTAAATAGGTGTTATATTTTGGCCTTACGATACCATAACAAGGTTTGTCATTTTGAAATACCGAATGTCAAGTAACAGTGCATGCTTTGGAAATGTGGGAGGTGGTTTTCTTTAAGAAGCAAATATGTTTGATTGTTCATATCAAGAAATTGACTGAATGTTCTCAAAACCCTGTTTACAGTACTTGGTGGGGCTGGGGGCAGGTGAGGGAGAGACCATTGCCTAGCTGTTCAAGTGTTCCTAGTTAAGTGCTTTTAAACTGGAGAGGCTAACCTCAAAGTATTTTTTTTAACTGCATTCTATAATAAATTGACACAATATGCTCTTTACGGAAAAGTTATCCATTTGTCATTTTATTTCTAATGGTCAACCTGTGACTCCTTTGAATTCTGAGGTCTCAGAAGAATTCATCCCTTCATCAGTTTCAGTTTGGAAACTCCTGGTTCCCAGCTGTGGTTCCCAGAGGGTCAGCCACACCAACAGCACATCACTTAGTAAAGGGGAAAATGGATGAAACTGAAATCAGAAGTCTGAGAATGTCCTTTGTCCAGGGAGATGATACTATGATGAAAACCCTTTTTGCCAGCAGCTCCACTAAACAATGTTTTTGATTGTTAATTTGAGGAGTTTTCTTTCCTGTTAGAAAAGATATCCACCAAAGACACTAAGTTACAGAGGCCAGTTGTGTTCAGAAAGTTGGTCTGTAAGCCTCCTGTTTGAATCTCACCTGGAACTCTTATTACAAATGGTGATGAGCTTGGCCGGCCCTCAAAGGCTAAATAACCCCCTACTTATTTGCTGAATTCACACAAATGACGTTAATCTTGATTAAGCTGCACAGCAGGCATTTTTCCACAAAAATTCACAGGCTTCTCTGTTTTCTTCCTCCTTCTGTCATTCTCCCAGAGCACTGGCACATCTTAAAGCCATATATGTTTGAGGTTTACATATGTTACAAAATCCACATTTCCATCGGTTTGGCTGAATCTGATTGTTGGGGAGATTAACTAATCAGGCACCCGGGGTCGCGGGAGCTGTTATCTGTCATCAGGTTAAATAACCAGGAGCCACTGCTGAGCAGAGCTGGACTGGGAGGGGTGTTGGTCCAGGATCCTATTTCATAAATAACCCTGGAATAAAGTCGAATCGTGTTGTCAGTTAACTCAGACTTTCGCAGGTCCCCTTACACAGCTGGGGAAATACAGGTGGAGGGTCCCACTGCCCGTGAAGCCATCAGATCCCAGAGTAGAAATCACAAGGTACCGCACAGCCTCACTCCTGACGGATGCTGTCTGATGAGCAGTCCTGTGGCAGGTGCGCGCGGCAGCCTCCGCTGAAATTCCGAAGCCAAAAGTGCTCACAGCCTGGTTACCAGGCAGCAGGCTGCGGAGGGCCCCAAATCATGTGCCCAGAACTCACGTGTGTCTCCAGCCCTGCTGGCAAGAGGGCTCAGTAAAACGCAAGATGACAGACACAATGCAGGTGGAATCACGCAGAACACATCCTTTGCCATCGATCGGATGTGTTCCTTAAATAGCTTTTTGATAGAATGTATTTCTCATCTGAAGGTAAGTAGCTTAGAGCTATCCATCCCTGGGAAGAAAATCAGCCCCTCGAAATGTATTCTAAATCCAAAAAAAAGGCAGTAAATGGTGAGAGAAGTACAGCATTTCAAGCGGCTATTAATCCTCCAGCTATAAGCACTGATTTGCCGTCAGCGAGCATTTAGGATTTCACATTTCCAGAATGTTGTGTGAATTAGCACCCACGGGAGATTTGGGTTTTCAGAGAGCTTTCACTTTAGGTGAAATTATACAGAACTCGCTTACAAGGTGAATAGATTTTCTCAAATATTAATTGCAAAGAGTTAAATACACTGTATGGACATGTTATGGCCAAAACTGAATCAGCCGGCAGCTGGGGTGCGTCACACTTCACAGCACTGAAAGAACCCTGGGGAATATGTGCATGAAGTGCCTATCAAGTCACCTTCATCTAAAGGTCAACAATTCGAATGGAAACTAATAAATAATTCACCTTAAAATTATTTGGGAAGACGTTAGGATATGAAAAAGAAAGACCTTTTTTCTCCCCCAATTCTCGTGGCTTCTAGTTCTAAAGCAGAACATGTGAGAAATTGGTTTTCAAGTATACCGCCACTCTCGGCAATCTTTAATTCACATCTGAAGTTCGCACTCTTGTGACTCACCAGCAGTGACATGGCCACCAGGTAGATGGGTTTTGTTCTCACCTACCTCACTTTGTTGAGCACCCCCTCCCCGCTGATCGTGAAAGGTCACTTTCATCATGGCTCTGTTTATGAAAGACAGGAGATTATCTGCGAGTGATTAAATGTGGCGCTTACATTCAATATTTCTTCTTCTTTCAAGATTCTGATTAGGGATCCGATGACCATTCCACAGCGATTGAGAGCCAAGCGATGGCTGCAGCCCCTGCTCACAGCTCTGTCTTTCAAGGTCATCGGGGCCTCTTTCCTGGCTGGCATTCATATCCCGGTCATGTGGAATTCTCAGTGTTTCTAACTCACCGTGTGCTCTCTTCCCTCTGCTCCATTACGCATGATTCCCCTGCCTAGAACATCACCCCACCGCCGCAGGCCAGCTTGGGCTAACTCCACAGTGATGTGCACCCCCTGAGACCAGTCCCATGTCTGCCCTGCTCACCTCTGTCTGAATCACTAGCAGCTACCCCTGTGCCCAGCCTGAGGCGCTCAATAAATATTACTGAAATAATTAACCGACTCCTTGACATTTGTCCTATGAGTCTCCATCATTAATGTCTCTTCCCACTGAGAATCATTTCCAGCTACTCCTGCCGAGTCTCCCATGGTGTCCCGTACTTCTCCATTATAATAGGTATTGATTTTAGCATAATTGTTAACTTGTCTGTCTTCCCTGTTAAAACTTCAGTGGAGGTGGGATTCCTGGTGGCCTGTGGCTCATAGTAAACATTCAATGAAAGCTGGAGGGAGGGAAGGATGGATGGATGGGTGGATGGATGGATGGATGGATGGATAGGTGGGTGGGTGGGTGGAGGGAGGGAGAGATGAATGGATGGGGATTTCAGAAGATGAAGAGTAAGGGGGTCACTGAGAAAAATAGAAAAATAGTAAGTCCTGTTCCCCTCTCCCTCGGGGTTCAGTAGAACCAAAAGCAGCTCAGTGTTTTAATCCAACAAATTGCCAGGTTGCTAGAGCAACAAGAAAGAAAGAGACAGAAAGGAGACATAATTGTGTTGGGGTAGAGCAGTAGATGAGAAAAGAAAAAAAAAAACTTTGTTTTTAAAATTTTCTTTTCAGAACAGGGTGATTGGCTAGAGGGTGAGTGACTGGAAAGGAGCCTGAAAGAACTTTTCAGGACGATGAAAATGTTCTCTATCTTGATGGAGAAACTCAGTAGGAGGAGGTGTTACAACCACACAGCAGTAGTTTGAGCCCCACTCACAACTTCTTCCAACTGCAGAAGCTGATGGAGACGAGGAGGAGAAAGGGGCGGGGAGGGTGGTGCAGAGGAGAGGACAGCCATGGCGCTGGGCAAGGCCTGCGTGCAGGGGACGCGGCGCTGGCCCAGCAGGTCACAGCTCATACTGCTGGCCTGCAGATTTCAGGGCCCGTGTAAGCTGGCTGCCAGGGCCAGGGAACCCTGGTTCACCGCCACACAAGCCCCTTGGCCTGTCTGGAGGACCCAGAACCCTGTGGCCTGGAGCTTACCCAGTGCAACTGTGCTCGGTGGGGGGGTTGGAGACTAGAAAGATTTCCACCAAGTTCCTGAGACCACCCTGAAGACAGAACCTCCCTCTGAGGATGCGAACCCTGCAGTGTGGCTGGGGGTGGGGCCTCCAGAGGCAAGAACGGGACAGGAGAAGGAGGTCAGCTGGGGACCGCTCCCATCCTCACCACCATCCCAGACCACAGACACAGGAGGGGCGGCCTGCTCAGCCGCCGACAGGGGCCTGGCCGCCAAAGCCACGTGTACGGAGATTTTTATCAAGGTGTCCGATGACTGCTTTCCCCACTCCCTGCATATTTCTCGTGTTTGCAAAAACATGTTCTGTCCTAATGTCTGATTATTCTGAAAACTTTCAAGAGAGAGTTACCCCACAGATGGCCTTCCCGAAACACCAAAAGCATGAGTTAAACTGATTGGCTAACCTAGACCCGAAGTGTTGTGCTAGGCTATTTGTATGCCTCCGAAGAAAGATGCCCTGAAATTTCAGATCGTAGTGTCATTACACACAGTCCCTGTTCTAAAAACCAGAGTAGGGGGCTTTCAATATGCCAAAGCTGCTAGTTACTGGTGGCCCTCTCCCCTCCTATGTGGTTTGTGACGCAGTGGAGGTTTTTTTTTTTTTTTAGGTTGTCATAACATGTAAAATGTACTTCAAAGCGCAGTGGAGTTTTAAGGAAAGGAATTGTATAAAATATAATATGACTGCTCAAAGATTCCTTGCCATCACTCAATTAGGTCCTCTCATAGGCAAGGGAGAATCTGGGACAGGCCACCCCTGAGCCAGCATTTCATCCTCCCAAGAGACATATTTGAGGCTGACGTCCTGATGTGTGTTTATTTCTCTCATCATTAGAGAAGTGCTTTCCTTCTTTCAGAAAGAAGTCTTGACATGCTTCTTGGATCAGGTCCTTGTTCCCTGCCCCCTCTCCCACCCAGCCGTCTCTCAGGAACTCCAGAATTGCACATCCGGCAGGGCATGCTGATTTCCCATCCGCATTTCCAGGTGGCAGCCCTGTCCACCCTGTAACTCAAGCTAGGGCCATGACTCAAGTCAGGGCCAAGGAAGGTGGCCTCTGGCTCCTTATCCCCCTCTTCTGTCACTTTGGTCACTCTGTCTTCTGTCTTTAGGACATGCCCCCTGTGCTCCAACCCCATCAGACCCTCATCATTTCTCACCTTACTCTAGGCAATGCTCCCCCAACCATTCTCCACAGTGCTGCTCGAGTGAGCTTTCTAATGTGTATGTCTGACCTTCGTACCTCCTTCATCTTCATGCCGAAGTCCAAACTCAGTCTCCTAAGGTGCCCCCATCTCCCCTGGGAGTTCTTCCTCCCCTCCCGCCAAGGCTGTAAGCACAACGGGTACCTGCGCTTCTCTGGACGTTCCTGCCACGCTTCTGCCTCGGTGTCTCACCTGCAATGCCTGTCTCTGACCTTCCAGCTTCTGGTTGTTCTCCAGGACCCTTCTCAGGCCTCGTGTCCTTTGGGAAGTGCCTGACCCTTGCCTGTCCCACCAAAGAGAACTGCGTGTCCCTGCTCCAGCTGCTGCGAAGCCACTGAGTCCCCAGCACAGCTCTCACCCCACTGAGCTAGACCCCAGGGGTTGGCCTCCCTTCCAACCCCCAGCCAGTTCACCAGCTCTTTCAAGTGACTTGCCTCTGACTTCTCAGCACCCAGCAGGGGCTTAGAATGGAATCGTCACTCAATAAATATCTGTTGGATGAATTGCTTACAACCCAGCTTGATTCTTTTTTCTTTAACTCTGGATAGACGCAGTTCCCCCCAAACACAACTGAGGGGCTGAGTCTGCAGGCAGTGGAGGGGAGTGGCACCTAAGGCAGATGAATACTTCACAGGGGTGTTCGTGTTTTCTTAATGAAGAATCTGTGTGCCAACACGGAAACCCGGGCCTGGCTTTCCCAGGGTGTGTCTAGGAGAGGCTGGTTCTCATCTCTGTGCCCCCTGGCTGTGTTCACATTGTGATCTGCCCGACCCACCCAGCCAGTTTAATTAAGCAAAAGCAAGAAATCCCTAAGTGATGAGAAGGCACTTCAAGGACATGATTAGTCTAGACACCCAGCAGTTTTCCAAAAGGTTATCCCCTTGGGGTCTGTAGGGCTCCCCAGTTTTTGACCTTCACCTGCAGTGTGGAACCACTGCAGCCACATAATTCTGAAGGCACAATAGTGATTCACTCCTGAGGAGTTCCCCTTAGGGCCTGGAAGCAAAAGCATCTCTGAATAATGTAAGGCATTTAACATACAAGTGCTGTGCCGCTCAGCCGACAGTGTATGTTGAAATCATTTCTAAACAGTATTCCATAAAAAAATATTGTTGTTAAAAATGTTTATTTATTTATTTTTTTCAGAACCCTCTGTCTTCTCTTACTGAGCTCAACACACGAGAATTTCTACCAACTTGGAGGTGGAAACTGAGTGTCCTGAGGGTGGGGTGACTGGGAGACACCCCATGCCAGGCCCTTTTCAGGGGTGTAGTCTGACCTCTTTTGAGCTGGAGTAACCAGCTGGGGGTGTTTGCATTCACTTTGTTTCCCTTTTTTTCACACAAGAGGGGAGATGGAGAAATCTGCATAATGATATTCAACAGGACTCAGGACGCATCAACAGAGAGAGTGCAGGGAAACCAGCGCATCCCCAGCTCGTAGGGGTTGCAGCGTGAATTAGAGAACATTTGTTTGCACCCCCGATGTCAACTGGTCCTGCTCGGGTCTCTAAGACCTGGGTGAGTTCAAACTCCAACTCCGTAGCTTAGGAAGCCCTGAGCGCATGCAGGATGCCTGCTGCTTCGGGCCTCACACTGTCTCAGCCCTGCTCTCTTCCCTCTGGGCTCATACCTCCTGGGTCACAAAGTGTGCCTGAGTCATCAGCTTCCACAAGAAATCAAAAGGACAGAAAGAAGGGTTTGGTTTGGTTTGTTCGTTTTAAACATCTTTACTGAGCTATAACTCACATACATGCAAATCACCTGTTTAATGTATGCAATTCAATGGTATTTGGTATATTCACAGAAATGTGCAACCATCACCACAGTCAATTTTAGTGCATTTTCATCACCTCAAAAAGAACCCCCCACCCTTTAGCTACACCCCGTCTCCTCTATCTCCCCGTCCTTCCCCTGCCCTGCCCCCAGCCCAGCACTAAGCAACCAGCAGTCTACTTTGTTTCTCTACATTTCCTGACTCAGGAACTTCACATGGACAGAATCATATAATATTCTGTGGCTGACATCTTTCACTTAGCATAACGTTTACGAGGTTCATCAGTGTCATAACGTATCAACACTTCATTCTTTCATGGCTGAATAATGTTTCATTGTATAGATACACAACTTTCTGTGTATCCATTCGTCAGTTGACGGACATTTGGGCTGCTTCCACTTTTTTTGGCTTTTATGAATAATGCTGCTGCGAACATTCATGTGAAGTATCTGTGTGGACATACAAAGTTTTTATTTCTCTTCGGTAAATACCAAGAGTAGCGGGGCTGGGTGATATGGTAACTCTATGTTTAATCATTTGAGGAACTGCTTTTCTGTTTTCCAAGGCAGTTGAATCATCATACATGCCCACCAGGAGAGTGTGAGGGCTCCAATTTCTCCACATCCTTGCCCGGACTGACTGTTTATTGGTATCTGATTTTTTTTTTCTGGTCATCCTCGTGGGCATGAAGTGGCATCTCACTGTGGTGTGAGTTTGCATTTCCCTGATGACTAAGGGTGTTGAGCACCTTTTCCTGTGCTTAATTGGCCATTCATCTGGATTTGAGAGGTTGGCGGGGGGGGGGGGGGTCTCATCTTGCAGAACATTCTACCATCTCACTCTCCCTCTCCTTCTTCCTCATCCTCTATCCTCTTGAATCCCACATGCCCCAAACACTCACCTAGATCCAAACTCTTCTCCCTCCACAACATGCAGTGGGGGCCCCTTCCTCTGAAGGCCCCATGCCAGTCGACACAAGGGCCAGGGCTCAGGGTCTGCCGACAAAGGTAGGACGTTTGACACCAACTGCTTAGATGAAAATTTCTCCATCTTCTTGCATCTGTGTAAGTGGCATATGGGAGTGGCTTACTAGGAGATAACTGTTAGTATTGGCAAGCATTTCAATGTGCATGCTCACTCCTTTGGAGTGCTGCAAATTCACACAGAGAGGAGCTAGTCCAAAATTTCAGAGGGAAGGAAGGAGTCTGGTGGCACATGTTGAAATTCTGGACCCCAAAGTGCTCACTTTTCATAAGGATGTTCTTCCCTTAAAATAAAACAGGTGGTTTTCTGAAGAAAGAGACTTTGGAAGATGAGAAACTCACCCATGTCTGATGGTAGCCATGGTGGGATTTGAATGGAAAGCTCAGAAATTCTAGAGCCGTACTTCTTAAGGGAAACTGTCATGGCTTCATAAGTATTGTGACTTCTGATCAGAGAGTCATCTGACCAGCCTTGGCTGAATTTCAATCCCAGGCCTGGGCCCTGAACAACTCTTTGCACTGCACATGCATGTCCTCAATGCACTCTTGTCGACTGACGGATGGACCAGGTCATCAGGTGGGGTCAGGGGGCTGAGCGCAGGGGTTGGAGTGGGGCAGGGCACAGGCTCTCCTCGTCATCGCACAGTGTGTGCTCCATCCAGGAAGGCACTAGGGGTGATCAGGAGTGGCCAACAAAAGAACTCCAAGGTAAGCCTACACCTGTATAAAGGATGGGACATGTCCTGCAACAAAAAGCCAGTCTGAGTTTTGGTCTTTATTCCTGGTGGGTGCAAAGAGATAAGAAACTAACAAGCTGGGTGACTTTGTCAAATGGGCAAGCCACCCTCAGGCCAGTGTCTTCACCTGTTGAATTCATTCATTCACTCATTTATTCATTCATCTCTGAACGGTTATTGAGTGCCTGCTAAGTAGCCAATACAGGGTGAAATGACGGAGCTAGAGATGAGTCCAAATCCTCATAATCCAGCCAGGATGAAACCGAGCAGGACTTTGAGGGGCCCTCCCGAGTTCAAGACCCTTTCCACGTCCCCCACTTCTTGTTTGTAGGAAAATGGTGTCAGCCTCTTAGATCTTCCCTGAGTTCCAAAATGTAGATTCAAACAATTACTAATTAAAGGAGTGAGAGAAGGCAGAAGCAAAGGGAAGGCAGCCAAGAAACAATAGTGCAGATGGGAACCAGGGTCCTGGCTCCATCTCGTGGGATGTACTTAACAAGATAGCTCTGAGTTCTTCTACAGGAACTAAGGCCCCCACCCCTCCAGGTGGAGGACCCCAGACTGACTGGAACCAGGAGGCTGAAGACCACCCTGTCACCTCACCACCCACCAATCAGAGGAAGGTCACACTCCCTGTGCCCCTCCCCCCAAGTTTTGCCTGTAATAATTCTTCCCAAGAATCATCAAGGAGTTCGGGGTTTTTGAGCAGGAGCTGCCCAGTTCTCCCTCCTTGGTGCTTTGCAATAAACCTTTCTCTGCGACAAACTCCAACATTTTGGTTTGTTTGGCCTCGCTGTGTGTCAGGGACAAGAACTCAGGTTCAACAACAAGGATTGAATGCAAGAGGAAGGATTGGGCCATTCTACCTTAGGGAACCCAGGAAAGGTTCCTTCAGCGTGTGATGTTAATGTTGGCTCTTAACAGACGGGAAGGACACTGCCACAGCGATCAAAAAAAGGAAAGGTGTTTCAGATTGTTGGCACTGCAACAGCAAATGAAATGGAGTGTTTATCTTGTCTTTGCCCAATTCCCAGGGCAGCCACATTCCCGCTCTTACTGAAGTATGGGACTTACAGGTCCACATCCACTGGTTGGTGATAACACCAAGTTCAAAGCCTGCCTTGGGGTCTACTGCTCCCCAAGGCTAACAGCAAACCTGAGGCTCGGGATTCTTGTTGAACTCATTGTTCCTGGAGTCCAGGGTGTAGCTGAGGTGGACCTTGACTGAAGACTAACAGATGCTGGCCGTCATTAGTCGGCAGAAGTCATGGACACTCCAGCTATAGAGCGAGGGCCTGCGGAGGTGAGGTCATAGTTCAGGGGTGGGTTCTCCTGTCTGGACCTGTTCCTGGGGCACTGGCACGGGGCCCGCAGACTCAGAGCTTCCTTCTGTGTACCAACCCTTACATCCCAGGCTCCAATGACTCTTTAATTCTCCCATGTTCTCACCAACCACGCCTCTTGGACCCAGGGACTGTAAACCTTCCCATCCACCTCCACCCAGCCCTCCGGGTCCTGAAACCCATTTTGCAGGCGCTGAAACCAGTGTATGATCTCAGTTTCTTTCTCAGACAGTTGAGTATCTACCTCTAGGACCATATCAAGAGCAGAGTCCTGGCAACAGGCGTATCCTCCCAGACCAGTGGGTGCCTGTCCCCACACCCATGCTGGAGCCCCCTCCCCATTCCCAGTGGAGCTGCGAGCACCAGTCCTCGAGGTCTGCCTGGGGACGTGCTCTCATCGCTGCCTGCAGCAGACTACTGCCGTGTTCAAGGCTGTGGGGGCCCTTTCCCCGTCACTTTTTCTTTGGACAGAACTTAACGATAGTAGATAGCCTTGACTTGCCTGGTCCTACTCTCTGCTGCGATATGTATATGAGTTCCTGGTCCCCCTTCCATGAGATCTGGGATGGACTTGGCTGCTCAGCTGTGCGCTTACTGGGCAGTCCAACTTCCATGGTAGTGCCGCTCCTTGCCTGGCCTTTACACAGGCTTATCTCGCCTTTCCCAGAGCAGAAGACAGCAGAGGCAGACCAGAAAGAGTCCTGTAGCTTTGGGCTGAGGGTGGATGACTCTGGACAAAGTCTCACCTCTCTCAGCCACCCCAAAGCAGAATTTGGCAGGAAGCACCTAATTTTAAAGAAAATTAAAATTTTCGTACCTTTGTGAAAGCAGGAAGTTACAACTTAGAGCCAGAGAGGCAGGGAGTCAGGGCACCATCCGCCTGGTTGTTCACATTTCAGAGAGATGGCTCCAAGGCCCCCAAGAAAAGCATTTCGGAGAAGCCAGACTGTAAAAGGCTTACTTCGTTTTCTGAAAGGTTTACACACATCTCAAAGAAACAAAGAAAGAATTCTAAAAGGAATGCTCTAAGAAAGCGAGTTTCCCTTTTGGCCCCAGGGAAAATCTTTTTGTTTGTATTTACGGTTACACTGCCCAGGGCATTAGGAACAGTTGAGAATCCACTGAGGAGCACTGGGAGGATGGTCCCCCAAGCCCGGGGTGGAACTGCCCTGTAGTCCACTAGGCTGGCCTTCCTGGCTGCTGGCCACTTCGCTTCTGGGGTCGCTGGCTAGTCCCAGAGCTGCCATTTCTCCAGCTCTCAGGAGCGCCTTCCCAGATCCTGGTCCCCACATTTTCCTTTTCTCATCCCCACCCTCATCTCTCTGTCTGAAATCTACTGTATGTTGCATGGAGTGACCTTGGAGACACAAACATTTTTCTTATTTTTGAGCCACTGGAATATTCTAAATAGTTCCAGAGGTGTCACTAGGTCCTGGGGAAGTGAATGAAAAATCCAGATACCTGGGACTCTCCCCACACCGATGAAACCAGAACCTCTGGAAGTTTTTAAAGCTCCCCAGGATTCTACAGTGCAGCCAAGGTTGGAAATTGCTGGCAGGGGCAGAACGTGGAGAGATCTTTTGTGTGTTACTAGGGAGTCCGGACCGGAGCCTTTGAGGAAGGCAAGGCCCTTGAAACTTTGCAGGGAGAGGGAGAATAGGATTGGGGATTCTGAAAGATGTTCTGGCAGCCGTGCGGAGGGTGGACAGGAGAGGAGCCAGGCCTGGGGACCAGGTCGTAGGCTTTCGGATAATTCAGGTGAGAGCCATCTGGGCCGGGGCTGGGGTAGGGGCAGCAAGACCAGGGAGAAGGGACAGAGACTGAGAAGAATTAAAGAGGAGCTTCGACCTTGCTCACCATCACTCAAGGTCATCCTGTCCCCTTCTCTCTGCTTTTAGGTTACTGTAGTCTAAATCAGTTTCCCGAAGAACAGGAGTTAGTGTTCAGACCAAGAAGTCAGGCAGGTGTCCCCTCATGAAGGGGCAGACCCATCTGCTTCTACCACTCATCAAAGTCAAGTGTAAGGTAATTCTAACAGGGGGATGGTCGGGGAAAGAAAGTCTGGCTAATTTTATCTATTCTCGATGGTACAAATTTTTATCATGTGGTTACATTACGTAGATAAAGGAAAACCAAATTTGTGATGGTAAAAAGCATCATTAAACAATTTCTGCACGTGGTTGATGTTTTGTGGCAGATTCAGAGCTCCTGGGATGGAATGCTGGGGATTAAATCCAGGATTGCTGTCCTCCACCTTCTTCCCCTTGTTCCTAAAAGTCTGTGAAGGAGAGTGACCCATTTCCCAATCTATTTGGCAGTAGAATTCCCTAAAATGCAATAAAAGAGCCTTCACTGTGGGGCTGAAGTCCTGAGCATGGGTTCAGATTGGTGGAAATCTCAGATGTGATCTAATCAATCACTACTTCTCCCCAGTAGGGGGCAGTGTTTACTGCTCAGTCCTCAACCCTGATGTAAGGTGCCCCCTATAGGGACAGTTTCTTCTTTTCCTAACTCAAGCCTGTTAGTTCCAGTTTCCAACCGTAGCCGCAGGAAAATGTGCCTCATGTGTGAGAATTCAGCAAGAATGATGGACGTGACTCTTTTTCATCCAGAAAACCTGGATCTACTTTTGCCTCCTCTTCTTACCAGACATTTCAGCAACCTGGCCAGTTAACCACCCCTCCTTCTGGAGATGCTTTATTTCCCAGACTTGCAAGGCGGTATCTCTCTTGGTTTTCCTCATCTCTCTTTGCTCTCAGCCTCCTCTCCTGCTTTATGCTCCTGAGAGACTGAATAGACAAATGGACAATGGTCAGATCATATATAAAAAGAGAACACTGACCCACGACCTGCAGCAACCTGTCCAGGAACCCATACCCTGGTCTATCGTAAGCAGCCCAGGAAGCCAGCCTGCTGCCGGTCAGACGTGTAGAAGCCAGACTGCCACGCCTAGTAACAATACAGGAAGTGCATCGATAACTCCGGCAACAACTGACCCCAAGTGGCCAGGACTTAGTAACTGATGGCTTTCCAATTTTTGTCCCCACTTCCAACTTCAGGCCAACCAGAGAAAGCCAAATATGTGCCTTAAGCATTCACGCAGGATGTCCGGCTCCAATTACCCCACCTCCAGCTTCCCCAGGCCCACGGCCTCTGATCAGCGCACACTGAAGCCCTCTCTTTTGTCCACTGTGAGGCTTTCCCACTCCTCTGCCCGCCTTGACTCTCTGCCAAAATGCAAGTGATAGTGGCTGACTCTCTAGCTACCAAAAGCTCTGAATAAATAGCCTTTGTTTTTCTCATTTGATTGTTCTTCATTATTTCCACACTCCACGATGAAACTCTAATCCCTGGCGTATCTCAAGACACGAACTTCAGACCTCTCTTCTCTAGCTGCCCTTTCTCCAGGGTTTTCTTCTCATCAAGTCCCCTTGCATTAAGTACCATCGGTACACGGATGACACCAAGTGTGTGTGTCCAGCCTGAGTCCTCTCTGACCTCCAGAGTCAATGTACACGCGCCCAGTTCTAGACTTGGACTTTGAAAGGCATCCCAAACTTCCCATGTTCAAAAGACAAATTTCCTAAATGTACCCCCATCTTTCCTATCTCAGTTAATGACACCAGCCTCCAGGCAGCTGCTCAGCCTTTGCTGACCGCCTAGGTTCCACTTCTCACCTCGTGGACTCTTGGGCTCTGCTACGTTATTCAGAGCCATTCAGAGACTTCTGAATGCCTCAGAGACATCTGCTCTGCCTCAAAATGTTTCTATTTGTTTGTTGTTTCTCCCCCGCCCCACCCCCGACTACCAGCCTAGCTCAGACACCATCATATGTCACCCAGGCCATGCTGCGGAGTGAATGAGCAAGCAGCTGGGTTGATTTCTCATTGACCTCCAATACCGGACTGTTCCCAGTAGTTCGAAAGAGCGTTGTCAGCACGTGTAATTAATCTTTCAGGAAACTTCGAGATTATATTTCACAAAAGATATGATGTTAACAAGGGGCTGGTGAAATGTAAAGGTAATTACTCTTCAAGTTAGAACTCTTGATAAAAAAGAAACCAAAGGTTTCCATACCGCAAAGGATCTTTGGACCCATTCATCTTCATCAACACTGAGACCAAGTTTGCTCACAAAATACTTTTTATTTTCCCTAGGTTGTTACTGTTCTTCTGTGGTATTGGTTACATGTTCTTACAGAGCTCACTCTCTCTCTCCGTATATATACGTACAAACAAATACACGCATGTGTATTAGGAAAATACTATTGTGATTACCTATGTAGCTGAATGCAACTATATCACCACTTCGCATCTTGCAGTACGTGTTCCGGATATCTCATACACACAAAACGTTGTAAATAGAAGTGAGACCCTCTACAGCCCGCTCCTTGATTCTATTTCCCTTCCTCTCTGCAGAGGCAACTGCTACCATGAATTCGGTATTTATAATCTCATGTGTGCTTTTATACTTAGTCTAAATTTCATAAGTCTGTAAGCAAGATTGTTTTACTGATGGTAAATTTTAAAAATTGGTGTACTTTAGATAATACTTGGCAAATCACTTTTAAAATTCAACATCGTTGTTTATGTTTATCCGTGTGGAGACATATTCCCATTCATTCTTCATTCATTCTTGTTTTCTTTTCATCTTTGAGATTTACTGAATTGTACAGAAAGTGCAAAAATAATGAGCATCACTTCCATTAATTTTCATGAAGTTGACATGTCCATGTAACCCCAGCTGGATTGAGAAACAGAATGTTAATTGCACCCCAGAAGCCCTGCATGGGACATCTTCCGGTCATCATCTGCTCCCTTCCCCAGAGGAAACATTTTCCTAATTTCTCACACCACACTTGTCAGTTTGAAAATTGCTGCTGGGATCCTTGTTAAGCTATAAACTCTCACTCTATCTTAGCCGTTTTTTTTATGATTTGTGTGCTTTGGTGGGGGGTAATTAGGTTCATTTATTCATTTAATTTATCTATCTTTTTTTTTTTTAATGGAGGTATCTGGGATTGAACCCAGGACCTCATGCATGTTAAGCATGTGCTCAACCATTGAGCTACACCTTTCCCCCTATAAACTCCTACACGAATAGTGAGAAACCTGGTCCCACCTTCTGCCATCCATTTACATGATTGTTCCATTCCAGTCCACATGTATAGCAGTATCAGAATTGTTAAGGAGTACCCTGAGGGACACAGCTTTACCAACTAGGGTACAGAGCTCATATGCAGTTCCTTTTGCCTTCAGTCTTAGAGATCTCACTCATTTCCAATGATACTTAGAGCAACATCTGCTCCCACTCCACCTACCCATCCCCTTCAGCAAAGTTGGTTCATATTTTTGTAATCAGTTAACCTCTGTTGTTTTAGTCTACATTCTTTCCCAGGATTCCCTCAACTTCTTAAACAATTCTTTCAAAATTTGCAATCATCAAATTTCACTCTTTGTTCTATAGCTTTTGACAAATGCATCTTGTATCCACTATTAAAGCAATTTTATTGCCCTAAAAATCCCCTGTGGTATACCTCCTTTCTTCCTTCTTCCCAAATTCTGGCAACCATTGATCAATTCACTGTGTCTACAGTTTTACATTTTCCAGAGTGTCATATAACTGGAATCATACTATATGTACCCTTTTCAGACTGGCTTCTTTTCCTTAGCGAAATTCATTTAAGATTCTTTCATGTCTTTTCATGGCTTGATACTCATTCTTTTCATTGCTGAGTAATATTCCATTATATGGAGGTACCACCGTTTATCTGTTTGTTTAATCAGTTCCTGAGAGAAATGTGCTAAAATTCCACTCTGTTTGTAGATTTGTCTTTTTCTCCTTTTTTCCCTACATTTTTTGCTTTATACATTGATGATATATTAAGTACATGCAAATCTAGAATTTTGATATCTCTTTTATGAACTGAGTATAATCATTACGAAATGCTCCTTCTTATCTGTTATGCCTCTTAGTCTATTATGTCACGTATTAGCACACTTACACCAACCTTCTTTTGTTTAGTGTTTGCATTGCATATTGTTGTCTGTTCTTTCACTTTCTGCATTGCTGTACCCTTACATTGAAAAAGTGTCTCTTGCAAAGGACATATAGCAGGTTTTTTTTTTTATCCTGCCTGATAATCTTTGCCTTTTAATTGAAGCTTTTTATATATAATTACTAGTGCATTTGGGTTTAAGTCTACCATCTAAATAATTATTTTCTGTTAGCCCCACCTGTCTATGTTCCTTTTCTTTCTTTCCTTTTCTGGATTAATGAAGTATTTTTCTTTATTTCATATTTCTCCATTATTAATTTATTGTCTATACATTTTTCATTATTATTTTAATGACAACACCAGAGGTTACAAGATTCTCCTTGAATGATTAAAGTCTTTCTTTTGTCTTCAATTTTAAAGGATATTTTTCACTGTGTATGGAATCCTAGGCTGGCAGGTGTCTTTTTTTTTTTTTTTTTTTTTGGATTCCATCATTTCTTTCGAGAAATAAGGTATCTATCTCATTGATGAGTCTTTGAAGTTATGTATCTTTTTCTTCCCTCTGTCTGATTTTAAGATGTTGTCTTTGTCTTTTGTTTGCTGCATTTGTATTATGATGTGCCTACGCGCGACTTTCTTTGAAGTAATTCTGCCTTTTTTTTAACATTTTTTATTGATTTATAATCATTTTACAATGTTATGTCAAATTCCAGTGTTCAGCACAATTTTTCAGTCATACATGGACATATACACACTCATTGTCACATTTTTTTCTCTGTGAGCTACCATAACGTTTTGTGTATATTTCCCTGTGCTATACAGTATAATCTTGTTTATCTATTCTACAATTTTGAAATCCCAGTCTATCCCTTCCCACCCTCCGCCCCCCTGCCTGATGTTTTTAATACTGCTTTAACCTGTGGCTTGGTTTTTTGAAATCAGTTTTGGGAAATTCTCAGTCCCTATCTCTGCAAATAGTTCTTCTGCTCCATTCACCTTCTTCTCTATTTCCAGGACCCCAGCTGGACCTGCATTAGTCCTTTCCCCCTTATCTCTTATACTCCTTTTTTTGTACTTTTCCATTATTTTTTCTCTTGCGCTTCACTCTAGGTATTTTGAACCTACTTCTTCTAACTCATGAATCCATTCTTCAGCTGTGTCTAATCTGCTACTCAATCCATTCACTGAATTTATATCTTTTTATAAATTCTAGCTTTCTGCCGAAATCATATTTATTTATGAATTAACTCTGGAAATTTATTTTTTTCTGGACAAATATTTCTTTTCAATATTCAAATTTTATTTCTTAAGTGGCTTTTTTCATTTATTTGAGCCTTTCTATTTTTCTTTATTCTGTTTTTTATTCAATTCTGTTCTTAGTTTAAAATTTAATTTATTCTGCTTTCTTTAGTTTATCTCACAGTTCTTCTTTTGCTTTTTGAGTTAAATTTAATTTATTTCATATTATTTTTCTTTTTAAAAATGTATTAATGCTATAAATTTATCTCTAAGAACTACTTTATGAACCCAGAGGTTTTTGTATATAACACTCTCTATGTCATTTAATATCTTATTATTTTCACTATGTTTTCTTCTTTAACCAATGAATTAAGTAGGCACATTGGTTCTTTAGTTTTCAGATATATGAAGTCTTATTGACTAAGTATTTATTGTTGATATATAAATTCTTTAAAAAATCAAAAACAGGATTTATTTTTCTATCAAATCTGTAATCCATGTTCCAGCCGATGCAGGAAGGGTAAATCAAGCCCCACATAGACTCTGGGTGAAAACAATTGTAACTTCCTACAGGAAAAGGAAAAAGCAACTTTTTTTTTTTCTTTTTAAGAATATCCTAAATATTTTTGTGCAGATGAAACATTTCATATATTGAATGGGTATGTGCTGTCTTCTTTTATACATTCAGATGTCTCCTCTCTGCTATCGTTTTTACACAGATGAGGCACCAATAATAGCTCTTTAGCTTCGCTAACAGTCTTATCTCCATGTCACTCTAGTCTGATAGCCCAGAACCACACTATGACTTCAATGTATATGCCCCAAGAACAACTGAAAAGTTCTGAATTAAATTCTTCAAACCTTTATTGAGTGCCTACTATTAGACCCTGGGAGGTAATCCGGCTGGTTCTGAGAAGCATAAATGGTATTTGGACAGTTTTTCTCCTAAGTGGTAGGAGGGTGTTTTCTGGGGGTTAAGAGAACCAATCTCTCCTCTGCTTAGCCTGCCTGTGGTTGGTGTGGGCCTTGGCCCTGGGAGTGGGCTCTGTGCTCTCTTCTGACAGGTGCTGCCATGGAAGAGCGAAAAGCAGTAAGCCAGGAAGAAACGGCAGGCAGAAGAACTCTCTCTTGCTCATGGGAGAGTCAGTCTTTTGTTCTATCCCAGTCTTCAACTGATTGGATAAAGCCCACCCTCCCTGAGTAATCTGCTTTACTCACTCTGTGATTTAAATGTGAATCTCATCCCAGAACCCCCTCACAGAAACACCCAGAACAGGGTTTGAACAAATATCTGGGCACTATGTGGTAGTCCAGTTGACACATAAAATTAGCCATCACATCATAATATTAATATTAATATTAATTCTAGTAATATGTTAATTACACCCACTGATTTTCTTGTATTATACTGTGTTAAACTAACTTGGTGTTCCTGGGGTAAACCCACCTCTATTATGATACAGTGTTTATTTTAGAACTGCTGGGTTCAGTTTGCGAATATTTTATCTAGCATTTCTGCGTCTATTTCCAGGAGTGGTACTGGCTTGCAATTTCCCTTTTTCATCCAGTCCTTATGTAGTTTCATATTAGAGAGTTCTAGCTTCATAAAATGAGTGAAGAATTTTTGACTGCCCTTCATATTAGATTTCTTCACATGTTTTAGAATTCTTATTTTGAGGCTCATTTTGAGAGAGGTTTTTGTTTTTATTCTTTTCATTTTTTTCCGCCCACCTGCTTCCACCGCACCCAGTGAGGTCTTTTCTGATGATCATCTTGTGATAGCTTTCACCTGGACTCTGGGATTTCAACCTGCACCAGATGTTGTAAAGGCAGTTTGGGGCTTCTGTCTCACTCACAGCAACTGTGGGGACATTCATGGCATCATGAGACCAGTACATGACTAGATTCAGTTTTTGGCTGGGGGTTGGGTCGCCAGCCCTACATTCCTAGATCCTCATTCTTCGAAAATCTTGGTCTCCAGGTAATGGTAAGCCATGATTTCTTTCTTTCAGGGCTCCCACCCCAGTTCCTGACTTCAAGCAATGTCCTTTGTTCCTGTCTGCCATCTTGGATGTTTGTGTCTTGGGTTTGTCACACAGGAGCCAACCTCCCTGCCGGTTTTAGACAAAGAGCCCAGTGGGTCAGAGGCTTCTGGCGGTTTTCTTCTGCCTTTGTTGAGCCAGACATTTCTTTTTAGCTTTCTATTTTTAGATCTTATCTGTCATGGCTTTGTGTTCAGAGCTAAACGATGGATCAAAGCAAGAACTCATTGAGCTGTCTTGTTCAAAACACTCTTCCCTATCTTTTTTATTTTCAATTCACTGCCTTGTCACACAGGGATTTAAAGAAGCTGATTTACTTCATCACGCCGATGCAATGAGTCAAACAGAGCAGGTGTTCCTATTACCCCAAGTGACAAATGGGCAAAACAAGAAACAGAATTCAAGTGCTTCAATTCAGGGTTAGCAAATGGATGATTATGGTTACCCACAGAGATTGTACCCCAACACAGCACTCCAGAGCTCGTCCCATTTTACCTTTCACTCATTCTTGCTGCCAAGAGAAACAGAACACTGAACAATCATGGCATTTACTAAAGACAAATCCCTTGACCAATTTTGCAATGCTTAGGACACCTTGAGCATTTTGTGATTTCCAGAATAGTACCAGAGGAGAAAAGGTCTGATCTGCTGTCACAATGCTGGATTTTAATTTAGATACTGTCATTCTCACTTCTTCCTCCCATTTACCTTTCCAGCCCAAATTTCCATGCTCCAGCATTCCATTCAATTCAGCTTAACTCAGCAAGTGTTCACTGAGGCTCTGTCATGCTCAGACACCACCAGCTCATACAGTCTGGTCTATGACTGGTCTATGACTGGTCCAGAAAGGGGTATCCCCCAAATTATGGATAGGAATGTCTAGGAATCCCCTTCCACATGCCTAGCTCTGTGCTGGTCGTAGCAGAGGACTGAAAGGCAAATCCTTTGGTAGAATCTTTTATTGCAGGAGAGCCAACGTGGTCACTGATTCCTGACATGTAGGGTAGAAAATGAAGAGTGGTGAAGTGGACCATGCAAGGATGGATGAAGAGGGTTGGACTGGGCCAAGGGATTGGCCAGGAAACTCTTGTGGTAATAGCTGATGTGGGCTGGCCTGATAGGGGCTTCAGAACTGAGAAGAGAAGAGCAGTCCTGAGAGCACCACAGGCAGAGGGCCGTGGTCAGTGGTGACACCCAGCTGCTGCTGGCATCTGCACAGTGGTCCCCAGCAGGAAGACATCACTTCTGCCAGAAAGTCTTTGTATGTGTTAGTGGTGACATGGGGGAAGTTAGTGAGAGAAAGGACATTTGAGCTCTAATCTGCAAGGTGGGAGAATTTGGACATACATTTGATTGGATGCCCTTCTGGGATGCTACCCAAAGAGGAACTCAGTAAGCAGTGGATTGACCTGACTAATTATCCAAGGAGAAGATTCATCTATTGAGAAAAATCGTAAGGAAAAGGGTCCGAGTCCAGACTAGGACATTACCCAGAATAGGGATTTAGTTTGAAGATCAAGATTGTCATCAAAATCTTTTCACTGTTGACAAATTTTGCACCTAAAGGCATTTTGGAACTGACTTTTCTAAAGATTTCCTTCAAATATATTTCCTCTCATCCTCCTTTGAGTCCTGCCAGACACCACCTCTGATTTCTTCTCTTATTCCTTCAATCCCCATGGAGGACCTGCAGAAATCCACAGGAATCTGGGCTTCCAGGCTGAAGGTCCTGGTTGAAATAACACAGAAACTATGACAATGGCTGTGAATAGCCCCGTTTCTAAAAAGTGACCTTCATGCATTCCCAGAAAGGCTGCCTGCCCTGGTTTTAAATTCAGGCTTGCCAACGTCCTTCCATCTGAGGCACGCTGGCCACAAGAGTGCTTCTGTGTTATCGGGAATTGGAGGTGCACCAAAATAATATCAGACACGCAAGGAAGTGAAGAGATGCTAATCTCATTCCTGCGGCTCCTTGTTCTTTGGCTGAGTAAAACACTCAGCATATTGTTACCTTTGTGATTTTAAATCCACGGCGTTCAAAGGGATTATACATAAGTCAGTGTACACTGGACAGACCGAGTTTAAAAAAAAAACACATAAGGACAATGTTTGTATTCAAATGTCAAACACCGTATGTGTAGATTTAGTGTCCTTTCTAGGCCATAAATAACATTCCAAGCTGTAATTAATTTATCCATGTTCCTATCAGCACAGCATTATTCCAGGACATAAAGGGGTGGAGAGAGGCAGAGCGAGGTAAACCAACACTGTTATTTCTTTGGAAAAAGTTCTCTTAATTAGATCTGTGCTCTTTCCATAACAAGGTGAAAGTTGTGGTTATTTGTCAAAGGCAAGGGCAGCTGTCATGTCTGAATCAGAGGGTCCATATCCAGCCATAGTCTTCTTTGACTGACTCAAGGGTGGCAAAAATTAGTGCAGCTGCCCCCAAGACCTAGGCAGAGGCAGCTTAAATGACTATTTTGATGGACAATCTTGCTGCCCACCCATCAGACAACAAGCAGTGGCAATTTTTGAGCATCATACACTGTAAAGACCAATAGAATTGATGCTAGAGTTGAATTTGTTTTATGGGAGATGCCTTAAATCAACAGTTCCTAACACTGCGGCCAAGAATCGCACCTCTAGGGTTCACCAGTCTGCCGAATTGTAGGTAAAATGTCGCACCTGTGGCATTAGGCTGCGGCAGGGGAAAAGTGTCACTTTTCCCAGATTCCCAAGAAGAATCCTGAAAAATTCAGAACCACTGCTCTACAAGGAGAAACAGAACACAGACAGCTGAAACAGCCAAAAGGCCCTTGCAACACAACACATGAGCAAGGCCAGAACAATTCAATGAGAAAACAAGTTCCCAGGTGTGCAAAGTGAAGGAATGGCCAGAGAAAGGGATTTGCAGAAGCTCTGTCCTGGAATGGAAGGGCCTGGAGCAAATGTAACAAACTGAACTCTTACAGAACCAGGCAGGACATTCCGTAAGTGGGATCTGCTAAGTGTCCTTGTCAGGGAGAATGTGGAGTTTGCATTTTTGTGAGAAGAGGCTGATGTTATCAGCTCCTGCTGTGTGTTGTTCTGCCAAAGATGGGCATGAAGTTTCTAGATCCACTGAGTTTTGTGAGAGAAGTCAAAAATCTAGATATTTCTTACAAGAGCTCTCAATTTTTCTTAATCTGAAAAACTAATTCAAAATTAAAGCAAACAAATGCATGCTATGGCTGGAGGCTCAGAGCTGGCCAGTGTCCCCTAGTCTTAGACCTTTGCTGAAGATCTGGGATTTGAGGACACTCATCAACCTGTAGTTCATAAAGCTGGAAGCAGAGGGCAGACTCCATGGAGAAGGGTCTGAAGCTGGAAAAGATGGGGGATGCACAGAGGATGGGGGCAGCACTGGTGTGGGAGCTCAGGGGAGCAGAGCAGTGGGAAACGAGGTCGGGGAGCTGGAACGGCATGTAGGGCCCCACTCCATCCCTCAGCAGGATGTGGGTGGTTTCTTTTTAAAACAGGAGCAGCTCTCTAGAGAGTTTTAGGAGAATGCCAGGTGAGTGAAGCATTTGGGAAGGATGCCTCTTGTGTGCAGGACCCCCAGGCAAAGAGGAATCCCAGGGGGAAACTTGAAGCACACCTCCTGTGACTAAGCAAATCAGGTGGGAGATACAGGCCAAGGAAGGAGGACAGAAAATGGGAGAGCACCGAATGGCCAGCAGAGAAGACACGGACATGTCCGGCCATCTCTGTTGGATGGTGATGGGACTGGGGTAGCCCTGGGGGAAGCCTGGGCAGCGAGGTGGGGCTCTCTCCTCCCAGTCTGCACCTCCTCACCTGTCACCGCGGGCAGGATAGGGATTTCAGTGCCCTTCACCCTTGGCCTTCTGGTGGGAAGGACGTATTGTAATTTCAGCATCTTATGGCTCCCGGATTATGCTCTGCGGCTGCTCAAGAGAGGTTGCTGGCTTTGGAGGCGTTTCTCACTGAGAAGTGAGAGTCACCCACGGGGATAGAGAAGCCAAGCTTCCAACAAGGCTCTCTCTTTGTAGTTTTACTTACAATAACTAAAATATAAATGTCTCAAAATAGAAGAGTGGTTTCATTACGGTACATGTGATAGAATATTCTACATACTGGAATATTATATGCGGTCATTAAGACAACATTTACAACCCCCCTTGTAGCAACAGGGGGTCCCTGTAGTATAATACGTGAAAAAAATAGGGTCTTGCGATGCATAAAGCTTTTCTACAGTTCAGATCTCCTCCACAGAATAGATTTTACATGGTGTAAGTCCACATCAAGGCTATGGACGTTTTAGGACTTTCCGAAGTGGCTGCGTGGGTTTAGACTAGCACCCACCGTGCAGGGGGGTGCCAGCTCCGCCTGTGCCATCTGGGCTGAGTCCTAGACCAATGCCACACCCCGTGGATCCCCTCGAGAGCCTTCACTGGTCTCCTTCCCCAAGAGAACACCAAGGCAGAGGTCCCAGGAGAAGCGACTGGCCGGGGAAGACTGTGGGGGCCTCAGAAAATCTCTTCTATCTCTAGGTCAGGACTCTAATTTCTCTGCTCCTGCCTGCAGACCGCAAGCCTGGACCTAATTCCCCAGCGCTTTCACGGGTCTGTCATTTGGGAATTGCTCTCTTGGCCCCCAAGCTGGTGAACAGCTGCTGTCAAATTTGTCTCCAGTTCACTCTGGCCATCGTGCAGTTTGCCCCTGGCTACCCGAAAGGCTGTTCCCACGGCCCCAAGGACTTAGGAACAGGGTCCCCAAATCGTGGGTGGCTCCACAGACTGCCACTGCACACTGGGACCTTCACTTGTCTGGTCCACAGCTGTACCCCCAGCTTGGCAGTCAGGAAGTGCTCAGTAAATGCTTTCCGAATAGATGCATGGCCGCTTCTAGGGTTCAGGGTGCAGCTAAAAGGAGTCGGCTGGGGTTCTGGGCATCTTTGAAATTATTGCTTGGAGCTGTTTGAAGGGGTGTTTGGCTAATCTCTGGCTGAAGGTGGGGGGTCTCCAGGCCTCTGTGGACGCTTGGTCACAGCGGCTTCTTGCCTGCCAACCCCAGACTCCCACAGGCGGGTGGATCTGGCTGTCTGGCTGGCTGGCTGGCTGGCGGTTCCAACACGGCCTCTCTGCGGGCTCTGCACCTACCCCGCGCGCTTTCGCCTCCCGGACGCCGGTGCGAAAGGTCGGTGTGGGCGGGGGCTGGCCCGGCGTGGCCTGGGGACCGCGGGCTCGGCGGGGACGGGGCGGGGCGCCCTCTGGCTCCCGAGGCCCCGCCCGCCCGCCAGCCCCCCAGCTCCCCCCCCCCTCACCCCCGCGCACTGGCCCCCGGAGCGCGCCGCCCGGGGCGCGGCTGTCGGCGCCCTGCGCTCGGCCGGCGTGGACTGCGCTGCGCTCCCGGCTCCTTCGGCGCCCCGGCCCCGGTAAGTCAAGGGCTCCTGCCTCCCGGCTCCTCGCCCGGCCTGCGGCTCCCCAGTCTGGCGACCCTGAGGGGGCTCCGGGGACCCGGTCCCAGCCCCCGGGCCACAGAGGGTGCCCCCAGGCCGGAGGCGACGGAATAGATGGCTCGCCCTGAAGCCTCCTTTCCCTCTGCCCTGTTCACGCGCCTAGAACTCATGCCCCCAAATAACGACATTTCCCCATTGTGATTAAATTACAGTCGTTCTTGTAGAAAATCAGGGAAATACCTAAAAACATCCAAAGAAAACTAAACCTCCCTCCCCTCGCCCAGGATCCCGTCCCCACCTGGTTTCAGAGACCTCCAGTTCGGGCAATGCTTGCATACACACATGGCCTCAAAGGGAACTTTTTTTCTTTCTTTTTTTTCTGCGGGAGTCGGGGGACAAGAAAGGTTCTTGGGCTTGGCATCTCCCCCGGGGAAGAGGCATGGGATGCAGGGCACATTGCTGGTGTCTCATCTCGATTGCAGTAATTGGGGAAAGTGTGGAACTTTTGGAAGAAAGCTGAGCCAGTAGCAGTCATGTGCCATGTGGGAGTCTATCACATGTTACCCCCTCCCCCCCCGCCCCCTTTTCCAGATTGCTATTTGTGACCTGAGTCCACTTTTAGGTTGAGAAGGAGCTTCCAGCTCCATTAAAGAAGGGCCTTGTCTGTAACCACAGCTGTCACTTATGGTCCCAGCGGTGGGGAACTTTGCTGGGATCACACAGCAGCTTTAACTCATGTGTGAGGAGTGAATTGTCAAGAAGTTCCTTGATTCTCATCTGTGGGCTTCTAACCGGGTGGGGGGAGCGGCCACCCCCTCTGCTTGCTCTGCTCGGTTTCCTGCTCCCGTGAGAGATGAGCTGAGGACGGATCTGAGGAAGGCATTCTCAGTGTCCAGAATATTCAGTTCCGATATGTCTTGTTTTGGACAGGTTATTAGAAGTGGATTGTTTTGAAAACAAAGCGCACTGTGAGGACATCAAAGGAGACTCACTCCTGTCATCTTAAGTCTCTGAAGGTGGAGCTGGTAAGACAGTTTGTGTGGTTCGTGCTTCTGGTGGCTGAATGGGACATTTGCTCATTCACGCATGCATGTCTGAGTCCTGTGAATATTTACTGTGCTCCTACCATATACCAGACACCGTTCTGGTCTTTGGGATACATGGGAACTGCCCAAGCAAAGATCTCTGCCCTCAATAGCTTACAGAAGCTTATTGTTTGGGAAGACAAACAATAAACAATGAACATAATAAACAAGAAAACTGCACTATATCAGCAGGTGGTAAGTACTCTGGAAAAAGGGACAGCAAGATAAGGGTGATGAGTAGGGAGGAGGGATGAAAACTATGCTGTATTATTAGCAATTACTCATGGCCTTAAACCTTTTTAGAAATAAGGTGGGATGCAGACATATATAACTATATTAATAGTATAAATTTTAAAATACAAAATAAATAATGTTAATAAAATAAACACGAAAATAATTTCAATGTTATTATACTACATTAGAGAGGTTTTCATTTGGTTGCCCACTGAGCTCTTTCCAGAGCGTCTTACACTTTATTATTTCCTCTCACAGTCACATTGTAGTTGAATTGAATTTAATGCTTTGCATCCTTGTTCAACTCAGCAACCCCTTATGGAATCATTCTGGGTGCTGGAGTGGGGATAAGGTGAGCAAAACACCTCTTCTCGAGCTTCTGGAAGGAAGTGTACAGACAAGCGCACAGATGATATGAGCGGCTCAAAGGAGGGGAGGGGAGGGGACATCTGGTAGGGGCTTCGTATCCAGGTTGGCATAGGAGCCCGCTTTTGGAAGACCAGTAGGATTTTAGCAAGCAAACATGGTGGCTGTGCCCCTGTTGCAGAGAGAGCATCAAAAGCAAGAGATACGGAAGTTGTGGGCTTATTCCATGCCTCCCAAAACTCTGTGGTATAGTCAGGGGAGGTTCCATTTTTCCCAGTTTTCAGATGAGGAAACTGAGGCTCCCCAAATTCATTTAATTTGCTGAAGGTGAGTTTCTTCCTTCTGTGGGACTTCAGCTACCCTGCTGGAGTCTGGAAACCCTCCACGCCAACATGCTTGTACTTTTTCCCATGTTGAGTTTGACCAGGTCCCTTTCCTCGGCTCCCTGGTTCACATTTCTGTCCTTCACATCCCAAAGCTCCTCTCGGTCACATGCAGAGAGGTCTGGGAAGCTCTTGGTCCTGTGACCAGACTCAAGAGCCCCACCCCACATCCAGCAGGGAGGCGACAGAAAGCCCTTTTCAGATCTGTGAGGACAGCCGGATGCTGTGCTTCTGCACCAGTTTCACCCTGAGTTTTGGAGGCCCCGCCGCCTAGTGACTCCCCTCTCGGGACAGAGGAAGGTGCGAAGCCCAAGGCAAAGGCAGCTGCCTGCCTGGGAGGGTCTGGGTCCCACTGGCTTCTTCTCTGCTAGGAGGTAAATACATCTCCAGAATTTGGAGCTAGTGCTGTGATAAAGATGAAAACAGTTGACAGTTATTTCCAAAGAAAATTGGCTCATAGAATTTTTGACAGTAAGATTATAGTCACCCAAATTAAGCTTATCCATAATTGTTCCTACTGCAATTCTGCTTCAAGACTGGATGCTCTTTTAGGGATACTTAAGGAATGCTGTTAAGAATGACAGGCATGTCGTCCCTATCCCACCTGGGTAAGTGAGCTCAGGTCCCAGAGAGCCCCGTGGCTTGTCTAGGGCTAAGCCAGGGCTGGAACTCAGATCCTTGAGCTGGAGATCAGACATTCCGCCTTCCCCGACTTGCCCCCAGAATCTTTCCCTCTCAAAAGAGAGGCTGGAGTCAGCCACAAAAACCTTCCTCTTTCTGTAAGCACATAGAACGAATGGGGAGGGGGGGTGCAGTACTAGGAAATCTGTTCTAAAAGCCTCCAGGCTCTTATCAGCGCTGATAGGAGCCGGAGCTGGAACACGTAGGGAAATGCAGGAGGGCAGTGTGTGCCGGGAAGGGGGTGACATCACCCGCTGCCCCCCTCCTCTGGGTGCGCGGGGGTGCTTGCAGAACCCCGGGGCACTGGAGGCCCAGTTGGCCTCCATTTGTGGCTGTTCAGCTCAGCTCAGCTGCCCAGAGCCCCAGATTCTGAGTGGTTCTCAGTAGGCCAGCAGCTCTCGGTTTAAACTTTAAAGAAAAAAAAATTACACTAACTTTGATTAGGAGCAGTGTCTATGTCTCATGAAGGCTCAAACAGGCAGAAGCAGAAACTTCTAGAACACCCCACCCCTTCTTTCTGAGCATCAAACTGGTTGTGTTTGGAGCTGAACCTTCCTGGTTCCTGCTGTTTCTGCCTCCTTCAGCTCCCTATTCATCCTGGAAGCTACAAAAAGCTGTGATTCTCCCCGGTCGGGGAGAGGGGTCCTCTGATGGCAGATTTAGGTCAGAAACCAGCCCCCAGTTGGGTAGACCCAGTTTCACCTGATACAAGTGGCCAGCTCCTCCGTTCCTTTGAGCCCAAATAATCTGCCTTCTCTCTGCAAGGTCCTGGGAATTCCCTTTTCTGTGTTAATAAAATGTGAGTCCATGGCTAAAAGATTAACATTTAGATGTATTTTGATAGAAGTCATGACCTTGGGCAAGTCAGCTCACCTCCAGGGGACTCAGTTGTCTACCAAGTTAAGACTGTTGGATCAGCTGGTCTCCAAACCCATTTGAGTCCCACAGTCTTAAACTGTGGCCAGGGGGCAATGCTTTGGCATTATAATGGATGTGAAATTGGAGAACGAAAGTTAAGCCCCCAGTGTTCATGTAGGTTGAGTCCTGTGTCATTTACACCGTGCTGGCCATTACAGGATGTTGCCAAACTCATTTTGTGGCTCATTTGGCAAAAATATCACGTGACCCAGCATGCAGGCCTTGGGGGCACAGAAGGCATTTAGCAAAAGCAGTATAATCAATTAAGTGTAAAGTAAGAAAAAGATTTTTCTTTAAAAATGCAGAGTTGTTATGTGAAAGGCCGTTCATTAACTTGGCTTTTCTGGTCCAGTATGAAGCTCCGACATGCTCATCAAAACTGAAGGTGCCAGCGTGAGCTAGGGTGGGGGGAGCTGAGGTCACGGGGGTGGCTTGAGAATTTCTCTCTGCACCTTCTCTTCACATTACATCAGGGATGTGCAAGACTGAAAAATAAAATCCGAAAAGCAAACAAGATTTGAAAATTATGCTATGAAACTATTACTTCTCTTCTTCAAAGTTCCTCCGGTTCCCTTGCGGCGCAAAAGACTGACTGGTCTATTTCCTGAGGGTCAAGACCATGGCTCTGTGGTTCTCAGTCGACGCTACCAAGTAAGATCACTTGGGAAGCTTCTAAAAGTCCCAGTGCCAGACAGGGACCCAGACCAAGGGTCTCCCTCTTCTTCTAAGGCCACGGTCCTCTCAGATTAAGGCTTTAGCTTTCTGACCTCATGTAACCTTAATTCCCTCCTAAAGACCCTGCCTCCAGCTACATCACAGTAGGGGTTAGGGCTTGAACGCGTGAATTGGGGGAGGACACAATTTGGTCCACAGCACATACACTGAAATGCACCCATTCGACACAATGTGTGTATTAAGGGAGCTCGTTCTGGTGATCACCTGTGGAATTAAGGGCTGGGAGTGGGGAACAGAAATAAAGGTGAATCAACTGATCAGCTGCTCGATCAAGAGAGGAGACTGTGCAGGTCCGCGGGGGCACACACCATGACTGATGTGACTGGTAGGGTACCTCTCTCATTGAGATTTTCTTTTAAATTGTGTGCCCATGTGTGTGTGCATGTGTGTCTGCGTGAGGGGGAAGGACAGTACATATTTTTTGACTTAGGTTGCGCTTTTCTTTTAGAAGGTTTTCCTGGGGGAGCTCCCTGTCCAGCACTGAAACCCTGAAGGCCAGGATGATCCTGCCCAATGCCACAGCCGTGACGCCCTTTCTGACCACGCTGTGGCAAGGGACAGTTCAACAGGGCAGCAATTCATCCGGCCTGGCCCGCAGGGCCCCCGGTCATGATGACAGCAGGCTGGCCGCCCTCTACATCCTCATGGTGCTTGGCTTTTTCGGCTTCTTCACGCTGGGCATCATGCTGAGTTACATCCGCTCCAAGAAACTGGAGCACTCCCGAGACCCATTCAACGTGTACATCGAGTCTGACGCCTGGCAGGAGAAGGACAAGGCGTACTTCCAGGAGCGGATTCTGGAGAGCTGCAGGGCGTGCTACGTCGTTGAAAACCAGCTGGCTGCCGAACGACCCAATGCATACCTTCCCGAGAGGAAGCCTTCGTTGTGACCCGCCACAACTGGTTTAAACTAGACCGAGTCTCCCTGATGATCTGGTTTTTCTAATCACAAGGTCCTTGTACTCTTTATCATATGGATGTAATTGGTTTTTTTTTTTTCTATTGTAAGGGGTGAGGGGTGGATTAACAACACTATATTTCTAGAAATTACATTCCTCCTCTAACCGACTGTCAGCAGTTCTCCGGTGTCTGTGTCTGCCTTGTCAATTCCAGCAGCATCCCTAGGCCGTGGCCTCTGAGACTAAGAGCTGTGTCTCCCAGACTCCCTTGCAGCTGGCGAGGTCACACGACAAAGTTCTGGCCGGTAGAACTGGAGTGATGTGCGCAGTTTCCGAGTGATCCTTGAGAAAGAAAGGATGTTCCTCGACTCCCCTTCCTCTCTTCCCAGTGGGACTGGGTGAGGTGTGAGCCAGCCCTGGCTCTGGAAAAGGACAGTGTATTCACAGAGTGCAAAGCAGCAAGAGGCTAGGTCCTTGGGCAATGACATGGGGCGTCCACCATGGGGCAGCTACCAGCTCAGGCTTTATAGGAAAGAGACACTAATTTCGATCTTCCTTAAGCCACTGTTATGTTGGCTTTAACAGCAGCAGAATCAATATCCTAACTTATACGCCTACCTTATGAAACTAAGACCGAAGACATAATGTTCCCATCTTTGTCACAAGCACACTTCCCCACTGGTTACAGGACAAGACTTACTCTCCCTTTTCACTTCTATCCTCACTCCTGTGGCTCAGTTCTCTTCCTGCTTTCCTGCCTCCCACTCCTCCCTTATGCCCACCCTTCCTCACACACACCTCCCCTCGCCCGCAGACACACATTCACATGCACAGCCACACACATGCACGCAGACACACAGATGCACAAGGACACACACGCGCACTTCCTACTCACACAGCCTAATCTCCGTCCTACAGGACTGAGATGCAGGGGAAAAAAAAAATCCCACTTCAGAATGTGAACCAAGGGGAAGGGGCTCAGTTATCATGGTGGGAAGGAGGGCTGCCCTCCCTGCCCTCAGGAGCCCAGGGGAAGGCCTGGGTGTGGGCTGATGTCAACACACAAGGTGAGGTGCCTGTTGTGGTTGAAACCTGTCCCCCCAAAAGATACCTTCAAGTCCTAACCCCAGTACCTGTGAGTGCCACCTTTTCTGGAAATAAGGTCCTTGCAGATGTGATCAAGGAAGGTAAGGTCCTAGGGGTGGGCCCTAACCCGATATGACTGATGTCCTGACGAAAAGAGGCGATTTGGGCAGAGACTGGAGTGATGCAGCTGCCAATCAAGGACCACCAAGGGATGATGGCTACCACTAGGAGCTGGGGGAGGCAGGAGCGAGTCTCCCTGACAGCTTTCAGAAGAAGCATGGCCCCATGACACCACAGTTTCAAATTTCTGGTGCCCAGAACTGTAAGATGAAGGGTTTCTATTGCTTGAAGCCGCTCAGGTTGGGCTACTTTGTTCCAGCAGCCACGGGGAGCTCAGTCAGTGCCTCTCCCCCTATCCCCCCCACCCCCAACAGCACTTTCCTCCAGTCCCTTCTCCTCCGGAGACAGAGGTCCCCTTGGAAGCTTCCCTCCTTGCTGAGAGGTGGGAAGGGGATTCAGGGGTAGGTGTGGACGGTACCAGGGGACGTGCTCACAGCAGTGGAAGAAGCCTCATGAGCCTGGCCTGTCCTGAGAAACCACGGAGGACGCGGACCCTTGGTCTCCGCCCTCTTCCCCGGCTGCTCCGGGTCGTCTGCACCGTCCTGAACACAGTCCTGCTGGGGCATTCCTGAAGCGGGTGGAATACTTAAATAAAACATCCTTGTTAGAAAATGGCACAGAATATAAATTAACAGCAGCAGGTAAGCATCACTGGCCATCCTCCAGTCCTTGCTTCACATGACGGACAGGGGTGCCTCTGCGGGCTTGGAGGCAGGGTTCCTGATGGGCCATCTCTGGGGCAGAAGCCTGGCAGGGGTTCCCACAGTCCTCGAGACATGTGATTCTTTGGGTCAGAGCCCTTTGGAAATCTAATGAAAGCAAATGACACTCCCCCAGCTCCCAAATTGCACACAGACACAGCATTTTGCCCACCATCTTGGACGTTCCTGGGCCACCTGAAAATCCGTTCTTGGTTCTAAGCCCACCTGTGACTGCTGGCATCTCCTGGCCCCATGTGACTTCCCTGCTGGGACAGACACAGATGGCCCCTAGTGAAGGAACGCAGGCCGACGGCTGGGTTTGGAGAGGGACCCAGAGCGCACGTGGTCTGCAATGTGAGTCGCAGCGGCGGGCCGCTGGGGTATTCCGGGCACACAGACTGGCTCTTTATCACCGGTTCACTCTCCCCCCCGAGATTCCTGCCACCTTCAAGGCACAGGGAGATCCCGTGAGCTTTAGTCCTCGCCGTCCTTGGAGGACCAGGCGTTCAGTTCACTTCCCCGCACCCCTCAAACCTCTTGTGTTCACATGTTCACGTGTTGAAATGCTTGTTACCATATTTAAAAACTTAGTTTAACATGCTGCAGTGTCTGCTACGTGCCAAGTACTTCTCTGAGTGCTTTCCAGCTAGAATCTCAGCATTTTGTGTGCAATGTTTTATGTATTCACTGGATAAGACAACATGTCTTTTGAGATATTAATAACATCTTTCTTTAAAACACCAGAGTCTTTTATCATGATCTGTGGTGTATGTTTTGTTAATATCACTATGATACCTTTGAAATGTGGATGTGGGTTCTTAGAGGGGCTCTGATGAGGCAGCAGCAGGGGCTCGGGAATAAGGAAGTAAGATTGCCTGTGGATGAACTCTGCCCTCGACGCCCGCGATCCTACAGGCAGAAAGCAAGTGGCAAAGCCCCAGGTGGAGCTGGAGGCAGACCTTCTAAGGGAGAGGCTGAGGCTGCCGCTGAATCCCAGGCGTCCCCAGCCAGCTGCGAATTCAGGCACCGTCGTGAGGGACTTGTGGGTTTTTAAGAGAAGCTGGAAATCTGGATATTTATTTGAAATCCCCTGATTTTTAAATGTTGGCAATTAGTTCCATTTTTTTTTTTAATGTCTGGGCCAAAGAATATATGACCTTGAACTGAATTCTGCTCAAAGACCACTGACTTAACCACCTATGCTTTAAAGAGAAAGAATAGCTCTGGGCCAGCCCCAGGCCACACTTGATAGAAAGCAGAGTCAGGGGGAGGGTCCTGAGTCTGGAGGGCTGCCTGGCCACGGTGGCAGAGGCGGGCGGAGCAATCCCGCAGGTGTGGTCCTGGCCAGTGGACCCTCAGACCCCAGCCCCGTGAAGGGTCGCTGCATTGGGCTGGCTTCCCCTGGCACCACCAGGACATCCTATTCAGATGCCAGGCCCCTCACTCTCTATCAGTGTAAGGGAGGGCATCATAACGCTGATTCTGATCCGCAGTCACTTGGAATTCGTTGTGGAATCTGCCCAGGAGAGGTGGACCTACTCTTTGAGCAGACAGATTGAGCCTCCTACAAGACTGACGGCTGACCGTGGGCTGCGGTCCACTAGCCAACACCAAGAATGTCCTGGCACCTCACCTCTCCTGGGGTCACCTGGCCTGGCTGGGCGAAAGGCACTGGATGAGCTATGCCACGTGTAATTAATTCACTGGACCGCGGCCTTGGAGAGCAAGCTCTCTGAAGGTTAACTAGACCACGGCTGTCACTTAACTGCTGAGAAAACTGAGGTTCAGTGAGGTCCACGGACACACCCAAGGTCATCAGTTGCCTGAAGGAGGAAGCCAGCAGGAGGTCTGCTTGCATCACTTCCAGCCCTCACTCCTCCAGCTGCACCGACAGGTCAAGGGCTCCTGGGGGCCTGGGAGGTGGGGAAGGAATGACAGGGCTCTGATTTTATTCTTTTCTATACACTAACTCAACTTGATCATCTTTTATAGGATACACTTACTAATATCAGACAGTTTACTTTCAAAAAAGACCCTAATACCATCTGCACTGTACACCCAGAGGTCTGCTTAGAAAGATGTAAGGTGGTCAGCAGACTAGCTGGGCCATTCCAAAAAAAAAAGAGAAAGAAAGAAAGAAAGAAAAAGAAAAAGGCAGACTGAGCCAAAAGCAAGCCAAATTGCAAGTTCTAAGAATATGGTTTGAAATATGGTCATTGCCCTGGCTCTGAAATTCAGTCTCCCCTCAGGATACTGTGGTAACACGACAGTAGCCACAAAAAGAATTAGAAACAAGCTGACAGGCAGGGAAAACTGTTACAGATGGCACAACCTTTGTATCTCCAGGCAAGGCTGTGCTGAGCGCAGATTAATGTGTGTGGCTCTCTCCAGAGGACGCCCGATCTTAAATCCGTATCAGTAGATGACTTCCCTATGGGCACAAATGATACATAAATACTAAATCGGATTAAGGGAGGTAACCAAAGGCTATGAGGGCTTGAGGACAAAAGAAATGTACAGAAAGCTAAGAATGGATTGATAAGGGGTGGTAAATTCTTCAAGTAAGCAAGATGCATTGGATACATAAAACCAATCTAAATCCAAATACAAAAGAGAGTCAGATTTAGAGCAATTGGTCCCTCAGGCTCACTGGTGTGTCAATCTACTTGAGGTCAGTAAAGCCGGGTATCACAGATACTTCCAGAAATACTGGGGTGTGTCTGCCAGTCTCCAAGTGCGGAGAAAGGCGCTCTGCTTGCGGCTGCCCCCTGGTGGTCATGTTGAGAATTTCTCAATGTCCGGGGAGCCTGAGCTCCTGGAGGCAGTGAGGTTCTCCGGGCGGACTTTAGACATTCTCTGGGCGGGGGCTTAACTCCTACTCACTCATCAGGTGCAGTGGGAAAGGGCCCACCGTGGACACAATTATGAAACAGGAGGGAGAGAGAGAAGGAGGCCTCTGGAAGGGAGGCGCCCGCTCTGAGCAGGGGCGCTGGGGCCTCAGAATTCTTGGAAAGTTGCTAGGACACCTCTCCCTTCCTTTGTGCCGGAACCTGCCCCTCCCCTTTCCAGGAATAGCTCTTCATCATCCTCTCCAGCCTCACCCAGACCTAAGCTCCTTTCCATTCCAGGCTGTCACCGAAGAGGCTCAGCAAATTCGGGTCACAATAAACTGAGGGATACCGTCACGGAGAGGAGAAAAGGGGAAAGCTGCTGCTTGTCTAGGGCTGGTCCCTAGTGGAGGCGGGGTCCCTGCCCCCCACGGCCGGAGCTGCTGGCCCACCCCTCTCTCTCCACTGGGCATTGCCCCTGTCACACTAGACCGTCCCCAGGAGCAGGCTGCCCTCCGAGTTTCAGAGATCTAATGCCGTGCGAAAGAGTGCGAGGAGGGGGCTAGGGGCTGGGCTCACTCCCGGGGTCCGGAGGGCTTCCCCCAGGACAAGGAGGGGGCTCTGGGGTAACCTGGTGATCAAAGACCTTAAGGTAGCATGGGGCAGCTTCTGGTGTACAGCATAGTGATTCAGCTACATATATATATATTATATATATTCTATTTTACATTCATTTTCATTGTAAGTTATTACAAGTTATTGAATATAGTATGATATCACTTATTTGTGGGATCTAAAAAAAAAATGATACAAATGAACCTATTTATAAAACAGAAACAGACCCCCAGACATAGAAAACAAACTTACGGTAACCAGAGGGTAAAGCAGTAAAGAGGGATAAATTAGGAGTTTGGGATTTGCAGATACATACTACCATATATAAAATCGGTAAACAACAAGGTCCTAACTGCTTTTTGAACATAGCTTTTCTGTGAGAATCCAGTGAGCGATCATACTAATTTCTTGTGGCTGCCATAAACAATTATCACAAAATCTGTGGCTGGAAACAACAGGAGTGTATCCTCTCACAGTCCTAGAGGCCAGAGTCCCAAATCCAGGTGTCGGTGGGGTTCCACTCCCTCTGGGGCTTTAGAGGAGGACCCTTCCAGCCTCTTGCCATTTCTGGCATCTCCAGGCATCCTTGGCTTGTGGCTGAATCCCTCCAACCTCTGTCTCCATCTCACTTGGCCTTCTCCTCTATGTGTGTGTCTATTCTTCTTCTTATAAGGACACCCACCAGCCGTGGGATTTGGGACGCCACCCTAATTCAGGATGATCTCATTTGGACTCTTCCCTTAATTACATCTGCAATGACCTTGTGTCCAAACAGGGTACATTTTGAGATTCTGGGTGGACATGGATTTTATTCAAGCCACTACAATGATTCTAGGCCATGGGTTTAGACAGTGCCTGGCACACAACAGGCACTTAATACTTGTCAGTACTCTCCATTCTCGCCAAGCGGAAGTCGCTATTATGAAGCCAGCTGTGATTTTTCTCAAGTGATGTTTTCACTGCAAGTTCTCATTCCTTAACCGCGGGCCTTATCACCTGTTCTGTGGCTGATCAGTCAGGGACCAATCAGGAAACGAATAACCACAGTTTGTTTCGGCGGAGAAATTGATAGGAAGAATTGGTTAAACAGGTGTTAAAGACCTGAAGAGGTGGAAATGGGAAAAGAGACTGAGAAAACGAGGAGGTGCTAAGGACAGCAGCCAGCAAACAGAGCGAGAGGGAGAGGCCGAGGGGCTTGTTACCCCGCCTCTTCTTGGAAGCCGGTCGCCCTGTGAATCCTCATCCAGGCTGCCTGAAGCCGGGGACTGGAGGGAAGATTGCTTATTTGGGGCTGAAATGTAAACTAACCCACGTGGGTTCCTCCTCAGAGGTCAGAGGCTGCCTCCAGGGCTCCCTGGTGGGCACGTGATGGGTTGAATCTTCCTGCCTGTTTTTCTTTAAAGGGTAGCCTTTCTGATACTTGTCAAGAAAGGAAGAAAGGAAGGAAGGAAGGAAGGAAGGAAGGAAGGAAGGAAGGAAGGAAGGAAGGAAGGAAGAAAAAGAAAGAAAGAAAGAAAGAAAGAAAGAAAGAAAGAAAGAAAGAAAGAAAGAAAGAAAGAAAGAAAGAAAGAAAGAAAGAAAGAAAGAAAGAAAAAGGAAAAGAAAGAAAGAACGAACCGAGAGAGGGAGGGAGGAAAGGAAAGGAAAGAAAGGAAAGAAAAGGAAAGAAAGGAAAGGAAAGGTCCAATGTTTCAGCTATTAAGCAAGTCCCCAAAGTTGGCCAACCTGACCTCCTCCCAGTCAGGAGAGTGTGAATTCAGGGAGCAGCTGAGGGCACACACAGACTCATGCTGCATCAAAGGAAGGAAAGAGGGAGAGAGAAAGACGTCACTACGTGGCAAGTAGAAGGCAAGGAGGGAGGCCCACGAGGTGCCATGCAGGAAGCGAGGCAGAAGGTGCATTTTCCTGGTGCACGTGTGTTCACAGGATCTTTGGGAGAAACTGAAGCCGGCATGGAAATTTTGTGTTTTTCTGCAGCCAGAGGAGGAAGAGAGCATTTGATAACTGCATTTTTAAAGCTGATTTCTTGGCTCAAAGACTTTGGGGCCTTATAGAGCACTGAGACATTCAGTGTGTCACTCCCCTCAGCTCCTAGAAGTCCCAAGATGTCTGGACACACTGAACTTCAAACAGACTCAAAGTGGACATGACAGGCAGACAGACCACAGTCATTGCCCCTGTGCGTGTCCCACTGCTGAAATGTGCTCAACTCCATGGGACAGCAGACCAGAAAACATCACGCAGCCAACCAGGTACAGTATGATTGGATTTTAGAGACGGAGAGGAATGTTCTGGACTAGGGTTTAGCATACAATGGCCCACAGGCCAAATCCGGCCCAAGGCCTGTTTTTGTAAATAAAGTTTTATTGGAACCCAGCCACACATTCATTTATATACTGTCTGAGGCTGCATTCTTGTTACATGGGCAGAGTTGGGTCCTTGTGGCAGAGAGCACACTGAATCACAAATTTTCTGAGTTTTTTTATTTTTAAACCATACTTGGTAACCTTGGCTCCATGTGTTCCAGTGGATGCGTATCCTGGAGCCAGTAAGTGCAGGAGCCACAGGTGAGAGGCAGGTGAAAACCCTCTGGAGTCTGAGAGCTGAGCATACTTCACAGTTCTTTGAAGTTTTGTCTGTTAAGCATGGAATATCAGAATTGGGGTTTTAAAAGAACAATGCCCATTGAATTATGCACTTTACAGTTTTTTGAGTGCTTTTGTATGTGTTATGTGTAACTTCCACATATCTAACCGTTGTTCTAGAAAACAGGTGCAGCGCCGGCATGTAAACCCGGCTGTCTCATCAGCGCCCTCTATGGGAACCCCTTGGGCTGCTCACCCAGGGAATCCATCTGGGCAGCTCCGCGGGGACGGCCTGGTTGTTATAGCAGCCTCTCGCCACAGGGTGGCAGAGCAGCCACGGGTACCACGGATCCCGCCCCGCAAGAATCCCGGAGTCCAGAGCTCTGCCTTCAGGGGTCTCCGGGAGCGCGCGTGGACAGACGTGGGCTAGTGGTGGTAGCATCAGGACAGGCTACGCTGAACTACTGAATCAGTAATTACGGGTGGCACCGAATCAGAGAGAGAATAAATTGCTGAATTTCTAACGGCTTTGTGGATAAAGTCAGGTCAACCTGCACACATACAGTTTTCACACCTTTTGTGTTTCTTCCTATTGTGAGGCAGGCGATCTCTCTCACTCAGGGGGACATTTCTACGAGAAGGTGCAAATCAGGGGCAGAGCCGGAGGTCTAGGGGAGTGGATTTAAAATGCTTGAAAACAGGAATTTCAAACATACTAGCACAGAAATGGCTAGGATTCCCTGTAGAGTTAATATGTTCATTGCAAATTCTTCACTCTTTAAAAAAATAGATTTGCCTTTTCAATGGGTAATAGACACATAGTGAAAAAACAAAATAAACAAATAAATCATTTAAAAGGATTACTGCCCAGCGGGCAGTAAAAGGATTCTTAGGTCTCTTTTCAGAGACCTTCTTTGCACATATAAGAACATCCAGCTTTTATATGCAGATGGGGCACAACACACACCAATGTGCATCCTGCTTATTTTTTCCTGCTTACCAAGATGTTGAAGACTGGTCCTCTTCTAGACATCTGCCTCATTCCTTTTAATGCTTGAATAGGATTGCATTGAATGGATTTCCACCCTGTCTGTACCATTCCTGTCTTGATGGACATTTAAATGGTTTCCAATTTCTTGCTTGCAGTGACTAGACCAGTACGTATTTCCTGCAGTTACGTTCACTCTTAAGTCCCCCAAATTCCCAAGAAGGTATGTGTGTTATAAAATTTTAATAATACCAATTGACCTCAGTAATGATAATACTAGTAACTGACTTCGACGAGCTGTCACCGTGTCGGACACCGTTCAGACTGCTCTGTAAATTGTGGTGAAGGCACTGTGGATAGACCCACTTTACAAATGATCTTTACTTCTCTACTAGTAGTAAATGAGATCTCTTTATAATTTTAATTTCTATTTCTATCATTATGAATGAGAATGAGCATATTTTTATCTGTTCAAAAGACACGTGTACTTCTTTTTCTGTGACTAGGTGTCCATGCCTTTTGATCATCTTTATGTTGAGTTGCTGACCTGTTTTTTTAATGTTAAAAGCCTTTTGATAAGTAAGAAACTTGACACTTTACCACATGTGTTGCTAATACTTCCCCCAAATTTATCATTTATTTATATCTTGACTCGGTTGATCGTATTTTGCTTTTGCCACAAATACATTTTTCTCTCTTATGTAGTTGGATTTATCAGTCTTGTCTTTCGTGATTTCTGACTTTTGTGTCATGCTTGGAAAGATGGCCACAATCTGGGATTGTAAAAATAAATCTCCCAAAATACCAAAGAAGATTGTGGTAAATGATGCTGTTATGAACATCAGGGTGCATGTATCTTTTTAAGTCAGTTTTTTTCACTTTCCTGGATAAATACCCAGGAGTGGAATTGCTGGATCACATGGTAGCTCTATCTTTAATTTTTTGAGGACTCTCCATACTGTTTCCTACAGTTGGCTGCACCAGTCTCCTTCCCATCAGCAGTGCACGAGGGTTTCCTTTTCGCCACATCCTCACCAACCCTTGTTATCTGTTGTCTTTTTGTTGGCAGCCATTCTGACAGTTGTGGGGCGACTGCGTCGCGTTCCTGCCTGTGCTGAAGTGCTTCCAGCGCTTCACCACTAAGCGTAAGTCTAGGTTCTGACTTTGGATGTATTTAATTTAGCTTACTAGGGAAATATCTATCTTCTTATTGATCAAGATTTTAAAAATCAGGATGGAATTGAAATTGAACAAACCCCTGTCTAAAAATCTTTGTAGAGGAACACATTTTATTTAGACTTATTCATATGGTAGATCACATTCATTGACTTCCTAATATTGAGCAATTCTTTCATACTTGGCACGATTGAATTTAGTTGTGATGTTTAATTATTTTAATGTACTATTGGCTAATACTGTATTTAGAATATTTACATCTTTATCCACACGTGAAGCTGGTCTGGGGTTACCTTTTATCGTGGTGGGTTTATCAAGCTGGGTTATCATTGATGTACGAGCTTCATCAGAAAAACTGGGACGCTTTCTCCTTTCCGCAAGCTCGAGAGCGGTTTTAAAACAGCATCCTTACCAGTGAAGGCTTAGGAGGGTTCACGTGTGAAATCAGCTAAAGCAGGTGCTTCTCTGGGGGAATGACCCACAAATTTTTCAGCATCTTCTATGGTAACTGTTATTTTCTGATTTTTAAAGTCTCTTTTAGGGTCAGTATTGGTCATTTATATTTTCCTAGAAAATCATCTATTTAGTCAAAGTTTTCAAATTTATTTGCACAGAATTGAGCAGAGGAATCAAGGAGTCATTTCTTTGATTTCCTCTTTGTCTATTGCTATTTCATTCACAATTCTTATTTTGTATGTTTCTTTTCCTTCTTTTTTCTTTCTTCCTCTCTCTCTTTCTTCCTCTCTTCCTTTTCCTCCCTCCCTCTCTTTCTTTCCTTCCTTCCTTCTTTCTTTCTTTCAGTAACCAGGTCTTAGATATATTATTAACATTATTGTTTTTCTTGTTTCTAAATCTACTCTTATTCTTTTTAATAACTCCCCTCCCACTTTCTTTAGGGTTATTTTCCATTTCTAACATCTGGAATTAGGTGGTTAAATTAAAATTTTAAAGAAGCCTTATTGAGATATAATTTACATACCATAAAATCTACCCATTGTAAGGGTACAGTTTGATGAGGTTTAGTAAATTTATACAATTGTGAACCATTACGACAATCCAGTTTCAGAACATTTCCATCAGGTTAAAAAATTCCCTTGTTCCTGTCTGCAGCAATCCCTGCTTCTACCTCTGGACCCAGGTAACACTGACCTGGTTTCTGTCCCTGTAATTTTGCCTTTTCTAGAAATTTCATACAGATGGAATCATACAGTATGTGGTCATTTGTGTCTGGTTTTTTTCACTCAAAATAATGCTTTTGAGATTCATACATGTTTATTGCGGAATAGTGTTCCTTCTAAAAGATATACCACATTTTGGTTTTCCATTCATCTGTGGATGGACATTTGGACTATTTCCAATTTGAGGCTATTACAACTGGTGCTGATATGAATGTTCGTGTATAAGTATTTATGAATATTTAATCTTTGTGTAGACATGTATTTTTATTTGTCTTGTGTAGCAATCTAGGAGTGGAATTGCTAAGTCATAGGGTAGGTATATGTTTAATTTTTAAAGAAATGTCTAAGCTGTTTTCCAGAGTAGCTGTATCTTTGAACATTCCCACCAGCAGCGTACGAGAGTCCCTGTCTCCCCACGTCCTCGCCAACATTCACTATCGTCCACTTTTTAAATTACAGCCATTTTAGTGGATGTACAGTGATATCTCACTGCAATTGTGATTTTCATTTCATTAATGACTAACAATGCTGAGCATTTTTTTTGCGTGTTATTTGCCATTTGTGTATCCACTTTAGTGAAGTGTCTGTTCAAATCACTTTCGGACTTCTTGTTGAGTTGTTTGTCCTCTCCTTATTAAATTGTGAGACTTTTCCCTGTGTTCTGAATGTGGTCCTTTATCAGACATGTGACTTGCAAGTATTGCCTGCCAGTCTGGGTGACTTGTCTTTTCATTTTCTTAATCGTGTCTTTTGAAGATCATGTTTTGCATTTTGATGAAATCCGGCTTATCAGGGTTTTTTATTCTTTCATAAATTGTGCTTTTACTCTTATGTCTAAGAAATCCTTGCTTAATCGAACATCACAATGATTTTCTTCTATGTGTCTGTCTAGAGGATTTATGGTTTTAGCTCTTACACTGAGGTTAAGCTAAACCCATCATGAGTTAATGTTTGTGTGTGGTGTAAGATTAGGGTCTCAGTTCATTTTTTTTTAACATGAATATCTAATTGTTTCAGTGCCACTTGTTGAAATGAATGGCCTTTCCCCATTTTTTGGTAAATCTGTTTTTATTTTTTCTTATTTACTAACGTTAGCTGTATGGCATAGGTTCAGATATGCGCTGTTTTTAATCTGGTTTTAGATATAATTTTACTTTTAGTTTTGATTTTCTTTTTTGATCCAAGAATTTTCTGAGGTTTCATTTCCAGATAGAAAAATTTATATTTTTCAATTTAAAAAATTAATTTCTATTTTTAATAATTGTTGGTAGAGAATATTTCTACTTCAAAAAATGTTCTGAGGTGTCCTTTACAGCCAAATATATGATCTTTTCTGTGTGTGAAAATTCAATTGTTTTTTTAAAAAAGTGTATTTTGTATGTGATAGAGTTCAATATATATTAAATTAGTTCTGTCTTACAAAATCTGTCAATTATGTATCTTTATTTCTATACCTTTACTTAAAATATTTGTTTATTTTTTCTATTATGGACTGATAGATACATTTAAATTGCCTGCTTCTATTTTATTGTTATCTTTCATTTTCCATAAGTTTTGCTTTATAATTTTGATGCTATGTTATCTGGTGCATATATGCTAATGAGGTTAGATGATCAGAGCAGATTAGTAAGTACATCCTTTTTTATTTAATGTTTTATGTTTTGAATTCAACATACATGGACATTTTAACATGGAAATTTCTTCTTTCTTTATGTTTATATTTATTTTGTGTGTTTATGCCCATTCTCTTTCTTTTGATGTAATTAAGCGATATAAAGCTTCCAATTATTAACTAGAACATGCCTGGTACATAGCAAGACTAATTTAGTGTTTGCTGAAAATAAAAAATAAAAACAAAGCCCCTTTGTATTTCCTGACTACAAAGTATAATTAGTTATTGTTTGTGTTGGTTTTTTTTTTTCTATCTGCAATAGACAGGTAGGACAAATACATTTAGTCTTGATTTATTATCTGGTTTTAGATCATACTTTTTGTTTTTAATGCTTTATTTTTCATTTTTCTTATTTGTTATATTTTCTTTGCTTTGCACTTGGGAAGCCTCTGACAATTTGAAATGTTTATAATCTGCTTCTTCCAGTGGTTTTTTTTTTTTTTTTCCTCATTAAGGTGAAATTCATGTGACATAAAAGTAATCTTTTTAAAGTATACAATTCAGTGACATCTGGTACATTCACAATATGATGCAACCATCACCTCTGCCTGGTTTCAAAACATTTTCATCACCCCAAGGGAAATTTCCTACCCATTAAGCATTATTCCCCATTCCTCCTTCTCCTGGCCCCTGGCAGCCACTAGTCTGCTTTCTGTCTTTATGGATTTACCTATTCTGGACCTTTCACATAAATGGAATCATACAATAAGTGACTTATGTTCTGTACTTTCTAAAGCTCTCCTGAATCCACGGACTTCTATCCAGCCTTGCTCCCGCTACCCTCTTGCCTGCATTAAGCCCACAGCTGGCTGACTGGTTTTTCTGCCTCTGGTTTTGTTCCTCTTCGATCCATGCCCTATAATGCAGTCTGTGTGATCTAGGACAGGGGGCTTTTGTCTTTTTCTGAGCATGTGCTACAGACTTGCTCAATTACTAGACCCCAGCCCAGTTCTGACTACCCACAGTAGACACCTGCCTCAGCCTGGCCAATCAGAGCCATTCTTTGGGATATTCCTGGCTAAAGAGGGAGAAAAGCATCCTCTTTCCCATCTGGTGGTGAAACTACTGGGATGTGAGTCTGAGTGCCACGTGCCACAAGACAGAGAGAGGCCGAGAGGGAAGGCAGAAATGGACAGTTCTCTCTGGATCTAGCCCTGAGGGCAGCTCTCCCCTGCCCTCTCTTGCTTACTTGAACCTGTGGAGTTTCCCTTTTTGCTAACTCCTGTTTGAATTTGGTTCTGCATCCCAGAGCATCCTGATGGGAACCATCATTACAGACAAGACTCATGGGACCTAATAACAGCACGACTTTGTTTTGTGCTCCCACTTCTTTAGTTCTGCTCTGTGGCCTCTATACAGTGTGCCCCTAGAGTCAGGTTAGGAAGATGGTCTTAATTCAGTAATGAAGATGTGCAGTCTTATGTCATAAGCAAAACCCCGAACTCCATCTCAGGTTGAGGCTCCCCCGTCTCCAGCTGGGGCTGTAGGGGCAGGAGAACTGCAGGGGGATAGTTGGCAGCCTTCTGCCTTTCAGCACTGTCCTTCTGCTCCTCACCTTGTACTGTGGTGTCTGACCTCCCTGGGGCCAAAGCAAGGGAACGGGAGAGAGCTAATGGAGCAGAACGGTCCTATATGTCAGCTATGTGGTGGAAGTAGCAACAGGTGAGTGTTTAGAGCTAATGTCCTCTCTTGTGGGTACATTTTTGAAGACTTGTTGAGCATCATCTGACAGACTGCACAGGGCTGGTGTTCAACAGCGACCCCATGTGGCAGCAGGAGGAAACAGCAGCAGAGGGTTATTCAGATGCTAGTCCTCTGGGCTTGGCTGAAGAAGCCAGACTGTCCTCCCTCCCTACTCTGGACAAAGTTCCTGGGAGTCCTGGTCAACCTGGGAGGCCTTAAGAGTGAGATAAATATAGGATTTCCTGCTAACGAGGAAGTTGAGGGCTCAATTAATTAACTGGGAGAAGAAATAAAGCGTGACTGTATTTGCCCCTTGGAGTGGTTCATGTCGTCACAATTAACTATTCTTTGTTTACAGCTGAGGTTCAGGGCAGTGAAGTAACTTGACCACAGTCCCTCAGTTAGTAAATGATAAAGCCCCAATGAGAACCTGGGTTCTCTAATTCCAAAAGCTCTGAGTTTCCCTCTGCACCTCCCTGGAGACAGAAGTGACATTTAATGTTCCTAAATGCTAGGGGACGACAGTGAAGGTAAAAGGAAAGGCAAGAATGACATATAAGTTAAAGATTTTTTAAAATATGAAAAACATCTTTTAATTGTCCTCTGGGAAGTTGTACCCCCTGCAAAGGCAGAAACGTCCAGAATCTACATCCTTGGCCACAGGTGTCCTGGACATCAGCTTGAATGCCCTTTTGCACTGCAGTGTGTCAGAATTGGTTAGTGGGGTCTGCCTCCCAAGCCCCCCAAAAATACTTCTTAGGAAGAAGGCCAAGTGTGGATATGGGCATTTATTTATTTACATTTTAGAAAATGCTGGTTCTGGTCCCCCAGAATGCAAAAACACTTGTTTCTTTTCTTTTCTTTTCTTTTTTTTTTTCCTCTATTTCAGAAAGTCAAATCCACATCACTGTCACCTTGGCTCCCAATTTAGACATTCTCTAAGCTGACTGGCCCTTCAGTGGACAAAAAACCACCATGGCCCCCTGGGAGAGTTCAAGTTCTAATGTCAAAGGAGCCAGGGGGTATTGGGGTCCTTGCTCCCGGGACTGTAGCTTACTGCATGAGTGGCTTTGCTTGATTGCCTTTAGGTTGGCATTGGTCTAGACTGAACCAGAAGGCCAGAGGAGACACACATCAGTGGGAAGGAAATTCTTGGCCCACGTGATGGTCCATTTCGCTGTTATGTAAGCACTCGAGAACGACAGAGTTGGCGTCACCCACCCTGCATAAGAAGGCAGGCAGCTGCCCAGCCCCGTGACCATGATCTTGGCCACCCCTCCCCCTCCCCGCCGGGCACAGGGCACTTTTCATTAAATGGTGTCATGTGGCTCCAGCCACGACAGAATAGAGAACTCTTCTTAAAAACAGTGTTTATATGTTTCTAGATAAACCTTAAACTTCATTTCCCCATCGCCTTTCAGGGCCTTCCATGTTAACCAGCAGGGTGGGGTTTGCAAGGACATATAAGATGCATGCAGGCAAGTGCACACAGCTCTGTGAAGTGCCCCGCAATGATGAACTCCTGAGACAGGGCATGTCCATCGTGCCCCCTCTAGCCATCCTCAGCTGGAGGATATTCATTACCCTGACTTCTCACAGCATCATTTAATGTTGGCCAAGAGAGGGTTTCAAGGTCATGGCTTTGCCTCAGCAGTGACAGTCTACAGTTCAGACTGGAGGGCAAGCAATAGGGAGAATTCAAGGGACTCTGGGTCCAGCTTGAGGGTGACATTCAGGGCGTGGAAGGGGAACGCCTTTGTGGCCAGACATCCCACCTCTGTCACCTGCGAGCTGTGTGACATTGGCCAAGTCAATCCTCTGAGCGTGAAAGGGTGTTCCCCTCTTTAAGTGGCAACGCTACTCCTGCCTCGCAGGGATTCCAAGAGGCAGAAACCAGGAGGAAAGTGCCTGGCCCAGGGCTATTCCCTGACGTCAGTGGCCCCTTTACAATTTGGATGAGATCATGGGACATCTTTCCTTACATCTCCCTCGTTTTCCTGGAGCTTTTCCCTCCCTACATCCCATGCCAACATCCTGCTGAGTCAAATGCTGATACCTTCTGACTTCACAGATGACAGACTCTCCAAAGCCTCCACCTCTTGTGTGCCAGCTACCCGGGCATGTCCTCCCTCTCCCGAGGCAGCTGGCGCTGGCATCCTTCCCGTTCAGACACCTCCACAAGGAGCAGCTCTTCCCAGACGCCACCCCGGGCTGCCTCCCAGGGACCAGAGGGCATCAGACCCTGCTGTCCCTCCACCTTGCAGGTAAGAAACTGCAGCTCTCAGAGGGGAGAGGACTTGCTCAGGGTCACAGAGCCAGGGCACGGCAAGGACTTGAGCCCTGACTCCCAACCCTTATCATTGCATTTGCCCTTTATCATGAAGGATCTCCAAGCTGCCCCTTCTTACCTTCCATGGTCAGTGTTGGGATTCTCTGCCTGTGTGGCAGAGCTGGAGGGGCCATGGTCCAGCCATCCCACAGCAAGAGACAGGCAGAGCCTAAACACGACTTTGACAAGGATTTACATTTAATGAATAGATGTGTTCAGCATGGTGAAACTTCTTTATACTCATAAAGAATAAATAGGGAGAACTCTCACTCCCATTCCTGCCCTTCATCTACCCAGTTCTCAGCATCCCCTTCTCCAACCAGGTTGCTCCTGCTCTTACTTTCTTGGGCATCCTCAAAGTGGCTCTTCAATGCCTATACAAGCAAAATCAGATCTGGATGACTTCCCCCTACTGTTTTAGATAGATGGTAACATACTCTCTTCTTTGCAGTTTTCATTCGACAATGCATCTTGGAGATCTTCATACACCGGTACATGAATAGCGTCCTCATTTCTTTCTCATGGCTGTGTAGTATTCCCTTGTATATTTATATTACTGAAATACAACTCACGTCCCATAAAACTCACCCAAGTTAATAAAGTCTACAATTCAATGGCTTTTAGTATGCTCACAGATATTCACAGATGTCACCACAATCATTAAACACTTTTTCACCCCCAAAAGAAGTCCTGTACCCCTTAGTTATCACCCCCCAGCCCCCCACTCCAACCCTAGGCAACCACTGATCTACTTTCTGCCATAAATATTTGCTTATTCTTGACATTTCATATAAATGGAATCATAAAACATGTTGTTCTTTGTAACTGGCTTCTTTCACTTAGCATAATGCTTCCAAGGGTCATCCATGTTGTAGCATAAATCAGTGCTTGGTTCTTTGTTTATTGACAAATAATATTCCATTGTATGAAGAGACCACACTTTACTTATCTGTTCATCAATCGATGGACATTTGGACAGTTTCCACGTTTTAGCGTTTATGAATCATGTTGCCGTGAACATTCACATGCAGGTTTTTTCTGGATGTGTTCCCATTTCTCCTGGGTGTATACCTAGGCAAGGAATTGCTGGATCCTATGGCCTGTTTGTTAATTTACTTATCCAGTCCCTCATTGATGGAAATTTGATCAAATTATATCTTAAAAGCCAGTGAGTCTTACAAATGAGGCAGGTCAGGGCCACATTAGTGAGGATTCAGGCAACAAGGTCTGCATCATAGAAGCTGCCTGAGTGTTTTGATCTTTCTTCCCTGTGATCCCTTTTCTCCTAGACTCTTGTTCCCCAACTTCCAGTTAAATCTACTTCAATTCCAATATGATCTGTGACTCAGGCATGTGGGAAAGAGGAGCCAATCGCCCACTGATCCCTGAGGGGACCTGGGCCCTCCACCATGTCCTCCTGCACAGGCTCCCTCCAGACCATTTCCTCATCTGGGAGGCAGTCCAAAAGGAAGCTGGTGACTCTTGATCATGGAGTTTCCTGGCTATCACAACGGGTCTCAGCCACACCTGCAACAGGTGCAGGACAGGGAATTTCAGGAGCCACCCAGGCTCTAAGCCAGCCTCAGAGAGCTTCCCGCCACCTCAGCCCCAGATGGGACCTGCGAGAGCTGGTGACTCCTTGGTACCAGCATGTTTTCAAACAACACTTTCACCTTAGATCTTCTCACCAAGCCAAAGCCAGGACGTGATTTTTGTTCTGAGCTGACAGAAGATGGATCGACTTTGATCCTCTGATTAATTGAATGACAGAAGATTAGTCCATTTTCTCTCTGCCAAGTTTCTACTTGGTACTGACCTAAGATTCTTTGGATATCACATTACTCTCTGCTTTTGAATCTCAGTGCAGCCTGACTTCAGTAGGACGGTGATCAATCAGCAAAAAACCTTCTTTTTTCGTGGCAGCCACTTAAACTGGCCTCCCTAGGAGTCAAGGAAAAGACCATCTGATGGAATGTGAGTATTCTGCTCCGACGCAAGGGCGAGCTGTTCTAGAATTTCTCATACATTTCACATTATTAAATCGTAAGTGTAAAATGACACAGATGAAAAGGTTTGTCTCTTCTATATAGAGAAGGTACCATCTAACTGACTCATATATTTAATAAGACAGTGAAGAATAATGTACTGAAATAGTTAAAATAGTGTGTTTATTTCATGTGGAAAATGAACTGGTTTTCAAATGATTTAATGCTCTGTAGTTCTTAGTTGGGTATATTTTATATGTATTTGAACATATCACATCATTCTATAACAATTGACAGAAAGGTCTATGCATTTATACATGTGTCCCAAGTTTAAACAAGTTCTTTTGCCCTAACTAAGGTTTATGATGTCTGTGTTAGGTTGATTTTTTTGAAATAATTACGGGAATGTTTTCTTCCCTATTTAAGTTCTCAAACCATTCCATCAACAGTGGTATAAGATTCCTGGTCATTGTACTATTTCTTATGAGCGACCAATTTTATATCCTGCAATCTGTCAGTTTGGGCTTTGCGACATGTGATTTCTGCAGTTATTTTAAAATAGTTTCTCCCTTTATCTCAAAGTAATAAGATTATTCATTCATTCAGCAATTAACTATAATGAAAAATATTGGTCTCTCTGAGCCTTGCATTAGCAATATAAACTAGCAACAAGCAAACATCAAGTAGAAAGCACTTATGGAACACCTTTGGTCTACCTGACAGGCTATGGGATTTATCCTATGACATGTCTGAATACATCTGGGTTCACATTGAGCAAGAAATGAGGATCTGAACCCATAAAACTCAGCTGGAAAATGTCTCACAGGATTAGGTACTACTTCTCTGACTTTTATCATTTCATTTTCACTTGCTCCCCTAGTAGAGAAAACAGTTTTGAAATAAACAGCAGTTAAGATCTTAATCTTCTGGTCTTGGAAGGTCACTCGGTGTCTTTACCCAGAGGCACTTCACCAAGGAGGCCAGAAAAGTGCCCATTTGTACTCTCCCATTTTTAAAATTAATTTCTTTGTGAAAATACACATGGTACAAAATGTACAAAAGGGCATCAGGGGGAAGTACACCTCCTTCCCCCAATTCCTTCCCCCTGGGCAACCACAGGTACCAATTTCTTGTGTATTCTCCCAGAGATATGTTACACATGTATAAGCTTCAAACAAATCACATAACCCCCTTTATGTGTAGGATTGTATCATCTATATCACTGTACACATTTTTATTTGTTAATATTTAGTACCAAGAAAGCTCATTGTTACTTCTTGTGGCTATATAGTACTCCACTGCATGGAGATTCTAAAATATGTTAAACCATCCCCCATTTGATGCTACTCAGGTTGTTCTTCAGCATATAAGCAATGCTACAATGACTAACCTTAAAAGTGCACTGTTTTGGACATGTTCCAGCATATTTTTAGGATAAATTCCTACAGGTAGAATTGTTGGGTTCAGGGTAAATGTGTAATGTCAATAGATCTTCTCAATGTGTCTTCCATATTGGTTGTATAAAGTTACACTCTCACCAGCAATTAAACAAAGGCCCGATAGCCCTGCAGACATATCCAGTGTGTTCTGAAGCATCATGAGTTTGCAAACCTGATAGATAACAAAATGTTATCTCGCTGTAGTTTTAATTTGCATTTCTTTTACTATGAGTGACACTGAAAAGCTTTCTTTATGCTCAAGGTCCATTTCTTTTTCCCACCTAATTGTCCACATCTTTGCACATTTTTCTACTGGGGTTTTGGACATCTTCTTATAGAACTGAAGGCGATTAACAAGTTTAGTGACATAAGTTGCAGCTCTCCTCCAGTTTGTCATTTGTCTTTTGGTTTTATTATATGCAATCACTTTAAACTTTTCTATGTAGTTGAAGTTATATTTTCTTTCTTTCTTCTTTTTTTCCATCTCAGAATTTTTGTGTAGGCTTAGCAAGGGATACCCCACTCCAGGATGATAAAGGAAAAAAGTCTACCATGCTTTTTTTCTAGTGCTTTAAATTGTTTCTTTTTTTTAATGTGAAAATCTTTGATTTATCTGGACTTTTCTTGGACATAAGGTAAGAGCTATGCATCCAGTGCTATCTTGTTCTAATGCTGCTTGTTGAAGAATCCATCCTTTCCTTCCTGATCCTAAATGCCCCTTTATTATCTACTAAATTCCAATTCCAGTTCTACTGATGTCGTTACGCTGTTCTGTTGGTCTGTCTGTGTATCATATCACACTGTTTCAGCTATGGTAGTTTTACAGGGAGACTTTTTAGGGAGAAGAGACCCCCCATGCCATTTGCAAAGCCCAGTAAGCCCCAGCTGGGCTGTGGGCGAATAAGGCACTCATTCATTCAAAGAAAAAAAAGAAAAGAAAACTTATTTTTCTGGCTGACTAGTTATAAATTTCTAGCGAGGCTGATTTCCACTCATCAGTCTTTCTTTCAGATTTTTCCTAATTCGTCTTGTTAGTTGCTTTTTCAGTAATGCATAGTTTGTCTATTTCACAAAGAAATCCTACTGATACTTGTATTGCAATTACGTTGGTTGTACGGATTATTTTAGGGACAACTGACATCTTTATGATGTTGTGTCTCCTATTCCAGAACTTGGTGTTTTGAACTCTTTTGATTTTTAAAAATATATTGACATACATGTTGTTAGGCACCTGCCTATTGAATAGAGTCTCTTCCAGCAGTCCCATTTCCCCAGCTGATGTAAGGACACTGTCATTGGCTTAGCCAGGCAGCCTTCAGCACAGAATGCTGGGTCTCATGTGGACCTCTCTGTTTCTCAGGGGATCAGGGAGCCCCCAACCAGACCCAGGCCAACGCTGTTCTGGGGAACCTGCTGAGGGACCCCACGGAGGGGAGGAACAGCACCAACTCCACCAGGGCCCTGAAGCTTCTAGATGGGACCAGTGCCGCCTGGTACATCCTCACCATCATCGGCATCTACGGAGTGATTTTACTCTTCCGGTTGGCCAGCGACATCCTCAGAAAGAACGATAAGTCCTTGGAAGATATTTATTACTCAAATCTGACATCAGAACTCAAAAAGAAAGGGTTCCAGAACAAATGCCCTTCACTGACCGTTAGCAACAAAGCTGTCCTGCAGCTCAACCAGGCCAGCCTGGAACCCACGCGTGGAAACATCAGGCCTCATACCAAAATTCAAGGGGTCCCTTGAAAGTCGAGGCAAGCAGATTGGAGACAAAAGATTCAACCTTCCTGCTGGGGAGAGTAGCTGTGAGTTCACCTGGAACCTTGAGAGAGGAGTCGAGCCCCTGAGTGGGGCTGGAAGAGCATTGCTGAGCAGTGGGTCCTTCTGGGAGATGGAGGTGTGACCAAAAGCCAGCGTCTCATTTCCTTCTCAGGCTTCTGGGTGCTTTGAGAAGAAAGAGCAGGAGTAGTGGCTTCCAGCCATATTATCATTCACTGGACAATCTTAAGCTCCAGGAAAGGGTGTGGGACAGCTGGCATCCTCAGAGGAATCTGGGAGATTCCTGGGGTGTACATAAAGGTGGCCTCTTGTCATGGGAAGAAGGCTGAATTTGGAGTCAAATGCCTTGGATGAAAATAAAACTTCTAGAGGGTCACATGAACTCTGAGGGGCCAGCGGCTCACTTGGAACATGTGAGGGCTGGATATATGGCCCCAGAACACTATTCATTCTAAAGACTCTGATAAGAATATAGAAACAAAGTTATCAATATCAACACTTTCATTTTCAAAAGTTCTTCATTTTCATTGAGAGGGTAGAGTCCACTGGAAAAAAAGCATTCATTTTGGAGTTGGAAGAACCAAATTCTAGTCTGAGTTTGACTATTGGCCATTCTTGGTGGCCTTGCACACACAACTTCCCCTCTCCAGACCTTGGTTTCCTTACAGATACAAGGAGGCTCATGATGTCAGTGTTCTGCCAGTCTTACAAAGTAGGTAAGAGCTAGTGAGCTCATGCACGTGAATGTATTTTGAGAAGTAAAATAAATATGTAAATATAAGGCTTGTTGTGGTGCTGGTGATGATGGTGATGTTGATGGTGGTGGTGGTGAAGCTCTTGTGGACCAGGGAATGACTGGTCTACTGGTAATTAGTCTGTAAGCAATGGCTGTGTTACCTTATTCTACAGGAGAACCCCTCTGCATAACAGTTGATGACCTGTGCTCTGAATCAAATCCATGAGACTCAAGTTGTACACATAGATGAAACAGTCACTTTTAGTTTCTGTTACCTTAGACATCATATGATTCATTCAAATGTTTTTACAAATATTTATTACTTATATTACTTATATATTTGTCATTGCTTCAAAAAGAGTAAGATCTTGCCTAGATGACTGGTTAATTTAGAGACATTGTGATTAGTCCAATTTCCACAAGTGGCTTTCAGTAGGCAAAGAGAAAAATTATATTTTATACCAACTTCTGTGAAATTTCTCTAGTTTGGATTTTGTTGGTGTCCCCTGCACTACAAATAATTTTCCCCCATCTGGGCCACAACCAGCCTTTTTTTTTTTTTTTTTTTTTTTTTTTTTCATATTTTCCACATCATCATCTCACGGGTTCTCCAGCAAAAGTCTTGGTTTGTTTACATCGTTAGGGCTGGGCTCCATTCCTGTGTTTGAGATGCCTACAGGGCAGGATAAAACAGTAGACACAAAGATGGACAAAAATGTAATCTGCAGCAAATAAGAATACAGAATGCACTGAAATGGGAGCCAAAGGTCAGAACTGAAGTGAATTTGAAGGCAGAATCCTCCCCTGCCTTCACTCAGCACCCCCTAATCTGCATGTGGGACTCCATCTGGCTCTGAGACAGCTGAAACTGCTCCCAGCCCAAGGGCTGAAATGAAAGACCTAGTTAATATGGTCAGTGAGTTCCTTCTCCAGCTTCACTGACTGGGTCCTGGCTGGACCCATGACATCAGTAAGCCCAGCCCTCCGAATGGCGGGAAGCACTTCAGCGGGGATGCTGGGACGCAGAAGCCCCCTCTCGTGCTGGGTGGTGTTCAAAGGAGATCTGAGTGTGAAATTGCTGGAGCCCTTTTGTCACCATCAGAAAAGCCAATCTGAGGGCAAAAGCCAACACAGAGAGGAGAACTGAGGAAAGCACAGTGGCTAGAGTCCTGATCAAAGTGTGCCCAAGGCCTTAATTTCCCAATGGACTGTTTTAGTCCATGAGCCAACAAATTTCCTTTATTAAGTCCATTGCAGGTAAGCTTTCTGTCCCCCTCAGTCAAAAGTGTCCTCAGTGATACCGCTGGAGAAGTAATTTCCTGAAGGACCGGGACCTTGAAGTAGAATTTGATAAAAGTATTGTGATATGGTAAGGTGGGACCATTTCTTTCACCAAGATTTTTATATTTCCAGGATTTTGTGTTTATAGGGAAAACACAGATTCAGTATTCCTTCTTATGTCAGCTCAATGGCCACTTGTAAGATTTCTCATTACTTGACCTCTCGAAGTGCATTCAGTGAGATTTTATTCCATTTAATCCCCAACCCCTGAATCTTATCATGGAAACCCCTAGGAGGGCCTGTCATGTTAGCCATGAGGTCACGACTGGCTCTAAATGTGTTTCCTAAGGAGCAAAAGCCACTGTCTTCCCGTTGACACCCAGACACAGCACATTACATGGGATCCAAGGACATTTTCCCTGGCACCTCACTGTTGCCTGAGCCAACTTCACCCACTTCCTGGGGAGCTGGTCTGAGAGGTTCCCCGGGAGATGTGTCCTTGGACGGGAACTAGGTCTCCGTAGGCTCCGTTTTAAGCAAGACTGGTGGGAAACAACTTCAAGTATTATGGACACTTTGTTCAAAATCCCTTGGATTTAAAATGTTCAGGCTCAGAGCAAGTAATCGCTGTCTTGGCAAAGCCTGTGTAGCTGGACTAGTAGGGAAGGTGCCGGCAACACAGCGGAAGTGTTCAGTTCCGTGAGTGGGGAAGACGTTTGCATGTTTCACCAACCCTGGTGGAGACAGGAAAGGAGCAAACTGATTCCCAACATTCTAGACACTTTTTCCTTCTTTGTCCCATAGTAAGTTTGCCTCCAGTTTAGCAAATCAGGTCAGATGAAGGCCTTCCTCTGAAATGGAAATTATTTAAAGTGTACAAGGGAACTGTTTAGCTGTCTCCAGAAATGGCTTCCTCTGGGATTTGTGGTTGTGGTACCCGGGTTTGTAACAAATCAAATCAAGTTCCCCAGAGCTTTCCTGGGTAATTGGAATGCATCTATTCTAAATAAAAGTCTAATCAGCTCAGCTGCATTATGATTTGTCTGATGTGATATAATGATCACAAGATTTTTTAAAAGGATTTTAAAAAAGAATTTAGAGGCTAAGCATTTGTTAGTATTTACCCAGCTCTTCCTAGAGTGGCAGGTGGCTCTGATTCTCAGAACTGATGCTGATCGTTTGTCTAGATTTTTCACCAGAGCAGATGAACGTCAACTCACCCTTCAATCAAAAAGTTCTTCTTTTGGCAAAATTGAAACCAACTGTAGCTAACTCACAAGAAAAGAAGGAAAGAAAGGAAAGAAAGGAAGAAAAGAAAGGAAAGAAAGGAAAGAAAGGAAAGAAAGGAAGAAAGAAAGAAAGAAAGAAAGAAAGAAAGAAAGAAAGAAAGAAAGAAAGAAAGAAAGAAAGAAAGAAAGAAAGAGGAAGGAAGGAAGGAAGGAAGGAAGGAAGGAAGGAAGGAAGGAAGGAAGGAAGGAAAGGATCTGTGGGATCTGTGGGAAGGCAAGTGAGGTGGCTCACAGAATCACAAGGACAGCAGCTTATCCCGGCCTCAGGAGGGACAGAAGCCCTCACTCAGGGGCCCCAGCTGGAAAGCCTTCTCTCTAGGGCCCTCCCAGAAGATGGCTTAGCTCCCATGTGTTCTCTTTGTGCCTCTGCTCAAGTCAAATGTCAGAGGAGAGCACAGCACTGGATGGGATACAGCAGGTGCCCCTCCACCCCCAACCCCGGACCAGTCGCAGAGGGTGGGCCCAGGGAGCGGTGAGCTCTGATTGGCTGAGGTTGGATCATGTGCTCCCTCATGTGACCTGAGGGCACTAAGTCTGTGAAGACAATGCCCTTAAAAGGAAACATTGCTCAGATATCACCCTCTGTGAAGCTTTTTTGATCTCAAAGGCAGACTTGTTTTCTCCTCTTAGGGCTACTGTAGCACTTGGTAAACACTTGGATGGATCAAAGAGAAAATTTTATTTAACAGAATTTCTCCAAGGATGGGAACTGCATTTGTTACCAAGTATTCCATACAGGAAGCCAGACCCCCAAGGGCTCCAGGATGTGGTGGAACTATTCTACAGGAGTTCAGGAAAAGAATTTGCTTCTCAAGAGAGGTAGCAGGGAGGAAAAGATGGAGGAGGGACTTAGGGATGTGGGAGGGTGGCGGACTACACTGAGGAATGTCTTTGCAATGGCCTGCCCACCACCGCTCCCACCAGCCCTGGTCTACAGTGTTATAAAACTCACGAAACAAATGCTTGAAGGAGAGGTCTGCAAGACAGCAAAGGCACTCAGTGACGTGTCCAGGCTGAGGCAGGTGGAGTTGAAGCGGCAGGCAGACGTGGGACGCTGGGGACGGAAGAGCGCTGGGCTAGTTTCAGCTTAGTTTTAGTTTAGCTTCAGCTAAACTATCAAGAAGCAACAAAAGTCATGGGGAAGCTGGTACCAGATTTTACCAAATCCCCGTACACTGGGTGTGGGGAAGAGGGAGGGCGCAGTGAGTGCTTGCAGGAGGCGCCTGAAAATTCGATCCATCTGTTAGAGCACTTATCATATAATGCTTACCATGCAACGCCACAAGTACTAGCCTGCAGTCTCTGTCCCCCACTGACCCATGAGAATATGATTTTAAGAATAAGGACAAGATCTTTTTAGTTTCGACACCATCCACTCTTTGCAAAACACACAGGAAATATTTTCTAAATGAGTGAATGATGTGTACATAGTGTGTCACAATGGATGCTATTCCATTTGGGGCAGTAGGTACCAACAATTTTCTCTAGGCACTTCCTTCTAGTGGAAATGTCCTGTCCCCAGACAAGATATAATGATCATGGATTTTGCACAGAGATTGGTTGCCCTTAAGGTACACTTCCAACAAGCAGAGAGAGCTGGCTCATTATTGGTTATAATTTCTATGTTTACACAGTACCTTTCTCTTTCTATCTCGTTTCAGTCCTTATAACAGCCATGGGAGGTGGGTAAGCTCAGACATGCTCTCTTCCAGAAAGCCTGCTCCTCGTGCCTAACATCCTACAGATGTGCTAAAAACGAAACAAAACAAAACAAAACAAAAACCCAGTCATACTCATTTAAAAATAGCAACTACAATAAAAGGACTTGGTGTGTCCTAGGCACCAAGTGTTCTGCATGTATTATTCACTTGCCTGTTACCCACTCTCTGCATCCCCAAGTCCTGTGCTAACACCCACCAACGAAGCTGGAAACCAACCACGCACCCATTTAAACAGAGGAAGTTCTGTATAAAGAATTATTAAATGATGACAGGGAAGAAACTATAAAGATGCAAAGAGAATTTTAAAGCATATCCTAGAGCTGAGGGAGGGCACCCAGGAAAGGGCAGCCTTGGAAAGGGGCCCCTCCCCAAGGCTGGGGTGCAGACCTCTTCGGAGAAGATGTGATTATAGCCACTGGGTAGTGGAGAAGTTCACAGGCTGGCCTGGGCCACAGTCTTTGGACAGTAGTTAACAAGTTTGCTGGCACAGGAGAGATAGGGCTGGCGGGAGGGTGCAGAGAGAGAATCCTGCTTACTGGAGAGGTGGCACACAGTCTGGTGTGTACCGCGCCCACCATGGGAAGGCTGCAGAAAACAGCTGTCCAGGACAGAGGCCAGCAGGGGCTAGTGAACAGCTAGGAGGCAGGCTGGGGCACCAGTAGTGTGCTATGGGCTGAAAGTTTGTCTCCCCACCTCTACCCCAAATTCATATGTTTTAGCCCTCTTCCCCAGTGTGATGGTATTAGGAAGTGGGGCCTTTGGAAAGTGATCAGGTTTTGATGAGGTCATGCGGGTGGAGCCCCACATTGGAATTAGTGTCCTTATAGGAAGAAAGACAGGCTCTGTGCTCGTTGTAAGAGAGAGATTCAGGAGAATGTGTTAGAAGAGGACTGAAAAATTGATCAATAAAACTCAAGTCAGAGCAGAAAAAGAAATTTATGTGTCTTCTACCTTCAGCATTAGGGACACAACTCAACACACTGGAAATTTTAATGACGTGAAACCAACCAGCAGGATTACGTTAATGAGCCTCCAGCAGAAGTCGTACATGTCAAATTGAACCACATCACTTCCAGGACAGGGACTTCTGCGTGGCTTTCACGTGGGAGCACATCCTGAGGTTCCTCAGGGGGTATTATTGCTGTAATTATTATTTGCCAGAGAGGCACTAAGCTGTCTGTGCCCCAAGTCATGCTCCTCCTATCTTGTTTGAAACCCTGATTGCCCCGTGCCTTCTGCCCCTAGGCTGCCCCTAAGGCCCAAACAAGCCCTTTCACACTGGTGCCTCTTTGTTAGCAGGAGGTGCAGAGGGGAGCCTCTCCAGGCAGGGCCCTTGATCCCACACCCGCTGCCTTGCAAACTCACTTAGCAGGGAGTTACATTGGGAAGTTTAATCAGCAGAAAACAAGTGGGGGTCCCAGCTGGAGCCCAGGCTGTGTCCCCTGCTGGGGTCGGATGTATCTGAACAATTGTCAGGGAGGCTTTTTGCAAGAAGAGGAGAGGGTATGTTTCCTCCTGGGGAAAAGAGAGAAGCAGGGAAGTAAGTTTGGGCCCCTCTCGGGTCCCGAGTGCCCAGACATCCTAGGAAGAATTCTGAGATTTGGGGCGGGGCTGCTTACGTCACAAGCACACCCTGAACCACGTGATGGGCTGGGGTGGCGGGGGGGGGCGCGTTGTGCTGATTGGCTTAGTTCTGGAGCTGGACCTGACAGGGCTTCCTCCCAAAGAACCTGAGCTTCCTGGGAGACAGGTGATCACCAAGGGAACTCAGGGCCCTGTTGCGAAGTGGGTGGGGAAATGGAAGCGAGGGAGGCAACCACGTGTCCACTAACAGTGAGACAAGAAGGGAAGAAAACTAAGATTTAATGAACACTACCGATGCTGGCTGCTTTGACGTATGGTCAGAGGAGATCCCCTTATAAAAATGCCGCAAGGCGGGTGCTATAATTGAGGCTCAGAGAGTTTGAGACGCCTGTATGTTGTCAAACAGCAGGGCAAGAGGCTCAAAGCTAGGTCCACGTGATGGTTCTATGAATTCTTTGTCCAAAATACACCTTTATTTTCATTCACGGTGAGGAGTGGGAAGGCTGCCGGCTCCCGCTAGGTTCATTTCTCTCTCACGCCACGTGCGCACAGCGGGTGGGCTGGGGCTCCACTCTGTGTCGCCCTGTCCTCACTCTGAGACCCAGAGTTCCCGAGCATCCGCTCTCTGAAACATCTCTGCTCTCTGTGCTGAAGGGAAGCGCTCCAGGGAGTCCCACCTGGATGATTAAATGATTCAGCCTGGAAGAGACATGCGTCACACCCAACTGCCACTCACTGGCTAGATTAGCCCCATGGTCCTCCCAACCACAAGCGGGCAGGGAAGCCCAGGGCCAAAAATCTGGGCAGAGGACCAGTGGCTACCAGAGTCCAACATGATCTGGGGATTCTCAAACCATGTGCTACGGACTGAATCTTTGTGTCCCCCACAAAACTCCTATGAGAAAGGCTAACCTCTGATGCCTGGTGTTAGGAGGTGGGGCATTTGTGGGGGTGATGAGATCATGAGGGTGGGGCCCCCATGATGGGACTGGTGCCCTTTGAGAGAAGACATGGGCGCTTGCCTCCTCCAGTCTCTGCCCAGCCCACGTGAGGACACACCGGGTAGACGGCTGTCTGAAAACCAGGGCTGAGCCCTCACCAGATGCTGGATCTGCCCACACGTGATCTTGGACTTCCTGCCCCCAGAGCCGTGAGAGCTGAGCACTCGCTGTTTAAGCGGGGTCTGTGGTAACTTGTTACAGCAGCCCAGCGGGACTGAGACGCCTTGTTGCCTGGATTCCTCAAGTCTCCACAGGAGCAGGGAGAAGCCAGCCCCGTCCCCTACTTTTCCCCTACTCTTCTACCCTTTTCATTTCTATAGAACTCAAACCTTTCTCCATTAAAAACTCTACCTATGTGTACATGAGGGAAAAAAAATTGTTCTGTTCCTTTCAAAACTAACTCTGAGGTCCCTGCCAGCTCTGCACCCCCAGGGACCCCCCAGGCCCTGAGGAGGCCTTGTTCTCAGACAGGGGGTTTCAACTTGGCCTCACTTTAGAATCACATGAAAGATTGCAAATATTGTGGTGATGTCTAGGCCTCAGCCAAGACCATTTCAAAGCTCGGAGACCAGAAAGAAGCAAAGCTCTTCCCAGGGTTCCTGGATGCACCCGGCTTGAGGATCGCTGTTCCAGGCAGGGTGTGGGAGCAGCTTCAGACCCTGTGTGCTGGCCCGTGTCTCACAGGGGAAGGCTGGAGGGGAAGCCCGGATGGGAGATTGACCTCAGCCTCATGCCTAATGCCCCTAACATTTCCTGCACAACCACGTTTGTGGACTAAGACTCAAACTCACACACGTGCACACACATCTGTTTATATGCGGGACAACTCCTTTAGTTCATGGGATTTTTTTTTGGAGGGGGTGCGTCGCGGTGGACGAAACCACTCTCCAAGTGTTCCCTTCCTTTGTGGGACAAGCATGATTTGCGCCAGGTACACAGACAGAACCAGAGCAATACTTACACACTGAGCTAAGGTCTCTGCCACTGTCTGTCTTTGAACTGAACAAACCTGATCCCCTAGTCATGCAAAATTAATTTCAGTGAATTGACATGTTACACTGTTCTACCTTAGAATACCCGTTCCCCGGGCAGCAGAGAAGAGAGAAGTACAGAAGCGTTTTCTAGAAAAGCAGATAGTAGTTACTCTCAGGGCCAAGGGAGAAGGTTGTGACTGGGGAGGGGTGTGTGGGGTTGGGGGCGCTTTAGGAATAGCAAGCTTCTAGCTCCTGTCCTGGGAGGTAGTTACAGTGTTGCCTCTTAAGTCCTCATGGAGACATATCCATACTGCCCCCTGGTGGTTCTTCAGCCACCCTGCAAAATCTCTAAAGTAGGAGGTGATCCAAAGTGAAGCTTTGTTCTTTCTCCTAGGCCCTCAGTATCTCCCAGTGGAACCCATAGTTAAGGAGGGTGTAGCATCAGGGGAAGGAGCAAAGGGAAGGGTTCTCCGAATTTTTCTGGCCATCCATAGTTCAATGCTTTGCTTGAGTCCGGGCTCTGAGAAAGGCGCTTGGAGAACACACGCTTCGTGTTAACGTCACTATACTGGGTTAGTCGTACTGCCTGGCATTGCCGCAACTGGAATCCCCTTGGGGATTCCCTTTGTGGGAAGAAAATCCTCATCCATTCAATAGTCAAGTAAGGGACATAATAAATCATTTTGTCCACCTCTTCATTTGAAGGAATCCATCATGCTCACTTGAGAAACATCTTTAGCTCTAAGGAGACAAGAAAATACAAACAAAGGAAGTTGAAGAGGCTGCTAGAGTTTGAAGCAAACTAGCATTTTGCCTTGAATATATAAAATTAAAGTCCTTTGCAGACGGGGTATTAAATTAGCTCAAGAATTGGCAGCCCCAGTGAAAGATGGGTGTGCAGGCCAGCTTTCCTTTGCTGTTGGCCATACCCTCTTTGTGCCACTGGAAAAAGCACTCTTGATTATGAAAGTGGGCAGACAGCGGGCACAAAGTCCATGCACTCACAGACAGAAACCACACCCACGCCCAGGTCTGTCCGGATGTGTCAGGACTGTCCCCTTGGGGCCAGGCACAAAGGAGGTGCTTAGAATGGATGAATAAATACAAATATTACTCTCCATCTTCATGACCCAAGTGGAAATGAGTCAGGAACTCGCCTCATCACTGTTAAAAGGTTGCTGTCAGGGGCTGAATTGTGTCTCCCCCAAATCACAGGTCGAAGCCCTAACCCCTAGTACCTCAGAATGTGACTGTCTTTGGAGATAGGGTCTTTAAAGAGGTGATTAAGGTAAAACAAGAGCATGTGACGGGGCCCTAAGCCCATAGGACCAGTGTACTTATAAGAAGAGGACTTTAGGACAGAGACACGTGGGCACACAGAGGAAAGGCCAAGTAGGGACATGGCGGGAAGGCAACATCTGCAAGCCAAGCAGAAAGGTCTCTTGAGAAACCAGAACTGCTGACACCTTGATCTTAGACGTCTAGCCTCCAGAACTGTGAAAGAAAGAAATGTCTGCTGTTTGTGGAATTTTGTTATGGCGGCCTTAGCAAACTAATATAATTGCCAGTCTCTCTCCAGACCCACTACAGATGCGATGTCAAAGCAATGTTTTGTATGGCCTGTAGTTCCCAATACCATGTCATAGAAGCCAGAAGAGAACTTTTCTGAATATGTGTTCCATGACGCTTTGAAATCCAAAGCGTATCTATGGGACTGGCCCTGCTGTAAGAAAGCCCTTTATGAGGTCATCATCCCATTCCTGCTAGATCTCTGCAGAGGATAGACACCCAAGCTTTCAAAAACACTTGAGGAGCCACCATGCCTCACTTTGCAAACCCTCTTTTAAGAAACATCATTATCAGAAATCTATTTGACAGCATCAAGAGGAAGCAATGTCTCCAATATTTGAAAACCCTGAGAACACTGCAATATGATGGCTTTACAACCATATATCTTGGGGAAACTGATCTCCCTGAAAGTCTTGTAACTGGGGAAGATTTCAGCGACGGCTATTTCATGCCAACTCCGACGTGGTGTATTGTGCACGCCGGTGGTGGTCAAGGATGGGTGCCTTGGAAATATCGGATGTTCCTAAGGGATGAGTTATGCGTCAGACAGGAAGACAGCCTCTTCTTTGAGTTCTGTGATGTGGTGAAAAAGACCTATGGGAAGTGTGTCATTGTGGTCAAAGAGCGGAGGCAGCAGGCTGAGCTGAGGCCAACAGAAGACAAAGAGTCGGAGGCCCAAGCCCACGTCCCATCAGTCATCAACTTAACGAGCATCGTATGTTGCCCTGAGGTGGCCAATTCCTATGGCCATAAACTACTCTCTCTGCCTTCCCCTTACAATTATCTGAACCCTTTAGACTCTGCCTGGTCTTCTCTGAAATGGTTTATCATCAATAACAGAAAGGAGTTTTGTTTGCAGTCCATTGACAATGTGTATTCTTACCAGTATATACTCTTCAGTGATTTAATTAGCAAAGGGATTGAAAGGATAAACCCAAGCAAATGGAAAACACTGACTAACAAAGTGCGAAGATGGGAGAACTACTATCTTGGTAAATTTTCCTAAGGGTGATTCCAACAAGCAGTAGGACTGTGATACAGGCACTGTCTTTACCAACTCTGTTGGCTCTGGACCACTGCAGCCAAATATACTACAACAACGATTTCACGGGGATGCTGTGAAGACTGAGGTTCCTAAGAGCATTGGCCAAGAGCTTTAGGTTCGCTGGAGGTTTCATTAAAGCTTGTTGGTAAATTAGGGAACTGGACTCCCATCTTGTTGAGGCCATTCTGAGGGCTATTGTGTCAGTGGGAGGATTAGAGTTAACCCAGTTCAAAGGAGGCTGGCAGGGAGCAGACGTGAACAGAGCCAAAGACTGTGCGGTCAAAATTTAGGTCTGAGAGAAAAAGAGAATCAAGTGTGTGGTCACAAAGAGTGGAAATTGTGTAGTGTGCCAACTGGTTTCAGCCCACCAGAACAGTCCACAGGGAGCCATCTTCCCAGCAGCAGATGTGGTCCAGATGGTGGCTGAACAGGATGTTCCCTTCCTGTTTCTTGAAAGCAAGGAGGCAGAGGCTGAGCAGGAGACAGCCAAAAAGGTGAAACCCCATCCAGAGCCTCCAAGGCAAGGGGGCGGTCCTTATAAGGAACCTGGGAAGCTCTGGCAGTGTTTGGCTCAAGTGGGACTTGGCGGGTGAACAGGTGACAAACTGGGGCGAGGGGGTCTACAGAACCCACTTATCCAATCTGTCTCCCACCCCAACTCCAAGAATCCCAACAGGAGGCCATCAGACCGTCACGCAGCTGCTTCTCAGGGCTGAGCCGCCCGCGGCCGGTGCAGCAGCACGCTAACCAAGTTTGGGGGCGCTGATGGCGGTTGCAAGGGTCTGTGGTGGTTATTTTTCACTTCTACAGAGAAAGGCCTGCCTCCTATTAAACATAGCAAAAAATTCACTCTTGTTTATGTATGTTCAGGCAGTAAGTTTACAATAAAAGTATTACTGTATTATTCTGGGGTGTGTCAAAAAAAAAATCTGAAAATTGCTACCCAACTCCTAACAGATTGGCCTCTGTATCAGATTGTGAGGCCAGGTTCCTGCTGGCCCAGCACGGAAACATCAGATTCTTTGCTTGTCTTCCTGCCAGACTTCCCTCCTGCAACTCCCTGGATTATTTAGAAATGCTTTGTCAGAAAATGGATGTTCAGTGCTTTTCAGTGGACTTCTGCAGCATTTCTGTTACCATGCATTTTATCTGGGGATAAATTGCACCTACCACCGCCAGCCCCTTGGAACCAGACAGCCTCAGCTGTACCTCCCACTTTACAGCAAATGGTGCAGGATGAGTTTCTGGAGGCTGCTGTAACAAATTACCACATGCTTGGTGGATTAAACCAACAGAAACTTATTCTCTCTGGGTTCTGGAGGCCTGAAATCTGAAATTAGTTCCACTGAACCAAAATTAAGGTGTCAGCAGGGCCACGCTCCCTCCAGAGGCTCTGATGAGAATCCATTCCTGGTCTCTTCTGGCTTCTGGCGTCTGCCGGCATTCCTTGGCTTGTGGCCACATCACTCCAATCTCTGCTTCTGTGGCCACATTACTTTCTCCTCTTCTGTGTCAAATCTCCCTCTGTCTCCCTTGGAAGGGACACTTGTGATGGCATTTAAGGCCCATTCAGATAGTCCAGAATCATCTCGCCATCTCAAAATCCTTAACTTCATCACATATGCAAAGATTCTTTGTCCATACAGGGCAACAGTCACAGGTTCCATGCCTTAGGACCTGGATGCCTCTGGGGACCACCATTCAGTTGAGCACACGTGCTAAAGGAGGTTTTCTTCTGCCAGCTGAAACGCCGCATCTCCCGCCGGCAGTCACCCTGGTGGGATGGCTCTCGCTGCATGCTCCTTTAGTGTGGTCGTTTTTACTACTTGTCTCATGTACGTTTTAGAATGTAAGTTCCTTGAGAGGAAGGAATAGTACTCAGACCTCTTTGGCGACTTCAGGGCGCTGGCACTGTGCAGGCCTACGTGCAGGTGGCCTGGTTTGGGGACGTGAGTGTGTTTTGCTCTATGTCACATTTCTCTCACGCCTGCCCAGAGTTCTGTAGTGACCAGCACTAGCAGCCATGCCTGCTTACCTCACTGAATCCTCACAGTGGTCCCCGATGTAGGAACTACCACTGTCTCCAGTTCTCAGATGGGTAAACTGAGTCACGGAGAGATTCCTAACTTGCTCCGGTGCAGAGGATCTGAGGTTCAAATCCAGAGTTCACGGTGAGAGCCATTGTGCACACAGCCTTTCCGCGACTGAGCAGCTTGGTTCAGCCTCATAACAACCCCCTCAGGTACCTTCTGTCACTTTCCTATTTTACAGAGGAGGAAACTGGGATGTTGAGAAGTCACTCAGGCCAGTCAGATGCTAAAGCCTGTGTGCCCAGCCACCACGCTTGGCTTGGTTATTGAAGCCCAGATTTTTCCTTTTCACTCCTACAATTCACACGGCATAAGGCTCGCCTCTGACATCAGACTGACCTCAGCCAGCAAAGCAGCTGCCCCCAACCAAAGACCACAATAATATGTATTACAGCACAAGGTCAGGCTAGAGGCCAGTACCTTTTAAAGACACGTCATTTTGCAGTGAGAAAAAAAAAAATGGGAGGCTTTTAGGCTATTAGATGAACTAGAGAGACCAATAGGAGCTATTTTTGTTTGAAACCAAAATGATCTAATAAAACAAGATTAGGGTTCTATTCCTTCGAGGCCTCGTTCAATCATCAGGAAAGCAAGTAGGAGAAAGCAAACGGTGGTGTAACCAGAAATCAAGAGCCATCGTTAATGTGCAATTTAGTTACATAATATTGTTCTCATAATTAAGAAATGCTGCTTTATACCAAGCTTGGAAACTTCCAGCAGAAAATGGAAAATGCACTGGGCTTTGGGAATTGGAGGGGCCTAGTTGGAATCTCAAGTTTCCAGCTGGTTAACGAGGAGACTTCGGACACATGACTTTACTTCCCTGAGGCTCAGTGAGCTCAGCAAACCAGAGCTGAGGGCTTTGCACACTTACCACGTGCCACACCACTGCATCGTGTCCAGCCTGTCCATGGAGACCTACTGTCACTGACCTCACTTCCTTTTCACTCTTGGAAGAAAATTCTTGCTGCTTTTTTATCACTGGTTATAATAAGAGGAGACACACTCAAGATACTTTGATCAAAGGAAACTTTGTTCTCTGGCATTTCTTTTAAGACCAGCTATGATCAGTTAGGCAATTACGGGTAATAAGAGGTTTCTCCTGGTGGGGTGGGCAGGGAGGATGCTGAGTGCAGCCTGCAACCTTTCTGGGGGCAGTGTCGTATGGAATAAAGTGAGCGACAAGGCACAGCAGCCCTGCGTGTGTGGACACGTCCTCTGGAGAGACTCTGATGTCGGTGGTGCTGACTCTTCTGAGAGGTTGGCTGAGGGACTATTCCATCCTCTCTGGTCCTTGCCAGCACCAACAACCACAGCCCCACTCCCTTCCCATGGGCCAGGGTGCCCCCAGGGGAGGTGGGTGTTAGAAAAGGTGCTGCCCTGGACTGAGCCCAGAGGTAAACAGACAAATAGAGCTGGATGCTCACTGGCTCTGGCCTTGACCGCTCAAGGAAGGTCCAGGATCAGTTGGGTTGATGGAGCCGCACCTGGCCAATCAGGAAGTTAAACATAATAGAAGGTGCTCCACCCCTTACAAGAACTAGAAGTGCCCAGGTGGCAGTGCAGGGCTAACATGATGCATCCATGATCATACAGAACTCAAGGTCTCATCTTTTTATTCCACAGTCCTACACGTGGTTCTGTCCTCAGTCACCTCACTGTCCACAACGTCTGCTGAACAAGCCTTTGCATTAGCATTCCAGGCAGCCAAGGAGACAGGGAGGAAGAAGGGCCCGCCCCTTTCAAGGGGCCTTCCAGGAAGTCTCACATAACACTTCCACTTAAATCTCACCGGTCAGACTTAGTCACAAGGGAAGCTGGGAAATGTAGTCTTTTATTTTGGATGGCAATGTGGCCAGCTGAAAGTCCCTGCTCCCTTCCCTTTGGTGTTACTCATCCACTCACCAAGCATTCGAGCACCTTCTATGTGCCTGTAATGTGCACTCAGGACAGGGGCCCAAAGAAAGCAAGCTCAGGTCCTCGAGGCAGTCAAGCGGGTGGTGAGCACCTGTCAGTGGTCCGTGAGATGCTGGAGGTGTGGGGACTGAGGGCTCAGAGTCCAAGGCCTGGTGCTGGGGAGTCGTGGGCAGAGCAGCAGGAAGAGGGGAAACGGGAACAGAGGCCAGAGGAAGGGGGAATCCATCACCGGGAGAAGCAGGGAGGGGATGGCCAGCCAGGCAGAAGCCTGAGGTAGTATGGAGTCTACCCGCATCCCCGGGCGTGGAGTGTGCGAGCGTGTGTGTATAGTGTGGGGAGCAGTGTGAGCAGAATGAAAGGAAGGTGTGGAAGGGACAGGATGGAAAAAGAAAAATTGTTGTATGAGAAGGAGTTTGGGCTCTTCTAGAAGAAAAGACCCTGAGGGGTGCCGGGCAGGGTGATGCCTTCTCAGGTTAAGGTGGGGAAACACGTTTCCTGCTGAGCCGTCCACTCAGTTCCCACTGGTTAAAAACCTGAGTGTGATTTCCAGGCCCAACGGCAGGCAGTTACAAAGGCCTCACCCCACAGGGCTCAAGGAGGCAAAGCTGTCCTCCCCAACAAGACTTGGTGACAGCCAGGGCCCTGCTTTCTGCCCTAAAGGGCCGGGAAGGAGAGGGGACAGCAGAATCCAGCCCCTCGAGCCCCACCCACCACACCCAGCACCCCTCCTCTACCTCAAGCCACAGGGGAAACGGAGGCCACTGCCCAGCTCCCCTCAATATCCCCTCGCCCTGCACTGACCGGGGCCTCCAGTGCCTGGCCCCCAGATGCCACCCACCCGCAGCCCTGCAGGTTCAGTCCTCCCTTCCTCTCCCATTTCCTTCAGCCTGTGATCAGGATCAAGCTCACTCCATCCGGAAAAACCTATCAATCTCACCTTCCTCCAAGGCTGCCAATGTCTCTGTCTCTTCCTTTGAGGTACGCAGCGCGCTGCAGCATTGGGAAACACAAGTTCTTTTACAATTTTCAAATAATCAGTTCATCATGTTTTCAGGTGAAGTCCCTCCAAATTTAATTCATTGGGGCTAATGGTGTCTCTTCAAATAGTATGATCAACACATTAGAGTCCAAAACATCTGGAAGCATGAGAAAACTGAGCCAATTATTTGAAAAACTAACCAGTTATTTATAACCAACATATTGCTTAGCCATAAGTTTGTCTCCTGAATTTGCAGACCACACACACGAAGTAAGAATGCAAAGGGCACTGTTTCTACTTCCTCACGTCCTCCTGGCTCCCCACAGCCTGGCCTCTGTCCTCATTGCGTCGTCTTGAGGAAGGGGCAACCCATGACTCTGAAGAACGAGAGCTCCTGCCCGCCCTGCCTGTCCTTGCACAGGAGTGAAAAGCACCAACCCAGAGCTGAGGTCCACATCCTGTCTCCGCCTCTGGCCAGCTGTGGGGCGTTAGATAGAGAGACCAACCTCTCTGTGCCTCGGCCCCCTCATCTGTGAGAAGGGTATGATGACAGCTGCTGGGGGTAACAGGTGGAAGAACAAGTGCTGAACGAGGACCGGCGGCTGCCTTCTGGCTCCTGCTCGGCATTCTACCGCTCAGACGCTCTTCCCAGCCTGGCTCCCGGCTCATCTCCCTCTGCCCAGCACTTAAAGCTCAAAAGGAGACTCAAGACCCACCCCATCACAATCCCCTGGGGGGTTCAAACTGGAACACAAACTCCTGGTCACTCCCGAATGGGTTCTGATGCGGTGCGGCTGGAGTCCAGCCCAAGAATCTGCATTTTAAACAACCTCTCGCACATGCTCCCATTTGAGAACCTGGCCTCAATCCACTTTTCTCCCCAGGCTGTCCATCACGCCTTGTCTCCCTCTGACACAGACGAGACCTGCACTAAAGAATTGATCCCAGCGGGTGCCGGTATCAAGTCCACTTCGGGTGAGATGCAGCTCTGCGCATGCGCCTCAGGAAGGCGTCATCCAGGCCACTGTGCTTCCTAGAGATGAGAATTTGGAGACAGGATGGCGAAAGGTGACCTTTTTTCAAGCACCTCAGATTTTTCGTTTGAAATATTCAGTTCCTGAAATATATTATGCACGACTATGCCTCCCTAAGCAAAGTATATAAAGACAGTTTCACCTTATCCTAATGACTAGAATCATTATTATGAACAGGTCACAATGGGTGGCGGTCTGACCGTTGGCTTGGCGATCCTACCTACCAGTTCTTAGGCCTGGTCTCCTGCTTAGAGATCATCTCTCTTGCTCTGAGGTATTTCTGCTGCCAACAGCCTTTCTTCATTTCTGCTTCTAATGTGTTGTAAGCTTAAAGACCAAAAACGTGTTAGGCACACATCTAGTAAGATTAAATATGGTCTGTGTCAGGGAGTCTGGGGCTCTCCTGTGGGCGGAGGACGTAAATTCCAGTTTATGCTCTTTGAAACATCTTTCCCCTACCCAGGGACAGATTCGTTCTCAGTTACGGTGGAGTGGGGCTGGATGGCTGCAGTCAGATGAGGCCCTGGCTGTGGGCTTTAACAGTCACTCTACCCACCAGCATCCACCCACACATTCATGCACCAACCAATTATTTAAAGTCAAGCTACACATTATGCTGTACACCAGAAATGGACACATTGTAACTGACTATATACATCAATAATAAATAAATGAAGTCAAACTACAAATCTACTGACTTCATGTTTATGGATTGGAATAGTATCCGTAACTCCAACGAGCGACCATCTCCCCCTAGTGGTCTAAGAGAGTATCAGAAAGGTTAACTTAAACCCCAAAACAGTTTACAGAAAACCCGTGGGCGTGATCAACGGTTTTGTCCAATCCTTAGGTCATCCTCTACCAAATTTCCCAAGATCCCAAAGCCTAGAAAAACATCTGTGTTTAAGATAAACATGAACATCTACTACGTAGGCATAGATTCTCCATGGAAAGCCAAGAACACCTCTCCAATTCCCTGCCTTTGGATTAATGAGGCTCATGGGTGGAAGGACACGTGGGAGGACAGTGTACCCAGAGGTAGGGTGTGCAATGCCAGATGTGCTGGGAGCTGGTGATGCCCTGGTCCTGCAGAGAGGTGAGGAACCAGAAGCTGAGACCCCAGAGCAGGAGCCTAGAGCAGGGTGGGTGGGTCACCCGCCAGGCTACGGAGGGTGCCTGACAAAGGCAGGAGGGTAGGCCATGGCCCAGGGTCAGTCCTGGGCCCTACCTGAGCAGGTCAGGGAAGCGTGGGGCCAGGCTGCAGAAATCCCAGGGCACTGCACCTCTGTTCGGGTCATCTGTTCATGCTGTGTGGGACCCAGCCACAGCGAGGCTCCCGGCAAAGGCCAGAGAAGCGTCATGCAGGGAGGGTGAGGTGTGAGCAGAAGGCAAGGGCCCCTTCTCACTATTTCAGGATTTGTAGCTTGTAGGGCAGAGAGTCTCTTAAAACTCTGATCCTATATAACTTCTGTTTTCTAATTTGTGATAAAGCACACCCAGCAATCACAGTAGAACTGAAGAAGGATATAATTCCCTTTATTCCTCATGTTTAAAATTCCAAGTTCCACCAATTGGGGGCGGGGGGCATTTACTAATATGCAAATTTTCCACCTGGCCGCCACTGGCAATGAGACCAAACATTCCACCGTGTTTATGGCTTTGGTTATTGCTTCCTTATTCCCCATCCTCTCTGGTATCTTGAGAGAAGTATAAAAACATGAACCTCTTAATAGAGACCTCAATCTGTTATGTGCCAAGTCAAAATACCTATCAACCCCACTTCTCCCAACTCTGAAAGTCTCGGCATGTCCCATACTTCCTCTCTTAGCAGCAAACTGGTGGGCAGAGAACAAAGCACAGCGGGCTGCTCTTCCTTCTTCACAACAAGACTCAACAGAGTGAGTTTCTCCTAGACTTGGTGCCCATCATGGCAGACAGGTCTCCCCAGTACTCCTCCCTGCAAGGACCCCCACACGTCTGCGGAGGCCCGATGCTCCTGGATGAGTGAACAACCTCCCTCTGCTGCGATGGTAAAAACACGTGAGGAAGGGCTTGGAAGAGGGAAAGAGGAGGAAGGCGGGGTACACACCAGGGCAGCAGATCAGAGGGATGGAGGGGTGGGTGAGCGTGAGCTGGCCGATGCCACTGCTACGGCCCAGTCCTCTGTGGAGGGGCACCTATGATCTGGCACCCACAGCTCAGAAATGCTGGAAACGTAAATGCTGGGGTTTGTGTGTGTAAGAGAGAAACACACACACACTTTGGCTTATTCCAAACACCAGAGACACCCTTTTAACAAAGTATGTTTTTTTTAGTAAACAAAATACTGGTTCTTTTAAAAGCGTATAAAAATTCACATCACTTTAAGTTAGGCTATAGCTTGGGAATTTATCTTCTGACACGTCATTCAAGAATTAAGTCTTTCTTCTCAGCTGGAGTCCACTCAAGTTGACATTTAAATTACAAAACCTAGAAAGGAAAACCAAAAGGGTAAGTATGAAATGTCTGAGAGAACAACAGTGAATGTTTTACTTGCTCAGCGCTAACCTTTCTGCTCAGCCATTTACACTTAACAAATAGAAACCACTGAAGATTATCTATTCATGAATGTATTTTTAGCATCACAATTTCCTTTCATCTAAAAATTCCTTTTGTTTAAAACAAGGCTCCAGGCCAAGCTTTAAAAAGCGGCCAGCAAGGAGGGGAGACAGACTCCCCCGTCAGTTCTGGGCTCAGCCGGGGAAGCCATCCATCCCTGCTCACCGACAGCCTGTGCTGATGTCTGTGGGAGGGAGAAGTGTTTATGACCTCACACCTAATTTTTCCTCCTCTTTGTGGTTTAACCCACAAAATGATGACTCAGTATGGAAAAGAAATCCAACCAACATTGCAATAGAAACTGCCTTTCCTCGCCCTTTGTGATTTCGAAGTGCGTCCTCTTGCCCCACTATAGTGCTACTCCTGAGTTTTAGTCAGTAAAACATCTTTCTAGGAAAACAATTTATAAAGGCAAGGTTTCCTAACAATAGTTTATTTTGCCTGGCAAAGCAGACAGCTCACTGATGACCCGTGAGCAGTGAGCAATGAGAGAGGACGGTCCCCTCCACTGGGATGAGAACAGAGGCGGAGGGAGCGCTGCCTGCAGCTCGCTCCCATGCACTCAGGACGCAGCGCAGCCAGGGCTGGGGCCTTGTGGCTGCGGCCCCGTGGCTGGATGTTCAGCCTGGGTTCAATTCTGGTTCTGCTCTTCCCTACATACGGTATGGGCCGTTTTTTAAATCTGAATGGACCACACAGAACTGTTAGGAGTTGTCAATAACAGCGCTGTATATGAAATGCGTAGCTAAATGCTGGCACAGAACAATCTCTCAATACATATTGCAATTGTTACTAATAAGTGTGCTTTTTAGCCTCGACAAGTCTACTGGTGCTGTAAGGGAGTCACCTTTACAGAAGCCTGCCTCCAGGAGGAGAGGGGTTTGGGGGGGTCACCGATCCAGTGGTCCCTACCGTGGCCTGTTGCTGAGAAGACTATGGAAGAATCACCTAAAAGGTCTTCAAAAGAACAGATGCCCGGACCCAACCACAGACATGATGGAAGCTCTCTGGAGCCTGGGAATGTGCATTTTTAATAGGCACCCCAGGCAAATTCTGACCATCAGCCAAATTTGGGAACCACTGATCTAGAATTCTCTGCTACCATATTTGAACCCTTTAATTTTTAAAGAAAAGCGTAGAACTTTGCTGCTAAATGATGCAACTGGATGAGTACACCAGAATTAAGAAAACTGCTAACTGCTGTACGTTCGATCTGTAAGTGGGGGGTTTAATAACTTCCTGGTGCCTTAACTCAACAGACACGTTCCAGGCACCCCCCCTGTGCTGTGACAGGCACCCGATAAAACGAGGAAGACTTTGTGCCTGACGAGGTGATCATCGGGACGGGTCTCTAGGCCAGGGGACTAACTGGCAAAGGCCAAGGGGCATGAAAGTCTACCATGGTCACGGAAAGGCCCGCAGGAGCGGAGGGAGGGGCAGACGTGACCTGGGTGAAGGGCACATTGGGAAGGGATTTACACGCCGCCCCTAGGAGTCGGACTTTATCCTGCGGTTAGCGGGGTTTCTTAATCTTGGGCACAGGCAGGGGTCTTAAATGACCTGGACCCCACTTCCTCCCCATCCCTGTCTGCAATTTTATGTACAATTTAGGTGTTTCTAGTATGTGCGCTTCTTTGGGTAAAAGGTCTACAACTTCCAGAAAATTCTCAAGAGTCCTGTGACCCAACTCCTGTTAAGCATCACTGCCGGGGACGAGACGGAACCACCGCGGGCCGAGAGTAGAGGCGGAGACGAGTGACACGTACTCTGTGGCTCATGGCAGCCAGGGCGCGCGGCCAGGATCTGCACACCTCACCCACACAGCTGCTGTGGCTGCGCTACCTGTGGGGCCACGCGCCCTCACACGGCCTTCAAACCCGAGGGAGCCGGGATTCCCGGAACCATCACATCCGCTGGCGCGCCCGCCCTCACCCACCACGGGGTGCGCGCTTGTAAAGCCCCGATACCTGTGATTCCGGAAGCTTTAGTCATCTTTCTTCTCTGACTGCTTCTTCTTTTCAGCCTCCAGTTTTTGCTGCTTTGCTTCCAATCTCTTCCTTTGGTATATTTTGACTCCGGCAAATGCCAGGCAGAGAATTAATGTTTTGGCTGCCAAGATATACAGCAGCACAGGTATGTGCTCAAGAACCTGAAAGAAGAAGGAGACCATTCTAAGTGCTCCAGAACTGGTAAGGAACGCTCTTCTACGTGCCTTCATTTGACAAACATTCACAGACAGGACCACCAGAGGACGACGGACAGAATAACTCTGCTCTCTCATAACCTGACCGGGCACTTTGCCGATCACCCAGGCCCTCTGCGTCTGAGGCAATGACACGGTCCAGAGCAAGGAGCCAGAGCCAGGGGCCTGGTTACAGCCCCCCCTCCGCCACTGACAGGCCATGTGACCTGGGTCAGTCCCCTGATTTCCTGAGCTTCTGTCTCTTCATCCACAAAGGGAGGCCGGTCCAAACCTTCCTTCTGAATTCTCCACTTAGATCGGTGGCTGTGATTTTTCTCTTGGTTCCAGCTACTCATTAGCACTGGTATTTGAAGGTAAAATAAATACAAAAATAAAATACAATAAAAGTTAAAACATTAAACTTAGCTACTCATTCACTGGTCCTATAGTTAATTTCCTGTTGGAAGTTTTAACCCATTGGCTAACATGACGTCTGGGGAATAACCAGGGGTTAGAATTACTCACTCTCTGCACTAGCAGGCATTATTATGAAGTCCTATATGTCACAATCAAATCTAAAGGCAAATGCTAAACGCGGGGTCCCCTCCACGTGGGACGAGAGACAGAGTGATGCGTGCAGCTTGCTCCCGTGCATCCAGGATGCAAGGCAGCTGGGGCTGAGGCCTTGTGGTTGAGCACAAGCAGCTTAGAACACTGATTTGGTGTCCAAGTCGTTCCTCCCTCAGACCTACAGCAAATCTCCCCAACCTCCCCCAAATAATCCTCTAATTCATCTACTTTCTTGGAAGTTCACATTTTAGAGATGAGGCTTGGCTCTATGTTTATAAGCCAGATAAGAAAGGAAAGAACGTTAAATTTTACCTCCTTGGAAGCAAAAATCACCAGTTTGGAGATACAAACTTCCTTTCACGCTCACTGGGACTTCCCAGGCTGAAGCGCTGACTTACCCTGGCAGAGGTTAAGCTTTCAATTATCTCAGTCTCTATGGATGAGCCTCTGGAGTCCTATCATAACAGGGCCCCATCACAGCCCACAGTTCCCATGACCTAAAACCCAAAACTTAGCTGTAGAAGGTACAGGAATGTACCTCGCAGCCAGAAGTTAGAAAACCCACTGAAATCGAAACCCATCAACAATTGGACCCAAGTAAGTTTAGGTTTGGGTATTTACTTTCATTTTAAAGGTAGTAGAGAGGAGGCAGCAAGACGCAGAAGTTTCCGGACTGGGAGAGGGGTGGAGCAGTGGCAGTGGAGGTCAAGGACACCACAAGGGCTAAAGCCGAAGGTTTCAGGGCCCCTGTTCCTGCATCTCTCTTGGACAGATTTGCTAATTCCTCAGTTGTGTTAAATTTCTTCCTTTGATTTCTTTCTAACAAGCCCTTCATGTTAAGTCCCCAAACATGCAAATCTTCAAGGAGGTAAATGAATGAAATAATGTCGGGGTGGACTAGATCTATACCAATTAAAAATACAATACCTGTGTAATGAGAATGACTGACTTTTAAAATAGTCTTGCTCCTGCACAGGCAGTGTTGCCTGTCGCTGATGGCCACCAGCCAACAGAGCCAGAAAGGCAAGCCCAGGATGCACTGGGGGCTCCGTAGTCCTTCCTCCTCCTGGGACTCACCGAGTCAGGGCGTGGGGAGGGGCCATTCCTTTCTCATACTACATGGAAGGACCCCACCCTTCCCCCACCTTCCTAAACACGAGGTTGCTCCCTGGTAGCCCTGAAGCTGTGTCTGCCCAAAGTTGGAACGGTTCGGGCAGATTTTGTTTCTGACACAGGAAAGGACTCTTTTGTGACAAGCAGAGTTGGCCCGGGTGGTCAAGGGGGGTTGATATCACTCTGTAATTAAAATGAAACCTTGCTCTGTGCAGTGCCTTGCCGGTATACACCAGCATCGCCTGGGAACTCATTAACCCCGGGCCTCTGCAATCAGAAACTCTGGGGGTGGGGCTGCAATCCTTATTTTACCTGGTCCTCAAGGGGGCTTTGATGCACCCTGCAGTGAGAGAACGCCAGCCTCGGAGCCCCAAGTGCCACACTCTGATCTCTGTTGCTGAGGCCTCCAGAACCAGGTACCGCCTGTCATCCCTACTGACTTCAAGCTCTGCAGAGGCTAAAAATCCTCCCCTAAATCTGCCCCTACACTGCTCTCTGCTCCCCCCACCTCACTTACATCCTCTCACAGCCTCATCTTTCCCTCCCAACCTTTCTACGGGCAGCTCTGGAGCCCAAGTACATGCATAACAGACCCTCCCACATCGCCACCCCTTCACAGAATCCTCACTCTTCCTCCTGGACCTCAGCCAGGCTCTTCCTGGACAACAGTCCCCAGAGCCCTCTTGCAGGGCCCCCGGGCCCCACAGAGCTGGAGCTGGAGGGGGTCTGTTCTCTCCCGGCTCCCAGTTCCTGATTCCAGACCTTTCCAGTTCTCCTTGCAATGGAAAGCCAGGGGCTGTTCTGAACAAGGAAATGCTTAGAATAACTGAAGAAATACATACAATGAGATCCTAAGTTTGAAAGCACGCACATTACACTCATATATATATGGAAAAAATACTAGAAGAAAATATACCAAATTGTTAGTAGTAGCCATCTCTGGATAGTGAGATGATACATGATTTGGATTTGATTTTACACTTTTCAAAGCATCTGATTGCTCTCTTAGCTAACTTCCACCCCACCCCACTCCACCCACTTTGGGGAGGTAATGTGACACCCCCCTTCCCCCAGGAAGAGCTGCTGTTGCCCGCAGCCCTCTGGGTGCTCGCGGCTAACAGGAAACTCTCTGGTTGCCCCTGAACTCCGCTCCCACCAACTGCATCTGTGTTTCACAGGGGTCAATTGTTGTTCACGCCGCAGCCAGTTTATTTAAGTAGTATGTGATAGTAGAATAGATAACAGATAATTTATTTAAACACAACATTAATGAAATGTGACTATGTAAAGGAAAAGCTGTTTCCATGAAAACTAAGTTGAACGCTTTGAAGGACTCAATTTGAACTGGAAAAAAAAATACTATTGGTAACACAAATGTAAAAGATTAGGGAAGAAGAGCATAAAAATCTGGAAAGATTTTGTATGTAAACTGCTTCATAAGATCTTCATCCACTTTAAGGAAACCGAAGTGTGAAACTGCAGGTGAAACTTTAAAGGCATCGTTTTTGCAAGAAAAACGAGGCGGATCTGAAGTCAGTGTACGTCCTCTCAGAGATAAGGTCTAGCCTTCCTCCAAAAATCTGGTCAATAAATGTACCCTTATATATTTGACTTAAAATAAAATATTAAATATTATTATGATTCCCACTTTACTTTCTCCTTTTTTCTTTTTAATCAACCCATCTCTACAGAACTGGTATTCTGAAGTTTTATAATCAGGAGAAAGAAAAAATTCAAGACATAAATCTTTAAAGTTATCCTCACCTTCCAGTTCATGTTGGACCAACGGGGAATTCACTCCTGATCAGCACAGGCCACTCAGACAATCATAGGAGGAGAGAGAGCTGGAGAGTCAGGTCTCACCGCCCTGGTGGGGAGAAGAAACCGGTTGATGTGGGTTTTCTAGAGCAGACCACCTTAGGAAAGCTTCTCTTTGATGGAGAGAGAGGACGCGTGCAAGACTGTAGAAAGGAGGGTTAAGAGTCCCCACAAGGTGACCCAGGGCCGGGCGGAAAGCACAAGGCCTGGGTGAGGGCTGAGAAGCCTTGGCTCTTGTTTAACAAAGAGCTCCTGGGCCACTCTGCACCGGGGAAGGGAGCACAGCCCCAAGCAGAGGTGACAGTGCAGCTCACAAGGCAACACGTGCTCCTGTTCCATTCGTCTGTGGACACAGGAACCCGGGTCCAAAGTCTGTTCCTCCTGTCCTGAACAAGAGCTGGTTTGTGGGTGAGTGTCATTCTATTTCTCAGGCCCTCCAAGTATGAGTTAAGCTAAGCTTAGTTTTGAAAAAATGTCTGGAGGGAAAGAAATAAATGATAGGGGGGGGAAATTGTCCTCAGAAAGCCTTTCATATCTAGAATTCCCTCTAAAACGTGAGGGAGACCTAGGGGAAGGGGAGGCAGAAAGTGACAAGGCAGGGCGGAGCTCAGGATGTGCTCTGAGGCCTCACATGTCACTATTTTTAGATATGACACATACCCCAAGAGTCAGAAGACTTGAGCTCTGGATGAGGAACCTACACACTCTGGTAAGTGACTTCCCTCTTGGGGCCTCGGTCCCATCTGCAAATGAAGAAAGGGGGTGTCAACTAGGCGGGCCCGACTTTTTCTGCAGTTTGGCAACTTACAGCATCATGATCACAGCTTCACTTTATCGTGCCCGGCTGTGCTAAAGTGCACTGCATGCATTAGCTCAGCTAGTCTTCACACCAGCCCCACGAGGTGTAGTTCACTGTCTGCATTTCAGACACAAGGAAACAAGTGACATGTCCAGAGTCACACGGGTGAAGGGGTGGTGGGGAGGGGGGCACAGACTGGGATTTGAACCCATCCAGTCTCTGGCTCCAGAGTCTTCTAAGGCAGGCAGACAGCTTTGCACCCCCAAATCACAGGGATGCTCTTCTTTAAATGTACTTACAATTAGAATTAAGAAAAGCAGCACAAAATTTCACAGGCCTTTAGAATGGGGATAATGAGATAAACTTTAGGGACTTTTTTTTTTAAACTTTCACTTACAAAAGCATCTAAATATAAAAAGTTCAGGCCTTATCTATTCAAGGTCAATGTGTCTTGAAAACAAGCTGACAGCTGGCACAAGACAGCCAAGTTCTCCCCGTGACTTTTTCAAAGTCAGATAAGCTAACGACAGGAATTTACACCATAAATGTGTTTAAATGTGATGACCGTGACCTTCATGTATAAATGGACTATTTGTCTTTAAGAGCTGCAGATTCTGACCTGCACTGGAGAAATACATTCCTAACAGGTTATTGCTGGAATTTTCACTTTCAGTGATCTCTACTAATTGCAGGAATTAGCCACGCTGTAAATTAAAATGTTTAAGTTTGTGTAAATTTTATTTTTACAACTCCTGCTGTTGTTGAGTTGTAGACAAATATAAGCAGACAAGTTTGGCTGTTCCCCACACGTTTTCTAAAACCAAATTATATAACAAGTGAATTAAAGTAGGTAAGATATTAATTCCCAAGGTCAAGGACCACAAACAGGTCCAAAAAGCTTATAGGAAGAAATAAACTAAAAAGAATGCCACCCACTTACAGCTCCAGGCCATGGAGGATCCTGCTCCCGGCCAGCACACAAACTATGTTTACTAGTGGTGTCACCTTGGACAAGTCCCGGCCTCTCTAAGCCTCAGCTCTCTTGTCTGTAAATTCTCCTTCAGAGATTGGACTGGAAACACTAGGCACCATGCTCAGCACACAGAGAGCACTAAACAAATATCAATCATGATTATTATGATAAATCTCTCTTTCCACAGATGGACATGTCAAACTGAAGAGCATAAGCCTGCAGCATCCAGCGAAAAACGCCGCCATCACAAGACAGCAGGGCATGATATAAAGAACCAGCACTGGACGACCAGGAGAACTGGCCATCTGGACTCTATTCTTGGTGGCACCAGTGGCAGGGCATGTGACCTGGGGCAAGTTATTAGCCTCTCTAAACCAAAGTGATATCATTTTTAAAACCAGAATCCAAAGAACAACGCTGCAACTCTAAAATTCCTAAGTCACCATTCTCTTTGATATCATGACATCTGACTGTAAAAATATACTGGCAGCTGCCTCCACTTCACATCCAGAGTTATAAAATTCAATCTCTTTAGGACAGAAATATATTTAAAGTCAATCTGCAAAGTAGTGTAAGGAGTGCATTGAGGGTGGGAGACCAGAGGGCAAATCAATCAAGCTCATTCACACCCACTGCCTCCAAATTATAACTTTTCCTCTATTTCCCTTAAATTACATGCTCCAACTCAGCCATTTTTGTAGCACCCTGCAGGACTTGAGCAAACGAGGACAACTGAGAAAGCTAAATATATCAGCAGGCTATTTGCTCTGCTGCCATCTGTACACCTGATGTGATGTTAGAACCAGGAGGCAGCTGGTGTCTGAGGGTTGAACTGCAAAAGCCAACTACATGCCGACAATTTTAAGAGGCATAAAATCTATCAAGTGCAGGAAGTTTTAAACTTCCCCTGGAACTATCCGCAGTCTTAGCTTAAAACTCAAAATAACAATGGCTTACATAGATGTAGTTCTATTTCCTTTACTGCAAAAATATTCTGATTTTTCCTTTGCTAGCTTTCTCCTAAAAAACAGAAAAGCTATTGGCTTATTTTGATTAGGCCAGTTAAAGCAACATGGACGATGTATAGTCCACAATCTACGTTTTCTTCTAGGCACACCTAACAAACCCAAGGCTCCGTCTGTCTCTTGGTGTCTAGGCTCATTCCAGCCACTAATTAGGCTGCGTCCTTAGGCTGAACTTTCCGAAGCTGTTCTCAGTCCCAGTCTCTACCCTTTCCACCCCAACCCTTTCCCCAGTCCTTTGAGGTAGCAGTAGGTGCGGGAGGAGGGGGTTCCAGATGAACCTTGGGTATCACTTGGCCGACCTCTGGGCCCTACGCCCGGGTCTGCCGGGGTTCCCAGGGCGAGGGGCTGGGTCTCAGTTCCTCTGTAACCAGAGAGCCGGGCCAGGGTCCTCCCAGCTGTCGGGGCATGGCCCCGACACTTGAGGAGTAACACCTGCCCCGCTCAGACCCGAGAATGAGGGACAATCGCTTTCCCCACCATTCTGCAAATCCGGGCGTCCAGAGCTTTCGCTCGCCCCCAAATTTCTGGCCGGAACCGACTCTGGACCGCGCTCGCCCTGCCTGCCAGCCTAAACACGCCCCTGGGTGCCTGGTCCGCAGAATCGCGGCGCCTGGACAACCGAGGCAGGCAGGGGCGCCCGGGCGTGGGGGGGGGGGGGGAGGCGGGGGGGTATGGAGGTTGTCACCCTGGCGGTCCCCGGTGGAGGGCGTCCTGAAGAAAAAGAGCGAACGCGGGGCCTGCCATACAACTCCCCAAACCCCAGCGCCCCAAAGAGCAGCGGGGCCTCGGCTCACGATCCCCCTGACACGGACGCCACCCACTTACAACTCCAGGCCGCGAAGGATCCTGCTTCCGGCCGGCACACAAACCACGACTCCCACAATGCCGCGGGGAAACTACACGTCCCGGCATGCACCGCTCCGCGCGCCGGCGCAGTGGGCCCGGGCCGTCTCGCTGCGCGCGCCGCTCCTTGCAGCCGCGCTGTGGGCTGAGGAGGCCTTTGTGGCACCGTAAATAGGGTCACAGGATGGAGTTGGCTGGGCCTGGGGCGAGCTGGCTGGGCATGGGCCGGGCGCTTTCTTCTAGGCCCGGGGCACGTTCTCATTCTGAGCTTACCTGAGCTGTAGGAGGACGGCGGCCGGAGGGGCGCTCGCTCTCCCTGGGTGCTCCTGGCTGTGTGCGACTGAAGCCACGTGGGTCCCCAGAAGTTTCCAAATTTAGCGTGTATCTTCTCTGCCAGAAATGCATGCATTTTCCTTTGGTATAGCGGTAGGGTGCCCGGTACAAGGTTCCCAGATTCTTTCCAGCACACGCTTAGTAAACTGGAGCGGAGTTTGAACGCAGTCAGTCCTTGCCCCACGGGAGGGCACAAACTGGACACCCAAATTCAAGTGTAACGAGAAGGAAGTTCACTGACTTCTTACTAGGCTCACCCTTCTCTGTATGAGTAAACGGAGGCAAGAGGAGATTAAGTGGCCGGCACAAGAAAACGAGCTGCAAATTGGAGCGGCATATTCGAGGTTTGAACCCAGGCAGTCTAACTCCAAATCCCATTGTGACGTCTTGGTGGTGATGAAATTCAGAATGTTAGGGAGCGCAGAGGAAAGGACAAACAGGGATTGGAGGGCGGGATAGGTGTTGTGAAGCTGGATGGTTAGTTCTGTCAACAAGTGACATTTCCCTGGAGAAAGTAACAAAAATAGCTTTGTTTTAAGCACTTTAAGGCTTTTGTCTAACAGAAGCCTCTTAATAAGTCTATAAAGAACCTGAGAAGACTATAACCATTTCACAGATGAGGAAATGGAGACACAAACAGATTAATTTGTCCAGTGTTTTAAAGCCCCAAGTGCCAGAGCTGGGACCTGACTTGGGGTAATCTGGATCTAGACTCCAGCAGGGCATACGCTACCATGTGTTCCTTTTCAAATTGCTCCTGAGCTGTGCTGTAAGAAGTAAGGGGGACTCAAATCACATAGAGCCAGTAGATCAAGCAGAAGAAACTCTAAAAACAAATGGGGTAGAAAAGAAAACCAGCAAGTTGTTTGAGTTGGCATTTTTAGTTGCCAGGCTGAAAGTAGCAGGCCTGGGTTTGGTGGGAATTGATGCTGGAGTGACAAACTGGAGCAAGTGCCGGTAACTGCAGACCTGAAACGCTCGTCAACATTGAGCGTTTCTCCCATTACCCCAAAGTAAAGTGGGCTGATAATCATCTATGTTGGCTATATATACTTTAAGTGATGTTAATAAACATACTTAATTAGGAAAACCTTGATTTTTCCCCTTTAATTTGTTTTCCTATGTCAAAGATAAACAAAGCCGGACACCAGCTGAAGTGTTAAGGATAGACCTTATTTAGTAACTATCACAGTAGGGAAGAGAGTCCAGCATGAACTGAACTCAACTTTGATTTGTGCAGAGGTAACTGGGCATTTAAAAAAGGAGAATGAGGGAGTATGAGGGGTGCAGGCACTTGAGCCGAGTCAGGGAAGTGGAAATTTCCAAAAAGCAGAAAGGATTGGTCAACTTGATCTGGGTTTGTTAATAGACACTTATCTGGAGGAGAAACGAACTTCTCTCTTTATGACTGGAGGCAGTGGTACAAGTTAGAACAAAGTGCCCACCAGGTGGGAGGGCTACCTCCTTGAACGTTGGCATTTCAAAGAGACAAGACACTTCTGGGTGGTAAGAGATTAACAGCTCAAAGCTGGAGAGGAAGGATTTATAATTATAAGATTTCTAAAGGAACTAACTGCTCTAGGAGAGATTCAGGGGGCTGAATGGCCTCTCTTCAAATTTTGGCTGGAACAAACAGTAAATTCTCCTGGCAGCTCGTTGATTTTCCTAAGGCAGGCACTTTAAAGGGAGCTAGGGTCCTCGTAGGGAAGTAGCCTAGAGCTGTTAGAAACTATGGTAGTGTTTGCTCAGCATCTTAGTGTGGGGAGGTGGATGATACCTTTTGTGCCAAGAATCTGCAGTGTTTATAGGCCAGGGTTGAGGTCTAGTTGAGAAAAAGGCTCAGAGGAGCCCAACCAGAGTTTGATCAAAGAGATAGTCTTTGTCAGCTGGTAGAAACCTTGGATTCCTCTCTGGATTCAGACCCAAGGCTGTGATTTTATAGCCTGGGTTGCTGCTTTGGCCGCACTGGTTGAAATGTCCTGTGTGGTACAGCATTTCTGGGTTTCTGATCTCAGGAGGGAAGCCCCTCTTGCCATTTCTGCTCTTGGAATGTGAATGACTTTCCCTAACACTGTATTCACTGCTTCTGTTTGCATAATTGGATGTTTGTTATCAGGAAACAGATACCCTATATAGACCTCACCCTAAGAGACAAAATAATCCATAAAGGGCATTGAAGAAGGGCTCCGTCACTGAATTTTGTCTTAGTGCCGAGACTCAAGGTTCTGCTCACAATCGCTCTGCCTTGAGTAGATGGGGGAGGAGAGTGTGAGTGAGGACGCACGAAGTTTCATGAAGCTGCAGCCCATACATCTGTCTTGACATTGACTTTCTACAATCAGCTACTCTGAAAGAGTAGACCTTAACTGGAGTTAGGGCTGTCCTCTGTCCTGCTCTAGCTACGCCACTTTGTGTTGGTATCGCCATGTTATTTCCACGTCTGACTCCCTCTCTACTGAGTTCCTCCAGCTCAGGGAGTCACACTCATCTCTGTACTCCTGGGGTCTAGGTCAGCAACCCAAGTAGACAGATATTAAATGCTGTTTGATTGAATTAACGAATGATGTCACCAAACCTGTGGACTGGAGATTCCCATCTGTAAATGAAATGGTCTGACAAGACTACAGTGATCACCGAGCTGCCTTCCAGGCCCAACATCCTGTGATATCATGACCCCCAAGGTTCAAAGTGTTAAGCAGCTGCTGTCTGGCTCTTCAGTAGACATCAGCAATTCACACACTTTCGTACGTTAGTGCAAATAAGTCTCTTGAAACTTAAGTGAAAAGAAGTAATTGTAAATAGAGAAAATAAATTGAGTGAAAAGAGTGAGTCATTTATAAAGCAATGTTATAACATTTTATTATTTTTTTATAATAACAAGAAGTTTTAAAGGTTAGTTTTCTGTAAAAATTTTAAATGTTAATTAACATGTTTCTGTTGCACCAGGTAGTTTTTAAAGATTCTACTCCTCTGATGTGGACTCTGCCCCTGTGAAATGTTTGTTCTGTCCACGGACTTCCAAATAAGCTCAGTGGTTCTGTTCATTCATCATTTCAAACTCTGCATTCATGAATTAATAAATAAATGCTTCTCTGTCAGTCCAGTGAGAAGGTGATAGATTTTGGGACCTCAGCGTCTGGGTAAAACACCTGGATTATTTATAAATTGAATTAGTCACATACAAAATAATATTTCATGAGAAAGAAGATGCCATGATTTGTTAATCTCTCCTTTCTGTCCCCACTGCCACTGCCCAGGCACTTTACTTCAAATTTGGCCTTATTTCCACTATTGACATTGATTAAAATGGCATTTGCATTGCACAGAAAGTAAAAGAAATCTTCAGCATAAAGTATTGCTCCAATAAACAAGCATAAATCACTGAGATCGAAATGCCATCTGTCTCAGTTGACCAACCGTGTGATCGCCATGAAAATTCTCAACAGAGAGCGAGGAATTGAGTGTCATCTCAGCATGACAACTTGGATTTGCTCCATGGCACTGGCCTCTCTTCATATTCGCATGTCAGACGATGGCTCTGTGTCTCTCGCGCTTATCAAGGAGACATTATGAGTCCCGCTGCACCAGTGCTCTCAGGGATGTTGGCCTTGGATTCTTCCAGATTCAAGATCTGACTCTTGTACTTCTCCTGCCAGTCCTCCACAATATACTGGTGGTAGGGGTCGTTGGAGTGTTCTCGTCTCTTGGATTTCACCGTGCTCACCAGGATGGCTACGATGATGAAAGAGAACATCCCAATCATCACCATGAGGTACAAGATGACGTAATAGAAGTTCTCGGCATCAACTTTGGCCTGCAGAGCCTCTTGTTCAACTGTCGTGTTTCTGCGCCAATTGTCCATGTAAGTAATAAAAACCCTCTTGAAGGCATCTTCCAGTGTCTGTGTCAGATTGGAAAGAGTAGGCATATTTCCCTCCTGCTGCAATTTAAATAATAAAATAGATGAACAGGTTTAAGAAAACGGATTCTTTCTGCACTCGGCTACCTTAAGGGAAGGAGGGAGGGGCGTGCAAGGGGGGAAAGAAATATTATTATTATTTTTTTATCTGGCTGGTGATTGAGTAAATATTTTGTTATTCTTAAAATGTTGCATATGCATTTTATGCAGTTTAAAAATATTTATTTGTTTATTTGTTTTTTGGGGGAAAGTAATTAGGTTTTTTAAAAATTAATTAATTTTTAATGGAGGTACTGAACTGAATGGAGTATTGAACTCAGGACCTAGTGCATGCTAAGCATGCACGCTGCCACTGAGCTATGCCCTTCCACCTCATTTTATGCATTTTTTGCATGCATGATACCTTACAATAAAAGTTTAACGGAGCACATAACACTGTACATAGTATGATCCCAATTTGTATATGTAAATAAATGTATACATGCAAATGAAAAAAGACTGAAAATAAAGCGTTTGCAGTGTTAATAGTGTGTGGTATATTCAAAATTTTTTCTTCCTTATGTTTTTCTTTTGTTCAAAATTTTCTTCAATAATCTTCCATTCATTACTTTGTTCCTGAATAGATCAGTCACCTCACAACAGCCAGCATGATGCCTTGTTCATAACAGATAGTCAACAGACATCAGTTGAAAGATGTAATGACTGATGTACGTTCTGTGTTTTTAGAGAATTACAGGGCAGAAGATTGCAAGGGGCACTGACAGACTTTGCAGTCGGCCCCACCTCCTATGCCTAGACAGTGCCTTTTCCAAGTATCCTGAGGAGATGAGTGTGTACATCCATACTTGAAAGAAGTACTTTAGGGAAGTGATACAAAAGAACAACCTGAGAGATCATTCATCAACTCCCACTCTCTGTGCCATCCTCACTCTCACTGCCCGGCCACCAGCACCTGTCACCTGGGTGATACAATGCAACGCACTGCAACCTTCCCCAAAACCAGCTCCTCAGGCTGCTTCTGCCCCTCTCTGCCCTGCAAGGCCATCAATGCACTCTTGCTAAGAGGGAAATGGGAGCCTATCACTCCGTTGTTTTTTAAACAATGCAGTCCCTTCCTGTTGTTCTCAAAAGAAAATCTTCATTCCCTAACAGGTGTACATGGCCTGGTCCTGGCTGGCCTGCACTCTTCCCCATTCATTCTACCCTCATGCCACCTGGTCTTACAGGCCTGCCTTCCCCCAAGGCAGTAAGCGTTCTCCTGCCTCGGGACATTTGCACATCCCATTCCCTCTGCCTGGAATACTTCTGCCTGCTCTTCCCTCTGCTACCTCCTCACCCTTTTGGGCCAGCTTAACTGTCACTTCTGAGAAAACTTCCCTGGCCCTGCTCCCAGCCAGTCCCCCCCACCCATACCACCACTCTTCTCCAATAGCGTCTTACTACTTTTCTTCAAAGCTCTCTTTACAATATGTAGTATTTATGTGTATACACTGCTGGTGTGAGTGTTTGTGTGTCTGTGTGTGTGTGTGATTATTGGCGTATCTTTCCCCGTCGACCGTCATGTCTGTGAGGGCAGGGCTCGTGTGACCTTTGTCTATCTTGGTACAGCCAATAGTGGCACAGAGCCTGGCCCCTAGTAGGTACACAATGGATGTTTGGTGAATAAATGACTGTGCTGGGCACACGCTGGGCACTGGAAATGAAGCGATGACAAGTTCGAGACTTCTGTCTGAGGAAGCTCCATGTAGTGGGAGAGACACAGACAGGGCGAGGTGCAGAGTGGGCAAGAGGTGTGAACAGAGGGATGCGGAGCTCAGAGAATGGAGCCGAGCAGGACTCGTAAATGGGGCAAATTCAGGGAAACAGAACCAGGGAGATGGAGCAGGAAGTAAGCCTGCAGGGCCACCCCGTCAACAACATTGGCTTTACCTAACAGCCTTCTAAGTCAGTGCCCTCTGAAGCAAAAAAAAACAAAAACAAAAACAAAAACCCAGGTCTTTCCTCCCACAGAACATGCCTTCCCTTCATTTCACTCACTGAGAATTCTTGTACCTAAGATAATGCAGGTTTCTTAATCTGATGTTTTTCTTTTTTTCTTTTTGGTAGGGAGGAGGCAATTAGGTTTATTATTTGTTTATTTTAGTGGAGGGACTGGAGATTGAACCCAGGGCCTCATGCATGCTAAGCACGTGCTCTACCCCTGAGCTATACCCTCCCCTCCCCCTCTGATCTGATGTTTTAATTTCTATTATTTGAAAAGCTCTTGGGTCCTCCTCTCCCTCTCTCCTCCACGCAAAGCCTGGTGGGTTGAAAAGAAACAACAAACAGGTAAGATTCCCCAAGGGCACGTCACGCAGGGTTTACAAGCAATGTAACAGAGGCGTGCTTTTCCCCTTAAAACAACACAGTGGACTGTGAGCGAGTGCGGCTAACCAGGCTGTCATCCTACTCAAGACATCACCACTGGCTCCTTAATCCTTGAAGAGCCAAGGTCTCCTCATTCGGGGGGATTTCACACTTACTTCGTGAATCAGAAGGCACCCCTACCCCGCAGCGCCAGGTCAGGGCTAGCCTGACACATGTGACGGGGTGGGATTACTTCACCTGCGAGCATTCTCACCCTCTTGTTTCTTCCAGCCCTTCTCCACTTCTTCATCCGATTAAAAAAAAAAAAAAAAACTGTGATTTGCCCAGCTTGTACACCCTCTGTGGCCCCTCCAGAGAGAATTCCGTTTCCTTTTGTGAAGCCAAATTGAAAAATGGGTAAAACATAGAGATAACTTAAAAAACAGAACAAAACAAACAAACAACCCTAGAAGAGCTAAGTTTACAAAATAAAGGGCTGGCGGGTGCTGAGGGGAATTTGGTATAGTGGAGGGTCCCGAGCATGTGGGGTAGGAGGAAACTGAGAAAGGGAAGAAGAGGACTCTTCTGGGCAGAGAATTAGATCCCCTGTAGTGGTCTTTCCGTCAAAACGGAAACTATTCTAGTTATTTTTGCACACTGGACAGTGCTTCTTTGACACATCTCCAGATCGGTAAGCACTGGGCCACACGGGGCCGGCCTGGGACCTGGGTGCCCCCAGAGAGGTGATGGATTGCAAGCTCCTAAGTGCTTTGAGCTCCACTGCCCACTCGACTCCCATATATCTCGTTCGTGGGCTGTGCCACTGTGCTCGAAATTGCAATGGCCCCTCTGAGTGGAGGCAGTAAAGGCCCAGAGTTACACAGGAAGGCCCGTAGGATGGGCCACACTCACTGCCAACATCGCTCTGTGAACGTTTTCATCAAAGCAACACTTTAGTTTTTCACCACCTGCGAAAACCCTGGGCCAGTGCTTGGCTGATGAGAAGTGCTCAATCGTTAGTCCCCTGTCCCTTCAGGGCTCTGAGAGAACACGGGGGACATAGGAGAGGTAAATTTGATGCCATCCAGGATGCGGAGCCTCAAGGGAAGCCTCAGTCATCCACAGCTGAAATGAGGATGGGAACCTGAAGCCCAACCAGAAATCTCTGCCAAAAATAGCTTTAAGACAAGAGACTTCGGTGCTGGGTCCCCCTGGAGTAGGGTTTGTTTCCAGGTGTGGGCGAGGCAGCATCCGTCCACCTGTTGGAGCTAATACTGCCGACTGTTTGTCCAGCTCTTCTAGTGTGGACAGAGGCGCACTGCTGAGCAGATCAGGAGGTGCTTTTTGATAAGACTTAATCACAAAGCTGGAAAGGGCCTATGGAGATTAAATGCCTAAGTGCTGACCCTTGGCCAGGATGAAAAAGTCAAGTCCCAGGAGGAGTCACCATTCAGATGCTGTTGCTTGAGACACGGGCAAAAACCAAACCCCAGTGCATGAGAGCTATTTCACTGATGGCCATGCTGCTAAAACACTTTCAAACAGATCTACATTTCTGATACCCAGAATAACTATTTAACTGAGAGAATTGACCATATTTGGCATAAATGCTCAACCCTCCTCTAAGCAGAATACCTACCAGGCACTCACTTCAGTGCTGCGAAGGCAACTATTACGTAATGCTCTATTGAACTATATGAAGTTGCCAGTTTTAGAAGCTAAAAAGGGTCAAATTTGGCAATTTCATACATAGTTCAAACTAATACATGTGAACCTACTTTTTTCAGGCATTTTGAAATAGATGGTTCTTGCTCAGTCAAATAACCAGATGGGCCCCTAGAGGTGATTTGGGCTGGTCTGCTGCTTTGGCAGGTGGAGGAACTGCAGCTCAGAGAGCCTAAATCACCTGTCCACAGTCACAGTGCTGAGACTAGAAACCCAAGCCCCCCAGGCTGGCACCCGGCACCCGGCACCCGTTCTGTCCTAGCGGAAAGTCCCAAATTCCGGTAACTCCCTGTTTCCATCACCTGTAGCTGGTCAGCTCAGTGGGCAAAACAAAAGAGACCAAGACCATGGCTGGAGGTGATGCATATCTATTAGTTGTGCCTGATCTTCAGGACACATGATGACCACCTAATTCCAGCTGCACCTGTCACAAATGTGCACAATTCACGACCAGGACAATCCGACACTGAAGAAAGTAACGTGCACTTGATCCCCCAAATCCAGAGTTCACTTTTCTTGAAAGGTTGTGGATCATTAGCACCACCGGGACTTGCAAAAGGCAACAGAGTCTGTCAGTTTTACAACAAGAGTAGAAAAAGATGGTTATCCACACTAATCCTGAAACTCCCATTAAAAAAAAACTTTCAAAAGTTTTATCCAAAGGTGACTACTGAAGAAACAAGCAAGGAAAACACTACAAAAAAGAGGGAGAAGGAAGATGGGGGAAGAGGGAGAAGGAGAAGAAAGAGAGAAAGTCTGCAAACGAGGAAGGAAGGAAGGAAGGGTCAGGTCTTCTTATACCAGGAAAACCATTTCTTTCATAATTTTCTGGGGGGAAAAATAGCTTTGTTACTTAATTCCTCAAAAAAAAAAAATAATGAGTGATGGAAACTTACCTGCACTGGGCGGTGCGTGAGCAGAACTCCTCCCTGTGAAGCCGGGCAGCCCCGCAGGGTCTCCCTGGTGCTGGCGGGCCCCCGGGATGGTGCAGAACCCTCAGGCTGCTGGGCAGCTTCAGCCTGCAGCCAGCTGTGCCCCGGCTCACCCCCGTCTGCAATCCTAGGCTTTTACCAACCCAAATATTTAATCTAATCTTAAGTGGAAAGTTAAATACTGACTGGCAGCTGGTAATTAACCTTGGTGCCGAGGGGGTGTGCCTGCGGGGAGTCCAGCATCGGGCAGGGGCCTTACAAGTTCCCTCTTCAGGCTTCGCGATGCCAGCCCCAGCCAGGGCAGTGCCTGGGCACAGTTTGCCACCCTCCCAGGATGAGTCTCAGAGGACAGCTCATTCCCTGCAGACCTTGTGGGGAAGGGAAGTGTCCCAAAGAGCTGAGATGAACGTAGCCATCTCTGAGTGGTCGGTGTGGGTTGAGGACAAAGCCCTATGATTGGAGACAAGTGCCCTTATTCTGAGCACCTCCTCATAAGCCAACATTTCATTTAAATACCCCTGTATGGGACAATTTCCAAATGACTTAGAACAACACTGTTGTCTTGTAGAACAGAGACTGGCCACAGAAAGGTGCTAAACAGAGGATTTGAAAGCGAGCCCACAAAGTCAGCAAAAACCTCAAAAGAGCGGAACAAACTCTTCTCACCAAAAGAGACTTTTCTATCAGAATGAGAGTCCTTGGAACTGGGCGGAGTGGGACTTCATAAGGGCTAACACTTTCTGAGTTCTCACCAGTGCCAGGTTCTTTCCAAATGCTTTCATTGCATCAGCATCATGTCACTGGTGCCACGACCCAGTGCAGAAGGGACTACCAACTTTACCGCTGAGGGGCCCCGGCACAGAGAGGTCAAGAGGACAGAGCGACACAGACGCAGAGCCAGGATTGGAGTCCCGTCCTGAGAGGCAGCTCCACCAGAAGCTGGACATCACTCTGACACGTACTCATGCGAAGGAACGTTAACTTTGTTTCACAATTGGATTTTCTCATTAAATGGTGCTCTGAATGAGGCAGTTTGAAGCACACTGGGTGGCAGGGGGAAGATGGCTGGGATTTAAAACTCCCTACAAAGTGTTGACTGAAATAAAACCACACAACGTGAGAGCTGTGGGTTGTTTTATTTGGAGCCAAATGAGGACTGTAGCCAGGGAGCCAGCATCTCAGATAGCTCTGAGGAACAGCTCCGAAGAGGTAGGGGGAAAGCTCAGTATTATATATGTTATCAGTGAGGGGGGGACGTGCAGCCAAGCACACGTTCAGGCAGAGACTGCTGCTAGTCACGAGGAGCAGTCGTCACCGTTTATGATTCTAGTGCTTTTCTAGATATGAGGAGACACAAGAACTGGGGTCATAAAATCTTCTCCTGAAAACATCTAACTATCTGACGGCCTGTTCAGCCAGTTCTCCCAGAGCACAGAGCGCCTCGTTCCTGACCTCCATCCTGAACTCCTTTCAGAGGGTGTTGAAGGTCAGCGGCTGCAGCGACTCGTGAGCTAATCCAAGCAGAGCTAGATGGCCAGTGCCAACACGATCCAATCCTTGCAGAGGCAGATGGCAAGTGCCAGGTTTTAGCTGGCAAAAGTATCATACTTAACGTATGAGATGTGATCTGAAGAAACACAGGGATCTCCGAAACTCTGCACCAGCTTCTCATGACACCGTTTGCCCTCGCAAATCGCCTTCACTGAACGAGATAAGGCAAACCCAACTGGAAAGGAACGGTTTGACGGTCCAGCTGGGCTCAAAGTGCAGGGCTCCCTGGGCAATTCCACCGGGGTGACTGCGCCACCTGCTGGTAGACAGAAGGAACAGAGGCCAATCAGCTCTTTAAGCAGCCCTGGCCATGCAATCTCACATCTTGAATTCTCCTAGTGCAAAGGTTAAGAAGAACCAAAACAGTGTGCAAGTCTACACTTTGGGGATTAGGACAGGACCAGAAGGCAGTAGATCCTAGTGGCTAAGAGCTTGGCTCTGGAGGCTGAAAAACCATGTGAACAAATTACACAGGGTTCCTGATCAGTGGATTCCTCATCTGTAAGATGGAGAGCAGGAGAGATCCTGCCTCATTGGGTTGTCACAAAAATTAGATGAGATAATGGATGTAAAGCACTTAATACAGAACCTGGTATTTGGCAACAGCGTAAATGCCCTACACGCATTAGCTTTTGCCATTATTTTTAAGAGAAATAAACAAGAGGACAAGGCAGTGAGAAACAGACCTTGACCAACCTCATCAAGGAAAAGAACATTCTAGCACCTGGTGAAGAGTGGCTCCTTCATGGTTTATTTTTACATAGCTCTTCCCCATGCCTCGGTACACAATTCGCACGACTGGGATGAGACGGAGACCTGACAAAGTGGATGCAGAAGCAGAGGGTCAGTGTGACCCAGGTGTCCCTTAAAGCCTGGAGAAGACAGCAGAAGGGGGACAGAGCTGTCCCCTGTTTGCTCCCAATGGGCATCAGCGCCCTTGACCTCTGCAGAAAGCTCTCAGTAGGTACACTCTGCCCCGTCCCCAACAGGAGAATAAAATGCTATCTGCCCAGAAAGCAAGTTATGTAAAAGCAAATGTCCTTTTTTAAAGCCCAGCCTCAGCCCATGTCCTTACAGAGCTCCTCTGCCTATGTATGACATGTTTTTATAAATCTAGTGAGTGGAGTCTGCTTTTGGATTTAAATTTGAGTGTTACTCAGTCTGACAGCCAGCTCTAATAAAACCCCCAAATTCCTTCAGAAGAGAAGAGCGTGGAGGACTTTGTTTAGAATCAAATCTGACTTTCAGGTGACCTGTACCATTCTTAGGGCACCACTATGGACACAAAGCAAGAGGCTAACAACACTCCTTAAGTAAATAGGACTCTTATTAGGTAGTTGTCTTCGCAAATCCTCAAATCAGTTAGTGTCTCTGCCTCAGTCCTGCACTGACCCTATCCATTGCCCTCCTGGGACGGTAGGTAACCCTGCATCCACACCTTCTTCCCTCCTTCACACCCTCCCAGTACAGTTACATCACAATTTAGGGTTAAATCCAACCTCAGAGTTTGTATTTCTGCGATGATAGAAACATTGTTCTTTGATGACCCACATCATGAACTGTAATAACATCTCTCCTTTACACTTTTTTGTTTTTCTTGGAGTTAATAATTATTTCTTTTTAAAAATATTTTTACTGGGCTGTTCTCAAACCTCTTCCTACACCCCTCGATGACTCAACATCATTAGTCGTTAGGGAAATGAACCTACAACCACAGTGAGCTGCCACTACACACTTGCTAGAATGGCTAAATTTTAAAAAGACTGACAACACCAAGTGTTGGTGAGGATGTGGGGTAACTGGAACCTTCATCAGCGCTGGTGGGAATGTAAAATGTAAAACAACCACTTGGAAAGAGTTTGGCAGTTTCTTAATAAGTTACCATAATGGCCCCAACACTTCCACTTCTAGGTATTTACCCAAGATACATGAAACAAGTCTTGCAAAGACTTGCGCGTGAGTGTTCATAGCAGATCCCTCAAATATCTGCTGAGGGATATTTGGGAATAACCCAAATGGGCAATAGAATATTGCCCAACAATAAAAAGGAACAAATTCATGATACATGCAACAACATGGGTGAGTCACAAAAACAGTATCTGAGCAGAGCATGTTTTACTAAATGAGTCTATTTCCAGAAACTCTAGGAAGGGCAAAAGTAATCCATAGTGATAAAAAGCAGACCAGTTGTTTCCTGGGGCCAGGTGAGGGGAAGGTTGAATTCAAAGGGTTGAGAGAGAATTTTTGGGGGTGACTTGATTGTTCTATATCTTGATTATGGTGGTGGTTCCCTGGGTGTATACATTTGTCAAAACTCATTGAACTGTACACTTGAAACGGGTATGTGTAACTTGATGTAAACTAGACCACAATAAAATTGATATCTTAAAAATCCATATTTGTAGATTTATGTCTCCAGTCCAATTCTCTCCTCTAAACTTCAGTCTCAAATGGCCAAATGCTTACTTGACATTTCCACGTGTATGTCATTTGGACATCTCAATGTCAGGGGTCCAAGCAGAATGCTCACTTCTCCCACCAGATCTGCTCCTCCCCTGTGATCCATCACAGTCAAGTGGCCCCACCATCTTTCCAGCTCCTTAAGCCAAAAACTAGGACAGAGCTTTGATTCCTTTCTTTGCCTTACCTCCCACATCCAGTCCATTAGCAGATACAGCTGATTGACTCCCATTAAGAAAGACCTCTCCAAGTCTTGAGTGTGGCTGTGTGAGTTTGCACACTGGGTGACATTGCACCCAGCAGAACTATAGCAACCCATCCCAACCTCTTTGGAAGCCATGCCTGGGCTTTTGTGTTGTAAACTAGTGTAATGGCCAATTGCAGAGAAGAGTTACAGTCCATGTTATGAGCCAACCAGACACTTGTTCTCAGAAAGTTGCCCTTTTTTGTTGTACTTTTTTATGGTTGCCTTAAGCCGAGTTTTCCCTGTGTCTGCACAGGCAGATCCTTTGAACGTGTCCCTTTGTCTGGCAAGCAATAGATCCAGCTTTGTTTCTTACTGCTCAGGTGGCTCCTTGTTCTAATTTGACACTTCAAAACACATTTCAACTCAGTCTACTTCTCTCTGAAACACCTCCTCATGGCTGGACTGGGTCACGGCTTGCCGTCTGCCTTCAGCTTTTCCCTCTTTGTCTTCATTCATTCACTTTGAAAAGCGACCAGCATGACCTTTTAGAAACATAAATCGAAACACGCTATTCCCTTGCTTAAAACTCCCGACTGGTTTCCCATCACCTTCACAGTAAACTCCAGACTCCTTAGTGCAGCCCCCAGTACATAGAGGACCTGGCCTCTGGTCCCCATCCTGACCTCATCCTTCCCTCACAGCCTGGTCCTGCTTCCCTGCTCCCTGTGTTTCTGTGTTAGCATCTGTACTCATCATTGCTCTAATATAGTATCACAAACTTAGTGCCTTAAAACAGCACAAATTTCTTGTCTTAAAGTTCTGGAGGTCAGAAGTCCAAAGTGGGTCTTAACTGGGCGGAACTCAAGGTGTCAGCAGGGCTGATTCCTTCTGGAGACTTTGGGGGAAAACTTGTTTCCTTGTCTTTTCCAGCTTCCAGAGGCTGCCGGCTTTCCTTGGCTCAGGGCCCCTTCCTCGTATGACTCCAACCTCTGCTTTCATCATCCCACCTCTTACCACTGACTCTCACCTTCTCGCCTTTCTCTTAGAAGGACCTTGGTGATTGCACTTGGCCCGCTCAGATAATCCAGGATCATCTCATCTCAAGGCGACTCATTTAATCACAACTGCAAAGTCCCCTTTACCACGTAAGTTAACTTTACTCACAGGTTCCAAGGATTAGGACGTGGCCACCTTTGAGGGGCCATTATCCAGCTTGCCACAACATCTTTGTATCAGCTGTTTCCTCTGCCTGGAATGCTATTCCTGCAGATTTTAGCACAGCTAGCTTCTTCACCTCTTTAAATGACACCTTCTCAGGCAGGTTTTTTTTCCCTCTGTGTACCCAATCTGAAACATTGATGCCTACCTCAGACACCACTCATCAGTCACTCAGAGCATTTTCAGTTTTCTGAATTGTGCAGGGCTACCACATACTGTTACACTGGCTGGGCAGTGCACAACCAGGGGACACCATTCACTTAGACTAGAGTGTGAATGGAGCTTGTGCACAGCCTGCACCACCGTGCGTGATAGCATCTTTGAATTCTGAAGTTATCCTATTTTATTGCTTTTTTTTTTTCCTGTCTCTAACTTGGTACCTCAGCTCCATGACAGCAAGAATATTGTCTGTGTTACTCATTCTGAGTCTGGTTGAACAAAAGCTCCCAATGCTTTCCAAATTCATGGAAAAGGTGGCAATTCTAGATTTCAGTTCTGACGAAATCAAAATCACCTATTTACAAGGCACCAAGGTTATTCTTTCAATCAAAAAGCTGCTTGGAAAAGAAACTCGGCATCATTTCAAAAACATTAATAGTACCTGGAGTTTGCAAATGGGGCTCATAAAATAGAAGGTTTTCTTTGATGGTCTTAATGTGAGCAATGGCTTTGTGAGAAGCTGGAGCTGGCTGTGCTGAGAAACCCTGGTAGCTTTGTGCAGCTATACAAGGAGCTTCGGATTTCTTGATGCCCAGTTTCAGAATATTAGAAGAGATGACAGTGGTTCTGGAGTGGATGACACTACTTGACTGAGGAACTGCGGGAATTTTCTTCTCTGAGCCACAAATAAGCGTGACCATTTCCCACAAATAGGGCTTTACCAGGAACACCCCAAATACGTGGTTGAGCCTTGAAAGAAGCAAGCTGGTAGGATGCTTTGAAAACGCTGCTTGAGTGATAGAGCAAACCAAGTTTTGTTCAAGTTTCTCCTCTCCGGGCGGAGCCCTTCACCCAAGGTGCTCTCCCAGCTTTGCTTCTGGGGGTGAGAATCTTGCCACCTCGAGGCTGCGGGCATATTTTTGCAACGTAATGCCTCAGCTTCATGGTGTTCCATTCTCCTTGACCTTACTCAGCTCCAGTGAAGCCCAAGGGCGCCAAGGCAGATGTCACTCATGGGCCCAATGGCAGGATATTGTATTCAGTTTCTGTGAGCAAAAACAAGAGCCCCCCTCGTCTCCTGGAGCATTTCTCCCCCCCCCCCACCTTAATCTGAAGTGAATGATACCTTCCTGTGATACCAGGGTTATTTCACAAAGGTGGTTTTCAAAGAGGAAGAGAATCAAAATGAAGAAAAAGGAGTCCTCAGCCTCTGGCCACAGGTGTGTGGGCGCTGAAACTGGATGGAAAGGTGAGAAGGGACAGCTAAGGGGGCTTCAGTTCCCCCAGAAGAAGTGGGAGGCCTGTGGACCCTTGTAGGGAAAAGCAGATCAAGCCAAACAGGGGAACAGGGAAGGGGGAGTCTCACCTTTCCAGTTGTGCCAGGAATCAGACCTGCCTTTTGGTCTCTGCTTAGAATCCAGCTTCCTGTTAACGCATCCAGCGAAACTCTTTCCAGGTGTATCCTTGACAGCATCTCTCCTTGTTTCTGAGCCCTTCGTTTAGGAAGAGTGTTGAGTGGGTTTTCTTTGGAACTTGTGTGCCAGATTCAAAGACAGAAGGTTGCGATGGAGAGTGTCCAGGGTAGGAGGAATCCCCGGGCACTCCTCGGGAGGGCACCCACCAACCGCTCGCCTACCCCACCACTGAGGACCCCAGCCCCTCTGCCCTCCTGATGCCCTCAGATTGGGTCTCAAGGGGAGATATCCACCAAAACCAAGCACCTGCTCCCTTGAGAATTATGTTTCCTTGAAAATTTAGAACAAACCCTTGCCCTGTCTTGGAGAAAACTGTCTCCAGAAATCTGGATTCCAATGCGTGGCAGCTTTAAGAATTTGCCTCACTTCACACTTGTCAGGATGGCTGTTATTTAAAAAAAAACAACAACAAAAACCAAAAAAAAAAAAAAAAAAAAAGACAAGTGCTGAGGAGGATGTTCAGAAATTGGAACCCTTGCACACTGTTGGTGGGGATGCAAAAGGATGCCATCTCTGTGGATAACAGAATGGAGGTGCTCAAAAAATTAAAACAAGAACTACCACGTGATCCAGCCACCCCAGTCCCAGGTCTTTATCCCAAAGAATTGAAATCAGGATCTCAAAGAGATATCTCCACTCCCAAGTTCATTGCAGCACTATTCACCACAGTCAAGATGTGGAGACAACCTGGGTGTCCCTCAGCAGAAGAATGGATGAAGAAAATGTAGTGTATACATATAATGGAATACATATATATATATATGGCCTTTAAGAAGATGGAAATTCTGTGATCTGTGACAGCACAGATGAACCTTGAGGATCTTATGCTAAGGGAAAGAAGACAGTCACAGAAAGACAAATACAGCGTGCTCCCACTTAAATGAGGTATCTAAAATAGTCAAATTCGTAGACTCAGAGGGTAGAATGGGAGTTGCTGGGGGCTGGAGGGTGGTGGAAATGGGGAATTGCTAATCATCAGGCATAACCTTTCAGCCAAGCAAGGCAAACAAACTCTCGAGATCTGCCGTACAACCTTGTGCCCTAAGTCAGCAATGACGTGTCACACATTATTTTCTTAAAGGGGTGGATCTCATGTTAGATGTTCTTACAACAGTAGAATAAAATTAAAAACAAAAGAATTGGTTTCAGAGTAGCGACCTCAAGGAGACAGCTCAGCTTTGTGAGTGTCCAGAAAAGGGATGGCCCCGCGGAACCTGTGGTCCACCTCTAGGGAATTCCTGATGGCTACGTTCCAGTTTATGGTCTTTCGAGCCTGACTAAGCAGAGTGTTTAGAATAGGTTCTCCTTGGCTAAAGCTAGAGAAAGAAAATTCAAATCAGAGGCTGCGGTGTTCAAAACGACCACACTGTGTCCCCACAGGGCTGTCAAGTGTGCTGGTTCCCAAAGTAGCCCAGTCTGGACGTGTTTGGTTCTGCGGATAAGATAGAAACGACTTTGCCTTGCTCTGGGCGGGTGGGTTCTCCTGCCCGCTGGATCTAACTGCCAGTAGCCCTTAGCAAGGTTCTGGCTTATTTCTTTTTACATTTTTGTTAGAGAGTGACAGATGCAACCATTCCATGCATTTCTCTTTTTTATTATTATTTTTACTTTGAAATCATTATAGAACTTGCAGAAATGTTGAGTCCCATGTACCCTTTACCCAGCTTCCCCCAATGATGGCATCTTACATAACTATAGCAAAGTATCAAAACCAGGGCATCTGCATCCATAAGATGCTGTTAACTAGACCACAGACCTTATTCAGATTTTGCTTTTTCCTACATATTCATGTGTGCATCAAATTTGATGCAGTTTTCTCTGAAATAGAGATTCATGGAAGTACCACCACAATTAAGGTAAAGAACTGCCCCTTCCCCGGTAAGGGACTCCTTCGTACCCCACTTTACACCCTCCTTCCCATCCCTTTCCCCTAGTTTCAGTCTCCATAAACCTGTACTTTTTTAAATTCTTATTTTTAATTGAAGTGTAGTCGATTTACAGCGTCAGTTTCAGGTATACAGCAAAGCGATTCAGTGATGCATGTGAGACAGGAAGGGGGCGGGGCACAGCCATTCAAGGAATGCTACGGCAATTAACATCAAAATGGTGAAAGATTCAACCCCTAGCAGGCCTTGAGGCTCAGGATGGTGGGAGATTTGACTTCTAGTAGACCTTGAGCTTCATTATATGCCTACTGTAATATTAGCATGGTGAATAGCATGCCCACAGGCACCACGGCTGTCCCAAGGCTCGCCACAAAAGGTCAAAGGGTGGGAAATGGCCAACTTCCTGGGAATCCCAGCCCCTTCCCCAGACTAGTTAGACTGGTCCTTCCACTTATTTGCATATGAAGCCACCAAGCCCATAAAGAAAACGGGCATCACTGCCCCTGGCTTCTTTCTCTCTCTCTCCGTTTGGAGACAGCCCGCACTCTGTCTGTGGAGTGTGTGCCTACTTTTACTCTAATCTGAGCACCCAACCCCCTCACTTCATGGCCTTTCTCTTGCCTTTCAGTGTATCTCTCTGAATAAATCTACCTTTACTCAGCTGTGGCTCGCTCTTGAATTCTTTTCTGCGCAAACCAAGGACCCACACTTGGTGGCTCATGTCCCAGGGGCTCAACCGAAGCCTGGGACACGGCCCTCCTCGCGCCCCACATCTGTTTTTCCTGCATCACATATACATACATATATACCTTATTTTCAGATTCTTTTCCATTACAACTCATTACAAGAAACTGAATACAGTTCCCTGTGCTGTACGGTAGGTCGTTGTTGTTTATCTATTTTATATATGGTAATTATAAACTTGTAATTTTGAGACTGTTCTATAAACAGGATTACACAGTATATAACCTTTTGAGCCTGGTTTTTTTTCCATTCTGCATAATGCCCGTGAGATCCATCCAAGTTGTCACATGTGTCCACAGCCAGTTTCTTTTTATTTCCAAGCAGTGTCCCATTACACAGACGTTGACTCTTTTGCCCGCCGAAGGACACTTGAGTTGCTCTCATTTCTTTGCTATCAGGAGTGGAGTCATTATGAACACTCACGTCCAGGTTTAGGTGTGAATGTAAGCTGTTCATTTCACCGGGATAAATGCTCAAGAGCACAAATGCTGGGTCATGTGGCAGATGCGTGTGTAGTTTTATAAGAAGTCGCTGATTTAGCTCGCAGAGTTGCTGTGCCCATTTACATTCTGGCCGGCAGTGGGTACAAGTTCCAGGTGCTCCGTATCCTCACTAGCAAAGCTTTGTGCTTTGTATCCGTGTTTAACAGCCCCTAGGACTCTAGAACGTTAGGACCACATGAGGCCTTGAAGACTTTCTAGTCCAGCCCGTTGATTCAGGGAGGAACCAAGATGCTGTGAAGGAACTCGACCATCATTCCCCCTTCCTCCAGTTCCCCTCTTGTGACTATCAACATCCCTGTTCACCCTGCTGACAGTCTCAGGCAGAGCTGTCTCCTCTTCCTGACGTCCCTGGAAACTTGTCTAAGGTTGGGCAGGACCTAAGAGCTTTGTTCAAGCCTCAGGAAAAGTCTCAGCCATGAAATTCAACCTTGTGCTTTGCTGCCGCTGAAGAAACTAGGCTCCAGCTGCACTTGTGGATTCTCCCACGGCTCTCACTGCAGCTCTGCCTTAATTTCTCTCAGGAAATCACTAACAGCGCCAGAGTTCAAATACTGCCTGAAGTCGTAGCCCCCAGCCTGCCTTCCCAGCTTCACCCGGCCCCCTGCCCATCAGCAATGTCAACAGCCAGTGCCACTAGTTCAGCTTCTCCCATTTTTTGCGTACCTACTGTGTGCCAGGCAATGTGCAAGACACTTCATGCAACGCGTATGCCTCTGGTCCTACCCTCAGCCTCCAAGCCCCAACTGACATCTGACAGATGAGAAAGTGGCCACTAGAAGTCATAATCTTGGACTCAAAAGTCTTAGAATAAAAGACCCAGGTCTAGGTCATTCTTTTGCAAAACTTCTCACAGTACAACATGCATGAAATATTGTTTCTGGTGATCCAAGCGGTCTTTCCTGTCACTTTCTGAGCTTAAATAAGAAATGTGCCTGTTTTCCAGGGTGTTACATTTGAGATTTAGGAAACCGACACCAGGTGGCGCCAAAGCTGAGCTTTTTATTGCACGGAGCAGCTAGGCTTCACAGAAGCCCTTTGCTGATTCTGATGCCCGGCTTCTTCCCACTCAATTATAGCATTTCTAGCCCATGAAACTCTTTATGAAAAGAGCCAGACATCCTTGCTTTTTTCAAAATCAAATCACTAAATGTTAACACCTACGCATCTTTCTAAAAGGGTTATACTTACGGCAAAAATAAAGAAATACAGTATCTAGGTAGAAGACGGAACCTTTACATTGGACATCAGTTGCTTTAAATTGCTGCTTCTTTTTAACTCCAGCGTTTCCTTATATGGATGCTCCTGAGATACAGACAACTCTTCCAGACCCTTTCAGCATTTTGAGTGATTCAAAGCCGTGGATTTCTCTGCAGTCTTCTGTGGAGACGAAGTTAAAAACTTCCTGCAGCTTTGTTTACTGTTGAGCTTGTTTGATAATATTTTAAGAACTGAATCCCTCTTGTTCTGCCTGTCAATGCTCAATTCCTCATATAACCTACTAATTTCTCTGTTTCTTTCTATATGGATAAATTATTTTCTGCTTCTTTTTTCTCTGATACTAAAACCTGGAAGGAGAGATACAACAGTTTCGTATAAGCCTCGTGGCCCAGTGACCTCTCGTTTTCCCAATTCAGGTATTTCCTCTACGCGAACTTTTCTCTTTCCTAGTTCTATTTTCTTTGACATTTTGAGTAGAGTGACCAACTTATGCTAGTTTGCCTGGGAATTCTTCTCCATCCTGTGTCCTGGGCACCTCCTGAGTTCCAGACAAAATGGGACAGTTTGTGACTCCAACTTTAAGTTTGAGTAAAAGTTAACGTGCAGTGAAGTTCAGATTAGGGTTCAGTTCCAACCACTGTAGCAGGCTTCATTCTCAGCCACAGACCTTTTATTCTTCATCCATCCATCCATTCTGCAAGCATCCATATGATAAGGAAAACCCTACTCCCTTTGTCCTCACCTTTCACGGAAGTTTTTTCTTTGGTTTCTTTAGTTTTAAAAAAATTTTAATAGACTTTATTATTTTTTTAGAGCAGTTTCAGGTTTACAGCAGAATTGAGCAGAAAATACAGAGAGTTCCCACGTAGCCCTCCCCATCCACACATATATACTCCTCTACCCTCAACATCCCTCATCAATGTAGCATATTTGGTACAATCGATGAACCAACATGGGCACATTATTATCAACCAAAGTCCATAGTTTACATTAGGGTTCACTTTTGATATTGTATATTCTATGGTGTTTGACAAATGCATAATGACATGTAGCCACCATTATAGCATCATACAGAATCATTTCATTGCCCTAAAAATCCCCTGTGTTCCATCTATTCATCCCTCCCTCCCTCCGTCTCCCCAAACCCCTGGAAACCAGGATCTTTTTATTGTTTCTGTAGCTGTGCCTTTTCCAGAATGTCATTTGGTTGGAATCATACAGTTTGCATCCTTTTCACACTGACTTCATTCATTTAGTAATATGTCTTTTAAGTTTCTTCCATGTCTTTCATGGCTTGATAGCTCTTTTTTTTTTTTTCACTGTCGGACACTTAAAAATTTTTAACACCTTTATTGTGTTATGATTCCTGTGCAGTAAACTACACATCTTTCAGATGTACAATTTGATGAATTTTGATAGATGTGTACACCCGTGAAACCACCACCAGATGTAATGGTGCACACGTCCATCACTGAAGTTTTTCGAGGCCATCAGTTTCTGTTATCCATCTTCCAAGGCCCACAGTGCTGAACACAGTTTCAAATTCAAATGGATGCTTCATTAATGATTATTAAATGAAAGAAAAGGATGAATGCCCCTCTCCCCCTTGAGGCGACCACTTCTTGATGGCTCCAAGCATCCCTCCTGTCTAGAACCTGACCAGCTCCTGCTTGAAGCTCAAGAAAGCTCTTAGGTGGGAGAAGCAAAGGGGACGTCGTGATGTCACTTGGGGTCTTGAGTCGGATAGAGACAGCAGTGTCTGACAGGTTTTAGAACTTGCCTCAAACTTCAAAATTCCCTGTTGCCCTCCCAAGAATAAAACCTCCCCAGATTTGTTTTTTGTGAGGTTTACATTTATATTTAGACGAGGCTCCTGTTCGGGAGGGACTCGTCACTCAGGAGCAGGCTTCATTCCACACCAGACCTCAGCATCTCTGAAGAGGAGGCAGTGGCTGCGGGAGTGGGAGAGAGGAATTTGCCTGAGAGATTGTCCTCTATTCCCAAATAAGTTCTGTCTCTCTTTCCCAGCCAGACTCTCTATAAAAGGGAAAACTGGACAAAGGCAGTGGGAAAGGAGCGCGTCCTGGCAACTTTCTGTGAAACGCGTCCACCATGCTGTTTACAAATTCCTGCAGCCAGCCCCGGAGTCCAAATGTAGACGACTCTGTTTATGTAACTAAAATAGACGCTTATACCGTGTGATTAAGGTGGCTACTGGGAGTTGGGCCACAGTCGGGAGATATTTGTTGCAGCTGAGGCCAGAGCGAGGCTCAGGGCACAGGATCCCCTGGAACCCTGAGCAGATATAAGTTTTTTAAAGATCAGTTTTCTGGTCTAGAAACCTCCCCGGGTGGGCACGTCTAAAACGCAGGGGAGATGTCACAACCTGGCATCCTTGGTCTGCTCTCCATCACAGAGGATGGAGTTCTTCACGGAAGAGGGACCAGCCCAGCACTGGCTCCTCCCAGCCAGCTCCTCTCTCCGCGCCGTGTTTGGAATGGGGCCCCCATCCTGCACCAACAGGGGAAGACTTGTTCCAACATATGGTTCCAATCAGCCACCCACCGCCTGGGTCAGTAAGGAGGCGCAATTGTTCTAGGGTGAGGAGACGTACAGCCCAATAAAACATTGCCTCGGAACTCCGGTCTCGGAGTCAGCCTGCACTGCCTGCCCGAGGACCCCCAGCCTCACGGCTGCAGTGGCTTCCCCCACGAGACTCATTCGAGTCTCACTTCCTCTCCGAGCTTTCTCCAGCTCCTCCTCACCTGGAAGAAGTCATGGCTCCCTCCTTGGGGTAATGAGGTCACCCCTTTCCAGGCCCATCCACCCCCAACTCATAGGTGAGCTCCTTGGAGTCAAGGTCCGTGACCCATCATCATCTTGCAGCCGCCTGGGCTCTGGCAGGGTGTCCAATGGGGCAGTTCTCTTGGGAAATGGCTGGTCTTGCCGAGTCAGGGAAAACAGCATCCAGGGGCCACCAGACGGGAGCAGGAGCAGTGATGCAGCACTATGCCTCAATTCACCCCATCGACTCCCTGCATCGGGAAGAAAGAGGCCCCTATTCTCGTGACTCATGAGGCAGGGAGGGGCCGCCTGCTGCCCACTGCAGCTCACCTGGTGCCAGACTGCCCAGCACTGTCCCTCGTGCTCCAGTCTCCCTAGAGTTCAGCTGTTGGAAGGTGCCATGGGTCTCGGGGACCTCTGCACACTGTTTGCTCTCCTGAGACCTGCTGTCCCACCACCCAGAGCCACTCTCTGCCTCGTCCTACTCACCATTCAGCTCGCCACTTAACCCTCAAGGAAGTTAGGGACAACTTCCTGACAGCACCTCCCGACGGTCTAGATTATATCTCTTTCTTAGATGTTTGTACCACATCCTGGATGCTGCTTGAGCATCTTACGTGCACTCCCTCCCCTCTTGAGGGGTGAAGCTGGGTTTTATCCCCTGAGCGTCCTCACTGAGCACTGGCCACACGTACTCGATCATTCCTCTGATTATTTGTTTACGCTCTACTTTCTGGTGTCACTCCCAGAGAGCAGGACATCCGTCTTCCTCTCCACTGTCATCCCAATGCCCAGCCCGGTTGCCAGGCTTACTAGGAATGAATGAACTGATGAATGGATAAACTAATTAATCAACCGAAGGACTTAGGAGAGAGGGAGCTTTTGCGCAACTAACTAGAATTGAGGTCACCTTGAGGCAAGACCAAACTGGAACTCGTCTGTGGCCCCCCACCAAAGGTGCTTCCAGGGGACAAAGGGTGACTGTTCTCTGCCCAAATGAATGGGATCATATAAGGCAATGGGTCAGAGGAGAAAAGGCAACAGAAAAAAACTTTGAATGTCTTTTTCTCGTTTCCTTTGGAAAAAGTAAACTCGAGGGTTTTTCACTGAGTTCTTAAGGGGACGCAGGCAGCTGCAGCAGGTAACAGGAGGAAGACAAGCTCTCGACAGTCAACGTCTCTGATCTCAGAGGCAGACTCCAGGAGGAGGCCCCGCTGAAGTCACACTTGGATGCCAGACTCCCAGTGCGGGCAGGGCGCCGCGGCTGCCAGGACCAGCTCAGGCACACACAGGGGCATTCACAGCCCTGGGGCCACAGCCCCTCCTGCCCGCCCTGTGCGCCCCCAGCAGCAAACAGGACTCTCTGTCTCGGGTCCTGAGTCAAGCCTGCGTAGAATTAACTGTAATAATTGGCAGGTGGGCCGTTGGCTTCTGGGTTTCAATTCACCAGGGGCTCATGAAAAAAGAAAGAAAAAAAAAGAAGAAAGACTGGATGTTCTGCTGTAGCCAGTATTTAGCTTGGGCTCTGAGAAGCTTCAGCTTTCCATGACAAGAAACAAACTGTGTGGCTGCAGCTGCCCTGGGCAAACAAGAGCTCCAGAACAGCCTGGGAGAGAGAGGCCCTTGCTGGCCCACAACCAGTGTGCTCCTTGGGGAAAGAGGAGGAAACAGCCCCTGACCTGCTGCCCTTCTCAGGAGCACAGATAATGGAGAAGAAAAGGGTCTTTCTGAAAGTTTTTTTTCTTGGATGGAATGGAGTGGCCATCACCTCCGAAGATTTTTCCATGGCATCAATGCCTTTGTCATCCTTTACAAGAATTCCTACGATAATAGGGGCGCTCGTCCCAGCCCACTACCGAGCCACCATGTAATAGTGTCTACTGCCCGCGGGATGGGGATCAGCCTCCACTCCTGTACTTCTGCTACGTGTCCAGTGCAGATGTCCCTTGTCAACAGTGGTTATCTTTTCTACCGAGCCTGAGACATGGACTCAGGATCCTCAACACTGCACCCCAGGAAGCCACTACAAGAGAACAGGAGTTGCCATGAGAGCTGAAAAATATTTGCCACTTCTATTTTAGTAACTCAGAAGAGGCCAAAGTTACGGTCTCACCGAAGTTCCCGTGAAGACAGGAATCCAGGGGTGGCCAGCTACAGGACTGTGGCTCTGATGCCAGTTACTGCCCAAATACAGACCCCTTATCAGAGTGGGCTCTGATGATCATCGGGGAGAGGGCACACTGGGCAGGATTTCACTGGAGAGCCAGGCACAGTGGCCCAACGCTGGGACGGCCAATGCCAAGGGCACGTCCTTTCTGTTTGCTGCACCTGCACTTGAGGCTTGTCCTTCAGCTGGAGATTTTGCCTGTGGTCTGCTACAGCAGGGACAGAGCAGCCACCATCCTGAAGTGCTTTCTTGGGGACAGTGGCCCCGTCGACAGTGATTCAGGCCATGTGTTTCTCCCTCACTCTTTCTCAGCAGGCCTGTTTGCCCTCCTTTTCACAGGAAACTGATGTAGCGCTGGTGTGGGGTGAATCTGGCCTCCAGGGCTGGGAAACACTGAAGAAGTGGCTTCCCTTGGGGTCAGGACCACATTCTTGCCCGAGGAGAAGGGCCTTAATTCAGGGTCCAGGTAACGCCAACCATCCCTTCACGGATGACGATTCTTGGACTTCCTCCCAATGGGCTTTGGGATGGTGTCTCCTTCTAAATTCCCTTTCCCGGCCCTGTGTTCAGTACCTTAGAGGTCGAAGCCTGAAGCGGTTACACTGGTGCCCCCCACTTCTCTGCCCCAGGCCAGTGAGGAAGCTCCTCTGCTAAGGCTGGGGGCCGGTCCCGAGCTCTCACCTCCTGCTCTAAGGAGGGCCACCTTGGCAGCCCCTCCCTCCCCCCCACCTCGCTGAATGGTGGGAGGGCTAACTGCTTGGGTTCTGGGGAGACCACTTTTGCTCTCCAAATCTGCTTCCTCACCCGCAAAATGGGAATAATGATACCACCTCCTAGCATTGCTGTGAGGACAAAACGAGACCATCTGTGTAAAATGCCCAGCGCGCAGCAAGCAACAATGGATCCAGGCTATCATTAGTGCAGGGCAGAAATTTCAGCTACAGCAGTACTCCTGAGGATTTTTTTAAATTGTGGTAAAATACATATAGCATAAAATATACTATTTTGGAGTGTATAATTCAGTAGCGTTAAGTATCTGCACAGTGTTGTGTAACTGCTACCTTGATCTAGTCCCAGAATTTTTCATCACCCCAAACGGAAACCCTGTGCCCACTACGTAGTCTCTCTCTATCCCTCCCTCCCCACACCCAGCCCCTGGCAAGCTGTCATCTGCTTTCTGTGTCTATGGATTTGCCTACTCTGGTTACTTCAAATAAACAGAATCATATAATGATATGTGGTCTTTTGTGTCTGGTTTCTTCACTTAGCACAATGTTTCCCAGCACCATGTTTCATTCATGCGGTAACATATATTGGTATTTCATTCTTGCTATGGCTAAATAATATTCCATTGTATGGATACATTACATTTTGTTAATCTGCTCATCTGTTGATTGACGTCTGGGTTCTTTCGTCATCTGGGCTATTGTGTGCCATGAATATTTGTGAACAAGGTTTTGTTTCAACACCTGTTTTCAGTTTGAAGGGGTATACATCTATTCTTGGGTCACATGTGGTTCTATAATTAACTGATTGAGAAATCACCAAACTGTTTTCCACAGTGGCCACACCATTATACATTCCAATCAGCAACGAATCAGGGCTCTAATTTTTCCACATCCTCACCAACACATTTTTCCCCCTTTTTAAAAAGTCTTGGCCATCCTAGTGGGTTTGAAGTGGTATCTCACTGTGGTTTTGATTTGCATTTCTTGGATGACTAATGACATTGAGCATCTTTTCATGTGCTTTTTGGCCATTTATGTATCTTCTTTAGAAAATGTCTATTCAAGTGCTTTACTCATTTTTTAAATTGGGTTGTTTGTCTTTTTGTGGTTTCCCCTATGAATTTTAGGTCTTATTCTAACCAATAGGGTCAGGAAAAAGACTTAAAGGACATGAAAATGTGTGTGTTGGGGGGCAGTATTCAAATTCCCTGTACAACCTGGATTTGCAAGAAGGAAATCTAATTCCTTTATTTGGTCTAAAATTTGTCTTCCTTTTAGGACTTTACTGCTGGTGAATAGGAAAAAGATTAATTTTTAACCCAATCTGCTTTATAATTTAGATCCCCAAATTTAAACATCCCTCTCAGTTATGCTCGGTCTTTCTAGGAAAAAAACAAAACAAACTCAAATTCTAAGTCTCTGAGATTTCTCTCCCTGGCCCCATGGTGGTCATGACCTCTGAGAGTATGGGCCAGCGGTGGTTTGCTAACATCTTTGGTGTGGTGACTTCTGCCTCCAATGGTCCTGGGCAGTGTCCCTTGTCTGCTAGTTGAGCCTCACCAGACTGGAAATGGTGGCCAAAGGCTGTGGCCATGTGGTCAGTCTTCTCCTCTTGGCTCCATCAAAGGCCATCTGCTTCCGGCGACTCGGCCTCTCCCGTGAGGTCTGGCTGTGACTTCCTTGGCCCTGCTCCAGCCAGGCCCTTAGCTCCTCCTTAGCCTCACCTTCACCACAGGTGCACTAAGGGCAGCTCAGGAAAGCTAAAGCCCCAGGGCCTTCCTGCCAAACCGCCCCACACCACTGCGCTCTCAGGGGTGAACTGCCCCAGGCCAGCTGCCGCATCCTCCCAGAGCCCCACAGAGGGAGCGGGGGGAGCAGCATCCTGGTGCCTCAGAGGAGGGGGACTTCCGGAGGTGGCAGCTAAGCCGGTCCTTGAGGGATGGGGGTGGAGACTCTGGCTTCCGATTGTCCTCTGTGCCTCACAGCACCTGACGTAGTGTTTGACAGGGAGGAGGTGCTCAAGCCGCAGGCTGAGCTGACTGTGAGAGATGAGAGCCCTGGGACGCGGAAGGACACGGCTCAATGGCTATTTCTCTCTGAATCAGAGGAACGTTCAAATGGCACCCACGAGCCCATCTCTTCCACTGCCTGTGAGCTCCCCCAGCTGACAGTTCACAAAATGGCAAACGTAGAGGGTCGATACTTATAACCCCTCCAGCCAGTCTTACAGGTCAGAAGAAGGTATATCCCCTCCTCCTGAGAGCTAATTCTCCTACCTGTGCTCTTAATTCCCATCCCTTCATCTCCTTTAAGATCTAGACCTTGATCCCAGGAGCTTCAAAGAGAAGATGGTCTGCTCAGAGCTACAGAGAAGTGCTTGACCAGTTGGCTTATTGCTGGCTCCAACAAGCAGAAACTGTTGAACCATCCCTTGCTGACTGACTTTGCCGCTGCTTGACAAATGCTCTCGTCCTGATCTACCTGCCAGTGGGCCACAAAATCAGGAGCATTTAAGGACCTCTGTGACGAGGAAGAGAAAGACCAAGCCTCTGGCTCAAGTGGCCCCCGTTGGAGGAGGGCGAAGGAAAGAGCTGGAAGAAACAAGTAATGAGGATGCTCAGAAGACACAATTAGAGTCCAAGAAAAGGACTTCCTGGAACTAAAAGAAAACTAGCCATCATTTTAAAAACTTAGGGAATAAACTGAAAAAAATGATGATCACTGCTGAGTACTGAATTAGAGGTCCTGAAGATCAAGGGAAAGTAATATCTCATCGTGTGAAAACACCTGCCTTCTCATGGTCCATCTGTCTCTGGACCCTCTTAGCCCAGCATCTAAAGACATGTGTGGCCCTGGACCCAGTGCCCAATTGTTCTGATTTTCTTGGTTCCTCCTCTCACACTTGAGCCCTGGCCAGCCTGGGCTCCTTCACACCAACAAACACTTCCTTTGCCTTTACTTTGAGCCTGGAACTGCACTTGGCATTGAAATGCAATGATACTGTGTTTCCTCTCCTCAAGGAACCTAAGTTGGGAGTGAGCTGAATTTGCTCCACTGGGTTGAGTCTCCCCAGGTCTTTGTTCTTTGCTGATTCTCAAGGGAAGTCATGAGATTATAAAAGATCGTACGCATTTCTTCCTAGGGGCCCCTTTACAAAGAGGTGACCTGACACTATATCCTTAGGTTTCCATGACAACTCCAGGATGGCATTTCCTGTGACCCAGCTGAGGTTCTTCTGAGACAAGATGGTTGACGTGGCCTCCCCTCCACCCATCCCAGCTCCCTTTCCCTCCGCTTGCACCCCCTGTCCACATAAGCCCCCATCCACTTCATCCCAGTCACAGTGGATGTGAGGATTCCCTTACCCTCAGGAACATGTTCTATATTTGAATTTCAACTCTCCCCTTGGGCTTGCTTTCCAAAGACAATGGAAACAGGTTCCAAAGGCAGGCCCCCTTGAAGCAGTGTCACCCAGGTGGGACAAGGGACTGTTTGAGGTTAAGAACCAAAGAAAGAACTGAAAGAGGGAACTCCTCAAATTGGAGGATTTCCCCCTTTTTCTCTGGTGTCTTTCTGGTAAGGAGAGAGAGATGGGGATATAGAAAGCTTTGAGGGAAGCCAGCAGAAGTCACAGGGAGGAACGGAGAGGTGACCCCTACAGGAAGAACTGTGAAGGGCCACCACCCCTGCAGTGCCAGGGTCTGAGGGATACACAGTGGGGCTGGAACACGGCCACATTGGACAAAGCACCACGTGGCTGCAGAGCTAATGCATTTGCATGTCCGGGGGCACCTGGCTGGGGAAAAGGATACAATTTCCCAGGTACTCAATGACTCTGAGTGACATCAGACACCCTGTAGCACAAGATAATAAACACACACTCCTGGCTTGTTTGCCGTTTTCCCTCCCCTCCTTGCCATACCAAAGCGCCCCTCTCTGATTCCCATTCCACCTGTCTTGTGAGAAACTTGACTCTCCCCAACCTCAAAGCTTCTTCTCAATCCCAGAGGACAAGAAACAAGACCATGGGTCACCCCTCCTTCCTGCTCCCTGAGATATACAGTCGAGTTGGAGCAAAGGCCCCAGAGGCCCAAATGAGGAAATGTCAAGGCACCCAGGGCAGCGCAAGGCCACCTTGCCAACACTGGCCAAGGTCCGGGCCAAAGGACAGAAAGAAACAAGCTTTCCATGGCGAGCGTCTTCAAGGATTTGCACTCCTGCCCAGTTGACAAAAGCCCCAAAGTGCTGGCCCGGGGAGGGAGCGCCAGCTTTCTGTTTAGTCTGGCACTGTTCTACCAGGCCTGCAAGGATCAGCAAGCTGTGAGTGTGGATTTCAAGGCCCCTGAGTACCCATGTTTATCTTCGGGCTCAGATCCAGGAGCTCAGCAATGTGTCCGTTTCAAAATAATCATTACAACAATAGCCCGCCTATGGTAGGATGCAGACTTTGGAATCCATGTCAAAGTACAGTAGAACAAAACACTTTAAGAGAGGGCAGTTTTGCCTAACAGCTCTGGTGCATGAGGAGTGGAATTTACCCTAAGAATTCTCAGAATCCATGTGGGCCTCGAGCACCTCGGTGAGAAGGGGATGTGAAGACAGTACAATTGGAAGAGTCAATTAGGGAAATGACTGGAGCATAATGTTTTGCAAAACTGACTGTTTCAGCTGGTTCTGGTCATCGGACAATGGAAGGACCAGCATTTGGATATTCAATTACTTCCTGAAGCTGAGGACTAGTTGAGTATATTTGGTTCCGGAAATATCCCAATGGAGCAAGAGAAAAATGGGACAAAAGGTTTTGGCAGAGGCCAAGCCGTTCTCCCAGCTGCAGAAATGAAAGACGAATCCCAGAGCACCCCCACCCTGCCAACCCCAGCCCCAGTTCCCACGTGGCCGTAGGAGAATGCGTGAAGCAGGGCTGAACAGCAGCCTGGCTGGTAGCAAGAGGCAGTCACAAGCCCCCAGGAAGACCCCTTGGGTCCGCCCAACCTACCCCTTACAGCACACCCTCTCATTTCACTAAGATGAGAAATACCGAAACAACTCTTCTGACGGTTGGTGCCAGGCACCCAGGCACGTACCAGTCAACTTCCCTGCCTCCCTAGAGAAAAATGCCAGCTTCCCAACCACACACTGACATTCCTGGCAGAAAAAAAACCTTATTATTCCACCTGAACCAACGAGAAACAAAGCCAGTCAAGAAATTTGCCTATTGGGATTGCAAAGCTTTGAATGCCATCAGTCATGTGGAAAATGTTGAGCTGAGCCTGGCACTGTCCTCCGAGATCTTCGTGCAAACAACCAGAGGCCGCTGAGAGCTTTCAAGCCCACATGGAGGGGGAAGTGCTAATCACAGAACCAGGCATTGGCCTCCTCCGATGGCCCTAATGAGGACCAGGTGACCGCAGATGAAGGCAACCACACCGTGCTTGTGTTTGTCAAATCTGAGATTGCTGCAAAGCCTGGAATGAATGAATCTGAAAACAAGCAAATCTATCTGTCTAGGAGCTGGAAAGAATAGGATGTGGAAAGGGGCGGGGGAGTGTCATCAATTACTTGTGGCTCTCGGAGAGCCAAGAATTATGCTTGGAAGTGTAACTTCAGAGCATCTGGAGAAGTCTTCGTTCAGCATCCTAGGTCTTCTGGATAATGTCAAAATCATTCAGACTGTCCAAGCCAGGCCAGATGGAGGCAATACTGTGTAGTGTGCAGACTTGTCTCGGACTCCACTCTGCCTTCTCCCTGCTTCTTGTCCACCTTCCTGCTGGTGCATATGCCAGTCTCCTCCTCCTCCACCACCACCACCACCACCAACAAGAACAGCTTAGGGCCTTCCCTCCTCCCCCGTCCAAATCTGCTCCTAGGAAAGGATCTGATACACTATCTTTGCCCCATCACAGGTCAAGTGTTAGTGTACTGGCCTCCTTTGCTGGGGCTCAGTGTCGTCCCCTGCATAAGGAGGGGGTAGCAACCACTTAGGGGACTCGGATGCTCCTGCCATCTTGATCGGCCCAGGGGCGGCAGGTCTGCATGAGCCCCTGAGAAGGAGCTGGGTTTATTTATGAAGATGTAGTGATTCCACAGGCAGCTTGCTTCTCGGATCCTGAGAGATGTTGCACCACTTCTGTGATCAGCCTCCAGGAAGGCCAGCTGGGCGGGGGTGGGGGTCTGCTGGGCCCTGGGGATCAGGACACAAGCTGTCACTCTGACGGTTCCTGTGGGAGCATCTTGGTTCCACATGGATGATTTGATAGTACACATGCTAGGGCTTCTCCAGGTCCCTGCCCGGACTCCTTACACCCCGTCCTTCAGCTCCTGATTGATTCCTCCACGAGGCATTCCTGGGTCCCCCCAGCCCTGCTTCCCCCCTCTTCTATGTCTCTCTTGGTGCCTGGCCCAGGTGTACCTCTGTGTTACTTCCCTGCAGGGGGTACCCCTCACACTGCAGTTTAGACAACAGTTGAGCTTTGCCAAGGTGAAGAGCGCCCCCTGGAGTTGTGCAAGGGAGCAGCCCTGCCTTCTCTTTCCAGTTCCTCCCGAGCAGAGCTGTGAGCATAGGAGAGACGGGAGAGTCCTCCACAGCCAGTTTCTGTTCGCTCATCATCCTCACCCCCTCTCCCTCCCAGCAAGAGGCTCCTCCTCCCTGCCTCCAGCTGTCTCCCAGCCTCGTATGGGGCTGGACCTCAGGAAGTGCCCCATCACCCCTGCTGACTTGGCCAGACGAGAAGTCAGGGCTGCAAATGACCATTCCTTCTTATTCGTAAGTTTTGTGGGTTTTTTTTTTCTTCTTCTTCTTCTCCTTCATATAAGAGGTATTTGAGTGTCTGAGAAAGAGTTTTTTAAATAGCTTTTATACCAAATGAAGAATTTTAAAATATCCTTTAGGACAAAAAGCCTCTTTGAAGCCCAGTTCACAGAACCACAGAACATCGACACAATAGACACCCTGTTTACTGGCTACAAATTGTTTGCTTTGCTACAAATTGAACGCAGAGAGAAGGCTTTTTGTGCCTAGGGTTGCGCGGATGTCAGCCTTGAAAAGAATTCAAGTAACCTCAGCCGCATTCCGCATCCTCCACCTCAACTATGTGCTAGGAATGGTGCTGTGTCGGGCGCAGCTCTCCCTGGGGTCCGACTTGGCCCTGAGCTGGGGTGGCAGGTGGCCGGGTCTCTCATTATAACTCTATTTTGGGCCCTAGGGTGAAGGAAATGCATAGAGCAATTCAGTACTTTTGACCTAGAGAAAAGTCAAGATTGGGGGATGAAAGGGAGGGTGTGTAGGAAGAGGGAGAGCGAGATGCTTTCCACTCATAGCTTATGATGGACGCCTATTGTGGAATTCCTCGGGTACCACCCCCTCCCCTGCCCCCAGGGAAATACACCTTCCCTGTTTCCGAGAAGGGCTCTAACTAGACTCCACGACCATGCTCATCCCCTCTCCCCCTCACTTCACTCTACTTACTGTCGCTGCAGGCTGAACTGCATCGCTCCAAAACTCACAGGTTGAGTCCTTGACCCGCGGTGTGACACCCTCCGAACGTGACTATACTTGGAGATGGGGTCTTCAAAGGAGTGGTTACGTTAAAATGAGGTCCTCCACCTTTAGGGTGGGCCCTAATCCCATCTGACTGATGTCCTTAGAAGAAGAGATTAGGACACAGACAGAGAAAAGACCACGTGAGGACACAGGGAGGAGGCAAGCCAAGGAGAGAAGCTTCAGAAGAGCCAAACCTGCTGACCCCTTGATCTTAAACTTTCAGCCTCCAGAAGTGTGAGAAAATAAATCTGATGTGTAAGCCACCCAGTCTGTGGTATTTTGTGTGGAGCCCAAGCAATTTAATATACTGGCAAAAGAACAAAAATCCCAAAGCTCTCTCCAAGCTTCTGTTCCTCGTCTATAAATTAGGAATATTTGTTTCTGCCTTGCCGGACTCTCGTAAGGGCTAGGACTGCAGATGACAAGGCTCCTGGAGCAGGGTCTGATGTAGAACAGGCATGTGCTAAATAATTGTGGAAGTCAGGATTGTTGTTACTATTATTAGGGACCAATAAATGTGTGTGTGGCGCTTGTGGGTCCCTACCAAATGTACCTAGAGTCCCTATCCATCAATTTGATGACTTAGTACCAAAGAATTTAGTGTCTTTGGTAACCCTGGAGATTTCACCCTTTCTGGGCTGCCATGCTGCCTGACCAGGGGGCACATTCATTCCCTAAACTGATCTGTCTTCATAAATTTACATCCTCACCTATTTCACAGGAAGTCGGTATCTCATAGCGGCTACTGACAAGACAAAGGTTTGTTGAAAGTCCATATACGTTATACCCACAGGGGGATTTACCTTCATGTCAAACTCTAATAAATTGGCCAGGCCTGATTTTGCTCTGATATAATCTGTTTTCTTTCCCCTAAAGAGATAATTTTGTAAAAGGATTGGTGATTCTGTCTTCTTGCATAAATGTGCCAGGTGACACGCAAGAGAAGTGAGGTCGGCACACTGAGTCTTCTTTGATGCAGCGGGGTTTCTGGGGACACTGAGACCACACATAATGACAGGTTACCCCCCTCCTTCACCCAACAGTCCTGGCCAAGGTGGTACATTTCGTTTGCTTGTCCTTGAAAACGCTGGACTTGGACCACCTCTGAATTTAAACCTCCAACCTGATAAATTAGACTCTCCTTAAAAGTTCTCCCAAACAGCCCTGGCTTGGGTCCTGGCCACAGCTGCTTCTCTACCGTAATCTCTCTAAATGGAGGGACCCTCGTAGCCCTCGTGCCTGCTGCCCACTGATTCCCTGCCGGAGTCTCTCCTTGTGGACAAAACTTTCTGTGAACACCCGGGCCCTGCAAAGCCGGCTCACCTCGGTAGCTGTTTCAGGTGTCTCCTCTCTATTTAAATGACATGGCACGCGACGAGCGCTCCATGAACCGTGACGTCAGAGGTAAATGTACGGTTTTACGCGGAATTACTGTTTTGCAACTTTTAGTATGTTCTCTCATTCCTGGCTGATGACTCCCCCCCAGGACTGTGGAGAAAGCTGGTCGTGAAAAGTGAGTCATCTTCATTGACACCAACGATCACTCTCCGTCTTTGATAACTACTTCTCCCCAAGCCTGTCGTCTTTTCCTTCCACCCAGCTTCAGGAAAGCAGCGTGCCCACTCTCTCTGGGCCAACAGCTTTCTGCTAAGCTCTTGTCCCGTGTCTGCCCTCACCCCAGAGAACCTTCCTCTCACGCCTTTCTCTGCCTCCCCTCAACACACAGGCTTCCTCCTGATGTTACAAAACCACCTTCTCCTGAGCCCAAGCTCTCCCCAGCCGACCATCACTCATGGCCAAGATTCTTGTTTAAAAAAATTAAATTAAATTTTAAAACTTTTACTGAGATATAATCACCATATAACATCCTGTCAAAGTGTGCAACCTGCTGATTTGATACATTTATGTATTGCAAAATGATTATCACAGTAGTATTGCCAGCATCTGTATCACATCACGTAATTAGCGCTCCTTTTCTGTGGGGAGACCAATGAAGGTCTAGACTCCCAGCAACTTTAAGCTGCCCAGTACAGCGATGTTAACTGCAGTCTCTATGCTGTGCGTTAGATCTCCCCAGCTTTTTAAACTACTAGCTGCAAGTTTGTACCCTTAAATAACGACTCCCCCGTCAATGCCTCACCCCAACCCCTGGCCCCCGATAACCACCATTCTATTCTCTGTTTTTACAGTTTTGGCTTTTTTAGGTTCCACATAGAAGTGGTAGCATAGAGTATTTGTCTTTCTCTGCCTGATTTATCTTACTTAGCATAATGCCCTCAATGTCCATTTCTGTTGCCCCAAATGGCAGGATCTCTTTATTTTTCATGCCTGAATAATACTCTTCTGCAGTTATGTACCACATCATCTTCACAGCCAAGATTCTTGATCACAAGTTCTTCACCCACCACCACATCTTGCAGTCACTTGCTCACTTCCGAACATCTGAAGTCTGCTTGTCATCCCACCGCTCCACCAAACAAAGCTCTCAGTCCCAAGGCCAAAGACAGAGCCCCTGGGCAAAGACCCACTCTGGGGAGGGGCAGAAGCAGCACAAGGCTACAGTCAGGAGGACGAGTGGCAGGGCCTGGCGGAGGCCCTGGCCTCGTGGGGAATGATAGAATCGTGGAGTGAATCTCCAGGTAGTCCAGATGGCACCAAGAAGTCAATCACCAGCTTGCTGGAGGTGTCACCTCCTTTCCCTCTGTGATCCACGACTTCTGCCCTCCACACCACCCCACTGCCCCGCCAAGTGTGCCAGCCCACCTAGCCCATCTCCATCTCCTCCGAGTCTTCCCCAATCTTCCCCTAGTTTAAACAGACCCCTCCCTAGCATCTTCCCACATCCATCAGAGACACCCCTCCCTGCACCCAGCCCCTCTGCACTGTCCCACACGCTGACAAGCACCACTGAACACCCAGCTCGGGGCAGGACACCACTCAGTTATTCTGTCCTCACAACCACCCGAAGGGTTAGGTACCTTTGCCATCCTCATTCCCCTTTCACAGGAGAGGAAACTGAGTCCCAGAGAGGATAAACTTTACTTTCCCAGGGTCTCCCTTTTAAAAAGCAGCAGAGCCAGAAACTGATCGAAGGAATTGGGCTCCACTGAGCGTATCCTGCTTCATGTGGGTATCTGGTCCCCTCTTGCAGTCTGTTCACTCAACGGTGTGGCCCGTGGGCAAAGTGAGACACTCCCTTCTCCCAGCTGGGTCCACTCAAGGCCACCCAGAATGGGAGGGGCCTGTCCTCTTCCAGAGATCCCTGAGCAGTCTCCAGAAGACCTTGACATGCGCTGCTGAGGCCCCTGACCCCTCATCTCTGTCCTGGATTCTGCTTCATCTGCATTTCCCCCCTCCCACCAAAGCCCGCTGCAGTGCACCCGCTTACCCTGCTGAATTGTCACCACTGGAGAGAGAACTGACTTCGACCCCAAGAGGAAGAAGAGAGGAGTAGTGATGCCGTGGACTCCAAGTGGACTCCCCGGGTTCAATGCTGGCTCCTCCACTTATTTGCTGTGTGGTTTGAGGCAAGTTACTGAACCTCCCTGTGCCTTGGACCCCACACCTGTGAAATGGGGATAATAGCAGTACCTCCCTCCTGTGAATGTTGTGAGGATGAAGTAACATAGTACAAACATTGAATGAGCATTAACTCTTTTCATTTGTATTTATATGGCCTAAGGAGCTACCCCTTCTCAATAGGAGGCTCTTAGAGGTAGACAACACTTGGACAGCTAAACAAATATATCTCTAACAGCAGAATTCCAGGCACCCTGGAAGGCCAAGAGTCCTTCGCACCTTCCAAATCAAATCATCAAGACAGCTGCCCATGTGTCCTGACTATGCTCGTGGCCCAAGTAAGAACCACCAAGCCGGTTGGCACAAAGTGGCCAATTGTTCTGCTAACACTGACTTAAGATTTTCATCAGCCAGGTATGAGCAGGGAGGTTCCTGTGTTACTTAAAGGAGCTCCGTGGAAGATGTGCCTCTGCCCTGGTGACCATCAGCCAGAAGAGTGACGAGGGAGCGACAGGGTCCCGGCTGGCTTGCTAGGCCTTGCATGAATCCCGGCCATGAGGTGGGAGCAGGGGGAGAAGGGAGCTGTGCACATGGAGAGCGAAGAGCTCTGGGCTCTTTTCCTTTTTCTTTTCTTTCTTTTCTTGCTGTGCACAGTTGGAGCTGTTACCGGTCCCAATCGCGACATCTTGTTTATTGATTCCACAGGCTCCAGGACCAGAGCGTGATGAATATCACTTTTCCACTGGGGCTAACGTCACACGGCCAGAAGAGTGAGGCAATCATCCAGAAAACAAAATTGTTTTTGTCTGAATGTGCCATTGGAGATGCTCTGAAAAACAGGCTCTTCAGGTGATTACGGAGCTTAGGCAAAGCCAGGCTCTTGCTTGAATTATCTGCATAATTGCCTTAGTTCTCCAGTGTGTCCGCGCAGACACGACCTCGCAAATCGCCAGCTCGCCTGAGCAAGCATACACGAAGTCAGGCAGTGATACTAATGATGCCAATTTTAATAAAGGAAAAGCTACGCTCTGCTGATCACCAGCTGCAGCCACGGCCTGGGTTTGGTTAAAGGCATCTGCACAATCCTGAGCCATAGGGTCAGGCCCCCGAGGCAGAGATCAGGGTGAGGATGGGGAAGAGTGGATACAGCAAGATAAAGGGAAGGTATCCACCAAACACAGCAATCCAAATTCAACTATAAAAGGGACCCAGTTTCTAAGCTCAGAATTGCATTTCCTTGGGTGTTGTAACCACATCCTACATCTCAACAAGAATCAGTCAGCACAGAGCCTAGAACCTGCTGCTCAGACTGGGCTGAGGTAGCGCTTGGACTTCTGGTCTGACACGTTATCATAACCCTTATGTAATCAGTGTCATCTCAGGAGCAGATAAAGTAAAAATAAGTAGAAAGATAATACAGAAAACGTATCAGGTCCACAATTCTAGTACCTTTATAGTAGTACTTTATTATTTTAAGTGTAATTATAACAAAGTTTCATCATCATTGTGATAATAATTTTTTGAAGCATATAAAAGAACCCTGTATAATAGACTTGCGATTTCAAGTGGATAATTAGGAAAATTTGATTAAAGAAGTTTGTAACCAATGTTTAAACATCAGGGAATTTTTAAATTTGTAAGTAAATTCCTAAGTTCTATGTCTTGCTTTTTGCTTAGTTTTGGGGGTTGGAGAGGAGATAATTAGGCTCATTTACTTTTGGAGGAGGTACTGGGGATTGAGCCCAGGTCCTTGTGCGTGCTTAGCAGGCACCCTACCACTTGAGCTACACCCTCACCTGCTAAGTTCTGTGTCCTTGGTTGGACAAGTGGTGTTTGAAGAACAATATTTAATAGGCTTATGTGGTTAATACATTTTGCATTTGATAAAACACCCAGAGTTATTGCTCTTTATGCTCAAAGCTCTTTGACGTTAGCAAGAGCATCCTCCTGTTACCAAGGACCTAGGAATGTAAGCTCCAGCAAAAGCCCCATCCTGTCTGTGAGGCTTTCATTGATCCCTCCAGGAAGTTCTCCTCTCCTAGTTCTTTAGCTGTGAGAATTTCTTTTTGAGTCTCTACAGTGTAACCTAGTTTTTCCCCTGGGGTACGTATGCCTTGACCCCCCAGCTAGACTGTAGACTCTTTGGGAGACAAGCACTTCTCTTGATGCACTCTTCATTTCTTTTCCGTTCTCCATTTCTCCATGCCCAGTGCTAGGCATACATTAGGTACTCAATATATGCTCATTATTTGGTTGATTGGTTTCAGACACATGTGGGATGGTTCTGTTACACTACAGATAACCCAATAAACAAAATCAAAGATAAAGAAGATTATACTGTATAGCACAGGGAAATATATACAAGACCTTGTGGTAGCTCAAGCGAAAAAAAAGTGACAATGAAAATATGGATGTTCATGTATAACTGAAAAATTGTGCTCTACACTGGAATTTGACACAACATAGTAATATGACTATAACTCAATTTAAAAAGTTTAAAAAAAAAAGAACAAAGGAAATGTTATCATGATCAATATTAAAAAGTATTTTCCTATTAAAAAAAATTCTCACCAATGAAGGAATTACTGTAGAGGACCCAGATACCGTCTGCTTGAGCATTTAGTGATGGGAATGTTTTATCAGCACTTTCCTAGCTTCAAAATACTCTCTCCATTCCAGGATGACCGCAGTACCCTTGGATCCCTTCACCCTCGTCGTCACGCAGAGGCTCGTTCAGAGCAGCTGTGAACTTTTCAGGCCATGATTCTCTACAGGGGTTAAGACATAGCCTTTTGTTTTGATGAAGCTCAAACCTTGTTAACAGAATTCAACTGTTAAGAAAATGTCTGATGAGGACCTACTGTGTGCCCTGCAGTGTACTAGGTCCTGGGATACAGCAATGAAAGGGGCAGCGGGGCACTTCAGTGCAGGACAGGGATGATGTGTAGCCCCTGCTCAGTGGGAAGCGAGGGGATGACAGGGAGCGCTCTGGGACTTAACAAGAATGCAATTATCAAGCGACCGAGTGGTCCAGTAGAGTTCCATGAAAGAAGGGGCAGAGGGCAGGGTAGGTCTCGGGGAGTCAAGGTGGGTGGAGGTGAGGGATGTATTCTTATTCTATTGGGATGAACAACATAATAAGAGAGGTAGAAATTGATCTCTGTCTTGGCCATGTAATGTGTGTGGCCCCATCCCATCAGGGGTAGCTGCCGGGAGTAAAACTATACAGAGATGATGGGAGTAGACTGGACCTACAGAAGGGCAATCTCATAATTTCAAAGCGTCAAGGGTTGAGACTACGTCCATGGGAAGCACAATAGTGTGATGTGTTAAAAGTAGTGTTTTTAGTTCCAGACATTCTTTTCTGCCCACCACTGACTTCTCATATTCTATAAATTGAGGCATTCTAAAGTTAGGTTTTTTTCATTCGATCCAGCCAAGGTGGGAAGTAGTGGGGAGCTATGGGACAGTGGGGTGGGGCAAGAGAGGGAACGGGAATGACAGAAATGCCCCAGAGGCCAGGGGAGTCCATGTGTGAGGCGCTGTTCTTCTTCAGGGTTCTTTTCACGAGGATTCCTGAAAGGGGGTGAGCCTATAAGGGGGTCTCCATGGCAAGCATGAGTGCTGGAGAAACAAAAACGGGGTGGCATGTCACCAAGCAGATGGCCCAGTCCTGGGGCACCAGTCCCCTGCACCCACATGAGTTCTGAGAGTAACTAGTGGTTTCCCAGGGTAGCACAGAGCCTACAGACAGAGAGCCAGCTCTGACAAGAGCTCAGGGTCCCAGGAGGACACTCCCGTGACATACACTGCTGAGGACAGGGACCTGACAGGAATGACAGGAGCCTCAGGGTGTGCCCCTGTGCACCGAAGGTGATGACTGGTCACCAGAGGCCAGCCCCCTCCCCTCAGAAGGAACGAGGATCCCGGGGCAGGGGGTGAGCAGCGCAGTGGGGAAGGATTTGAGATGACCCTGAGTTTGCTGACATTTCAGTTCCCACTATCTGGCAAAACAAGATCTTGAAACAGAATGTAAAATTAGCTTTCTTTAAAAAAATTAAAAATAATGAACATTTCTGAGTTCACGATTTGAGACTTGTGCCATATATTTAAGGCTTTAGGAAAAGTAAAGACTTTGAAGTAGACACAAGAAGGTAGGACAAAAATCACGAGCGAGAGAGAGATGGGTGTCACAGAAACCGGGGGAGAACGGAGGTCCACGGGCTGTGGGCGGTGGTGTGGACACCAGTGCCTAAAGAACTAGCGATGAGCCACAGTTTGCATAAGGATGCTGTGAGAGGTGAGGCGGTGAGCTTTCAAGGGACCACGCATCCAGCGCATCTCTTAGCTTTCCCAGCTGCCTGTGTCTGCGGCATTCCTGCATCCTGAGCTCGAGGAGCATGCTTCCTCAGGGAGCCAGGGCTCTGCTCTGCCAGGACCGCTGCTCCAGCTCACAGACCTTAGTTTAGTCCTTCTCAGAGTCTAAAACCAGGCTCATTGTCGGCAATTTGACCAGACTCAGAATATATATTGAAAAGCCAACATGGAGAAGATTTGGCGCTGTTTGGGGGTCCTGGAGAAATTTTGCCATCATGATCCTTCAAATCCAGTACGGGCAGCTGCCTAAGTACAAGTCTGTAAAACGGAAGGTGCAAGGGGAGGTCAAGGAAGCCTAGGATAACCATCAACTCGTTGACCCACGTGGTGACCAGACTTGGTCACTGTGTTGCAAGCCAGAGACTACATGCAAGTCCAGTGTCAATGAGATACCCACTGATTACCTGTAGAATTTTGGGCAAATCACTTTCCTCCTCTGCAGCGGGGCCGTCCTGCATTCTTGGAGATTTCCTCTGCTCTCCCAGCCATTTCAGTGCTTTGTCATCATCTCTCGGCATATTATTGTGTTTTTTTGTTTGTTTTTTTTGTTGTTGTTTTAACATTTTTTTGTTGATTTATAATCATTTTACAATGTTGTGTCAAATTCCAGTGTAGAGCACAATTTTTCAGTTATACATGAACATCTATATATTCATTGTCACATTCCTTTCTCTGTGAGCTACCACAAGATCTTGTATATATTTCCCTGTGCTATACAGTATAATCTTGTTTATCTAGTCTACAGTTTTGAAATCCTGAGGCATATTATTGTTGAATCCAAAGTACTCGCACTGTTGGTTTACCAAATCATAAAAAATGTTCTCCAGTTGGTGTAGGTTTGGTGAACTCCTATATGTAGTTGGTGAGAATGTGATTCTAGGGGACAATTTGGCAATAAGTGTCAAAAGCCTTGAAAATATTGTACCTTTGACTCAGTGATCTCATTTCTAGACATTTACCCAGGAAATCATCACAAACAAGTGAAAAGACACGTAGGCCAGGAGGGATGTTCGTTGCTCTGTTATGGAAAATAAGAGAAAACTGGAAACAACCTAAATATCAAATAATAGGAGATGATTACATGAATTATGATACATGCATGCAATAGAATACTATGTACAAAATTACACATAGAATTATACTGTAGGTGAATATTTAGAAGCATGGGAAAATGTGTACAATGCCATAAAGCAGGACAGGTGGTTACAATAAGATCTGATCTTTGGAATATATTGTCCCTTTTTTATGAATAAAAAATACAGGAGAGGGATGTAGCCTAAATACTTACCAGGCTGTTTTCTGGGTGTGAGGACAGAGGTCATTTTCATTTTCCTCTTTGTGGTTCTCTGTGTTTTCTGCAATCAATGTGAACTATGCTTGTAATTAGATTTTTAAATATATTTTTATAGGGGGCATTTTGCGCCTACCCCCTCTTCATAGTCTGATGTCAATTAATCTCTCAGAAATATGGCAGTAAATATTTCATCAGCAAAGGGTCTTTAATCTCTGCCTGTCTCTCAGTCTTCTGGAGTGCGGATTTCATGGACGGTGGGGAAATTTAGGTGGGTTTTGTTCGGACGATCGTGGCGGTTTTGCGGGGACAGGTGAGAGTCTGAAGGTAGTTGCACTTGACTGAAGGACAGCGTGCAGAGAGGTCAGCAGCAGCTCAGCCTGTCCTCTCCACCTGTAATGCAAACAGCCCACATCCAAGTTCAGCACAAAAACTTCCAGCTCTACAAACAGGGACCAGAGAGGGTGTCTGCCCATGAGCATTATGTAACTGCTGGGGTCTTTGTACACAGAATTACAAAGCATTACTTCCACATGCCAACCATGGAAGGAGTTCCCCTCTCTAGCAGATTGTCCGTGTTCCTTGCTTCAGAGCTCAAGCAGCCTCTCTTCTCCTGTCTTCTATCGGTTACAAGAGAATCTCCCAGGACAAGATTCTCTCCAGATTCAAGGCAAGAGGAATCAGACCCCGTCTCTTGGTGGCAGAGGGGCAAGGTCATGTTGCAGGAGAGTAGGCAGGAAGTGACATGTGTTGCATCTGTCTTTGGTGCAAGGCTGTCTGGAAAGGAGATTTGGATACATAGGCCTGGAGTTACCAGATCTTCTAATTTTTCAGGAGCAGCCTGCAAAAATCTTACTTTTTTAAAATCTAAAGTCTCTCATTTTTTTAATGTTGGCAACTAATTCTGAACACTTCAAAGCCATAGTCCAATGTCACTTCATCCATAAAGTTTCCCCTCATCTCCTTATGAGAGTGCTTGACCCTTCTTTAAGTGGTAGCATTTTCATTTACACTGATAAAAAAAACAAGTTTCTGACCTTTAGTATGGGCTGGGGGGAAAGGTGAGAAATAGAATGTCACTTAGAGAGGGGCGATGATGAAGTCAAGAGGAAGACGAAGTTGGTGATTCTAGCAAGGAAACCAAAGAAGGACGAGGGTTCTAGAGGAGAGAATAACAAAGCAGGTGGAGGTCACCCTTGACTAGAAAAGAGGCTATGTCTTCTTACCCAAAAGGAAGGAAGGGAGGAGAAAAGAGGGTGAAGGAAGGCTCATCCCCTGGGAAACAGCACTTTGCTGCGTGCAGATGGTGTCCCGGGCATTGTCCAGGCCGTCTTTCAGGACTGGGGGCATCCGTGAGCCCAGTCGTGAGCCTTCGTGGTGCTTATCTTCTCGTGGGCTGCCCTGTCTTCTCAGGGGGGCCGGGTGTGTGCTGAGGATGAGATGGGAGCTGGTGAGGGCACTGAGGGCCCAGAGGAGCCCAAGGGTAGGAGCCGCCACTGTGGGCAGAGGGCCAGGAGCTCTCTGGAGCGGATTACCAGCCCTGCAGAGATTCCCGAGCTCAACCTCACAAGCAAGGACCCGTGAACAGGGACCTTCCAAGGTCCGGGAGCCGGGACACCGGAACACTTACCGTGATCCTGTTAATTAGAGCAGAGGAAGGCCAGTGGGGTGAGGGATGAGAAACCTTTAAGTGGTGTGGCGTCAGGGGTCAGCCAGTGGAGCCCAGGATGGGGACAGATGCTCCGGGGCACGGCTCCTCGCAGGAGACCAGAGGAAACGGCTACGACTGAGCCCCAAGACCACGCCCACCTGCTGGTTCGGCCAAGAGCCAGCATCGTGCCCGCGGCCCTGGCTGCCCGAGTGGCGGTCTGCCTGGCCATGGGATAATGTCGGCCTGTACCTCTGAGAAGAAAGTTAGCCCCCGGTAGTCAAATTACACTTTAAGATACAGAATTAATGATGCTAACCAACTCTTCATTTAAAAGGAGAAACAAAATATTCATGTGACTTTAATATTTGTTCCAATTATTAAGGACCTGAAGGAAAATTAACAGCTGCAACTTAACTGAGCAGAATGTAGGCTTTGACACATTCTGCAGCTGTATAACAAGCAAGGGCTTTGTTGAAACTCCCATTTTTCTAAGAGCTGAGCAGTTAGAACCAGGCTGTCACAGAGGAAGCAAAGATTCACAGGGAAGACCATTACAGAGCATCACTAAGTGAATAAAAAAGGATTCACCATATACTAAAACTCAAAAGCACGAAAACTTTTTTTTTTTTTTTCCTGAGCCTACAGGTACTGGATAATCAAATCAGTTCTTTCTTGGGCACCTTATGTAAGAGTATTCAGAAAGTTGCTTAGTTTCGGTGAAATGAGGCGTACCTTCCCAAATTTCATTTCCAAACTTAAATTTGAACCTGGAATAAAATTCAATTCCTCACTCACCAAGCTATGCATCTGCTGGAAGCAACTTTGCAACCAATTTTCTATTGTACAGCAGAATCAACGCCAGTTCATCCTGATGTTTCTAATCAACATGTCTTATTTTCTTCTCTGTTCCCATAACTTACAATTATTTGTGGTGCTCTCCAAACAAACCCTTCTGTTCTTCTTCTTAGAGCCTCCTTCTGGCTTGCAATTTATATATGTGGAAGTCATTTGAGGCTGGAGATCACTGATCTATTACTAAACAATTCTTCGGGTCCTCAAGAACCCCAAACCATTTAAAAATACCGAGTTCTGTCTCTTGGGCTCTCCTGGTTCACAGACAGTGTTTTAAAGAAAAGTTTAAGTTCTTAATTAGAAGGCCAAACACAGAGCCATATAATTTCTTAATTTGGATTTTGAAAAAACAAATCATTGTCTTGGTGCCACCACTGTTCTCTGCTAAAATAATTTCCACAAATGCTGGAGGACCAAAATATTTGATTCTTGCTCAGAAATCTCATCCAATAATTTGGCATTGGCACTCTCCCCCCGGGCCTTCAGCACGAGGCTCCTTCTTACGCGGCCCTGCCAGTCCCCCATTCTTCATCCCTTTGGGGTTGTTTAAAATATACGGGCATATTTTCAGCTTGAAAATATTGAAAACATTTCCAATAAGTTTTTATAATTATTGAGGTTTGAGTTTTGGAGAGCCAACTTCTCAAGTGGGCATCAGACCATGGAACTTCTTGAGAAAGCAGGCAGTCTTCACGCACCTAAAATACTGGGGGGCAGAGTTGGTCTGACACTACAAGTTATGTCCACGGCAAACTCAATCCAGAACCTTCCTACTTGTCTTAATCTCTCCCTTAATCTGAACCATGCAAATTCGTGGGGTAGCAGCCGCCAAACTAAGGAGCCAGGCAATCGCCAGTGCTTAACTTAATCAGTTACGTGGCTGAATCAAAAGACAGCACAAAGACCCAGGAAAACTCTCACAGCACGTGAATTCAGTACAAACGAGGGACCGGGTTGGAACTCTTTTCCTCTGGCTAAGGTGGCCCCAGGTGATGCGAAGTGGTAATGTATTTTCCCAGGACATTTTTTCTCAGTGCTGAGTGGAGAAATGTAATTTTGTGGTCTCTCGAGCCATTCAACACCACTGCTTTTTGGCAAACAGAAAAATGCTTTCCTGCAGCACTCATGTCTCCATCCCCCTGGACTGAGTTTGCACAACAAAGAGAAAAAGCCCCACAAACTCGTGAGATGCTGCATGGTCCGTAGGTTTCCATTCCGTCTTCAGCTTTCCTCCATTGCATCTCCAAAAATGTCAGAGTGTTGTGAAATCCTCCAAACAAAACTGATTTTAATTCTCTGGCGTCAAAAACAAATACACATACAGCAATTGGCGGCAGGGGTGGGGGTGCAGGGGGCTATTGAGGGAAAGGTTGTGAAATAAATAACTGTTTTCCAGCCTAGGTGGTCGTGACACCCCCAAAATTTAGGGATGATGTCTAGGAACTGCCACTTAAAGATTCACCCACTTGGGAGATGTCAGAATTAGTGAATGGACTCACAACTGGAGGGAGGGGTGTAAGGAGACAAGGAAAGCTGCCTGCTGGGAGCCGTATTAGAAATGACTTTCCAGTAAGATGGCAGCAGATGGGGATGGGGGGTGGGGTTTTAATAAGAGAACATTCTGCAAAGAATAGGGATCGGGGACTGAAAGCTGAGTCTTAAGGGATGCTTACACCCCTTCTCTTCATTCAGGCCACCCAGAGAACTTGGAGAAGCAGCAAGCTTCGTCAGTCATTCCAAAATGTAGACACATTAAGCCATCCCTTCCCCATATCCTTTCTCCTTTATTTTCTTCTGTGTTCAAAGACAGATTGAAGTAATTTATAAAGAGAAGTTTTAAAAAGAAGTGGTTTAATGCATAGAATATAACTTCAGAGAGATCTAATGTGAAACAAAGCCACTTATCAAAGGAGACAAAGACAACACAATTAGCTTTACTTGAGCAACACTTCCTCTGTTTCAACCTCAAAAGGCCTTCTCGGAGTCTGAGTGGTTAGAGCTGAGGGCAGGGCAGGTGCCCACCAGGATACACCCATAAGGCACAGCAGCCATAGTCCATTTTGATTGGTTGAAATCAGTCATGAAATATTTGTATTATTGCTGTTGATGGCTTCCCTGTCTCTTTGAGGACGGCAAGGCTTAAAACAAGACAACAAAATGAAGGACATGAGTTTCAGGAGGTCGATTTGGAAGCTCCATTCCACTACTAACAGTGGGAACTTAAGCTTCAGTTTCCTTTCTTCCCCTTCCCTCTCACCCACAGTGATACAAAACATCTCAGGTAATGTGAACAATATTAACCTCTCGAACTGGGTGCAACAGCATCTCTTGTCCACTGGTCACTTTGCAAGCAGGTGAAAAGGAAACCAACCAAGAAACATCAACCCAGTGGGGGACATGTCTCCAGGGGCCTTTCCCTTTAAGATAAACTAACTTAAATCAGCATTTAGATCCCTTGGTTGGTCTACATCTTGGCATTCAAGTTGGCAAGGCATTGCTACTCTTATAAAATATACAATGTCACTAATAAGGAGATAATGTAGCTTCCTCTTATGTCTGTTGAGGTATCAGTTCTTAACTAGGCATCCGGTTCCCCTTTATATCATTGTCCCTTCAAGTGTGATAAAGATTGCTCATCAATTATGTACTCTCCCTCCCGGGGGTGGTGGTGGGGTGACTCCTGTGCCTCCGAGCCCAGAGGAAAATGCACTACCTGAGATGAGCCGAGATCTCTGTGTCATCAGGTTAGTTTCTCCCATGGTCTCCAAGAGAACTTTGAAAGTTCAGTTTCACAGCCACTTCGTATTTTATGGTGATGTCCCCATGTGATGTTCATATGTTTGTATTTGTGTACAAAGCCCTTTATTTTTCTAGATATAAAAACTTACAAATGAAGGGTAGCTGTCTTTACATTTTGAAAGACTTTCCTATTAAAGGAGCACTGGATTTAATCTCTCCTGCTCCAGAAAAAAAAAGAAATGGAACCAAAGAGCAGAGTCCACAGGAAGGTAATTCTTTTTAAAAATAAGGAAGAATTTTCCTTAATAGTTTGAGCGACTGAAAAATGGAACTACTTGCTTTAGGCTAGTGGAACCAGTTACTGGCACTGGAAGAAGACATCCCTAACACCGTATTTCAAGAGAATGGAGGCCATTCACGCAGGAAGTAAAAGTGCACCAAGTGTCTAACATGGTCCCTTCCAACGCAAAAGCCAGTGGGAACTCCCAGCTGTGAGGCGTTCGTTTCCCCCACCGGGAGTCAGCCCACTCTCTGGAACACAACAGACTCAGTATCACATCCTCCTTCGTTTGTTCAAGCCTTCCTTTACTCCCTTTAGTTTTATAGTTTATTATTTTCTTTGTAGAAATAATTGGCTTTTTGTTTGGTTTGGTTTCTGCTTTCTGAGATTTAAAAATTATGGTAAAATAAAGGAATAACTTAGACTTCTATATTCCTATAATTTAGAATGAATAAAGGTGAACTTTTTTGGTCATATCTATTTCTTGTCTATTTTTTTGGAAGAAAAAAAGAAGAAAGGAAGGAAGGAAGGAGGGAGGGAAGGAGGGGGGGAAAGGGAAGGGGTGAGTCAAGGATAAATATTAGCTAACATCCCTTAAACCACCAACTCTCAAACCATTCCTCCCCACACTCCCCCAGAGACTGAAATGACCATGTATCGTGTATCATTCTATTTCTCTAAAAAATTTTTTTCTAGGTAGATATGCATCTGTTAAAACACAGATACACACACATACACTTTGTAAGGTTTTGTTTTTTAAATATTCAAGTACATTATGTGTATATATCCCATCAATCTGCATCTTGCTTTTTACACTTTACCTTATGTTTTTAATGACTATTAATGCCGATATGTATCAGATTTATTTATTGTTTCAAATTGTTGTGTGCTATTCCATCACAGGAGAACACCACAGTTTGTTTATCCCTATACTGAGGGATGTTTCGGTCATTTCCTTTTTTCCTGCTGTTACAAACAGTGGTGTAACAGACACCTTTGTGCATAAGATGCTTTTGAAACTACGCGGATTATCCATTGTGTATCCTGAAGCATAAATTCTAGGACACAGGGAAAACACATTGTCCTAAATGCACCAAACTCTCTCCAAGTTGCCTTCATCAATTCACATTTCCAGCAAAAATTTACCGGTTCCCCTACAACCTTGTCAACAGTTGAGAGAACTGACCACTTAATTTTATGAAAACAATGGATAGGAAATGGCCTCTCTTTGTTCTTTTTATTTGCTTTCTCTGAGTTTGAGCATCTTTTTGTTTGTTTGCTTTCTTACTTGTTGACCATTCACATTTCCTTCTTGGACAATTAATTCATTTTTTTTTTTAATTTTTACTTTCCTTATTGTGTGTTTTGAATAATAATTCCTAGTATAAAACGAATCTCCCAGTCTGTTTTTAAATCTTTTGCCAACAGAAATTTGTAGATTTTTCTGTACAGTTTTAAATTTTGAAGTATTTGAATATGTCTACCTTTTTCTTTATTGTTTGGGCTTTATAAATTCTTCTTTTAGGTTTTCTCTACTCTAAGATCATGTAGACATTGTCCTTTATTTTCTTTAATAATTTTTCACATTTAGGTCTGTAACCCGTGTAGTGTATATGTAAAGAGTACGGTTTGAGGTAGGGATCTAAGTTGCACGTATATTGGTCTTCCCTCATCCCCCTTCCCTTCCCAACCTCATGAGATGTTTCTGAGATAGATTCTGTCACTCCAGAGCTGGCCTGACCTTGTCTTAGCATAATGGTCTCTGAAACACATTTTCTTGTGGCCTAAAGGGTGACAAAGTGATACAGTTCCAGCTGGCTCACAGTGTGGTACTCTTGAGCGTACCAAAATGGACTGAAGCATGGAATTATAGAGAGTAGTCCTGACATGTCACTCAAGTAGTGTGCACAGACTTACTTGCTTGGCTGGCACAGACCCTCCCCTACATGTACCCAGTATAGATATTATGGGCTGAAATGTGTCCCCACCACCACCAAATTCATATGTTGAAGACTTAATCCTTAGTAACTCAGAATATGACTAGAAATGGAGCTTTTAAAAAGGTAATTGAGTTAAGTTTTTCATTAAATTTTAATAAAATTTAAAAGTAAAGGTTAAGGTAAAACTAACTTTCAGGTAATTTTAGGGTGAGCCCTAATCTAACCCGACTGGTGTTCTCACAAGAAGAGGAAATTTGGACACAAAGAGACCATGGCAGGTGTGTGCACAGAGAAAAGACCACATGCGAACACAGCAAAAAGGTGGCTGCTTGCAAGCCAAGATCAGGAGAAACCAAACCTGCCAACACCTTGCTCTTGGACGTCCAGACTCCAGAATTGTGACAAAATACATTTCTGCTGTTTGAGCCACCCAGTCTGTGGTTCTTTGTTTTTGGCAGTCCTGGAAAACCAATACAGTAGGATAATCCCCGGCAAATATGGGTGAAGATCCCTGTAATTAGATACAGATAGATTTAAACTTCTCAGCATGGAGTTTGCATTTAGCAAAGTGAAAAGTATGTGCACAATTCATACCATAAGCTCACCCAAACAAAGAAGCAGGGCCAAAGAAACTCTATGAAGGTCCATATGGAGCCATTAATTTATTAGTCAATAAATCAGTCCTTCTTCAAGCTAGCCCACAGGATCTGACTCATCACAATAGGTTGGATTAATTTTTATTGCTGCTGAAACAAATTTAACACAAACTTAGTGGCTTAGAACAAATCTATTATCTAACAGTTCTGGGGGTCAGAAATCCTAAAATCAAAATAAGCCTTCATTCCTTCTGGAGACTGCAGAAGATAACACATGTCCTGACCTTTTTCAGCTTCTAGAGGCCACCTAGATTCCTTGGCTTGTAGCCCCTTCCTCCATCTTCAATACCTCAGTCCAACTTTTGCTCTGTCCTCACATCTCCTCTTCTGACTTTGACCCTCCTGCCTCTCTCTTATAAGGACTACTGTAATTACACCAGACCCACTTGGCTAATCCAGGATAATCTCTTCCTCTCAAAATCCTTAACTTGGTCACATCTGTAGAGTCTCTTTTGCCATGTGAGGTACCATATTCACAGGTTCCAGCGATTAGGATGTGAACATCTTTGGGGGCCATTATTCTGTCTACCACAGTTGTAAAACAGTTCAGTAAAATAATTTTAAAAGAAAATAATTCTATTATGTTCAAAAGTAGAGGATTTTACAGAAACAGACTCTCAGACATAGTAAACAATCTTACGGTTATCGGGGGGAAGAAGGTAGGAAGGGACAAATTTGGGAGTTCAAGATTTGCAAATATGAACTGCTACTATATATAAAAATGGATACAAAACAAAGTTCTTCTGAATAGCACTATATTCAATATCTTGTAATAACCTTTAATGAATAAAGAATATGAAAACGAATATACGTACATATATGTATGACTGGGACATTGTGCTGCACACCAGAAACTGACACATTGTAACTGACTATACTTCAATTAAAAAAAAATAAAAAAGAATTACAAAAGTAGGGGATTTTAAAAGAATGGGAGTATAGAAAGACTTCCTGCTTCTTAACACAAGCAACAGAGGAGTTTTTAAACTAACTTTTTAAACTATTAGTACCAGACGTCTTTCAAAATCATTTTTAAGTCCTTGTTACACTAAAAAGGTGTTGTTTGGGTTGATTTTTTTGTTTGCTTGGAGCCCTCTGTTGAGCTTTTTCCCACATCCAGTTGGATTCCATCTGTCAACACAGGCCTGTTTCTACTTAGAAGATACTCTTCCATGTGCAGCCTCGAGGCAGAAGTGTCCCAGACTACTGAAAAGCCCGCCCTGCCGCCCGTTTCTCCAGGCGGCTTGTGCAACACTGAGCCAGGTGCCAAGTCCAGAGGGCAAAGCTGTGGGGCTGGAGAGATACAAAGGCTGCTCTGGTGCAACATGGTTCCACTCCTTCAGGCCTCCTGTTATTACTGCCCCTCTCGGGCAGCGACCGGCAGCACCTTCCTGCCACCAAAGCCCTCCAGTGTCACATGGGGGACTTGAGTGTCATCCACTGACAGCGATGGACTGCAGCCTGCCTTGGGTAGGGGGAAGGCCCTCGGGCAGAGTGAGGGGAGCACACATGCATCTGCCAGAGTGTCAGGGGCAGGCAGCGCTCCACCACGTGCAGCGGACAGAGATGGGGGAGGGCTGATTGCTCCGGAAGGCTGGGGCATTCCCAGGGGGACACATGTTAGAACAGTTCACTCCCCAGGCCATTGACAGTGTGTGTTTTTCAGCAGCTTGTTTTCCAGAATGGCAGCTGCCCTGATCATTCGTGTGTCCCTGTCCTGGATGTGGACTCCGTGCGGGGGAGGTTACCTCATGTGCGCATCTGTGCACGTCTGTCCATCCGTCCATATCTGGGTACTTGCTCTTGTATATGCTAGTGTGTCCCTATGTGTAGGTCCTGCTTTTTACTAAGAAGCAAGAGCTGCCAGAGGTGGAGTCTTCTCACTGCCCGTCCAGCCTCTCCATCTCGCTGGGATGCTTCCGGAGGTGCAGCCATTTGCCAGGCACACCGGCCTTCCCAGGAAGCTGCCCCTGCCACCCTTGGGAAGGAGGAAATGCCAGATGGCCTGAACCCCTTTCCTGTTCCCCTTTTGCCCCTCTGCAGGGGAGATGTCCTGATGTCCCAGGCCTGTGGGAGAAGGCCCTCGCGTCATTCCAAACTCCCCGAGCCCCGAGATGTCTCCCTCCCAGGGCCTCCGCTCACTCTGCAGCCAGGCAGGGTCACCCGGAGGAGCCGTACTTTGGCCTCTGTCCCATGTGGGACTTTGGGTGAATTGTTTTTCTTAGTAGGTAACAGCTACTCCGAAGAAGCAGCTAAGGTACCAGCTCATTACATTCTAGAGTCTCTTTTTCCTTTTTTAAATTAATAAGCCCCGCCCACGTGGTGTGTTTGTTACAATCAATGAAACTAAATTGACACATCATCCTCCAACATCCATAGTTTACATAAGGTTCACTCTTGGTGCTGTACGTTCTATGGGTTTGGACAAATACATAATGACATGTATCCACCATAACATATCAGTGCCCATTGTATACAGAATATTTTCACTGCCCTAAAAGTATTTTGTGCTCTGCTTGTTCGTTTCTCCCTCCCCACTAGCCCCAGCATCTCCTGATCTTTTTACTGTCTCCACAGTTTTCCCTCTTCCACCAAATCATATAGTTGGAATCGCATGGTACTAGCCTTTTCAGATTGGCTTCTTTCACTTAGTATGATGCATTTAAGATTCCTTCCTGTCTTTCCATGGCTTGATAGCTCATTGATTTTTATTACTGAATAATATTCCATTGTCTGGATGTACCAGTTTGTTTATCCGTTCGCCTACTGAAGGACATCTTGGTTGCTTCCAAGTTTGGGCCATTATGAATAAAGCTACTATAAACATCCATGTGCGGGGGTTTTGTGTAGATATGGCTTCAGCTCCTTTGGGTAAATGCTATGGAACTCAACTGCTGGACTATATGATAAGAGTATGTTTAGTTTTGTAAACAACTGCCGAAGTGTCCAGACTCTTTTTAAATTTAGCATTTCTGCCTAACTTTATTTTTTACAAAGCTATTTATTAATATGTAGTAGGCGCTTGAAAACCTCATGGGAGGGCACTCTTGATTCTTCCAGAATTCCCCTACTCAAGAATGTGGAAAATTTGTGCAGGCTCCTGGCGTCTTCCCGAATCACATTTCCACTGGGAGCTATGTTTCCTGCACGTCTACGTACACCACAACCTAAGCGCCTCCTTGACTTTTTGCAAAATTTATCGTTTTTACTTGCTGATCATTTTTTACACACAAGAAAATTACTTTCTGTACTATAATTTCAAAAGGCTTACTTTGTAGCATATGTCAAGAAGAGGAGATCAACACAGTGCCCTGGGACGAGGATGATGGTGGCGGGCTAGGCACATTCATGAAGCCAAATGATTCGTTCCCAATATAAGCCTCCCTGCGGAGTCCGTTCATATTGGTGCCTCAGCAAAATGACAAGCTGCAACTTACTATGGGCTTTCTGAATCACACAGGGAAACTGAAAACTCCCAATAGGCCCACAAATTCCACATTTTTTAAAAGGTCTTATGAAACAGACTTATGTTAGTAACCCGGTCTAATCTGAGGAGTGTTACATTAGTCTGCCCTCAGAGTACACAGTAGCATAATGACAGTATAACACGAAGAATGCTGAGAACAAGATAAAAATCATTGATCCATTTATTTTAAGAAATGAATTAAGTCCCAGTTCTGTTGGCTTCTCCACTGAGAGAAGAGGAAGCGGAAATAGGAAGCAGTTACCTACCGGTGTCCTTGGCAGTTATTATAATAGCTCTCCTAAGACGACTTACGATGCTGGAGAGGACATCAATTAAAATAATTTTTGTAAAGCACGATTGAACTGGCATCAGAACAAGGGATCCCTAGGAGGCCAGAAGCCTTGAGAAAGCACAAATCCAGGAAGGAGAACCAAAGTGGAGGTCACAGGCCAGTTCTTGCTGGCCTAACTCAGGTTATAAGGGGTCATGCAGGAGCCAGGGACAGGCAGGGTGAGAAGATGACCGGGACACCCTCACGTAAGCCAAGACCATCGAAGCCAACCCTCTGAAAACTGAACCAGGGTGAAAGGTCCTGTCCCTCAGGGGGGCTGGGGAGGGGACTGTCTGCCTCCACCTTGGCTCTGGGTGGAGCTGGAAAGAATTGTCCCCTGAGAATTTCTGCTAGCAAGCCAAAATTCACACTAGGTGGGAAGCTCCAAAGCCAGCAATGTACTTAAAGTGACACCAGCTTGGGAGTACTCCCAGGCACCCAACAGAAACAAACGCAACTCCTTATTTGAACCTAGGTCTCAAAGAATTATCACAGATAAAGTTCTAAGGAATATGAGCTCAGCCTCAAAACTCACCAAACTCGTGAAGAAATTAGCTGCCATTAATGAAAATCAAAAGAAATCATAAACTGTCGCATCAGATCTGCAAAGATCACAGACACTAAAAATATTAACACAGAATATGAGTTTACATAAAAATACTTACAGCAATAAATGAGGTAATTGAATATTTCATGAAGATATAAGAGACTATCAAAATACACCAGACAGATTTGATAAGGAGCCAAAAAGTACTATTTTTGAAATGAAAAATAGATGTAAATGCAGCACAGAGAAACAGAGGTAAAAAGTATGAAAATTGTTAAGAGACATGGGGTTAAAGTGAGAAGATCTAATACATTACCAGATCAGAGTTTCATGAGCAGATAACAGAAACAGTGGCTAAGAGGCAATGTTTCAAAAGACAATAACCACAAACTTTGTAGAACCAATGAAAGATATCAAGCCTCAGATCCTGAAAACCTGAACACCAAATTAGATAAATAAAAAGAAATCCTCACTTGATACATTGGTAGTGAAACTGAGCAACAGGATTCAGCAAATTATGTCCCATGGACCAAATCCTGTCTGCTATCTAAATAAAGTTTTATTGGAACACAGCCCCTCCATTTGTTTACATATTGTTAATGGCTGCTTTCCTGCTACAATGGCGGAGTTGAGTAGTTGCAATAGAAACTGTATGGACAGCAAAGCTGGAACTATTTATTATATGACCCTTTCCTACAAAAGTTTGCCTTCCTCTGTTGTAGAACATTAAAAGAAAGAGAAGTTATCAACTTACTGTTCAAATTTCTGGAGAATTAGCACAACTAGGATTTTATCTCAGATTTCTTGACCAATGATTCTCAAAGCTGGTCCTAGAGCAAAGACCAGCAACATCACCATCACCTGGGAACTTGTTAAAAATGCAACTTATTGAGCACCACAAGTTGCCTGAAAGATTCCCATGCATGCTAAGGTTGAGAACTACTGCTCTTGACCAATTTACTAGGCCAGAGGTTCCCAAATCTGGATGTACTTTAGAATCACCTGGGAACTTGTGAAAATTATCGCTGCCCGGCTTCAGCCCCAAAGATTTCTACCTAGAAGGTCTAGAATGGAGCCTGGGCATTGGCATTTTTTAAAGCTCCTCAGATGAGTCCAATCTTTATTCAGGTAAGAACCATGCATTACAGATTGCTGCATTCCTTGTTTTATCACTGGTGAAGTAGACACGGGAAAAATCTGAGGAAGTCCCAAAGCTTTGTCCTTGTAGTCTACGGTATTCTTCACTATGCAGACTGAGCAAGAAAAGGGCACTTGGGGTGGGGAGGACCGTTTTGCTGTCTTTCTTCAACCACCCAGATAAGCCAAAGTTAAGTTGTACCCTCCCTTCCTTCCACCCCCCTCATCTCTCTCCTGGAAGTGGAACTATTGAAAAGTGAAATAACCGAATGTCAAGCCATTTGAATGGACGGAGATGGAAGCTTCATGTCCACATTCAATCCAATTACAACAGTCAATTCTGTTGTAAATAATTTTAGGATAATGAAGGTAATGCTCAACTATTTGTACCAGGGAAGAAAGAACTGAGAAGAAGGAACTGAGATTTGATGAGTTAAGAAACCTCAGACCAAAGAGTCTTTTGCAGTGTAGGTATGTGGGATGGTGGGGAGACAGAGCATTTATGCTAAAGTTCTCACAGATGTGGGGGCTGGAATGACATCTTCCTCTCTATTCACCCCCAACGACCTTGACCTCTGCTGAAGGATACAGTTTCTGGTCGTGATGTCTACTGAAGACCTGCCCCACCTGCACCTACCCTCTTTATAGTGTCCCAGCAAGGGTAGCCCTTCCGGCAGGCAAGGCCACAATCTAAGAACTAGGTGATGTCAAATCACCACTATCTTTTTAGCTTTAGGTGAAAGGAGCTTTTTGGATCAACTGCTTCTTTGACAGAGGACAGTGAAATTCAGACAGGAATAAAAGGACTGACATTCCCAAGCCTGGCAAACTTCCACTTGCAGAAAAAGGAATGCGGAGAGTTTAGCAAAAATTTCACCTAGAATTTCAAAATAGCATAATGTTGAACGGAAAACAAGTGGTTTTTATAATAGGAAAGCCCACAAAATGGCCACAGCAATTTGCATCTTCATGGTTTATAGGCAAGAAGTCTTCAAGTTGAGTTGAGGGAGAAGTAAAATCAACAGCTAGGGTTCTTTTAACCACTCACCAAGACACTTATGCACTTAAAAGACTAATGCTAGAAACCACATTCTCATCTACTCTGTTTCCACCTATTCCCTTGGAGCTATATCTGGTGGACATTATTGTAATGCCACTATGAGTATTTGTTTAAAGCTCACCACACATTTATGGGGACCAGATTTGCTTCCCCATGGAAACCTTGGATGAGGCAATTAAGAAAAATGGTTTTCGTGAGTAAGGCTCGGGCAGCAGGGGGAATGAAAGGACTGGGAGAAAACCAGAAGCAGAAGGTAAGCAGACCCCCAGGGCCAGGGGAAGCCATGGCACAGTCTCCACTTGGGGTTTCCACACCAGGAGTCAAACTCAAGTCCAGGAGGCCAGCAAAACTGAGTCTAGAGAGCTGATATGAAATTGAGTCTTTTGGTCTAAGGCAGAGTTCAGGAAAGCTGCAGGAGGTTACATGGGTCATGCAAGGTGACCACTCATGGGGTCAGGGTTGAGAAATGGCCAGTATGGGGAACAAGGTGAAAAGAGAGAGCTTGGTTGTGAGTAAGAAGCCTCCTTGCACAAGGCCTTGTCAGGCAGAAGTGGGGACTGATCCCCAAGGATCATTGCTGCCAGGGGAGGCCAGTTGCCGGGTGACCTGTCCCTGGGAGACTAGGTACTTCTCCTGACAACTCCACCAGGAGTCCGTTTTCTCTGGGGTCCATGGTCAAAGACCTGGAGTTCTCTTAGACTGTTTCTCAAGCACTGGTACATCCTCAAGGTATTTGATAAATACCTGATGGAGAAGAAGACAGGTGCAGACTGGGGGTGGGTCAGACCAAGCAATGGACACCATGGAGATGTGGCCACTTTGGACTGGGAACTCACTTTCAGAAGTTCATTCCCTGGGAATGGAACACTGTCAGGATTCAATGTTCTCACTCTGGCTTGGCATTAGAATGATTAAGGGAAGTTTAAAAAAAAAAACAACATTGCAGTGCCCTGGTCCCATGCCCAGAGATTCTGACTTAATTGGTCTGGGGAGGGTCTGTGGCACTGGTATTTTTGAAACATTCTCTGGGTGATTCCAAGGCTCAGTCAAGACTGGGTTAGAGGAACATGGGACAGGAAATAGATGACCATCTCTGCCCTTGTTACCCATTCTCTCCTTTCTCCTTCTATGGAAACGCCATCCTGTGAATGTCTGGTGTCTGACCATCTCTGAGTTTTTACTCATACCATCTCTTGAACAAATAATAATCATTGGGTTTATTTATCATTTTTCCACTAAATTATAAAATGGAAACTTTAAAAGAAGTCTTTTACTTATTAACAATGACTAATCACTATGTAAAAAGTACTGGTCTCCAAGGGAGAGGCTCAAAGTGACAGGAGATGACAGGAGTGGGGAGGAGAAATGTTCAGAGCCCGCTGGTGGATGCCTGCGCTCTCACCTGTTCAGGAGGAGCTGCACCAGTCCCACCCTCACCCACAATGTCACCCCATCTGTCTCCCTGGGGACTGAGCTGTTTGGTAATAAGCCACAGGAAATGGGCACCATCTGAAATGTTTTGGATCCAGAGCAGAACTGGAGTGACAATGTGAGGAATACACACCACTGTGCTGGGCTTGACCTCCTCAATAAGATACTCTTTGGAAGACCTCCAGACTGCAGACCAGCTGGCCTTCCCCAGGCAACAACCCTCCCTTGATAAATTTCCTTTTTCCATGACCACCAAGCCCAGGTGGGAAATGGCCATGAGTTCCCTCCTCCACCAGACATTTCATAACCTTGGCCAAAATATGGCTGCCCATCCACCACAACCTCTCCAGCTACCAAACACATGTCTGTTTTCTGGGGATCTTGGGGTCACTTGAGTTTCCTCTGTTGATCAGGGATACTCAAGTTGATTCCAAAGTCATAACAGGGTAAACTAAGTCAGACAAAGAAAGACAAATACTGTGTAATATCACTTATACGTGGAACCTAAAAAGGCAGAACTCACAGAAACAGAAGTAGGACGGTGGTTACCAGGGCCTGGGTGCTGAGGGAAATGGGGAGATGTGAATCAAAGGATACAAACTTCCAGTTAGAAGATGACGAAGTTCTGGGAATCTAATGTGTAGTACGGAGATTACAGTTAATAATATTGGATTAGATACTTGAAAATTGCTAAGTGAGCAGATCTTAAATGTTCTTACCACAAAAAAGTTACATTAATTATGTGTCACGATGGAGTTGATAGCTAACTATGGTGGTAATCATTTTGTAACATATAAGCGTATCAAATCAATGTTGTACACCTTACACAGTTTTATATATCAATTGTATCTCAATAAACCTAGAAAAACATTTTTTAAATATAGCTATGTATTTAAAATATCAGGAAATGTTCTTGAGAATTCTATTCTGTGTTCAATGTCAGTGAATCTACTTGTTGTAGTTCTATCTCAGTTGACCCTTTATGTTCTGTGTGCATCTTCTGGGTTTTGAGGCAAATGGATATGCATATCCACATTTTTTAATTAGTAGAATTAAGATATATTTAGTAGAATTAAGATATGTTAGGGTTAAAGAAATGGAATTAATTTTTTGTGCTTTGTATGATTTATTTAAATTCTCCCATTCTCAACAGTTGGTGAGATAAGTTATCAGAATTCCTGTTTTGATAGAAAATCTAGGGTCAGGGAAATTAAATAACTCACAGAGCTAGTCAAAGGAAGAGATGCAGTTCAACTAGAGTTAATTTGGTTATTTATACATTAAATGAATTTCCCCTGCTTTGTTCAAAAGTAAGCCAAAATAAATATTTAATTGATTTTTTTCTTTTCTACTGAAGGCTGTATTCAGTTGGTTAATTAGACTATTCTTCCTTTTTTTCTTTACAAAAAAAAGTTTCTTGGAACACAGGCTCTTGAACCTTCCTCTTTACCTCTGTCGTTGGTGGAATAATGGCCCCCCAAAGATGTCCACATCCTAATCCTGAGAACCTGTAAAAAATGTTGTCTGCATGGTAAATGAGACTTTGCAGATGTGATAACTTTAAGGATCTTGAGATGGGAAGATCCTCCCAAATAATTTTGGTGGGCCCAATATAATCTCAAGGGTCCCTAAAAGAGGTTGGCAGAAGGATCAGAATGAGAGGATAGAAGCAGGGTGTGAGGGATGCACTTTGAAGATGGAGGAAGGGGCCATGAGCTAAGGAATGTAGATGGTCTATAGCAGCTGGAAAAGGCAAGGAAACAGATTCTCCCCTGGAGCCTCCGGAAGGAAGGCAGCCCTGCCAACACCTTGATTTCAGATTTCTGAGCTCCAGAACTGTAAGGAAATACGTTTGTGTTGTTTTACGCCACTAAGTTTGTCGTAACTTGTTATAGCAGCAATTGGAAACTAGTACACTGCCCTCTCCTCACTGCCTACAGTTCGTGCACTCTATGATCTTTTGTTCTATGAGCTAGCCAGCTCCACATTTCACCCCAGGAAAATGTTACTTTTAGGTGTGTGATCAGCTCATTTTTCCCCTTTATTTTTCCACAGTGTCCTAGATCCTAAAAACAATGGTCTTGTTGTTTGGGGCTGGGACCGTGTACAGGGGACTTGGATGTTTTCTTGGAATTCCTGGCTTTGGGTTGAAGTTGGTGGATCAGGCCAAGTTGTGGGGGGTCCCAACACTGGCGGATACTTAGGGGAGATCTCTCTCCTCTTCTTCCCCTGCTCCAAGACACCACCCACACTGGCTGGCTGAATTGTATTTGAGTGTCTGTGCAAAATTCTGGAATGCATAACCGTTCCAGCCACAGAGGTGGTCAGACTTCCCAGATCCTCTCATCCCTGCCCCCATTCCATACTTTCTTTTGGTTCCTTCAGTCCTTCCTCCATTCAATCAAATGACACTAATTAGCCACCTCCCAGTGCCAGATGCTGTGGTAGGTACGGGGATGAATCACTGAACAGACACAGCCTCTGTCTCTGTGTGGCAGGGTGATGGACAGGAAGAGTGAGGTCAGCGTGTGCTAGCAGAGATGTGTGGTCACTGAGGACGGCGATCCACTCTGCTGGGAGCTGGCCAGCTGGTCTCAGGCACAGCCTCAGGGAGGATGGAACCTTGAGCCAGATCTTGAGGAGGATCAATAGGGGTCAAGAAGCAGGCAGGGAAGGAGGGCAGTGCTGGAGGCAGAAAGTGCAGCAGCTCTAGAGGCTGGTCATCGTGGACTGGCTTAGCCCAGCTCAGCTGTGCGCACAGTTTGGTGTGGCCACAAAGAAGAGTAAAAGGGAAGTGGAAAAGAAAAAAGCAGAGAGGGGGGCCCTGCCCCCTGGAGACTAATAAGGATGTCAAGGGCAGCATTTGTAACACTGAAGCCTGTTTTCCTGCACATTTGAATTGCACAACCATGACGCACTGGTTGGATGGTGGAGGACTCTGGGAGCATCTCATCATTAGATGATGTATATTTGTTGGCTGATTGAACTAATTTAAGTGTTGTGTGTGAGATTGTTTTAGGGCTGCTGTACAGTTAAAGAAGATGCGGCAGCATAATGGTTAGACCGTGGGCTTTGGCATCGCATAAAGATGGGCTATGCCTTTCTAGCTGGGTGACTTGGGGCCAGCTAAATAACCCCCGGAGCCTGAATTTTCCCCAGTGAGATTCAAAGGTCAGAGAGAAGATTAAATTAAATAATGCATGTAAAGTGCTCAGCCCACTACCTAGAACACAGTCAATGCTCATAAGTCATGGTTGCTTATTGCCATGTCCCTTTATGCCAATTTAACAACGTGTCACTCTCTTTTCCTACCAGAGGAAGATAAGAGAAAGCTGTCAACGGCTTCAAGAAGGGATTTTAATAAGAAGCTGTGAGGAGAATGAAAAAAGAGCCAAGGGGTATAAATCTCTATGTTATAAGAAGATTCAGGTTGAAAGCGGATGAGATTAACTGAACTGTTAGGAGATTCTTAACCAATTAGGGCAAAATGTCAAGATTCTAGAATGGCAGAGCTTTCTCTAGCTCCCGTCGGGGAAACCAAAGCACAGGGACAGGAATTTGGAGGAGAGACGGAGTTAAGACATTTTCCGAAAGAATCCAAACTAAGGAAAGTGAGGAGAGAAGAGGAGGAAAGATTCTTTGTCAGCCCTTTGGCGTGACCATCATGTTGGGTCATGGGTGGAATCTGGAATCTTAAGTTCTTTGAGGGCAGCGCCTGGTCTTGGGTGTCTGTACCCACAGCGCGTCTGCCACGTGGTGGAGAACCAATAAATGTCGAGTGGGTGCAGGACACATTACTAGGTATTTCTTCTTAACCAGCTTCTCTTCCAATTCAGCACAGGTAAGCTTGTCCCCAGTTTGAAACCCATCATTCAAATTCCTCAAATCACTCAGAAACTTTTGTTTTCGCTCATGTTCCTGCCATCACCTGGTGAGTAATGCCAAGATCACACGTGGCCCATACTTGGAAGAGTTTTATAAACTGAATTCAGCATTGTCACTTGTGTCCCTTAGAACAGAGACTGATGATGAAAGGGTGCCTATAGTATTTCTTTAACGAAAGATGGATGATTCATATACCTCATTATTTTTGCAAGTCTTAGCTTTATACTTCGTGAAACCGCAAAAGTCTGGTTTTAGAGACGTGATTTTACTGCCTGTCATGGACAAAAATGTGACTGCCCAAATATGAGAGAACCGAACGGAGGACGTGAGCGTCTGTTTGTACTTACTGGGTCTGGACGCTCGTTATCCGATCCTTTGTACCAACCATAACAAAGTTTTTCTTGAAATTGTGCTAGTCAGTTTCTTTTTTTCCTGATTTAACAGAATTTTTCTTGCAAGCTAATCAGAAGACATTGACTTTTTAATATTTTTAACAAATAGGTTAAAAACTCACTGAAATACTTCCTCTGAAGGATTTTTTAAATCAGTTAAAAACATTGTCCATTTTTTCATATACAGATACGAGTTTTTACAGCTAACACCTCATTTTCAACACCAGTAATGCGTAGCATGATTTACTCTTGAGAATCAGATCGGTCACGTCCTTACTCAAAGTTAAAATGTGAACTTTACCTTCACAGATGATGTTGATCTATTACTTTAAAAATATCTGCCAGCTAGCAAACCACTGACAGCCATACATCTCAGAAACTATGAATTTGCAAGCCTAGTCTTACGGTAAAAGTACTGAATGTCCCATCTGTAAGTTGGAAACCCTTTGAAGTGTTTTACAAAAGAGAAGCAGTAAACCTCTGTGTGATACAAACCATGTTCACAACTGCTTTCCCTTCCACTACAAGATATTCTAAAGAGTCTTACATATTTTAAAGTTTTTTTTGTGTTTAGTACTATGCTGTGTTTTGAAAATTATCCCCATTAATGTCATCCACTAAAACTCTGTACCCCCCGGCAATGACCTTCCTAATGATAGGTTGCCTATAAAGGGAGCAGTAAATGAAAATCACCCTTGGATCTATCTCTGTAAAGTTACCCTGGGCTTCCTTTTATATTCTGGTCAGATTGGTTGCCACATCAAGGGTTATTCTAATATAATTTTCTTATAAAACATTGTTCTTATTACAGAAGTCATTTGGCATTAAAAATATCTTCTCCAGTCTATCTTTCTTTTAGAGGTTCACAAAGAAAGTAGTCCTGGATATATTCCATTACTGAATAGAATTAGCAAATTCCATAGGCTGAGAACGTCAGAAACATCTGTACTTCAATCCAGCTGTGTAGTAAACCACCCACACTGCCTAATTTCTCCTAGTACTTGTTTCTTCAAACCTTCAGTGATGTTTTCAAGGCATCTTCCAGCAGTATTTGCTGACCAAGGAATGCATTTTAGTTTAGTCACCAATTTGTGTTCTATGCATTATTCTCGAGCTGTTGTCACCATAATAAATGTTTCCTTCATAGTAGCCTTTCCCCCATTTACTATTAAATAAGAAACTTACTATTAAATACAAAACTTAAACAAGCTCTTAAGGGGCTTCTAAACATTTATCATCAAATTTATTATGATTTTTGTAACACACTGGATTGAGTAGTAAATGGCTCTGAACATTTTTAAAAGTAGAAATGTACCTTCATATTCTGGATAGTAAGTTTTTAAATGTTTGCAAATCGTGTTGGCTTCATATCAGCTTTAGTGATAACCCAAGCTGCAATATGCATTTACTTGAGTTGCACTGTTACTGGTAGACGATATAAATTCATATTTCAAGAAGCTTTTTTTGTTGTTGTTCATGTCAGTTTTTTGTGTGTGTATATGTGATTTGTTGCCAGAACTGATAAGATTATCATTGTTTTGCCTCATGATGCGGCCAAGAAAGAGCTTGCATCAGAAGAAGGGTTGGCCCTGACATCTTTCTAATCGTTCATCACTGTTTTCATTACTAGTATTGCCTGTAACCTTCTCTACAGGTTCATTTAAAGCCCACTTGCCAGCTTTGGGGGTGTTCGCTTTGTTGAAACAAGATAGTAGAAACCATAAACCCACTTAGCTAAGCTCACATAATTTGCAATTTGTCGTATCACCCTGAACTCAAGAGGAGGAATGCATCCCCCAGTGGAGAACATTACATGAGTGAGAAACAAACTTTCATTGTATCAAACCACCAATATTTGGGGTGCCTGTTACAGCAGCCAGTGTTAGCTGAATGAATACACTTCCTTTGTGTGAGACATTTTGACAGATGTTGTAAGGGCCACAAAAAATAAACATCCCTGACTTCAAGACTGTAACTAAGACATGCATGCAAGTAACTGTATTATTTTGAATTAGTCCAGAACACAGGCACCGTGAGAGAGACCCAAATTAAGCACAATGGGAGCTCAAGCAAAGAGAACAACCTTTCCAGTTAGTGTGGCCAGAAAATATTCCGCGGAGGAGATCACACTTGTGCTGGACTTCGGAGGAGAGTTAAGACTTCAGTCGGTAGAGCTAAGAAGGAGCCTTCTCTAAGAGGAGAGTTGTGAGCCTCCTGGTGGAACTGGGACTATCAGTGTCAAGCTAAGGTGTTTGAACTTGATCCTGCAGACGATGAAGAGCCAAAGAGAAATTTTGAGTCGGGGAAGGCGCGGTCTTATTGATGCGTTAGGTAGATGATTCTGGTCACAGTGAAGAAGGTCTAGACAAAGCGCAGGAAAACCTGTTATGCGACAGATTAAGAAACAGCCCCAGCAGTGAGCCTGGGGTCACCACTCTGACGCTCAGGCTCGGGGGGTCACAGACTTGCATGTGAATCCTGGCTCTCCCACTTGTCAACTCTACTGACATTGAGGAAGTTACTTCATCAACTAAGTCTCAGTTTCCCCATTTCAAAAAAGGGTTAATAACAGAAGGAGCTTCATATGATGTAAATGAAGGATGAGATAATGCATATAAAGCATGCAGCTCAGCGCCCGTCAAGTAATCAACGTTAACAGTCACGATTATTGTATCCCCAATGCGAGATATTAAGGACCCGAGTTGGGTTTGTTACAGTGACGAGAAAGAAGGGCTGAATTCAAGATACAGGCAAGAAAGGCAGATAAATCCACAATGACTCAAAAATTTGGTTTCAGTTACATGAGAGAATGTTCTACCACTGAAAGGACTGATTGGTTTCATGCAGTAAAAAGGAAAAAAAATGCATCTGTAGATAAGCCAAGTTTGAGGTGTGAAGGGAAAACCAGAGACTTCTGTAGACAAAGATGAAGAAGGCAGTACTTTAAAAAGGAGGAAAAAAATTTAATGGAATAAATTGTTGGGGGAAGATTTCAAATGAGAAAGAGCAGATGTGACTGATCAGTTAGGGTCTTATCTGTAGAGAGATGAACACATACACCCCTCTCCCTTCCTCTGAGATAAGAGCGAATAAGAAGGAAAAAGAGAATGAAAACTCTAGAAAAGCTATCATGTATGGAAAAGAAAAGTTGACGTTGCTGATGGTACGTGGCCTTGGCTTCTTCTGAAAATCCAGTGGTGTGTCACCTGCTTGGGGTGCAGGTGGGGACAGAGGTGGGAGCACAGGATGCAATTGCCACTTAACACCCCCCATTTCCAAATCCTGTTCACTGAAGACCCAGGCATGGAAGACCCTGGGCTCAGTGCTCTGCAGAGAGTTTTTTTTTTTTTTTTTTTTAAAGGACATTGTTTTCATGGAGATTGTTGAGTGACAAATTTCCCTGGTTCTGCCGGAGACTTACAAGTTTAGCTGGAGGCTGACATGAACAAACACACTCTCACCATCTTAGAAGAACTGAATTTTTAAGTTAAAGGTGCAAATTGACTTCCTTTGCTCTAATGTTGGGCAGAATCAATGCCAAGGGCATGGCACATCAAAGTGTTTGCCAACTGGGGCCATGCTGTAATTGGCTCTCAACCATCCCAGGGGAGCCCCTGGGGGACTGGAAGCTGGTTAGTGCAGTTGGTACTAAAAAACGTGGAAGGCTGGCATGGACACCCATAGAGAAAGCCCCGCCTTCCTACACCAGCACACCCTCAGGCCAGGGTCTTTACTGACTTCTCATCTTCCAGACTACCCAGATGCTCCCTTTAACCTGGTTTCATCTTTGGATAACGTGACTGAGGAGAGAAGGAAATGCCCAGTGGGATGGATACCCCTACAGATGGCCCTGCCCGGATGCTGGAGCCAAGTTTCAGCTGAAGTTGAGCTCGAGCAAGCCAACTTGGAAGCTCGTAAGTTTGAAGATCTCCAGCCGGGAGAAGTACCCACCAGAAGGTACTGGTCACATGAGAACCTTGCTAATGAAGTGAAGCCTTGTTTATTTTTCCACAGTGGAGGTAATTGCATGTGACATTTCTCTGAATCATTTATTTATATTTTTCCTCCTTTTTTCAGCATAAGAAACTAAACAGATGGAGAAAACTCACTTAAAGGGTTTTCTTATTACTCCTGGCAGTCTTTGGCTCCAGACAACTGCTTAGCCTCTTTCCTTGGCTAGAATTAATGCCTGGAAGTGTTTACACTGCCTTCAGATTCAGGGAGGGTGAGCAGGGACCACATTTCCCCCATTTGTTCCCTTCATCAAAGCCTTCTTCCCAGCTCCAATACAAAGATGTTTTATTGAGGCTCTGGACCCCACTCAGAAGCTTTTCTGTTTAATTTGGTTCTTCTTGTTGACATTAGGAGTGCATTTAAGCATGCCTCCATTCCCATATTCTAGCCGGAATGCGGAACTCCTTGTTAGAAGGTTGGACATGGATGAAAATGTCCATGACGGTGAACACAGCTGGGAGCATGGGCCACTGAGGGAAGGACTGATAGGAGGTGGAGTAGGTCCAAAGAGGGCGAGGTCCCTGCCCACTCCTCAGAGGACACACCAGAGGGTATGGCACGTTGTACCAGCTGCTTTGTAGGTAGGAGCTCCAGAAGATGGGCCTAGGGGATAAGGGGCCTGTTGCTACTCCCTCAGAGGATCAGCTTCCTCAAAGCTTAATACAGATTGAACCCCCAGAATCCATAACCCCTGAATATTTGTTCTCCGCTGTTCAGAGAAGAGTTTACAGCCAGAAAACAGAGTTAAGAAGGGTCACAAAAGAAGAGGAAAAGGGATATAAGTGAGGCAGGGAGACTGTGAAAGCTCCAGATGTGGGCTGAAGTTTGGGTGGGACCTGGATCTATAATGGGGCACAAGTGGACACACCTCACCCAGCTCCCCATCCCAAGACTTGTATTCTATCTGCAAAACTGGGGCTCCCATTCCATTTCCCCACCATCTTCTATCCCCACTGAGAAGGAAAGTAGTACCCCAGCAGCAAATGATTCCCTGGGCCACCCCTTCGGTCACCTCTGATATTTGGCTAGAATTCCCTGATCACACACACCCCACACCCCAGCCTGAGTGCAGTGCCCATCCTTCCATGTTCCTGAGTACTCAATACTTAATTTACACTGTAGTGAAATGTACTTGCTCATGTGTCTCTCGTGTGTCTCCCTCCCTCATTAGACTGTACACTCTTTGAAGTCAGGGACTGTCTCTTGCTGGTGGATTTTTCCAGGAATTAGCACAATGCCAACTCATAGTTCAATAACTGTTCAAAGGAATATGTGAATGAACAAACAAACATAAAATTTAAAAACTGAACTTCCTCACTTCCACTCATCCAATCTCAGTTTGAGATAATACCCAACAAACATGGTTTGGATGCCAGCTGGGCATCAACCACTATGCTGAATACGATTCATTATAAGAAAGAAGAGGTGGGACTTCCAAGTCACATGTAGGCATAGGAAACGACAGGCCGGAGAGCAGTGGTTGCTGTGTCTTGTCCTGCCCTCTCTGATCTGGGATGCTGCATGTCTGGCTGGAAGATGGACGTGGTCCCTTCAGCTTGGAGCCCCCAATTGCCTCTCACTCCATTCTCATCTTTGTAGTTGCTTCTCTTGTGCTGTTTAAAGCCCTCTCTCCTCCCATGGTTCCCAGTGAGTCAGAACCATCATAGAACTTTGTATGGTATTTTTGTCTCAACGACTGAGGGTGTCCTACTGATATTTATTTGGTAGAAGCCATGAATGGTTGACATCCTGCAATGCATGGACATGCCCCTGTAATAAAGAATTCTCTCTCATCCTCCCTGATTTTCAAGTGTTCCCCCAGAGCTTTGTGTAGCTAAAAACTCTGTTCTGTTTTAAATACAAACGCAAAGTATTTCTTGAAAGGTTTAAAATACACTGAAGTTTCCAGGAATGAGACTCCCATGTAAATCAAAGGAAGACTGTGTTTAGTTTACCAAGAGTGAATCACCATTTGGGACACCATGTCACCAACAGCAATGCCTATGGTATCTGAGTCTCAGCACAGCTCACCTGTGAAAGGCTGCTTTCATATCTCCTGCTTTCACAGAGAGGTTGCACTGAGCCCCAAGTATCCAGCATTATATGTTCTATCTTATTCCTACCTGAGCATTTACCTATGGAAGCACATACTATTTTGTTATCAAATTACTTCCTATTTATTTTTAAGTCAGACAATTATGTTGACCTTTTAAATATAATGCAGTTAGGAAGATTGTATGATTCATTTCTGTTAAGGGTCGAATTGTGTCTCCATCCCTCCATCCAAATTTATATGTTAAAGTCCTAAGCTCCATACCTCAGAATGTGATCTTATTTGGAACTAGGGTCTTTAGAGAAATAATCAAGTTAATATTAGGTCATTAGGATGGACTCTAATCCAAAATGACTGATGTGCTTATTGAAAGGGGGAAATTTGGACATGGAGACACACACAGAGGAAAGACAATATAAAGAGACACAAGAAGAAGAGAGCCCTCCTCAAGCTAAGTTATGAGGCAAGAAACACATTTTTCTTTACAGCCTTCAGAAGAAACCAACCCTGCCAACACCTTGATTTTTGACTTCTAGCCTCCAGAACTGTGAGACAATGAATTTCTGGTTTTGAAGCCACCCAGTCTATGGTACTTTGTCATGGTGGCCCTAGAAAACTCATTCAATTACATTCCAGAAGAGTACAGGGGGCGTGAGATTTGTTACAAAAAGAAGGCAATGGGTATGATGGGGTTGGGAATAACTGCTTGGTTCAGACTCTCAAAGAGAGCTGCTAACTATGGCCCCAAACAGCAATAATACAAAAATTGAGTTTGGTTTGGCAAAGGAAACACCATAATGGGTAATTTCAGTGTCAGAAACAATCAAAGTATTAAATATCCAGCAAAAGAAAAGTAACCCTCTAACTATGGAGATTTCCTGTACTTGAGAGGAATTGACCACAAAGCAATTAAAGTTAAAAAAGAAAGAAAACCTTCTATTTCATACTTGGAGAATCTCTTGAAACTATTCTTGCTTTAGACAAATAGCCCCACTTACATTTGTATGGCTTTTCACAGTTTTTGAAGCACTTCGTGTACTTGATTCCATTTAATAGTCCCAAGAGATAAACAGGGCAGGAAAAAAAAATCCTTATTTTTTAATGGGAAGTCTGTGACTGTTGGCGTGATTTGCCCAAGATCAGATAAACATTAGATTTGTTTATTGATTAAAATTATTTTGGTTGAAAAAATACTCACAAATTTGAGTGACTTAGACATAAAATAATTTGATGGAAACAATGCCCCCATTCAAAGAATCCATGAGCAACCGGCCGTGGGAAGACCAGAGCCACAGCTCCCCAGGGCCTTCCCCTGCAGGGGATTGAGAGTCTGGTCCATGAGGTCACCATGAAGATGACTCCAGAGCCAACCTCCAAGATTGAATCTCTGATCAAATTTCAAATTCCTAGAAGAGAGGATCTAATTGGCTGGTCAGGTGCCTAGTCCTGTGGCAAACAATTGTGACTAGGTGGCGAGGGCATGTAGTATCAGCAAAGTGAATGGGGACCCAATCTTACAGATTAGGGGGGCAGTTTCCAAAGAGAGGGAAATCATAACATAGCTGACCAATTCCCAGGAAGTTCCACCCTTTCGCTGCCCAACACTAACACGCATTGACCTTCCTGTGCATCCAGATATGCCCCCTGGGTAACACCATGCAGAACATAGAGGCACAAGCACATTTACCCACTTCCCAGGAAAAACAACCAAAAGTCACATCCAGCTAACCATTAGTAGGTGGGCTAGCAGCTTATCAAACTTGATTCCTTTTCTTCCCAGGACTCACAGATTCACTGTATTTCCCAGCCTCCCTTGGGGTTAGATGGGGCATGTGACCAAGTTCTGGCCAGTGGGATGTGAGCAGAAGTGTTGGGCATCACTTCCAGGTGTGCTCCTCCTTGCTCTGCTCTCTTCACTGACTAGATGCAGATGACGCAGTGGCCTGGACAGCTCTGTAAATTGAATGTGGAAAAACCACAACACGGAAGGAGCCTAGTCCCACATCATTTCTTGGAGGAGAGGTACCAGCAGATCAGGAACACACTGAAGATTTTAGGAGAGCAAGAAAGAAACTTCTGTGATGTTTAAGCCCTAATATATTCTTGATTTTGGTTTTACAGCAGCTAGAGTTGTCGTAATCAATGCAGAGGCTGATGCTGAAGCACACTGTTCAGTGGTCCCAAACTCCATTGCATGCTTGCCCCTCCCATTCATTCTATCACAGTCCTTTCTCCCAATTCCACACTCTGTGGGCTCCACCACCACCAACATACAGCATATAAAGGAGTGGGGAGAAGGAAAGAAGAAACAATATTAGATATGAATCAGGAGACTGAGTTGCACACCTGACTCAGCAATGCTACATCTTCTGCTCTCAGTGATTCCCTTTTTCCTATGAACCAAAGGACTGGGCTGCTGGCAGCCATGTTTGTGCTGCATGAGCTTGTCCCCTCAGGACTGACTGGGGCAAAGGCTTGCCCCTCACCTAAATGCGCCAATCAGTTTCTCTCTTCTGGGAACTTGGAATTTGAATGAAAGTAACAGAGACCAGAGGATGAGAACTAACCACATGAATAGCCAAGTTCTAGAGGAAAGAGCTATCAACTCCTGGGGTGGACAGACATCGTAGAGCAGCCCAGTTCCTATCTTAACTTGGGTTGAATTTTCAACTTTTCTCTGAATTACATGATATGCCAAGCTTCCAATAAGTCCCCTTTAGGATTAAACTTCAAAACGCATTGCAGCCAAAAGAACTCTATCTAATGAAGAAGAGAGTTCCAGAAGAAGGGGTTTGCTGATCTCCTTGGTTCCCGAAGGAGGAGCTCTGAATATTTATTGAGCAGCTACTATGTGCCAGGCATACTCTGCTAGATACTGGGGATTCAATGACAAACTCAATCTCTGCCCTTTTGAGGCTCACAGTCTGGAGGGGAGCAGGGCATTAGTCAGGTACTTTCATTCATGAGCAGGTAATTACAAACTGAGATAAGGACACTGAAGGAAAGCTTCAGGTCTGTGAATGAGCTTAGCAAAGGATCGAACCTTAGACTTGTGGATTTGAAGAGATAATATTTGGGCTGAACCCTGAACACTGAGTAAGTGTTAACTCATGGAAGAAAGCAATTCTCTGAAAAATATTTATAGAACCCTGTGATGGGGGTACACAGGGAGTATCATAGGAGCCCCCCCAAAAGTATTTTAATGTCTTTGAAGAAAGTGAAAAAGCTTCTCATAGTCGATGACATCTCAGTTGAGTACTAATGGATAAACAGAAGTTTGCAAAGAAGAAAAAGGTGGGAGGGCATTCCAAGCAGAGGGAACAAAACATTTGCAGAGGCATGAACGTATCAGAAAGTAAGAACAAATAGCTCTGCATGGCTGTGGTATTTAGGATCGGGATGTTTGTGAGGAAAAAGGTCAGTGAGGAAGCTAAAGGGCCACATCATAGAGGACCTCATCTAGGTCATGCTGAGGGGGATGGACCTTACCCCATGGGCGGTGGGGAGTCAAAGGAAGATGATCACAGGGAAGGATTCCAATAAGATTTTTGCTTCAGAAATTTCATTCTAGGTTTTATGAAGAACAAATTTGACTTTATTAACAGATGACTAATAAAGAAGTTGTGGTATATAAATAACAGTGGAATACTACTCAGCCATAAAAATGAATAAAATAATGCCATTTGCAGCAACATAGACCTGGAGATCATCATCCTAACTGAAGTAGGACAGAAAGAGAAAGAAAAATATGATTATCACTTACATGTGGAATCTAAAAAAAAAGACACAAATGAATTTATTTACAAAGCAGAAACAGACTCACAGACATAGAAAACACACTTACAGTTACCAGGGGAGGAAGAGGGTGGGAAGGGATAAATTGGGAGTTCAAGATTTGCAGATACTAACTATTACATATAGAATAGATAAGCAACAAGGTCCTACTGTACAGCCAGGAAACTACATTCAGTATCTTGTAGTAACCTATAATGCAAAAGAATATGAAAAGGAATATATGTATGTACATGTGTGACTGAAACATTATGCTGCACACCAGAAACTGACACAACATTGTAAACTGACTATACCTCAATTTTAAAAAAAAAAAAGAGCAGATTGGACCTGGGAGAGAGTGGAAGCTGAGAGAATTCAGAGCCGTGGAGCACCCCTGTGTTAATAGTTATCATGTACTGCAGGCCTGAGGTCTACCGTTGCCTGAGCATTTGTGGGAGAAGAATAATTAGAAGTGTCTTTCCAAAGCCCTCTCCTCCCACCTGGCTCGTTGCCGCCATCTTGGTTGGCCCCAGTTGTTGCCTCGGGTGTTACTTGTGCCATAGCAACAACTGGCCTCTCTTCCTGTAGCCTTCACGGTGCCAGCTGGCTAAGCTCCCACGACACAGCTGATCACACCCCCATGGCTCAGAGAGCGTCTCACTGCCTGCAGGGTCGAGCCATAGTCCTCCCTACACCGTCTCCAGCTTCCTCCCTCTTTACTCACGAATTCTAACTGTCTGCTCGGCTTTTTACATACATTATCTTTAATTCCCACCCCACCCCAAGGTGAACGTTACTGTCCTTATTTTGCAACCTCAGAGAGGTCAAGACACAGGTCACAGGCCAAAGGGCACAAGCTAATAAATTGTGGGATCACATTTTGAATCCAGAACTGACTGACTCCAAAGCCCGTACCCTCTCACTCAGGCATGTTAACTCTAAACCACGTGACCTGGTACGTCCGTCTCTAGTCCCCAAGCTGTTCGCCCCCAAGTGCAGCCCCCTAAGAACTGAGCCAAGGTATTATTCACAAAAAATGGGAAAAAAATGTCAATGCTATACTTTTCCCAAACTGCAGCAAATAATCAAATGTTCTTAATTTTACATATGTGCCCTCTATAGTTTAAAAAAATTTTTTTGGCTTCTTCTACCACAGCACAGGTTAGAATTGTGTAGAAAACCAACTTTATATTAATTTTATGGCTATTTCAATTGACTTTTCCTCTTAAATGAGTTTGAAATCCACTGAGCAAAACTGCACTGTTATTAGGGAAAGTAGGAGTGAGGCTTGAAGTCTTGTTTGGGGTTGGTATGTGGAAGGCTCTGGAAGCCTGGCCCAGTACTGGGACTATAAGAAAGGGGGAGCCAGAGGTGGCTTTGAGCTGAGGAGAGGACAGGCTGAAGCTATGCCACAAGAAGATGTCTCTGAGCATAGGGGCCAAAGCGATAAGAGCAGAACTTCTCAATGCATGGTCCCCTGCCCACTGGATCAGAATCCCCCAGGAGCATGTTAAAATGCAGATTCCCAGGCCCCGCCCACAATTAGAATCCTTTTGGAATGGGATCCAAGAATCTACATCTTAACAACCTCCAAGATGTTAATGGGCACTGAATTTGAGCATCAGCAGATTAGGAGGAGAGACTGGAGATGTGGAAACCAGTTGGGTGGCCTCAGAGATTCTCCAGAAGGGAGGCAACAAAGGAGAGAGCTGGAGGGGAGGAGAGGAAACTCAGGGGCTGGGGGAGAGGGCGAGAGAGGATGTGGAATGGAACAAGTGATTCGGTGGGGAGGCAAAGGGGAGAGGGAAGTCAGCCCTGGGTTTCTGATCTGAGTGGCCGGGAGGATGGTGGGGTCCTCAGCAGAAACGAGGAGGGCAGGGGGAAAAGCAATTTGGAGGAAGATAATTTATGCGTGTGTTTGGTCACTTTGAAATGGAGGTACTGGCAGAGCATCCTACCCAGAGTGTGTAACAGGATGCCGTCAGCAGCTCTCTAAGTGGCACTGAAAACCTACTGCCAACTTGCACGTTTGGAAGCCTCGGAACACTGATGCGGCTTAGGCCAGGGGACAGGTCATCGGGGAGTTTACTAGCTCTCTCCACTCATGGCCACGGAGCGCACCTCCTGCCCACCGGCCATGGGCAGACACAGGGGTCCATCACCAAAGGTGGGGAGAGCTGGGGAGAGGAGGACGAGTGGGCTCCTGCAGGTCCAGCCTTGCTCTGAGAGATCCAGCTGCAGACTCCTGTCCTGACAGGGCCATCTCATGACAGCGCCTCCCAAACTCACGCCATTACCATCACTCTGGTGCCCTGGTCGGGATCTGCACACATGTCCTCGTCGGGAATCACTCATCGGTGGGAACTCAAAGGCAGCTTCAAAATCCGTACATCTGTGTTCTCAACCCGGCCAATTACGTCTGACTGGAAAGTTAGTTGGGGCCAGAACCTGGGACTAATTTCAAGGACACCTTTTAAGACCAAAAGAAGGCCTTTTAGAATTGACAGTTTCTGTAGATCCCAGTCACGCGGGGCCATTCATCTGCACGTTAACACGTGAGGGTCTCAGGGAGGAGGGCCCTTGTCTGGAACTCAGACCATCAGGTTTTTGAAAATGCACACATTTTCTTGTTTAGCTTCCAGTCTGCTGAGGGGGTCATCTGGAGAATATTACTGCCGGAAATACATCTAGAGGTTTTCAATTAAAATAAATTGCCTCAATCTTTGCAAATTATGCAAGAAACTGTCGGTGTCATACTAGGGCCACAAACTGTTCACTCTCAGGCGAGCTCCAGGCTGAACTCCTTTGGAGGCCACAGACAGACAAGGAAGGAAATCTCAGCAGACTCACAGCCTCTCCTCTCGTCTGCCCCTCCCTCCCCACCCTGGACCTCAGGAATGAGCCACAAGCGCCCAGTTCTCAGCCCCAGAAAGCTCTCAGCAGAAGCCTGGGAAAAGCCACCCTGGTGGTCAGCCCCCAGGGACTGTCTGCCACGGGGGACTTCTGGAGCTGCACAGGGCTCCATGGCCTCCGAGACACCCTTCCTCTGCCGTCAGCCAAGTCCAGGTCATTCAGGGACAGTAAGTGGCACAGTGCTCCCAGCACCTGCCACGCCCAAGCCTGCCCTGGTCGCTGGTCTTTGTCCCCAGGCAGGGACCCCTGGACGCGGGGAGGAGCAAGGCTGCAGCGACCTTCCCTCCCACACTAGAGCCTACACTCCTGGGTTGGATGCTCCTTTCTAGAATCCCCCTCCCAGTGCCATGGCCCCCAAGAGGCCAGGAGGAGAGCGGAGCTCCGGGGAAGGCACTCGTATGGCTTCCAGACCTTTCAGGACGTGGTTGTTTAAGACAGTTTGGGACTATTCATGTTGGCACACACATATGTCACTGTCTTCGTCTGCTACAGCTACCGCAACCCAGCACTGCAAACCTGGGGGGCTTCGCCAACAGAAATTGATCTCAGGGTTCTGGAGGCTAGAAATCCAAGATCAAGGTGTCAACAGGCTTGGTTTCCTCTGAGTCCTCCTTCCTTGGCTTGTAGGTGGCTGTCTTCTGGTGTCTTCACATGGCCTTCCCTCTGTGTGTGTCTACATTTTAGTCTCTTTGTATAAAGACACCAGTCAGATTGGACTAAGGTTCACCCACGTGACCTCGTTACCTTAATTCTCTCTTTCCGGACCTGCTCTGCAATACAGTCCCATTCTGAGGTACTGATAGTTAGGAATTCAACATACGATTCTTGGAGGGGACACAATTCAGTCTGTAACAGTCACAGAGCACAGCCACTCAGGTCTGACCCCTCATCTTCCTTGCCTCTTAGCCCAACTCCACACCATCATCAGATTCTTTGCAAGCTACAGTGAGTCGCAGAGGAAGGAAAGTCCAACCAAGTCACGTGCTTCTGGGTCACAGTTCTGGTAGCAAGGTCATTGGAGGAAGAGTTTGAAATGAGTAACTGTGGGTCCTTGTCCTCATCTATTTAGACATCCATCTCCCTTGGTCCTGGGAAGTCACAAGTGTCTTTAACTGAGTGCAGACCTGCTACTCTGGCTTGTAGGCATGACCGTCCAGCCTTCAGAGAAGATTCTTTTGCAAAGGAGCTGCAGGCTCCAGGCAACAGACATCACCTTGGTGCCAGGGGTGCTCTCGTTACTACTGGAAACCCAAGCACCAGGTCCACGCCGGCCCTGTGGTCTCACCGGAGAGAGGAGGCCCCACAGAGGCCCCCCTGCAGATGGGCCAAGCCGCCCGCCAGAGCCTATGGGAGACTCCAGGCAGCTGTTTGGAGAACGGTTTTGATCCTCACAATAGATGAGCTGCAACACGTCAGGAAATCTACTCTAGAAGGGAAAAAAGACACCGACATTTACCCACACCGAAGCACTGCTGTTTGGGAGCGAGTACCGCAAGACGGAGCCATGTGTGGTGCAGTCGGAGGAGGGGGAGGCCTGGACGAGGAAAGCGGGGTGAGGGGGCGGGGCGGCGCTGGAGCTGATGCCGGAAGGGAGAAGCCGAGCAGGCTGAGAGCAGGCAGGAGGGAGGCCCCAGAAGAGGGGCACAGCCTGAACAAGGACCAGATTCCCGTAGGAGCCAGCTGTGCTCAGGGCTGAGAGAGGGAGGCAGAGCCCTGTTCTGACCAGAGCAGAGGCCAATCTCCAAACAGATCTGAGGATGCTGCATGAACAGTGTAATTTCCAGGAAGAGCAGGGAGCTGACAGCAGTGCCTGTGGCCGAAACAGGCCTGCAGACAGCAGGAGAGGCCAGCCTGTTCTCAGACTCAGCACCTCTTCGGCATCTAAACCAAAGCTCTGCTCCACTTTTTTGGCAGGCCCGGAACTCGCTCTCCGCCGTCAGCATTATTGCTTTCCAGGAATCTCCTGTTTTTCAAGTATTTTTGCCAAGATGTGATGTTTTGCAAGCCCCGCAGCCCATCTCCCTCCTCCCCTGTCAAACTGATGAAACCATGCATCTTCCAGCCCCAAGCAGTCGCGCCCCACCCTGCCTTCGCTCCCCAGCTCACCCCAGGATCTGGCTGAGACCCAGGAGTCCCAGAGGCAGAAGACAGGCTCGTCTGTCTCAACCAGGGCTGGCGACACGGAGGGGCTGCGGTGTCTTCACTGCCCAGTAAAGACAACTGCCTGCTGGCAGATACTCCCAAGGAGCATAAATATCTCCTAGGCGGCCCCCAACTTTTGGCAAGAGACAGGGGAGGATCTGTTTCTGGGTATATTTTGACATGAATTAAGGGCAAGGGGCCCTTTCTAAAATATTTGCTTGAAGCCTGGGTTTTAAAATTATTCCACTGCTCAGTGACTCCTGCCCCACATAAATTAATCAATACAGTAAAATATTAATTCAGATTCCCATTTATTACACCAAGGAAAACGTAAGTTTCCTACAGAGAGAGTGTTCCAGGCTTGTTGATTACTGTACCTGGAAATCATTTTAACCCAGTCCTGCAAATAAACACTGAATTTCACCAGCCTGCTACTACACTTCCCGGGCAAAACCATCTTCAGGCAGGAGAATACGTTATTAACATTTATCGGACTGTGGGGCAGGCATAGTTTTGAAAGTTTCATATGTATAAATGTATATAATCCAAAAGAGAACGATTTTACCAGGAAAAAAATGAAAATCCTACATTAGAACCACCTGCGACTGGTTATGCTTAGCATCCGTGGTGACACCCCACGCTAGGGTGGCTCCACCTCCAACCTTGGAGTGACAACAAACTGTATCTTTAATCCCAGGCCTCAAGACAATCCAGATTGTTCTAGCCCAGTGTTCCCTGGAGACCTGCCAGCTTTCAACTAACTCAAGGTTTCGTTTGTCCTCACCTAAGATCATTCTCAGCTGCTGGCGGAGCCCGTGGTGAGCTGCCATCCCAAGAAATGACCCTGGACCTTTCTGGAAGCCTAGGCAAGGCCTGGGAGGGTAAGAAGGAGGGTCGGCAGGCTGTTTCATTCCCTGGTTTAGCCAGCGCTGGGGTTATGGCCTCCCCAGCACCAAGCAAGCAGCTTTGGGGGAGACAGAAAAGTAACTCAGTCAAAAACAAACAAACAAAAACAAAACAAAACAAAAACCTCTTTAGGAATTTAGACAGCAAATGGCCATCCCAAGCCCTAAATAATATTAGCTTGCTCTTCTGAAGGACTGCTCTGTACCCCTGTCCCTGGCTGCAGGGCTGGGGGTGACACAGGAGATCGCAAACCTACACCATGTCAGAGACGGAAAGGAATTTCAGACGTTATGTAAGTCTGTGGTTTTAAAACTTTTAAATTGTTTTTACTATGGAAACCTCCTTCGAACACAGTCTTTCACGGAAATCCAGTACATCAAGCAGGGAAGAAGGTCCTGCATGGTCTCGCATTACAACTCAGAGGCTCAAAGAAACGATTCTCTATTTTCTCTCTCACTTCATCTGATAGTCCTCATGAGCCCGCACCCTGCAGGGCAGGGGGAGCAACTAAGAGCGGCCAATTAACCATAGTTTAGGCTTTTCCAATTTAAACGGTCTCCTTTCAATGTAAACGCTCAGTGAGTTTATTCAAAGTTCAGTTCCCTATAGGACTGGTCTTAACAGTCTTTATAGAACAGCTCAGATTTCCTCCCCTGTTGCTCCTCTATTTTCCAATATGGCAGCTAAGGGTTTAGAGGAAAGGTGGGGTTTTCGTGATTCTGAAGAGCCTTGGAAAGGCATCTCTGAGCCTCCCTACTGGAAAGCTCCCCCAACCAGCTATTTCCCCCAGCTTCTGCCTGTCCCTTCAAGGACATCCAGGCACTTCTGCTGGTCCATTGCGCGCAGCCAAAGAAGACAGCTGGGCAGGGCCAATCGCCACTTCTGCCTCTGCCCCACTGAGCTGATGTCCTCCCCCGGCTAGAGCAGGGCCAGCTTGTGAGACGTGTCCTCCCAGAGCCCCAGACTCACCCATTTTCCCAATAGTCCCCTGACCACCACTGCCTGGGGTTTTGACTGGGAAAGGCCATGTTAGGACTAGGGTTTGCTCTCTTGCCTCCCCTGCTACAGTCAGCCTTCTACCCATCCCTCTATGGCATTTCGAAGAGGCCAAGAGCAGGATTTCTCCCAAAGATCTAAGCCTGTCTTTGATACAACAGGGAAACATGCCACTAGCCTTGGGGTTTGGGGCTGCCCAGGCCTCTCTGGGTGTTTCTGGAAGGCCCATGGGATAAAGGTATATGAGCACTATCCCTGATGCCTGACAGTCTTTTTCCTTCCAGATTCTTCTCTGCACCCAAAGTGCCAGGTGCAGGTAGGGTGTGTTCAAGCTCTTCCTCTGTATATTATATCTTTCCCCTACCCTGCAACAGGAAGCCTCAGAGTCTAGTTGTCACTGGCTGAAGTCTCTCTCTTTGGTAATTATGGAAAATTTTCAGGATGCAAGTCCTCCAGGCTGGGTTCTTGATATGTTAAGGAATTTTGAAATTCCTCCATCTCTCTCCAAAGTCTGGTTTTCAAGGCAATTGTCTTGCTGCAAAATCCTATTTGGATGTCAGAAACTTGTTTCTCTTTGGCTCCTGACATAACAGTTCTGATTCTTTCCCAACTTCCCCCCGAGGGGGAGCGGATGGCTTAACTGTGGAGGAAGAACTGGGGAGAGGCTCTGCCCATGAAAATGCGGGGAACATTAGCAGTTTGCAAAAACAAAACACAAACAAAATCCAAGGGAAAAACCAATCTCCATCTCATAAACCTATTACTGAGGCTCGATCAAATGTTTGGCCTTAGTCTGAATCACTCCTATTCTCAGAAGAGTAACACGGATACCTCAGTGGATGAGACTGGGCCCCCCAGGGACCCAGAGTCTGGTCGGCACTATGTCCTGCCTTCCCTACTCTTCAAACTGTCACTTGAGGGACCACAACAGTCACACGACCCCACAACACCTGCACTTCTGACTCTGCGGGAACTCGAGGGACAAGTTGTTGCCTTCTCAGTGTCAGAAGGAGGCAAAGATGGACAGATGGAGTTGGACTCGAGTTTTACATAGTTCCCAACTTGTGTCTGATTTCTTTTGCCAAGTGATGGGAAGCTTTCTAGACCCACTGCCACAACTCAGACACTCTGTTAAGGAGAGGAGACAACTGGATGGATTCCTTGGTGCCCTCTGTATGAAGGATGCAGTCAGAAAAAGTCAGGGAAAAGCCAAGAGAAACAGAGCCAAATGTGTGCACAAGGATCATTCTCAGTCACCAACTTCTCCAGGAGCTGCTTTAAAGGGACAGAGCTATTGTTATTTTTGAGAATGGCCTGCATTCCTCTGGCAACTTAATTTTCAAAAGACTGGCACATCCACAGTCTCCTTTCATCCCCTCAAAGCCCAGTGAAGTGGGGGCAGTGAGCACAGCCATTGCCTTTGATCAGTGTGTCAGCGTCTAGGCACAAAGCGGTTGTCTGAGACACTCAGGGTGATCTGCTCCAGATAAAGCCCCGTGCCACCTGGGGCACATTCTTTCCCTTGGTCCCAAAGGGAAGTGGGGCAGAAATCTTCATAAAGAGGCGGAGAGTTGAGCGGTGCGGCTGGACAGTTTTGAGAGAGACGCTGGGTGCTACAGATTCCTGCCAGACTTAACAGAAATCCTGATTCTCAACCTGGATCCGCCACTGAGTGACCATGTGACTTTGAGGATGTCACTGAATGTCTCTCAGCCTCTGTTTCTCTGCCCATGAAATAGGAATAACAGTGTCACTGGCAAAACCCATTAACAATTCCCAGGAAATGAAAAGAGAATCTGGGTAATAAAATCAAGTCTAACCTTGTTGTTCAACCTTTGTGCTTAGTCTGGTTTCCCTTGCTCATAGGGCACCACGTGCAGAAGCCTACCACTTCTGGCCAGAGCTCCTGGTGTGAAACGGCTGCGCCGACACCTCAGCTGAGCACAGAAGTGCTGCACACGACACTGTGATTCAAGATGACAGCAGCATGCCGTGTGCAGAGACGCTGCGCCTGGCACTGTGATCTGGGGGGTGCCCAGCACGCCTGCGCCTGACCCTCAAGAACGCCACTCCTTCCCTAATCCCCACAAAACAGCCCCGCCCACAGCCTGTTGGGGAGAGCATGCGCTCTAGAGCTCAAGCCGGCACCTCTCCACTCTTTGATCAAAGAATAAAGCTTTCCTTTGCTTCTGAACGGAACTCAGTCTTGTTCTTTCGGCTTGAATGACACGAGGCAGGAGGACCCTTTTAGGGGACTGACTTGAAAGGGATGGTAACTATAGTAATAATAATAATATCTGCTCTATTCACCTCACAGGATGGTGGAAAGCATTAAGAATTGGCTATATCTATGTACATGTATCTATGAGTGTGTCTTTATGGAGGGATATTTTATGATGCAACCAGCCTTTGGAGATGGTGCCGTGATTACTCAACAGAACTGGAATAGGACCACGCTCTTGCTTTTTCTGATTTCATTTTGGATGTCAACCCTGGAGTCTCTGTTTCCTTATCTTCAGAGAAGGGGAATAGATTGTGCGCAATCAGGAATATATAGATTTGTCATTTTATTCTTGCTCACAGATGACTGGAGGAAGGGACATGGTGCAAATATGGTAAAGGGTGGGGGCTGTTAGGGTTCTTGGTCTGTACATTAGAAGAACACTTTTTAAGGCACTTTCACATCCTTTTCTCTTTCGGTTTTCACAACCCCCAAGTAAGCAGATAAGCAGGACAAATAATATCACCTGGTTACAGAGACTGGAGAATGGAGCTGACAAGTGGTATAACCGTGGCCACATGGTATTGAACTCAAGTCTCGTAAGTATCCCATGTTCTCTCCCCTACCCCGTCACGCTACATCTGGGACTGAAACCTTCAGCACTTGAACTGAGAGATTGGAGCAACTTGAACAAAGGCATTTGTCCCCCTGAAATTCAGCAATAGTTGCCATTGATGTTCCTTGAACATCTCATACTTCCAGATTGTAGTATCAATTTACAGATCTAGGTTGAGCCCTGTTAGGGGCTCAGCTTTTTGCTGGGACTCCAAAAGGATGTTGAAGTGAAGTGGTTGATGATGTCCCAGATGTGCGAAACTTCTAGTGGAGACGAGGCAAATTCGTGAAACAGCAAAGAATGGTTCAGACCAGAAGTGAAACTGGCGTGGGGCAGGGCACAGACTAGGCGCTAAAGGAGCATGGTGAAATGACCGATGACTGAATCAAAGCGTTAAAACTTAATGAATGAAAGATGTACCTTAAGTGCTAGGTTGTGTGGTTCAGGATATAAAGATGCAGGGTTTGGATGGAAAATAAATTAAAGAAAGTGAGTATCATTAGGCAAAGTGTCATGGAGAAGGAGAGATTTAACTGGATCTTCATAGATCAGTAAAGATTTTGTTATTTCGGGAAGAAGTGAAGACATGCTAGATAAGAGGGGAAAAGAACAAAGTCCCAAACAGAGGAATATGCAAGGTATATACAAGGAATATACAAGGTACAGATTGCATGCTTGTCAATGTTCAACATCCCTCTCTGGGGAAAAAACCAAACCAACTCTTATTTGTAGCCTTTACCCATTTCCATGGTGTAACTTCTCCAAACATGGTTGATTTCAAAGCAGCAGCATGGCATTACTGAATGTGGAGTTGGGAAGGGCTCTGCATTAGTTCACCATCACATAGTGTTTCCACCATACAACACACAGAAATAGTCCAAGAGCACAGATAACAGTGGAATAATTAGGAAGTTATGAGTTTTAAGTATTTATTCACTTTTTGACATAATTTGCTTAAGTTTATATAATTACTTTTCAGTAATGGCTGTGTTAAGCAACTGGCTCAAAAACTTCCTGAAAATTCAGCATCAGCTCTCGAGAGCCAGGACAAAACCGTGTTGGCACACTATTGCCTGTATATAAAGCAAAGAACCCTGTCCCATGGAAATGGTTCATGTTGGAGGTTGGAGGGAAAGAGAATTCACTTCTTGGATCCAGGTTAAAATGACAAAAGGAAAGACATGGACCTGGTCCAGACTGAATGGAGTAGGACACAGGGAGGCACTGAGGGTCCTCAAGCAAGGAAGCAGCTGCCCCGATGTCTGAGGACGTCTGAGGGGGATGGACAGTACAGAGGGACGTGGTGAAGAGACAGGGGTGGGAGGTGGGGGCTCAGCTCAAAGGCTGTGGGGGAAGGGGAGCTGGAAGTAAGCATGGCAAATGGAACCGAGATGGGGAGACTAATGTGAGAGACATTTTAAGTAAATTCAAGCATAACTTGGTGCCCAGATTTGGGGATAAGGAGGCTGGACAGTCAAAGATGCATGAGGTGGGTCTGGGTGACCCAGAGGGGAGTTAAAGCTCGGAGAACTAGCTGAGCTGAGCACACTGGGAAGGAAGGTGAGTTCTTGAATCTGCCAGACAGGAGGCAATGGCCAGGAAGGCAAAGCAATGGAAACGTCCTGTGGACAACTGTGAGGAGATGTGGGACTGGAGCCTGAGGGAGAGGGATGTGCTAGAAAATGCTGATTTAAGAGTCTCAGTTCAGAGGTAGCAGAAGCAGCTCAGGAAGGTTGAGCCCTCTGGGGGAATACACACTGAAACGAAGGCCCGAGTGTTGCCACCTGCTGGCACTAGGGTGATGGGGGATGGAAGAACAGTTATAGAAGATTCCAGATAAAAAGTCCGAGGAGAGCAGGAGAACCAGAGAAAGAGGTCAGAGATACCAAGATGGGGCAGTTTCCAAAAGGGAAGGATGTATCAAATGCAGTCTTAGCTTATTACCTTAGCTTACTCGACAGCCCTTAGACTCAGTAAAATAAGCTTTCAGAAAGAAAGAGAAAGAGTAATGGAATTTAATTCTATCTCATGGAGAGAAATAAATTCCTCTATTTCAGGCAGAAGCTCTTGTCGTGGCTGGGGTCATCTGGAACCGGCCTCAGTAGTGCAGCCCACTTTGCCTTTGTAGACACGGGCCATTTGTTTCAAAGATGGAGGTTCCTGGACAGGCAGTAGAAGTGTGTGTCAGGAAGTCTCAGAGTGCTAAACAAGCTCTAAAAGTAACGGAGGAGGGGAAAAGCTGGGGTGGAGGGATAAATTGGGAGTTCAGGATTTGTAGATACTAACTACTATACGGAAAATAAACAACAGGGTCCTACTATATAGCACAGGGAACTATGTTCAGTATCTTGAATCACTATGCTCTACATCAGAAATTAACACAGCAATGTAAACTGACTGTGCTTCAATAGAAGATGATACTCAAAATCAAATAAAAATAATGGATAACTTCTCAGTGATGACAGAGCTGAGATTACAGAAGTTAAAACTTGAATAAGCAGCTAGAGAGATGAACCCAACATGGGCAGCCTTCTCTAAGGGAGATGAAGTTGCAGTTTGTGCAAAGGAATGCACTGTATATGTGCACTCTTTGTAATGGATGCCAGCGGTATCGACGTACAGCCTTTAGGGACCACTGTATAAATAATGAGCACTCTTAAAAATGCAAAAGCCGATTCAATAGCATTTTCATTGCTCTTATTTTGGATTATGGCTACTGGGAGAGAAAACAGATCTCAAGCCAAGTAGAGAGAAAGACAATCTCCCACATATTGTGTTTCATTTAACAGCAATAACAAAAACAAAGGTTACAGGTTTATTTCCAAAACTTAGTAATTCTGGCGATTCTTTTTGCTTCATAAAGAGCTGAAATTAATAGCAAGAATATTTACATTCTCATTTTGTGTTCCAATGCATTTCATGATTTTCCCTTTGGTGTCGTCTTATTTGTTCTCTCTTTTTGTCTCTAACCCTCTAAAAGGGCAACTCATGTCCCTACGTCATTTTTTTTTTTCATTTTTTACCTGAATGATACAATCTTTCTTAGTTTCTTAATTCTTTGTGATGCATATTAAAACCTCCCCCCTAGTACTGCACCAGGCTTTAATTAGGGGAAGATTATTTCCTGAGTCCATCCCCTTAGCTACATGGGCTTGTACTGCACTCAGAACAACAGGAGGAATGACTAAAAATGACAAAATTGGCTGTTGGCAAGGCTTTGGGGAAGCAGGCACACTAAACTTCGCCGGTGGCACCATAAACTGAAAAACAAATAGTCTTAAAGAGCAATTTTGCAATATGTGACAAGTCGTAAAAATGATTCTCCTCTCTGACCTGGTAAAGCCTCTTGGGGAAAAATGTCCCCAGGAATAATTCCAAGGAAACAAACATATTTGTAAAAAGATGTTTCTGGTCCTTCGGTATATTAAAATGAATCATTGGAAACAGCCCAAGTCCCCAGCTATGAGGAAATGGTTTAGGCAGACTGTGCTCTATTAATATAATGGAATATTAAATGGCCACTAGGAAGGACAATTATAGAGATGATTGTGAAATCTGGGAAGTATCATGCAAAAGCAATCTAAGTGGAAAAAGTAGAAAATGGATCCGTGCACAAGAGTAAAATGCAAAATCGTATATGTAAATAACTAGCGATACAGAAGCTCAGTTCTTGGGGTTCCTTAGATTTTATGTCACCTCGAGCCTGTTTGATCTCATCGTTTACTAAATTCTACAGCTCTTAACTGGGAGGTGGCATACTCCCCTCAAGAGGGGAGTGGTAATGTCAGAAGATGGAGGAAAGGAGGAGGCATATATAGTTTAAAAACAATGCAGTATTTTGTTCTATTGTTTTCTTGTGTGTGTGTATATACATACATATACATACATGTACACCTACATCTAGAGAGAGAGAGGAATTATGCTTAATTTGAATCTCAAAAATATTTTTAAAGAATATGAGCTTTGTATGTTTATCAAAAATCAAAAGCAGGGCTTAAAAATGTTGAGAAATGCAAGTTCCCTCTTGCAATTTGTTCTAGGTATTTACCTGACCTATTTAATGATGGTGTTTGAATTGGATCTCCAGATCCAATTTAAATGTTGTCCATGTTGAAGCGATCTAGCCACCCACGGCTCTCCTGAGGGGCAACTATCACACAACATAATTGCCTGTCCAGCAGTTTGCCCCGGAAGAGAGTTTATATGAGACAAACAGGCTGATGGTCTGTCGCACTGAAGTGGCACTATGACAACACACTCAAGGCAAATTTTAAAACACTCAAAGGTGAATTCTATAAAGGAAGGAGCCTAATTGGAGGACCAAATAGTGTCTTTGAGTGTATGGCTGAAAAAGGCTCCTTGTTTTGTTACACATTTAAATGGAACTTCTGCCATGTCAGTGGACAATGGGCTCTTCCAATACCCAGGCTCTGGAACTCAATCCATCACTCTTAATCAGAGTTCCATCTGTCTCCAGCATCTCCACTGCCATCTCCGGTGACTTCTTGCTCCCTCTGTCCCCAATCTAAATGAAACTCTAGACCCTTCCTTCTCCCTTCAAGCAGTGGTGTGCCAGTAAATGTGTAGCAACCAGCTCTCTAGTTGGAGAGAAGAGCCTTCATCTACAGCCTTTGCCGATTGCCGTGGTGTATTCAAGCTACCAGCGTGGCATCACTGAATGAAGTGCCGGGAAGAGATGAACACTAGCACACTATTACCATTAATGGTATTTGGTTTAAGTGACCAAATACATACAACAGACATAAGTAACCTCAAGAGCATTGATAGTAATAAAATGTAATAAGATAATTGGGAAGTGAAGAGTTTTGAAGATTTATCATCTTTGTTTTTAAGAAAATCTATTTTATTGCAATTTTACAATATTTAATCTTTAAATTTTAATAATAGCTCACTAAATTCCCCCAAAGTTAACACCTAGCTCTTGCAAGCCAGCTCCAGCACACCAATCTAGCCCGCCAGGGCATCTGTCCATTGACATTTGGACCATGAAACTACGGTGCCATATGTAAGGTTTCACTGCCCTCCTTGAAGCTTTTCCTATCATGGCTCTAGAACAACACACTGTTACAGTTTTCCTTTGACAATTCTGGCACACCTTGTCTTGGTTCCTTCTCTTTCCCCCACCCTCTTTGAGTATTAATAAGCCCTGGGTTTTCCTTTTTAATCTGTGTTCTTCTTACCTTCCTGGAGTGATCTCACTTAATCACCAGCATGTTAAGGACCCCACAAAGATGCCAGCATTTGAGCCCCAAATTCTGACTTTTCTCCTAGGTTCAAGAGGGCCCTGGAGCATTTCCACATTGCTCCTGACCTCGGTACCTTCTTTCCTATCTCTTCATCCAAACTTGCTATTTTTCATGCCTTCCTCATCTGGGACTAAGGATATTCCAACTCATTCATTAAGGCATTTGCAAATATTGGTTGAGTGTTTAATACAGGCCAGGCACAGTTTTAGGCTGTGGAAGTACGACAGAGAACAAAACTGGCAGAGTCCTCCAGGAGCTCACTTTCTGTAGAGTGACACAGACAGTCCACAAAACAAGCGAACAAAAACTAGATATATTTCTTAGTGTCAGACAGTAATAAATGTGATGAAGGGCAAGGCGTCTTAAAGTATCCTCCATTCCTTTCTCTTTTACTCCCCACATCCAGTTGGATACCAAGATCCAACCATTGACTGGCTAAATATCCCCAGAATGGAAATGTCCCTTCTCTCCAAACTGGCCTTAATTTGGTCATTATTACCTGTGACTTCCACAGTCTGGGACCTGGCTTCCCTGCTCCAGGTTCTTGCCTGATCTATGCTTCACACTTTTCTGGAGCTTTCCAAAACGCTACTCTCATCACCCTCTCCTCTTGTTAAATACCTGGGGTTACTTGAATAACAGTAGGATATGTTCCTTTGCTTGCTAAATAAGGAAACTCATTTTGTTAGTTATCTACCTTGCGTAAAGTGCTCAGTGCACACACACACACACACACACACACACACACACACACACACACAGTGTATTTAACTCTGATAGTTACAGAAAGGATTTTATTATCCTCCCAACAGCTTGGTGAATTCCCATTGTTTGTCAGTTTGCACCAGACCCTTTCACCGTCTGGCCCAACATTTCCCAGTGACTTCTCCTTCCCTGTCCCTCCCCCACCACATCTGAAAGCTGGCCTCACGGCCCTACTTTCCCATTTGAAGTTAGCTTCACACAGCTGAGCCTGTGCTGGCAGGGATGTGTTTGCTTTATCTTCTCTCCTTGGTGAGACACTACAGTCAGACACTTCCTGCTTAAGGAAGGCTTCCCCCTCGGACCCTCACCGCCATCCTTTGCCCCTGGAAATCCTTCCCTTCTTAGCATTTCCACAGTGCTTTGTTCATGAGACATTTTGCTGAGCACCTGCTATGTTCTAGGCATGGGGGATAGAAGATCTGTGTCCCTGCCTTCATGGGGTTGGCATTCTAGAGGGAGGAAATAGAGCACAAACACATAAATAATTTCAAGTAGCAATGCATGCTGCAAGATGCAGGGGTAATGAGGAGGACGGGGACTTCTAGGCTTGGTCAGGGAGGGACAGCCACAGCACTTAGCATCACGTGTTAGATTTGGTGTCTGAGTCTCCTTTCATCTCAATGAGGGAAGGGATCATGTCGACTGTGTCTTATTTCTCTTTGTCCCATGTCCCCTAGCATATATGCAGTGAGTGTTTATTGAATAAATCAATAAACAAATGGGCTTTCATATTCCAAAAATTCTTCTGATGGCTTCATAGAAAATCCTGGTGACACAGTAACACACCTCCATTACAGGCTCTTCCCAGCAAAGCAGCTCATATGGCTCCCATTTTCCCCCATGATTATTGTACCACACCCAGCCATCTGACAGGGAGAATAAAACTGCATCAGACATTCCCATTTTGAAAGTACAGGATTATTTCTGGCTTGGAAACCGTTCAGTCCCAGGAATATCGATGCTAAGCATTCGTTCTAAAGTTAACCTTTTTCTCCACCTGTACCGTTCATGAATCTACCCACTTGACCTCACAGGAAAGGGAAGTAGCTGGGTGGCCCCCACAGCTGCAAGACACAGTCAGCCAGTAGCTTTCTTTTAGGAAAATGCCCAGGGCAACACCACAAGGCGAGAATCCTGAGACATCACATGTGTCCCTCACAGAACACATGCAGCAGATAGATGGGGCGGGGGGAGGGGGGGAGGCACTGAGAATTTTCATCCTTCTGCCTTGAAAGTAGAATGCTAACTTTGGCAGATCATTGGTGTGATCACATTTCACATTATTTGGGGCTCTCTGATTAACACTGCTTTTCGTTTGGGTGGGAAAATAGCACATATCCTTTGATCACGAGCACAAGTACACGAAGCACAAGAGGAAATATTATTCCAGGTGGTTTAAACCCCGGTAACTTATCTCTTACATGCTTGTTCTCAATGAATTCAGATTTGCTGGGGGGGGGGGTGTATTCTATTATTTATGTAGCCTACTACATAATTTTAGGCAATTTAGAAAATCACTTGAAATATAACAAGATTGTATGACTTAAAAAGGGGATAAAAATTTTGCATAGGATTTTTACTTGAAATGACATTGACTTATTGTACCAGATCTTTCTCACTGAGATTTGCTAAAACGTAATTAAATCCTTCTGTATAGGAACTTAAGACTCCAAAGGAAATAATGGTGCTAACAAAAGCCCAAGGTAATATCTCTGGGAATGAGGGGATTATGTTCCTCATTTCAGGCACATTTTTGCACAGTAGGTGAAACAGAATCATCTTCTGTGTGGTGAGCAGTTGTGAAGTTCCAAATGCTTTAGTTTCTCCATCTGAGTGTCAAGACCTCCCAATTCATGGACTTGCACAGCCTAGGGTGTCTCTAGGTATTCTTGTGATGGGCAAAGAAGGTGGGGCAGACAACCAAGAGGTGAAAAGATTCTCTAAAAAAGAAAATGTCTATTTTTTTAAATTTCACATTGACTTGTAGGAGGATAGGGGGATGTAGGAGATGAGGAATAATTAGAAAAGAAGAGAAATATTAGAAGAAATCACAACTTAAAACACTGCGTATTATAAAAGCAAAATGTGAAAAACCATGGATCTGTGGAGATGGCAGATTGGGAAGGGAGGATACAAGGTAGGAGTTAAGAGTTTGGGTCTGGCCCAGACTGGCCTGGATTCTTGCATTGGCTCAGCTGTTTACTAGCTGTATGACCTTGGGCAAGGTCACTCAGCTCTTTGGATCCAAGTGTACTGGGTGCTTATTATTCTTAGCTCCCTTCTTGAAGTCAAAAAGTCAAACTAGAAGACCTCTTGAGAAAATTCCCTTTCAGTTTTCAGGAGCACAGTGTAATGAAGAGATGCTCGAAAAGCTGGTGGAGAGGCACTGCCCTGCTGGGTGCAGGCCTGGGAAAAGTTCACTTTTGTTTTTCTAGTCGGGGTCTTAGGTGGATTAAGTCCAGCATTTGGCCTCCAGGGACCTACCTAGCTTCTCCTTAAGCATGTCAAGTCTTTACCCTAAACAGCCCATTACTGAAAATGTTAGTGATAAAAGACTTTGTAGAACTTTTTGGATTATCTGCTTTTCACTCCCTAGCAGTTTGCAAACCCCCCACCCTAAATCTGGGGCATTATATTTGTTCTTGTGAAAAACAAGGGAATAGGGTCTTAAAATGTGACCTTTCTGATGCCCTTTGATATGTGCCAGCTGTGTTGGAGCAAAAAGCCCTCATCAATCTTTGCCTTTTGTCCCTAATTTTCTATAAATTACTATTTTCAGACTTACTGGTAAAGGTTCCTTCACATACAAACTCTAGACCCACATGAAAACTTGAAAACAGTAATTAAACACATTACAACTAAGAACAATTGAGCTCATTTTATTTTATCTTCTAGAAAAGGAGTCTAGAATACCTTAATTCCAACAGTCAGCTTGAGACAAAGGAGGGTCCACGGAGGAAGGCCAACATCACATTCACCCTGAGGTCTCCAGAAACCCAGGGAAGACAGGAGACAAGAGCAGACGTGCAGCTCCTTAGAGAGTGTGGTTGGGGCTGCCCCGGTAGAGTGCCTGGAACCACAAACATGTAGACATTAATGGATTAACCAGAGGACTTAGAACAGGACACAGTGTGGGGACCAGAGAATGGCCAACACACACATCTTCTGTGGACTTCCTCTCCATGGGGCTCTGGGCTCAGCTCTCTGAGACTAGAGGCTATAAGGCAAAGACCAAGTTGAGGATGGTACCTTGGTCCATCGGCCACTCTTCCCCCACCTGCCTCCCGTCCATGACCTTTACATGCTCACTCACCAGATTATAAACTCAATAACTATGGATTTCCACTTTATTTAACAATGCTTTGAATGGATCTTGAGATTTTTCAGGTCTTTTTGTTTCTCCCTATCTAGAGTGAGCAAGCAGAGGCTCAGTAGGTTTTTGCTGATGAAGGTGCTAATGAACTCTTTGAAGGCAGTATTTATGGACTCAGCCAATTCTTATTGAGCGTGTACTACGTATTAGGCACAGTCTTGATTTATGGTGTTGAGCATAACAGAGTGAAAAACAAAATTCAACTGAGTACATTTCAGAGACCTTATTGACTTTATTCATTGACTCATGAGTCAGACAGCATCCAATCAAGCAGATAAAAAGGAGCTCCGAGGAGCTGTGCGAAATGAAAGGCAGAGGGAGCAGGGACAGGAAGTTATACTAGGCAAAAAAGTGAACTGGTTATTGCCCGGTTACTTTCCTTTAGAGGATGACAAGGGTCTGTCAGGCAGATCATAACTTCATGCTGACAAGGTGATTCCTTATTGACCCGTTTAAGATTCCACTTCTGGGAAAGCTGAAAATGTAATTCAGTTGTCTTGGTTTGGTGATAAACAACTCTATTGTGGGTCTCTTGTCTTGTTTTTAACAATAGATTTGGCCCTAACCCTAATGGAACTTAGAGTCTAGTAGGAGGGACACAATACAACAATAAGTATAAAAGTATACACTCTTATACAAGGTGAAATGAAAAAGTATAATGGAGGCCTTAATTAGATAGAGGGGGGTCAGGAAAGGCCTCTCTGAGGAAGTCATCTCAAAGATGAGGGGTCCCTAGCCCCCCTAATGGAGGCTGGTTCAAGAGAAAGATTGGTGAGACAGAGCCTAGTGATAGGTAGAGCTGTGGGAGTGAGAGGTAGAGCTGGGAAGGAAACAGGAGCTAGACCACCCAGGGTCTGGAGGACATGTGAAAGACTGAGATTCTAAGTCAGGTACAGTAGGAAAGTGTTGAAGGCTTTAGGGCAGGGTTGTAAGGCGATTTGGTTTTTATGTAGAGGAGGTCATTCTGACTGCAGAGAGAAGGCTGCAAAGATCACAAACAGTCATGGGAAGGCAGGTAGGTGGCTAATGGGTGCTCCAGGTAAGAGCTACTGGTGCTGGACCTGGGGTGGGCCAGGGGGGTTGGAGAGAAATAGTCTGCAGACACACTTAAAAGGTAGAGTCAACAGACTCTGTTTGTGGTAAAGGAGAGACAGTTGCAGGGGCACCTGAGTGGATGGTGGCTCCATTTCCAAAAGGGGAATCCAGTAAAGGAGCAGGTTCAAGGGGAAGGTCAGGAGGCTGCTTTGGAAGTGCTGAGGTTGAGGAGTCCACGAGGGCCAAGCCGAGCCGGAGGCAGAGCAGGAGCTGGAGGCAGAGATGTGAGCATCCTGGGGCTCAGGAAGGAGGTCGAGGCTGCTTGCTCCATGCTGCCTAGCAGGGCTCCACATCCACTAGACAGACTAACACATGACAGCCACAGGACCCAGGATGCTCCATTGAGTCTGCCATTCACCCAGAGGCCCCCAGAGGCCCAGTCTCAAGAAGGCTTAACAGTCACTCTGGCAACATATTTAAAACATTGAAATCCAACCACAGACACTTCAGTTAATTGCCAAGAGGGCACCCAAAGAGTTAAATGCATAGTAAGTATCAAAATTACTTTATTTATCCTTAAGCTTCCTCCCATATTACAGTTCACATACTCAAGTCCCAGTATAATAAAATCTGGATTAAGCTGTTGTAGAGCTTAATGGAGCCAAGTCACAATGCCAAGTTCCAGTTAATACATTTTAAATGAAAACACACCAGCAAGATTTAGAACAAGGGTCAGGAATCATAAAATAAATACCACAAAATAATTCTCCATTGTGAAATGACGGGCGTCATGCCCCGGGAGTCTAAAATCCCTTCTGAATTCAACAGTCTTTTCACTTGGAGACAATTAGCAAACCATTGGTAGGCTCCGCTCTTACCTTAACCGGGGGGAAAGAGAAAAGCAAACTCAGGGAAGCCAGAATCTTGTCAACCTCCATCTCTAAGCTTGGCTCTAGGCAACGTCAAAATATTATTGCTCTGGTTCAAAGGAAGACACTGATCCACCAACAACTGGGCGCAAGTAGAGGGTTAGTGCCTGGCATGAAAGAAGAACCTGGTTGTGCAAGCTTCTAGAATCTTCTAGATGCTGAATGGACTGACATCTCTGGGGATACCTTTGTTCTCTGAGGGCTGCAGGTGGTGGAGTAAATTAAAACTGTTTTCCACCCACCCTTCTAAAGTCAGTCTCCTTACGAATCCTGCCAGAGAATTCAGGTCTACTCTCAGAGAAGACAATCTCTATTACATTTTTCACCATGGTGTTGGTGAAGGCGGGGTCTCGCTGCCACCTGCGGGGGCTTGCCAGATCTGCACTCACATCATCTTCCAACCTCCATAGATACACTGAGTCCTTAGCTGAAGCTGGGACAGTGCCAGCCCCCGGAAAGGCTGAACTGCCGGGCCTTCTCTTCGGTGCTCAGAGCTCTGTGCTGTGGCAGGTAATGCCCTTCAGTCAAGCAAATGAGGGGCTGAGCCTCACACAAAAGCCAACATTTGGTCTGTCTGACATGGCGGGAGCCTCCTGGGAAGGCCTTGAGTTCTGAGTGTTTCCCATTGGGACACATCCCAACAGAACAAGTCTCGGTTTGGGGCCACCATCCCAGGCCTCGCCCAGTTTTGCATCCTGGTTCAGACCCTCATGCCAGTGCCCACAGAGTGGTAAAAACTAAAATGCCCCCCTTGTATTTCCAAAGGCCCCACTAAAGGAGGTGGTACCACGCCCTGGTGAGAAACACTGTCAGAGAAAAACCCCAGGACAAGAGGAGTTAGGGATCCAGGACGATGTCTCCTCTCTAACCAAGTCACACCGGGGCCCTGGACAGTCAGCAGGAAACTGTTCCCAGCCTCCCTGCCCCCCAGATTAATCCAGGACATATCCCCCAAAGGTCATCTGGGTCTTTTGGTAGAACCCATGGTTTTCCCTGGCAGGCCTCTAAACTGCCTCCACGCCATTCTCACTAGCCAGCTTGTCACTGGGGTTGGTCAGCATTCCTAGGTAGCTTGGGTGGCAGGCCATGTTGTCACCTTCCCCCGATTCTCATGGGCCTTAATGACAGTATTTGACACCCAACCCCCACATCACAGCCCTTTCTCCTTACACGATGGTTGGGGACACCTATTCCTTTGCACAAGGGATGAGGAAGAGCCATTATCAGTAAATGCTCCAGTGGATTCTTAAGTTTCTTGAATGTGACGGTGCACGAACAGTTTAATTCTGTGAGCAGAGAAGCTAAAATAGTTGCTGGCTGACGTGACTGGTAGCTCAGCTCTGTGGAACAGATGCGGATGCCACTGGGCCAAGGCCCGAGTAAATGTGGCCACACATCTGAATTGAATTTTGACAAGATCCTGTTGCCAGACCCTGCTAGGTCAAAAGTAGCAATGTCTACCACAAAATGGAGGGTTTGTCCTTGAAAAAGGTGATGTCGAAGAGAGAAGTGACGACTAGCTTGTGAGCTTTATTTATAGTGCTATTAATACACTGGTCCCAAAACCACAGGAGATCCCAGGTGGTCGAGATGAATGAAGAAAGAGGACACTTTCCTGAGGGTTTGCACGTCCAAGGATTTACAAAATTCGAAGTTAACTGATGGAGACACAGAGCGGAGTCATGGCCCAGCGTGGTGACTCCATCTCACAGTCCGGCAAATGGACCGTGGCGGTTTCCAGGCCAAAATACTACTATCATTTACCCTAATTGCATCTACTCTGAAGGGGGCCTGCGCAGGGCTGTGCGGGGCTGTAATGTCTTGTGAGACCTCTGGAAAGGCAAGCAGCTTGCAGCCACTATGTCTGGGTCAGAGCAAATAAACAGCAATCGATATCTCGGCCCAGAATATAAACCTAAACCTTCAGGGGAGTTCTTTTCCAGGGTTGGATCTCTGTTTTTCTTCATTATTTTATGTATATATAATATTTTTTCCATTTTCATGCATATTGCTACTACTGGCCGCCAGCCAGGTCTACTTAGCCAAGAGTAGGAAAACTATGGGAAAATTTAAAAAAAAAAAACAGTTTTGAACTGACTAGAAACAGAGGTATATGGAATTTAGACAGTGGTTTGACAAGAGAAAGAGAAAAAGAGGAGAGGCATGCTTTGGGGGCCAGAGTGGAGACATTGCAGAAGAATACCCAGCACTCAGGAATGAATCATAGTGGGATGGGGATGAGGAAAAGAAAAGGAACAAGCAAGGGAAAGTCTACATTTCAAGACTGGGGTCTGGCGGGATGCTGGACCCTTTGATGGAGCTGGGGCTTCTGCACCAGGTTGGCGCTTTGAATCACTATCTCCACAGTCATGTTCAGATTCAAAGGAACATCACGGAAAGGGTTTGTATCAGCATTTCAACAGCTCAGACCTTTCTCCAGGATCTGCTTCCCATTCTCCAAACCCTCTGATCTCCTCTAACCTTGCAAAACTTCATCTTGCTATCTTTCCATCTAGAGTCTCCCTCCTGTCTCACCTCTGTGAATTGGTGACATTTGGGGGTATAGCCTGACAGGCTTTGTTTTGTCATCATCTTAAAACCCATTTTCTATGATCCCTCTCCCTCGGCCATCCCATACACACCGTGCCTTGCAACTTTTGACACGTGAAGCCCAGCTTTCCTCTGACCTAAGGTTAAGATATGCTATACACCAGGTTGACTTAAGGTTCCAGTTACCTGTGCCAGGAGGGAACAAAAGGGAAGAGAAAGGAGACAGGAAGGGGACTTATCAGGGAGAAATCGAAGTTGTTTTCATACATGGAAGTGCAAAGTGATGGTATATTTAACAGGAAATGACCAGAGGGCACTTGGAAATTGAGTTTGGAGCTCAAGAGATGGGGTTAGGGAGAAAGTTTGAGCGACAGTGGCACAAAGGTAAAAGTTGAATCCATGGTAGTGCTTTGTGTAACAATTTCCAGTCCCACCTACAAATTTGTCAACATTTACACTCACGCTCACACTATTAGCTCTCATGTCTGTATTCAAGGAAAAGGCCCCCCTAGTCATACCCTATTCCTTCTCATCTCCTTTATTACCAGCTCTTAACTTCAGTCTACAAATGTGCTCAAATCTTCCTTATCTTTAAAACAACGGCAAATTAACACATTTAAAAAAAACAAAATCCTCTCCCCTGACCCTGAGTCTCCCTCCAGCTACTGCCTGCTTTGAAATGTTCTTGCCTTTCCCAAGAGGAAAAGAATTCTGCCTGGGAGGGGTAGATATTGCCTCCACTTCCTCAGTCTCATCAACTGCTCTCTCTCTGAGGTCACCCTTAATCTCCAGGTCTCCACACCCAATGGATTTTTTTCAGTCCTCATTTTATCAGACACTTCTACATTTTACATTATTGTTCCTTGGAATTCTCTGCTCCCTTGGCCTCTGTGACTCCTCTTTCTTGGTTTTCCTTATTATTTTCTGATCTTTTCTCACTGATCTTCTTCAAGATCTCCTCCTGTGGTACCATCATACTGGTATATATTCCCCAAAGTTTTAACCTTGGTCCATCTCTCCTCTCTCTCTGAACACTCCCCATGGGTGACCTCTTTCATAGATTTCTAATCTAATTCCATTATCATCAGAGAACACATTCTATATGATTTCATTTCTTTTAAACTATTGAAATTTGTTTTATGGCCCAGCTTATGATCTATCTTAATGGATGTTTCATATGCAAGTAAGGAGTATATATCCTATTGTCATGGGGATTTTTAAAATAAATGTCAATTATATCATATTGCTGATATGCTATTCAAGTTTTCTATATGTTTTCTGATGTTCTTCTATCGATTATAAAGAAAGGAGTATTGATGTCTTAACCTATAATTGTGAATTTATGTTTCTCCTTTTAGATATATTGGTTTTTGCTTCATATATTTTGAAGCTTGGTTTTTGATGAATATACATTTAGGATTATTGTGTTTTCTTGATAAATTGATCATTTATTATTATAAACTCTCCCTCTTTATCACTGTTAATACTTTTTGTTCTAAAGACTCCTTTGTATGATTTTAATATAGCCAAATCACCTTCCACTGCATTAGTGTTAGCATTGTATGACTTTATCCATCCTTTTACTTTTAACCGATCTGTGTTTTTATATATAAAGAGAGTTTCTTGCAGGCAGCACATGATGTGGCCTTGCATTTTTATCCAGTGACAAGCCTTGCCTTTTAATTATGGTGTTTAGACCATTTATATTTAATTTAATTATCCATGTGGTAGAATTTCCATCTACCACCTTCCTGTTTGTTTTCTATTTGTCCTATCTGTTCTTTAAACTTTTTTCCCCTCTTTTATTTCCTTTTTTGGATTAATTGAGAGTATTTTATGATTTATTTTATCTCTATTACTAGTGAGCAGTCAAAGAGATATAAATAAAATCTGGTGAGCATGGTGTCATTAAAATTAACAAAGAAATATCTCAGTAAGAAAAGTAATCAACTGTGTTGCCCTTCAGAGTTTGAATAAATATAGACAGAAAAATAACCATAGGATTGGGCAATGTGGAGATCAATCTGATGACTTTGATAGGAGCAACTATGGTGAAGTAGTGGGGTTATAAACCCAATCTAAATGGGATACATAAAAAATAAAAGATGAATAAGAAGAGAGAGATACCATGGACAACTGAAGAAGTTTTATTGTAAAAGGGAGCAGAGAGAATGTGGTGGTGATTAGAAAAGGATGTGGCATCAACAGATATCATTTTTTAAGAAGAGAAATATAAGCACGTTTTTGAGTGCTGATGAAAATGACCCCATACAGAAAAAGAGATCAATGTTAGAGGAGAGAAGGAGAAAAGAAAAGGAGAGAGGGCGGGTTCCATAACACAAGTGGAGAGAGTGAACGTTGGTAGGAAAACATCAATTGTCACCTGTAAAAGAAGAGGCAAATATGTGGTAGACATCAAATTAGCTGGTGATTTTTTTTTTTCTAAATTCCTCTCTCTGTTCCCCATGTTCTCAAAGAGAAATAAACAACTCATCAGCAGAGGACATGTGGGTGTAGAAAGTGCTGTAAAAAAAAGGGGGGGTTATAGATCATAGTGCTTGGAGGTAGAAGTTAGTTCCAGATGAAGGAATCAGAGAATACTTCTTGGATGTGGAATTATTCAAGCTGGGTCTTGAAAAATTGGGTAGAATTTAAGCAAGTAGACATTCATTCATTGGTAAATGTCCATGGAGAAATTATAACCACTCATGATCTGTGCCATGAACATGACAGGGTCACTGCCCTCAGGAACTTCTTGTCAAAACTGGGAAATGGTTTTCCAGGAAAAGTAAAGAATAGGAATGGGGGGGAGGTGAGAAATGAGGGAAAATTGGCAGGTGACAGCCAAATTACGGAAGACCATAGGGGAAAGTCTAAAAAATAAGGAGTTACTGAAGATTTTCCAGCACAAATATGAAAAGATTGATCTTTAAAATGGGCTACTCATTAGAGTTTGTCTATCTCAGGGAGGCCAGGAAGTCAGAAGGCAGAGAAGGCAGGATCTCACATCCATAAAACCTCTTAGATTGAAATTTTTGACATTATCTCCAAATGAGCTTACACATATTGCCATAGTAATACTTGCATAAAATTGAGAGAAGACAGTGTTCATCCACCTGATTTTTAACTTTTGTTCTAATATTGGTCCACACAAGCTGTAATGCCTCTGAAATTATACTTTTTGTAAATCCTGCAATGATCTCGTGAGTGATACAATTATATTAAACTTGGATTTTTCTATTAAAAACATTAACTTTTAAAAGTAAATACCTTAAGATATTCTACCATTTGGGGAACTTGGAGACTGTGTGTGCGTGTGTGTGTGTGTGTGATATAGACCCGAATCTCTAAAAGAATGGAAGTGATAAAGACTCAACCACTGAGAGCCTCCATTTGGAAAGACAGCATTATTACCTTTCATGAATTGATAATAGGTGCCTTCTTTCTGGAGTATTTTGTGATATGCTAAGAAGCATCAGATGATCAAACAGATGGGTAAATTATTACAGTTCTTTCATTAATGTCAACTCTGGTCTTACCATATTAGCAATGGTCACATATCGTTTCTCATTCTGCCTTTGCAGGCACTCTGTACCAATTAATAGAATTTATTTCCAGTCCACTGACATTTTAAAAAGGTTTTCAAAGTAAACAACTTGATACAATTTAATTACAATGCTTTGAAATTCAACTATGATTAATGGAGTTAAAGAAGAATACACATTAAATTCTTGACAGACACAAAGTGATTACTAAATGAAACTGTCATGAGAAAATAAAAGATACTTATTTGAATTTCAATTAGCACTGAGAAATGAACCCTGTAGGCAGACATAAGAACAAGCATTAAGCAATGCTGAGAGTAAGAACTCATGTCCCCAAAACTCATGAATCCATATTCTTCATTGTTTGCCTTCTCCACAGGACCAGACTAACATGGGAACAGACTAGTTAAGCACCTATGGGGTATTTTCTGAAGAGAACTACAAATGATTCCTAAGAAAATCTCTCTCCCCATTTTTCCATCAAAGATTAGTATCTTAGGTATTACCCTGTTTTTACTTCTTTTTTAAGATCCAAATACTTCTGGGTATTTGCCAGAACTTGAGGAGATGCACTCAAATCTAAAAGAAATTAGACATTAAAAAGCCCACAAACAATAAATACTGAAGAGGGAGTGGAGAAAAGAGAACCCTCCTACACTGTTGGTGGGGATGTAGTTTGGTGCAGCCACTATGGAAAACAGTATGAATATTCCTTAACAAACTAAACATAGACTTACTATATGATCCAGCAATCCCACTCCTGGGCATATATCTGGAGGAAACTCTAATTCAGTTAGACACATGCACCCCAACATTCATAGAAGCACTATTTATAATAGCCAAGACATAGAAGCAACCTAAATGTCTATCAACAGATGATTGGGTAAAGAAGTTATGAGATATATATACATATATCATATCATAACACACAGTGGAATACTACTCAGCCATAAAAAAGAATAAAATAATGCCATTTGCAGAAACATGGATGGACCTGGAGATTGTCATACTAAGTGAAGTAAGCCAGAAAGAGAAAGATGAATATCATATGATATCACTTATATGTGGAATCTTCAACAGTAACACAAATGAACTTTTTAAAAAGCAGAGACAAACTCACAGACATAGAAAATAAGCTTATGGTTACCAAGGAGGGAAGGAGGGGTAGAGGGATAAACTGGACATTCAGGATTTGCAGACACTAACTACTACATATAAAATAGCTAAATAACAAGGACCTACTGTAGAGCACAGGTAACTATTTTCAATACCTTGTAATAGCCTATAATGGAAAAGAGTATGAGAAGGAATACACACACACACACACACACACACACACACACACACACACACGTATAACTGAATCACTATGCTGTACACCAGAAATTAACACAACATTGTAAACTGACTGTACTTCAATAAAAATAAGTAAATATATGGGTACAAAAAGATTAAAAAAAAAAAGAAAAGAAAAGAAATTAAAACATGTCACCCAGGGTCCTGAACTTGCAGCTGGATATGGTAGCTATGTGGGCTTTATCTTGACTCTTTTTGGGGAGAGAAGATACATAAATTTTATTAAAAGAAGGCATATTTTCAACTATAAACATGAGAAGAAGGATTGCTCTATGTGCTGAGGGACTAAGGGGTGGAATGTTGTGGACATCTGTTGTTTCTATCTGTCCAACGCCCCTATTTTCTTTGAGGAGCTGCTCCTCTTTTATACCAATCAGGTACTTACAGATAGACGGTCAACCCCAGCAGCCCGATACCATCTCTTAGCACCTGAGAGAGCAAATGACATAGACCCTGACGATAAAGGCTTCCCAGCATTCTAACCACAAGTACTGGTGCAAGTGTAAGTCCTTCCCAGGTATTTTTCTGTTTAAGCTGGAATAAAATCATTTAGGAAGTCCGGAGATCCCAGAACAAAATGCAGAATGCAGGGATATATGGTGCTTGACCAAAGTAACTTTGTAAGTGAGTGGAGCTTGTAAGACTAAGGGCAAAGGAATGGTACGTAGGCACAGCACTGCACACTAGCTGACACAGTTGTTTCCCACAAGCGTACAGGTTCACAACTTTAAAATCACTATATATGTATCCCAGGATTGGACAGTTAAGTAAATGGACCACAGATTGTGAGAGCCAGGCTTCTCACTGTTGGTGGAGGAGGTTACAGATAAGAAATGGGAAGAGGCTAGAATAATCTATGAAGTAATGGGTTAAAATTGGGGATATCAGTATGAACTCATGTTTAGCTTAGCTCAGATATTGATGGTTACTCATAGAAACGTTTATATGTGTGTATACACCAAGTTAGCACACACATGTTATCTCCTTCCTCTATCAGCTGAGAAGGCCTAGAAGCAGTGACCATCCAGATCTTAATTCATAAGAGCATTCTCCAACAAAGGAGCTATTGATCCTTGGAGAAATGGCTGATGCTGAAACTGGGGCAGGAAATATACAAGATGATCCTGGAGCATCTCGTAGTCCCAGAAAGTAAGGAAATGCTCAAAACCCCCACAAAACCCACATTCATGGGGCTAGGTCAAAGGGACCCAAGAGAAAACTGAAAGATCCCTCAACGGCCAAGCTGGAGCAATTTGAGCAGCAAAATTTAAAAAAATAGTAATGGAATATATAACTCAAGTATAAAATGAATATCCATCAGCCCATAATCATATAAATAAATGATTAAATACATAAATAAATTGGGGAGAAAAAAACTGCCTGTGCAGGGGAATTTCAAATAATTTATCTAGAATGGGGTACACCCTAAGTGGGGGTTGTACACAGCAATTTCCTTCCAAAGAGGACAGCATGGAAAGGGGGACAAAGAATAACTTTATAGTGTAGAAATATGGTAGTGTTCACGACCTCAGCCAGATGATCAAAGTTAACAAACATCACCAGGGTAAGTCATGTTGATAATATATACCCTTGATGTGATGTGATGCCAATTTCACACTTTACATCTATGGTCATCCCCGCCAAAACCCACAGCCCCAGTCCAGTCATGAGAAAAGCTTCAGACAAATCCCAACTGAGAGACATTCTAATGAAATAGCTGATCAGTTCCTCTCAAAACTGTCAAAGTCATAAAAAACAATGTCTGAGAAACTGTCACAACCAAGGGGGAGTCTGAAAAACCATAATGACTAAATGTAATGTTTGATTCTGGTTGGGATCCGAGAACAGAAAAGGAACACTGAAAACCAAGGAAGCCTGAAAAGATGTGGACTTTAGTTAAAAATAGTACGTCAATACGTCAATACTGATTCATCAATGACAAATGTACCATATGAATGTTAGGTGTTAATGAAAGGGAAAACTGGGTGTGGGGTAGGAAGGAACTCTCTGTGCTATCTTTACAATAATTCTACCAATCTCAAAATAAGATTTGTTCTAATATAAAAAGATTATTAAAATAAAATTAAAAGCTTACTAAAAAAATATACCCGCATCAGAGAACCAGCTCTCTCTAGAGCATCACCAGTGAATCCCTGGTTCTGGAGGTCTTGGGTCCTCTGCAGTAATTCTTGGCCACCATAGTTTCTACAGACTTCCTGCTGGCTGCCTTGGGTCCCTTGGCTCTGCGCCTTGGATCCACCTGTGGTACCCTTCTTCTCCATCCTTGGCACTTCACAAGACCCTGCGGAGGATCCCCTTCTCCTTTGCATCATCATCTCTAGGTACAAATCAGGCATTCCAGGCAAGATGCTAGGTTAACGTGAGTCTTCATTCAATGCCACTGAACGCTTAAGAGATTCTGACCTGTAATGTCACTGCCTCCCCTCCCCTCTGCCCACTTTAGCAGGAGAAGCTGTTTGAAAGAAAAGCTACTTTCTACCTAAGACAATGAGAAAGACTTACCAAGAAGGAAGACCCAGAATATTCTGAGATCCTGAAATTCCAACAGACCCCTGACCTTCCCTTAGGGCAATGCACAAGGTCCTTAGATGCAAATATCTTTCAAATAGTTGCAAACCAACCATGCATATGGCCCATAAAACTTGTCCTGGCCCTAGCCTCGCATCCTAGAGGTCCCCCTATCTCCACTGCCTCAGCTCTCTCTACACCCCAAAGCATCAACTCAGTACTACGAAGACCTCAGGGAAAACAGGTAAAGAAGACATTATCCAGGAGCGTGGGCAGAGGGATAAACACGTGAAGGGGGAAAAGTGCACCACTGCAAAGAAGAATCATCAAAATGAGGGTCTGAAACAGGGCCCACAGCCACAAGTTTGCATCGGGCTGCTGCTGTGTATGGAACAAGCTGTCGCCAGGAAGCAACCATCAGGAGAGGGTATGGAGAAATCAGAAAATATGTAAACTTGCTTCTGGAAAAAACAGTCAAGAGACACTTGGAAAAAAGCCAAAGAAAGGGTGAATAAAAGAAAAAGGAAATAGGATGTATTTAGTTTCCTGTGGCCACTGGAAAAAATGACCACAAACTCGGTGACCTAAAACAACAGGAATGAATTTTCTCATGGTTCCTGGGGGCAGAAGCCTGAAATCAAGGTGTCAGTGGGGCTGTGCTCCCTCCAATGGCTTTAGGGGAGAATCCTTCCTTGCCTCTTCCGGCTTTTGGAGGCTGCAGGCATAGCTTGGCTCACGACTGCATAAACGCCACCTCTGTCTCCATCTCCCCACAGCCATCCCCTCTTCTCTGAGTCTATGTCTCCTCTTCTGCCTCTTACACGAACACTGGTTACTGAACGTGAAGCCCATCTGGGTAGTCCTGGATGATCTGACCTCCCGCTGCCTACTTTTAGTTAATTATATTGACAAAAATCCTTTTTCCAAATAAGGTCACATTTAAAGGATCTGGGACACGGACATGTTTGGGGTAGGGAAGGGGGAGAGGGAGGTGTCACTAAAGCTACTACATAGAACTTAGGAGAAAGGGTTGAAATAACCACCTCTCTTAAGAATGAAAATACAAATAACCCAAACGTGGCTGTAGGACATTTGATGGTGAACAGGTGTTTTCATACACTGGGCACAGCAGGACTGTGAAGCATTTGTACTTCGTTGGATCTGAAAAAATAAAGAATCCCAGGCTCCACCTGGCACTAACTGAATGAGAATCTCTAGGGATGGAGCCTGGATATCAGTATATTTCAAAGTTTCCCTGGTGATTTCAATGTGTAGCCATTGCTAAGAACCACGGGGGTAGATGAGATGGGAAGGATGTGGACACTGATTTTTTTTTTTTTTTAATGAGGCTCTCAGCCCACACTGAGGGTAAACAGAAGCAGAAAAGCCACCAAGCCCAGTCATCAGGTACTTCCCAGCACTCAACCGCAAGAGATGACCCTTAGCACTTGCCTCTCAAGAGCAGGGATAGTCAACCACATAAAGGAGTAGATTTTCTTGACTTTGTTTGTGGCCAGTGTCTGTGCGGCCTCCCAGACGCACGTTCATTCCCTCCACACATTCATTCCCTGACCGCAGTGACTCACACCTCTTTCCATGTGAGGTCCTCCTCCCGAGGGAGATACTCCAACCAGCGCCTAGTGATCCCGACAGAACAACATCGTTTTCCTAAAGGTACTTTCCCAGATGAAAACCACATCTTTATCTAATCAAACAGTTTCTTTACAAATTAGTTTGTACAAGAAGCACTAGATCAGATGAGAAAGACAAGAGCCAACTCATTAAGGTTATCTGATTTATATTGAAAGATCTGCGATCTTTATAGATCTTAAAGATCTCTATCATGAGATCTGCATTGACCTAAGACATACACTCTTAGTCAGATAATGAAAAATGGATCAAACGGTATTTAAAATGGAGTACAAATATGCTTTGATTGTTTTTAATAACACTCTTTTTACACGTGTGACATCAAAGGAAGCATCAGTTAAGCAGAAATGAAGCCAAACTGGGTGGCCTTTGAAGGGAAACAAGTAACTCGTTACCCTGTAATCTACTAAAATGATCCCTCAAAGAGACTCCCTGGGCGTCAAACCAATTATTCTCAAAGCTACAGGCAAAACCTGAGAGGACAATACCCCATTGTTGAAAATAAGGAAAAGATGACTGGAGACTTCTCGAGGTTGTCATGATGAGTTAGCAAAAAAGAAAAGTGAAGACAAAACCAAAAATACTCCCAGGTTAAGGCAGATTCTGAGTTGGTAGGAGAGGAAGGTCCACGGTGGAGTTCCATGGGATGGAGACGCCAGAGTCCAATGTTCTCAGAGAAGAGCATTACATTAAGAACACTTATGCTTCTTTTTCTCTCTCACAAATCACTGCCTACCAAAAGGTGATCTAAGAGTAAATAGCCCATTTTTATAGGAAAAAACACAAGTAGTAAATCATGACATGGAAGCCATTCTGCCTTCAGATTTTTCTGGCTTGTCTCTTGGGACCACGACAAGATCACAGATCACTTGCCCATGAAGTAGGGTCTACCACATGACTTGCTTTGGCCAATGAAATGGTGAGAGGAATGGCACGTGTACCATGCAGGCCAGAGCATTTAATGACCTACATATGATTTGCTATTCTCTCTCAGTTCCTCCATGACCGGCAACATTTCAGAGAGTGGCAGCTTCACCAGCCTGGCTCCTAAAATGAGGATGTGAGGACAAACATCACTGGTCAACTCACAGCAGAAATGTAGCATAAGCAAGAAACAAAACTTTGTGATTATAAGTTGCTAAGATTTTTGAGATGTTACCATATCTTAACCCAGCCTCATTAGTTTTGCATATATGCTATGAAGGAAAAATATTCAGCTTCATACAATTCAACTATGAAATAGCACTTTACAATATCTAGCCTTTCCAATCAGTGAAAAAGGAATTAGATGATTAAAACCCAATGTGAAGGATACTGGAAATTTTTAAAAAATCATTGTTAACTATGTAATTTGATGATACAACATTCCTAGAGTATTAGCTAATACTACCTAACAACAACAACAAAAAAACATTCACATCCTTTACCCCAGTAATTCTCTTCTGGGAATTTATTTTAAGGAAATAATTCAAAGGAATTGTCGGAAGTTAATTATACAGAATTGTGTACAGTAACTCTTTTCATAATGGTCAACAACTGGAAAAATCAAAATGCCCAACAATTAGGTAAGATAAAGTAAACTATAGCAAATTAAAAATGCAATATATAAATTACTAAAACCAATGGAACAGTAACTATAATGCAAAATTCAATGAAAAAGTAGCTCATCTCTGCATCCCTGCAGATTTAGCTCCTGTAAAACAAAATGTAAAGCTAAAATGTAAGCTCTGTGTGGGTAGGAATTTTCTGGGTCTTGTCCTCCACCACATCCCAAGCACTCAGAACAATGCTTGGCACATGGAAGATATTCTGCCATATATTTTTTGAGTTAATTAGTTAACTGTTAATTAATCTTCATAAAAACCTTCAAAGTCAAGTATAATGTTGTTGTTCCCAATTTACAAATAGAAAAAAATGTGATTTTGAGACATTTTTGTTTTGTTGGTTATTAGAGATTTTTTTGCAAATTTTTCTACAACATTTCAGCATTTTTAAGAATTCTTTCTGAGGGAGCGCCTAACTCCTCAGTTCTCCCTCTCCACACAGTCCCTCCTGAGAAGTGTTTCTTCTGTGGTCCCCAAGAGGCAGGAGAAGGCTCAGAGGTACACAGTGGATTAGAAACCAAGCAACACTTGAGGGAAGAGATGAGTGCCAGGTGCTCCTCATATTAGGTGTCTATTGCTATGCAATAAATTATCCCAGAACTCAGCTGCTGAAAATAACAAAGGTTATCATTTCATACTTTCTGTCAGACAGGATGTGTCTTAGCTGAGTGTCTTTGATTCAAGGTCTCTCATGAAGTCTTAGTCATGCTATTTGCCAGGGCTGTGGTTTCATCCGAAGGTTTGATTGGATTGGGGGTGGAGGGAGCTCATTTATTTGACTGTTGAAAGACCTTCTCACCATGTGAACTTCTGCACAGACCTACCTTACAACACAACAACTGGGTCCCCCAAAGATGAGTAATCCAAGAGAGAGTGAGCATCCAAGATGGGAGGCACAATCTTTTTATAATTTAATATCAAAATAGCCATTCCATTCCATCACTTCTGCCCTATTCAAGAGTGTCAGTAAGTCCAGCTTACTAAAGGAGAGGGGGTTACCCAAGAGAATAAATCCAGGAGGCAGGGGTCATTGGGGGAAATCTTGGAGGCTGCCTGCCACCTTCCTTCTCCACAACATTCACTCCATAAATGGCAGTGTTGGTGCCTCAGCCAGAGGCCATACCACCTGCCAGTCTCAACACACTGCAGATATAATCCTGTTCCCAGTATGCTCCACAGTGGCTTAGGATGTTGGAAACTTATCATATCACACCTACAAACAAGAAGGCTCACCCAGGAACACCAGCCTAGGCTCATGCCACCTCTGATACTGTCTTAGTGCATTTGGACTCTTATAACAAAAATACCACAGACTGGGTGGATCATAAACTATTTCTCAGAGTACAAGAGGCCGGGAAGTCCGAGATCAAGGCATCGGCGGATTTGGTGTCTGGTAAAGACTCACTGCCTGGTTTGTAGACAGCCATCTTGTCACTGTGCCCTCCTGTGGGAAATGGTTGAGGGGGCTCTCTGGGGGTCTCCTTATAAAGACTAATCCCATTCAGGAGGGGTCCAACCCTCATGACCTAATCACCTCCCTACGGCTTCACCTCCAAACACCATCACACTGGAGATTAGGCCTCAACATGAGTTTTGAGGAGACACCGACATTTACTCTATAGCAAACACACACCAACTTAAAACAAAATGATGACTTGGTTAAGAAAAAAATAAAGAATGGTGGTTAATGACATACAGACTAACACTAGACTGTCTGGGATGGTGTCTGGATTTTGCCACTTAATTATTGTGTGACCTTATCCAAGCTTCTCACCCTCCCTGAGTCTTAGTTTTCTCATCTGTAAAATGCCACCTATTTCATGGGACTGTGCTGATTAAAGAAAACAATAGACAAAGTGCTTAGATCCATGTCTGGCAGACAGTAAACTCTAAATAAATGTTAATAGTCGGTTCATGATGCTTGTTGTCATAGCAAAAAACAGATCTATCCCGGGGAAGAGATAGGGGCTGACACTTTTGCCCAGACTTCCCTCTCAACCATCATGGACTTCTGATTGCGGTGTTCAAGTAGTTTTCAAAAAGGAAAAATTTTTCCAAGGGAGGCCAAGATCCATCCACTGCATGTTAACTCTTGGCCATCGTGGCTTGGCTTGGGCCATCACGAGCCACAAGAGTGGCAGGAACACAACAGTTTGTTTTCTGTGTGTCTCTCCTAATCTGCAAAACAGATGCGGCCTGGACGGTCTCCAGTCCGGGCTGTCTTCAGGAGGAATGAAGCCCCACATCTCTGGCACATGGCTCCGTGTTCCCAGTGTGGATGGGATCCCCATAAATCAGGCCACTCATTCCAACCCCACAACCTGCAGTGGAAGAGTTCTTGGCAGAAGCTCCTATTTTCTTAGCCTATGACTTTCCGTCTAATCATTTCGTCCTGTAAAATCCAATTGGTTGCAACTAGAGACAGAACGATTTTAGCTGTGAATTTCTCGTTCACGCTGAGCATGTGTCTCCTGTCTGCGTCCCTTGGTGAGTTCCCAAGCCAGAAGAGCAGATTATGGCAAATTCCTCCCAGTGGACTCCAGTCCCGGAGAGAAAGCCAATTCAAGTAGAACATTCAAACTAAGAGCACTTAGGAGCCGAGACAGACAAGGGGGCGTGAACGGCCTCCCGACCCTCACCCAGCAGAGAGCCCACCCAGAGCACCAAGACCTGGGGACCACCCCACCGTGGACTCGACCCCTCAGGGGAGCAGAGCCAGACCCCCAGCACTCCCGCTGCTGTACATCATGGGGGCTAGGGTTCACCCAAAGTTTTGCCCCTTCACCTTTCCAGAAGCTTGTTCCCTGTCCCTGCTTTGCATTCTCTCTAGGGAATATGTTTCCTCTTTTGTCCGCATGTTCCCTGATCCCCAGACTTGTCATAAAACAGCTGCATGGCCTGAAAAAATATCAGTTTGATTTTCATTCCATCTGCTGGCAAAGTAACCTTGGCTAAGTCACTTCACCCTCCTGAACGCCTCCCTGTCAATGAAGAGGAAGGAGGAGCAGGTGATACCTGAAGTCCTTTTAGCTCTGCACTTTCCATCTCCCTGAGTGGATGGCGGTAGGCCAAAAGCAAAGGCTCACTGTGCGCGCCGATGGGCAGAGAACAGGGCATCCCTGCGGGAAGAGCATGTGTCCCCCAGCCAGCCTGACCGGGTCCCTTCCTCCAGCCCACAAGGCCAGAGTGAGACAGGACTGACCCCTGAACCCCCTGCCCCAGCAATTGGAGGAATGAGCCTGGTGAGGACCCCCCAGAATGAGGGGAGGCAGCTTGCCTCCAAAAATAGAGGAGCAAACACATTCCCACCCTCTTACAGGGAGCACGCCTGGCCACAAAGCTCAAATCTGGCTTGAGGGAGTGTGGCGTGCGAGTGTGTGTGGTGTGGTGCGTATGGTGTGTGTGGTGTGTGGTATGTGTGCGTCTGTGGTGTGTGTGGTGTGTGTGTCTGTGATGTATATGTATGTGCATAGCCTTTTCAATAACTATCGACACTAAGAATAATAGGTCTTTACTTGAGATCAGAAAAGAAAATTACTATACAGGACATTTGTGGGAGCACTGGTGTGACTTGAATGTGGACTGTATAGCACATATTTCTGTTGTATCAGTGTTAAATTTTCTGAACTTAACTACTATATTGTGGTTATAAAAGTGAGAGTCCTTATTCTTAGCATTCAGGGATGAAAGATCATGGTGTCTGCAACTTACTCTCAATTGGTGCCATAAATAATGATAATAATATAGTCAGTCTGCTTGTGGAGCTGACAGCACACGTAGCGATGTTAACCACTGGGCAATGTAGGTCAAGGGCAGACAGATGTCCACTGTGCTAGTCTCATAACTTTTCTGCAGGCTTAAAATTTTTCCAAATGAAAGGTTAAGAATAAAATGAAATTAAAAAATTTAAAGTGTCTAGGGATTTTTCAAACATCTTAGTTCGGGGTTAAGAGCAGCGGGTGCAAAGACAGGTGAGAGTCTCTGGTTCTAATTAAGTTCACTGATCCTCTTGGGTTTCAACGTCACGACCAAGGCCAAAATGCTGACCTGGCCTCACACAGCTGTGTTTCGCTGGAGAGAAGCCAGTGGGGGAGGCCCGATCTGCCCTCCAGGAAGACACTATCAGTGGGAAGAAAGGCAGGCCACGCAGTCCTTGACGGCCACCCAAACACGATGGGCCACTAGGACCCACGGCCCTTCAGCCTTGGAGGTGGGGGCGCTTGCTTCCTGAGAGCATCAAATCGGACTCCAAGTTCCAAATGCGTCTGCGACTTAGGCAAAACCTCCTCTCTCCCCACCAAGCTTCAGTGCTTTCTTTCCTTCTTTAATCTCCAATTTCTGTTTCAGTGACTGATAAGTGTGAGGCCAGCAGTGGACCAGGCTGCCCCCGGGAGGCAGAAGGGCTGGGCTCTTGGCTGTCTGTGCCACATGGCCTCAAACCAACACCTCTGCTCAACAGACATCAGCTCAACAGACATCCTGGCGATCCAAGACCTGTTAGGAGACAACCACAGGGCTTTTTGAATGTCATTGCCTTTCTTAAATCATTCTGATCGTTCCCATAAAGAAACATCATTATGGACACAGAAGTGGGCACCTGCCTGGACAGAGGGTCCTCCTGGTCACATTGGGTGGGGTAGGGGCTAGGGGGCTGCCCACTAAAGGAGGGCTTGGAGGCAAGAGCACCCCTCCCCTGGCTCTTTCCAAATCTTTTGCTCCTCCTCTTACCCAGGTGGCAGCACCTGGTCATCCCTGTGTGGCTCTGGAATCTTCTCCCCCACCTCTTAGTTGCTTCATTTCTTCTCCTTCATTTCCCCGATTTTCAGGCATCCTGCGAGTCCATCTTGGTTTGATATAGCCAAGAAGAGGCCAAGCTGGGGCTCCAATTCCCAATCCTCTATGCTTCTTGCCTGGAGGCGGCCTCTACCTGGAAGTACCAACATGGCCTCCCAACTCTAAAGGTTCCAGGCAGCCTGAGTGGTTCCCACAAGAGACCACAAAAGGTAGACAGCTTTGTCTGCCAGGGTGGGCAGCAGGAAAGCCTGTGTACCCAACCCTGCGCTCCAAACAAGTGCTTGGGAAAGAGACAAATAATTTAAGAAGGCATAAATGAGGGAAGTCAGTAAGTAACCCTCCCTAGAAGTCATGGCACCAAGAAAAGTTCCTCCCATCATATTCTCTCCCATTTTCTAACTATGTGAAGTCCCCAAAGTAAATCAGTCCCTTGGGTTAATCACTAGATCCATCCCAGGTTTTAGAGTCTTACCCCTTCCAAATTTTGAGTTCAGATCCCTTTCCTGGCCCCCCCCCCCCCCATGTTGCTTTCCCCTCTCCTTTCCTTATCCTTGTATATAGTTCCACTGATATGCTAGAGTGTGGCATCCAATGACAGGAAGAGAATTCCAGCAGACCCCTATCACTTCTCTGCCCTGGTCCTCCCTCTTGTGGACCACAAACCTCTCTTCCCTGCCTCCATTCAGCTCCCCTAGGCTGGAGTCTCCACACCTTCAACCAACCACCCACCCTACCAATGAACCCCAGGGAGACTTCTCCTCACCCCATCCCTGCCTAGAAGCATGTCTCTGGTCACATCAGCACCTCCCATCCACTATGGGGAGTAAGGTGATGCAGGCACACTTTTCCTCTACATAGCACCTACTATCATTTACAGCCTCCTCCTTCCACCCATCTCAGAGCATGGTCTTAAGGATGGTCTTTTAAAGAAAAAAAAATGTTCCTAAAAGCACCTTGAATTGTCTGAAGATGTCAGTAACACCACTGATACTATTTCTTAATGGACTTTATTTTTAGAGCAGCTTTAGGTTCACAGCAAAATTGAGCAGAAGGTACAGAGATTTCTTATATACCCCACCTCCACGCGTGCATAATCTCCCTCATTCTCTATGTCTGTCACCAGATGTTACATCTCTCATGTTACAGTCAGTGAACTGACACACAGTTATCACTCCAAGTCCATAGTTTGCATTAGAGTGCCTCTTGGTGTTATACATTCTGTGGGTTTGGACATATGTATTACGACATGTATCCCCAATTGTAGTGTCACAGATCATTTTCACTGACCTAGAAATCCTCTGTGCTTTGCATAGTTATCCTTCCTCCCTTCTCCCTGGCAAGCCCTGATCGTTTTACTGTCTTCGTAGGTTTACCTTTTCCAGAATATCACAAAGTTGGAATCATACAGTATGTAGTCTTTTCAGATTGGCGTCTTTTACTTAATAGTATGACTTTAAGTTTCCTCCATGCCTTTTTATGGCTTGATAGCCCATTTCCTTATAGCTCTGAATAATATTCCATTGTGTGAATGTACTAGTTTCTTTATCCATTCACCCACCAAAGGACCTCGTGGTTGCTTCCAAGTTTCAGCAATTATGAATAAAACTGCCTTAAACATTCATGTGCAGGTTTTTGTGTGGACATAAGTTTTCAACTCATCTGAGTAAATACCAACGTGGATCATATGGGGAGAGGCACTGCTATTATCAGCTGTACTTTTCAAGCAAAGATTCCCTCCTTCTCAGCTCCTCCTGGGGTCTGCCTCATGCCCCACAGCCCCCGGATTCTTAGCATCTGATTTACTTGACTATTTAATATAGCTTAAAGAAACTTTTTATTTTGAGATAATTGTAGATTCATATGCAGTTGTAAGAGATAGTTCAGGAAGGTCCCTTCACCCAGTTTCTCCCAAGGATAACATCAACTTGCATAACTATAGTGTCATATCACCAACAAGAAATTGACCGAGTTATGGATGTACCAGTTTGTTTAACCATTCACCCATCGTAGGATATTTGGGATGTTTCCAGTTTGGGACTATTACAAATAGAGCTGCTATGAATATTTTTGTAGAGTTTTTTTTTTTTCTGTGTGTGAGCATAAGTTTTCATTTCTCTGGGATAATGTCCAAGAGTGCGATTGCTGGGTCACATGGTAAGTGCATGTTTAGTTTTGTGAGAAGCTGTCAGACTCTTTTTCCAAAGGAGCTGTGCCATTTCCATTCCCATCACAATGTGTGAGTGAGCCAGTCTCTCCCCATCCTCGCCAGCAGTTGTTGTTATCACCGGTTTTTATTTTAGCCATTCTGATAGGTGCATGGTGATATCTCATCATGGTTTTAATTGGCATCTCCCTAATGGCTAATGATGTTGAACTAGTCTCCACGTGCATATCTGCCTTCTGCATATCTTCTCCAGTGAAACTGTTACCCCAAAAGGGGGAGAAAAAAGATTCTAGTTCTTGTCTTACTCAAAAGAATTCAGATGGGAGACAGAAGCATTGAGTAGCGAAAGATTTTAAAGGTTTTATTAGCAAAAGCGAACTACACCTCCAAGAACAGGAGGCAGGCTGATCTAAGGGTGGATAGAAATGGTCTTTGTTTGGCCCTTTCCTTTTACCCTCACTTGGAGATGGTCTCTTGATTGATTAATGGCCCTTGCCCCTGGAATGCTTAGTCATGTTTATCCCCTTTTGCGCATGTCCTTACCCATAATGCACACAGAAAACCCAGGGGGGGGCCCTAAACTGCAATGCTAATTATATTTTTACAATGAGCATTGGATCATGTCCAGTTGGGTCTTGATTGCTACTGCCAGGCCATCAAGTTCTAACCAGTTTCTTGCTGGCACTCATTTAGACTAAGTAAAGCCCCTTTATGCTGAAGGCGGGCACACTGCAATCTTCCAGACCATCCTCCCTCTCCTTCGCCGTAGCTGCCGGGTGTCCCCACTTATCTAACTACCTAACAAAACATCTATTCATGTCTTTGCCCATTTTAGAGCTTTTCTACTGTTGAGTTTTGAGAGTTCTTTCTATATTCTAGGTACATGTCCTTTGTTAGGTATATGATTTGCAAATATTGTCTCTCGGCTGTTACTTATCTTTCCATTCTGTTCATAGGGGCTTTCACAGAGCAAAAGTTTCAATTCTGAGGATGTAAAATTTACCAGTTTTTCCCTGTATGGACCATGTTTTTGGTATCAAGTCTAGAAACTCTTCATCTTGCCCAGGTCCCCATGTTTTCTTCTATTTTTTTAAATTTTAGGTGGAGTTATTCTAAGTTTCATATTTTACATTTGAATTTGAAGTCCATGATCCATTATTTTTTCATGATCCATTTTGAGTCACTTTTTGTGTAATGAGGTGAGGAATAATGTGCGGAGTTGCATTAGAGGTTCATTTTTTTTTTTTTTTTTTTGCCTGTGGACATACATCACTCTAGCATCATTTGTTGAAAAGATCATCCTTCCTCCAATGAATTGCTTCTGCTCCTTTGTCAAAAATCACTTTGACATATTTATGTGGGCATTCACTTGACATTCGTCTTGACTCTTTTCTTTTTAGAAACTCTCCTGCCTGGCGGAAGGCGACTGGCTGTGCACATCTGAAGTCTTGGAAACTCTGGATTGATAGGTAGTCATTACTTCTAGCAGCCTGGACTCAAACTCCCACATAGCTGTAAAGCATCAGGGGTATGGCGAGTGGCATCCTAACTTAAGGAAAGCAAGGAGCAAAAATGGTCTGGGGAAGAGGAAGTGTCCATCAGCTTAACTAAGATTTTATAAAAATGGGAACGAGCAAGATAGATCTCTTCCCAAGATGGCGGCAAAATGCGAGTGAATTCCAGCTTTCCTTTCTCGAAAGCACTGAGCTGTTCTGAAGGCCGGGGAGGTCAGCGATGGGGACTGTGGCACCGCGGTGTAACCACAACCCACAGTAAAAGCCCCATCTGGGAGACAAAGCCATTCTCAGCCTCCAGTAACAGCCAGGGTGCACCTTTTATAGCATGCCTTGCAGTTCAGTGCAGTATTTATCTTCAGAGGTGCTTTTCTTATATTTTTTTTGGTTCTCCTGGGAAGTGTCAGACTCAGTCTCCTCCTGAGAACTTCACCTGGAGCAGGAGGAGCCAGGTGGAGTTCATTCTGAGCCAAGAACCCACCTTCTTCACTTCTCTTCTGTGGGATTCTACTGAGCCCACCACCTGGCACTTGATCCACCCGACAGCCTCCCAAGGTGGGGAAAGTAGACAGAGGGGGAACACTATAACCAGAAGCTTCACAATATGGGTCCATTTCCATTCCAGGTCCAAGTAAGAGAGATCAGGCCCCTCGGGACAGAGCAGATTCCCTTTGCCCTGCAGACCCAAGGCTAAGAATCACGGCTCAAGATTTTTTTTTAATGTCAGAATGTCAAAAATTAGAACAAGTTTCTCAAAAACCAAGATACTGGCTCTTCACAATTCCCTACTCAGGCTGGCTTTCTGAACCACCTTAAAGAAATGCAGAGCTTCCTTCTGCGTGCCTCAGAATCTCCTAGAAACAAAGGCTATTCAAGACATGGCACTTGGAGCAGCTTCTTGGGTTCCCAGGGTAGATTTTTCTGCCTCTTACTGGACCCAGAGCAGCAGAAATGCCTGGCAACCAGGGTTTTTGGGGCAAAAGCTTCGAGAACACTGCAGCCCAAAACGAACACGTGCCAAAGTCATCAGCCCTTTTGACTCCCTCCTTGCCCAGATGTGTTCAAGAGGAACACCCCAGGGTGAACTCTTGTCACAAAGCAATCTCTTGCTGTTCGTAAGACAAGCTAGGAGGGCAGTCATAATTAGAGTGTCACAAGCACACCACAGCTAATAAGTGACATAAATAACCATATAAATGTCAAGCTGTGAATCTGAAGCTTGACAGGACCTTTCAAATCCAACCGGAGCTTGGCACCGAAAAACATTCCCTGAATTTGCACATAATCTGCTTTTTGCAGCTCTTTTGAGAAGGAGCTATTTACCCAGTAAGCATGTTATTCTCCACCGCAGATTATAGTCATTCCAAGTCAATTAACTGCATTCCAAAGAAAACAGGAGGAACTTAAAATATAGGATTTGAAGGTTTGGGAGGGAGCTAGAGAAGACAGGAAGGGGTCTTGTAAATTGTGGTTACTAATATGTCCACATTGCCCACAAGCTCTGGACAGCAGACAGCACCAAGCCATTTGATTTTTTTTAAAGAGAAAAAATTCCATGTTTTTGCTAGGATTTTCACTTGGCACATGTGGTGGAAGCTGTTCTGGCCAGTTGCAGGAGGGCACCAACTCAGGGCTCTCTCCAGAGTCCCCATCACAGAGGGTGCCCACAGTGTCATCATAATGCACTATCCATGGTTATGGAGTCCTGACAGCTTCTGATCCCCCAAGATTTCCCCTTTTTGCTTTTTAATTTTTGAGGTAAATTCATGTAACATAAAATTAACCATCCTAACGTATACAATTTTTTTCAGTGGCAACTACTATAGTCACACTTTGTGCACGCACCACCTCTATCTAGTTCCAAAACATTCTCATCACCATAAAAGAAAACCCCACCACATTAAGCAGTCACTCCCCATCTTCCCCTCCCGTGAACCCCTGGCAACCACTAAATCTGCTCCCTGTCTCTATGGATAGTTCTACCCAGGACATGACATAGAAACGGAGTCTTACAGTATGTGATCTTTTGTGACTGGATTCCTTCACTTAGCATCATGCTTTTGGGGTTCGTTTGTGATGCGGGATGGCTTACTATGACTGAGCAATATTCCGTTGCGTAGATATGTCACATGTTGTTTATCCATGCATCAGCTGAGGGACATTGATTGGGTTGCTTCCTCCTTTTGGCTGTTGTGAATAGTGCTGTTAAGAACATTTACATATCGGTTTTTGTTTGAATGCATTTTCAGTTTGGGGAGGTATGTGTATCTAGGAGTGGAGTGGCTGGGTCAGAAGGTAATTCTATGTTGAACTTTTGGAAGAAACACCAAACTGTCTTTCCCCTGCTTGCTTTTAAGTGCATTTATGCCTTCATTTAAAACCATGTCTTTCTACTATGTCTGAAGTTTAGGACAAGGGAGAGGAGGCTCACTGGTGGTTCACTCGTCCGTCTCACCAGAAGTCCAGCACTAAACTGATCTGCATAACTCCAAGTGGAGCTCCTGAAGAGGGCCTGGCCTTTCCACACCTCACCCTCCCTGCCCCAGTAAATGCTGGGGCTGGATGATCATGGGGAAGAGAGGAGGAGGGACAGACCCAGTTGGGCAGTGCACTCCCAGGAAAAGTACACACATTCCACGGGTACACCAGCCCGTTACCTGCTGGGATGCAAGAGGGAGACATTAGAACTTCTATTTTGATCTATTTTTATCCAGAAAGTAAGAAAATAAGTGTTTTACTAATCTCTATGGGTTGAATGGTGTTGACCTTCAAAAAGATATGTTTGAGTCCTAACCCCAGCACCTCAGTGTGACCTTATTTGGAAGTCTGATCTTGACAGAATTAATCAAATTAAGTAAGTTTGTCAAAGTGGGCCCTAATCCAGTATGACTGATGTCCTTATAAAAAGGGGACATTTGGGCGGACACAGAGAGACAGAGAGAGAATGCCATGGAAGATGTAGGCGGAGATGAGAGTGATGAGTCCAGAAGCCAAGCAATGCCAAAGATGGCGAGCTGAGCCCCAGCAGCTGGGAGAGAGGCCCTGGACAGATTCTCCCTCACAGCCCTCAAGGGGAACCAGCCCTGCTCATGCCTTGATCCCGAACGTCCAGCCTCCAGAGCTGTGAGGAAACACACTTGTATTGTGTAAGCCACCTCGTCTGTGATAGTACAGCATCTCTAAAAGCTAATATTCTAACCTTTAACATAAAGGTGCTCACAGGTGCCCTTGCGTCATCCCTCACAAGCAGGAGTTGAGGTTTCTTGAGGGAGGAGGAGTTCCCCACCGCAGCAGGCGGAGGACCAGCCCCACTCTCGGACAGAGAGACTAGAAGCATATGGAGTGGGTTTATAGATTAGATCATTTTGTTGTAATGTGATCAGTTCTCACAAAACAAAATGGGTAGTTTAAGGTTTCTACTAAGAAACCCAGCTGGAAATAATGCAGAGGCTGCAAGCGCGGGGAGAGAAAAGGGAAAGTGGAGCTGACTTGTCTTCTCCTTGCAGGCTTCCCCTCAACACCCTGCACGGGGAGAGCGCCGGGGAGCTGATCGGATCCCGCAGGAGGATGGCCCAAAACGATACCCCTTTGGTTAACAAGGAAATCTTAAATCTCAATTTATAGTATGCCTTGAGGTATTAACTAGTGATAATATAAAACCGCCACAATTAATAATACTTTAAAAAACGTTTATTTCATCTTGTTCTTCTGTTTTAACTTCAACTTGATATATATTTTATAATTCACATAATGTACAGTCTATAAATAAATATATGAGGAATATGTACCCCTCCCACACACAGCTTTTTACTAAATGGGTACATAATCAGAAAAGTGTGGGAACCCACTGAATAAGGGTAAAGGCTGCAGACAGATGTGGGACCCCAGAAAAGAAGCTGCTGGAGCCTTGATATCTGACTTTTAGCCAGAGATAGACGCTGTTGAGATATGAGAGATGTTCTGGACCAGAAAATGCCCCAAGGATGACACATTCAGTTCCCCAGATCATGGAAGGGACATGGTTTCCGCGGCAGAGGGACCAGCTCTGGCTTCCAGAGGGGGCATTAGCAGAGATGCCCCATATGTCGGTCAGGTGACATATGGTGGCCCAGAGACGGACAGATGGTGGCCACGTGCACAGGTGCATCACACAACCACACTGACCCGTGAGTTCCCTGGAAGAAGAAGGAGCCAGGTCTTCAGTTTGCAAGATCATAAAGATTTCCACCAGCAAGATGACTAGCCAGGATGACGTCCCCCTACCTGTGGCAGGGAAGGGAGAAAGAAGCCTCAGCTATTGGAAAGGAGCAAGTGAAAGCGACTTTTTAATGAATTTCAAGGTTGATGAGGAGACAAACATCCTTGAGCAAGGACAGTCTCACAGACTCGGAAAATCTCAGCAGATCAACCTTGAAGTACGGGAGTTTAATCACCCAGGGTTGAGTGCAGAGGGGTCGGTGGGGGATAATCTACTGGAATTCCATAATCCAGACCCCTCCTTTCTTTCTCCACCTCCCTAATCTGAAACCCCCTACCTTCTTCTGACCCAAAAGCAGAAGTAGGTAGGAAAGAGCCAGCAAAGCAAGAAGCTTGAAATGCTCCATAAGCAGGTTAAGATAAGGTTCTCAGGCAAAGAATGGAGAAATAAGGGATTTCAGGGAAGAAGAAGAAATTTGTGGAACTCGGGGTCTGGGGGAATATGTGAAAAGTGTGGGGATGCTGATGAGGTCGCCACAGGATGCTCAGAAGTTGTGAGCAGTAAGCCCCACCCACAGATACACACTCATTTACACGCACAGGGATGAATTAGCCCAGGGAGAAGCACGACACCCACATCCTCGGACACGGCACACCTTAGGAAGGTGACACTGCGAGCCTGAAGTCAAGAGCACATGAAACCTGACCCATGGCACTTGGTATAGGTTTACTTGGCAGAGCGAGGGAGAACCCATCCTCTCCGATGGTGGTTTAAGGAAATTTTAGCCATAAGAATGGCGAGTCAAAGGGTATCACACTTGCCAATGACCCAAACAATCAACTTGTAAGATAGACTGTCCTGGCCATTTTATCCCTGGCTGAGTTAAAAGACAGAATTTTTCAGGGCAGTTCTATAATTTTAGAAACTTCCAGTGGACAGTGGAACAGCCACAATATCCCTGGAGATCTACCAGTCCAGCATGCTCGTGGGGGTGGTGGGGGGCTCTCCTGTGCGCCTGCCTGATCCTGCTGTTGGATGTGGACACCCAGATGTGGACCTTCCCCCACGGGAGCAGGGAACCGTCAGCCAGGGTGCACTCAGGGCCAACTCAGGCTTATCATTGGAAGGGAGCCACGGGTGCTGTTGGAAGAGATCCACTTGGATCACGAGAAGCCGGAGGCTGGTGAGCAGGAGAGGTCAGGCTTCTCTGAGGCCAAGGGAGATGAGCACGCACCCAGGTAAAAGGCTGCCCTCATGCCCCAGCTGCTCCTAAAAGTAACAAGAGCTTAGATGTGCTCTGTCAGATCTGGGGGTGTCTTGAGTCAGATGACCTTCACCAGCCTCTCCTTTTGACAAGCCATGCTCAAGCCTGGGGGAGAGGCAGTGGTGTCTGCTGCTCCCTGGCCATTGCTGAAAGCTGAAGATGAGGCAGCTTCTCCTTGACCCCTAGGAAAGTATCCTTCCTGGAAGGGTCTCAGGAGCTTTAGATGCGCCTGGTTCCACCTGGCACCTTCATGGCAGGCCCCAGACAAAGCAGCTCCCAGAGCGGGACCAACAGGGCTTGTGTACCTGGCTCCTCCTCCAGACCCAGTCCCGCCTGCATTGACTTTGACAGAAATATTTATACTAAAAGGCTGAAGCTGAGGGAAGATTTTACCACCTCTTATCTCTCGTAGTTTAGAAAAACAACCAACATTTCATTGACAATTGACCCCACGGCGCCTGTGTTTGTGGCTCGTTTCTCTGGGGAGCCTCCTCTTCCCAGAGCCCTGTCTCAGTTTACATAGCTCTGCTCACTTCCTCTCAGACTCCCAGGGGAAAACAAGATTCTCATGAACTTGCCACATCCCTGGTAAGGTCCCCTGAGCACTCCGAGTGCCCAAAACTTGAGATGGGCATTGCTCCACATTCCATCTGTGTGATGGCAGCTCCCAATTCTAGACCTCCGGCCAAAACATCATGAGTCTCTTGATGTGAAAGAGCTCTGGAGACCCTCCCACCCACCCCAGCCCCAGTACCCAACTTCCATCCGTTGCCCCCAGTCCACCAATGCACTCGCCAGAAGACTGCAAGGCAAAGGCTCTCCAGCCTCACACCCACCACTGCACCTCCCTTTCAGTCCAAGGCAAAATTCTGCAAGTTGGAAGCACTCACACTTTGCAAGGAACCAAGCATAAACCTAAAGCAGAAGTCTCCGTGCCCATCCACCCTCTCCCCATCATACCCTCTGCCATCTTCCTCAGACTCAGCCTGCCACTCCTCCTCCCTCCTGCTCTCCAAACTCCTGGCCTGTGATGACGAACTCCCTGCACCCACAGCCATTTCTTCGCATGTTCCCTCCAACCCTCGGCTTACCTGTGTAACTCTCAAAAATGGCCAGACACACCAGACACCATCGAGAAGATTTGTAAAAGGGTGCTGCTGCCCAGACAGGCTTGGCTACCTAATTTACAAGGCACAGTGAAAAGTGAATTTGTAGGGCCTTTTATTCAAAAGTTATGAAGAATTTCAAAATGGCAACAGCAGAGGATTAAGCCAAGTGTAGGGCCGTCCTGAGCACAGAACCCTGTGTGGCTGCAAGATTCATGACCCTGAAGACCAAGCACTTTCCCTAAACATTAGATTTAATTACCCTGGGGGCCCTGGAACCTGCATTTTCAAAGCTTCCCGGGAGTTGCTCGAGGGACTGAGCTGGTTGCTACTGGCTGACCCAGGGATACTGCTTCTGTTGAGCCCTCTCAGATAGAAACTGTTTATTCTTACGCTCTTGACTTTGGGGCTAAGGGTTGGGCTCACATCTTTCTTGTTCCATATTGTCCTGCCAGAACATTTCTCTTTCCTGGTTTTGCAAATTACCTGCTCAGTTGAGGCTAAGGACATTCAGCTCTTTTCCTTGCCCCAGTCTAGGTTGTTTCTGGACTTTCTTTATCCAACCAAGACTTAGCACACCTCTTCACCTCCGTTCAAGTTGCTACTTCAGAATCCTCATGGGAGGCTCAGCCAAGATCCTGACCCCTCGGCCCTGTTCTTCTGTCTCCAGGGACCATCTTCCTTCCTCCTCCTCAGCACCCCACTCCCATGTGCACCTGAACCTGGCAGGCACTCAGGGTCCTCCATCTCTAAATCTCAAACTCAAGTGCCCCCACTCTCTGACCGTAGCCTCCTATATTAATTTCTCTCTCAATTCCATAATCCAGCTACATACATCTGTTACTCAACTCCATTAAAAGCTTTGGTCCAATGACCCCCCAGATATCTCTTTTCCGCTACTTTCATTCTCTTCACCTTCCATTTTATCCTGCTTAGATTCAATACTCTAGTCCTCCAATTACTCTCTTCCAAATACTATATATTCCTTTCCTCTTCTATCCTTACATCCCACTCATCTAGCAAATTCCAGCCCTGGATGAATAGCAACATCCATCTTCTCCATGTCTGCTCCCAGCCAGCAGAGCACTGATGGAGGCAAATCCCACCCCTGCATGAACCCACCTCAGCTGTGCCCTCAGGACTGCATGACCATCAAAGCTTCTATGTGCTCCTCTGGTCAGCTTAGGCTCCAATTTCACACAATTTGTACTCCAAATCTTCTCCAATCTCACCATGTCTGCAACCACCTCTCCTCCCTTCACTCTGTGCAAGAGCCTTGCCTTCTATCTCACTGAGAAAAGAGAGCCAATTGCTTGCCACCAAATCTATAAACATATATTCCTGAGTTTGTCCCTAACTCTCCATCCTCTTGCTAAGTGTCAGTTTCTTCACCGATGCTCTCTGTCTCTCTTGCTGCTCATCTTCTCGGGGTCTTATGCCCTCAATTTTCCTGTCTCTGGACTATTTCTTCCATCTCTTCTCTGCTGTAGATCCTTCCCATCAGTACTTAAATGCCCTAGATTCTGCACCTCTTTAAAAAGAAAGAAAAGAGAAAGGGGGAAAAGGAAAGGAAAAGGAGAGGAGAGGAGAGGAAAGAAGATAAAAAAGAAAGGAAAGGAAAGGGAGAAATGAAATGAAAAGAGAAGAGAAAACAAAAGAAAAGAAAAAAAAGAGGCATCTCCCATCATGGCCACACTTATTGGAAATGTCTGTCTCTCACCTCCCATTTATTCCTCATCTCCTTCCCTGGCTTTCATCCCATCATTTCAATGAAACCATTTCTGATAAAGTCACCAATTACTTCCATTTTAAACAGAATGACCACATTTAGGGCCTCTTCTTTCTTGACCCCAAGCATCACCAGAAGTGGTTGATGACTCCCTCCTTCCTGAAATATAGACTCCCATTGGCTCCTTCACACCATTTTCCTTTCCTGTTTTTCTGGCTTCCCTTCCTTGGTCTCCTTGGGGGTCCTTCTTCCTCTGCATAACTATTATATGTTCTAGTTCTTTAAGGCTCCATTCTAGGTTCTCTTTTTTCCTCCCTCTACTCTCTTTTCCTGGATAATCTCATCTATTTCCACCTCTGTAAATGTCATGTAAGTGCTGATTCATTTTATCTGCAAAGATATAAAACATCAATGGCCATTTCTCTTGCATTATGTAAGCATCCTGGATTGATACAGCAGTGCCATGGTTATGGAGGCCCAGGCTCTTTCTGTCTTGTTGCTCTGCCACTCCCAGTATATTGCATTCATCTGCATAGTCCTAGATAACTCCATGCCTATATTCTAGCCTTCAGGAGGCAGGAAGGGAGCAGGGAGCAGATAGATCCCTTCCTTCTAAAGATATTACTCAGAAGTTGCATGTGTCACTTTTGCAAACATCTCATTGGCCAGAACTTCAACAAATAGCCATGCTTGGATCCAAGGAGGACTGAGAACTATAGGCTTTATTCTGGGTGGCCACATGCCCTTCTAAACCTCTCTCGGTGTGGAAGAAGGCAAAAACCAATACTGAGAGAAAACTAGCAGAATCGGCCACAGGGATCAACTAGATTTGCCAACTTTTTATTTTATCAAATAAGAACATTTTTTAAAAACTACCACTCATTGCCATTGTTTCATAAAAGAGGACACATTTAATGCCAAAACTGGAGAAGATATAATCTCAGAATAGAGAACAGTCTTAAATTAAATGACTTTAGATTTATGGAAGAAAGCACTGTATCAGCCTCATTTTTCTCATTCCCCCTTGAAAGTCATCCATTTTTCTCCTGACTGGAATTGGGAGCCGTGACTGAGGTGTGGCTGGTAAAGCATTGTCAGAATCCTCTTCATCTCCCTAGTTCACCCTTATTTATCAAGACGGCTGTGATTGGCCCCAGTGTGATTTGACTCCCAGCTCCCACCTAGTACTGATATGGAAATCCAAGCTTCCAACTACCCCATCAAGTTCCTTCCCATCGCCAAATGCCCAAGGGGACCCAGGTCCTATGTAGTTGGGTTCACGGCTGTGGCTGAAGAACCTAATCCCATTGCAAGACCCTCCATTATATCAGGGGTCCCCAGGAAGTTCAGCCACTCCTGAAGGGTGCTCCAGGCCAGGGAGTCTCCCCAGCAGAGGCAATGATGTCTGTTTCCTTGTGGCCAATTTTGAAAGGTCACACCTGTCCTAACAGCATGCCCTCTTTCTGCCTCACACCCCTTCCACGTAAAACCAGTCCCCAGGAGACTGGTCCAAGGACTCTTGAGGGACACTGGGCAGTGTCATCTATCAATGGCCATGTCTATCACAAAAAGACTCAATGTTTTGTCTTGATTTCCCTTAAAGTGAGTCTCTCCGGAGACCTCTGCTCCTCTCTTTGGTCAGGAGTTGTCTCCACCCCAGGTCCTCCAAGATTTTTCTAGGAGGCCTGCAAGCCTGTCCCCATATCTCGGAGTCCCCTAGACAGTCATACAGATTAGGTCATGGAACAGAAGGAAAGCTGCAGGGCTGAGAAGTGGCTCCCACTCAGGGAAGTGGTAGAAAGACCCCTGCACCCCTTTTCTGCTCCTGCAATTGCAGGGAATACTCTGAGGGGTTCAGGGCACGCTCTCGGCTGTCTTGTTGGAAAGGAAGCCTTGGAAGAGTTGGTTTTCTGACATTTTTTGTGTGTTCTGCCTTTTGAAAATGAAATACTTCACTCACACACAGAGACCTTCACGGCATATTCCCGAATCTAAAAAACTTACATGATTTTTATCAAGAAATTCCCCCTGCTGCCTTTTTTTTTTTTCATTGGGACATTGATGAGTCTGAATCCCAGAATTTCAGGCAGGAGGAGGCTTAGAGAGTGTAAGATCCTGTGGCTTTGTTTTATGGTTGAGGAAACTGAGGCTCAGAGAGACAGAATGACTGCTGGGTCCGGGTCACACCACTGCACCCTCGGTAGGGTACACCGTGGGAGGGTGGAGGGCTGCTCTGAGAAACAGGGGCCAGGCCTGAAGGATTTGACGCTTCACCCCAGTGCGTTCAAGGTCACCTGCCCGCGGCCCCTGCAGTTCGGAGCCCCTGCTTGCCCTCTGTGCCGAATGGCTCTGACACCCAGAGAGGAACTGCACAGGAAGCTCTCACAGGAGGGCTCTTCGAGCTTCTCCAAGAGGAATTTTCTCCTGTTTACAGCAGGATGCACCCCAGGGGCAACGCCAACAGGGTTTGCTTGTTTGTTTACTTTAACCAAGAAGGGAAATTAGTGGCAGAAGAATATTTTGATAATGAATGGAAAGTTAGTCATGACATTTTTGAGGGGAGAAAATATAAATAAACTTTTTTTTAATGAGAGCTGTCTCAACAGACGGTAGAAGGGATGCGTGAGTCTCAGCCAATTGGAAGAGATGTTTAGGGTGCTTGGGGTGCCGACTGTGGGCTTCTGCTTCCCCTGTGCATGTAGTATAAGCCTCTGAGGGCAGGGAGGGTGAGGCGTGTGTGTGTATGTGTGTGTGTGTGCGCGCGCTGTGTGTGATCTCCTAAGGCAATCATTGTTAATGGAAAGGTTTTTAAATATTTGCAAACGGATCTCAGAACTCTGCAGAACACAAAGGTATCTGTTTCAAAACAACCTGGGAGTATTTGGTGTCTGCTTGGGGCTGGTAAATTTCCACTGTAGGCAACGCTGGCCAGCTTTTCATTCCAGCCCAACTCACTTCAAGTGGCATGATTTGATTAAGCATTTCTTCACTTTTAATTGCGTGCCAAGGCCCCAGGGCATCATCTGTTGGGTGGCCCCGAGTGGGCTGAGTGGGGGCGGAAAGACATGTCCGTCCAGAAAGGCTTGTGCCCTTATTCTCCAGTGTAATTCCACTCGGTACCTGGCAAGACTTCCTGTTATTATGAACGGGCCTGTTTTGGCTGATGGTGGTTCTCTACAGTTCAAGGTGAGGCACATCCAGGGGAGAGCCTGTATCCAAGGAGCTCTTGGCTGCACCAAAAGGTGGGAGGGCATCGCACTGCATTTGGCTGAACTCCACCCACCACCTGGGAAATTACATCCCTGTGCTGCCCACTTGCAAACTCGAATACCACAGTATTTTAGAAAAAGGGTTGTTTAATAATATCAAAAAAAATCTTAACCTCTAAGCACAGTCTACGCCTCTGTAAAATGAGGTAATGATACCACTTCATGGGGTTGAAGTGGGTGTTAGAAACATTGCAGATCAAGTCCTGGAACACGGTGAAATTGCAAATCATATTTATAGGTGGCACCCTTGATTGTCACAGAATCTATTACCCCCATCATCCTTCTTTAAAAAACTCCTGCTTTGTCCATACATCCACCCCACTCCCAGGTACCCCCGGCAGGACCTCAGGGAGACCCTCCATTTCCGATGGCCAGTAATTTCATCAGGATGAGCCTGAGACACAAGGATGGCCAAAAGACATGGACCTGTAGGCGGAGGTAGGGTGAGGCAAGAGTTGGAATGTCCTCTCTCCTAAGAGAAAGCCACCGAAGAGAGTCTCCCTCATTCCCCAGGGTGTTATTTCTCAAGTTGATGCCACCGTCTTGAAACCAAGATGAGGCCGACTTCAAGGATGGCAAGGCATAGAGAAGGAAAGAGACTGGGTCCTGGAGGGCAATATCATTAGGCCAGATGTCTAACCAACCTCAAATCCCATTGCCCCTCGTTTGTCAACACCCCCACCGCCCGGAGTGGTACCCCAGGCTACTTACAGTCCCCAGACAAGGGAGACATTGCAAACCAAAGACACTCAACATGATTGGTCTTCTCTAAATCTTCTCTGGCTGGAAATCTTCTTTGCCACCCGCCTTGTGAGCCATTCCCCCAGGAGCGAGCCATCTGTCTGCTGATGAGCAGTGATTGGTTCATCTTCACAAACCGGAGGCCAAAGGGATGACGTGCACAGGATGGGAGGTTTTTCTGAACTTTCCCGGAAGAGTGGAAGCCATGAGGAATGGAAGTGACAAGGGCAGCAGAGGTGGGGAAGGCTGGCTCAAGAGAGGAGAATGTAAAGGACATTTCATCTCAGAGATGATTTGCACAATAACAACAATGCTTTGAGTCTTCAGATGCTACTCCTGGGGGTCCTAAGAAGCTGTGGGGGTTTGTGGGGCTTTGGCATTATAAGTACTCTACCCACTGGGAGGCTCTGACCGCAAATAACAGAAACCCGAACTGGAACCAGCAGCCTCAATACAGGAATGTACTATCTTCTATAATAAAAACTCCCTGGAGGGGAGCTTTGGGGCCATTTGAATTAGCAGTTCAAGGATGTCAACAAGGACCCAGATCTTTTCCTCTCTCTGCTTCCCATGTAGGCTTCATTCTCTGGTATCAACACGGCTGTAGGAATTCTAAGCATTTTCATAATGACCTCCACCAAGAAAACAGCTGGCTTTGCATTCCATGCCACTCAAGGACTGCTGACTAACGATGGAAGGGCTTTGAAGGAGGATAAAATCCAAGGTCCCAGTACCCAAAGCGACATTTAGGCCCAGGGAGACATTTTAGAGGCCATGAAAAGACAGCCTGCAGCCAGCCACCAAGGACAAAGAAGGAGGCTTGGTCACACGGTGGCCTGCTCGGAATTTGGAAACAATCGTTCCATATTTTGGAGTGTTCACTGTAACCTCTATTCCAGATTACTAGAAAAGTGGCCAGATTTGAGGGGCTCTGATAGCAAGACGCTTTAGAAGCAATGCAGGCAGCCGTAGAGCAAACCTTGCCCGGAGCCCCGGTCTCCCTCAGACTCTGTGGGATGACAGTGGTCCTTGCCTCTGCTGATGGAGCCTTTGGCAAGGAGGCACATCTGCCTTCAGCACTCCGCCAGTGTTTCTCAGCCTCTCTGTCTCAAGACCCTCTGCTGAAAGACACCCACTGGTCAAGGAAAAGACAGGCGTGACTGTAAGTCAAACTGCTTTTTCAAAAAAATTATCCAGAAGTTTCCAGAAAAATTGAGAAGAATATTTGCAACGGCTATGACAAAGGTTTGATACCCTTATTTTATCATGAACAGTTTTATCAATTTTTTTAAACAAACGCGCACAACTTATAGCATATAAAGACATACAAAGCCACTATGCACTGATAATAAAAAAGTAGTTATAAAGCAAGACACATTTGTTTCTCTTTTTTTTTTTTTTCTGTTTTGTTTGGTTTTTTCCTTGATAAAATGGTAAAGAAATAGCACACAGTGGCAAGGGAAGTGCCTTTGGGACTATTATGCACTGCTAATGGCAATAAAACTCAGGCAACCTTTCCAGAGGTCAGTCCAGCAAAATAGAGCAAAAAGATTTAAAAATGTATGTACATGAACTTTGAACCAGCAATTCCACATCCAAAAATATATTCTGAGGATATAGGTGTGTGAGACACTACTGTCTACTCGAGAATATTCAACATAGCATAGCTTTTGACATTCAAATGTTGGAAATTACCAAAATGTCTAATGAAATTTGAATTAGCCAAATGGATAACGGTACATTCATTCCAGAATCCACAGAACCAAAAAATAATACGAAAGAAGAATTCATTAGAGGGGCAATGTCAAGTTAAAAGAGAAAGTTACGAATCATTAAGGTTATTGTAAATTTTCATAAATATTTGCATGGTATAACTTCATGTCATCTTTACTTTCAAGCATTCTGCACACAGTCTGCACACAAGAGAGACAGTCAAAGTATTTAACAACTGGTTTTCATGAATGACGTGCCATCACCCCAAATACAGGCTCTGGGATTATTTTTATTAACTACTTTGTGTATCAACTATCCCCACACAAAGTAGTTTTATCAAATTATTTAAGTACTTAATTAATTACTTTGCATTATTTAATTATAACTAAATCATTCAACTGTTCAAATAAATAGTATTATTTAATTACCCACGTATTAGTAACTTCACTAACTTCTTTGTGTGCTTTCATATTTTCAACTTTTTTATACTGAAAATAATTTACTTATCAAAAAGCAATAATACAGTTAAATTAAAAAGTTCGATGTTTGGGTATTTTTCATCCACTGTCCTTTATGCAGCCCTCCCAGCCTCTGATCCGTGTCTGTTCTCCATTTGGAATCCCAAAAGCTACTCAAGCAACTGTGTTTCTCAAAAGCCATCAGAATCTGAACTTAACATCAGTAACTAGATGTTTGCCCTTGACAGAGTGTCAGACGGTAACATCCCTGCACACCTGGGGGTGCCAAGCAGAGGGGACAAATTTGGAAGCCTCTTAATGTCCTGCTTATTGGGCAATGCTCCCAGCGTTGATAACAGAATAAATCGCGGTCACAGTTCTGAAAAGCAATCCAACCCCGTCCATCAAAAGGTGTTTTGTTTGTTCGTTTGTTTTTCTTGAAGTAGTCAATTTACAATGTTGTGCTAATTTCTGGTATAGAGCATTACAGTATAGGGATTTATTTATACCATAATATATATACATATTCCTTTTCATATTCTTTTTCACTGTAGGCCATACAAGGTATGTGTTACACACTACATCAAAGCTTTAAGTGCACAAAACATGGACTCAGCATTTACCCTGCAGATTGGCTCATACCCTTACAGAATGGTGTCTGCATAATATACTCCCTAGAGTGTTTTTGGAAATAGCAAAAGCATGGGAAATAAATCCAATGTCTATTAATAGAGGCTCATTAATATATGGGAAATCCACTACAGTTGCCAAAAACGTAAAGTAAAACTACATGTATCCAAAATGTATCAATAAATAAAAAATTTAAATCTGCAGAACAGGTATACTTGATCCCATTTGTGTCAAAAGGGGAAAAAAAAAGAAAAAAAAACCTGTATCTGCAAATATAACATCTCTGGAAAGGTCCATAAGAAGTGGGACTTAAGGGACTCCGGGGAGGGAGGGGTGACTGGTTGGGGCTCTTTTTCTTTCCACTTCACAGCCTTTTGCAGTATTTTAACTTTTTGTCATGAGTAACCATAGTTTTTAAAGATCTGCCTCCTGACATCTGAGGACAGGACAGGCATAGACAAAACAGCAGACACAGGCCGCTGAGCCAGGCAAGGGCTCTCAAGTCTGGGTCAGTAATTTACATGTCAGGGTCTTGCCCACAGAGTGATTTCCATTTTAGAAGTCAAGGTCATCTCAGGGCAGTGCTTCTCAAACTTTTCCACAGAAGTACCCCCGATGACAAAACAGAACAAACACGTAACCTCAGGGGATGAAGGAAACTGGCCCAAACCTCTGCCTCAAGCAAAATTTCTTTCATATTCAAACTACCTTAAAATTTCAAGCAAATTTTGACTTGATTTTACTCCACAATAGAGTCATCTTTGGCTTATTGTAAAAATTAATTTTCTCTGTATGACTGAAACATGATGCTAGACCCCAGAAATTGATACAACATTGTAAATTGACTATGCTCAATAAAAAAAAAGAATGCAAGTGTTTTTTTAAAAAAAAGTTTTCTCTTTGAATCTTATTTGTGGAATTCTGGTCACTATCTTGGTAAATTCTTAACTTCCATTTTAAATGGATAAAAATTCTAAATAAAATTTAAGAAGAAAAAAAAAATGTATCCCTAGCCAGGAAAGTGAAATTGCTAATGGGAACTCAAGATGAAGGGCTCATGGAAAAGCAGGCTTTGATAGAGGCTGGGGGATGGGGAGTTTCAAATGTAATGTTCACATGAAAAGAGTCTGGATCTGACTCTAGAGGCCAAGGAGTGAGAACTGATCTAAATCATGGGCCGGGAGTCACAAACACTGCTCTAGACTTGAAATACGAAAAGGATTAGAAACATTCTACCCACCAGTCTGCAAAGTGACGAGGAAGCTGGTCATCTGCTTGGATTTTGGGGGAGAAGATGAGAAAGCAGAAATCCAGGTCAGCACTGGGAGCGGAAGTAAGTTCCCACCCTGCCTAGCCCAGTGGCCTCAAGCCACAACATCAATGTCAAAAGTAGTTGAGCACCAGAGAAATTCGCAAGGGCTCTGGGAGAACAAAACGCGAAACTGTTCGGTGGAGGTGGTCTTCAAACCCAGGAAACTGGGGCTTAAACTATTCAAATATAAGCCACACTGAAGATAAACTGAAATAAAAAAACTGCATGAGAAAATGGACCAGAATGAGGGAAAATCACAGATGCAATAAATGAGAAAAATTGTATATCAAAAACCAAATATAATAGGATGGTATAAATGAGATACTTAACACTTTTAAAAATATAAGAGAGGAAATAAACTATAGGAACAGAACGAAAATAGAACAGAGATATTGCTAAAGGACCAAATGGAAGTTTGAGAAAGGAAACACAAACTTTCTATACGAAAATGCAATTGATATGATCAAAGTTGCTATAGACGAGAGCACTGGTGGACTGGAAGATTAAAGGAAATTACCCAACACCCTTCAAAAAAATTAATAAAGGGATGGAAAATATGAGAGAGAAGTTAAGAAACATGAACAATTGAGTGGGAAAGCACAAAATGTATCTAAAATGAGTTCCAATACAGAAAAGAAAAATTGGGTGATATTCAAAGAGGTAATGGCTGAGAATTTTTCACTATCAAAGTAAGATATGAACCCATAGTTAAAGAACTATATGGAAATCTGGAAAGGATCATTAAAATAGATGCATAGCTATCATAGTGAAACTACAGAATACCAAAGACAAAGAGAAAAATATATCTTCAAAGCTCTGCAGGGCAAGTGGGGAAAAATTTACCAAGGTTAAAGGAGAACTAAAACTATGTAATGCATTCAAAAGAATCGTGAACATCTTCTTTTCAAGTGACCACAGAACCAACCTCAAAATTTCCAAAAAACAAAAACAGAACAGACAACATTCTTTAATGACAATGTAGAAATGAATGTCAAAAATCCAAAAGCCAAAAGCCCTAAGTAGCTGGAAAATGTTAAACATTCTTTCAAATAAATGTTGAATCAAAGAAAAAATACAAACTGATATTGCAGAATGGCAGAAGGTGACACCACAGAAGAGACGTCATCAGTTCCCATGGCGGTATGGTTAAAGCAGTGCTTATAGACTTTTATTAGTACAGAAAAAATAAAAGGAAATGAATGAAGCAACATAAAAATAAGTTACAAAAAATTAAATTGAAGGATACAATAGCTGAAGGAACAAATTAATAAAGTCATAATGTAATGATCATCAAACAAGATTGTAGAACTAATTAACAAAATCAAAAGCTGTTTCTTTGAGAAACAAAGTAACAATAAAGTATATAAGCTTATGGTTAATAACATCAAGAGGAAGGAAGAGCAAATATATAAAATGAGATTAAATGAATCCAAATAACCAGAGAAACCACGGAAATCAAGCAAATCATATTAAAAGTAGTTTGTCCAAGGTTATAAAAATAAATTTTCAAGTACATTTGAAAAGATGAAAAGGGCAGTGTTCTAGAACTGAGAGCTCCAATACAGTAGCTACCAGCTACATGTGGAAATTGAGCATTTAAACGTGGCTAGTTTACGTTGAGATGTCTTGTAAGGGTAAAATGCACACTGGACTTCGGTAATTCAATAGGGATTGCACTGAATCTGTAGATTGCCTTGGGAAGTATGGCCATTTTAACAGTACTGATTCTTCCAATCCAAGAATATGGCACATCTTTCCATCCACATCATCTTCAGTTTCTTTCATCATGTCTTACCGTTTTCGAAGTACATGTCTTTTGCCTCCTTAAGTAGGTTTTTTCTAGGTATTTTATTCTTTTTGGTGTGATGGTAAATGGGATTGTTTCCTTAATTACTCTTTCTGCTATTTCTTTGTTAGTGTATAGAAATGCAACAGATTTATGCATATTAATTTTGTATCCTGCAACTTTACCAAATTCAGTCATGAGCTCTGGTTTTCTGGTAGTATCTTTAGAATTTTCTAGGTATAGTATCATGTCATCTACAAACAGCGACAGTTTTACTATTTCTTTTCCAGCTTGGATTCCTTTTCTTTCTTTTCCTTTTCTGATGGCTGTGACTAGGACTTCCAAAACTATGTTGAATAAAAGTGGTGAGAGTGGGCATCCTTGTCTTGTTCCTGATCTTAGAGGAAATACTTCCAGTTTCTCACTGTTGAGTATGATGTTAGCCATGGGTTTGTCACATATGGCCTTGATTATGTTGAGGTATGTTCTCTCTGTGTCCACTTTCTGGAGAGTTTTATCACAAACGGACACTGAATTTTATCAAAAAGATTTTTCTGCATCTATTGAGATGATCATGTGGTTTTTATTCTTTGATTTGTTGATGTGGTGCATCACACTGATTGATTCTGCAAGGAAAAGTCCTTGCACCCCTTGGATAAATCCCACTTCACTATGGTGTATGAGCTTTTTAATGTATTGTTGGATTCCGTTTGCTAGTATTTTGTTGAGAATTTTTGCATGTATGTTCATCAGTGATATTGGCCTGCAATTTTCCTTTTTGTGATACCTTTGGGGGGGTTGTTTGTTTGTTTGTTTGTTTGTTTTTATCAGGATGCTGCTGGCCTCATAGAATGTGTTCCTTCCTCTGCAATTTTTTGGAATAGTTTCAGAAGGATAGGTATTAACTCCTCTAAATCTTGGGTAGAATTTGCTTGTGAAGCCATCTGGTCCTGAACTTTTGCTTGTAGGGAGTTTTTAAATTACTGATTCAAGTTCAGTACTAGTAATCGATCTTCATATTTTCTATTTCTTCCTGGTTTTGTCTTGGGAGATTGTACTTATGAATTCATCTATTTCTTCTAGTTTGTCCATTTTATCAGTGTATAGTTGCTCATAGTAGTCTCTTAAGATCCTTTCCATTTCTGTGATGTTGGTTGTAACTTGTCCTTTTTCATTTTTGATTTTACTGATTTGGGCCCTCTCTCTTTTCCTCTTGATAAATCTGGTTTATCAATTTCGTTTATCTTTTAAAAAAAAAAACAGCCTTTAGTTTCACTGAGCTTGTCTATTTTTTTGTCTCCATTTCATGTATTTCTGCTCTGATCTTTATGATTTCTTTCCTTCTACTAACTTTGGGTTTTGTTTGTTCTTCTTTCTCTAGTTGCTTTACATATAAGGTTACGTTGCTCTTTGAGATCTTTCTTGTTTCCTGAGGTAAGTTTGTATAGCTATAAAACTGCCTCTTACAACTTATCTTGCTGTATCCCATATGGTTTGGGTCATTGTGTTTTCATTTTCATTTGTCTCTAGGTATTTTTTGAATTTCTCTTTGACTTCTTCAGTGATTCATTGGTTTTTTAGTAGTATATTGTTTAGCTTCCATGTGTTTGTGTTTTTTGCAGTTTTTTTTTCTTGTAGTTGATTTCTAATCTCATAGCATTATGGTGGGAAAAGATGCTTGATGTGATTTCAGTTTTCTTAAATTTACCAAGATTTGTTTTGTGGCCCAGCATTTGATCTGTTCTGGAGAATGTTCTGTGTGCACTTGAAAAGAATGTGTCTTCTGCTACTTTTGGATGGAATGCTCTATAAATATCAGTAAGCCCATCTGGTCTAATGTGTCCTTTAAGGCCTATGTTTCCCTATTGATTTTCTGTCTGGATGATCTGTCCATTGATGTAAGTGGGGTGTTAAAGTCTCCAGTTATTATTGTGTTACTGTGAAATTCTCCTTTTATGTCTGTTAACACCTGCCTTCTATATATATATATAGTGCTCCTATATTGGGTGCATATGTGTTTACAATTATTGTAACTTCTTCCTGGATTGATCCCTTGATCATTATGTGGTATCCTTCTTTGTCTCTTGTAACAGTATTTTAAAGTCTATTTTGTCTAAGTATTGCTATTCTAGCTTTCCTTTGATTTTTATTCGCATGGAGTACCTTTTTCCATCCCTCAACTAGCTTTTTAATTGTACTTTTTTGTGTGCAGATTCTAATGTATATATTGCATATATACACATGCATAAATACATTCATAAATTCATCTACTTGTACAGTTTATGTTTGTGCATTCATATACACTTCAGTTTTGTGCACTTTTACTATCAATAAAAATGTTAACAAATATATTAGCAAACAGAGTTTATCAGGAGATAAAAATTATAATGTACATCATGACCAAATAGAGCCTATTCCAGGAATACAAGGATGATACAGCATTAGGAAATTCACTTAATTCTACGGAGAAAATTATGTAGTCACCTCAATATATATTCAAACAGAATTTTGACAATATTTGACAATTCATTCTTGATTTTTCAAAGCCAATAGCACAGGAATAGACATAGCTTTAAGCTACATATAACCTCAAAACCAAATGTGTGCCTAATTAAGAAATACTAGAAGCTTTTACCCATAAACCAGAAATGAAACAAATATTTGCTCACTATCACACTCATGCTATTTAATTTTGTACCAGCAGTAGTAGCCAATACAATTAGAAATAGTAGAATTGAAGGTATAAAAGTTGAGCAAAAAGACATAAAACTATCACTATTTACAGGTGATTTGCTTTATAATTTGAAACCCCAAAAGAAATGAGTGAAAACTACTGCAGTCAATATGAGAATTCAATTGAATATCTAAAATTAATATACAGAAATCAATAGCTTTTGTTTATACAAGCAAAATCAGTTAGGCAATATAATGGAAGAAAAACCCTCATTTACAGTAAAAAAAAAAATAAAATATTTAAAATAAGCTTAAAAGATACATGCAAGACCTACATAACCTTTTAAATATTCATAAAAGAAAGAGAGGGATTTCATAAATGAGAAGACATACCATGTTCTTGGATAAGTAGACAACTTTATGTCAATTTCCCTTACCTTATAAATGTTAATTAATAAGTATTATCTCAATAAATATATTTTAAAAATTTTTATCTATACAAGGTGATTCTAAGTTTCACATGGAAAAATAAACAAGAATAACCCAGATAATTCTGATTTTAAAAAATAAGAAAGAATAGTTATACTATATATTAAAGTACACTTAAAATCTTCAATAATTAAAACATTGTCAGAGTAGAATATGATTTGTCAGACTGACATAGCACACAATTGAAAATCCTGAAAAATACCCAATTACATATGGAAATGTTGTTCAAGATAAAGGTGACATCTCAGATACATGGGGAAAAGATGGACTATTCAAAAAGTGGTATTGATAAATATTTTTAAGATAGTCTTCATATCTACAGGAGAATAAATTCCAACTGTATCAAACATTTGGACATAAAAAGAAAAAATAAAAATACTAAAGCAGAAATGGGAAATGAGGGATGTCTTGCTATGACTTAAAATCTAGAAGCCACAAAATAAATGGTTCACAATTTCAACTACATGGAAATCAAAAACTTATGCATGGCAGGAACCAAACTAATGTTTAAGAACACCCCAATGCAAAGTTATTAAGTAAAACAAAACTATACATAACTCATACCATAAAGGGCTAATTTCTAGAATATTGTATAAAAAGCTCCTGCAAATTGATGACACAAAAGACCAAAAAACAAATAGAAACATGGGCATGAGTGTGGACAGTTACAGGAAATATACTTGGTTCTTAAACATACAAAATATGCTCAAAGTCAATCACAGTAAGAAATATAAAATTAAAACCACATTGATTTTTTTTTTAAATTTTATCAGAAATGGCAAAAATTCAAAAGTTTGAAAGCAAATGCTGTTGGTGGGCTGTGGAAACACAGGCAGTCTCCCTCCTACGTTGCTCCTGGAAGCAGAAATTGGCATACCCCCCACGGAGAGTAATTTGGCAACATCTGTCCACATTAGAGATGCAGTTACCCTTTGACTCAGCACTTTCACTTTTAGGAATTTACCTTCTGCATAAACATAATCGTGTGCTACATGAAGAACTACAAAGTTCTCCATGGCTACGTTGTTTGAAAGCAAAAGATTGCAAAGACTTAAATGTCCATCTACAAGGGATTGTTTGGGCACATTTTGGATAGTCACCATCAGTGAAGAAGAATGATGACACACTTCATGTACCAAGATAGAAAGATCTCCAAGACATACTGTTAACTGAATAGAACAAGGTAGAAAACGCTGGCTGGATCGTGTACTACCAAGCAAGTGGAAAAGGTGTGGAGAGCTGAGTGAGAGTATACATTCAATTTGCTTGTATGTGCGAAAAGAAGGCAGGAGGAAGAGTGGGGTAGAAGGAGGAGAAGAATCTCTAGAAAGATAAACAAATTAATAACAGCGGCTACCTCTTGATGGGGAGGGCTAAGTTCTGAGCAAATGGGAAAGAACACTTTCCACTGTGTACTGTTTTATAATTGTTGATTTTTTGAACCATATGTTATATCACTTATTCAAAACGTTAAATAAGTAAAACGTTTGCCTCTGAGAAGGAAGTAGAGGACAGTGGCCCCTCTGCCCCTGTCTGGTGGCCGCAGGAGCAGCCAGGCTCCCACTGGGTTGAGGAATGAGCATGCATGGTTGTCTTGGTTTCACAGAGCCAGCCCCGGTGTGTGCAGCTGACTCTCTGGAAGGTTTCAGAACTTGTTCAGACCTGTCCAGGGAGGTCAAGAGTGATTCTAGAGCGAGAAGCCCAGGGTGGAGACACCCTGCAGTGATGAACCTTGCGAATTCAGAATGGAGCCCCTGCCCCCTAAGCTAGGAGGGAAGTGCCTGGGCGGCCTCTGAGGGGCCATCACCAGTGTGTTTTAGAGCTAGCTGCCGGGAAGGAGCGCTGGGCCACCTGGCCAGTTCTGCAGAGGGCTGTGCGTGGCAAGGCATTGTGGCATTTTCTGAACTGGCCTCATCAGATTTCTCTATCCCTGATCACCCTTCTTGCCCGTGAGACGCCTCAGACAAGATTACAAAAGCAAGGAGGGTCAGAGACCTGGAAAGGAGACTGGCCCGTCAGCAGAATGCAGCTGCCCCCAGGCCCTTGGCCCAGGACCCAGCACTGGCCTAGTTAAAGATGTGAGGCTGCAGCCTGGACACCGGATTCCATTTTGTAATTTCCCGAGGGGGCATTCCATCCAGCTGCCAGCATATTCATTTACTACCTTGGGAGGCCTTGTCTCACTGTGTGGCTGGAGGACCGTCCCAGCAGCCCCACCTGTGGGCTGGCAACACTGGCCAGGGTGTGAGGGCTGCCAGGGCCTGCAGGCCTCCCTGACCAGGAGGGAGGGGACTCTCTGCTTCTCAACTTCAGGCAGTCCTTTCATCCACAAAGCATTGCTGGCACCTGCTAAGATCCTGACACAATCCCGGGGTGCCCCTGGGGTTCCAAAGCCCCCAGCTTCCTCCTGTTTCCAGGCCCCTCCGCACAATTTAGCAAGTGTGAGAAACTATCTTGTCTTGGTCACCGCTTCCTTTTTTGCAGCTACACTTCATTCCCAATAAGACTGTGGCCTCCTTGAAGCATGGACCTGTGTTCTACTTGCTTGTGTCCCCCAGAGACCTCAGAATGCTCTCCGACACAGCAAAGCTTTTGATAAATGCTTGCTGGTGGCTTCCCAGCGTCCAAGTTAGAAATAAAGTTGCAATGCAGTCAGTCAAGACTCAAGGTGGCTCCTCAGCACTGCTGTCCCATGACTGTCCAGAATCCTCACCTTCAAAGCCTTACCAGCCTTTCCTAACCCCTGCTCCCCACCTCCACCCCGCGTCCAGCCTGACCTTGTCCACATCACTCACTCCCCTCCAGGGACCATGCCTGTTCCTCCTCCAGGGAGAGCCACTGTCCCACCTCAGGCCCTTAGCACAGTCTGGTACCCCCCCCCCCCCGGAATGTTCTTCCCCCAGAAATCCATAGGGCTCACCCCCTCACCTCCTTGTCAGGCCTCTGCTCAAAGCCCACCTTCTCAATGAAGTCTCTCTTCCTTACTCTGTTCAAAATCGCTTCCCTCTCCCTCTTTCCTGCTTTAGTTTTCTACACATCACTTGTCACCACCTAAAATACTCTTCAGTTCTCTGATTTATTTTATTATCTGTCTCCCTCGTGACAATGGTAGCTTCCCAAGAGCAGGGATTGTTGTGTATCCGCAAGCACGAAGCAGGTGTTCAGTATACCTACTGAATGCAGTATATACATTAATACAGTACATTAATACATGTATTGGTTAACTGATGTAGCCATGACTCTTTGTCAAAGTTAATCCAACTAAAAACCATGTATATTGCTTATGCATGTGGATTAAAAAACACTTCCATATATTTCTTGACAAACAGTTTTATAGACATGATTTCATTTTACTTTAGTCTCAGGAATTGTTATTATTTGGATTTTCCAGAGGTAAAATAAGACTCGGGGAACTTAGGAGATTTTCCAGGACCTTCAGCTGGTCGCTAGCAGACCTGGGACGGCCAGGTCTTTGTCACCTTAAGCTTAGCTTGGCTCACTTATCTCAGGCTTTTGGACCCCGGGTGGCCCCTTCTCTCCTTTCTGTTCTGTGGATATCTCCTTTCAGAACAAAAACCTGTATTTCCTCCTTTCCCCGCTCTTTCCCCCTCCGCCCAGACAGCTGAGGCCCGTCACCCCTCCCCTTCCAGCCCCAGAAGAAGCCACTGTGGCGGGTTTGGGCAGAGGCCTCTTGGGCAAGGTTGCATTCTAATTTTTGGACTCTGTTCACTAGGTCTTTTACATTGCGAGGAGCAGAAACAGATCTGGATCTTCTGAAATAATGGGGATTTATTGCAATAATTCACGTGGAGTTAAGAAAGACAGGGATCTGGTAACACAGTGCAGCTTCATGGAAACGCAGCGGCATGCCCACCACCCTCACCCCGGGGCTGGAACACAGGCTCCCAGGCGCCTCCCCTTTCTCTGTCTGGCTAACTCCTATCCTTCCATCTCGGATCTGCATCCCCGCCTCCCAGGCAGTGGCAGACTAGCAAAATGTCTCTCCTTTTTGGCCCTGGAATTTTCTGTGCATCTCTGGGTCGAGGCTCTGATCCTATTGCAGATCTGGGTCTCCCTCTGCACCTTCATTACACTCACACCTTGCTAACCCCCTAACCCTTTGTTCTCTAGGATCCACCGGTCACTTCTAAAAGGGCACCGTAGTTCACGGGTGGATAGATCTTGAAAGGTGCCCCATTCATTCATTGTACGAACTCTGATGGGGTTGCAAAGCCTGGAGGGATAACTTGGGGGACAATTCCGAACAGGACTTATATCTTGGGTGGGCAGGCCGAGGGCTGGGGACAGCGGTTTACAACACACACACATACACACACACATACACACCCGCAGTAGGGGGAAATGCCATCATAACCCCCTCTCCGAGCAAAGACTCAGACGTGGCTGAAAGTATCTCTCGCAGAGGTGGGAAGAACAAGAGGAAAAAAAGACAGCTCCTGCACGGTGACTCGGGTGCACGCGGCCCGAAGCCGAGCGGCTTTGCGGGGCTCCCGCCGCCGCGGGCTGGGCTCGGGAGCTGGGGACCAGGGCTGCGGAAGGCGGAGCGCGCGCCGCCGCCAGGGGCCGCCGCAGACGCCCGCTCGGCGCGTGGAATTTTCCACCGCCCAGCCGGGCTTGCACAATTGCTTCTCATTGGCCGAGCGGGGGTGTCTGTCCCCGCTTGGGGACGGAGATTAGATTAGCCTGGGAGCCCTCCTCAGTGGGCTTGGCAGGGTTCTGATTAATCAGGTCAGCGGGGCCAGGGAGGGGAGTGGAGGGAGGGTGGGAGCCAGGAGGAGCCCGCGTCTGTTTTCAAACCCAGCTAAGCCCGGCCTTTGGATGTCACCTTTCTACACAGAAAACGCTCCAATGAGCCGGGAACAGTCGAGGGTATAGATTAGAATTTGCCTCTTCATAGTAAAATTCCCCTAGAAACCGTTGGAAAATAAGATTCCTGATGCCCAAGTCCTGCTCCCTCCTCCATTCCTCGTCCCCTCCCCCATTTGGTCTCTCTGTCTGGCCCCTGCATTTAACCCTTTGAGCAGCAATGCCATCCACAGATTCTATTTTGACAGTGACTTTCGCAGACTCCCCAATCCAATCAGAGCTTCAGAACCGAATAGGTTTCCACGCACCCCCTTCCCCAAGAATCAGTCAGAAAATTACCCACAGTGAAATACAGAAACAAGGAGAGTGGCTCTTTTCTGTCTGTTGGAGAATCAGCATAAACTCACACTGACGTTAAAATGCTTAGCAGGACTTGGGAGACAGTCGCTGTGCTCAGAAAGATTGTCCGCATAATGGAATTTATGTGTGAGCTCATCGTGTTGATTTATGATTAAAACACTCCTTTGGTTTTATTTTCTCCTGAAGTTTCTGGCGTTAGGAAGCTCCTTTTTGAGAGTTATTGTTAAATCTGCCACAAAGGCAGGCTCTGGCCCTCAATGGATGTTTGGTGGGTGAATGAATGATGTTCCCTGAGGTCAGGGTCCTTAGAATGACAGTAGGATGAGCTTCTGGGTCCTAGTGCTGGCTCTGTCATTTACTTGTCATGTGACCTCAGACAGCTCAATTTCTTTGAGCCTCAGATTCCTTGTTTTTAAAATGGTGCTAGTAGGTGCCTTAAAAAGTTAAACAGAGAATTATCATATGACTCAGCTCTTCCACTCCAAGGTGCGTACCGAAAAGAAGTGAAAACAGGTACTCAAAACAGATGCTTGTACTAGAACTGCTGTATTAATCACAGCAGGCAAAAGGAAACAACCCAAGTGCCCATCAATGGATGAACACATCAGCAAAATGCAGGGGACTATCCATACAACGAAAAATTACTCTGCCATAAAAAGAAGTTCATCCCTCTACAACAGGGATGAACCTTGAAAACATTACAGTAAGAGAAAGAAGCCAGACACAAAAAGCCACATACTGTACGATTCCATTCATACGACATAGCAGGATAGGTCAATCCAGAGACAGAAAGCAGTCGGTCTCCATGGGCTGGGGGAGCAACGGAAAGGAAACTGCTTAATGAGTACAGGGCTTTCTTGGGGGGGGGGGGGGGGATGAAAATATTATGGAACTAGATAGAAGTAGGTGGTGGTTGTGTGGACCAAAAAAAATGTTGCCTGCCATTTCAGTAAACATTCAGTAATATTGCCCACCATTCTGGTAAACAGGATACTGGCTCTTAGCTAGACAGTTAAGATGCATATCAAAGGGATAATTTGGATGAGCCCAGACTCTTGCATCTTCTCATACATAGAAAAGCACTAAAGTCATTAACCAGAGATGTATTTTTTTTGTGATTTAGCAGTAAGCTTTTGGGGGGGTGGTAATTAGGTTTGTTTGTTTTAATGGAGGTACTGGGGATTGATCCAGGACCTCCTGCATGCTAGGCATGCACTCTACCCCTGAGCTACACACCACACCTTAGCAGTAACCTTTCAATTCTCCACTACTTGTTTTTGTTTTGGGTTTTTTTCAGCAACAACTCCTACATATCCTGGCTCCTCCCTTATCTCTTGAGAACAGCCGCTCATCTGAGAGGCTGTCTCCCGAGCTATAGTCTCAGTAAGTTCCCCAAATAAATCAAAATCTGTAACTTTTAGGTTGCTCTTTTGTTTTTGTCTTTTTTTTTTTTTTTTTTTCATTCCAACAGTTTTGCAACATTGTGAATGTACTAAATGCCATGGAAATATTCACTTCCAGATGGATAGTTTTATGTTATATGAATTTCACCTTAATACAAAAAAACGTGGGGCTAATATAAAAATACCCGACTGGGGATTAAATGTGACCTCTGTGGAGAGATGTTTGAGCAAGTTCAACACTTCTTTTTTGATTCCGTCTCCCTGATTCCCTGGGCCACGTGGACCCTTGAGAACAGGGGACTTCATGATGGTGATCTGAGCCCCAGCGCCAGAGGTCTGTTTTGCAGGCAGGAGAGACTCAAGTGACTATGAAAATCACCAAAAAGCGGAGTGGTAGGATTGGAGTGTTTAAAAATCTTGATACAGATTCCTTGGAGTAACAACCACAGAAACGGTGCTGTGACTTGCCACTCAGACTGGGAGCCAGGCAGCTGGGGTTGCCAGCTCCACCACCCTCCACGCGTGGGACCTCCAGCCAAAATTCTTGCCAAGAGTCAGTTTTCTCATCCAAACAATGGGGTTTATTGAAGTACTTACCGCATAGGGCTGCTGTCATAATTCAGCTAATTGACGCATATGCTGGAAATACAGTATATTCTCAACAAATGTTAGCCAGTGTTTTATTAAGGAGAAGGTAAACAATGACCAAGAAACATTGGCGGCATGGGCTCTGTTGGGGGGCTGATGGGGTGAGGAAGACAAGGGGCCACTGTAAGCATTTAAAGCCAAAGGGGGACTTTGAAGTTGTTTCTGAAGGTGCTTTAAGCAATTTGCAACACTGCAGAGTGGGATGGGGTAGGGGAAATTGGGGGACAGAGGACAATGACAGGAAGGGAGAGAAGTTGCACATCAAAATGATTATTCCGAAAATTAAGAAGGAGGAGCTGTCAGATGCTGGGAGTGGCTCAGAGGAGGAGACAACACAGAAATTCAGCAGTCTCCACAGGGCGTAGGACTGGATTGCTTTTGTAGTAACTGTGAAAGGGGGACAGAAATTTTGTCCCTTGCAACATGGTGTTTGGAAAGTCCAGCTCTCAAAGCAGAATCTGCTGTGCCAAGCAGACACCCTCAGAGGAAAACCGCTAATGAACTAGACTTAGTAGAGACCCACCACGCAGGCGTCCCTGAACCCCGTGTCTCATTTCCACCTGAGTTGAAAGTCCCATCATGAGAGTGAATCTTTCTGCAAATCAGCCTTTAGCAGCAAAAGGGAGGGCTGCACGGTGCAGAATTTAATAGGAATTGAGATATTTGATGATTATCTATGGTGAGCCTGACTTAGTTTCTGAAATATTGGACATCATCCATATCATCCTGCTGCCGTCCCTGTAACTGGAGGCCTCCTGCTCTCTCAGTCCTCGGCGATGTGCCAAGGTGAGATTCCAGGAGCCGCAGATGAAGTGCGGGTTTGTGATACAGCTCTCTGCATGGTCAGCCTGGGTCCCCAAAGCCCAGTTCCCCCCATGGGGTACAGGTTCTCCAGAGAGAACAGGTCCCCAAGCCCCAGAAGTACGTGACATTTGGGCCTTGTTGGAAAGCACTGTCTTCAGACCATCTTCAGTCTTTCATGGGTCGACTGAAAAAAAAAAAAAAATCACAACCTAAAAGTTGAATTATGTTTTATTCGGGAAACTTACTGAGACTACAGCCCGGGAGACAGCCTCTCAGATGGCTCTGAGCGACTGTTTCAAAGAGGTAAGGGAGGAGCCAGGATGTATAGGAGTGGTTGCTGGAAAAAACCAAGTAGTGAAACATCAAAAGATTATTGCTAATCACAAAAAACCAGACATCTCCAGCTAATGATTTTAGTGCTTTTCTATGTGTGGGCAGATGTGAATCTGGGCTCATTCAAATTATCTCTTTGATATGCATCTTAACCAGCAGGGCCAGTATCCTGTTTTTCTCCATCCTGAATCCCCTCAGGGTGCACCACTGGGGGTGGCTGCAGTGGCTGATGGCTTGCTGACTGCCAAAGTTCATTGTTTACCAGAGTGGCAGGCAGCACTCTTTGTTTACTGAAATGGCAGGCAACGTGGTTTTTTTTTTTTTTTTGGTCCACACATTGATAAGAATAGAGATAGAGATAACAAGCGTATCAAATCAATACCACAGCTTAAACTTAAACAATGTTATCTGTCAATTATTTCTCAATAAAGCCAGAACAAAGATGCAGATATAGATATACACAGTTAACTGTTAACAGTACATAGTTACTGGATTCTATGAAGGGCTGAATATAAAAAAGACGAGGTGTCTGCTACTAGAAATCATTCGAAACTACAGTTCTACATGATCATGCTTGTTTTATATCTCCCCTGCCACCACCCAGCCGTCTCCCTTCCCTCTCCACTCCTACCCACACGCCTCTAACATTGATGGTAAAACACTTTGCCTGGGATGGCAGGAAACTCACAGTGAAATGTACTGAGCAATTAAGCATATTCAGTGCTTTGGAGTCATAACTGATTTCAAGCATATCTTATTTTTTAAATATAAGTAATACATGTTTATTGTAGAAATTTAAAAAACACAAGTAAGCAAGAAAAAAATTAAGCCCTCCAATATTGCCACTCAGAAATTATTACCCTTAAAGTTTAAAATTCCAATTTATATTGCTTTAATAGTACTCGCAGGCGTGTACGTGTACACACACGCATCCGGAAGACCAGCTGAGGATGAACTTGGGGCCCCCCATGAGCTCTCGTGGGCGTGGAGAGAGCTAAGGGGTTTACGCTAGGTGCATGGAGGCATAGGGTCAGGCAGCACTGCAGCAAATGAAGAGGTCAGCAGGACCGCTGGCAAGGCAGCCTACCCCTGAACTGCAGCTCAGCCCCCAGGGAACAGCCCCTGTTCATCTTCCCCCTTCTTTGCAGAAAGCAGCTGACCCCGCCCAGCACAGGACCAAGGCAGGTGTTTGCAGCAAAGGGAGGCATGCATCTGGGGCAGAACACTTTGAGGTACCAGCAGCAAGAGTGGAGGCTGGGACCATCCCCACACACCTCAGCACGTGATGGAAACCAAGAGGCCAGAGAGAGAATTTGAGGGCATTATGCAAATAAGGGCCACCAGCCAGGGGAATTTGAGTAATTACAATTAATGTGACTTCATTTTTTCCAAAGACTGGTGAAGCCTGGGAAAATTAGCACATATATATACACACACACATATATATAAGTACTTAAATATAAAATTTGTTCATACCCTAATTTGATAAGTAAACTGTTTTCTTTGCTTAACAAGATCTCATATTTTTTTCATGTAGAGAAAGAACTACGATAATTGTTTTCAACACTAGAGACCAGTGAAGGTGTTTCAGGGCCCCCATGAAAGGGACAGTAGATTTTGCAGATGGGAGAAGGTGTGAGTTGCCACAGAGTCTACTTTTACAGTTCTGTATACTAGGATTCTACAAAAGACTGAATATTAAAAGCAGGAGGTTTCTGCTACTAGAAATAACTTGAAACCACAGTTCGACATGATTTTTTATGCCATGTGAAATCTCACTGTGTGGATAAATGATCGTGTATTAACCAGACCTCTATTTTTGGACATTTAGGTTGCACAGAAGTTAGGAGTTGTGTTCAGATGCAGATATCACACTCCTGAGACACCATGACTTAAACAAATTAGGATTTTATTTTTCTCATACAATGAAAAATCTGGAAAGAGGCAGTGCAAACATCAGATTAGCAGGTAATGGATCTCCAACATCCCATCAGTTCCAGGCAGGATAAAAAGGGAGAGAGGGGGGCAGAGGTCATAGGTCAGAAGGGATCTGGTAACTGAGTTGATTTTCCTCACAAAGAGCTTTCCTGGAGATGCATCTGAATGACTTCTCCTTACATTTCATTGTCCACCCCTTTTTTCAAAGAGTCCAGAAAACATTTTTAGCTAAGTACCTTACTCCTCCCCCAAACTGGGGTTCTGTTACTGTGGAAGAAGGTTAGAACAACAATTAAACCCTTATCTCAAAATCCTTGAAGCTACATCACAACCTAAATTTTAACAAGATCACAGCACAGAAATAAAATTGTTCCTTTAAAGACACCTCAGCAGTATGTAATAAAAAAGTCACAAAAATATTGATATAATCTCTCACTATTTTGGATCTTTGTTATTTTAATAACTAAAATGTTTTCATGATTGTTTTTCTGAATTGCTTAAAAATGTTTTTAAACGATGGAGTCATCTTGTTTCCATTCTTATCAGTGTGACATGAATGCTTTAGAGAAGGGCTTCTTAAATTTTAATGTGTGTACAAATTACCTGGGATCTTATTAAAATGCAGATTCTGATGCAGCAGGATTGGGGTCGGCCTCGAATCTGCATTTCTAAGAGGCTCCCAGATGACACTTGCTAGTCCACAGACCTGGCTTTGAGTAGCAAGTTCCTAGTCGCCCCACCAGTGCGATTTCATCATCAGACAGAACACGTCTGTATTGTTTTTTAAATTTTTTATTGAAGTGTAGTTGATTGACAGTGTTAGTTCCAGGTGTACAGCAAAGTGATTCAGTTATACATATACATGCTTCTTTTTCTTTTCAGATTCTTTTCTGTTATATGTTATTACAAGAAATTGAATATAGTTCCCTGTGCTATACAGTAGGTCCTTGTTGTTTACCTATTTTAAATATAGTAATGTGTGTCGTTAATCCCTGGCCCCTAATTTATCCCTCTCCACCCTTTCCCCTTCGGTAACCATGGTTTGTTTTCTATGTCTGTGAGTCTATTTCTGGTTTGTAAATAGAATTTGTATCATTTTTTTTTTAGATTCCACATAGAAGTGATATCATATAATGTCTTTCTCTCTCTGAAATACTTCACTTAATATGATCATCTCTAGGTCCATCCATGTTGCTGCAAATGGCATTATTTCATTCTTTCTTTTTTATGGCTGAGTAATATTCCTGTGTGTGTGTGTGTGTGTGTGTGTGTGTGTGTGTGTGTGTGTGTGTGTGTGTGTGTGTATTTCACATCTTCTTTACCCAGTCATCTATTGATGGACATTGAGGTTGTTTCCATGTCTTGGCTATTGTAAATAGTGCTGCTATGAACACTGGGGTGCATATCTCTTTTTGAGTTATAGTTTTCTCTAGATATATGTCCAGGAGTAGGATTACTGAATCACAAGATAAGTCTAGTTTTAGTTCTTTAAGGAACCTGTGTACTGTCCTCCATAATGGCTGCACCAATTTACATTCCCACCAACAGTATAGGAGGGTTCCTTTATCTCCACACCCTCTCCAGCATTGATTATTTGTAGACTTCTAAATGATGGCCATTCTGACTGGTGTGAGGTGATACCTCGTTTTAGTTCTGATTTGCATTTCTCTAATGCTTAGCCATACTGAGCTTTTCATATGAGAGCACATCTGCATCGTTGAGTGAGAAGGGCTCTCTTCCCTGAACACAGAGGAGGGTCAGGACCAAACATCCCCAGTGAGGATTTGGTCCCCAAGCCAAATGTATACCCTTATGCTGCTGCAGAGAAATAACTCAATTCAGTGAGACTTCTGAGTGACCTGGGAGGTCCCTGAGAAAAGTGAGGGCTTCCTTATACACATGAAAGTCTGAGCTGCCAGTGGGGAGAGATAAGAAAGTCAGCTCCTCTGCATCTCTTGTCCAAACAGAGACCCAGAGACTGGAACAGCCCAGGTCAGAAACCAGGAGCTGCTCTGGGCCCTTGGGGCCGGTGGCAGGACATGGGGGGCGGGGCTGACTGTTAAAATGCTGATTTGAGCCTGGTTCCCTTCATTCCGCACCCACACCCATTTCCAGCTGGTAGCCAAGCTTCACACTTCCCTGCCTCCGGGATTTGGGCCAGCTGAGATTCTTCCCTGCTTTTGTAAAAGCTAAATCCCTGGATGAGATTATGCCAAGGGCCTGGAGGGTGAGAGAAGGGAGAATAAGTGGGGAGAAGCACTCCAGAGCGGGTAGTGTAAGGAGGAACTGGGGAGTCTGGACCCCAGAGGACCTGTAGGGCCCCCAGAGGCGTGGCCCCAGGCGCCTCTCTCCAGATCGCAGTCCTGCAGATGCAGCTGAACCACAGGGTCTGAAGGACCCCGTGCCCAGGCAGTGCGGGGGTAGGGAGAACGGGGTGGGACCCGGGCATTTGAGGGGAATCACCTCTGTTTATACTCTGTCTCCTGAAGCCTACTTTGCTGGATCCTAAGACAGCCACACCAGCTTTCCATGTATGCTTTGAGTTTGCGTCTTCCATAAATACCCTTTTCATCAATGAGAAACCAGAATATGGGCGAGAAAATCTCCCTAGATTAGAAGTTGAGGTCACGGGACTGCAGTTCCCATGGTTACTGAAAACCTTGAGTGCCCAGCCAGGTGATCGGTGCCGGCAGCCTTTCAACCTGGGAAGAGGGTGTGTGTGTGTGTGTGTGTGTGTGGTGTCCGCTTCCAGGTGGGCTCAGCCCACTCCATGCCCGTTTCCCTAACGGGACAGAAATAGTGAAACCCCATCCCAGGAACGTGAACGCTCTTCAGTGGCCCCCAGCCCACACCGAGGAGTGTCATAGCACCACTCGCAGAGAGAAGAGACCCAGACATCCCAGAAAACACAGCTGAGAGATAGCTTTTGTGTCTCTAGGTCAGGAGTTCCTGGCTCTGGCACCTTAGAAGCACCCACCTGAGAAGACTTTTTAAATGCTAATGCCCAGGCCCCATTCTCAGGTGATTCTATTTCATTGATCTGAAGTGGGACTGGGCATCTGAACTTTTTAAGGTGATTTCCATTTGAATCAATATTTTTGAAGGCCAGCTAAGTTAATCTAATGTTTGATCAGACTGCTTTGCAGACTGCAAATATTCCAGAAGGGAGCCAGGTAGAAAGTCACCAGTTTTATACAGTCAGGTATTTGTCACTCTGTGGCATTACCAATGACACCAGGGTTGGCTGGCTTGAAGGACAACGCTACTAAGATGTCACGTGACCAGGCAGAGCCAGGACGCATCCAGCGCACCCGGCCTCCTTGGGAACAGCATCGATACTGCAGCTCCCTGCGGGAGAAGATCGTGGCTACAAAGCACGGAACAGGAGCCCTGCCTGCCCCTCAGCAAATAATTAGGGCTGACCTGCAGCATTACTTGATATCCACCTCCAAGGTCAATGAGAATGAATAGGTGTCTCTGCTCAGTTTCTTCCCCCAGAGCAAATGTTTCAGTCATCTCCCTTTCACCCTCCATTCAGAGTACACTGTCCGGCACTTCTGAGTCACTCTGAAAACAAGCCTGTATGTGGATATCGTGGAAATAAAGCCATTTCCATGAGACGTAGTATTTCTTGTTCAACACTGCTTACGAGAGCTTACTAAACCGGCAGAGAAAAAAACCGAGCGATTTTCAAAGTATAAAAAACTACCCATTATCCATTGTAGAGACACTGGTGGAAGTCAGGAGCTTTTGGCTTCAGGCAGAACTAGGGACTTTGAGGCTCATTTTTCAAATGGAAAGTGCTCTTTTCTTCTGTGCTGCTCACAGCGCCCAGTTCTTGCTAGGAAGACCGAACCAGACCTTTTGAAAATGATATTGTTCTAGGACTGAATGACTGGGAGAGACAGAGAAGGTTTTCAGTCCAAGGATGAGAACTTTTGTATCCTTAGCCAAACTGAATCCCACCCACTTTTCCAGTCCAAGGATCCCATCCCTGCCTTCACTGTCCCCTGGTGCCAACTTGCTAGGTATCATTAATTAAAACCAAAGCTTCCTGCTTATAGGCACCAGGCCCCACCTGCTGCCCCATCTTTGCAATACTGATCCTAGGCCTTCCTCCCCAGCCATCCTTCTCTGCCACCAACTCCTTGGCTCCCGCAGAATGGAGGCAGGTGTGTGAGGGGTGACAGGCCCCCGGGGGGTGCACCATTCCCCTCTCCATTTTCTGCAGAAGCGTCAACATGAACGTGCTTGGGGTGGGAGGCTGGAGAAAGGGGGAGGGTCAGAGGGTCACGCAGGGGTCGTGCAGCTGCTGAAGCCCAGAAGAAAATTCCCCTCTGCCACTGAGAAATGGCAGTAGAAGGTCACAGCCGCCGCCCCCTGAACTTCTGACCACTTGATAAAGGCGGCTGAAGATGAAGAACATTCCTTCACCAATCTTGCCTTCACTTTTGATGAACAGTTAGGACACAGGTTCAAAATTTAATAGCTCAACTGTTGTCTTGGACTGCCAGCCAGCGTGGACATTGTAAAGGCAAGAGAGGGTGGGAAGAATGTGATTTCTTCTTCACCCCAAGTGGCTTTATAAAACAGAAGGCCTTGAGAGGGAACGGACTGAGTCCTCCCCGAGTACCAGCAGTACTGAGACTTTCAATACACTGAATGGCCCTGGAGACTCCAACCACCAACAAAAGCAGGGGGATTTTGCCCTCGCTTACACAGAAATTCTACGAGTCAGACATCCGTGTTCCGCTCAGGAATCAATTTTTTGGAGGGTAATTTTATTCTCCTGGATCCTTTTCCTGTAGTCACTGTGTCCAGGTGGGAATTGGCAAGGTTCGACTCTGTCCCTGTTGCACTGTTCTCTGTAGCTGAAATTCACCACCTGGAATTTGAAGAACAAACAAGCAGCAGCAGGTCCCTGGTAAGCCTGGGACTCAGAGGCGGACCTTTCTGCATAAAAGGGGGACTAGCTGTCACAGATCTGGAGACTAATGACTCCATAAAGTGGCCTGGCATCACCACCTGTGGCAGTTCTGTGGGTGCCTTGGGGAAGAAGCACTGAAATGACATGAGTGGGCCTGGATTCTGACCTGGGTCTTGAAGTGCATGTGAAGGGTGGTGTGTGCATGTGAAGGGTGGTTTGTACACGTGTGCGCGTACATGTGTGGGGGACTTTGTGTGTGGATATCTGTGCCCCTGCATGTAGTCATATTCATTTTCCAGGTGACAGTACCAGATCCATACCCCTCACAGGATTGCCTGGTAGATCAGATAAGAAATGAGTAGATTAGGGCTTCCCAGAAAAGTAGAACCGATAGGATACAGGGACAGAGATGGAGATAAAGATGGAGACAGAGAGAGAGAGAGAGAGATTTACTACAGGGAATTGGCTCCGGTGATTGTGCAGGCTGAAAGTCCCAAGACCTGCAAGGTGAGTTGGAAAGCTGGGGACCCAAGAGAGCCCAGTGACAGAGTTCCTGTGCAAGTCCAAAGGCCTGAGGAAAAGGAGAGCCAGTGGTGAAGTTCCAGCCCGGAGGCTCAAGACCCAGGAAGACTTGACGTTTCAGTTCAAGTCCAAAGGCAGGAAAGAGCTGATGTCCCAGCTCAAGCAGCTGGGCAGAAGGCATTCTCTCTTACTCAGGGAAGGATCAGATTCTTAGTTCTATTCAGGCCTTCAGCTGATTGGATGAGGCCCACTCGTATGTATGAGGGAGGGCAATCTACCTACTCAATCTACAGATTTAAATGCTGATCTCATGCAAAACCATCCTCACAGAGACACTCAGAATAATGTGTGACCAACTGTCTGGGCACCCCACGAGCCAATCAACTAACACATAAAGTGAACCATCACAGTGGAGTCAAAGGCAGCATCGAGTACTGGAAGAACCCCTGTTTCTGGAGCCCAACAGCCCAAGGTCAAATCTAGCTTTATTACTTGCCAGTCATGGGATTTGTAGGTTACTCAGTCTCTCTGGGGCTGCCTCAGATGCCTCTTTGGTAGGATGAGGATAACAAGAGAGTCAACAATGTACGTACATGACACATAACAGGTACCAAAGCATTCGCTGTCTTGGGTGCAAAAAAGTACGTTTTTTAAGGTGCAATTTGTCTTTTGCATTCAATGTACATCATCATTTAAGGCAAAAGAGACTGCTGGACATAGAACATGTAGGAGGATAAAGAGAAGCATTCATAGCAAGGAAGAAAAGCAAAACACCAGAAGGTGACACAGACCTTGTTAGCACATCTTTACTGTTAAATTAGTAGACCGGGACCTGGGGTTTGGAGGAGACATCAGAACTACCGGACTGCGGGGCTCCTCTGCTCTAGGGGAAACTTCTTTATTTTCCCAGGAGGTGTGCGGGCCAATATTTACCTTGGAACCACAGGGTGGCTGTGCTCTTTGCAGAGTATGTACATGTTTTACATTATATGCATGAGTGTTGGATGATAGCGAAACCTAATACATTTGGGACCTGATACCATCATCCTTCATGAAAGCAAAATATTTTCCCACTCTAGAAATCAAGTTGGAAAACCTCTCTCACAGTTGGTTTGGATTTTAAAGTCACAGTAATGGCTGCAAAGATGGACTGTTGGTCCAGATAAGACTGGAGCCAACCTAACACCTCATTGCAGGATTGGTCCCTCTTCAAAGTCCTGTTAAGCATGTGGGTGGTGTTAACAGCATCCTTCTGGCAAGTAAAATGGACCAAGAGTATGGCCTAATGGTTAGAGAAAACCTAGATGGTACAACAAGGAATGCAGTGGCCGGACAAGCCACATGAGACTGTTGGGGGCCAGCATGACGGCTCTCTCAGAGTGTGAGATATTTGGGGTTTGGCAGATCCTGAGAAGTCAGCTGCCAAGCTCCACTGCCCCCTGTCCCCCTGGTGTATTTCAAAGGAAATTAAATCCACATGTTTCTGATTTGCTGACACTTACAGCTCATCCAAAGGTGGTTTTGCAAGAGTGGTTTGGACATGAGAAGCCTGGAGAAACTTTAATTATTATTGTTTTTTTCATTTTGAAATGCAGACCTGTGCGCTCACATAATAAATGCCAGGCCTACACAATCAGAGCCCAGTTTTGCCTTCTCAAAACTTTTCGTCCTGGGCCCACCAGAGACAGACAATTGAAGTCAACTAGAGAAGACAAACTCTGACTTTAATAGCCAATCTAGAAATTCACCTCGAAAATGGTCGCTCTGAATGGCCCCTTTTGACTGAGCTGTACCTAGACCTGCCAAAGCTAGAATTCAAAAATATAATATGCCCAGCATGGACTGAGTCCATAGGTTCCATTATTGCCTGAGACTCTGGCCAAGAGGATGGAAACCTATATTCAAGATGGCATCCATCGTAGGTTCTGGGAACCTGGGTCCAAGGACATGGGGCAAGAGGCCTCAAGGACAAGAGGCCATCACAAAGGTGTTCTTTGGAATGTTCTGAAATGTCCTGCCGTGTCCCTGAATGAAACTTAGACAAGCAACAATCCAGTTTTGCTTCAGGGCAACTGAATCATGTTATACACTTGGAAAGAATGAGCGCTCTGGATGTGACATGTGACCCCTACAAGTCCAGTCACATGAAAGCTATTGGCCAGAGAGATCAGGGACCAAGGGTCCCTGTCTTCTGAACCAGGGATTAACATTTTTGGTTTCTCCCATCCCTACCTCTAGCCACTGCAGAAAATGTTTTCTGAAGACGCACCTCAGCGGTGACCTCCTCCCCTGCTCTGGGTTCTCCTGACAGAGGCGACAACTTCATTCTCTCCCGCTGCTCCCACCTGTCTTCCCAGCTCTGGGCCAACTACTGCTTGCTTGGCAGTTTACACGTGGGTCTCTGCCACCGGAATCCCCCAGCCCTGAGCTCGGGGTCTGGTACAGGTGAGAGTGCTTTAAATCTGTGATGGCTGAGGCGACAATGGCTGTGATGGAGAACAGGAGACAGCCCTCCCCATCCCTCTGCTCCTGGGTTTCTCTGGGCACCCATGGTACACTTCTCACTCCCTCCACGTGTGCTCCCCTAGCCCCCAGTTTTTAACCCAGGTAACCCTTGCTTCTCAGGTCAGCTCAGATGGTCCTTTCCCGGGGAGCTGTTTTCTTTCCAGCCCCACTTGGAGTGCCTCCCCGCCGGGCTGTGCCTCCCTCGCTCCTCTGCACACTCAATACTCATAGTTAACTAATTAAGTGCAAGGTCGCCTGCATTGCCTCCCTTCCTACCAGACTGCTTGCCCCTGGACGCCAGGAAGCACGTCTGTCTCCCTCGCCCTCTCCCCAGCGTCTGGCCCTGAGAAATCGGCGCCGGTTCACTGACCGACTTCTCACTCTGGAGGGACAGCCAGCCTTTGCCACCAAGACGGCTCATTTCCATGAACTGAACAAACGAAGAGCTAGGAGAGGGTCTCCAGACACTGCGAAACCAGTACCACTCATATTAGTTTGCTAGAGCTGCCATAACACCAAACGGATGGCTTACAACAGCAGACATGTATTAGCTGACAATTCTGGAGGCCAGAAGTCCGAGATCAAGGTGTCCACAGGGTTGGTTCCTTCTGAGGCAGTGAGGAAGGATCTGCCCCAGGCCCTTTCTTAGCTTTGGTGGTTTTCTGGCCGCCTTTGGCACCCCTTGCTTGTCGAAGATCACCCCAGTCTCTGCCTCAATTGTCACACGGCCTTCTCCCTGTGTGCCCGTCCACCTCTGTGTCCAACTTCCCCTTTTTATAAGGACACCAGTCATGTTGGATGACAGTCCACCCGGATGACCTCCTCTTAAGCTGATTATCTACAAAGACCCTCATTTCCAAAGAAGGTCGCTTTCACAGGCACACGGGTTAGGACTTCAACATCTTTGCGGGGAACACGATGCAACTTATAAGGCCACTTTCCTGAGAAAGAACATGGCAGCTTAAAACTGACATTAAAATATAGTAACTAATTTAGAGTCCAAACTGGGACATTTTTGAGAATGAAAGGGGGCACTATTAATAATTTTGCAGGGGCAACAGGCATAAGCCAGGACTGTCCCAGGCGTGCAGTCTGGCACATATGGCCACCGTCCACTGTGAGGCTCACTGCCCAGTCTTTCCCATGAAAGGACGCGTGTACCTTCACCTTCAGATCCCTCTTTGTTTGTGTTCCCAGCGAGTCCGGTCTGTTTTATACACAGACACAGCGATACTGAGGGATTAGCTGTATTCCGGCTGCAGTTAATTCACTGTTTTCAGTTCCCAAATGCAAGCCCCATCTCAGCAATTAATTTGGCCAGATGAAGTCAGGCCCTCTTACACCTGTTCCCCTGTTTAATTAGGCTCTAATCTTCCCGAGGGAACTGGAGGCACCGGGGAACATCACCTAAGCCGTAGATTAGGAGGGCAGCGTCAGACACCCTGCCGTCACCATAATGCACAGGCGACACCCCTGAAACAGCTCCAGCCCTTCAGTCTAGAAATTCGCCCTGACAACTGTGATCCCCCAGCATGGCTGGGGAAAGGATCCTTATTTTTGTTACAGATTCCCTTTCATCTCCTCCCAAGGGGAGGAAGTGTTCCCAGTGGTGCTTCTCTCTGAGGTAATTGTTGGACTGGAGTCACCAGTTAAGGCTGCCCATCTAATTAACAGAGTCTGTTATGATTTTCAGGATAATGAGGTGGGAAACAAAGACATCAATTTTTTTTTTCCGTTCGTGATATTTTGGCCTCTTTTCTTCCTTTTGGAAGATGACCTGACATTAATGAGAAACGAGTACTTATTGTTGGGGTGCAAACAGAGAGATAAATGACATCGGTAATTAAGTCTCAATCCCTCTTTGGTACACAGAGCCATTTGTCAGGCAATATTACTCAATTAATTAATTCCATTAGGGCTACCACATTTTCCCCAATCCAGCCATTCCGCCATCAGCGAGGACAATGGTATGATACAAAAATAGAATGGTTAATAAATGCACAGTGACCCTCCAAAAGAAAGTATTTTAGCCACCCCAGGAAACGTAGCCAGAAGCATTTGATTTGAGAACATGTAAAGTGCTCCCAGCCAGCCATGTACGTCTTCCTATCAGGGACTAAACAACATTTGGGCATTTTTGAGCTCAAATGCCTAGAAGGAAAAAGGGGGACATGGGGCTGGTCCAGCTCATTTTATTATGCTATATCAGCAGTCACTGTCAAGGCCTCTGGTCAGCTGCCTGTCTGTGGCCAGAAAGGGAACAGGATGACATGAAGTGTGGCTGTTAAGGGCCAATTCAAAGGGCAATACGATGGGAAGGAAGGCTTCCAGAACGGCAGCTCCCAAACGGTGTGGTCAGTTTTCTGTCTGCTTTCTTTCCTCTCTTTTGTCAGAGGAGAACCCTGACCCTCTCCCTGCCCATCCGTCTCTCACTGCTCACAGCTCAAGTTAATTCTGCCTCCATTGACGCTCATGTTGATAAAAAACAAACCCACGTTCTCTTCTATTCCTTTCCTTTTTCCGCTTTCCTTTTCAATGCTTGCCAACTTGTCTCAGAATCCTTTACCTCCTTCTTAGTGAGAAATATGACTGCAGAAAAAGATAAAGTGACAGTCCAGAACCACATTTAAGAAAGATCTAAAAAAGGGGTTAGTATCATGACATTCTAAAGAGAAAGGCCAGCCCCTCCTTCATAAACTTGACAAACACCCATTTACCTCTTTATGTCTCCAAATCAACCTTTCCTTCCACCACTAATACTAGCATAAATAAAATACTATCCCTGTGTATCATTCATTGCTTTATTTTGTGTTGATTGGTTTCCGACCCTATGGGAACACTGCGATCTGCTCTATCTCGTTGCGATGCAGCAGTATTTCAGCTGGATTCAGGATGAAATATGCCTTTGTGTGCGGTTGTGGGAACCTACCTCTCATTCCCAGGAAAACAGCTCACTTCCAAGGTCCAGAACATAGTCTGTTTGTAAAGTGGGTAGCTACTACCTATACAGTTCTAGCCCCTTTCTCATCTCTTGGCTAATCAAGGTTTCTTTTGTCCTCTAAGCCCATCCTCTGGGAAGGAATGTGAAATCAACATGGAAGGCCACCAAAGCTCAAAAGCCAGGCTGGGAAGGAAAACGCCCAGGGCAGGGGTTTTCAAACTTGAGCCAGCATCAGAATCACCTGGAAGGCTTGTCTGAACAGACTGCTGGGGTGGGATCCAAAAGTTGGCATTTCTAACCTCCCTCCTGCGGAAAATTTGCTTTCAGAAAAAGACGGTCTCACCCAGGGATCACCCTTTGAGAGCTACTGGACTAGATCATACAGGTACAGAGAGGTACAGGGAGGTAACTAGGTTTTCAGAATCTTGAGCGTCTAGCCAACAACTTGGTTGATGCAAAAGCTGCGTTTCCCTTTGCATCAGCCAGGCATGGATCATGACAGAAGCAAAGAAGCCATCCCTGCCTGAGTCTCCCCCACCTTTACCTGTAGACAGAGACCACGCCTGGAGTGAGATCAACAATTTCCCTGGAATAGGCCAGCATCACTTGCTGTTTTATAATTAGATCTAGAAATAGTGCCGAAGTCTGCGGAGATTGTGGGATTTCTGAATGTTTGTGAAAATGCTCTGGTTTGTTTGCCTCTCTGCTTCTCCTCGGTGTCACACATGCAGAAGTTCAACAGGCTGGAAAGTCTTGGGGATCTTCTGCTGTTCTTCGTGGAAAACTCAGAAACTCATAAACCCATTAGGGCTGGATGGGGACCTGACCACTCTCACTCTTCATGCTATGATCCCAACGGTCATCGGGGCCAGTGCTTCCCAAACATCTTTTTGAACCCCCTTCACAGAGATGGACAACCCTGCCAGTCCCTTAACAACTCATCTTCATGTCTTCATCCTCGTATATCGTTTTAGCGTCTCAGCCGGGATTCCTCACAGAAAGCAGAGCCTATGACAAGGGCTTTTGTAAAGGAAAGTTATTTTGGAGAGTGAGCCCAGCAGACAGGAGTCAAGGGCAGGAGGAGGAGAAGGTGACCACGTGATCCATCACGTCTCCAGTGAAGACCCTCTAGGAAGCTGTGTCCAATGCACATCAGAATTTTCAGCCTGAGGGAAGAGAGAGGGAAGCATTAACCCACAGACTCTTTTTCCCTTTTGGAGGGTTGTCCCATGAAGTGTTGACTCCCTCACAACTACCAGGTTGCACACACATGTATACCAGGATACTGTCCCAGGAAAGCCCAGGGCTCAAAGAGAGACACAATGTCCAGCTGTGTCTGGAAATACGGTGCCATCTGGTTATAGCTGCACAAAGCCGATTGCCCAGCCATGCCTGACATCAAAGGTGGGCCAGAAGGTGAGAGACACACACAGAAGATGTCCAAGACGGTGTTTTATGAAAAAGAAACTGGGGGTAAAAAAAATTTATATTTTATCTACATATATTATAAATCTCATATTAATATAATCTTTTATATCCTACACATTCAAACATTTAATAAAGGTGAGGGTTAACATCGAATTTCAGGAGTAAGTGTCTGAAACCCATAAACCTTACAGTGTGTCTACATGCCCTATTTCTAGAAACTTCTACCATTCCTGTACTCTGAGGTCACTAGCAAACACTGACCAGACATAAACTTCATGATAACGATTGTGAGGCCATCAGATACAGGGAGAAAGTCAATAAAAGAGTTATTCTGTAATAGCTATTTGGTGTTCGTGTTAAAATACAGGTTTGGGGCATCAAAAATCGCTTGCATGACCTCATGTCTGAAATTTTTATATTTGGTGCTTTAAAAAAATCAACTAGCTGCTATTTATAATCACTTTTGTACAATCATTTGTTCGTAATAAATGAAAACCAAATTTAGACATAATTGTCACTGTCTTTTTTTTTCTCCAACACTAAGTTTCTGAAGTCCAGGGGCCTCTTCAAAAGGACAGATTTTTGACGAGAAAAAGACCATCTTAAGATAAAGTGAGCATGAACATCAAGCAATTTACTGAATTATTAACATGAATTTCAGCATCTGTGCTGCTGACGCTTCTAGTCTTTAACAAATGGGCCATTCAGGATACAGACCCAGGAACATATGGCGAAGGAGAAAGGCTATTTGAAGCTGGACTTCGGCGACAAGCGCTGCGGCTCAGCTGTCAGGGAAATCGGCCGAGGCCAAGCCCGCGCATGCTCAGTGCAGCTGCCCGCCCCTCCGCGCATGTGTACCTGACGCCCACTCCGGGGCTCCAGCATCGTTCTGGGATGAAAAATAGAAGTCTTTAAATTCTAAAAACTTTGTCATTGAAATTTTTCAAAAATATACAAAAGTGCTAGAATAATGGGTCTGCAAATACCTCACCCAGCTCAATTATGGCCAATCGTCAATACGGTTCTTTCTTTTCTCTTTTTTTTTTTTTTTTATCCTTTTTAACAGGCATCGTTTTTTGCTTCTAAAGACAGGAAACCCGGGGGAATTTTCGTGACCCCCTGAGGGTTTGTGACCTGCTGGTTCTTTGGTTCACTGACCTTGTTCAATCCTCTCTTTATACAAGGGAATGCTCTGCTTCTCTCATTCTCTCTGGCTATCTCTCACGCTTGCAGCCAATTAAGTGGACTCTGTCTATGATTTCAGCAATGGTGACATATAATCCCAGTGTTAAAGGATGGAATTTTCCAATGCAAGGAGCAGCAGAAAACGAACAGAGGAAACATTGCCATGAGCAAAGGCTTCTCAACACAGTATCTCTGACTGTGCTGCAAAGCAACCCAGCATTTGGATGAAAAGTGAAAGAAAAAAAAAATCTGACAATGGAGTGATTGTTCTCCCTCCACAAGTGATCCGTACTATTTCTAACCCTTTCATGAGCTGTGCTGGCAACAGGCAGACATGGCTTAGGTCTTCCTCAAGTGGTCGGCAACCCCAAAGGCAAAGGGAAGAGAGACCCGTGTTTCCAGGAGACCAAGATCCCACACCAGGATTGCAGCCGCCAGAACCTTTCCTCACCAAACAAAGAGCAGGGCAGCTACTCACCTCCTCTCATCTGTTCAGGGGGAACCCAAACCCAGCCACATGGATCTGCTTCTTGATTTTTGTCCTACCGCTTGCCTACTACTAGAAAAACAACCGAGGTCTGCCAAGAATCTGCAATCTTCTAAATCTCTAAATAATGACTAGCCTATCCAGTGTTTCCATCCAAGGAATTGTTGGTCCCTATACAAGAAAACCCTTTGGGGTGAGAGTCAGGAGTCCAAGAAAGGCATGTGGTTATTTTTTGCTACAATTTGGAAAGAAAGGGAAATCTATTTTTGACATCGGCTATTCAGCTTTCCAATCACATTAGCCCTTAAAGCATACCTAATTGAACTGTTGATTCCAAATTTTACTTAACTTTAAGGCTTTTTGGTTTTCTAGTGTGCTTCAAACACACACACACACACACACACACACACACTCTTTCACTTACATTCTCTTGCCTTGGCAAAAGTTTTGGAGTAAGTTAAGGAAATTAATGCTCCTGTTTCCATCTGACAACTTTCATCTTTAAACAAAATAATAATAAACAGGAGTGATCAAGTGGAGAGTTCATTGCTTCGTTCAGATGACGATGTTAAGACTAGTGGCATTAGGTACAATTAGTCATTAAAGAAGGAGCGATGTGCTCACGGCTTATGAGGGGAAAATGAGATGCAAAGGGCTAAGGGGAGAAGAAGGGACTCCTACAGTGGTTTTGGAATATTCCAGCAGGTGTGTGAGTCATTACATGTCAACCCTGAACTGAAGGCAGAGATCAAACATGAAGTTCACCAAGGGCTTGTGAAAACTAATAAGGGTTGTAATATTGCTGACAACTTAATCAAACCCGTTTGCATACAGACTCGAAAATGATTTCTCCACGTGGGGGCCCCTTGCTGGAAGGGAAAGCCAAGAACACGTGTTTCATTGTTTTAAAGAGAAAGCATATATGTATTTCTCATAGTCATGAAAGCATTTGCAATCCAGAGTTCCGCTCGTCTTTTAGCTGAAAAACAGAAAGCCACACCAAAACGATTCCTAACATGAAAGAATGGAGTTAGTTTTGCCTTCAACTCATATCAAAGGCAAAAAAAATTACTCTTCTACAGAGATGTTGGTTTGTATTGCTTCTCCAAAATAAAATAAAATCACAAAATGAAAGCAGCTTTCCCTGCCCTTCTCACCTCGGCTTTATCAGCCACCCACCTTCTCTGAACCCCTGGAGAATTTGGGGGACTCTCACTTACGCCCCCACCATACCTTCCTCTCGCCATTTGTGGACAAGCCCTCTCAGCGCTGACAACCAGCTGGATCTATCACTGCAGCCCCCACAGGGCTTAAAGCAGGACCTTAGTGTTGTTGAGTGGTTCAGTGCCTTTAGTAATGGTAAGATTTAAGTCATAGCTATCAAATTCACCTCTTTTATGAAAATAGGAGAGACGGAAGTGAAAGAAAATAAAAATCACAGCTGTAGGTTTGGTATCAAGCTTTATTAGACGTGGAAATAGTAATACACATATTAAGCTAAAAAGAAACCGAGTTAGAACCCCTATCGGGTGACCAGCCTTGCCAGTGTGCCTGGGACTGCCGGGCTTAGGACTGAAATTTCCACACCCCAGGAGACCCTTCTGTCCTGAGCAAATTGAGACAGTTGCAGGGATCACTCTGTAAGTTCTCAGTGACTCTCAGAGACCGAGATCCAAATGTTGACTTCGCTGTAATTCAGCAAGATCTGAGAGAGCTCATCAAAGGTGCACAATACACCCTATCTCCACCGCACCGTGAGTCTCCATCTCGGCCCCCTATTTATTTCCTTCGTTCCACTTTAAAAATGTGATTATTTTTCTGTTTATTACTTACTATCTGTTCTCCTTACTCAGTGTGAGCTCCATCTTGTCAAGGGAGTGATCTAGCCTGTCTCCCACTGTAGCCCTAGAACACTCCCTGGCAAACAGAGGACATTCAAGAAATATGTCTTAGAAGCAGAATTCTCCCCCCCCCTCCGCCCCCAAATCATGGACTCTAATAGAATTGCTGTTCTTCGCTGATTCTGAGATACACAATTTTATGAAGTTTAACATCTCTGCAATCCAGAAGCATCTCAATCAGTGTTGTCTTTCAAAAGCCATCAGCCAAGTGGTGTCATGACGTGGTGGTCATTGGCTTTGCCACGCAAGCACTTAGTGGTAGATGCTCACACTGTCCTCCCTTCAGCTGAGGTATGTGTGTCTATTACTTTGACCTGTGAGCTTAACTGACATTTAGAATGGCCTCCAAAAAATTTCACTATGATTCAGCATTGAAATGACAAGCTATTTCATACTCGCAAACGCACAGAAGCCAGGCAGCAGGATGTAAATGTGATATGAGTAAAGAGTATTTGTCACAAAGGAATGATCGCAAGTCCACATCTTCTTGCTAAGAAACAACCAAGTGCCTTAGACACCTCAGAAAGGAAGATAGCCACGAAGTCAGCAAGCTGTGTTACTTTCCTTTACCAAAATATTTGTTTCACCGCCAGCTCTCACAGAGAGATGAAGATTAATTTCAAAGGAATCTGACATGATTGATTCATATGGTGCTCAGGACTGTTGTTAAAGGCACCTGTCACAGTCTGTTGGAAGTGTTTTTCCTTTTTTATCAGTGCATAAAATAATGGTAGATCTTACAATCAACAGCAGCTTAGTCTTGACTTAATGGAATGAGGTATCAGCCTCTCCCAGCCTTTTGTTCAGTTCTGTGGATCACCAAAGAGGTTGTTGGTACATGACAAGGTCAGTAAAGTCTCGCAACTCATCCAACCTGTGCAACTTTTCCAGAAACTTCTGGTGATTGAGTTCTCTGGCTGCTACAGCCTGAGCATGAGAAGGGCTCTCCAGTTCCAATGCCAACTTTAGTTTTCAGGTCTCCATAAATTTCCCATTGGTGCCCCTCATGCAAACTAATGTATTGCGCTGGCTCAATTCTGCCCCACAGTGCAGGTTCTTGCTAAACCTGAATGATGTCATTTACAGAATCTAATTATAGTCTCAGCACTTCACCTACCAAATCCTGTCCTACAGGATATGAGAAATCTCAAACACTAATTCCAATGTGTACTTTCTGGGGGACAGTTATCTACCATCTTTGATGACAACAGCTGCATAATTCTGGAGAAAGGATTTGTATATTTAATTGTGTCTCCTCTACATGATGGAAGCAGGAGATGCTCAGAGACAATGCAGGTACCACAACACAAGACAAGAGACTCATTAGAGAGAGTCCAGTTCATAATTATCAACAGTGAGCATATGTTGGGTTAAACAAAATGTGTCCATTTTTCTTAAAGTCTTTAGAGTCTCTCAATGCATTGTTATATGTTTAAGTCATTTCATAATGTGTTCATTCATTTATTCTTTTACTTGCCAAATAATTGAGGGCCTAAGGGCATAGAAGGATATACAAAAAAGACATTTTCTACACAGCGTGTAGCATAGGATAGGTTTTTAACCTGGGGTCCACAGACCTTCTCCCAAAGTGGTTCATGAACTTGGGTGGGAAAAACTTACAGCATTGTCTTCACCAACCTCACTGATGGAAAGCATTGATTTGTCTCCGTCATTATCATTTTATTTTTTCATGTAAAATTTCTCATAGAAGTTCACATAAATGGGATCATACAATATGTAGAACTTTCGAGACTGGCTTTTTTCACTCAGCATAACACCTTTGAAATTCACCCAAGTTGTGTGTGTCAGTAGTTCACTCCTTTTTATTGCTAAATTGAGTAGCATTCCCGAGGGATGTACCACAGTTTATTTACTGATTCACCCATTGAAAGGCATTTGGATTGTTTCTAGTTATTGATGATTATGAGTAGAGCTGCTGTAGACATTGATGTACAGGTTTTTGTGTGACCATAAGTTTTGCATTTACTTGGGTAAATACCTAGGTGTAGGATTGCTGGGTCATCTGCTAAGTGTGTGTTCAGCTTTAATGAGAAACTGCCAAGTGGTTTCCCAGAGTAGTACAATTTGGCATTTCAAACTGGTAATACATGACAGTTCCAATCGCTTTGCATCGTCATGAGCACTTGGCATTGCCAGTATTTTTTTATTTTCACCATTCTATTTTGCTATTCTAGGTGTGTAGTTATATCTCTTCGGGGTTTGATTTGCATTTCTCTAATGGCCAATGATGTTGAACATTTCTTTGTGTGCTTATGTATTGCTGGATATTTGTCAATATTTTGTCGAAAATTTTTGCGTCTGTGTTCATGAGATATTGTTCGGCACACTTTCTTTTATTGTACCATCTTTGTTTGGTTTTGGCATCAGGGTAATGCTGGACTCATAAAATGAGTTGGGAAATGCCCCATCCGATTCTATTTTCTAGAAGAGACTGTGTAGAATTTATTGTATTTCTTATTTAAATATTTGGTAGAATTTGCTAGTGAAATCATTTGGGCCCAAAGCTTTCTTTTACAGAAGGTTTTAAAGTACAAATTCAATTTTCAGAATAATTTTAGGACTATTCAGTTTATCTATATTTCATCTTGAGTGAGTTTTGATAGTTTGTGGTTTTGGCAGAATTTGTCCACTTTATCTAAATTGTCAAATTTATGAGTAGAGCCTGTAATGATAACCCCTCTTTCATTCCTAATATTCATCATTTTTGCTCTCTCTCTGCCAGTCTCTTTAAAGATTTATCAATTTTATTGAACTTCTCAAAGAAGCAAGTTTTGATTTTATTGATTTTTCTTTATTGTTTTTAAAATTGTATTCCATTTCATTGCTTTATACTCTTACTTCTGTTACTCTCTGTCTTTTGCTTGCTTTGGGTTTATTTTGCTCTTCTGTTTCTAATTTCTCTAGGGAGCAGCTTAGACTATTGGTTTGATATCTTTCTCTTCTCTAATATGAGCATTTTAATTACATAATTTTCCCTCTGAGCACTGCTTTTCCTGCATCCTACAAATTTTGATATGTTACATTTTGATATTTATTCAGTTCAGAATATTTTTCTAATTTCCTTGAGACTTCCTCTTTGACTCACGGATTAGTTAGAAGTATGCTGTTTAATTTCCAAGGGTTTGGAATTTTTCCAATCATTCTGTTATTGATTTCTAGCCTAATTCCATTATAGTCAGAGAACATACTCTGTATGATTTCAACTCTTTAAGTTTTTAAAAAATGTATCTTAGGATGTAAAATCTGGTTTATCTTTGTAAAGATTCCATGTATACTTGAGAAGAATGTGTATTCTGCTGTTTTGGGGTGGAGTGTTCTATAAATGTCAGATAGAACCAGTGGTTTATAGTATTGTTCAGGGGTTTTTTGTTGTTGTTGTTTTGTTTTGGGTTTTTTGGGGTTTTTTTGCTTTTTTGCTTTGGGGTTTTCTGTACTATACCCCTGCTGGTTTTCTGTCTGCCAATTCTATTGATTACTGAGAGAAGAATATTGAAGTTTCCCAATATGATTGTAGGTTTGTCTGTTTTTTATTTCAGATCTGTTCATTTTTGTTTCACACATTTGCAAACTCATTTATTTGGTACATATCCATTTAGGATTGTGTGTCTACTTGATGAATTGACCTTTTTATCATTAAGTATTATCCCTTTTTATCCCTGGTAATTTCCTTTGCTCAAAAATCTGCTTTGTCAGATATTATTCTAGCCACTCCAGTTTTCTTCTGATTAGTGATCTATATTTTCCATCTTTTATTTTTAGCTTACCTAGGTCATTATATTTAAAATGTGTTTCTTGTAAACAGTATATTATTGAGTCATTTTTTAAATATATCCTGACAATCTATCTTTTAATTAGCATGTTTAGTCCACTTATATTTAATGTAATTACTGGTATTTAGGATTTAGGTCTACCATTTTATAATTTGTTTTGTTTGTCTCTCTATTTTAATTTCTATATTTTCTCTTTTCTTGCTTTCTTTTAGATTATATAAACATTTTAAAAATGTCTATTTTAACTTATTTATCACTTTTTTACTATATATCTCTGTGTAACTTTTAACTTATTGTTTTAGGGATTAATGCACACATACTTAACTTTTCATAGTCTATGTAGAATCAGTATTTACAACTTCAAGTGATGTATTACCACTATATAGGTACCATTACCCTCCCTCCTTTATGTTACTGTTGTACTTGTTACATCAACATACATTGAAAATCCTACTAGACACTTTTGTAATTTTTGTCTTTAACCATCAAACATATTTAAAGAACTCAAGAGGAGAACAGTCTATTACATTTACCCAGGTATGTATCATTTCTGTTGTTCTTCCTTCATTTTTGATGTTCCAACTTTCCTTCTGGTGTCATTTCTCATCCTTAAGCAATACAGCTGGTGACAGTGAAGTCTCTTATGTGTCTTTCATCTAAGAGTGTCTTTATTTCATTTTCATTTCTGAAGGATATTTTTACTGGATGTAGAACTGTGGGTTGACAATTCTTTTAAAATGTTATTTAAAGGGGGAGGGTACAGCTCAAGTGGTAAAGTGCATACTTAGCAGGCACGAGGTCCTGGCTTCAATCCCCAGTACCTCCTCTAAAAATAAGTAAAACCTAATTACTCCCCCTCCCCAAAATAAAATAAAATATTCTTTTTAAAAGTTCTATTTTCTTCTGGCGAAAGCTGTGGCTATTTGAATCATGTTCTCCTTATAAGTGTTATTTTTTCTCTGGCTGCTTTAATTTTTTTTTTCTTTAGTTTTCAGCAGTTTGATAATGATGTGTCTGGGCATAGATTTCTTTGGGTTTATCTCGTTTGGGATTTCTTAGAGTTCTTAGTCTGTAGGTCTATGTCTTTCTCCAAATTTGACAAGTTTTCAGCCATTGTTTTCTTCATACATTTTCTATGCGCCACATCCTTTCTTTTTAGGGCTCCTACGACAAGATTGTTACAATATTTGGTACTTTCCCACCAGCTGATGAAACTCTGTTCTTTTTTACTTTTAGTCTTTTTTCTCTGTATTATTCAGATTTTATCAATTCTATTGATCTAAACTGAAGTTCACTGACTCAGCTCCATTCTGCTATTGAATTGCATCCAGTGAGATTTTTTTATTGGCTATAGTATTTCTCCACTCTTGAATTTCCTTTTGGTTCTTCTTTATATCTTTTATTTCTTTTCTGAGACTTTTAATCTCCTTATTCATTTTAAGAATGTTTGCTTTTACATGTTGGGGTATTTTTATAATACTTGTTCTAAATTCTGTGTTATCTAAGCATTGGTCTCTGTTGACTATCTTTTCCCATACAAATTGAGATTATCCCAATTCTTCATAGGTGCTGAGAAATTTTTAATTGCATCTTGATGACCATGTTACCAGACTCTAGATTTTTGTCTAAATCCTATGGAGTATTTTGTTTGTTTGTTTGTATTTTAATTAGAATCTACCGGGTTGAGTTCAGGTCACATGTTCCAACCCGTCTTCCATGGTTTGGGTTCTAATATAAGTCCTGTTTCCCAAGATTTCAGCTCTTTCCTGTGTACACTATCCAGTAGCCAGTCTGAAACCTGGGCAATGGTCTATTTTGTAGTTCAGTTCTCAGAATTTATGGTATGCTATTTGAGGTCAGGTCTATTCTTGTGTTTCTCAGGGGTGAGCCGAGAAGTTCATAAACAACTTTATGGGGTTGCTTTCCCTGGCTCTTCCTTCTCTCTGGTACTTTCCAGTCCCCAGGGGCTCAACTTTTTAGTCCCCTGGCCAAAAAGCTGGGGCTTTACTTAGCCTGCTCTTCTATGCATTTCCCACAACTGCATCTGTGTCCAGGGACACAGTAGTGGAGGACATAAAAGGAAAAAAAAAATTGAGAGTTTGCCCTGCACTCTTGGGACCAAGCTCCCCTGATCAGAGGGAAGATTCTCCTCACTCAATTTTAGGATCCTGTGAGCTCTCATGTCCCTGACACCACAGGATTGCTTGGGGTCTAGGCACAAGAGGATGGAGAAAAGGAAAACAAAACAAAGCAGGGGATTTCTCCACCATTTCTTAGTATTAGGGGACCTCCTTCCTGCTCCCTAGGGCAGGACCTGGGTGGGGCTCTCTTTATAGGCACCAGTGCCCATTCCTGGGTTCAGGGCTGTGCTGGATCTAGGCTGGGGGGTTCTGGAAGGGAAAAAACAGTAACTCACAACATGTTCAGGGATACTTCAGAGTCTGTCTTCTTCACCAGTCTGCCAACTACCATTTGCTTTTCAGACCAGAGTGGAATGCACTTACTCCATTTTGCCTTGAACCAGAACCCAGTGTGGTTTTTTTTCACACACTTAAAAACACAATTTTAAGATAGGATCCATAGGCTACATCAGCTTCCAAGAGGTGCATGACACAGAAGGACTTTTAGTCAAAAGGGAGAGACAGACATAGCAATAGCTGCTTGCAAATCAACGTTATACCTGCTCAGCAGGAGCAGCTGGGAGCTTTGGGAGCCCCTGAAGAGCACGTAGGCTAGTCTGGGATCAGAGAAGGCTTCCCAGTGAGCACAGGAGGAAGAGTGTTCTCAGCAGACAAAAAGTCATGCTCAAGAGCCAGAAAAGAACCAGAGTGTAGAAATGTGGGTCGTAACAAGTAGTTTAGAATGGCCAGGACATGAACTTCTCTTGGCTGCTGAGACCATGCGCAGAAGAGAATCATATTTGTTTCATTAGGCAGCATTGGTAAACTGTTAAATTCAATGAAATTCTAAGTCCTTTGGAAGCTGTCATCTTGTTGGTATCCATGATGGAATCCAATTCCGGATCTCCATCTCAGTTCTGTACGTAGACTCTGCTATGTAGGCATTTAACATTTGATTAAGGAATCCATTCATTTTGTATACTTGGCAACAAATTCGGTCATGGATACATATACCGTAAGATAGCTATTTAAAATCACTATTTCAGAGATCAAAAATTCAGTGAGGAGACTGAAAGCAAAATACAAAAATTAAGAATGCAAAAGAATAAAAATAGCCAAAGGAAAAAAATTTTAATTCCATTTTCCGTTATTATACACTAGAGGAACAACCGCAAATAACAGACACAATCAATATAAGACACTTTTCTGCGCTTTTGGAAAAACTCGAATTTGTCAGAGCTTGAGGCGGAGCATGGAAGGAAACATGATTAAACAGAGAAAGTGTGCTAATATGTAAAAAAGGAACTAAATTCCCAAGGCAGGTAGATCCAGCATGCAATAATACAGATTCAAATCCCCGTAGACCGGAGACAAACACAGGCTTGTTGTGAGAAATTTAGTGGCTTTGCCACAAAGCCTATGGGCTGAATCTGACCTCAGGCATAGAGCTCATTTCATTACCATGCAATAGGAGGCTCTTTGGGGGGAGGAAAAAAGAAAGGATCATGTATTTACACCACTTTAGAGTCGCTTACACAAAATGTGACTGGCTAAGCATAAAATAGACAATAAGGAGTTTGTTCATTTAATTTATCTGAAGAAAGCACTTACAATCTCACGCATCACAACTTGCTCAAAGATCAAATTAGGGAAAGAGAACAAATTGCTTTCATTTAGGCACTCAACAAACCCTTAAGGAGCACCTACAGATCAAGCCTGCACTGCGCTCCAAGGGTGTGTTAAGGACTGCATTGTGGCCCTCAAACTCGTATGTTGTACCCTTAACATCTAGTGCCTCAGAATGTGACTATATTTGGAGACAGGGCCTTTAAAGAGGCAATTCATATTAAATGAGGTGTTAGGGTGGGCCCGAATCCAATCTGATTGGTTCCTTAAAAGAAGAGGAAATTTGGATGCCCACAGAGACACCAGGAATACACACACACGGAGAAAAGACCACATGAGGACGCAGCGGGCAAATGGCCGTCTGCAAGCCAAGGAGAGGGGCCTTGAAAGAAGCCAGCCCTGCCAACACCTTGATCTTGGACTTCCAGCCTCCAGAGCTGTGAGAAATAAATGTCTGTTGTTTAAGCCACCCATTCTGTGGTATTTTGTCATGGCAGCTTGAGCTGACTAACACAGGTGGACAGAGAATGGAGGTCACAGACGCAGGAGAAAGCTGACCAGGGACAAAAGGTAACAATACTCAGAGCACATGGTGGAGGATGAGCAAGTCTGTGGGCCCATAAACAGAGCACAAAGGGAGAAAAGATGTGTTTCCAGGAAATAACCAAGAGGATCAAAGGGTAAACTCAGCTTCAAAACTGTCAACACTGCTATTTCCTCTGGAAACTGGATTCATCCTGGGTTTGGTCAGTCTGAAAACGCCTCAGAATCTGAAGCTGCCCCTTTACTGAGGTAATCTCCCCATCAAGGGGCTTTGGATCCTCTTGCCTTCCAGGTGTAAACCATCCCCAAGCAATTAGGGCAAAAGTTTATATTCCATCCCTCAGCCTTGACCTTTCTTGTGATGGCACCAGTAAACAAGTTGATCTGAATGATCAATGACCTGACTGACCCTGGAACATAGAGCAAAAATTCAATGAAATGAAAAGCATGAATAAAATATGAGAGCAAGGGAGTACATATTCAAGAACACTGCACAGTGGGAGAATATTAGCTGTTAAATATTGAGAGCTCCAGAAAAGGAGAGAAAAACAATATGGAGAAGCAAAGTTGAAAAGCAAATAGAAGAAAACACTCCTTGAACTCAATAAAGACCAATTTTTGAACCAGAAGGCAAATAAACTCCAAGTGCCAAGCAAGATAAATAATAATTTGAATAGCAAAAAATAAAATGAAATTTGAAAAAAAGAGTCACACCTGGACAAAATCTGGTGAATTCCCAAATTCCAGCTACTAGAGAACAAAGAGCAATTATTTACCTAAGGAAGGGAGTTTGAATGGCACCAGAGTCCTTACTGGAAACAGCTGGAACCCTGAAGCAATGGAGCCAGGTTTAAGGCTTTTGAGAGATAAGACTCTGATCCAAGATCCCTCTGCTTGGCCAATATCTTGCATCCGGAAGGCCAGAGGAAGACACTTTGGGACTTTGCAAGGACTTAAATAAATATACTACCCACATCCCATTTTTGAGAAAAGACTAGGAGTTCTCTGGATTAAGAAAAATCAAATTATTTTAAAGAGATAACACAGGTGAACTTCCAGTAACCAACAAGGATGGGGGAAAGATGGGCAGAAAGAATTCTTTTAAAAACTGACTAATCCAGGAAGAATAAAGAAAGTAAAAAAAAAACAGGACACAGAAGAAATTTAATAAATAGTGAAAAAAGAGATAAGGTGAAAAAATAAGACCAAAGATATTGAGACATCTCAATAAATGTGACTAGATTAAATTCCTCCACTGAATGAAAAATATTCTGAAATAGAATTTTAAAGCACTATTTGTTATATGCTATTTATGAGAAGGAGCCAAACAAAATTACAAAGAAAGCTTGAAAAGAGATGGGAAAACATACAAGGCAAGAGAAAACAAAAAAGCAGAGGCAACATGAAGAGGAGATGAAGTGGAATTTGCGACCAATAGCTTTAAATAGGACAAAAGGGGGTATTTTATAATAATAGGTACAACTCCAAATAGAAAAAGAGTCATGAACCATTATCTATTCCTTATGACACTGTTTCTAAATATATAGGGCAGAACTTCTCCAAAGTGAAAGAAACAGATGAATCCACAGTCAGTGTAGGATACTTCAGCAACTCTCTTTGAAATTACCAGGTCAAGAAAAGATCTGGGGAAACCGAGCAACCAATAAGCCACAAGTCATACATCTGTGTAGAACTTCAGGCTAAATTTAGAAAGCAAATTCTCTTCAAACACTTGGAAATGGTTTTGCAAAAATTGACTGACTAATGTCTTAGCTCAGGCTGCTTTAACAGAACACATAGACTAGGAAATCTAAACAACAAATGTTTCTTTCTCACAGTTCCAGGGGCTGAAGTCCAAGGTCAGAGGGCCAGATAGTCAAGCTCTTGGTGAGAGCTCTCTTCTTGGCTTATGGAAGGCTGACTTCTCGTTGTATCTTCACCGGGTGCAGGAAGAGGGAGGTGGGGGAGAGAGAGAGAGAGTTCTCTTATTTCTTCTCATAAGAACACTAATCCCATTCATGAAGGCTTTTTCCGCATGACCTAATCACCTCCCCAAGGCCCCGCCTCCTAATACCATCACACTGGGGAGTAGGGCTTCAGCATGTGAACTGTTGGTGGGGAGTGGCACACAGACATCCAGCCCATCACAATTAGGCCCCAAAGGAAAAGGTAAAAATAAATAGACAGTCTAGTCGATGTGGAAGACTGACATGATGAGAAAGGCCATCCTACCCCAAATGGATGGAAATCCAAAAACAGAATTTTGTTACAGAGCCAATCTCAAAACCAAACAGAGAGAAACCAGAGAAAAGGGGGTGACATAAAGCAGTGAACAGTATCTAAAGTATTAAAAACAGTCTAAAGCCTTACAGAGTCAAACATAGGTCTGGACATCTGGGCAGGGATTGGGGGTCTGGACTGAACAAGGAGCCCAGGCTGCTGGGCCAGGAGAGGCTGGGAGCTAGAAGGAGCCACTGGCATGAAACCAGGAATTACCAAGGGTGACTTGTCTCCAGAAACCAAACTAGAAAAGCTCTCTAGCCATGGATCCAAGAAGCTTGCTTCAGACCCAGACGGAGCCACAGATAGAAAAAGAATTACCCAGGAGTAATTGGAATGAGTGAATGAATTAATGTATTACAAAGTTTCCTCCTGTCCATGAATTCAGAACTGCGCCCACAGTCCTTCTCAGGATACAGGAGCAAAACTACTTGCTGGTGCCTGAATCTGTTACCTAATTACCACCCGGAACTGTACCAATCAGAACTACAGAAAATTGCACGTATCTGTGGGCCCTGCCTCTTCCAAAATATTTGTCTAAAAACATGAGACCACACTGTAACTGGTTCTTTCCACCATTAACCCCACCCTGCTCTGCCAGCCTGAGGTCAAGTGTATCCCACAGAAGATGACACACTTCTGAAGATGCCACCATTGGTGCCTGTTACATGGTGGGCATTGCACGTCAGAAGCTGTAAGGACCAGGCTTTGGAGACAGAAGAGCTGGGAGCTTCAGAAAGTATTCTTTGAACCTTGATTTCCTCATCTGAAAATGGAAATGATAATAGCTATTTTCGAAGGTTATTAGGAAAATCAAATGAGATATGTAAGAATAGTAACTATAAGAAACAAATTATTATTATTATTATTATTATTATTGTTATTGTTATTGTTATTATTATATGTTTAGTTTCCTTGATTTGAAGTAAAAAAATCGCCCCAATGATTTATTTTTATTTTCGGCTTACAGATTTTATTAAAATTCTTTTTTTACTGCCAAATAATAGTCCACTGTATGGATATAGCACATGGTATTTATTCATTCATCAGTTGAAGGATGCTTGGGCTGTATCTCCGTTTCGGCTATTGTGAATAATGCTTCTGTGAACACTTACGTACAAGTTTTTGTGTGGACATAAGTTCTTCAGTTCTCCTGGGTAGATGCCTATGAATAGGACTGCTGAGTTGTGGTAACTCTCTGTCCAGCTTTCTGAGGATCTGCCAGACTCTTACCAAAGCTGCTGCACTGCTTTCCATTCCCACCAGCAGTGCGTGGGGGTTCTGATTTCTCCACGTCGGTAGGATGCTTTTTGAGGTAACCGAGGAACAGGTAAACTACGGGAAACTGGGACTTCGGCATCCCCACCTCCTTCCTGGAGAGCATCTGATTCCCTTTCATTTGTACCAGGGAAACAATAAAGTCGGATCAAAGTCTTTCTCTTAAATTGTGGGGATTTCAGGCAAGGCAAGCCTCCTCCCCTGTGATTCCATTTTCTCTCCTAGAAATGCAGACAGAGGCAGAAGCATCTCCTTAAAGTACCTATTTAGTTCAACATGGTAGAAAACATGGTAAGAACACAGTAGAAAATAGTAAGAAATGTGGATCCAAACCTAATATTTAGAACATGTAATAAAGCTTCAGGTGACGTTCGACCAGCTCTTTTGCAAACCTGCTTGAGCAGTGAAGGAACCTCCTTGGTTCCAAGGAGAGATGTCTTTTCTTATCCTCTTTCCAGGCCTAAGAAAGCAAAGGCCAGCGTGATGGAGAAGTAACCTGGGGAGCCAAGGTGGCTGTAACCAAGAGCGGCAGCAAAATACGTAGTGAAGTAATGCCTTCAGCTGGTTTGCATAGTAAGAAGAGCCAAATAAACAGCATGCTCAAACTTCTCTTTGAAGCTCAAACTTCACGCCCCACAGTCTACTGAATCCTTGGAGAGGATCATCATCAACCAGGGAGGAAGTGGACTTGGGGTGTGATGCCTGGGGCTGGCCAGAATTTGAATCTTATGACCACCCGTGTTGAATTGAAAGTGTTCCTTCAGAGACTTCTTTTGAGTGTAAAATATAATTCTGTTGGTCACAGGCGAAAAGCCATCGTGGTACAGAATGACTAATAGGATGCTACACTTTTTTTCCACAATCAATGGCAAGAGGGAAAAAAAAACACAGTGGCGTATTCTTCCCCCATCCAATTCAAAACACAAGGTGGTAGAGTAATAAAATTAAATAGGCCGTAATGAAAAAAAAAATAATTCCACCATAAATAAGCTTTGTTATTCCATCCAAGAGAAAAAAACAGGGAGCTGGGTCGTGTGTGCCTCTTCCCTTTCAAAACCAAACTGTAATCAAAAGTAAACAGGTTTGAAAACTCAACAGAGATAAAACTGGAATTTGCAGCTGTGAAGAGAGACACCCATGGAGTGGAATGGCCGCCGCACAACGCGGGCACGGAAGGGTGGCCTTTTGGTTTATGTGGGATGTGCCTGTGAGGGCTCGGGCCCCTCGCGTGGGGGCCCCGGGCACTCCACGGGTGGGACCCCGGACAGGGACGGATTAGCCGCCCCGGGGCGCGGGGAGCGGAGTCCCGCAGCGCCCAGCCTGCCGTCCCAGGGTGAACTCCAGCCCCGCAGGTCCGAGGCCGCCAGGGCCATGTGTTGCCTCCTAAGGCATGAGTGGCGGGTCGCCGCCTCCTCCGCTTTCCCGTCCCCGGACCCTTCCTTGCGAGATGGAGGAGCTGTTTTCTGAGAAACGTGCAGGATGAGACGTCAGCAGCATCCCAGGTGGTGTCCGAGGTTTCCCCATGTCTCTGTGCCTTGGGGTAGGGCAGGCAGCGACCTCACTCAGACGCTGCCTGTTTGTCTCCCACGCGACAAACCGCCCTTAGGATGGTTGAGCCTCGCGTGGCTGACTTCCTCCATCGGTGCCTGTCACCAAGGAACTGTTGGGCACAGCCCGAAAAGTTCGCTCCCCTAGTCTCCAGTCCCCTCCTAGAGCCTTGATCTCCCCACAGCTGTGTGGCATCCCTGCCCTCACCCCCTGTCCCGTTCTGTTTAAAGGAGCCTTTCTTTGTCACCCTCGGCCCTTCCGCATCCCTCCACCTTCTGGCCGAGGCTGAGACCTGGCTCCCCTCCTCGCACCCCACTCCCTCCAGCGTCACAGGGCCGGAGTTCCTGTTGCCACCTCCAGGGTCTGTCACCATCAGGGAGGAGTTAACATCCCCACGGGTGGCTCCTCGGGCTCAGGGCCGCTCTCTGCCTCTGTCCTCTACTCCAGGGAGCCCAGCCCCTGCCTCGCTCACCTCCCAAATCACATCAGGACCTTGACGTCCCCTGAACCCCTCTGCCTCTGAAATCTGACTCCCCAGTTTGACGTTTGCATCTGTCAGGGTTCCCATTTCAAAGTCTTAACTATTCGATCACTCAGAACTCACTCCTTTCCATCCTGGAGGCACCAGCTTCACCTAGACCCGGTCCTGCAGACCTCACTCTCAGCTAACTGTTAAGGTTGGAAAAAATTCAGTTACTCACCAAGGATTGGCTAATCATGGATTACACGGGAACAGACGAATCCTTCTCCTTCCAAGAAGGACCGTATAAACATCTATACAGACAGCAATCACTGTCATTCTCCTGATGGTGTCTCTGCTCCTTCCTCTCTCAAAGTATTAAGTTTCAAAAAGTTAAGCCCATGACTCCCACACAGACATAAAATGAACATGTGACATGAGTCCAAGATTTATGTAACTCATGAAAATGGGCAAACCAGTAGGACAGGAAAGATGGTTCAAAGAGCACTTGCAGAATTTACTGGCATTTAGAAACCAAACAGAATGTTAGAATGACTGCGGGGTCGTACGGTAGATACAAAACTGGTTAATGCCCTTCATGGGAATAAAAACATAGCCTTCGTCGTTATCTTTTCATTAGGGACAGAAATTGATGCGTGAACATGGAACTTTACTGTGTCTGGGCTTATCAACCAGCGAATGGTTAAGTCAAACACAGGTAGATTGTCCTCAAGAATTAAGTGATCCTGGGGTGAGCCTGTCAAACAATGGCTCCATGTGACATTCAGAGGACATGACCTTTTGCCTTGTTTCTATGTTTTGGATACTTTTCCTGAAAATTCCTAAAAGAGAGAAACTCTAAACTAGTTATCTCAAAATCTCCACACTCGTTCCTACTTGACCTTAAGAGAAGAAGAAAGAAGCCTGTAAGTGCATCACTCGTGCTCCATCGGGCTCTTGGTGACCAAGCCCGTGATTAGCACCTGGGAGAACTTCAGACAGCATGACTCGGTGGGAGGAATGGTAACTTGGCAGCCCTCTCATTACACAGATGGCCACCGGCTCTCCCCAGACCAACCCTGGCTAAAAACACAGGCACTTCGCATTCCAGGATACGTTGTTCAGGAATAGATTCTGTGAGCTTATACCTTCATCGAGACATCATAGGGTTGGAACTTCAAGGAACCTTCTGGAACGTCTCCCTGGACCTTCCAGAACAGATGGTGTTTCCTATATTTAGTTCTCCTCGGACTGAGCAAGCCCATTGTCTGCCCAGGCTGGCTCTCAACAGCCTCCCTGGCAAGGATCTCTGCTTCAAGCTCTTTCTTAATCAATTTGAGGCCATTTTTTCTTCTGTCCTCTGTGAAAATGGCTTACAATTGATCAGTGTCTTCATCTGAAACCTCTTGACTTACTTCAGGCAATTTTTAGGCCATAATTTCTTTTAGGCTAAATAATCCAAACTGCTATTATCTTCTTAATTCTGTCATTAGCTGTGCTTCGCTGAGCCCTCTTGGGTCTCTCCTAAGACCAGGAAGAGCAGAATAAAGCCCCCAGGGATGATGACTTCACACACCAGGTCCACCATGCCCCGCGCCATGTGAGCTCTCTCTGAATCAGGCATCTGCCAAGTAGGAAGGTTGCTGTGAGGACCCTTTAGGTTGTTTCTCATGCTGTTTTTCTTGCTCAGTCTTTCTTCATTGTTATTGGAAATATTTCTACTATGTTCGTCAGCACGTAGCCCTTTATTTATTTATTTTTTTCATACCCATCATCACAATTCTCAGAGTCAACTACGGCTGGTATGTTGGCACTCAGCATTCCGGTCTTTTTCTCCTGATTTTTTTTTTAAAGACTCACTCAGACTGTCCTGTACCACCGTTAAGCTACTGCTTTCATCCAGTGACAGCCGGGGGCCCCCACTCGCCCCCTGCTCAGGGCTGTCTCACTCTTTCCCAGCATCAGACCGTCACCATCATGACAACCCAAGCAGCTCCTAGTCTGAGAAAAAGTCCTAGCAACACTTCAGACTGGCTTAGGAAGCAAACTAAAATGAATCTACCAACACCGATTTATTCAGCTTGAAGAGAAACCAGCCCGGTGAGTGGGAAACACCAGCAAGCCCTCAAGAGGTGTTCCCAGGAAGACTTGTGGTCAAACCACAGCCTCTCCTCTGTCTCATCTTCTGAGTCCACCCAGGTTTACACCAGGGACCTTCTCCGGGACACTCTGGGCCCCCACGGGGGGTTTGCCAGCAGATCGCCGGCGGAAGGGCTGGCTGTCACCCTAGACTCGCCGGCTTGACGCACACCCAGCCCTCCCTCGTGGGTGACCCTCATGCTGGCTGGTTTTCTTGCAAGTTGGTGCCGACCTGATGATGTTTCTGTGTTCAAAATTATGCCAAGAGACACTGATTTTTCTGTTCTATCTGTGAGCTCTCATTGATATACTGACTCATCTCTATATTTTTTGCTATCCTGGTAAAGCCGGTTCTCTTTTTGGGTGCAAACCTTTTTTATTTTCCTATTAAGTCTCTGTATCTAAGACACATTAGGCATTGTTTAAATTTCACGTTGCTCCTATCAATAGATCATAGCCGTTTCCTCGTGCTGCTCTGTAATGGTGGTAAGTCCATGTTAGCAAGTCTGTATGCAATGTATTTCAATTAGTCTCCTACTGTAGAACATTGAGGTGATTTTCAATGTTTTGATTTTCTTAAAGGAATTTGATGACTATCCGCTGTGTGCCAATCATGATTCACGGTAAACGCCCACCAGTGGGACTGCTGGGCCACAGGCCAGGCGTCTTTCACTACCTGCAGCGAACCCAGCCTCGGAAGTTTGTGATTCTACATCTACAGGTACTTCGCTGTACTCATCCTGACTAATCTTCATCCAGTTTTTGACCAATCTGTTCTCCACCCAGGACACGTGGAAGACAGGGCTGTGGAAGCTGGCGCTCTTAGAACGGGGGCTTTCAAAGCCTAGGGCACTAACTTAGATCTGCCATGTTCTCTCCGAAAAGTCCTCTTTGTTCATCTGACTGCAGTGGGTCAGGCACCCTCTACGCTGAGAATGCATCCACGAACCAGCCAGAGAAAATTCATACCCACCGGAGCTTATATTCCCCCTGGGGGGTGGGGGGGAGGACAGACAGTGTAGATGTAAGTAAATAAAATATACATCAGATGGCAAAATAAATGCAGTGAACAGTACAGCAGGGGAAGGAGGTGGGGAAAGCAGGGGGGTCAGGAAAGCCCCCACTGGGAGGGTGACACTTGGCCAAGGCCTGAAGGAGAGGTGGTGCTGTGCCCCTGTTAGGACCGTTAGCTGTGTGGCCTTAGGAGAATTGCTTAACTCCTCTGTACCTGGATTTCCTTCACTGGAAAATGAGGGGTGTTAGCACCCATGGCATAAGGTTGTTGAGAAAACTAAAAGAACTAAGCAAGTAAATGTTCATAAAATACTTAGAACTGGGCCTGGCGTATTAAATGTCAGATGTGTGTCTGTTAGATAAGAAGACTGCAGGCAGGGCTCAGGCAGGCAGAGGGCACTCCCCGAACAAAAGTCCGGGGCAGATCAGGTGGGAGGTTGACAGGGTGACCAGACCAGCCAGGTTTTATAGGCCATTAGAAGGACATTGGCCATTACTGCAGGTGAAGTAGGAGCCTCTGGAGGGTTTAAGCAGAGGAGCCATGTGCTCAAGCCGTGGGGCTGAAGTCAGAGCAGGGGTTGCCAAGAGAAGGAAGAGGGGGCTCACAAGGGGGTGGAGTGGACTGAATAGTGTCCCCCCAAATTCATGTCCACCTGACACCTCAGAATGTGGCCTTATTTGGAAATAGTCTTTGCAGATGTAATTCATCAAGGATCTGGAGGTGTGATCCTCCTGGACTCCCAGTGGGCTCTGCATCAAAAGCCCAGGACGAGGGGAGGAAACAGACACACAGGGAAGGGGCCGCTGAAGACAGGCAGACACTGGGCGATGCCGCAGCCAGGGAACGTCACGAGCCACTCGAAGCCAGATGGGTCAAGGAAGGATCCTCCTCCAGAGCCTTCGGAGGGCGTGTCAGCCCTGCTGACACCTTGGTTTCAGACTTCCAGCCTCCAGAGCTGTGAGAGAATAAATTTCTGTTGTTTTAAGCCACCCAGTTTCTGGTGCTTTGTTACAGCAGCCCCAGAAAACTAATAAAGAAGTTATTATGGTCTAGGAGAGAGAGGGTGCGGTTTGGACCAGTGGGATTCTAGATACCTACTGAAGGTGAGAAGACAGGAGTTACTGCGGGTACTGGATGGGGGATGTGGAGGAAGGTGAGGGGCCCAGGATGCCTCAAGGTCTACATACAAATATATATTTAGCATCAGAAGAGCGGATGACATCACCTGGGAAGCAAAGGAGTGGGAGCAGACAGAGAGCAGGTCTGGGCTGAGCCTGGAACATCCCAACACTAAGCGTCAGGAAAGTGAGGAGGAACCAGCAAAGAGTCTGCAGAGGAAACCAGAGTCAGGAGCAGAGTCTGTGATGCCCTAGAAACCAAGAGAGGAGGGCGTTTCAAGGGGGAGGATGTGAGCAACTGTATCAGTGTCTCTGATGGCAGAGTGAAATCCGGGCTCAGAGGAGCAGTGGTACAGTGGGGTGGGGGCAGAAGCAAATTCAAGGGGCAGGCGTAGGCGATGGGCTTCAGTACAAAAGGCTGGACCTCTTTTTGTTCCTTTCATTATTATCTTCATTAGGGAGACCGAAAAGAGAAGAAAGGACTAGTAGAGATAACCCTTTTGAGTTTTTTTCCCAGAGAATGAACAGCATGTTTTTGCTGATAAGAACGACCAGAAGTCTGGGAAATTGGATGATGCAGGAGGGAGGGGGTGAAATTTGCTGGGTGATGCCCCAGTAGGCACAAGGAGACAGAACCCTGGGCACAGGGGAGACGTGAGCTCTCTGTAGCATCACGGGCCATCCGCCCAGGATGGGGGTTGAAGGATGCAGTTACAGATGCAAGCAGGATAGTAGGTGTGGTTTGAGCTTTTGTGGAACTTTTCTTATGATTGCCTTAATTTTTTCAGTGAAATAGGGACTGAGGTCATCAGCTGAGAGTGGAACTGGGGCAAAAAGACACTAGAAGTTTGACAAGGGAAAAAGGAAGTATTTACCTGGGAGGTGGGGAGTCAATGGACTAGGGAGGTGGTGCATTGCCAGGCATCAAAGGCCCGTGTGTGGTCTCTCAGAGACCAGGCAGCACAGACGGTTTCTTTCCAGCCACATTCAGCTGTACACATGCAGGCACAGAATGGGTGAAGTATCTGACTGTAATCAGTGAGAGAGGATCTAGAGAGTGAAGGAGTGATCACAGTGATGGAACTTAAACTGGATTAGGAAGGGAAGTGACGGTGTGAGGGAGAAGAGACACCAAGGAAAGGTGGTAGGATTGGTTGGCAGGTCCCAGTGGGGTTGACAGAATGGATTGTGGCAGCCGGGCTACAAGAGGGAGTGAGTTGGAAGGTGGGAGTGGAAAGCTTGAAACTGAGATGCCGGGTGATGTAGTTACTGGTATTAACAAGGTCTAAGGTATAACCAGGGAGCAGCTTACAAAGGGAGGGTGGATGGCATGGCCATCGGAGGGGAGGAGATCAGGTAACGGAGAGGCCAGGGTACTGGAAAGGATCACCTGCATGGATAAAGAAATCACCCAGAATCACACGCAGGTGGGTGGAAAGAGTAACAGTGAGCCAGGAGCTGAAGTCGTCAAAGAACAAGAGGGTGTGGCCAGGGGTCCTTAAGTGAGATTCAAGTCTAGGGGGTTTAGGACAGGAGGGGCAATGGTCTGGATGGGGCAAGCGGCCAAGGAGGACACCTACTCTGCCTCCAGGCCCAGAGGGAAAAATGTTATGGGAGCGAAAACAGCCATGACCAAGAGGGATCCAGGGTGACCCCAGTTTCAGTTGGGGCAACAAGAGGAGGGAAATATTTTAGAACAGCTGAGGAGGGGCACAGAGAGCAGGTTTCAGGGTAGGAGATGGGATGGAAGACAGTTATATTCTGAGTTCAATGGGGATTGGGTTCCTGAGGGTGAGGGACAATGTGGAGATCCTGGCCTTCCCGTGGTGACTCTCATAAAGCAGAGCAATAGCCATCGTCATATTGGTTCCCAGCTCTCCAGGCAGGTCGCAGAGCCAGGCAGGAGGGAGCGGAGAAGGGGGGAAGGCAAGAGTGAAAGAGGGTGTTGCCAGAAGCATGTGGAATCTGGGGCCCCCTCTTCACTCCTGCCAGTGGCAGAGTGAAGCCAGGGCAGGGTCCTAGGCCTTCATTTGAACTGCACTTGTACAGAAAGCATCGCCTTTGTTTTCTTAGATTAGAAAAATGACAGACAACCCAGGATGTAAATTAGCAAAGTATATAAAAAAGCAAATAATGGGGGAAAAACCAGACTGTAAGTTCACGCTTATTAATAGAGAAAATGTAAGTTTAAAACAGAGACAGCTCTTGACACTTGACTGGCAAAGTTTTCTTTCTTTTTTTTTTTTTTAACATGATTAATACCATATATGGGGGCGGGGGGAGTTGAAAGCAGGATCTCTCAGATCTGGCTGTTGGGTGTGTAAATTGGTGCAAAGACTCTGGAGAGAAATTTGTCAGTAACTAGTAAAGATGAAAATGGAAATACCCAATGAACCAGGAATTCGATGCCTAGTGAAACACTCACACCACGCCCCAGGAGTTATCTGCCAACAGGTTCACTTCAGCTTTGCTTGAAACACTGTAAACTTGGACATGCCCATTAAGAGGCAAATGGCCAAAGTGTGCTGCAGTCACACAGGGCACCTTACAGGACAGCAGAAATCAATGCTCTGGATCTATATGACAGATCTCAAGAAGATCGTGTTGGATGGGGGAAAAAAATGTTGTTGAAGCTTCCGTATCATGAATCCAGTTGGTTCATTAAAAATCCACAAAGCAATATTACAAATTATGACCAAATATATATGGAATAAAACATAAAAGATGGATGTAAATGGTGCACACTGACTTGAGAAGGATGGCTCCCTCTTGGGAAGGAAGAAGTATATGTGCTGCCAAAGCAAGCACTTGGGAAGGAAGAAACAGATGAGAAGAGGTACAAAGAAAGGATTTCAACTATAGCTAACATTTTATTTCTTTAAAATAAAAGACCTGAAAGAAGTATGGCAAAAATACAGTTGTCTATTCAATCTGAGTGGTAAGTACCTCAATTTGTTACAGTAGCATCTGTTCCTTTAGGGACGTTTGAATTTTTTTTTAAGGAGAATGTTTTAGTGTATCTATCCATGTGCAAGTTTTAAGAAAGCAAGCAGAGTATGAATAACGCTGTAAGGTGAGGACAGTCATTGTTACAGCATCATATTTCACCACAATGAGATGAACCCAGAACCATTTCATGATTAGGAGGGACAAGGGAGTACTGGGCAAACAGAGATTTCCTTAACATTTTGCTTAACCACACTAAGTAACTTACTCCATCCTATTTATTTAGATCTGGTAAGAGATATGAAAAGGAACATGCTTTCAAAACATTGGTCATAACTGCTAACTTCATAAAATCTGCACCTTAAATTCCTCGTGATTTTGCTCTGTGAACAACTTTTTGCTGTTGTTTTAAAGGTAATTAAAATATATTTGATTTGGAGAGTGTTACGAAAACCCTTGAGATATCACAGAGTCCTGAGGGGGGCTCCTCCACTATGTAGCTAATTATCCTTTTCCGCGGCCTTAACTAAACCCTCTTGAGTCTCCTGTTCGAAGGCTGGGAGATAGACGGACACGGCGTCCAGGCTCTCCTCTTACAGTCTGGCTCTTTCTGGCCACATCACCAAGCCCTTCTGCTGCCATACCTTCTAAGTGTTCCTTTCAAACAGAAGGCCCCTGGCTCTCTAGCAGACAGGAGAGGGTGGGAGAGGGAAGGCAGGATGGTGGGAGACAAACCAGACAAGCAGAGTAAGAACATTGGTGGGAATAAAAATCTCCTTTGCTGCAGATAAAAGTTGAAGAATTACTGGAAGATGCCAACGAGGTGCTCAACAGAAAAACAAAGCACAAACCCGAGTCAAATACAGTTCAGTTCTCGTCTTGCGTGCTAGTTCTGTCATATAAAGTTGCTGCGAACACTGATTTAGATCATACAAAACCACTGCTTCCAGGGGAAGTACAGGGTCAGGTTCCTGCAAGCCTCTGGTCACAACATCCGTGTCAGTTCATCAATACATCATCTTGCTTTATGTGTGGAGACACCTTATTTAATACACATTGTTGATCCACTAACATTGAACAAGGCCAAAAGCACCACAACTGGTATCTGAACCCAGCTACCCTCACACACATATTTTCTCCATCAGGCACATCCCAGCCTTCCTACACTTCGGGACAGTAGACAGCATTTCAGTGTTATGCTTGGAGGACATTTTAATCAGCAAAATCACCAACAAAAACCACACAAGTGCAAAAAACATGACACTAAACTGAGCGAGAAAATTTTAGGCACTTGTTTACAGTACAAGAGCTGAAACAAGAAGTCGCCTTGTTCAACTTTGGCTGGGAACAGACTCATCAGAGACTCAAAATTTCTGCCATTCTATCTATGAATAACTGTGAAGACACTGTACTGATTTGGGGGTTGCAAACAAATTTTTGCAAGTAGGCAAATCCACAGAAACAGAATCTTTGAATAATGAGAATTGGCTGTACCAGTTAACAGTACCAGGTAATCTCTGTCCAAAAAGCAGTATCTAACCTTCCACAAAGAGGTACTTGGGATCCACATGGACAAACAGTGCCACAGCCAAGTCCCAGGTCACATCACTTAGCCTGATATGAGTTTATGGAAACTCCACTGAGTCTCCCCCTTATTTGGAATGGAAAGGTCAGGAGCCCATTTTGCACAGTCCTTACTTCTGACACTGTCCACCGAACAACCTTGCCTTTTCCACTCCCAGTGCAATCAACCCGGGGCAAATCTCCTCTGGGAAATGAAGTGAAATCACATTTCCTTCCACAGAGGGGGCACAGCATAGCGCTGGTTAGTTCTGGGGGAAAGGGTTCAATCGCAGTATGCAGACAACTCTGCTCCCTTGCAGCCGTCCAAAGGTCTGGCTTCAGCAGTCTGACTTTTGCTAAGCTCCCCGTTGGGTTGTGGGGAGCTGGGAGACTGTAAAGTGTTACTGTTACTATAAATATAGGGGTTGATCTTTGGGCTCATGTCACAGTTTCCAAAACCCAGACTTCACCACCACCCAGGGACTCCCTGGTCGCCACACCCTTTTTCTCCTGGGGACGAATAGAATGCCTCGTGCCTGTGTTTGGGTCTAAGTCCACGTCTCTTAAAGCTTTGTTCTCAGAGCAAAAAGAATGCTGGCAATCAAGCCCAGCGAGTGAGCGTGCTGGCCTCTGGGGCTCCCTTTGCTGCTTGCTTGTGATCGAGTACAGCGCCTGTTCCGTTTAGACCCCCACCCCCACCCCCACCTCCAGCTACCCATCAGCAGGCCGTGAAGACAACAGCTATTCTATCAGAAGATGAAGAGTGTGCGAAGAAGCAGCCTCTGAGAAATTCTCTTAACCTTTCCCCACCTCCCTACCCCGCCAGGTACCAGGTCCTCGAACCACTGACAACCCCTCAGCACACCAGGCAGTGGGACTCAGTCCAGGGCCTTACAGAATGGGGAGGGTCCTTCAAGTCCAGCTCGTTCACGGAGGCTGAGAGAAGATAAGGACTTGTCCGTGACCGCGTGGCCCATTGAGGAGGCTTCTGACCCCAAATTCTGTGCTCATCCCACTGCTACGTTGTTTTCGAGGTGACCAAGAATCTCACAAATTGCCCTGGAAACTTTCCACCATCAGCACCATACTGGCCTGTTCCCAGATGCAGGAGACAAGCAGGGGTTGGCAGGTGACCTTCCAGGTGGATTCCAGGTGCAGCCACCTCTCACTGAGCTCTCCAAATGCAAATGGCAACAGACCAGACCACAGGGAGAGAATGGTACATACTTTTCAAACGCACCCCCACCGAATTTGAGAGCACACCCCGGTCAGCCAGGAGTCACTGGGCAAGCATGACACTGTCCAGTCCACCCTGTCCACCACTGGTAGACATCTGACCTTGCCTCGGCCCTCTGTGTACTTCTCCACGGTGAATTTGCATAATCATTTCTTTCTCACAAACATGTGGGCAGCATGGGGCAGCTGGTCCATTAGGAGGCACATTTCATAACAAGTTAATATGCACAGTACGTTCTTGGCTCTTCGAAATGGTCCCTGCAGTTCAAGAAAGCCTTAGCAGCCATGAAATGCCTCCTCACCAGTAGATGGCAATTTGGTCCCTCCCTGAACTCCCCTACACCCCAGGCCCTTTCCCACCATCACACTGTACTTGCCCGCTCCTAGGTGTTCCCAAAACACACTGTGTACTTTGGCCACCTCCCATCTCCCACCACCCGAGCTCCGCACTAGTTGCTCCCATGCCAGCTTAAACACAACCTCTGCTGGAAACCCCCCCTCTGTCCCCCGGAACTCCAAGAATCCAGCTCTCCGTTTCCATAGCACTTGGTTTGGATCTCAACGATTATTTTCTTTTATTATGGTGTGTTTTCAGAAGGCTGCATATTTCCAACTCCTCTATCTGTGAGAGCCTTGAGGTCAGGGACACAGCCCACTCATCTTTGTATCCTGCCCAGGGCAGCACCTGGCATGTGTGTGCCCTATAAACACACCCCTGGAGTAATGTGGGGAGAAAAAAGCTCTGTGGGAAATTATGGAGCAGTTTGGAAAAACATGACAAAAGCAGGCCTGGCCTCCAGGGTACACTGAGGTTTCTTCCGTTGTTCTCAGGACTTCCCTTTGAAGACCTGAGATTAAACACACTCCCGAGGAATCCCAGACCCACTCCCTCTCCTCCTGGAGTGAAGCCTGGGGCTTTGGTCTAGGTGTGGGACAGGAAGGGCCCAGGGAGAGGTCCCTCCGAGCATGGCCTGGGCCGCAGGCACTGGCAGTGTCCACCTCTAGAAGGGTGCAGCGGGCCCAAAGTGGACTTGCGAGTCACCAATCCCAACTCCCCCCTTTGCAGCCTGGGAAGGGTCACTTATTTTCTCCTAGCCCTTGGGCACCCCATCTGTAAAATGGGTATAAGACTTGCCTAGTGGACTCGTGAGGAGGGGTCAAACCAAGCATTTGCTGACAGCATGTGCCGCCGCCCTCGGGTGCGCCCGGGCAGACAACTACTCTTTCAGGCTCGCCCAGCAGCATGGACACAGCTCGTGCTTTCAACATCTAAGCCTTTCATCAAATTTTTCTTCTCAATCAATACAAATGTGGTCTTTCAAACATCCACATGGCTCGCTTGGCTTGACGGTCCTCCCTTGTGGGCTCAGTCATACAGGACTTAATCACCTCCGACCCGGCTGCTTGCCGAACGCCTCCACGACTGCAAGTGTCTCCAGGAAACAGCTTCCAAGGCATGCCTGGGACGAGCTTCTTGGGCCCACAGCCTCAACCTCATTTTCTACCTTCCTCAGCCCACTTCATGCAAAAAACAAAGTACTTCTGGAAGCTCAATCCTGTTGGAACTGGACCACAAGCAGTCAAGGTAACAAACCCGAAGGGAGTGCTCAGCAGTTGCAGCTCCACCGAGACCTGGCCTCCTGTGCTGCTTCGAGTCATCTCATTTCGGCAGACTCCTATCTATTTATTCTCGGGGTTTCCAGTCTCCCAGATGTGCCCCCCGTCCTGACTCCCTGTCATGCCCCCTCCATTCTCTGGTCTCCAGGTCAGGGCCTCGGGGCATCAGCGTGCGCTGTGCCCTCTGCCGACAGCTTCATGTCACATGACTGGCTCTGCATCCTTCAGGTCTCAGCTTCCCTGTCTCCCACCCTCTACCCAACATCCTCTGCTCTTTCCCTTTGCAGCAACCCCCCTGCCCCCGATATTGGCAGCACCCGCACCTCCCTGCCTTCCCCACATCAGCACACGAGGACAGGGGCCATCTTTGCTCACGGACCTAGGACTCTGCTCACTTCCAGGACTTCACTCGTAATCGGCGCCTCTGACCCCCCCCCCCCCCCCCGGGCAAGAGGATCTGATGCTCTTGGCTCTGACGGCGAACATGCAGCCTGGAGGTAACCCCCACACAGGCCCTACTCAAACACCCGCAACTGACAGGCTGCAAGGGGGCAAGAACCCCTTCGTGGCTGAGGGTCCAGCTATGAATCAGCGCCTCAGGGGGAAGGGACAGTGGCTTCATTTGGTCCAAGGAGCTTCCAAGGAGGGGAACTGGCACACCGCACAGCTGTCCTACTTAGCCAGCCTCCTTCCTAACGCTCTAAACTGTGCCACAGGGTTCCGAACACTCCATGACCTGGGAAGCCCAAGAGCATCACCTGATTTCCCCGGGACGAGCAAGTGTAGGAAAAGAAAGTGCGTGCACCACTCAGGCCACGAGGACAATTGCTACGACCCCGGCGGCAGTGGCTCACCTCAGACACTCAGGTGCCTCGTTTACCAGAAGACAGAGACCTCAGTGTTATGGATGGAAAAGACCACATGGCATCAGGGTCCCTAGTTCAAGGTCCCAGTTGTCACCTGGTAGTTGTGGGGTCAAGGGCAAATCTCAGAGTCTGTTTCTTCAGCCAAAATTACATCCGGCTATGAGGGATGTAACACTCCCTCACAGAGCTGCTGAGAGGACTAAATCAGGTAACAGCCTCAATGTATGCAACACAGCCTACAGCCTGCAGCACACACGTAACATACTTTAAGGAAAATGGAAAACTCCCCCCAGATAGCACCTGAGTGAACGTACATCAGGACGCAAACCATTTGACAGAAGAGGCTGTGTTCCCGCCAGCCCTGGCTGAGCGCCTGCACTTGCAGGAAACTCCTAATGAAACAGGAAGTAGCATATTTTCCCAGATAATCTCCACTTTATCCCTTTTATTTCCAGTGCACAGTTCCTAATGACCCTCTTTACTTAATACTGCTCTTCAAAGAGACTTTTTATAGCCTTGTGCCTCTGGAGGAAGTTGAAGATGGATGCTGTCCCGGCTCTTAAGATAAGCAAAGTTGAGGAATCGGACCATCCAGGGTGGGGACAGGCAGCACTACAGAGAGGGAAGCCCTGGACCAGCTGGGCTGGGCTCCTCCTGGCTCCTGGGCACCTGGCTTGCACATCTGTCTGTGCTTCCATCTCACCACCGTTAAAAAGTGGTAGAAGCCAGACCTCTGAGTCCCCTTCTATTTCAACATGGTCTGAGCGTACAAATTAGCATAACCAGAGGCTTGACTTAGTAAATGGCACTTTCCATCCTCTGGGCTGCTGACAGACACCCTGGGCGGGGCCCCGCTTGGGGAAGATGGAAAGGCTGCTCAATTTCTTCCAATTCACCAACTCTGAGGGGCCCAAGGAGATGCCAGGGACGATTCCAGGAAAAAGCCTCATTGTCACCCACCACGGAAGCCATCCGGCAGCCCGGGACCCTGGGTCCTCAGCTTCCCAGGCCTGGGGCAGAGACCACATACGGAACTGTCTAAAGGAGAATTCTCTGACTGTGGTGTCAGGTCAGGCCCACAGAGCAGATTATCTGGAGCTAAGCAGAAATGAAATTTCAGTTAGTTTCTAGATCAGTTTTCTGGTGTGAGAGGATAAGGGTCTGAGGCAAATTAGAGCACGCCAGCTGTGCTCTCTTCTGCAACTCCTGATGGTCTCCGGCCTTGCCGGGCTGCCGCTGCTGTCAGTTGAAAATCCAGGATGCTGGATGCTGATTTCATTTCTTTCTCAGTTTGGCAGTCTCTGGCTTGGTATTGCTTATTCTTTTATGTGAGTTACACTAAAGTTACTACATTAAACACAGGATGGCCAGGTAAAACTGAATGTCAAATAATGCATCATTTTTTGCTACAAGTATTATTTCATGCAATATTTGGAGCATATTTATGTGAAAAAATGACATTATTTATCTGAAATTCAAATTTAATTGACCATTCTGCACTTTCATTTGCTAAATATGATAACCATAAATCATATCCAAATACAATCTCAAAATACAACATCTCAAACCCAACTCCTGCCCCGCCAAGACAGAAAACTCTCAAAATTTGTCTTATTTGCAGAATGTTAAAAAAAAAAAAGACCTATCAGTAGTAAATCAAAACAACAAAAAGAAAGATGCATCTTCTTACAAGTCCCCCTAAATTACGAGCTCAGCACGCCACTGGCCAAAGCACTGGCGCCGCTGGCTCTGTGGGCTCCCCCAACTCAACAGCAACTGGCTTCCGACTCATCAGGGGAGTGGGAAAAAGGGGGGGGTGCAGAACTCAAAGGTGGCTACTTCCCCACAACAGGTCTGCCGGGGCTGAGGGACAGTGAGGAGGCAGGTGCTGATGGCAGAGGAACGACAGGAAACAGGGCCAGACCTCAATGGCCACAGAACACTCAGGTCCCGCACCAAGGGTGGCGCCCACCACAATGACAACCATGAGAAGACGGGAAAAGCGACTGCCCAGGAGTCAAGGGTCAGACACATCCCACCCACCCTCACCCCAGCGTCTCCAAGTCTTGAACTTGGGCTGATAACCGGGTAGCCTGACTCCCAGACACTGCTGCCATTCTGGACAGACTGAGCTGTGAGGCCGGCGACAGTGCCCAGTGTTGGGGTACGTGAAGAGACAAAAACACATCCCCCCAAGTTTTTGAAAATCACGCTTTCACTCTGATCAAAAGTTACTCATAAAATACGATGGTCTTAAAATTTTATTTTGCATGGTTGTATACAGTCTGAATGACTAGCTTGCAACCCAAGGCAGTTTTTACAAGCTTTGCTCTTCAAAATAGTGTTAGTGTTGTTGCAGGGCAAAAGTCCTGACAAATTACATTCAGGAAACAGAATCGAGGAAGCCAAGCGGGGACCACAGATCACAAAGAGGCTCTAAGCAAGCCATGCCCCTACTTCCCACAGCAACGAGGATCAAGAGCTAAAAATATCTCAGAAAAATCAAGTGGCGCCTGCAGCACCCTCTTATATAAAGGTCAAGCTTGTAAATTATTAATCCCCGGTGCTCAAAAGTGAGAGAATTAAATATAAGGCTAAGATCTGGCGAATCTTCTCACTTCCTCCTCTTCGTGGAATACAGCTTCTCTTCAAGTGGGACTGGGACGATCCCTTCACACTTTTTCACTTCCTGAGTCAGAGGGTGTTTTACAATATTCGGTCTAATCACATCAGTGTCTCGAGACAGATACTCCATTATGCCGTCAACAGTTGTTGTTGGCGCATAAAAATCCACCAAGAAATACCTGCAATAAAATAAAAATTTGTGAATATCCTGCATTCTGAAACACAGCGGTTTCACTACTTTGGTCAGTGTTTTCACTTTACTCCTCCCCAGATAAAGACATCAACCACACACACACACACAACACATCTCTGTCAAAACAGAAACCGCCGGCGGACCCGCTGACCCCCAGTGCCGCAGCGCGCCCACCTCCCTTTGTGACGGCCTTCCCCCTTACACTCTTGTGAAAATCTGGACCCAAACAAGCTCAGTGGTAGAAAAAAAGCAATGTGACGTTACATGCAGTAGGAAATACTAGAAAGATGGTAAAATTATGGTACAAGAACAGAATTTGCTATTCAGCAAAGCCTGAATTTTCTAAACCATTAGCTGATTTTTTTGAGTGTGGAAACACCTACTAATCTTCTAATTTTCCAAAGGATTTTACAAGTGACTAAATGCACCAAAGAGATACAGAAGGAACCACCGGCCGTACTTCACAAACAAGGAAAAAGAAAAGGCCTGGGACTTGTCTAAGACTACCTTGCATGGTCAAGAACTGACAGAAAACAACAACAAAATTACCTGAGTTTTGGGTAAGAGAAAGAATTTCATATTCATCCACCCAGACCAGACTAGTACAGACAGGCACCTCATACAGCTCCCTGGTCTTAAAAAAGGAAAACAACTTCACAGCGGTCTGCGGGAGGACGGCACACAGGAGGAAGCATCTCTGGTCCCTGCCCCCACTCCGCTCAGTTCTGAAAGTTTAAGCCTCCCTTGTCCTGTTTAGTTTGTTGTTAAACAACACTGTTGTTAACAACAGTGTTGTTAAAGGACAGTTTTCAGTGCAGTATTTCAGAATTCTACAACGTTCCAGCTGGTTAGGATGACCTCTGACACCCCTCATTTTGTTCCAGCCACACTCTTCTCCCAAGCCTAGTCCCATCCTCGGTCTTCACTGTGCCTCTGCCAGAAGTGGTCTTCACCCACGCCCACACAGCTCCTCCCTCGCTTCCATCACGTCTCCGTCCAAAAGTCAACTGGTGAGAGAGGCCTTCTGTCCCACCCACCCAGCCATCACTCTTATCTCCCTTACTTACGCTTTGCTTTTCTCCCCCACAGCACTTTATCACCCCTGACACAGCACACGCTTGTTTACAGTCTGTCTCGCTCCACTAACAGATAGCTGCCCTAGGAAGGGCCGTGTCGCTACAGCCCCAGCACCCTGCGCAGAGGCTGACGTCCCTCCGTCAGGCCCGCAGTAAATACCTGACAGCGGTGGTGCAGCATAAAAGGCGGGATTCTCATAGAAAGTAGGAAAGACAAGCTTAAAATGGACAAATTCAGCAAGAAAGTTACGACAAAAAGTATGGCATTTTGTTAATTCCATACAAAGAGGGTTCAAAACTTGAAAGAAAATTTGCCGTGCGACCATTCACAAGCCTAGTGGGAAACTCAATCTAGTAAAAATAATTAAAAGGATAGAAAAACATGTATCACGCAAAAATACCAATCAAAAGACAGTCCCAGTGGCTACAGTAATACCAGACAAAGTAGACTTTTGAGCAAAGAGAATTATCAGGGGAAAAAGAAACACTACATAGTGATGAGTTCACCAAGAAGACACAACAACCCTGACTGTGTGTGACAGATAGCAGAGTTTCAACACACAGGAAGTACACGCCAACAGAACTGAAAAGAGAAAGACACAAATCCACAATTAGAGTTGGAAACCTTCAACATTCCTTTCAGTAATCAACAGACCTGGTACACAGAAAATCAGCAAGGCTATGGAAAAAGCAAACACCACCTTCAACCATCTGGATCTGATACTTGTAGAACCCTCCACCCAACAACAGCAGGATACGTATTTGTTCTCAGGGGCACGTAGAACATTTGCCAAGGTTGACCATATTCTGGGCTATAAAACGAGTCACAATAAATCTAAAAGGGATTCGAGCCACACAGAAAAATCTCAGGAAAATCACCAAATACTTAGAAATTAAACATACATCTCAACAACCTATGGGTCAAAGAAGAAATCAAAAGAGAAATTACAAAATACTTTAAATTGAATAAAAATGAAAACACATCAAAATTTGAAGAATGCCACTAAAGCAGGACTTAGCAGTAAATTTACAACACTAAACGTCTATGGAAAAAAAAGAAAAAAGGCCTCAAATAAATTACCTCAGCCTCCACCCTAAGAAACCAGAAAAAGGAGAGAAAATTAAATGTAAAGTAAGACAAAAGAAAATAATAAAATCAGAGCAGAAATCCCCGAAGCAGGATACAGAAAAACAGAGCACATCAATGAAACCAAACACTAGTTCACTGAGAAGACCAACAAAAGTGATACACCTCTAATCAGACTGACCAGTAAAGAGAGAGAAAACAGAAATCACTGATACTGGGGACAAGACAGGTGCAATGACTACAAAAGTTTACAGATATTAAAAGGATAGTAAGGGAATATTATACAAAGTTTTTGCAATATATTTGACAACGTAGCTGTAATTCCCTGAAAAACACAAACTGTCAAAACTCACTCAAGAAGAAACAGATAACCTGAACAGCCCTATATCTATCAAAGAAATTAAATCTGTAGCTAAAAAATCTTCCCACAAAGAGAACTACAGGCCCAGTCAGCTTCACTGGGGAACTCTACTAACTGCTTATGAAAAAAAAGCCAATTCTGATACAAACTGGTCTGAAAAATAGGAAAACACTTTTCAACTTGTTCTATGAGGTCAGCGTTACCCTGATACCAAGACAAGACAAAGACACTACAAGAAGAAAGACCTATATCCCCCATAAACATAAATGAAAAAATTCTAAGCAAAATTTTAGCAAACTGACTATTATAATATATAAAAAGGACAGTATATCCTGACCAAGTAAGATTTAGTCCAAGAATGTAAGATTTGTTTAACATTTGAAAATCAATGAAAATCCACCATATTGACACACTAAAAAAAAAAATCTTTTGATCATTCCAGTGGATGCAAAAAGAAGCATTTAGCAAAATCTCACATCCAATCTTGATTAAAAAAAAATCTTAGCAAACTATAGAAAGAAGGAATCTTCTTCAATCTTATAAAGACCGTATTGGAAAAACCCACAACAGCATACTAACCGACCAAAGTCCGAATGCTTTCCCCCTAAGAGTGGGAACAAACAAGAATGCCTGTTATCACCACTTCCACTCAGCATTTTACTGAAGTGTCTTCCCAGTGCGATAAGTATGAAAAAAAGAAATAAAAGGCATCCAGATAGGTAAGGAAAAAGTAAAACTGTCTTTATTTTACAGATGTCACCATCATGTACACAAAAAAATATGAAGAAACTTATAAGATACTAGGACTCTTTAAGTTTAGCAAGGTTGCAAGATACAAGGTCAACAAAAATTAACTATATTTCTATACACTAGCAACAAATAATCAGACCTTGAAATTGAATATGAAATACTTAAAGATAAATCTGACAAAAGATGTGTAAGACTTGTACGCTAAAAACTACAAAACATTGTTGAAGGAAACTAAAGAAAACCTACATAAATGAAGAGGTATACCTTGTTCACAGGGAGGAAGATTCAATTTATTTAGATGTCAGTTCTCTCAAATTGATCTATAAATTCAAGAGAATCCCAATCAAAATCCTAACAGACCTTTTTGCCAGAAACTGACAAACTGATTCTTAAGTTCATATGGAAAGTCAAAGGATGAAGAACAGCCAAGACAATTTGATAAAGTTGAAGGACTAATACTACCTGATTTCAAGACTTATTGTAAAGGTATGGTAATCGAGGTAGTACAGTACTTGTATAAAGATACGCAAGTAGATCTACAGAACAGAATAGAGTTCAGAAATGGATCCATACACATTCGCACAACTGATTTTTGACAAAGGTACAAAGACAATTCAGTGGAGAAAGGATACTTCTTTTAACGAATGGTGTTGAAACAATTTGATATCCATATGCAAAAAAATGAACTTTGATCCATATTTGTACTATATACAAAAATTAACTCAAACTGGAACATGAATCTAAACATAAAACATAAAGCTATAAACGTAGAATAAAACACAGGAGAAAATCTTTGTGACCTTGAGTTAATTAGGCGAAGGTTCCTTAGACATGACACCAGAAGCACAATCCGTAAAAGAAAAATCTGATCATTTAGACTTCATCAAAACCAAAAACTGCTCTTTGAAAGATATTGTTAAGATAACAAAAAGACAAGCCATATACTGGGCCTCGCACATCTCATATTTGATAAAGGACTTATTCCTGGAATATTAACAACTCAAAATTTAATTAAAAACAATTTTTTAAATGGGCATAGAATTTGAAAAGGTATTTCCTGAAGATATACAATGGTGAAGAAGCAGGTGATGAGATGCTTAATACTGTTAGTCATGAGAGAAATGTGAATTAAAACCAGAGATGTCTACTAGAATGGCTAAACAATGACCATACCAAATGTTGGTGAGGATAGAGAGGAAATGACACTTCCACACACTGCTAGGAAATGCAAGATGACACCACAACTTTGGAAAACAGTTTGGCATTCTCTTAAAAAGTTAAACATATACCTGCCATTATGATCAAGCCATCCCATTCCTAGATTTACTCCCAAAACCAAAGTATATGCCCATAAACAACTTGCACATCAATGTCGACAGCAGCTTTCTTTGTAACAACCCAAAACTGAAAGTAGCACAAATATCCATTAACATGTAAACTAATAAGCAAACTATGGTACATCAACTAAATAGCATACTACTCAGGAATAAAAGGGAAAAAACTATTAATACAGACCACTAATGAATCTCATAATAATAATTTTGCTGAGTGAAAGACACTAGAGCAAAAAAGAGTGCATACTACTTCTATCCAAATAAGACTTTAGAAAATATAAGCTAATCTAGAGTGAAAGAAGGCAGATCAGTGGTTGCTAGGTGTGGGAACAAGTGGAAGGAAGGCTCAGAAGAGGCAGGAGGAAACTTTGGGGGTGACCAATTTGTTTCTCATCTTGACTGTGGTGATTTCATGGGTTTATACATCTGTGCAGTTTATTGTGTGGCACATATCTCTGTAAAGCTGTTGATTTTTAAATGCTCTATAGGAAGCTGAGAGGCCAGGACTTGGTAAATGACTTGCTGTGGGCGGTGGTGATGAGGGAGCAAGTACAGCTTGATGAAGACCCCCAGGGTTTTCCAAGAAATGAAATAAAAATGATATAAATTCCTCCACTAACTGGCAAACTTCTTGAGGGAGTGACTTGTACCTCTGCTCACGGATGAGACCACTGTTTGGGCTTACTCTGAAAATTACGCACCAACCGGGCCAAATTTTCCTAGGTTTCATTCTACTTGTTTATTTCTACTCCACGTAGCCCATGCTAGGATTGCAACCACCCAACTTAAGAACCGCTCGTTTGTTCAACATTTAATTATTGATTACTTATCCTGAGTAAGGCTCTGGAACAGAACCTAAAAAGTAAGTGTAATCGACCTTAAATTATCTTCTCCTTGCCAACCCCCAGCCCTTTACCCACTCCTCCAGCCCCCAAATAATTATGGCCACCTGGTGGCCAGGGCACGGAACTCTCACTCAACATAGCCTCCAGTGTCTTTCTTCCCTTTTTATCCATTTGTTTTTTCATCATATTTTCGTCATTCATCAAATGTATTGCCCGGCTACTGTGGACAAGTTATGACCTCACCCTCTGTCGGCCAACATCCCACCATACTTAATTCTATAGCAGGTAGTGGTTCCTTAAACATATGCACATCCTCTCTGAGCTCCTTCCTCCTCCCTTGCCTTTGGCTAGTTTCCCAAGAAGAGTCTTCCTATTTGCCTTATTACACTTAAAGCCCTGTGCTGACGGCTGGAGGGAGGGAACATGAAATGCCTTCTATTAACAGAGGGTAAGATGGAGGGAAATGCTGAGGCCCGACACGCTCAGGGCACTCAGCAACCCAGGCCACTACCACTGCCAGCCCTGGAAGTGCTCCAAGTCCCCTCCCTCCAGAAAGTCCACAGGTGTCACCTGCTCTAGTGAGGTAAGCCTGCCCTTCTTTATACTCAAGTATTCAGGTTACTCAAGTATTGTATCTGGGGTTCAGCGAGCATTGTTTCCTTTCATTTTCCATTCAACCACACCACAGAGGCATTTTTGTGGGCTAGCCTCCAAGTCTAAACATATTTCTAAGAGAGAGGGTGCTTACGGTAGCCAACAACCAGCTCAACTGCCCACAAACCAACTTCCCTGCAGTCTTCCTGAGCAGCAGCAGCCTCTCTACACTGGCTCTCACGAAACGATGCTAAGAAATACACCCAAGGCTTCTGGATATCATTTTCTGATAAGGGTAAAAAGGATACTCAAGGATGGAAACTAGAGGCCAGATATACCAGAAACCTCTTATTTCAGAAATTAAAAGAGAGTGTCTTGGAAATCTCTTTTAAACAGCTCCTGAGGAAGAGAACGAAGAGGTGGAAGCCCCACACCACGCGGCAACCCAGCAAATGGAAGCAGAGGAAGCGGGGCTGGGTGCAGGGCTGGGTCCAGCAGCCCTCTCCCCAGCAACTACTACTGCTCTAGCAGCTTTCAAAGTGGCTTCCTGCACATTACCTCCTCTGACTTTTATAATAATTAAGTCACTGATTCAAGGTCACTCAGCTACAAAGTGGTCAGTTAGGATTCTAACAGAGTGGTCTTTGACTCCAAGACAATAGAAGCCACAGAGAGCTCTGGGGCCAAAGGCTTACAGAATCACAGCATGCAAGTGCTGGAGCGGACCATGAAGACGACACAGTCCAGCTGATCTGCAACGGGCCACAAGTGAGAGGCAGGCTCCAGACCCCACAGATCCCCACTCCGTCAACCACATCTCTTGCTACTTAGCAGCCAGCATTCTGGAGGTTTCTCAAGGATAAAGAGAAGTCCTAGACAAAGGCCTGAAAAGGCCTCCCGGAGATTCTCTGTTACCATCACCCCCCTTCCCCCCGACCCCGCTAGCCTTTACCTTCTTTTACCTACCCTGCCTTCCCTGTACCGTGATGCTCATCTGGCAACCAAACCCAAACAGGACCACTGGCCAAAATGCAAATGGGCTTGTTCTCACAGCCACAGCTGCGACAGTCATTTCATGCTTATCACCCTGCTGATCTATGCCTGGGGCTCGTGTGGGCAAAGACTGCTTCTACTCCCAGGCTCCTTATTACACTGTGGAAATTTCCACAAAAAGGAAGTACCATCAAAACAGAGGAGAGGAGCAGCTCAGAGGCGGGCAGATCTTGCTGTATTCGACACTCCTGGTTGAGAGCTGAATCTCCTTCCTCTGCCTTAGTGACCCAAGCACACAGGTCAGTACCCCTTTACAGCTTTCCCACACAGGAATGCCATGACCAATTCCTGGCTGCTGCCAGCACCTACTCTTTTTCTCACCTACATATCTCAGGCAAACCCAGTCAATCAATGAACATTTACTGTGGGCAAACCTCAGAAGGAGGCTAAAAAGATGAGGTACACAGAGCCTTGATCTCCTGGAACTTCAGTCCAGCTGGGGAGAGGAAGTCACCAGGGCTGCTGTGCTAGCAGAAACCGGCGTCCAGGACCTGCACACACCTCCCAGTCCTGAAGGAGACGGTGGGACTGACGTGGTGGCTGTGGACACCCGATTCCTAGCTGCTGGGCTTTTCTAACCACAGGTGACCTGAGGAAGGATGATGACGCTTTTTACAGATGTGAGAGACTGAATGGGGCACATCCCTGCGTCTCCATCTGAACCAGTGAAGACATGAGGCTTAGAGCAGCCTACTTGGAGCTGTAGGCTGGAGCAGCTTCAGAGGCCTGCAAGGATCCCTTTCCCTTGACAGCACAGGTCCGTGACAGACCTGTAAAAACTGGGAATTAGGTTGACAGAATGACCTTGGAATGCCCTACATCCCACTGAAAGCTGCCATGGAAAAGCCATTCTGAAATTCAGAAGAGCTGCTGTTCAAAGGAAGGGGGCCAGAAGAGGGGCTCAACGCCCCAGAGGGATCTGCCCCACTTTCGCCCCAGCCCTGAGCGAGGCGAGGACCGAGAGGATTCAACAGCCACAGTGAGGTACCAGCGTTTGCTTCTTGCCCCAACCTAGCTAGGGAGAATCCAAACACAAGCCCCAAAGTCACAACACACGTAGACGATTTCTTATCTTCATCCTCATGACAAGCTCCTCACTCAAGGTAGAAGAGTTTAGGGTTATGACTATAATCGCTACTGCCTAGCCATGGCCAAAAGCTGACATTCCAATAAAAAGTAACCAAGTTCTCCAAATAGCTAGTTTCCACTCTCCACTTTTACTCTAATCAACGATCAAATCAGTAAACGGGCAGATCATTTTGGAAAAATCCAGTTTAGCAATCTGAACTCTAATTATAGTATACACTCCCAGCCTCTTCAGCCACGTGTTTGCTGGCACCAGTGAGATGGTTCTGCACACCAGGTAGCCAGGGTTGAATGTAAGCACTGTCATCGCCTTCAACACAAAACCCAGTGGTGGTGACATTTCAAGGTGTGTTTTCCCACACGTGGTTCTAATTATAGAATCACTTCATCCACAAGGCAGACACCAGCTTCACCCAAGCATCTCTCTTTTCTATAGAAAAGCACTCAGGTTTTATGCAGCCCCAACTGTGCACAAGCAGAAGTAAGGAGATGACTGATACCAGGGAAAGAGAGAAACAAAAAACGCTCAGCACACTAATACATTTCTCATCACAGAGTCCCATGTTCAAAAGTTGGAGGAACAGGGAACCATCTCATACGCAGAACTGCCCACGTGGTCTTGAAGGTGATAATTAACCCTCCTTTGTATTTCTTAAGACATTCACTACAAACTCTCCACTACCATGACTGAAACCCCACAGAGATTTGAGAAGACCCAGAGAAAGGGCTTCCCCAGGACAGACCGAGCCCAGTGTCACCAGGACCACACCATCCCCAGCGCGGGCTCCCGAGGGAGCCAGCAGCCCTCAGCGTCCTTTCTGCTCCTCCTCTCTCGGGCCCGAGCCTCAGTACCACTCAGGCCCCTCCTGGCACAAGGCTACGCGGGCTGCCAGCCCCCACCCCACCTGAGTGGCTGAGGGAGGAAACATGTCTTCTTGCAGCACTCCTAAATGTAAAGGCTGTATTTGGTTTTTATTCCACTTTTGTCTTAACCCTGTATTTACAAGTTTTCCATAAAAAGTGCTTGGCTGAATTTGAGTTATATTCTTTGTCTGTCTCTCTCAGACACAGTCACACACTCACTCACAGCCTCCCCTTCCCCCTAGCAGACGAGTGGAAATTTCCACTGAAGCGCTCAGTGGCTCCAGTGAGCAGGGTGGGGGAGGGGGAGAAGAGGGATTTGCAGCCATGAAGCATCTTCAAGCCTTTTTGAAGACAGGAAACAGATCCGTCTGAATGCCAGTTCCTAGCCTGTATCGGTTAAATCTTGCTGGATTCAGGCTTTGCTGAGGCAGTGAATTATTCCCCTTAAAACGAAGACACCCTCTGCATGGAAAAGCCCCATTTCTTTTTATATCTGTTGGGTCTCATACATTTTAAAAACCACTAAACCTGCTGCAGAATCCTTACAAATCTTGGGACACTGCCACCAAAAAGAAACCTGCAAGGCCATGGCAGCCTTGCCTTGAAACCCTGTCACGAAGCACCTACACACAAGAATGGGGTCAGGATGCTGGCCTGGCCTTAACGCTGGCAGGAAAGCACAAGAACATGGAAATGTTAGCTAACGGGAAAACCACAGAGGAGAATCAGTCTCCTCTAGAGAGGGTGCCAGCGCTCCCGGAGTGAGCTGCAGACACACTCGGGGAGCGAGTCAGTAAAATTCCACTGATTCACCACAGAGCCAGTTATTTTTATCATTCTGCTTACCCGTAAATAGAAGGGCATCTTATATGTAGGCCAGCAGATCTCTGCTATAAGTACCTATCCACATTTTAAAGCAGATGAGAAAAGAGAAAGAAGGGACAAAACAGGCAAGAAAAACCTCCCTCATGTCTTAAGAGCTCTTATACACACGCATTCTGAAGTCAGCCCAGTCTCACTGCAGTAAAATCAGGCATGGTAAAAATAGTCAAAGCCAATCTGGGGCATCCTTTTACAAACAAGCACAAGCCCAACACTGAAATATGGACCACGGTTTCTTTTATAGTTCCCTCCCCTGCACCAGAAATCACTCTCAGTCTCAGTCCAGCCCCATCTAGTGGAAAGAGAGCCTTAAACCAGCCTGTGCAGCCCTGGAGGAAGACAAAGACGCCGACGTAGTTCTGGCAGAATCTGCTACTATGATTCAGTAAACTGCCCATCCCTTTTTAGCAAGGGTCTAAATGAGCACTTACTCCTGCTGCTCCCTTCTGCACATGTGACACTGTCCCCTTTTAGACTCCAAGGAATACAGTAAGAATCTTCCAAGACACCAACCTTCCCTTTCCCACAGAGTCAATCAAGGTGCCAAGATGAGCATGTGACTATACAAAGGAAAGCTAATTGGGGGCCCCCAAGAGACTAGAGCAAATCCAGAGCTGAGAATGAATCCCAGGCCTTCTAAGACCACACCACTCCCCCTCCCCTCAGCTCCAAATAACGCTCCAGCGGTTGCCAGGCGCTGCCTGGTGAAAGGGGTGGCGAGTGAGGCCAGAAGCCTCCACCTGGAAAGCTGGTCTAGAGGATCCAAACTTCTCAACCAGCCCAGCCTGGCCCAGACAGCAACAGGGGCATCTGGTCAGCTCCTCCCTATTCCTAAATGCACATCACCGGAGGGACAACTGACAAGGGAACTGACTTCCCCTGGAAAAATACTCTTAATAAGTTACAGGTATCTGAGATACTATCCCCACCCCTGATAAATAAAGGTGACTCAACCCAGGCTCTACTCTGCTGCCAGAAGGAACTCAGAGCAGCATTTTAAATCTAAGTTTTAGAAAGGTGCTCCAGCTGTACATATATAACTTCTCCAGTTCTACTGACCCTCAGAGATTCTGAGCTCAAGCAAGTTTCTGTGGATCAAAACTTAACCATTAAGTTTTTCTAATGGGAAAATAGGTTCCCAGTTATAAACATCAAACTTACAAATCCCGTATGTAACCTGGAATGTAACCTGTTTCCAAAGTCAGGACTGACCAAGTTAATATCTGGACTATAATGATTGTATTTTGGGGGCATAAACCAGTAACAGACTTGATATAATAAACACTAGGTACCACTTTCAAGGTACCCCCTCCTCTTTCTGGAAGACTTCCCAAATAACCCTAAAGTAACAGGATCTCTCCTACCTAAGCATTTTTCTACCCTCATCCTTCATTCAGGCCTACTTGCCATGTGTGTAGCCAGGGAACGGATCTGGGGGGAGGAGGTGAGGTGGTCAGCCTGGGGGGTGCTGAGCTCCAGCCTGTATACCCCCTTGGCTGCTGCCCCGGTGCCTGGGTTAGTCATACACATGCAAGCCCCTGATTCAAGTGAAAACTTCTTGAGATCAGGAACCACAATAATCACAAGAACCATCCTGAGACCTAGGAGTACCACTGGGATATGCCATTTCTTCCTGTAAAATGTAAAAGCAACAAATATGTATGACCAACAGCACCACAACGCAACGTGGGTTCTTAGAGGGCATCTCGAGCCCACTAGTTAGCCAGCTGAAAAGTTGGCTCTCACACACCAACCTAAGGATTCAAGTCAGTACCCCACCAAAATTACAGACACCTGTCATGGCCTCCACGGCTGTTCAAAAGAGTCAAAACCTTCCGAATGCTAATAAATGCATGACAAACAAGTCCACTCTGCTTCTTCTCAACCACTTTGTAAAAGTGAGCCTTCCCAGCACCTGGCACACGCTGGGCACATCTGCTTAATACATGTTTGTAATGCCTTCTGTGGCTACATCAGTGCACAAAAAGAGCTAGCCATGTGAACAAAAGGCCTAGCACAAATGTCACTGGGGTTAGTGACTATGGGAGGACTAGTGGCAGCCAATATCAGAGTAAACTTAAGCTCCACACTGCAGACATCCGACACACCACTCAACTCTAAATCTCTAACCCCCGGAGGTAACTCCCAACTACCCTAGCCCCTCACCTCCTCATTGACCAAAAGCCACTGTGAGGAATATTAGTGAGTGTTACAAAACTAAAAGTTACATGGTCAAAGGACACTGACAAACAAAGGCATCTTACTGCAGGGTGTCTCACCATTTACACTCTACAGCGTGCGGTGAATCTCTAAAAGGAGCAGAACGTGCAAGGCTTCCCACATCTAACTGATCACAAGCACATCCCAGTTTTCGGTGGAGTATCACCACACTTTGGAAAACATTATCTCAAACAAATAAATACCAGATATTGATTTATCCCCAGAAAAGCAAGCTTAAAACATGAACCTCCCAGCCTGGGACTGGGAATTGCCTTTCTGTGTCAATGCACAATATACACAACATAATGCACTTTAACAATGTGGCTTCTCCTTTGCTGAGAAGTCTGAAAGTAAAAACAACAACACAACAAAAATAAAATCCTTAGCTACGGAGGAACTAAGTGCCTACAACACAGTCTTTGGTGGGGCACAGGTACCTTGTCAGGAATCCAGGACGTAGGGCCAGCGTTGTCAGCAGTTCTGCCTTAATTCCAGGTGGGCACTTCCTGGATCTGAATTTATTCTCTCCGTAAGAGAGAAAGAGCACCACTCCACCCCAGCATATGCACACAGAGGCCTGAAAACTAGATGAATTAACGCAGCAGTTCTCCAAGTGTGGGCCTCAGACAGCAGGAGCAGCGGCACTGCCCACACCGTGAGAAGCGGTAAGTTCTAGGATGCTGGTCACACCAGCCGCCAATAAGGTCAAATCCTGTACTTGGAAAGAGGGCAGAAGAAAGCACTCCTACTGACCTCCCTGAAAGCTGACTTCTCTCCCTGTTCAGTGCCTTACATCACGGAACCTGGCTAATAATTCTTGGCCAAATTTTACATACTCCTCTTTAAAAAAGAAAAAGAGGCAAAAGGATTCATAGCCTTGCTATTATAACCAAACCTCTTTGTGGTTAAGTTAAAAAAAAAATGTTACACACACAATCGGCATGGCTCACTGTTGTTATGATTGTGGAGAGGGAATAAGCCACCGTGCATTTCATGTTGCCTAGCAACACCTCAGGCACGCTCTGCAGAGGTGCTCTCAAGAAGCTGAACACTAGCACAAAACAAGGTGAAGCAATCAAAAGATGCAATGTGCAGTCTGTGCCACACCTCGGCAGAAGGTTTACAGGCAGTAAGAAAGCCCAGTGTGACGCAGGACTTCACTTGAGTGCATCACTTGTATCAAAACTGCATAAGAGTGCTCGCTCCGTGTGCCTAAAAGCAGCTCACACAACACCCAGTGCTGTCCACAGAGCACATCTTCAGAGAACATCTCATTTGATCTCTGTGACAAAGCAGATGGGAGGTCATCTGAGTTCAGTACCCAAGGAAGCGGGAAACAGAGAAGCTAAGTGACTTGGTCTAGGCCACACAGCTGGGAACACAAGAGGGAGAATCCAGTCTCCGAGTCCGGGCCTCTCCCACTATGCTAAAAACTGATTCCCATCTTCCCTGTCACCTACTTCTAAGGAAGCCTAACAATGTAAGATTCTTCCTCCAAACCAGAAACGATGGGGTAAGCAAGCTACCATGAGAGCTTACAAAGCTTCAAATCAACTTGACAAACTGGCCTCAAAGAATTTCTACAAGGATAATTATCTACAAGGTACTATAAAAATCAAACCTTTGACAAATGTGAGAAAAAAAATCCCACTACAGAAATTTTGATTAAAATTGATTGGAGCAGATAAAAACATTTTCTATTATGGGTTTTAGGCTCTGGTTATATACGGCTGTAAAAGAAGTACATTCGGCTTATTATCTCAACCTACATTCTTAAAAGGACGCACTGAGTAGGCGGACAATACATTGCTCAATGAGGTGTTTAAAGGCAAAAGTGAAAGAAATGCCAGGAGAAAACAGTGCTTAAGTTGACAAGAAACGTTTCCCACAATCAAAAACTTATAAATGTGTTGCTCCTGGCATGACCAGTTTTTGTACCCTGATTACAGATGATTACGGGTCAGCACAAATGCATCCCATTTGCAACACAACACTGCTGGGGTACATACCTGCACACCACCTGGTAGGATGGGGATCTGACTGTTAAGAGTACAGTAACTTCTGAGCTGAAATACACAGTGTTCCCCACTGAGCCCATCAAAGGCAGCTGTCAAGTGACTCATGAAGAGACTTACCCTCCTCGGGTGTGCCGCTGACTATGCGAGGACATCTTGTAAGGAAGCGCCTGTTCGCCCAGGTTCTCCAGGTTCCTCACTACTGCCCCTCTGTCCATCAGGGCTTCTAGAGTACGTTTCAAAGCAGCAGCAGTCTCTGGCTGTTTGGGGGGTTTTGTTTTTAAAAAGAAGAAAAAACAGATCAGAATCATTATTAGAACTGGAATGATTAAGTGTGGTCAGTTCCAATCATAACAGCTCTATTGGGAGGGATCTTTGGGGAAAAACAACAGAAATTATCTTTGGCTAAGAAAGTTTAAAAAAGAGAGAGAGGTATTTATTGTAAGGATATGAGATAGCTCACAGATACGAAGGAAAATCTGAAGAAGCAGGCCTCGGAGAGTCCAGGGACCAGAGCAGCTCCAGGGATCTGGGAGGCAGGAACTAACTGAGTGGCTTCTTCAGAGCACCTTGGCCAGGATGAATCAGCGCCAGTCACTGCCAGTTCTTGTAGCCCAGGGCTCAAAATTCAAATTCCAGGGGAAGAGCATCCTATTGGCAGGACACTTTGATTGACCATCTCACCAAAACCATATACAGACAGTGGGAAAAGGGGTTGTCCCCCAAAGAAAAATAGGGAGATTGTAGCCAAAAGGGGGAAAGGATGAGTAAGACCCAACCTCTGCCCTCATGGGGCTTACAATCTAATAAAGACATGAACACAAAAACTCATGTAAGAAGACCAGAAGGCAGAGTGCAGGAAGTGACACAGGGACCAGAGAGCTCATGAAAAGAGAAAGCAGATTCAGTTGGAAGAAGGGTTTCATTAGGAGAGCTGACTTATAAGGAGCCCTGGAAAATGACAATGGGAGATGCAAAGAACAAATGAGCCAGGCACTGAGTAAAGAAGCAAAGACAAGAAAGTATTGAGGAAATAGCTAGGAGTCCCATCGGTGACGTTCAGGACAAGGGAGGACTGAGAAGTAAGACTATAGGTTGGGTGCAAGTATATAAATAATAAATATCTGTTATGAAAAACAAAATTCAAACAAAATAGAGTCCCATCATCCAGAGATAAAATTCGTTAAACATTCTGATGAACTGCTTTCCAGATATCTCTCTATGCATATGTTTACACCAAAAACTTTAGGAAGAAAAGACACTTTACAATGGTAAACAGGAAGACACAACTAATGAAATGTAGAAAATGAGGAAGAGGTGTGGCAAAGGGGGCACTAAATATGGGGTTGTTATTAACAGCTAAAAAGAAATCTGGAGTAGCTGGCCAGGGACCACAGAAGATGAATCTGGTTTAGGACATGCTGAGTCTGAGATACCCACAGCTTCTCCAAGTTAACCTCTCAAGATGTAAACCTTAAGCTCAAAACAACAGGGCAGGTTAGTCATCTGCCGAGAGGGGCTACCTGAAACCTTGGCAGTAGGTGAGATCACTGAGGGGAATGTGGAGATCACTGAGGATGAGATCCACAGAAGCTTGGGGAGCACAAACACTTGGCGGACTGACAAGAGGACTTGAAGTAAGAGAAGCAAACAGCAGAAGGTAAATCAGATCTGCCCTGTCACAGAAACTAAGGGAAGAGGCAGCCTCCAAAACGACAGGATACAGGGTGGAGATGAAGAAAAAGCCACAGCGTGGTGACCACATGGTCACTTAGCAAGATAGGGCTAGAAGTCAGATTGCAAAGACATCCATGGTAGAGGTGTGATGGCAACGACGACCAAAAGAAAGTTCCAGAGCCTGAGGGGCAAACATATTCAAGCAAAGTGTTTGAGGAGAGAGAAAACTTAAGCAAGTTACTAGTTAAAGGGGGAATGAATCAGTCAGAAGATAAAATGTAAGATGCTTTAAACAACGTCATCAATGGCCAACATGATTTGCTGCGTGACTGCTATATGCCCAATGCTAGTCTAGTGTTCTAATGTCACATAGTTAATCTTCACACACACACACACACACACACACACACACACACACACACACACACACACACACACAAAACAGAGTAAAGAAGGTTTACAGATTTGGAAACTGGGACCCTGAGAGATGCCATAACTTTGAGATCACGTGGCAGTTAGCAGGTGGTAGGGCCTGAGGCAAAAAAAAAAGGAACACTGACAAAAGTCAAGTCAGGGAAAGGAGGCCAGAGGACACCTGGGCAAGCAAAAGGGAACTTCTCAAAGACATAAATGAAGAAATGCAAGTAAAGAAATCGTGAAGTGCAGGGGTGAACTTACGAAAAGCCTACCTTCCAGTGGCTCATTTTAGATCAAATGAAAAGAAAACTGCAGAACAAATTTTAAGTATGCATTCCAGTAGCCCAAGAAGAATCCACGATATAGCTGTATATTTTCTTTCTGACAAATACTGCTGAAATGCTGTGAATATACTAAGTATTAGTTTAAGGTTCAGAAATAAAATTTCTCCTTTCATTCCTATTGTAGCCCACCATAGACTTCAAAAATACCTAATGAAAATTATGTGAATTTATATATTTAATCACCCTTATGATAAACGGAAATTTCATGAAAATAAAAACAGGAGCCAACTATCTCTTTGCATTAACACTAACTAGGTAAAAGTCTACAGCAATTTCTCCTTATGATTGCAAACAAACATTCTTATATAGTTCCAACAAAATGGAGACTAAATTCTCCTCATATTTCACTAGCAGGTATTTACAAATTTTGCAGAAACCTCATTCCTAACAACAGTTAATATTTCATTTCATTTAAAATACTATTTACTGATACAATTAACTGATAAGGTGGATGAACAGTCTATCCAAATAAAGAATGGGTAAAAAAAACATACTTTGATTGATTATAGTCTTCTGATTAGCTACTCAAAGCATTAATTTTAATTTCAGTTTTGCCTGATTAAAAAGGAATATATCTCAATACCTCTTGTTTAAATTCCAAGTGAAGTGTTTACAGTGTGAAAAACGGAGCACCCTCTTCTGAAGTAAGAGCTTGTAAAATAAAAGATTTTCTTCTGTCCAAAAAAGGGTAAAGGCTACCTAACAAGAATGCAACTTAGGAAAATATCAGAACACATTTCGACCTCAGTAATGTCAAGGTCAAACTGTAGACTGCTTGAATGACCAAATTCATTTCACTGTAACTTCAGAATACCCAGAAGTGTAAAAAGAAGAAGGGGCTAAAAGAGTCCCTGTTTATTAAGGGAGCTCAACTTGTACCTTACACCATATACCTCACCTCATCACTCTAAATCAAGGGTCAGCAAACAAAGCCTGTGGCCCAAATCTCGCTCACAACTTGTTTCTGCAAATAAAGTTTTATTGGAGCGCAGCCAGCTTATGCATTTATGTAGTGTCCGCGGCAGCTCTCGTGGTAAAAGCAGACCTGCAGTTACAGCAGAGACTGTATGGCCCACAAGCCTGAATTACTTACTATCTGGCCAGCTTCTGCTCTACCTTCTAACGGGCTGAGGGAAGCTGGCAAAGCCTCAATCCACTCACCTTAAAATGCACCATGCGAACCTGGGCCCCTGGGGTACAGACAGTGCACTCCCATGGGATCAGTCCTCAGGGAGACACGCAGGGCACCAGCCTAATAAGGAATATCAGCCTGACTGTTCAGATCATCACAGGACTCAGAAGGGATTCTGCAAAATCAGCGCTCCATCCACCAAGCTCCTAATATATCAATACAGGCTTTCAAATTGCCTCATTTGGTGAAACCTACATATTTATTAATATAAAATTTTAGGCTTCAAAAAAAAAAGTTCTGCTCAATACAGCACAATGTTCAATTTGTAAAAACATATGGTCTACAGGAAGCACATGATCTTGCTGCCGTAATTCTCATTTACAAGGTCTCTGAACCACTTAATTCCAACTATTCTAAGAGAGGTTGTGCACACGCGCTCCTTATAGGCTTCTCTCACCCCATCTGAAAGCAGCTCCCTCAGACTTTCCTCCAATCCACCATATGTCAATGAAACACAATTTTGTTACAGCACAGATTGGAGGGCGGAAATCGCTCACTTGAAAAAAATATGGAAAAGAAACAGTGAATGAATGTGAATGGGAGCTAGGAAAACTGGACTGCAGTCCCTGCTCCTCCACTAATGTCAGACAACCCTGGATAAACTATTAAAATTTATCCATTTTAAATTGTGCCTCACTTTCCTCGTGTGCTACATTAGTGATTCTCAACAAATTTTCTGTTTCTGTAAGCTTCACGTATACATTTATGTCACAATTCTCAAAATATCCTGGAGTCACCCAATGTTTTTTAAAAGTCTCTCTTTTCTTTCTGTGTTCCTCATTCTGACCTCCTCATCACCCAGAAGTGCCCCAAACCCCAACCCCAGGGACTCCTTGTGTCACCCCGTTTACTTCCACACAGCAACACTCTTTCATCACTAGAATGGAAGCTTCAGGAGAGCAAGGACTTTTGTCTATCTGGTACACAACTGTACTCCTTAAGTCCATATCACGAAGCTGGCACTAGAAATGGTTGTTGAATAAATTAATGCATCAATTGTACCTCCCAAAGAGGGTCTCTTGCTTACGTACTCCAGTTTCCCTGCTCCACCAGGAATCTGAAGCTTCCTCCTTTCTCTAATACAATTTGAAGCTACTTTTCATAAACACAAAGCTCACTATCAGGGTAGTGACTGCAATACTGAAGCAAAATTATAGTACTAGTGTTTTTATGTTTACTTCACGTAGCGCCAAAATTTTTTTTTTTTTTAAATACAAATTTGCAGTTTAAAAGAATCTAACAGAAGGAGCTCAGTGGCAGAGTGCATGCTTAGCATGCACGAGGTCTTGGGTTCAATCCTTGGTACTGACATTAAATAAATAAATAAGCCCAATTACCTACCCCCAAAAAACTTAAAAATATGTATGTATAACTAAATCACTATGCTGTACACCAGAAATTAACAAAACATTGTAAACCAACTATATTTCAATTAAAAAAAAAGAATCCAGAATTCATCCAATAGAAGTGAAACTAAATATATTTCAAAAATATAAAGTTCAAATATATATAAACATAAATGTTAAACTTAGATTGTTCTGATTATTTGCTGATAACATAAGAATTTACACTAAACAATACTTCAAGAAAATTCACCCTAAGAGAAAATTAAAACCAAATTTTGATCTTATTATTAATGATTACTCGAACTACTGGTATCCAGGCCACAAAAGCCCACCTTAGGGAAACCTCAACAGCTGACTTCAAATACTTTCAGGGCTACTATGCAAACGACAGATATGTCTTATTTTGATTGGACCCTGAGAGTTTGACTGGAATCAATGGGTAAAAATTACAGAGAAACAGAGCCTTGACATATAAAGGACACATTTCTGAAAATGACAGCTCCATGGACGTGAAATAGGCTGCCCTGTGAAGCAATGACCTTTCCGTCACTCGAAGTGCAAAGACTGGGATGACCATCGGATCAATCTTTCCACTGGGTGGGAGGTTAGACTTGCCAACTTCTAAAGCCTCTGCCAAGATTAAATTCTAATACTATTCCGGCACCATTCTGAAGGACGTTCTGAAGTGAAACTGCCTTTTAAAAAACACTACGATTGCATGGTGGTGAGAAATACACTGACTACTAATAAAGTTTGGTGCTGGTGCCTAGATTTATACTAAGACACCAGCTGTTTTACACACTACTGCTTTTGCAGTGATCCCCTGAAAAGGTCTCTGAGAAGTCCAAGGCTTTTCAGGTCACTTTTTATTTTAATTGAAGTATAGCCAGCTTACAATGTTGTGTTAGTTTCTGGTATAGAGCAGAGTGATTCAGTTATACATATATATATATTCTTTTCATATTCTTTTTCATTACAGGTTATTACAAGTTTTGAATGTAGTTCCCTGTGCTGCACAGTAGGACCTTGTTTTTCATCTATTCTATATACAGTAGTTGGAATCTGCTAATCCCACTCAGATCACATTTTGAAAACTGCAGTTCTAGGAATTCTAATGGGCAAAGTTTCTATGACAACAAGGAGACAAGGAAAATAAAAGGAAGTACATCTCCCCTTGCCCCCCAAATAAAATTCCCAATTCAGTAAGGTTATTACTAAGCTAATAATTCACAGAAGTACCACAAACATCACCATAGGTCAATGACCAGTATTTAATCTAATTCAACATATTTTCATCCCAGAAGAGAAGCATGTCAACAAAATTATCTTGTAAATTAGATTCTCTGGCCAAGACAGTTTTGAGCCAGTGGCCCTAGGGTGCACCCGGCTATCACTACAAAACCGTCACAGCCTACCAGGAAATGAAAATGACACAGAATCCACAACACTTAGTGGCATGTAGCATCTACCTACCTACACCCTGCCTTTCTCATGTTACAAAGGGCTGTGCAGCAACCAGGAGCAAGTCTAAGATTTAGGAAAGCAGGAGCCAGGTCATAAAACTGTTAAAATCTGTGAAAATGTAAATGTAAAAGCCTTTCCCACTCTTTGTTGCATCTTAATTCCAAGGTTTAGCTCCTTAAGAAAATATCCTTGAAATTTGCATTTCCAAATACAGAGAAAGTCCCAGGAAAGTCTGCATTGAGATTCTCACAGCAGTTTGGAAGAGAAAATCTGTGAGTATCTTTCAACAGTAGTATTAGCTTCCAGGGAAGTTCTGTCACTAGCAGACCTTGGTGGGAAGAACAGAATGGACACCATCTACCTCAAAATGTGTGAAGTGCCGGCCCTGCCTAACACCATCTACGGTGCCCAACTCTGAGAATGATTCCATGGGAACTGTTTTATCAAATATTTTTATGACTCAAGAGAACCCCTTTACCCCACAATTTATTGAATCAAGAGCTGTAGTTCTCCTGGTAATTAAGGGCAAAAATTACTAAGCACAGAAGCTATTTTAAAAATTAGAATAAAATTCACTAAGGGCAAGTCTAGAACAGTAAAAAAAAAAAAAAAACACAAAGCTAAACAAATACATGCTGGAACATGATTATACTTACCTACAGTGGACTATTATACACTCTGTAACTTGTAGGTAAGTGACTAGAAGATTAACTTACAGACTCTTTGAAGGTAAAAGATAGAAAACACTTTTAAGAACTAACTGCTATACTACTTTGCCCATGAATCATATTTAACAGATCATTTACCAGAAAGAGAGAATAATCATGAACAAAGACTTTACAGACTTTAAAAAGCGGGGGAGAGAATGAGGGAAGAAGAGAAGGGAACCCATCGATACACATCAAGTGTACTAGGAAAGTAACAAATACTGTAATTCAGTGAAAAACTGCTTCTTTTTATAAGCCACTGCTGTGTGCTCTGCAAAATGAAAAATACCTCAAAAATTTTAAATAATGCTAAATACTGCAGATTTACAGCTCAGATATATCAAGTGGTCATTTAACCATTAAAGCAACAGAGCTCTAAGAGTTCCTTAAGTATGTACTAAGTGAAAAGCACTCATGAATATGATATTCAACTTACACAATCACCTTTTTGAGACACAGTTATGGGAGGGGGGCACCTATAAATCCCCACTGGGGAATGATTTTAAAATAATCTTAATGGCATAAATCAGCTGTAAAAAAGAAGGTGCATACATCCACACCTGGAAATGGAGTGACAGCAAACTGAATGATCTCTTATAAACACACCAAACTCTGTGGGTATCAGAAATATAGGTTGTACTTTAAGAAACTGCCATTTGGGGGGATCAAGAACAGTCCAAATATTGACCATTTCTTAAGGCTTAACCTAATATTTATCCACAAACATTCCTTTCAAAGTGTGTCCCTCAAGACAAGTATTTCCAAGTTTCTCACTATGAAATCCACCTCTAATAGGGTAGCCATGGGGATATGAAATACAAATTCCCTGCCCTTTAGAAGTCTGTGATGTAGATATGCAGACACACGTAAGTCACTAATAAAAAGGAGGGTGAAATATTTCTGACTGGTGAGTTAGAGATGGCAGACTTCAGCCAGATCCAAAAGACTGAGCATCTCTGTAAGAGGTGGAAGGACAGTCAGTCAGCATCCTCTCAGAACAGGTTGCACTAACAGGATGACAGGAAGACGGTTCTGATAGAATTTATATTTGGGGTGGAATCGATGTGGGCATTGTGCTGGGTATAGGTAGAATCCACTGCTTTTTTCCACTCATGGCAATTTTTTGCCTACATTAAGATTTCAGTGTCTTCAAACACACTTTTGGTAAAAATGTCAACTTTCTGGAGATCAAATACGGCAATCTATATTAGTTTAAAATGTGTATACCTTCAATCCTATGGCCATTTTTAGGAAATTAAGAAAACGGCCATACCGAAGTATAAGGATTTAGCTATGAAAACATTCACCACAAAGCTACCAGGACAGTGAATAGATGGAAAAGTATTTGTCCACTAACAGGAGTCTGGTTCAATAAAGTATTTTCACTGATTGAACAACTACTATGCAGCCATTAAAAAACAAGATGTTGATCCTTATACATGGACATGAAAATATTTTAAAAATAAAATTAAAAAAAATCAGCATGTAGGGTCAATCCAGTTTTTTTCTAAAAGAAAAAAAAGTACTAACGTACATGTACATTTAGAAAGTCTGCATGAACATACAGCTGAATGACATTAGTTTTCCACAGGTAGTAAGATGAGAGGTGTATTCTATTCTCCTCTTTGCTTTATTATCTGATTTCTCTTACAATGAGCAATGAAAGATGTTTTAAAAATTAAACCTGGGGAGGGGAAGGGCGGATTCAGTTTTATTTTGTTTTAAGAATTTCTTCCCCTAAGTCTATGACAATGTGCCATAACTTGTGAATTCTGTGTCAAAGCCCTGAAACTATGCCTCAACGTTTACAACTCATTCACTGACTCCACATCATTTACGTTTTAAATAATGTAATAAGCAGAGAGGTACAGATGGAAAGCTTTCAGTGGTTCCTGAAAGAGCCGTGCAAGCTATACTTCCAGCATCATGAGCTATTACAACTGGCTGCTCTGCCCCTTGGGAATCAGAGGGAAAACGAATCTAGTCGAAGACAGAAGCCCAGAGATCTCTGTTTCTAGAATCAGGGCAACCAAAGAGATGTTATGGGACAGGGCCAAGTTTGGCCTTGAGAACACAGCAGCCAATAAAAGCAAGATGGTAAGAAAAACAAGAAAGAGGAGCCTGCCTATTCTATGGTCATGCAACCAGGACTGAGGTTCTGGCGATCTGGGAAATGTAACAGAAAAACATATTCTCTGAACAATGTGATGAAAATAAAAAGAACCCAGGGAAGAATGGAAGAAAAGAAATCAGAGGAGTAAGGATCCAACAATTACCAAGTTTGGCAAAGATCAACGCCATGCCAAAAGCAAAGTGCAAGAAATAAAAGAGTCATAGTTCACAGCATTGCTGAATTTGTAACTAGAAAAGCGGTAGGATGGTTGGTAAAGCACTTCAGCTGCAAGGCAGATGGAATGCCTTTAAATCATAAACTGGACTTACTTTAAATGTAGTGGGCATCCAAGGGACCCCCTGAAACTAGTCTGTGCTGAGACATCAATATCAGTATTGATATCAAAAGATTACAAATGAATAAATTTAAATCCACTGGTTTTCAAGGTCTCAAGTCAAAGAATGTCATTCAGAGGCCATTTAAGGCCATTTAAGGGGGCTCGTCAAGGCGTTCCTCTAGAGTACATTAGAATCACCTAGGGAGTTTTAAAAGTGAGATGTCTATGTCTCACCCTCAGATATTTTTATTCAGTTGGCCTGGGGATTCATAAATCTTGGGCACTAGGATTTTTTTAAAGCTCCCCAGGTGTGGACGAAGGTGAGAACCACATTCTAGTAGGAAGTTGGCTGGCTTCTTTCTTATCACCCCTAAGATGAATGATTCTGGCTGAACTGCAGTTTATAAAGGATTTTCAGCAATGATCTCCTCCAACTCTAATTTAAGGAACATAAAAGCTCCACTTTTCTCACAGTAATAATGTAGCCCCCCGAATATGAAATGACAGTCCCCAAAGGTCACTACTTGTGGTTAATACTACCTGAACAGCTGGAAAAATACCAAAAATAAGGTACCCAGGTTCACTGTTCTGAGAACATTCCAAAATTCACAGTCTTTTTACTGGGAAATTTCCATTTCTATCCTCCTCATTCCCTTCCAGATGCACTTACGGATGAATAAAAGATGGGAAACAGGAAGACTGGCAGGAGTCCTGGTTACTATGGCAGCAAGTGAATGAAATGCCACAGCTCATGAAACTGATAGTGAGAGCAGGCATCAGGTAGACATCATCAAGCCGTGCCTGTCCTGCTGATCGCTCTCCTTCATGCACAATTCAGTTCCCTGCCTTCACCTTATATTTCAACCTGTTCAGAGAGGAGGGGTGGAATGGAATGACAGGAAGATCAGGAAAGGTGAGAATCAGCAAAGGATTCTGATGTAGAGACAAAAGGGTTAGAAGAAATCTCTATTTAGATCATGTGAATCTTCTAAGCATTGGTGTACGGGTTTAGCAAAAGTATCAGTAAGTTGACTGGGTTAAGAGAAATTTTTTAAAACATGCCTTGATACAGTCAGAAACTTGGGCTTTGGCAAGAGAGTCAGATTTGCATACCTTGCTGAACAACAGACCAAAAGTGTGTCCACCACCAAGCCACTACAGTGGTGCTCAGTGCAAGTGATAGGATGAAGGTACCACTCTGAAAAGCAGGGAGGAGAAAGGGTATAAAAGCACAGAGGAATTAAAGGAATAAGACATCCTTCAAGATTCAGCTACCTCCTAGGAAAGTGTGCCTTTCCTCCATAACCCCATGTGTATCTCTCTCAATCCACATACATCTTGCAAGTGTAATTATGTAGAAGTACATCCCCTTCCCTAACTAAGCCTCTTCAAGGTTGCTTCTTACTCATCTTAGTAAAGATGCTGGAGATGCAAAGAATCTGGCACATATTCAATAAATGTTTGATGAACATGTATGTCAAAAGAATAAATGGAAAGATGAGAGATGGAAGTTGCCAGTTGTACTTTATTCAACTGAAAAGAGGATTAAACCAAGTAATAAAATTCAAGGAGAAATAAGACCTTCATTGCAAAAAGGAAAACAGCACCTTACATGTAAATTTTTTTCTTTTAAAGGCGAAGATGCCTAACAAATTTAAGCATATCCTGTTAGTCAAACACAGAGATGTACGATGTACAGTCAAGGAGCTAGGAGCAGGTGAAAGATGGAAACAAAGATCCAGTCAGAAACTCAAAAAGGTGCCTCCAAACTTCTAAAGATTCTTGGGACATAATTAAAAACAAAAACAAAAACAAAAACAAAAACAAAAACAAAAACAAAAAACAATGGACATTAGACTCCTACTGTGTACAGAAAATATCAAAGCAAAACTCAGACTATAAAAACCTCTGGAAGTGGAGTCAGCAAGTCCCATATAGATACAACAGTATTTTAGAGGGTATGACAATAAAAATTCATATTAGAATTGGAAGAAGAATAAAACCCAAAGGAATGGTAGCTCCCATTCTGTTTTATTTATTTCTCATTCCAGTCTTACATCAGTAACATCTCCCCTGGTGTACTGTATTCAACATGGAGGCCACACATAAAAAGGGACATCAATTGCCTCAAAGTTGCCCAGGAGAAAAAAAAAAAAAGATGGTAAAGTATCTGAAATCCATGTCCTGTGATGCACACACCAGAGAATGGAGATTAAGCCTGATTCTGAGACTGAAAATTGAAGACTGTATTTATCTTGAATATTTATCATCAGATACTCAAAGAGAAAGAAAGCTACACTTCAGGGGCATAACTTGGACTACCGAATGAAAGTCAGAGGCGAATTTGAGGTCATAAGAAAACTCTTTAAAATCAGAGTTTAAACTCTTTAAAAACTCTTTACAAAATGAAATGAACATTCAGGAGTGGGGACTGATAAAGTTCTAGTTCTCATGGGTGGTGGCTGCATAGATGTCTGCTTCACAGTTACAGTGGATGCTCATTATTCGTGGATTTCAAATATGCCAATTCACCTACCAAAATGTCTGTAACCTCCAAACCAACACTCCCACTGCAGAGTGGTGAACAGTACGCACATTCCCAGCTCAGGTCCAACGTGATGCTCTCTCTTCTTGTTTCAGCCCCCACTATGAATAAGAGTTCTTTTCACGGTCTATGTAGTGCCATGTTTTTCACACTTTTCTGCTTTTTTTGCTGATTTCACTGTTTAAAGTGGCCCAAGTGCAGTACTGAAGTACTTACTGTCTAGTGTTTCCAAATGCAATAATATATGATGTCCCTTATGGAGGAAATACGTGTATTAAGTAAGCTTTGTTCAGGCATGAGTTAGGGTGCTGCTGGCCTTGAGATCAATGTTTATGAACCAACAATATATTTTAAATATGATGTCTTTAAACCAAGACACATGAAACACAATTATGTACTGACTGGTTGACCAAAATGTGGTGACCAGCCAGAGACTGGCAGGAACCTAACCATGCATTTCCCCAGGGGGCAACGACTTCATATTCACTAATTCAAGTGTTAGGCGCAACTTTATGGACTGTAACTACCACAAATAACAATAATCAATCGCATTCACTACTTTGTACACCTGTTCATGTTTCATGGACTGAGAATGTATGCCAAATTTCACAAAAATATTTTGATAGGTGGGATTTGTGCTTGGTACAGAAAAATCAAATAGACAACTTCTAAGGCCCCTTCAAAATGGGAGTAACCATTAACTTTGCACTTAAAGAGATAAACAGAATTTTGAAACTCCCGTTGTGCTTCTGGTTGTCAACATGTTCTTTTAAGATAAGACAGAAATGGGCAATAGACTCTGAAATATCAAGTTTCAAATGCTAAGTGGAGAATGGATGTCAGGATTTCCTAGTAAGTTAGAGGATTCAACACAAGCATATACAAAAGAGTTGGAAGTCTTAAAAACTAAAAACCTGATAGAAATTTAAAAGAAATTCTTTTTCAACAGAAGGGTTGGAAAATAAAGTTTAGACACACCTCTACAAAAACCAAATAAACAAAGATGTAAATTAAAAGACAAAAGACTGAAACCAACTGGACCAGTCCAGAAAGTCCAAGAGCTGGACAAAGGAGGTTCCAAAAGGGAGAAAACAGAAGAGAAAAATTATGCCTAGACTGAAGGACACAGGAATATCAAGCTGAAAGAGGCCACTGACAGCCCATACAATGAAAGAAAAGCTTTCATCAAGGCACATAATCGTGAAATTTGAGAACACAGGAATTAGAAGTGAAAAGGTGTTATGCTTAACAAATTTCTGAAGGAAAATACTCCTCAATCCAGAATTTTATATTCAGCCAACTTTCAAACAAATGAGTAGAATAATCACATTTTTAGACACACAAAACTTTTTGATTCTAAGAGACTATGAAATTGTTAAAAATGAGTAACAGTGTTAGTACTATCAGATTTCTTGCTGTTGGACAAAGGAGATACCAACACAGAAGGGGGAAGGCCAAAAAGAAATCTCTAGTGCTGGTTTACAATTGGAAGCATCAGTAGATGTGCACACTGAAAAGGGCCCAGAAGCAGTGAACATGTTTACCTCTAAGAATGAGCACACCCAGACCTTGGTTTCTAAATACCATTCCCTAAGTAAATGCCTGATCCTGAATGGGGCAAGGAAATTCCATGTGAGCCTAGAACCCCTTGTTGTGCTGGAAAATAAGAAGTACTCAAAAAATAATGGAAACATGTTACAAACAACACAAACTAGCCAGAAGGGAGACCTGCTAAATAAATCTGGAAATGTTTGAGCAAAATAATGACAGTAATGAATTATAGCCCACTAAATAAAATAATACATGAGTTCAAACTAACATATAAATGGGGAAGTGGGGAAACTCATTTCAGTAAAGTTAGAAAAAAAAAGTTAGAAAAATCACTGCTATACACCACTGTAGTAATAACTTACTCAAGCAAGAATTATCAATGGATGCTAAAAGTAGGGGTTCAAGTCTGATGAGGAATAAGTTACTTACGTAGTCTCAAATTATCTTCCCACAAATTACTTATTACCAAAGGGGCAAGTGTTAACAATACAGTGGAGAAACCTGGTATATACCACTTCAATCAAGTATCAAAGTTAATGTCAACAATTATGGGACAACACAACATCACAGGCCTCCCAACGTGAAGTTCTGGGGACATATTATTGCTTAATGTTGTAGTCCCACCAAAAACACAGTGTGAATCTAATCACAAGGAAACAGATAACAGTAAATTGTGGAGGGGCATTCACAAAATGACTGGCCTCTAAACTTCAAAAATGTCAATACCACAAAAGACAAAGAAAAGCTAAGGAACTATTTCAGATTAAAGGAAACAGAAAAGCTAAATGCAATGGACTGGGTTCTGAACTTTAAAAAAAAGAGAGAGAATGGTTGCCATAAAAGAACATTTTGGAACAGCAACATTTGAATAAAGACTTTAGATTAAAATATTGCACTACTGTTACCTTCCAGATTTTGATAATCATATTGTGATTATATGGGTGATTGTCTTTGTCTTAAGAAATATACCTCTAAGTACTAAAAGAGTAAAGAAGAATAACGCATGCAACTTAGGTTTTCAAATGGCTCAGGAAAGCATCTGATAAGAGAGAATGCCAAAGCCAACATGACAAACTGTTAACTACCATGAATCTGGGTGAAGGTGATTTCTGGGTTCATACTATTCTTACAACTTTCCTACAATTTGAAATTATTTCAAAAGTAGAAGTGAAAAAACTTAAGGATATTTTTATTTATCAATGTTATATATACAACTCAATTCTCAGTCATTACCTGCTAGTCCATGTTAACCAAGGTAAATAACAATAATCAGCAGGGTTCTCATTGGAACTATTCATGAGATGAGAGAAAAGAAACAGATACAATCTCTTGAGGGTAGACGTGTTCATACTGAAAATACTTAGTCACAGAAATGTAAATTTTTCCTTTTATTCAAAGTTGGTACAGAAGTGCTAACATTTCCATAAAATAATTAACTATACTTCAATTACAGGACAAAATACCACAGAAAGGAATATACTTTGCAAGAAATGTAGTTCATCTTAAGTTTCCAAATACTTGTAAAGGCTAATGCAGCAGCTGGCAAAATAACACACAGTACACAAAGAACAGTGTATTTTACAGAGTCAGTAATGAAAACTGACAGCTCTTTAGCAGATTTGCTTCATTTTTTTTTCATTTTTTAAACAATAACACTTTTAAAAACACATTAAACCAAGATCATACATGTCTACAATTTTAAAAATCAGGTTGTATACAATAGGTTAGAATAGTCAAGTTAGAATTGTCACGTATGGTTAACAATCTTAAATCTACAATTTCAACTGTACTCCTTTCAATATGGAAGTAACTTGGTTTATATTCTACTTTCTGCTTGCAACTAAAACATTGTACAATGAGATGGACCTGATCAAACCTTAAAAAAAAAAAAAAAGCCGTGGACAATGAAGAGTACACCAGAAATTAGTTTACAATTCAAAAAACTCACCAATAACGCAACAACTTCATTTATAATCACATTTGGTCTACAAGGCATAACTGACAAAACGATCCATGTACACAATACAAACCCCCAGTGCACAGACTGGTCTCTCACAGAGCATCTGAACAAGCTTAAGAGGCAGGACACTGGGAGGAACATTTTTCAATGTAGACATCTTTTAAAAATGCTTTAATACATACATATCAAAATTACTAGATAAAAGCAGCAGTACTCTGCTGACATTTGGCTTAAAAATAAAGAAATGAATGAAGCAATTTCACAGGATATTAGAAAAGGAATTGATTTTCTTCTTGAAGAAGACTACTAACTTTTGCACAGCAACTATTTTTGATATCCACCTTATTAAAAAAAAAAGAAGAAGAAGCACGGAGAAGCATAACATAGTTCATATGTGACTGCCAACACAGGTCTGAGCAACAGAAAACGGGATGTCCAAGCAAAGAATGGGTAAATCCCCGCTCTATTTCTGAACTCTGTTGGCAATCTATAAACTAAAGCAATATTGGTGGGGGAAAGAAGGGCAACAGATTCCACACCATCATCTGACACTAACGTAATATGTCATTATTAAAAAAAATAAAGCTTTTGCATTTTAACAACCCCACAGAAAAGTCCATGAGCAAAAAGACTTTGTTGATCTGTTTGCCACTCAAGTTAGAGATCTCACAGTGAAATTAGAAAATTCTAATTATACATATTTACATTACTAGGACTACTTTCACCTAGACTAATTAAAGCAATTTTCCGTGGAATTATAGATGAAAGATACTCTGCCAAAGGAATCTTGAAAAGCGTTCTTTAAGGTCTTAAAAACTATTTTAAATTTAAAAACAACATTTAAAGGTACAGAACACATTCTATACAGGCCTAACAGGTTACACGGCTTTGCTTTATCACATATTGCTAAGTCAAAGATGTTCCTCAAACCTCTCCATTTTCCGGCATGTCTGGTACTCCCCTCTCCCCTCGTCCTGCCAAAGCCTGAGGTTTCACATTCTAAAAGAATGCCGTAGGTACACACCTGGTGACTTCTTGCTAGAGCGGGGAATCTCTCCCTCCAAGTGCTCAGATTAATTCTTCTAAACCATGTCCCATTAGTCTACACCAGCTATAATCTTCATTCCATATATTATTAGAGTTGATTATCCCTACGAAGATAAATATACAAAACAGAGGAGAGTGGGAACAAAGGTTCTTCTCTCCCATTTTGAGAGTTCTATCTTTCGACATATGGGCAAAATTCAAGACACAGATACACTTATTCCTTGTTGATAAACAGGGACTATACAGGTGAAGAAAAGTGGGGAGTAAAATAAAGGCAATGCTGAGTACAAGAAAACACATTATGTCCTTCTTTTGCACTCACATTCACAGACTTCATCTAACCTAGTCTCGAAGTGGGTATTGGGACAGGCAAACGAATCCTTTAGGCTCTTACGATCATTGTGGAATGCAAAGTATAGATCATTCGGCAGATCTGTCTCAATTAGTTAGATACTCAGTACGCTTGGATCAAATTCTGCTCTATTAAAAATGAAGGGCAATCAAGCATATGAAAAAAATAACTTCATTAAGTTTAGATTTACACAAAGATTAAAGATTAGTATTTGCTCTATTAAAAAGTGAGATTTCTCCATATTTACAGGATACTACTGACAAGAGGTAAAGTTTCCTAAAGATTTAAGATTAAAAAAACAACTACAGACTCCAATGGCCCTACAGCTTAAAACAGGAGCTTGTCACAATGTCCCACCCACCAAAGCCTCGAAGTCTGCTCCTGCTTCTTTAGTTCCAGCCCACAGACCCCGTCATAGCCAGTCACCCCCCACTATGACTGCAGCATTCTTGACACTGGTGTTCTCTCCTCCATCAAAGCAACACAAATGTACTCGGATTAGCACACTGAATCACTTAGGATTTAGGACCCCCGTCCTGGGTACCTCGCTGTCTGGGGATCTTAGTACTGCGGTCCTCAGCCTAACAACTCCGGAGACAAACACGTGGTGGGCTTTCTATGCCTGGCACTTGTGGGATACTGAGAATACTGTTAGTCTTGTGCTTTCTACATGTGGAGACACACACATGAGGGAACACGGTTTTGTGCTTTCTACAGGCCTTTAAGCTTTTTCCTTATCATGGAATGTGAAACGGTTGTCACATATATGTTCTCAGATATGCCTATCAAACCTACACTGGAAAAATGATAAAGTTAAAACATACTCACAGAATAAGCAACCTTATACTTTTAATTAAAGATAAAAAAGAAACAAATACAGATGAATAAATAACATTTAAGCTGCAACACAAAGTAGAACTACCTGGTTTCCTTGAACCTAAATAAAGGCTGCATATAAAGTATGTAAATATAAATGTATTTTCTTCACTAGTTATAACAAAATTTAAAAAGAGAAATTGTAACAAGTAAGAGTTATCTATCAAGAAAGGGAAAGGTGTAAACTAGCATATTCAATATTGGCAACAGGAAGGCACTAATCAAAACACAAATTTCAGAAGCTGATTATATTATGGAACACCCTATAAAATGGCCTTTGCTAATTTGGGATTTCAGTAATATAGATAGCAATGAGCTTAGTTTCAGTTTCCAACTATTATAACAAAAAAGTAAGCTATTAAGGAACATTCCACTTATAGACGTATAAGCTACTTTGATATATTGAAAAATTATCCAGACTGGTTTGTCCAGAGGCAATTTAAAAAAGTAAACACTCCTTTATCCAGCAGCACTAGCACTAGGGTACAAGGTGAATTTACCAAGATAAACATGTCTCCAATAAAGGTGTTGGTATCTACTATCAACTTGTGCTGTTGCTGAAGTCACTGCAAAATGTATTTCCCTTATCGATAAAGTTCACTGACTGTAAACTGTTTTGAACTGGGGGCGGGGCTCCATTATCCCGGGCAACAATTACATACAGTACAGTGCTTCTCCTCTGAGGATAGCGAAGCCACTGCTCCTACACTAACAAGAAACCGAGACCACTGTGCTTTGTCTTGACTTGCTCTCCAGTTGCTTATTTATTCTCACATCACTTTCTTCAAACATGCTATAAATCTAGGTAACCAAACCAAACTTTAAAAGTCATTACATAAATTAAGGTTATTGGTTAAGTCAACAGTCTCAGATTACGTCCTCCCCAAAAAAGTAAAGTGCACGAGATGAGTAATGATCCAGATACAACCAACCATTTTTGTTTACTTTTGAGTAAAAGACTATAATGCTAATGTTTAGGGCTGTTAGTTATCAGATAAATGGGGTGCTTAACACAAAACAAAAAGCTAAATCCTATCTTTTATAAAGGATTTGAGATGGAAACAGAAACATAAATTATATCAATTCTCACAACATTCCTTTAAAGGTGAATCAGTAGTTTAAAGCCTTAATTCCCAGCTCTGGAGAGAATTTTAAATAAAAACATTTATATGACTGTGAATAATGGTGTGGGACTCAGCACTAGTAAAGCCTATTAATTATTTTGAACCTTAGCTAAATCCTGTTCTGGAGTCAAAGTAGCTGAATATCTATCTACTCTTCCAAGAGAGGTGAGTGTGACAAAAAGCATGCCAAATTAAGAGAAGTTACCTTAATGGAGGCAAAGGGGTTTGCAGCCCTGAGTTATGTCAACCAAGTCTAACCAACTGTAGTAATCAAAAGATCACTTTGTAACTTAATCCAGCTTCATATCTAACTAGTACAAAGGATTTCTCTAAATGCCAACTGACTAGTTCCAACTTTTTACCTTTAATTACTGCGAGAACAAGGCTTTTTGGCATCAAAACAAACTCCATTCCTCTCTGCACTGTGATATCATCATTTCAAAGGGGCTGGTGTGAATTTTAATTATTGTTGCCTCCTCTCTAATTTTGAAAAAGGAGTTTTGAGAATAAAATATTAATGAATTATTAGGGCTCTTATCATTAGTGAAAACAAAGTCTGAGAAAATAATTCTGGAGAATAAATGGTTTAAACTAATAGAAATTTAGTATATTTAAACACAACTATATTTAATGAATCATTATTTGGATCCAAGTCTTCAAAACTGAGGCAAAGCAGCACTTTCGCACACCATGGCAGTAAGTCTGAAAGTGAATTAAGCTGACAAAAGATCAAAATGGGAATTTGATAAGTATTGAAAGACAGAACAGGTGAATAATTAAAGCAATGTTTGAGGGCAGACAAATAAAGGGGAAGACCAGTCTCTCTGAATAGCAGGTGGACATACATACAAATAGGAATATATCGTATTTGTAAAGTCTGCTCAGGCTAACATCAACACTGAAATGACTTAAGCAATTTAAAACCTAGCTAATAAGAAATTTTATTAGCTAAAGTATCAGTATGGAATATTGTCATTTTAACCTCAAATATGTTAATAAACTCATACTTTACAATATTTAATATCAAACCAGGGTTTAACAGGCTGGATCTTATTCATTGGTACCCTAGTCTATACGGGGAGGGGTTTAAACTAGCTGATAGCAAAGATACTTCAAGTTCTAGAGTTCAATGAATATGATTCTACATCTAACACATATTAAGCTAATTTTGTCCTTTACCAACTTGTTAAGTGTGTATCACCCAGGTACTTCTCAGTATCTCTCTTAATAGTTTTTATGACTTTTTAGGACAGTTTTGTCCTGGCAAGTCTCTGTAATCACATAATTTAACGGGACTGGTACTTATATATCTCTCAACCCAAACTCAGGGAATGGTGAGGTGTAACTACTAGATACCCACGTGGTCATTTCCAGCCATAATACCTCAGAGAAAAACAATATAAGGGAGTAAAGTATAAGAAAAGCAAGTAAGGGGGGAGAGTTTAGCTCAAGTGGTAGAGTGCATGCTTAATATACACAAGGTCCTGGGTTCAATCCCCAGTGTCTCCTCTAAAAATAAATAAGTAAACCTAATTTACTGCCCCCCATAATACAAAAACAAAAACAAACCAAAAAAATTAGAAAAGCAAGTAAGCCGAACACTGCCAAATGGGAACATTGATGGGTCTAACCTTTTAGTAGCTAATAATACAGCCAGTCTACAGGGTAGCAAAAGAATGAGAATAACCTATACGCTGCATTAAATTATATGTAAAGAGAAAGGGAAAGATCCACACACCCCAAGCAGGGAAGACAGCAATGGACTGAGAAATGTAGAGGCTAACCACCCTGCCCTGGACTTTCAAGCTCTGCCTTAGGCTCAGGTTAGAGAATTGAGTAACAATCTTCCCACTCAATTCTCAAAATGTGAAGTTTCATGAAGTGATAGGTCCCTGCAAATTACTTAAAGTGCCATTCCTAAGAGCTAGGATTTTGTGACCCTGGCCAGCCTTTTTTATTCAAAAAGACAAATGATCCTTTGAGCCAAGTGAAAAGGAAGCCTTGGGGATCAAATCTGCTGGATTTAGGCCAAAGGACACAGCACCATTCCTACTGCTTGATGCTTCTCCAACCTGAAGATAAGAGTGATAACCTCACCATGAAAGAAAGGCTGGGAGGAAAGATTGGCTCAGCCGTTTCAAAAGCACTTACTATCCCAGGGTGGGAGGACAAAATATTCTACATGAACAGGGAAATTAAAGGTCCCACAAAGGAATCAATAATCATTCTGCATGTCAGGGTAATAATCTCTTCTCATCAGTTCTTAGGACAAAGATTGCCTAACAGGACAAAAATTTAAGTCCTGGGGATACCACTAACAGCAGGTAAGAATGTATTTCTCCACTTCTGAACACCAGTGTCCCCACTTCATTTTGACTCTTTTCATCAATATTATTCTTAGCCAATTCTGAACCTTAACTTGAGCCAATATGTAAATATATACATGTTAATGTCTAGATATCAATGTCATCATCTAGGACCCATTTATTGATGTAAAGTATCACTACTTTGCTAGCTTTAAGACAGATCATGTATCACTCCATGAACAATCATTCTTATGAAACACGGACTTCAGAATGGTCCCCTGAAATTAAGTTGCAATCAGGAATTCACATACTTATTCAAGCACATTATCTATTACTGGAAAGCAGTAAAAGGGCAAGCTTCAGGGACTTCAGTCTAAATAAAGTGATGTTTATACTGGCAAGAATAAACAATCCTAATGGATATGCTAATAATCATTCCTTATTTACAAACATTAGTGCTCTAAACTTGACCTAATGCTATATACACACAAATAGACATGAGATGACGTATTTTATGCATCATACTAAACAAGAGCAGAGAGAAGGCAGGGGGACGCTAGCGCTCCAAACTATTAGGGCTCAACATTAAATAAAGGGGGGGAAAATCCACTTAAACACCACCTACTTTTTTATGCTTTTAATAGAAGGGGTAAGAAAGCTGCCCAGTCATTATGTCAATTCTCCCTGTTGAGTTACACAGCAATGTGTTCAGAGTCAAAGGAAATTTTAATTCCTATAACTTAACGCCAATTTGAAAAGTCTAAGATCCTATTATTTCCCCAAATACCAAAGGTTGTCTCAAAGGAAGGACAGTTCCTTTGAGAAAAGAAGAGGACAAACCAGGAGTCCAGATTTGGACACCTGATTTTCTGCTCTTCCCAATAACCTTGTAGCCTTGGATATGTCACAGCTTCAGCCTCCACACAAGAAAAGGATGGTCCCTATTTATTTGGCCCCCAGCTTATAAACCTTAAGAATGAAACTGAGAAAAAAAATTCTACAAGGCACTCACTCTAAGCTCTCAGAAATCATGCTATTCATATATGAATTTTTAATTTTTTTTCATATACAGACTCAGTCCATCAGAAAGCCTCCTGGAGATGGGAAGACATTATGCTACCTGATAATTTCTAAAATCAACTTTGGACAAATCAAGTCTATCATAATGAAACTAGTTTACAGAATACAAAAAAAATGTAAAGTCATTAGGACTGAGTTTTGATTCAAAATCTACAAAAGTATCTAAAAAAGTAATAATTTTCCCTAAAGAATACAAGATTAATAAAATCATGCAATTTAAAAAAATATCAGAGATTATGGAAAAGTCAAAGAAAGTAGATACACAAATAGTTTCCTTCATCTGTCATGGAGGAAGAAGGACAGTGAAGAGCACACACAAAGAACTACATATCTGTTGCGCTTTTCTCAAACATCTTTTGTACGTACCCTGTCCTCACAAAGGGGAATCAGTCTGTGAAAAACAGACTCTCATCCACAAAGGCTGCAACTGGGTACCAAGCCATGTCAAGACAGAGGGTCTTACAATTACACAAGTCCTGTAATCTCCACAAGACACACTACTAAACCCAGAAGTTCTTGTTCATGGCACCTTCTGAACATACTATCCATTCTACAGAAAGACCATCTGACAAGCTACCAATGGCAAAGCATGCACTCTTGAGTTTTCTGCTACTAATGGCCAGTTTGCACTGAAATATCCTCATGTTCTATGTCACTAGGTTTTTAAACAAAAATGTAGAGGCTGTGTACAGATGGCAAGCCTTTTGAAAAAAAGTAAATTAGGGAAAAATAACTCATCAAGGATACAATATGATCTTAAAATTAAATTTTCACTCTAAAAACTCAACCTCAATATATCATGATACAATTAAGTAGGGCAACCCAGCCAAAGGGCAGCGTTAATTTTTCTTCAAATTTCTGTACACATCTTCCAAATGGATCCACTTGGGAAAGTACCTGGCTAGTAAAGTATGTAAGTATGTTACCAATGACAAGAACAAAGCTAGAGAATTAATGGAGTATGAGTAATCACCTGTTCAGCTTAAGCTGCCTGAACACTGCTTAGGGGCTGCTAATTCCCAAACTATATAAACAATCTTAATTTGGTCAGTATTTTAAATTTGGGGGTCATCAGCAACGCTTACTTCATTTTCTCCCCCATAATCATTTCACAATACAGTCATGACACATAACTTTATAAAGACAGACTTGGTGGTCATTTGGGTATGGTTCACTTAAACTTCAAAGAAAAAAGAAAAACAAAATAACCAGAACAAAACTGTTTCCCAACATTCTATACACTGGTGGTACAAGAATAGCTACAGGAAAACATTCTTCTTTTCTTTCAGCATTCCGAATCCATAGGCTCATGCTAACAAAATAAACCTGGCAAACTAACTTGTCCTGAAACAAGTTCCCCACAAGCACAAGTTAGATTTTCAGTACATAATTGATTATACAATGTCTACAAATTCACTTTTTTTGTTTTTAATGATAGTAGGGATTATAGAGACAGAAAAAACTTCAAAATGAGCAAGTCTTCTACTTCAGGGTAAGAAGGTCTACCAAGATTTGGCAGTGCAGACAGTATACCTTATTCATGACATCTTAGCATATATTCTGCTCTAAGTGATCTATGAGAATAATTGGTCTCTCCTTACTTTGGTATGAAAAATTTTAAACCACATGTGCACAATTCAGTCTGTTAAACAAGTTTTACTTCATTTAAGCTGAAATTTTACTTTCATCCATCTCTGGGAAAATAAAGTCTTGCAAATAGATGATTTTCTGCTAAGTAAAATTTGGCTAAAACCTACAGCGTAAACAATGCCTGAGAGATGCAACAGTTACATAAGGTGTTTTTTTTTTCAAAGACCAGTATTTTCTTTAAGTTAGTGTCTCATCATATCCTTTAAAGTTCATAAGGAAAAATAAACAAACATGAAAATTCCAAGGGAACACACAGCAAAAAGTCCAATATTTAGTATTAGTTTAACTTGTGGAGGTTCTTCCAACATTTGTAAACAAACAGCCTCCTCCTCCATCAGGTCTCTGAGACTCCTCTTGCTGAGGCTCTTACTCTTAAAGCCACAGAACCAATCTATGAACTTCCAGTACCGGCCTCCATCCTCTGTTTCTTTCTTTCTTTCTTTCTCACCCATGAGAGCTGCTTGCCCATTGGAATAAGCATCAACTGGTGTTTCCGCTTCTGAATGACCTAAGGAAGCCACTGGGTTGCCCTCCTCTCTGCAAGTCACCAACAAATTAACATCTTCAGGCTGCAGGCCCTTAATACTATCTTCAGATTTCCCATTGGGAATGACATTGTTGATGGCCTCACTATTCTCACTGCATCTCAGAATGCTCTTCTCTTGCATTTTGTATGGTTCGTCTTTCGGGGAGCAGCTCTCCTTCGTCACCAGGATCTTCTTAGACCAAAAGGTGGTGGTACGAATCTGTTCCTTCGTGGGAGGTGGTGTGAGAAGGCTAACAATTACAGTAATAAGTCCTGTGACCCAAAACAATGCTGTGGCCACATACATGTAATGGATGTCTTTGATGAAGCCTGGCCTGTTATCAGGTTGGTCACATTCTGGGGCACGGTAGGCAAAGGCCAGTGTCAAACGGACTGCTCCAAGAATAAAGCCAGCCATTCCACCATAGAAAGCCCCTTGTTCATTGCAGCGCTTCCAGAAAATCGCCAGAAGGAACAGGGCCGCAACTGGGGGCGTCAGGTAATCTGCTACCTCCTGAATATAAAGGTACATCTGGCCTCCTTGCATCTCCACGATGATGGGCACCCACGCAATGCTGATCACCACCATAAAAGCTACAAATATCCTCCCCACAATCATTAGTTCTCGGGAGCTTGCGCTTTTGCGTATGAGTTTGTACACATCGAGGGTGAATATGGTACTGGCACTGTTAAAGATAGAGTCCAAGTCACTCATCAGAGCTGCAATCATCACCGCCATCATTAAGCCCCGGAGGCCCACAGGAACCAGCTTCATCACCAGACGTGGGTAAGCAATATTAGAGCACCCAGCTCTGCTTCCACACACTTGCATGCAGTGCTCTGGGTTGATGCAAGCTATATCATCAGCAAACAGTATCCTGGAAATCATTCCTGGGACAACTATGATAAACATTGGCAGAAGCTTCAAGAAGCCAGCCATTAGAGTAGAGCCTTTGGCATGAGCAATGTTTTTAGCCGCTAGGACCCTTTGCACGATGACTTGGTCAGCACACCAGTACCATACTGAAGCTGGGGTCTGTCCAAGAATGAATCCAGGCCAAGGAACATCTTCATCTGTTGGATTCCGCAACATTTTCAGTGCATCTTTCTTAGGGTGGACATTACAAGAATTTGTGTTGGAAAGGTTGTACGTCAACAAGATGGAGGTGACATTGGGTGAAGCCAACATGTACCTTCTCTTAACTTCCTCAAACCCGCCAATCTCCATCATGCTAATAATCATAAGTGTGAGTGCCCCCACGATCATGAGCAGAGCCTGCAGAGTGTCTGTGTAGATTACTGCAACAAGGCCTCCGGTGACAGTCAGCAAAGCAGTCATGCCAATGAGCAGGATGACAGACACATAAAGGTTCCAACCCAAAGACTCCTGGATAAAGAGGGCACCCGAATACAAATCCACTGAGAGCTTGGTGAAGATATAGAGAATCAGAGACAAGGCTGCAAAATATACCTGAATCCTATGGCCACCAAATCGCTTGGACAAGTATTCAGGCATGGTGTATACCCCTGACCGGATGTAAATCGGGATAAAAACCCATCCCAGAAGTTGCAAAAGCAGTAAGGCATTGAATTCCCATGCGCCCACTGCAAATCCACTTGCAGCTCCAGATCCTGCCAGACCAATGAAGTGCTCACTCCCAATATTGCTCACAAACAGAGAGGCACCAATTGCTACCCAGGTCATAGAGCGCCCCGCCAGGAAGTATCCACTCACGGTGCTTCTATTAGATTTCCACATGGCAAAAAAACCAATGCACATGACCAGGATAAAATACAGGGCCACTATGGCAATGTCTGCCGTCTCCAGCACAGCCCTCATTTTGGAAACTTTGTGAATAAAAGTGTCCAATGACAGAAGTGTCCAACTTTTTATTTACTCATTAGTAACCCCAGTCAAGTCCGTAAACCATACGTGAACCGGACTATACAGAGTGACACAGCAGGTCAAAGTCTTTGTCCTTTGGTTTGCTGTCTTGATGGTGGTGGTTGTGATAAACTTTGAAGGAGACAGTTTAAATTTTCCTCCGCTTCTTAATTGGGATTGAGAACTTAGCTCGTACTCTTAATCCACTCTCCACAAGACCATCAGCATTTACTCAGGTGCTGGAGGAGAAATTCTGAGTTGCAGCTAAGTCTAGTGAAGCCTACTGTACCAACCCTGCAAGGCAGCAAAGACAAAAGACAAAGATTGAATTAGCGGAGGGGCTCACCAGGCGATGAGGAAACTTTCAGTCTAGCAAAACGGCGCAACAAGACATTCTTTATAAAAAGAAAAAAAATTTAAAAACATACGTACTTTAGTTCCACAGGAAAGAGCAATCTATACCATCACATCTGATACTTAAAGTCAGTGAGAATACTTAATATTTTTAACTAAGAACAAAAATTCATCAACCTCCTAACTAAGTGGCCTAACTTCTCTAGCAACTAAGAACCCACCATGACATTGCCCTTTCTTGTCTTACTGTGGTAGTCTCAGACTGGGGGTGGGAAAAGGGAGCGGCGACACTAATCATTCATAATAAGGGCACCAAAACGAATCTTCAAGTACTGTGACTCCTAAGAGTAATGCACTTTATAGCCAGTTAGGGGCCTGGATAGATACCAGGACAGTGGTATTCTCAGGTGTTATCATTTACCCCCAAACACAACACCAAGTTATCACTTGGTCTATGCAGACCACTGCTACAAAATTTTCCTAAATTCCTACTACAAATGTCCATCTGTGTTAGTCATTGTACAGCAACCTAGAAATTGTGAAATGACTCTTGGCCTAAAGGGAAACGAGATTCAACACAAAAAAACTAGGAACATACAACTTATAAACAATCCTAAAATTTTATTCTATTAGCTTGAAGTAAGACATTGAAAAAAAGATTTTTTAGTGTTAAAGAAAGTAACTTCCTTCCTTTCCTTTTCATCAGCCATTATTTCCAAAAGACTCCCCAAGAGGATAAAGGCACTGACTCAAGGTTTGATTTTGTTGAATATTTTTTCCTTTTAATACTTTCTTGTTGAAGGGTACATAGAAAGCAAGGAGAGGAGAGAGGAGAAAAATTTTCTGGAAGACTGAAAAATAATGTGATTATTATCACATCTTCCAAAATTAAATGAAACAGACATTTGTAAGCCATTAGATAATAAATTATCTTCAATAAATCAATCAGATTGTTTCAGTCCTAGATTAAGAAAATCAGTGACAAACAGACATTTAAATTTACCTAAAACTGAGTTTATGAATATGACAGTTTTTCTCCTGGAAGAAGACAAATTCTGAATCTTCAAAGTTAATTGTAATTGTAGCTGGAAGATCAATATGAAAAACACTTTGTTACTCAACCTAATGCCTTCCACATGGTAACTTCTAAAGCGATTTCTCCTTTTATAAGGCATCCTCAGAGTGCAATGTTTTCTATGCTTGGCAAAGCAGATGCTTTTTGATGAATCTAGACATTTTCCTTTGAGAATTAGGAGCAAACTTTTTAAGTCCTACAAATGATACTAAAAGTTACCTCTTTTCAAAACTGTTCAAAATGGACCACAGTACTAATCTCACTGGCAAAGAGCTAAAAGTAATGCCTAAAGATAAATGCTCTACCGAATGAGGTTATTAGGTCTATGTAACAATGCTATCATGTAGAAGTGACTCGAACCCATCTTTATGTCTTTTTCAAGTGTAAAGAGCTACAACAATTATACTAAAAAAGCTAAAATCCTTTCTCTTAAAAGCCAGTGTCAGTAATAACTGGCTTGAGTAAAACTGCCGCACACAAAAGCATAAAATACACTGAAAGCTGGGATTTGTATCACTTCCTATTTGCCAAATACTGAAGCTGGTCATATGTCTATGACTACTTTCCCTGCCCTCCAAAACATTCAAGTTATTAAAGAAATACTTTGGACATTATTTAGGAAGAATTGCCTAAATTTTTTATAAAATCTAATCAGATGATTAATAAACATTATTTTAAAGGATGTTTTTAATCTTTCAGTATAAGAGTCAGGTCCTCAACTACAAAGAAACCTGTACTTGGCAGTTAACGTGAGCCCTGCCTTCAACAGAGCTCTCTGCCATCCAGCACCCAAGCCATACTCTTGCCATTTTGTTCCAATTTACACAGATCTAGCTGTGTAAGCCAAGCTCAATGGTCTGAAGGACCATTTCAGGTTTCACTCTTCCCACTGGCAGTAGTTGACTATGTGTGTCCTCAAGAAGGGACAAATATGGAGTGTTTTTGTTTCTGTGTGGAGAGAAGGTGAAGTGGGATATGTGTTGTAGCGGCTGCTGCAGCAGCTTATTTGTTCAAAGAACAAAGTGCTCAGAAACAAAACCAGCCCTCCTTTCTCCAATCACTAGGAGGCACTGCCAAAATCAGTAACACTGCTCTTCATTGTCAAATACAATGCAAGTCAGATACCTAAGCCATATCCTGCTCCCGGATGAACACGCAGAGTGGTCTAACCCCTAACTTCTCTAAAACAGCAGGCAAGCTTGAGAGAAAAGATGTTCTGCCCACAGGAAAGGTAGCAGAGAGTGGCCAAAAACTAGCTCAAGGCCAAGTTCTCAACTCTTTCTGCCTCTTCAGACCCTTCAAAAGCCACTGCTGGCAATCCCCATGTCTCACTGGATACCATACCAGTCTGTGGGCGGATTTAAGATTTTTTTTCAATTTAAACAAAAAATATCCAGAGACCAGCACCTGGTAAAGACTGGAAAAGGAAAAAAAAAAAAAAAAACAAAACCAAAAATAGGTCAAATTAGTTTGCAGAAAGACATAAAAACACAATTCAGCCAAATTTCACATTCTAGTCATTAGTAGATTTGTCACAGCTTTGAACTTTAAGGAGAAAAACTGTGTGATTCCTAAAAATGGTTCCAAATAAAATATACAATATAAGTTTGGCATATTTTTCCTCATTTTTCTATAGAAGTAAACATTTTGACAACAAAAATAAAATGAACATTATCCACAGTTTATTTTTAGGAAGAATATACATGGGAAAAATTTTTCTTCAGCTAAAAATGAAGCTTTTTAATTTATGTTTTTGTATTTCTAGGACTAAGCTGGTTCAAGTTAATGAGTGAGAAATGTGGGACAAGTAATAAAGTAGGCATAGTAATGATAAGTATGTGACTCAGTTCCACAGTAGTGTATTTTTAAGAAAACAATTATTTCTACAATGAGAATAATACCTGTAGAATGTATAAAGAAATGGTGCCCTGGTTGTGATGGCTAGTGTAATAAATTTAGCCAATTTCAAACACAAGGATGGTGAAACAGAGAGACTCCCCCAACATGAAAGGTCTTCCTTCTCAGAAAGTAATGTTTTGTTGATAGTTCTGCACAAAATTAGAATACAATTTTGGTACCATTTGCATGTACTTGGATGAATTAAATTACAACTGTAGAATTAATCCAAACTGTAGAAGTGTACATGAATATTGGCTGTGTTTGAACAACTAGAAAGAGTAAAATAGAAGACCAAATTTAAATCAGCTATTAAACTCCTTCAGGTAATATAATCAAAATATAATTAGTTATAATCACTAAATCTAACATCTCTCTTCTATTATCTAGGGAAGTAACTAGGAAGTTACTCTGGGACAATCTGTAACATCCAGCATCACTCTAAAAAGAAGTCATCTGCCATTAAAATTCAAAAAAAAGGACAAGAAAAACAATCCCTAAAGCCATCAGGGCTCCAAGTCATAATTCACTCTATGAAGGCACGTGGACTAACAAAGGGTAGAACACAGTGACCCTCATAAAGTGACCAAACCATAATGTTTTTAGCTTTGGGGTCGACTTAGAGACCACATGACCACACACTCAAAAGGACAAGCTGAACAGGCAGAGCTTAGTACTGTCAATAGTAGGCTTGCCAAGTCTTGCTCATTTTCTGATCCAATGGAAAATACTCCCTTTACCAACTAACAATTTAAGGGTTACAGAACATACGGACACCTCCGAAAACTTATTTGGGTAGGTGATGTGATCAAGAAAGCAGACAAGCCTTGAAGGGCTGGGATCCAAGCTCTGTCACTTGTTAGCTTCAGAATCTTAGGCAAGTAACAATCTCTATGAGCCTCAATTCTCTCATTTGTAAAATGAAACCACCACCTAGCTCTTAATGATTTATTAAGGAACAACACACAGTGTGTAATATTGCCTACTGCTACAGGCAGGTGCTCAGTAAATGTCACTTTACCTTCCACAACTTGGATAGACCGGAAGTCAAGGTACTGGCTTCTTTCAAATTAAACTGTCAACTATACACCAGGCATTTTAGGATCCTCATAAATGTTATTTATAGATAAAAGAACTAAAAAAAATACTGTATTAAATACGCAGTTCTCTCACAAATATTTTAAACAGGCTCCCAACCACCTCATCAACCATTAGCTTCAATTTACATCACTTCAAGTACAATACAACCCTTTCTCCAGCCCCAAGTTCACAGAAAATTCTACTTACAGACTTTTCATACTCATTTTTACTTTTGTCATCTTGATTCAAGATTCGGTAAAGCAAATTCCACTAATGGAATAGGTTGATGGTGCTTGGTATGTAGTATATACATACTCATATAAGACCTTCCTCAAACCTCACTTTAAAAATGTAGAGCTTGGTTATGCTAGCAGTGTATCAGTGACACCTGAAAGTGTTTCTAATACAACTGATATGAATTCCAGCCAATTTTAAATTACAAGCGGGCTGAAAACAACATTGTATATAATCATATGAGAAAGCAATCCTTAAAACATTTCAAGGAGTTTGCCCTTAAATCTCTTTGGCAAAATATTTCTATTATACCTCCAACCTCGACTATTCAAGTTTTCAAAAGTACGTAAGAAATGTATGAAACCTTAATTGAACTCAAACGGCATCCAAACTATATTCTGAGGGTTTCTAGTCCCCATGTACCATCACAGGGGTGAGAGTCAAGGCAGAGTGGGCAGGATAACTCCAGCATCACCCTACCAACCAGAACAGTTCTACTTTTAGCAAATCATTGCAGCAGGTGGTTGGGAGGGATAGTTTCCCATGTAAGCAAACCAGATAAAATCTTATTCACCTAGAAAAGTTCATAAACCACCAGATTTATTTTATATATATACACACACATATATATATGTGTGTGTATATATATATTCCCCAAGATATCTTCACTTTAATTTGTTTCTATGAATGTAGAAGTGTGGCTCACAATGTTGTGTTTTTGTTTTCTTTGTTTCATTTTTTACTTTTTAAAGATGTCTCAGAGAATGAAGACCCTTTGGCTATGGGGGCAACTTTGGAACTCCCACTGGTTTCAACCTTCATGTGGGTATCAAAACATGTGCGTGGAGCAAACTCCAATTATCTATTTTTTTTGAGAGAGGTGAAAATGTGAAATAATAGAACAGTAATGCCTATGATACCGTATATTGTAATCCCAATGACTAAACATTTGTGTTAACTTTTAACGAGAAGAATTTAAGAGGCTCAGCTTCTTGAACTTTATTTGCTTCCAAAAGACTGATTATCAAAGATAAGTGAGTTATAGATAATGGAGATTAAAAAATAAAAACCTGACAGTAACCAGATCCTAACATCCTGTAGGTACTGTCCCTAGAGTGTAGAGTGCATTAATTTAATCTTCACAACAATTATGGAGTAAGTACAGTTATTATGATCATTTTACAGATGAGAAAAGTGAAACCAAGGAGGTAGTATAAGGTCCTGGACACAGTTATTTGCATTATATCAGGATTTGTACTCCCATCTATTTCTAAATAGCTTCTCTCCTTAATTGCTAGGCAATACTACCTTCCATGAAAAGGAAGTTTATTGATAGAAACATAAACAATACTAACTAATAAAGGACCATGCAACATCATCCATGTTTCAAATGTCTGTGCTTGCAGAGAAAACACCTGAGATGTATATATAACAAATTTTAACAAAACAGACTGCAAACAGTGCATGTGCATAGGATAAAATCCAACTGAAGTATTTACATATGATTATATGTGAAGAATATATTTAAGAAGAATATGAAGAGATTTAAAAGAAAAGTCCCAGGCACAGGCTTCTTAAGTAAGTGAAAACACACAGAGCAGAAAATTCAGGGCTTAGCCAGCTTCTCACCATCCAAGTCCAAGCCTTTTGCCTTCATTCTCTTTATCAGTGTGAATTAGCCCTCCCAGAGATTAAAAAAAAAAAAGTCTCAAAGTCTGTTCTACACCTGACCTTGTTACCATGGGCTATATGAATCTTAGTCAATCTTCCTTCATCTGCTAACTCTCACATCTTTTTAAGACATTAGCTAAAAGAATCGGCTGTATGATGTACAGATACGAATTATAGTAAAATCCATAGACCACTGTTCTTACTGAATCAAGTGTTTGTAACCACCTATCCTTTTCTTTGAGAGTATGAGTAATTTGGCTCATCCCCCTTAAAGCTGTTCTACTCTCAATCTTTGTCGTCTCAGAGAATGGCAACTCCATCCTCACTATTGCTCAGGCCAAAAATGATCAGTCATCCTTGAAGGCTTGTTCACTTTTTCTCTCAACCCACACAGAATCAATTCATTAGCAAAGTCTGTTGGCTTTACCTCAAAAACAGATCCAGAATCAGACCCCTTAACATCTCAACTGCTAGCACCCTGGTCCAAATCACCATTCCATCTTGTCCAGTTAACTGCCCCAGCCTATCAACTTGTTTCCTAGCTCTGGCCCTTGGCGCACTACAGGGCAATAACACAGTAAGCAATCACCTCTTCACTCACAACACACAACATACCAAACACGCCTCTGGGCCTTGACACTGCCACTCCCTAGGCAGGGTACACCCTGCACCCCCAGACTTTCCCAAGACTTGCTCTCCTCTCATTGCTATCTTTGCTCAAAAGTAATTTTCCTAGCCATCTCAATCCTTCCATATCCTGTTTTACTTTTTTCCATACCACACAACAGCTTGTAACATATTACAAAACTCCCTCATGTTTACTGTCCCCTCACTACCAGAATGTAAACTCCATGAGGGCAAAGACTCTTGTCTGTGTTATTCACTGATGTGGTCTGTGTCTAGAACCCTGTCTTGAACATTTCAGAAGCTCAAGTGTTTGTTAAACGAATGAATATTAATGACTAAGTACCTGATTAAGAGTGTTAAATTTCCAATATCCTATATAATCATCAATAAAAAAGTCAGGGTTTTTTAAGCAATAAGAGATGGCAGATGAAAAGGCCAAGAAGGAGTAGAGCATTTCCTCCCCTGCCACAGTGATTAGGAGTCCCCATCAGCTCTAATTGAGAGTGTGCAGAATAGCAAAAGGCAAATCAGACTAGGCAAGAATGCTGCCCTTTATTCAGATAAAAATCTCAATCGGTCACAACACAGTAAAAACCTGTGTCTGGAGTCACTTCATCCTACCTACCAAACTACTTCCCTTCACTGTACTAATTCCATTCCAGAATGTGCTCCAGATTTTACCTCTACAATTGTGAACATCCAGTTCACAATGTGCAGTGTTACACACAGACGGTCCATACACAAGTGCTTCTTGTACTATGGCTGTTCCCATGCAGACAGAAAAGGAAAGGCTGTTTTGGGCAAGCAGCACTACCCTTCGGTTCACTCTAAACAAGTCCAAGACTCCTGCTGATGTCAACACAGGAAGACCCTCTCTCATCTCTGTCCCTCTACTACACTTGAAGAGTTAAATGTTCCCACAAAACTGAAAACATTATATTAATAACTAGCACTTACCAACACGAGTGCCAGGTACCATTTTTACACTACATGTACCAGCTCATTTAATCCTCACAAAAATCCAAAAGGTAGGCATGATAATCATCCTCAATTTACAGATAAGAAAGTTGAGGACATATCAGAGTTACTAAGAGAGTCCAGAAACATCGTCTGTGAAGTAAAGATGAAAAATGTTATCGTTTACAACACTCCCTAGGAAGAGATATATTAAAAAGTAGAAATAAACGTAAGTCAGAAAAAAATCTAGCTCATCAATACAGAAGGAATGATGCAATTAGAAAATCACCATTTGTAATCCCTACAAAAAGAAATAACATCCCCAGGCAATGATATAGTGGATGCTAGAACTCTTAGGTGAAAGGTTGATGTGGGAACTTTAGAATGGATGGATGAGGCTGACAGTATTTGCACCCACCAAGACTTACTCTTATCTCTAGAAGGCAGACATATGTGTCTCCTCATGTGATGCTACACCCAGGAACACTTGTAAAACAAAATACAACCTGAATTTAATCAAATGTCTACCTGCCAGTTCACAGAAAATACCCGCAACAGAACCACACATAAAACATCAGAAAGTGATCAACCAAATTCAAAGGGAGGAAGGGTAGAAAAGCTATTATAGAGTAAGACTTAAGAGGTCATCAAGTAATTATAACCTGTGAACCTGATCTGCATTCAGATTCAAGCAAACCAAATGCAGAGAAACATGTGAGACAATTCAAGGCACTTGAACATGGATATTAGATGTTCAGGAATTACAGTTAGAGTTAGGTGTCATAAAGGCATTGTGGTTGTTTTTAAAGCCCTTACCTTTTAGGTACATACTAAATATTTACAGGTGAATTTTTATATTTGCATTTGCTTTAAAGTACTTCAGCAATTACTGATTCAGAAATATCAACAGATGCCAAAACCAGTGGAAGACTGCTGGAGAAAATATTCGGTCTCAAGTTTGTCACTCCATAAATCACTTAATAATTACTAAAGGAAAAAAGGTACATTTATAATGGAGCAATCTGGTGGATATCACCTAAACCAAATGACTACCTGACATTCCCAACAGTGGGACAAATCGACATGCCTCCTGACATGGGATACTGACATCCCTATTTAACATTCCGGCCAACAATGTTTAACCTATCTTTAATCATGAGAAAGCAACCAGACAAATCCAAATTGAGGGATGCTGCAAAGCAGCAGGACTGAATACTTCAAAGTGCCACTGTCGTTAATGACAATGGCTTGAAAACTGCTCTAGATCAAGGAGACTAAACAACTAAATGCAGGATCCTTGATTGAATACTGGATTAAAGAACTAAAGAATATCACTGGAATAACAAAGGTAAATTTGAACACAAGTTGAACATTCCATAATTATACTGTATTGATGTCAAATGCGTGTAATGGTTATGCATGCTGTAGTTAGGAACAAAGCCTTTATTCCTAAGAAAGGCACATCAACCATGCCTGCAACTCCCAAATGGTACAGATTTTTTAAAAAGAACCAAAAGGGGGGGGGGGGGGGCACAAATAAATTCAAACAATTAGTAATCTAGGTGAAAAGTATACAGGTGTTAACTGAACAGTTCTTATAACTCTTCTTAAGGTTTAAAATTTTAAGTTAAAGTTAATATAAAATACTCCAGCATAAATAAATGAACGAATGAATGAGAAAGGTGGTGGAGATAAAGGAAGAGTGGTAAATGTTCATTAACTGTTGAAGCTGGGTGATGGGTACAATACAGAGATTCACTAAACTAGTCAGTTTTATGTATGCTCAAGTCCATGTCTAATTCTCACTTCTACAAAATGGGAAAAACGCATACTTCAAGTCATCATCATCAAAGTAAGATTATTAAATAAAAGTCCTGTAGGAAAAAAGGAGGCATTAAACAACTGTCATATACTGCCAATTCTTTCAGGCAAGACTTGAAGACGACCTATAAAACAAAAGCCTGCTGAACTGAATGCATGTTAATTTAACTGCTCCAAGACATCTGCACCGGTCCTGCCCTTCTGCCCCCAGTTAACAGCCGTGGCACAGTCCCTCACTGAAGTCTCAGCCTTGCCTGAACACTATAACGAAAACAGAATTTGCCGTTTTGTCCCCTTATCCTGCTGTTTTTCTCTTCAGAGCATTGCCAGTGTGTCTCCCTTACTCGAATGTAAGCCCCACAAAAGCTGGAACTGTCCTAGTTTACCACTGTGTTCCCCAAACACATGGTAGTGCTGGTACCTAGTAGGCACTCAAAATAGATGTGAAATACTTCCTTCAGTCTAAAGGGATCGTTAGCTCCACTACCAGTATTCTGTGCACTCTTTTTCACAGATGCAGTGATCAGTTTGAGACTGCCTTTAGACTTGGCCACTTGCTGAACCGTGTGGTCCCAGGTACTTTTCTGCTTCAGTTTTTTCATATGTAAAGTGGAGATCACACTATCTACACTTCAGATGGCTGCATGTTCAAGGAAGGAAAAAATACACACACACACACCCTGCTTATTAAACCAGCCACTAAGAATTAGGTATTACAAACCGTAAGATTTATAGAGGTAGAATATCTAACCAGGTCAACTTGGTGGTTTACCTTCATGTTTTCTGTTCTCATCCTACTTGGTTTCAATTTTATGTTCCTAGAAAAACTGTTCCTAGAAGAACAGAGGCCAAAAAAGTTTTTCATTTTCCCATGTGACTGAGGCCAGAAAATGTAAACACAAGAGTCTTCCTGGTAGACCAGATTCTAATTCTCCCAAGAGGCCAAGTCATAAATTAGAAGATTCTGAAATTGGGATGTTTCCTCAGGCAGATATTTTTTAGAAAATTTTAAAACTGTCTAATTTTCCTTAAGGTTGGGGAGTATAAGATTTTCAAGAAGTGAAAAATAAGACCATAAACAGGATAACTTAATAAAATTTTGAAGGACTGGTAGAAATTATGTCCTGAATTGAACCTAAGAAGTGAACATAAAACTGAGGCATGGTGCTGTAGATTCCAAATGCAGCTGGATTGTTCTCTTGCATTTCCAAGAGAGAACAAGTAGACTGGTATGAAAATCCAGAGAAGTAAGATCAGAACTACTTTCCTTGCATGTCAGAAAGTGGAAGATCTTGAAATTACAAGTGGCTTCCAATTATTTCATCCTAATCAGATAAAACATTTAATAAAGGAAATGACATTAGGAGGGATTTTTCACTTTAATCTTACACTGAATTTGCACAAGCTCCTGGCCCTCAGGCCATATAAAGAATGGCATTCCTGAGACCAACAGCACTGCTAGAGTCTGCTGGACTAAAGACCATCCCTGATGGAAATCTGGTGTCTAAGGTTTTCAAGATACTATACTTCACATAACTGCTTTCTCATATAACTGCTAACAAAACAGAAGGCAAGTAGTACACCAGCAGCAAAAGGATGACAATCAAGACAACCTATAACTGGATCATAAGTTTGCTTAATAACAGTTGAAAAGATTTTTAAAAAGGACACAAGTATAACTTCTCTGTAACATATGCCTAGCAAAGATCTTACCCTCAAATTCAGCTTTTCATTCAGCAGCAGAAACTCACCTTAAATCCTAATCAAAACCAGTACTGAACAATGTCTTATATTCATAATTTGCACATAAGATATCTGAACACAAACTGAAAACAAAGCAGGTATCTGGGACTCTGGTCCACCATCCTTCTAACAGAAGCAAATACTGCCTACTGGTTCCACACAAGGACCCTCCCAGCACCTGAAATCCAAACTGAGCTAAGGCCTGACCACCAGGCAGTGTACTTTTCATACAGAACTACATCCACAGCACTCTGGCTGTTATAGTGGCACCTGGGTTTCTTCACCTGACAAAATTAAAACATTTTAACAGCCAAGGTAGGTGTCAAGAAGACGTTTTAAACACTGAAGTCTAAACAAAGACAAAACCAGGAATTCCTGAGGCTGGGGCAGAAGCAGGCAAATGTCAGTCTATGAGCACTGAGAACTCCAGGTTGAGGTTTTGTTAGTAAGTCCCTGCTTTCACTTGCAATCCCATTTTTAAACTCTCATCAACACCAACCTCTACTGAAGTATTCCCAAAGTGGGTAGGACTCCCTTAACTAGGGCACTGTAATTATAGCAAAAATGATGGGTGGGGAGTTGGGGGAGGATGGTAGTGTACCAAACCAGATCAACTGTACCCTGGGCTTGAAAGCTAGGGAAGAACAAACTGGACCTGAGTTTATTTCCAATTTGCTGTTAGATCTGGAGTGGGAGTGGGGAAGTAACAAAGACAAAAAGGGAAAGTCAGTCAAGGTAATAACTTGGCTTCCATTCTATGGAAACATGAAGCCTGGCCAAAAATAAAAATATTGTATCATCCTCTTACTCCATACTCTGACTAGAAGAGCAACTAGTTTTTTTCATAGTAATATTATATTCCAAGGATTATAGGTCATATAAGCTCATGTGAACTTCACAGACATACCCTGAGCAAAAATGTCATTTTCTAGATAAAAGTAGTCTTTTCCAGGAAGCAGTATTTCATACCTCTAAGACTTCAGTACAATGGGTATAAACCAAGCTACACTAATGCCTGCTTAAAGTGAGCAATCACCCAGACACGCAAAGTGGACTATGAAGACCAATTTCCGACAGCTTACACCAAGTCATGCTTCAGTCTTTGTGCAACTCTCTGAAATCTACACGTGTACTTTAGCCTAAATGGGCATACATAGTCCACTAGTCCAAAGCTAGAAATTGATACTACTTTTAAGAATTAAACATGTTTACAATTTACTAAGTAATTACCAGTCATACTGTAAACCAATAGCCAATTAACAAGGTGGGTTTTGTCAATGTGTAAGCAGCAATTTTTGAAACCTAAAATGCTAAAGGAGGTCTAAAGGTAACTAAGCATGTCTTTAAAGAACCTCAAAAGCCCTGCATCTAAATGAGAAATTACAAGATGATAGCCATATCTGACCAACAGATACATTTCATTAGGTCCATGGTGCTTAAATATTTTTAGTTACCAACATCTTAAAAATTAGACTTCTTGTAAAATCTGGATTTCTGGCTAGGAACAGAATAAGAAAAGGACAAGCTGGCAAAAACTAGGCCCACACTCCCCATGGCAATTGGACTGTAGCAGCAAGCACCAGTACCACCAGCACACACAGGCACCCTCAGCAGCTCTTCCATTTTGCCACAGGCCCACTCAACCCCTTCCAATCTTGAATTACAATACTCCAAACAATGACACAGTTATCTAAGGCTAATTCATACTTACCCATAGTATAAGAATTCAACATACAACCTGTCTATTCCTTAGACAACTTTATTAAACAGCTTGTATTAACCTATGAATACAATCATACTTCACACTGCCATCTCCAAACACAATGAAAATGATTTAAAAAGTTACCACCATTACTATTCTTCTTGGTCACATTCTTGTTTCTTCATTATACAGTCACACACACATTTCTCAACTCTGCTTCATACAGTGCCCAATACCCTATACCACCCAGTATCTCATTATGGAGCTTCAGAGTAAAATAATCAGGAACCAAAAAAGTCACAAATTAAGTCTGAAACAAAGTTGGTTTAAAAGACTAACAGTTACATACACATGAAAAAAATGTCTCTTTTAAATGGTCTTACTTTGGACTTGGTCACAAGTACCCCTGGCTTATAAAACAATTACTAAAAAAACAATCAAGCATGTTAATGACATATATACATTCCAGCCAACATTTGCTATAATGCAAAATAATACTATTTTATTTTAATTCTAGGAATGGAAAGAATCTTAAAATCAATTAAAAGAAAGATATAATGTTTCAATACATTGCTGCATCAAAAAATGAAAAGTAAAATACTAACTGAAAATACCCTGTAGCAGCAGAAATCGATGGGCTATAATCCATCTGCTTCATGTGTTGATTCTATCGAGAATGGGTCATCCCTAAAGCTTCAGCAGTTTGGCAGTTAGCAATCAAACATTTACTGAATAGATTAAAATACTAAGTTTTCCCCCTACTTGCCTCAAATCACCTTGATACAGCCTATCAAAAGTAATTCTTTTTAGAGTCTTCCCATTCTTCACTTTTCCCAATCATCTCACTTAAATAATACACTAAGTCTTAACTAAGTACTACTTACACAGGGTCAGATAGGAAATGAACACAAAGCCCAGATGCAAAGAGTTTAGTTCCTGATGAGGAATCCCAGTGCACACAGCCTGGCAAAGGCTGGTAGCTGCTGAATAAACACTACTTATCTGTCTAACAGAGAATCTGTTCTAAGAGGTGAGTTCATGGGATCCCTCACAAATACATTCTACATCTCACAGTTGCAAAACCTCGACCTTGTTCATTACTGTGCAAGTTATTATGCAGTATGCCTCCTGTCCACTGATTCAAAAATTTTTAAGCAAGCACTGTATTCCAGGTTTGACTCAGTCTTGGATTCTGGCAACTTACATGTAGTAAATTTCTTTTGGAGTCTCTTCATCAATAAAGTGGGAATAATGGAAAACTGGACCAAAAAGTTTGATAACTTGCCTGAGATCACAAAGCTACTTTAATGACATACTGAACACCTACTACTTCCAAGATCATGTTACCATTTTATCTTCAAACACTCCCCAACTGAGGAATTGCTCCCATTTTACAGATAAAGAAATGAGGATCCAGAAGTGTTAAGATTCCTAGGAGGTAGGTGCCAGGAACCAAAACCAGGTTCACTGTCTCTAAAGCTCTTTCTACTCTCCCAGTGCCAGTTCTTTGTTTATTCCAACGTAACACAGCCAGTATCTTCATTTCAGATCTTATGTTCTTCTATTCATTAAAAAAACAAAAATCAGAGCATGTACTGAAGCAGAAGCCTGTGTAGCCAAAACAATCATATCCAAAAGTAATAAGTAAAAAGGGATTAAAGCTAAAGTAAGAAATCAAGAAAATCATACATACATACCTTAAACATTTTATTTAAGTTAAACACATAAATGTATATTCATCTGCCAATCATAACATTGGGTCAAGCACTTGGAGAATGGGGTCGATGATGTGGCGCTCCTTGCTGACTGACGTTCCTTCTGCTTGATCTAAACCATATCTAAAAATGCATCATCTACAATCTCCATTCCAGCTTCATTAGAGTGGAAAGCTTTAAGAAATCCTTGTAAAGCAGTTTACATGTAGAATCATCCTGGACTACTGTTGTTATTCTTCCTCCAAAACTTTTAGTTATTGCAGCCATATCTAATTCTACAGCCATTATTTTAGTGACTCACCTTTATCAAGGTTTTCCAGAGAATCCAACTCAGTTTTCAGGGGAAAAAAAAAGTTTGCACTCATTTCTTCAGTTTACATGATATTTAAGTTATTATAAAAGCGAAATGACCTGCCATGAAATAGTCTTGGAAACCAACATAACTTCTGGTAAGCACACAACTCCCCCAAAGGGCACTGACTTGAAAGCAACTTACTAACACAAGAGACCAGCAGGCTACCTCGTATCTGAGAACTGTCTGAGAGAGATAAGAATAGTGACCCCCGTAAGGCAGGTAAGTGAGCATTGACCTATGTGCAAAGCAGAACAGAGGACAGAAATGAAAGACCTGACCCTCAAGAATATGTAACCTTGCAAAAGGAGATACGGAACATTCACTGATTAACTGTAATATAAAATAGAAAGTGGTCCCTGTGATCAGACACAGAAACACACCATGCAAGTCCAAAGGAAAGATGATGCTCCTAACAGTGCAAGTCCTCAATATTTGTTTCATGTACTAAATAGTTAAAACATGAACTTGAGGCACATTATCATGGAGATGATGGGGTAACACTGGAAAGCATTCCAAGAAAAGCAGTGTGACACAGGCAGCAAATAAAAGGGAATGGTATTTACAGGGATCTGCAGCAGCTTTCTTTACTCAGTACTATATGAAATGGAGAATGAAATAGATAGGGTTTAATAAAAAAAAAAAAAGGTTGGCATCATATTACAGGTGGCCTTGGATGCCATACTTTGATCTGAATTATCTTTGAAAAAGAGCATTATTTCTGAATGTGCTGTAATTTGGCAATGATGTTGACACAATCAAGTGATAGGAGAAAGTAATGAAATAATCAGAAATGGTCGCTATACAATGCTTTGTATTACTTCCTTACTAAAAACACATCCCAATTCAATAATTCAAGAACTTATATTTTTGCACCCTAAAAAGTATATTTACAGACATTAATTATCCTCCCCCTCAGTAGTATGTTAGAGAGACCAGCTAAGAAACTGCAAGAATCCAAGAAACATGAGTGGTTCAACTAGGGCAGAGAAGAGACTATACGGTATTGAGAGGGCAGCAATAAAAGAGCTGGATTTGTTCAGCCCCAGGTACCAGAAAACAGAGAAGCCATAAACAGAAGTAAGTTAGATGAAGTTTTGGAGTAGGCCACTCATTCAGTTTGAACCGCACTAAGTTTGCAGTGCCAAGGGAACATCCCGGAAGCTACCGGCAGCACAGGCGAGTACAAAGTGCCAGAGTTCTTGGCTTATTACCAAAAAAAGGCAAATCACGTGAAGGTCAAACTATATGAAGGTCAAAGGCATAGGTACTACATAAAGAAGAGTGAAAGAAGGAATCAAAGCAGCAATCTCAGAAAACAGCAGCATAAGAAGCTAAGAGAAATACTGAACCTGAGAAACCATGTGTCTCTATATACTAAATCAGGGGTCAGCAAATTTCCTCTGTAAAGGACCAGATAGTAAATACAAATAAATGAACAGGGTTATGTTCTGACACATCTATATTTATGGACTCTGATATCTGCATTGCATATAATTATCATATCATAAAATATTACTCTTCTTTTAATTTTTTTTCCTGACTAGAAGTGTAAAATCCTTAAGTTCACAGGCCATACAAATGCAGGTGACAGGGTGGATCTGGTGCCAACCTGTCCAAGTTAAAGTAACAACAAGGAAATAGGACTGAATTAACTGTCTTTTTCCAAATTTCTAAGGGTATTTTTTTTTTAGCTAAATTGACAACATACCACATTCGTTAAAGTTGAATGATTTCCTTAAATCTAACTAATTCCTTAAATGTGATTCCCCTAAGAGATTAATTACATGTGTTGATAACAATCCCTGTTGGTTTAGAATTGCCTTCCACTAAAAAATATGAAAACAAATATATGTATGTATATGCATGACTGTGACATTGTGCTGTACACCAGAGATTGACACATTGTAATTGACTGTACTTCAGTAAAATAATAATAAATAAAAGAATTGCTTTCCACTAAAAAGATGTATACCGTATTTTGAACAGAAATTCTACCTGTACTATAAATACAATGAAGGTACTAGATGAAAAACATTACTTTAGAATTCCCTAATTGCTTTCAAACTCTTGGTTTTCTTTTAAATTATTTTATAATCTAAAGGTGAGAAGATTCAATATCAATCTGCATATGAAACATCTAGATTTTAAAAACCAATAAACACTGTTTTGAATGTGTGAGTTACGATTAACAGGAAAAAATATTTAGTGCAGAATGTCAAACTTCTGACAAGCAGTCTTCATACATACAAACCATGTCTGGTAAGGAAGGACTCCTTACCCCCAAGCCACTCCTGGTACCTTAGCTGTAGCTCAGGGGCAGGAACAGGACTCCTTCTTCAACCACTTGCTGCGGCAATAAGCTGTAACCCAAGAAAACTTTAGTACCAAGTGAAAGTACAACAAGGCTCAAGTCTTTCATTTCAGGATAACTATTTTAAGTTGCCTGATTTCAAGCAGACAAAACACAAAGGGTGACTATTAAAGATACAAGCTAAGCTGTTAAGGGAGGGCCCACGAGAAGGGAAAAAAAGACTAACTTAGCCAGCTGACAGCTAGAACAAAGACGTCTCCATTTGAACTTTTGTCTGCCACCACCTGAACAGAAATATCACTGGTTCCTAGTTATCGAATGTTGCCAAGCAAGCCAAGCTACATCACCTAAGGGTGGCCAGTCCCATACCTGAGTTCATTAGCGCTCTATGCCTCCGAAGAGTATCTAAAATGCAAACTTTTTTTGGTATTTCTTCCACAAGATTGTAAACTTGGATACAACTCTAGAATACACAACTATTGCCAGTTTATCTAAACAAAATGGCTTGACTGAGAAGAAATAGAAAAGACTCTTCACTGCATAATCAGAAAACCTACTGCTTTGTACGTTTTTAGGAACTAGAACTACACTTCTATTTCTAAACGTATAAAACCCAACTCATAAATTATGCTCAGTACATCGTAAAACTCTTTACTTACAAAAAACTATTTCAATGAATTAGAATTAAAAATATGATTTTCAGTGAAATTAATAATTAGAGATACTGAACATAAAATAACTTGTGAAATCTGTTTTAATGAGAAAGAATTTAAGATGTGCGAAGTAGCTATCTACTTTTATTTCTATTACAAAAATATATACAAGATATATAAATGGTATTTTATTTTATACACCTGCATTCACTTAGAATGAAACTATTATTTACATCATTAACCTTTAATTCTTCATGTAAAAATTCCTGAGTAACAATGAGAAGATTTCAGGAAAAAAATATCTTCCCAGGGCTTTCACAACTCTAAATATGCCAACTGTGATCATCCTCTGGGCAAACATAAGACATGATAATTAAAGTGCTCCTAAAGTGAGTAACCAAAGAATATAAATGTTCTGCATAAATCTTTTTTTATCCTCAAAATTCCTCTTCCTGATCCCATCCCAAACGTAAAAATTTTCTACAACGTTTACACAGCTTTTTCTAGGCTTCTCAACACAGTATGTGGCTTTAAAATTCATAAATTGGCAATTCAGTTCTATCTTCTACCTTGATAAACTAAATATCAATCTTTCAAATCTAACTTCAGAGTGAAATCAATGGACTATAAGCCATTTCTCAGACTCTGGAGAGAAGGAACCTCAGTAATCAGTGTCAGATCCCACCCCTCAAATGCATGACCCTTCCTCTATCTACCAGAACATTCTCACTGCACGAGGTCAAGAGGTGGAGAGAAAACTCGCCATCTCACAGGCAACTGGCTTAGTTTTCAGCTGTTAGGAAAGGTCTACCAACGCTGAATTGACGCCGCCTGGAACCTGCAGCTTGTGGTCTCTCCTCTGTAGCCTATGTCCTTCCATACTACAGCATTGAATACTGTGTTTGCCAGAATGAATAAAACTCTTCTGATACAGGCACAAGACTTCCAAAATCTTTTTAATCTGGAAACTCTTCTATAAATGGTCTAAGACTGGTCTAAGCAACCACCTTTTCAAATGGCTTTAGTCATCACCTTTAAAGGCCTAATTTTGCAACATCCACTACTTCACTGAATCAATTTTCAGAATTTAACCTCATTTTTACCTACTTTTCATGCTAAATTACAAGAAGGGGGAATACCAAAATAAGACAACTGTATATATACACATTACAATAAAAGTCAAGCTAAATGGTACCTGCAAATAAATTTCTTTTTGGGAGGACTGATATCTACACTCATAAGAGCACAAACTTGAAAGTGCAACAAAAGCAGATACCCATTATAACTGACTCCCAGTTGTAAACCGAGAAAGAAATAGCACTGGAACTTCTCAGTGACTAACACACAACTGTATAGTTCAATAAGGACTCATTCTACATACTATACCCTGAAGTCTTTCAGTAGGGACTCCCACACGAGACGCTGGTACAACACAGTGGGTCTCCAACACGAAACGCTGTGAGAGCCTCAAAACAGCATCTGCATCTTAAACTTTAATACTCTTGTATGCTCAATGTTAAAGAATCAAGCTTGGAGTCAAATAAAATAAAACAGTAGGGAAGGGGAAATAATACACTTTAAAGAGACTAGAAATGCTCTTCAGGCTTATAGAGTATCACAGGAAAAAAAGACAGGAAAACCTTTCCGGACATCCAAGAAAAGGCTGCAAAAACTACCATCTCTCAATTTCTCAATGTCTGTTCTAAAGCTGTCTAACATAGTGCATTTCCTCAATTCCAAGATACATAAATGATTTGGGAGAGGAGGAAAAGGACAATAAGCCCTTAAAGGGGTAAACTTTAAGAGGTACACATTTTAGAATCTAAAAATATAAAAAATATGCGATTTGAAATTGAGGAGTTATGTACAATAGGCAACCTGCAGCAGAGCTACAAACCGCCGCATATTAGAAGGGAGAGGCTTCCCTAGCGCCTGCCAAAGCTCATGGTGGCATTTTTCATTCATTTTCCCTAAAGTATTGATCTTACTTTAGAATCCAATTTTCCTAAATTGAAAGCAACCAAAACTATTCAAAACCAAGTCTTTGTGATTGTTACACATTGACAACCTACTCAAAAACAAGTTTTGTCAACAATAAATTTAAAAAAAAAAGTTTATTTGTTGTTTAGTCTTACTTTATTTAGGTCAAGGGGCTCTTCAACACAACTTCATCGTTGTTACAATGTCCTATCTGCAGCCATGGAGGCCTCTGCCTCCAGGGAGGATTTCACCTTGATTATCTGTAAAGGTTTCTTTTTTCCCCCTGCCCTCTTGCCAGGATTTCAAGGAAAATGAACTGAATTATTATTTTAACCAAACCGCATTTCTGTGGCTTAATTCGAGTAAAAAGTATATGCTCCACACCAAAGTTTGTGAATCCTACTTGTAACAGGATAAAAAAACAAAAACAAGAAACATAGTGGAAATACATGTAACTAATACACTTAAAGCCTTGTTAACAAATGTACAGTACTTGGCAGCTATGCTAAACACAAAGAAGAGTTCAGAGTCTTCATTTCAAAGGTTCATGGATACACTGACTCTTCAATGATACCTGTTTCATCCCTAAAACAAGGTGAAACAAAAGAAATTTCAAAAACTGCATTTCCCAGATTCTGGTATCTCCTAAAATGTGTAAGTTAAAGGGAGGGCTTAAACAATTACCACGTAATTTAAACTGTTTCCTTTTTAGTAACGTGCACTACTTCTCTTCATTGTTCCTATTCTCTCTAAGCAGTGTCCTAACATAGAGAAGAAGGGCCAAGCTGGGGGTAATACTCAAGAGGCTAAACAATGCAGTCTTCTCCTAAATTAGAGGAGAAACAAGCTTGAGGACACAGTGGCATACCAGACCAGACTCCCAAACCTGATCAAGAGGCACTGGTGTCCTCTCCCACAACACAATGTACAAAAAAGTAAGGATTTTCCAATGTTCTGTGATTGTTAGTTTCTCAACAGCGCTTGAACCGAGACCCTAGGCTTAAGTTCAACCAAACTTCCTACACAGCTCTTCTTCAGAATTGACCCAAAGTATAAAATGTGTCCAAGCCTCTGGCGCTGTAGGAAGCCATGCATCCAAAGTTCGAACATAGGTTTTTTTGTTTTTGTTTTTGTTTTTAATACCTGCAAGAGGAGTTAAAAAAATAAAATAAAATAAAATCATACACCACGCTCTACGTTACCCAATTCACGGAAGAACGGGGATTTCGGCGACGGCTTGAGGAGTACCTGACCCAGAACAGAGAACGAAGGGCTGCCTCCGGGCCGCGGGTCCCTGTCCTCGGCCACACCATTACCTGAAGTGAAAGGGCTGCAGGATCGCTTATCATCCCTCCAAACCTGAAATCCCCTACCTCAAGAGCAATCAAAAGCAGGGGGAGCAAAGTTTCTTCCGGAAGGCGCAAAAAAGGCCACAACTTGGATGAATGAAACTGGGCTAAGGGCACTCGGAGCAGGATTTTCGCTGAAGTCAGAAAAAGAGAAGTCAAAGATTTTTTTAACGTGAGCCGGTTATACGCGGCCGTGGTCCAGACAACTGCACAAACACGCTTGGAAGAAGGTTTTATTGAGCGCGGACGGTTCCGGAGCGGCCGGCGGGCGCTAGAGTGGAGGCGGGCGGCGGAGGCGGAGGCGGGTGGGCGGCGGAGCGGGGCCGGAGCGGGCGGCGGCGGCGGCGGCGGCGGCGGCGGGGCCGGCGACGAGGCAGCTTCGCGACGGCAGGGACGGGGCCGGGGCCGGGCGCTGGCGCGTGTCCTCCCGCGGACCTTCCACTGGACTCCCGCGGGCCGCCCCGCCCCCCGTCCCCCGCCCGCCCGCCCGCCCGGCGGCCGCGTGCGAGGCACACCCTCCCGCGGCCGCGCTCCCGCGCCGGCACACCCCCGCCTCCCGCGCGCACGCGGCCTCGCCGGGCCAGCCGGCCCCACGCGCGCCCCCTCAGCCTGGACGCCCGCCGCCCGCCCGCCCGCGACCCCGGCTCCCTCCCGGCCGCGCGGGGAGGGCGGGAGGCGGCGGCCTAGAGGCTTCGGGAGCGCCCGCGCGGGAAGGCGGGCTCTGAGGGGAAGGTCACTTACCCGCTGCATGGCTTTCAGAATCAAAGCCAGCTCGTAGCGGGGCATACCCGAATGCACAGCGCGCAGCTCCGAACCGAGCCGGCTCCGGGGACGTACGAGGTCGGGGACCGCGGGGACCAGGCTGGGGACTGCGCCGGAAGGCTCCCAAGCGGCGAAAGCACGCTCCGGCCGCGCGAGCCCGGGCTTAAAGGCTCTGGCAGCTGCGCAGACGGCCCGCCACGCCCCCTCGGCTAGCCACGCCCCCGCGCCCCACGCCACGCCCCCTCCTTAAGGCGGCAGTGCCGCGCCCCCTCGACAGCCCTGCCGCCCCCGCCGGGACCCCAAGCTCTGCCCAACCCGGCAGCCACTGCGTGTGGGAGGCAATGTGGGTTCGGGCGGGAGGGAGGCCAGCCGGAGCTACACGCCCCCTCCGACCCCACCGCCGCCGCCCCTGCCGCTGCGCTACGTACGGTTCTCGAACCAGCTGGAACTTTCCATGCCTTCCGTTTCATCCTGGGCGGCGGGCGAGCGTGCGCCCCCATGTGCGCGTGCGCTGCGGTGCGGTCTGGTCTGTGCGCGCACCCCTACCCCGCGATTCCGCGGCGGTGGGGGATTTCTAGGCGGCCGAGCTGCTGGGTGCGGGGTCTCGGCCGGACTGGGGGCTCTCTCCGCCTACCACTGCACACCAGGATTTCGGAACGTTCTCGCTTGGGTCTACGCCCCCCGCGCTGGGGAGTCAGGGCTGGCGGGGGATACCCGGGACGGCCTAACCCTCGCGCCCCCAGCCCACAGCTCGTCGTCTTAGCGCGGCCGCGGGCGCAGCTTCCGGGTGCCCCCTCCCTAGCGAAGTGGGCGCAAGGCGAAGGCTGTGGGCCGCTACGTGCAGATCGGGTTGTGCCCCATCCCTGGCTGGCTGCCTGACCTTGGGCAGCCTCCCGTGAAAAGAATGTGAAGGGCACCTACTTCCCAGTGATGTGATGTCTTTGAGTGAGCTGATGCTCATAAACCGCTGAGAACGATGCCTGCACGGACGTAATGAGGGCGCAGCATGGGCATTTGTTGTACGAGCTGGGCCTTACCCACGTGTTGTTGCCAAGGGTAGGCTAATACTTTGGCTCAAACCAATATTCTTTAAATGTTTACTGGGCATTCATTTAGAGGATCAGCTGAATGCTTGGAAAGTCATTTAATAACCGTCTGGGATCGTGCGCGTGCCCTGGAAGGAGGGTAGTCTCGTCCTGCCTTTTCCTGACTCACCCGCACCCCTCGCGCGCCCTCCCCAAACATGCACACAGGGCTCACCTCTCCCTCCAGCCTTTGGCTGTACTCTCCCTGACAGTTGTACTAAATGCATTTTTCTCCAACTCCACTCTTGAAACTGTCGCCCCTGCCCATGCTTAGCCCATTCAAAGGGTCTGTAGGTGAAATGTTTGTCAGCTTTAAAGTGCTTTAATAATAGATAAAACTTACTGAGCACTTACTGTGTATCGGGCACCACGCTCCAGCTTTTACATGTGTCTCGTAAAAATCTCACAACAGCGCTATGAGGCAAGAACTATTATTAACCCCACTTTAGGGATTTAGAAATACAGGCACGCAGAGGTTATGTAACTAGCCCCAGGTCAAATAGTAATAGGACAAAATTTGGATCCAGACTATATGGAGGCTGAGCTCACACTCTTAAGTAGATTTACCATATACTCTATGTAAACCAAGAATAAAGAGTCCCTTTGTCACCTTATCCGGACACCTTACTATTTTTCATTCCTTACCACCCAGCCACCACCAAGGATAAGGATGGTTTGAACACCACCCCTTCTGTGATATCTGGGTTTTGATATTTTCTATTCTTGGACTTCTCCACCACCCATATCGTTTCAAAGAAAGCTATACAGATATTAACACAAATTACCTGGTTAGTGTAATTTCACCTTTGGTTAAAAAGTGTAGAATATTATAAATAAATAACAGAAAGAAAAAGGAATTTCTGGACTTTCAGAAGTGAGCTACAGGTTTTCCAGGACGATCCCTACTTCAGCTGTCCCTCCTGTCATCAACCACATTTCCCAGGTTGGGAATGAGAACATAAGGACCTGGAAAAAATATGCCAAAGACCAGAGCAATATCAGGAGCTGACATCAACTTTTAGCATTTCCTCTTGGAAGTGCCATAGTTCCCCCTAATGCCCAGGGGTTAGTGAGAATCTGGCTTCTTCCTCTACTTCTAACCTGACATGTAGTGTAAGGAAATTAGCCTGATTGCACAATGCCTCAACACAGCGCGTGTGTGCGTGAGCATGTGCGCGCGCACATGCTCTCACTCACACACACACACACACACACACACCTCTTCCAGTCTGGTGACTGCCCTTGGGCTCATTCCATTTCTTATAAAAAGGAGAAAAAGGAAAATTATACTCCTTTAATTATCTGAAATTCTGATTAAAACATGTCACCTGCAATGAAACTTGCAAGTAACGAACTAGCCCGTATTCAGTAGCTGTTTACTGTTCCACATTTTGGGGCAAGGGGTGAGGGGGGAAGGTTGTTAATAAACCTTATACCCTTTCAATTTTTTTTTTAAACACAGCAACAAAATACTGGTGGGTTCATGAAAACATAATAATAAAGTCATAAAGAATGCTGCTGCAAATTTAGTGTCTTCCTACTATAACTACAAATCTATATTCACCGAAAAGGTTTTTTGAATTTTGTACTATGTATGGTCAGCATTTAGAATTATAAAACATTTTTGTGGCATTAATGTATTAATTTTTAAAAATTACTCTGATACTTAGGAATGTTTAACCAAGGAGTGAAATATCTGTATACTGAAAACTACAAAAATAAATAAATAAATAAATAAAAATTAAAGCAGAGACAAATTAATGGATGGATATCCATGTTCACAAATTGGAAGAATTAATATTGTTTAAATGCCAGTATTACCCAAAGTAATCTACAGATTCATTGCTAACCCCTATCAAAATCCCAATGACATTTTTTAGAGAAACAGAAAAAAAATCCTAAGATTCATATGGAATTACAAAAAACCTAAATAGCCAAAGGAATTTTAAGCAAGAAAACAAAGCTGAAGGCATCATACGTTGCGATTTCAAACTATATTACAAAGTTATAATAATCAAAACAGTATGGTACTGGCATAAAAACTGACATATAGACCACAGGAACAGAACAGAAAACCCAGAAACAAACCCACACATATAAGGGCAACAGATGATCAGCTGATCTTTGACAAATGTCCGAGAATACAGAATGGAGAAAGGATAGTCTCTTTAATATATGATGTGAGGGAAATTGGATATTTACTTACAAATGAATGAAACTGGACTCTTACAACACATACACAAATCAACTTAAAATGGATTAAAGACTTATAAGACTTGAAACCATAAAACTCCTAGAAGAAAACCACTGGGGGAAGAAGGGAAGAAGCTTAACATTGGCCTTGGTAATAATTTCTGATATGACACCAAAAGCACAGGCAACAAAAGCAAAAATAGACAAAGGGGATTGCATCAAACTAAAATCCAAAGCAAAGGAAATAATGAACAAAATGAAAAGACAACCTATGGGATGGGAGCAAATATTTGCAAACTATATATCTGATAAGGGGTTAGTATGCAAAATATATAAGGAATTCATACAACTCAATAACAATAAACAAACAAACAAACAGATTTACCCACGGGCAAAGGACCTAAACAGACATTTCTCCAAAGAAGACGTACAAATAACCAACAGATGCATGAAAAGGTGCTCAGCATCACTAATTTTCTGGGAAATTCAAATCAAAGGCACAATGAGCTATCACCTCTCACACCTGTTAGAATGACTATTACCAAAAAGTCAAGGGATAATGAGTGTTGGCAAAGATGTGGAGAAAAGGCAACCCTGTACGATATGGATGAGAATGTAAATTGGTGCAGCCACTATGGAAAACAGGATGAAGGCTCCTCAAAAAATTAAAAATAGAACTACCATATGATCCAGTAATTCTTCTTCTGGTTATATATCTAAAGGAATTAGAATCAAAATCTTGAAGAGATTAGCCAAGACATGAAAGCAATCTGAATGTCCATGACTGGATAAAGAAAATGTGGTAAATGGAACATTATTTAGCCTTTCAAAAAGGAAATTTTGCCATTTATGACAACATGGATAAACGTAAAGGGCATTCTGTTAGTGAAATAAACCAAACACAGAAAGACAAATACTATATGATACCACTTATATGAGGCATCAAAAAATAGTCAAACTCATAGAAGCAGAGAGTCGAATGGTGGTTGCGAGGAGCTGGGAGGAGGGGGAAACAGTCAAAGAGCACAAAGTCTCAGTTCTACAAGAAAAAAAATTACTCTGGAACTTTGGGTTTTTAAAACATACAATATGGTACGTGTAAGATTTGATTAACCTGAAATTGTAATTCATTTTTAAGTAAGTGTTTATGAGAGAGAATAGAAAAGTAAAAATAAGAACAGAAGTCGAAATATAATCCTATTTCAAGTAACGTCAGTGTATGCCCTGGGTCAGTTTGATCACAATTACCTTCTTATTTTATATTACTGTAAATGTGACTTGACCTTGAGCTCACACAAGATCATCAATTCTCAAAGATATCTCAAAGATAGACCTGTGTCTCTAATTACAGCCCTCAGAAAGTGAATAAGCATGAATGTTTTCAATGAACAGAGAAAATAATCTTAGGGTTGAAAGAAGTAGTATTTAGAGCTGTCAATCATCACTCTCACCAGCCTATCATCTTCTCCCTGATGAAATGAGCTACCATTTCTGGCAAATGTGAGCTCCTGGTCCTAAATCCCACCTCACAAAGACCTGGGATTGTGCCACAGCTAATTGCTCCCAGAACTTGGACCTGTGAAATCCTGTGTCTCTGCCTGGCTGCTCAGTATGTGCCTTTGTTCCTCAGCTGGTGGCGCACATCTAAGTCACATTTCAAACTTCTTTTGTTTTTCAATGTTTTACCAGTGAACCAGTGGTATTTCTTAATACCCCTCCACACACCCTTGCCCCCATCTTAGATCCTTTTGACCATGTTGATTTGCCTGTGATTCTTTCTGTCTTCTCAGCAAGTCTCCAGGAAATATCTAGCCTAAGCATTACCCCCTCACTCTGTCAGTCTGTGGGTGCCGTTGGTTGTGCGTCTTGCAGAAGGATATACTAGACGCAGTATATATTATTAATTCAGGATTTGGGGAGCTCCTTAAACATTTTCTTTTCTTTTAATCTACCAATTTCAAATTATTTTTTTTAATTTTGAATAAGTAAGTTTTTGGGGGGTTTTTTGTTTGTTTTTCGGTGAGTGGGGTTCAAATTTGGGCTCCACTTATAGGGAAAAAAGAAGATAAAGCAAAGTTTGCTTAAATGAGATGTTCCCTTCCTTTCACCCCTGACTCCCCCGCAAATAAATTACGGGATGTTTGTGGGAGATGTTCTCCTGACTATAGTATCTTTTTTCAGGAAAGAAATGCTTAATGTATTTTTTAATGTTATGACTTTAAAAAGACAAAATATTTCCTGCATCTCCACTTATTGAAGCAGTTAGGTTTTCTTCTAGCATTATTATAAAGTGTCCCCGTCTGCCTATTGCGGGCCCACAACAGTTCTTAACTGTTCAATGTCTATAATGTTGGTGGTATTAAATAGCTTTGTGTTCTTTCTGCACAAGTGCAAAGTCCAGAAGAACACACTTGGAAGGATCTTAGATTTAGAAAAACGAACAAAGGCCATGAGCTGGAGAAGGTCCCCATCTACAGGGGTCTTGGAGGGACGAAGCTCCCTGGGCGTAGCGCTAAGCAAAGGCCGGCTGGAGCACCTGACAGGTAAACCAGAGGGCAGTCACTCAGGGTGAGGCTTAGGAGTTTTAAGGCTGGAGGTGAAAGGGCACAATGTCATCAGAGCCGAAAGGATTCAAAGGGGGCAAGTGTGCCCATGGCAAGCGGGGACAAGCTCAGAGGGCATGGTGCAGGGCAAAAAGGGGGCGGGGGGCTGGTGGAGGTCGTAGGAAGGAGTGTTAGGGATAGAATCTGTAGGATCTGGAGACTGGATATTTGAAGGGCAGCTAGAGAGTCAAGTGTCAACAGTGCAACAAACATTCTGGACTGACTGTCCTTTGTTCTGGTCACACCCATGTGTGGTATTTCCTCAGCTCCTAACTCATAAAGCTTGTATTACAATTCAATGTATTGGTACTTTTTTTTAACGATGTCTTATCTTCATAAGTTTTCATAGCAAGATTGTAATCTTCTGAAGAACCTAGGTGATATCTTTTATTGCTCTAAATAGTCTCCCTATTCTGGACTTTAACCAAAAGAAGGAAGGTGACAGTCCTGAAGCCTGCATAAGATGCACCACTGAAATGATCTGGCCACCCAAGGGATGCTGAAAGGTGGGTGTAATGACACCACCAGTCAACACTTCCTAGTAAGAAGGTCAACATACAAGTATCATCTCAAAGTCCAGGCGTCTATGAGGACCATCCCATGTGTTGCTGGCGCTCTGCTGATGCACATGGGGGAGAATGTCCACATTATCATCAGACAGAGTCGAATAGAGATTTAGTAATAGGAGCAAATCCCATAGGCACGAGATTACGCCCAATACCTTTGCAGCCCCACCTTGACTCAGGGTCAAGTTTGCCTTGGCAAAACAGTGTTGTGCCCTTGATCAGAATTCCATTGACTTTCCTTTTATGAAGAAAAAAGATGACAGGTAGGTAAAAGAGTTTCAGAGGCAGAGGGGATTCCGACAGAGAATATATTCAGGAGGTAAATATTTTCACTGGAGAAGCTATCTAGTAGGTAACCAAATTCCTCAAAGCAGCTATAAGATTTTATACTTAAATACATCAAATTTAGGTATAATATTTTAGTATCAGTATCCATTTTTTCAAATTGCCCATATTTTAAAAAACATAGTGGCAACAATAGCAGCTATCTAGTAGGTAACCAAATTCCTCAAAGCAGCTATAAGATTTTATACTTAAATACATCAAATTTAGGTATAATATTTTAGTATCAGTATCCATTTTTTCAAATTGCCCATATTTTAAAAAACATAGTGGCAACAATAGCAGCTATCTAGAAAGAAGGAAAAAATTGTCCTTACATGCAATTAAAATTACAAGATAATTGGGAGCCCTCAAGTGGTTCCTCCCACAATAAATCATCTTGAACTTTCAACCTACGTTTTCTGAGACCTTAGGAGAACTTGCAGGAAGTATCTTGGGAAATTGGTTCCTGAACTGAATAAAGAAGTCCACAACTGACCTTAATATTAAATACATAATCACTAAGAACACTTTAAATAACCATGTTAACCAAATGTTCATCTATAGTATTATTGCAAAGGGAACAGGTCATTTTAGTGATATAGAATCACTACGTATAGTGCTATAATTAAGTGACTTCTACAAAGGGTTAACTTTTGCAATGATCAGTTATTTACAAATCCTTTTGTTTTTTTCTTTTCCCTTCTGCACCAAAAAGTTTAGGATCTAAAAGTTCATAATTACCTAAATGAGATGGCCTTTGGGAACAAAAATGACACTTTCACCTCGATCAGTAATATGCCTGGTTGACATTAGAGGGCAACCAGATAGCAGAATCTCTTCTGGTTACTAATGAATGCTTCAGTGATTAAGAAATGACAAGTTCCCAGATGCAGCATAGCAGGGCAGTTAGTCTGATGGTGAGGAAGACCAGCCACGGGCAACACCTAGGACCAGGAACCCTTCCTCCCCCTACCTCACTGCCACTCACCTGGGTACTGAAAGGCAGATGCTCACACTGGGGCTGGTGGAAGGCTCTTTCTGAAAATGCAAATCTGATTCAGCCTCTTCACAGCTTAAATATTTCAGTGCCTCCTTATTGCCCTCAGGATAAAGTCCAAACTCCTCAACGGGGGTTTATGAGGCTCTTCCTTCTGTAGGGGCCTCCTGTATGCCTCCATCACCCTCGCCACTCCTCACCACGTCACTCCATTGCGTTTGCAAGTCCCTGAGCTCTTCATGCACTTCCCCTCCTGTCCTTTGCCCTCTGCCTGGAACACACTCCACTCCATCCACTCCCACTCCTATCCCCACCGCCTTTTTAAAAGTTATGAGATATACAGAGATTGCATGAAACACATAAGGAGAATTTAAAGAAAAATTATTTAACAAGCATCCCAGCATCCCAGATCCTAGAATCCTCTTCTATGCCTCTCCAGAAACACAACCCCACTGCTCCCCTACTTTCCTTGCTTTTCATTATGGCCTTAGCATCTACATACGCATTCCCTAAGCTGTAGCTTATTTCTGCCTGTTTTTGAATTGTATGAGTGTCTTGATTTTCCCCCTCAACATTGTGTTTATGAGATTCAGCCAAGTCATTGAGTGTAGCTGTAAATGTATTTATTTTTGTCATTGATACTATCCCACTGTACCACAATTCATCTATTCTGTGGATGGACATGGGTTATTGCCTCTGTGGGTGGCTATTACAAGTAATACTGCTGGGAACATGTGCATATCAGTACATATATGTACGTGTGCAAAGAGTCCCTCTAAGAGCTGTCCCTATGAGTGGAATGCAAAACTTCAGCTTTTCTACATAATGCCAAATGGTTTTCCACAGTGGTAGTACCAGTTTGCGCCTCCATCAGCAGCATGTGTAAATTTGCTAATTCCCCTTCTCTGCTCAGCTCTCAGTCTTGACCACTGCGCTGCAGAATGCCTGCCGGAACCCTGAAAGTCTGGATTAGGTGCATCTCATTTGTATTCCTTTAGCATCACACTAATCATACCTTGTAGCAGGCACATGACAGATGTGAAATGACACTGCTCAGATCCACAGCTGCTATCCCTCTGGATCCACTGCTCCATTAGTGCTGTGGCCACATGTCCCTCAGGCTGCTCCTAGTCAAGGACTGAGCACAGTGGAGGTACAAATCCAGGCTCACTTCTATGACACACAGGACTCCTCTGATGGGAGACTTGGGCTCAAGGACTTCCCAGTGACCTAGAAAATTATTTCTTGGAATTGCACTGCAATGTAAAACTCTCCCTACCCACCCCTCCTGCACAAATGTCAGATCCGTAATACAGTCTGAAATCTCTCCCCATCTTCTCTGGTTCCCTCCCTTTGTCCTTCATAGGCATTTCTTCCAAGAAATCTCTTGCATATCTAATCCTATCTTGGTAACTGCTTCTTCGAGAACATGAATTAACACAACGTAATTTCCTCTTTGTTTTGTGACCTTAGCAATTAATACATAAATTATGAGAAAATAACTCTTTTGCCCCCATTGCCTGACAGAGAAACTGGCACATGGTAGATGCTGAGTAAATACAGGTGAATGAACATTTACTTAGGAGATGCCCACTTCTGTGCTTCATATGAACATGTTCCTAGTGTCATCTCAAAGGCAGAAGAAAACTGCTTAGCCCAACCTTGAAATCTCCTTGATTTCCATGGGCCTGGCCTCAGAGTATACTTCCTGCTTAAAAGGTGTGGCCAGTGTGCAATGGTGAACAAAGGAGCTAAGATTCACTTTCTTTCCATGAGGGAAAGGCAAAGTCTCCTGTTAGGTCATTGGCTCAGGAATACTCTCCCTGGCTTCACATCCCATACTTCAGAAGCCTCTGATCATGACTCCTCTTGTGAGAGTCCTAGAAAAGGGAAGGGTTTGTCATAAGTAGCTTCTCAGATGGTCTCTTATGATCCCCACCTACTGGTATTATACTTTATACGATTCCTTGTTCTCGAGTGTGAACTGGATTTAAAGACCAGCTTCTAAGGTATTGAATACAGCAGAAATAGCAGAAATGATAGATGATAACTTCAGAGATTAGGTTAAAAAAGACTTGGGCTTCCATGATAGTCTCAGAGTTGGAGTGGAGAAGACACAGGGTTTAAAGTCAGAAGACCTTGTATAGTCTTTATCTGTGTGATGTTGGCCAAGTCATTGAATCTCTTTTCATCTTAAGTTCTCTATCTGTTAAAAGGGAATGGTAATATCTAACTAACACCTATGATTGTTATATACAGGAAATTATATGAGACAACTTTTACTGAGTGTTGCTCTACATACTTTTTTTTTTTGTATCAACACGATGCTGGCAGCAATCCAATGAGTCATCATCCCCATTTTATAGATGAGTAAACTGAGGCACATAAATATCAAAAAACTTGTCCAAAGTAATACATCTAACAAGTGATAGAGCCAGGATTTGCACACAAGCAATCTGGCTCCAGAGCCTACATCATGAACACAATTCTGTTTCTATGGGTAAAAGCACTTTCTCCAAAATATTATAGGACTATAAATCATGCAGTGATATATTGGTGTAAAGACAGACACAACAATCATTAGAGCAGAATAGACAGTCTATAAATAGACTGACACACATGTGGTCAACTGATTTGCAAAAAAGTTGCAAAAGCAATCCAGTGGAGAAAGGATAGTCTTTTCAACAAATGAATCTGGAACAACTTAATGTCTCTATGAGAAAAAATGAACCTTGACCAATATCTCACATCATGCGCAAAAATTAACTCAAAATCTACCATAAACCTATTTAGGTAAGACATAAAGCTATAAAACTTTTAGAAGAAGAGAATCTCTGCTACCTGTAGTTAAAGATTGCTTAGTCGCAATACCAAAAGCACAATTCATAGAAGAAAATGTGGATAAATTGGACCTCATCAAAATTAAAACTTGTACTCTTGAAAAGACACAGTTAAGAAACAAGTCAGAGACTGTGAGAAAATATTTATAAATCATGTATCTGATGAATAATTTGTGTCCAGAATATACAGAGAAAATTTGAAATTCAAAACTTGACACTAAGAAGACAACTCAATTTTAAGAAGGGGGAAAGGATATAAACAGACACTTCATCAAAGAAAATGACAAATAAGCACATGAAAAGATGCTCAACATCATTAGTCATTAGGAAAATTCAGCTTAAAACCACAGTGAGATACCACTAGATTAGAATGGTTAAAATGAAAAAGACGAGAGCAAATATTGGTGAGGAGATGGAGCAACTGCAACTCTTATACACTTCTGGTGGGAATGTAAAATGGTACAATCATTTGGTAATTCCTCAAAATGATATACATAGCCTACCATATGACCCAGTCATTCCACTGCTAGGTAATTACCTAAGATAAATTAAAGCACATGTCCATACAAAGTCTTGTACACAGATGTTCATAACAGCTTAATTTGTAATAGTCAAAAACTGGAAATGACTCAAGTGAGCATCAACAGATAAACGAAATGTGATAAGTCCATGCAGAGGAATACTACTCAGCAATAAAAAGGAGTAAATGATTGGCATATTCAACAATGTGGGTGAATCTCAAAAAAAATTATGCTGAGTGAAAGAAGCCAGAAGCAAAACAAAAAAAGAAAGAAAGAAAAAAGAAAAAATATACACTGAATGATTCCACTCACACAAAATTCTAGAAAATTCAAACTCTAGTGACAGAAAAAGAATCAGTGATTGCTTGGGGTGGAAGTGATGAGAGAGGTTACAAAAGGGTGTGAGGAGATAATTTTTAAAAAATACTCTTGATAAAAATAGATGGTGAATCCTATAGAGTATGTGTGGACTCCATCCAGGCAGTATTGATGTGAGTATTTACAAAAATCTATAGGTAGAATAAATACTCAAACCTACTCCACATGGTTATTTTTGACCTATAAAACATATTAGGTGTGGCAAAGGTATGAAAGACACTACTAAGATGTTGGCGCCAAATTATGAAATTTTTACTGAGTAATAAAGTGACATAGCTTTCTTGCCTTAGAAGAACTGGCCAATAAAGTTACTTTCAGATCTTACAACCTAAAAAATGTGGGGGTGAAGAAACTTTGGGAGGTGTGATACATACATTTATTTTCTTAGAGTAATGATTCACAGATCTCTATATATATATATGTCAATGTTTATCAAATATGTGCCATTATTTTGTATCAATTATGACTCAGAAAACTATAAAAATATAAATCATTCACTTTATTATGCTCTGAGGGAAGTTATTTTAAATCACTGTCCAATATATCTCTAACCCTCCTCTTCCCCTGTTTCCCCTTCCCCTCATTCCTGGATGAGGTCTCAAAACCACACCCACCTCTGGTATTTGTATCAATTTTAAAAAAAAGTTCACGTGGAAAGAATTTTGTTAAGTTCTACAGGAGATGCAAAGTTGGATAAGAAATAGTTCATATTTTCAAGATGTTATAATCCAGATAGAGATAGAAGATATAAGTAAGTTTAAATTGCCTAAGAAGGTAAGACTACTAATTCTAAAAAAAAAAAAAAAAAAAATGGAAAATATATGAAAAGAGGGTGATTAACTGCTTAAAGAAGAGTACAGACAAACATTTCCAAAGAGAGTTACTTTGGGCTGGGATGGTTCAGGAATGTTTCATGTAGGATGTGGGATTTGAGCTGGAATGTGAAGAATGGATAACATTTAGATAGATAGAAGAGTAAAGAGAATAAACACAAGATGTTTGGATAGGGTCAGAGGATGGTGACATTGAGTGAAAAAGTTGGATAGGAAGAAAGGTTTCTGCAGAAGAATCATAAGACTTAACTCTACAAAAGTGGGACCAGAGTTGGAAGGTGTTGAGTGACAGGCAGAGTGTCTAAACTCCCAGCCTTTATTTCATCTTAACATGAAGAATTTGTGAGGTAGTGAACCTTTCATTGTTGGAATCATTCAGCAGAGTGTGTATGAGCATATATATAGAAAGGAGATAACTTCCTTGGATGGACGAGTCCCTCCCAGTCCTGAGACTCTGGTCACAGACTCATGGGATCTAAAAGAATCATTAAAGACTACACTGGATATTTTTCTGATAGTATCTTGGTTCCTCTTGGAGTTGACGCCTGTCTCCCAAGCCAGAGTCAACAGGGTCACATTTTCCCCGACTCCACGCCACGTTCAGCCAGAGAATGGAAGATGATCTAGGTGCAACCATCAGACCCTCTTCTGTGATTTTTGTACCCTGAGTGGATGACTCAGTGACAGGAGGACCAGTGAGAAGTCATTCACCATGCTGACCAGACTCTGCTCCATGGCTGTGGCTGTTCCTCCTGCTAACCAGCCCTGTAAAGTACTCTTCGTTCTTGGTGACCACTCTGGCCTCTGGTGAATTCTGTGATTTCCCCAGATATCATTCCAATAAGTTTCATTTTTGCCTAAGACATTAGAGTCTGTTTTTGTGGCATAAAGCCAAGAACCATGACTGACATAGAGCTCTTTGGATCTTAGTCCTTCAATTCCCTTCATAATCTATTGGCCTTAATTCAGCCCCCTGGGACCTTATGAAGCAAGTCTATCCTCTCTTCCACATGAGCTCTTCCTATGTCTGAAGACAGCTCTCCAGCCTATCCTAACCTTTTCCTTCCCTGGGCTAAATACCCTGTGTTCCTTTGGGCACTCCTCAACTCACATGACCTGGATTGCTTCACAAGCCTGGACACTTTTTCCAAGGGTGCTCAGTTGTTCACACTCAGACCTTTGTGACTCAATAAATATTTTTTGAATGAATGAATGAATTTCACCAATTTAAAGTTTTGCTTTTTGTTACAATACTTTTTGTAGAAAATAGTCATTCAATTCTGTTCTTCCATGCAAAGACTGTGTAATAGTTAAGGTGCTGGCTCAGCTACTGAAGCAGAGGTCAGAATAACAGGGGCTTAAATAAGACCATTTATTTCTCTTACATGGAAAGGTCTAAATGTAAGTAGGGCTGGGGAACCAGGCTCTTTCTAGGTTGTTGCTCTCCATATACAACGCATGACTTCTATCTTGTGGTCCAGCATGGCCCTTCCTGCTCCCAGGACCATGTTCACACATTCCGGGAGACGGAAGGAAAAAGAGAAGAAAAGGCTTGCAGCATTCCTTTTAAGGAATGTTCCGGAAGTTACACCCATCACATCCACACATTTTCTGTGGATCAAAACTTAGTCTTATGGCCTTGCCTTGCCTTCAGGAGGGGCTGGGAAACATTGCTTTTGCTGGGAGAGAATGATGAACTAACGGTTTCAACAACAGACCATGTAATGCAATTTGGGAATCTTTGGGTAAACTACTCTAAGTATAATAGATGTTACACAAGTCACAAGTGGTTAATTGGCTGTAACTTTCTCATACTCAGTGTTTGGTATTGGTATTTTGCAAATGACTATCAGGCCAGACTTACTTTAAGAGTTGAGTTTTAGGTAAATTCAATTTCATGGACTTACCAGGGGACATACTTTGGACCAGTCTTGTACTTAGAACCCAAAGGTCAGACCTACAGCAGAAAGTTCTTCTAACTGAGGCAACCAAACAGCTATTTCTTTTTAAAATAAAAACCATGAGTTTGCTCCATATAAAGAGTTTAATATACTTTCAGGCATATTAGATTGTATTTTTTTGGTTACAAATAATAGAAACGGACTCTATTTTGTTCTGAAGGGAGAGATGAGTTATAATTAGTGTACCAGATGTCTCCCAAGACCCAAGGCAATGTGCAGCTGACTGGGCTTCTGGAACAGACTAGAACCCGGATGCTCTCCATCTTTTGTTTCTGTTTCTCGGCCATTAGCTCAATTCTTCCCTCTCTAAAACGACCCTTTTTCTCTGCTCTCCAGTCTGCAACAGTAGATGACGGCTATTCCCAGCTCTTTGGTCTGCATATGATACTTCTAGCCACCTTGATATAGTCTGAGGCTCTCTTTCAACTGGAACTCTTCTTAGTCTCGCTTGGATTAGTGGTCACTTTGGGCCAATCAGTCAACTCTAAATAGAAGGTCAAATCCTATCATTATGATAGCCAAGATACCTCTGAACCTGGTAGATTTAGGGGTTCATGACTGGGGAGGAATAATATGCAGCAAAGAGGAGGCTAGAAAGGCATCCCAACAGGTGTCTTCTCCACCCATATGTGAGTGGAGGATTGTCATGAGCAGAATGAAATTTAGAAATACAGCTGTGAGATCTATGACACTGAGACAGATTAGAAACATGATGAAATGGAGTTGGGGGAGAAACTGAGTCTTCCTCAAGACACTCTTGGTCATAAGTAACAGAACCCATACAAAGGCTCTTAAACATAGCACTTGAGATTTTTAATATCTGAAGAAGACTATTACATGCAGAGCGTCACCTATAGTTATTTGTTGTAAATAATATTCAAGTTGTTAAAGTTGTAATTTTTTTTACATCCTTAATACTTATTTATCTTATAACTGGAAGTTTGTATCTTTTGGCTACCTTCATCCAACTCAAATCCCCCTAGCATCCACCTCTGGTAACTGCAAATCTGATCTTTCTTCCTATGAGTTGACTTGTTTCTTTGTTTTTGAAGTATAATTGACCTACAAAACTATGTTATTTCCTATGAGACAACATAGTGATTTGATATTTTGATATATTTCAAAATGATCACCATGATAAGTCTAGTTCTAATCTGTCACCATACAAAGATATTGTGTAATTATTGACTATATTCTCTGCACTGTACATTTTATAACCATGACCCATTTATTTTGCAGCTGGAAATTTATGCCTCTTAATCTCCTTCATCTATTTCTTTCCTCCCCTACCCTACCCCATGACAATCACCTGTTTGTTCTGTATAACTCTGTTTTGTTATGTCTGTTCATTTGCTTTGTTTTTTAGGTTTCACATATAAGTGAAATCATGCAGTATTTGCCCTTTTTCTGTCTAACTTATTTCACTTAGCATAATACGCTCTAGGTCCATCTATGTTGTCACAAAGGACAAGATTTCATTCTTTTTCATAGCCGTGTAATATTCCACTGTGTGTGTGTGTGTGTGTGTGTGTGTGTGTATTTTCCATATGTTCTTTATCCATTCATCTACTGATGAGCACTTAGGTTGCTTCCATATCTTGGGTATTGTAAATATGCTGCAGTGAACATAGGGGTGCATATATATTTTCAAATTAGTGCTTTTGTTTTCTTTGGGTAAATACCCAGAGTGGAATTGCTGGATCATATGATAGTTCTATTTTTAATTTTTTGAGGGATCTCCATAGGGTATTCCATAGTGGCTGCACCAATTTACATTCCCACCAACAGTGCTTGAAGATTCCCTGTTCTCCATATGCTCACCAACACTTGTTATTTCTTGTTTTTTGATCATCAGTTGTAAGGAAATATCTCATTGTGGTTTTGATTTACATTTCCCTGCTGATGAGTAATGTTAAGCATCTTTTCATGTCCCTGTTGCTCACCTTTATGTCTTCCTTGGAAAACTGTCTATTCAGAGTCTCTGCCCATTTTTCAGTTGGGTTATTTGTTTTTTTTGATGTTGAATTTTTTTTATGTATGCGTTATTTGTGTATTTCGGATATTAATCTCCTATTGGACACATCATTTGCAAATACCTTTTCCCATTCAGTAGGCAGCCTTTCATTTTATTGATAGTTTCCTTCACCATGTAAAAGCTTCTTAATTTAATATAGTCCCATTTGTTTATTTTTGCTTTTGTTTCCCTTGCCTGAGGAGACACATCCAATAAAGTATTACTGAGACCAATGTCAAAACCATTTTCTGCATCTATTGAGATGATCGACATATTCTTCAAATTGTTAATGTGGCATATCACATTGATTGATTTGTGGGCATTGAACCACCCTGGCATCCCTGTGTATAGTCCACTTGATCATTGTGTATGATCCTTTTAATGTATTGTTGAATTCAGTTTGCTAATATTTTGTGGAGGATTTTTGCATCTATGTTCATCAGTAATACTGGCTTCTAATTTTCATTTTGTGATGTATTTGTCTGATTTTGGTGTCAGGGTGATGGTGGCCTCATAGAATGAGTTCAAAAAATTCCTTTCTTTGCAATTTTTTTGGAATAGTTTGAGAAGGATAGGTATTAATGCTTCTTTAAGTGGTAGAATGCAGGGCTGTTAAAATGCATTTGAACTTGAGAGATCATAATTTTTAAAAGACATCATAAGATAATCATGCATTCTTATATAAATACATTAAAAATTTTATATATTACTGTATATAAAACTTATGGTAACTACAGACCAAAAATCTATAATAGATAAACACACACAAAGAGAAAGGAATCTAAACATAACAATAAAAATAATCATAAGTCACAAGGAAGAGTGCAAAAGAAGAAACAAGAAAGACCTACAAAAACAATACCAAAACATTTTGCAAAATGGCATTAGGTACATGCCTATCAATAATTAATTTAAATATTAAATGCTCCAATCAAAGGACAGAGAGTTGCTGAGTGGATACAAAAACGAGACCCATATATTTGCTGTCTACAAGAGATCCACTTCAGATCTAGAGACATATATAGACTGAAAATGAGCGGATGAAAAAATGTATTCCATGCAAATGGAAACCAAAAGAAAGCTGAAGTAGTAATAGTTAGATAAAATAGAATTTAAAATAAATACTGTTACAAGAGACAAAGAAGGACACTACGTAATGATCAAAGGATCAATCCAAGAAGAAGATATAAAAACTGTGAATATATGTGCACCTAACATAGGAGAACCTCAATATATAAGGCAACTATTAACAGACATAAAAGGAGAAATTGACAGTAACACAATAACAGTGGGAGAACTTAACACCCCATTTACATCAATGGACACATCATCCTGACAGAAAATCAATAAGGAGATACAGGCCATAAATAACACACTAGACCAGATGGACATAATTGATATTTATAGAGCATTCTACCCAAATGCAGCAGAAGGAAGCACACTCTTCTCAAGTGCACATGGAACATTCTCTAGGATAGACCATGTGCTGGGCGACAAAGCAAGCCTTGGTAAACTTAAGAAAACTGAAATCATGCCAAGCATCTTTTCTGACCACAGTGCTATGAGATTAGAAATCAAATACAGGAAAAAAAGTTTCAAAAACCACAAGCCCATGAAGGCTAAATAATATGCTATTAAACAACTAATGGGTCACTGAATAAATCAAAGAGGAATTCAAAAAGTACCTAGGGACAGATGAAAATGAAAACACAACAATCCAAAAACCTATATGATGCAGAAAAAACAGTTCTAAGAGGAAAGTTTATAGCAATACAAGTGTACCACAGGAAACAATAAGTATCTCAAATAAACAACCTAACCTTATACCTAAAGCAACTAGAAAAAGAACAAACAAAATCCAAAGTTAGTACAAGGAAAGAAATCATAAAGATGAGAACAGAAATAAATGAAAGAGAGACCAAAAAAAAAAAAATGAATAGAAAAGATCAATGGAACTAAAAGCTGGTTCTTTGAAAAGATAAACAAGATTGATAAACCTTTAGCCAGACTCAACAAGAAAAAAAAAGGGAGATGACCCAAATCAGAAATGAAAAAGAAGAAATTACAACTGGCACCACAGAAATACAAATGACCGTGAGAGAGTACTATGAGCAACTATATGCCAGTAAAACAGACAACCTGGAAGAGATGGACAGATTCCTAGAATTGTGCAGCTGCCCCAGATTGAACCAGGAAGGAGTAGAAAATATGGACAGAGCAGTTACCAGTAATGAAATTGAATCAGTCATTTCAAAAACTCCCAACAAAAAGGCCCAGATGACTTCACAGGTAAATTTTTTTTAAAGACTTTATTTCTTTAGAGCAGTTTTAGGTTACAGCAAAATTGAGCAGAATGTACAGAGACTTCCCCATATACTCTTATGCCCCCACACATACACAGCCTCCACCATTGGCAACATCCCCCACCACAGTAGTATATTTGCTACAATTAATGAACCTACATTGATACTTTATCACTCAAAGTCTATAGTGAACATTAGAGTTCACTCCTGGTGTACATTGTATGGTTTGGGGTAAATGTATAATGACGTGTCCACTGTTATAGTATCGTAATAGAGTATTTTCGCTTCCCTAAAAACCCTTTATGCTCTGCCTGTTCATCCTTCCCTCCTCCCTAACCCCTGGCAGTCATTGATCTTTTTACTGTCTCCATAATTTTACCTTTTCCATAATGTCATATAATTGAAATAGAATGTAGCCTCTTTAAGTACAACAAATACAATCTATGAAAAAAAGAACAACCTGACAGAAAAATGGGCTAAAGGCCTTAATAGACATCTTACCAAAGAAGATAAACACATGGCAAATAAGCATATGAAAACACGCTCCACATCACAGGTTGTCAGGAAAACGCTAATTAAAACAATAGTAAGATATCACAACACGTATATTAGAATGGTCAAAATCCAGAACTCCAACAACACCAAATGCTGGTGAGGATGGGGAATGATAGAAACTACCATTCATTACTGGTGGGAATATAAAATGATACAGCCACTTCGGAAGACAGTCTGGTGATTTCTTACAAAACTAAATATATTCTTACCATATAATCCAGCAATCATGCTCCTTGGTACTTACCCAGAGAGGTGATAACTTACATCCACACAAAAAACTTCACATGGATGTTTATAGCAGCTTTGTTCATAATTGCCAAAACTTGGGGAAACCAAGATGTCCTTCAACAGGTGAATGAATAAAGGAACTATAAAATGTGAAACAAAATGGAGTCGCTTATGTCAAGGGAGCCAAGAAGCCATTAAGGAGGTCAAACTTACACACATCCTCCAGTGGTGGAACCATGAACTTTTGAACTGGGCCAAATCATAAATACTCCAAGGACTCTGAAAGAACACCTGCAACTTGTCACAGTAATTAACTTTTTCTTCCCTCTAGTGATAGCCTTAGCAATCAATCATGTTTAGCTAAGACTAGCTTCTGCCTCCAACTCCAATTAAAATTCTTTGTAATGCAAACCTCTCATCATTGCCTTTAAATGTCCCTGACTTTTGCTCCCTAGCGGGAAACTGTTTGGGTTGCTACCTAAATCACTGTGCCCCAAACTGCAATCTTTGATCCCAAATGAACTATTTTTGCTTGGTTATTGCCTTCTAAGTTATAGTAGGTTGACAAAACTATTGTACATCCAAACAGAGATATATTATTCAGTAATAAAAAGAAATAAGCTATCAAGCCATAGCAAGACATGGAGGAAATGTAAGTACATATTACTAAGTAAAAGAAGTCAATCTGAAAAGTTGTCTCATTTTAAAACCTAGGGTTTTTTAACCCCTTATGTTTAACTTGCAGTCTTATTCTTATGTGTGGTAGTTTTTACATAAAAATGATATTAATTGCCTTCATTTTCCCCTGATTAATGTTTAACATAGTAAATCCTCCTAAATAATTAGCCTTATTTATAAACTTATTATTTAATTTCCTGAAACATTTTAAGTGCATTTAAAATTTAAAAATAATCTGTTTCTCTAAAACACTTCAAACAACTGACATGGCAAACTTATAAAACAGACAAGTAAAATCTTCCTAAACCTTTAAGCAATTATTGAAATTTAATAAATCTAATGAGTGAAGTTTCTTAAAACTCATGGTGGATGACTGCAAAGTACTTTTTGATGTTAATTCTTCCCTTTTTCCTGTTAGCTAAAACTGCTGAGTTTCAGCTGGACACATGTCCACCCAATAGTAGGCTACCTTTTTGCCGTTAGCTGTGGTCATGTGACTAAGATTGGGCCAGTGGGATATGAGCGGATATGATGTATGCTACAACCAGATCATCTCCTTTAAGACACTTGCCCTGGACACATTTCTTTCCCACCTTTCCTGGTTGTTATGATGTGTCAACATCAACCACACTGATGAAGATGACAAGTTAAGCCAAGGCAGAGTCAAAGTAGAGAAAGGCTCAATTCCCTAGAAGACCTCACATTGCAAAGCTGCTTGGCCCACAGCTCTGGACCACTCACCACTTGACTGCTACATGAACATGAAACAAACCTCTGTCATCTTTCAGGCATTGTACTTTGGGGTTAATACAATTTTCAAAGACTACATGCAAGTTTAATTAACTATATCCTCTTAATGTTTCAAATTAAAATCACAAGTCTAATATGCCAGGTTCTCTAATATGTTAGATTTTCTTCAACGTTTCAAGATTCTTTAAATAACACACGGATTATAATGATGATTAAAAACTTGTTTCTAACCTCACCAAAGAAGGAATGCTATAAATTTGACCCTTGAGCAATGCAGGGATTAGAGGCGCTGATCCCTCTTGCAGCTGAAAAATCATGTATAATTTTCAGTCCCCCAAAAGTTAACTACTAATAGGCTGCTGTTACCTGGAAGCCTTACCAAACATAAACAGTTGACATACATATTTTGTATGTTATATGTATTTTATACTTTATTATTACAATAAAGTAAGCTAGAAAAAAGAAAATTTTATTAAGAAAATCATAGAGAAAATACATTTACAGTACTGTACCACTTTTATTGATATCTTAAGTTTATGTTGTGTGTTTACAAAATTAATTGTCAGTTCCTACCTCAATATTGTCTTCAGTGATACAAAACACTGTAGATGTTACATGTATTACTAACCCTAGACATTAAAAATGAAAAGATAATGTAAAGCAAAAATTCATATTTATTTTCATGTATAATATTTATGTACTGATAACAAAGAAGCAGCAATATAGTGCCCTATTATAGCCTAGTGTAATCAGTTTGGTTGTTTCATGATGACCCAGCCTATACACTAATGGATGAATCATTATAAAGTATTTGTGGCAAACAGTATTCTAGTCATATTCATAATACAGTATTGAAAACATTGTTACATTTTTTAAAAAGCCACTTACCTGTGATGATAGGCTGATACACAGTTTCTCCAATTACAAAGGAGAGAGGTGTACTGTAAAGTAATGCAATTCTTTGAAAGCAAGGTTGTAAAACAGTAAGAAAATGAATGCACTATTAACTTTATATTCACCGTGGCTCATTATGCCTATGTAAGGAGAGGCTAGCTACCTGAGTACAAGTCTTACACGTGATGTTCTACATGATAAACACTTAAGCGATGATGATGACACATAAATGTCTCACACTGTTCTCACTCTACAGTTATTCACACAGAGACTCTCACATATACACCAGGATAAGTTTATTAACTGTATGGCAGGATGATTATTTCCTATTCATTAAGTGGAATTGGATCATCATAAAGGTCTTCATCGTCATCATCTTCAGGTCGAATAGGCTCAGAGGGAGGAGGAGATAGAGGGGGTGGGTCTTGCTGTCTCGGGGTGACAGAGGTGGGGGAGGTGGAAGGGGAGGCAGGAGAGGCAGGTTCAGTTGCTGCAACTTTATGGAAATATACCATAATGTCTGACTTCTTTGCTTTTTCATTTCTCTAAAAGTGTTTCCACACATTACCAATCCTTCTTCCACTATTTGCTTTAGTCCCAGTGCCCATATCATAGAAGGGTCCATGTCATAAAAGAAGTCAAAAGCAGTCTTGAATAATTGGAACCCTTCTGCCAGACTCTCTGATTCAGTTTATTTTCCGGCACTGTTTTTTCTATGTCTTCTTCCTCATCGTCTGGTACTGATTCAGAAGCACACACCTCCACCAAGTCATCTCCTGTTAAATCCTCTGGTATGGTGTCTATTAGCTCTTGAATTTCTTCAAGATCCATATCTTGAAACCCTTCACCCCTCACCTTTTTTGCCATATCCGCAATCTCTTTAATGATTTCCTTGATTGGCTCTGTCGTAAATCCTGTGAAGTCACGCACACCATCTGGACACAGTTTTCTCCAGCAGAAATGTATTGTTTCAGGCTTGAAGGCTTCCACAGATTTTCCTATAAAAACGATGGCATCTTCAGTGATGTAATCCCTCAAGACTTTCATGATATTCTCTCTACTGGCATTCTTTTCCATAGCATTGACAATTCTTTCCACAGAGTACCGTCTATGATGAGCTTTAAAGATTCTTATGATCTAGAGGCTGAATTAGAGATGTCGTTTTCAGGGGCAATTAGACCCCTTCACTGTCTTCAGTGTCGAATTCATGGGGTTCTTGTGGCCAGAGGCATCGTCTAATATCAAAAGAACTTTAAAAGGCAGGCCCTTACTGGCAATGTATTTCCTGACTTCAGGGATAATGCATCGATGGAACCAATCCAGAAAAAGTGTTCTTGTTGTCCAGACCTTCTTGTTTTATAATCAGCGGTCCTAATCACAAACCCAACTGCATTTGCACAAAACAGTAGAGTTAGCCTACCCCTTCTGCCTTAAATCTCAGTGCTCATTTCTCTTCCTTACTAATAGATCTTCTTTGTGGCATTTTTTTTTCCAGAATAGGACATTTTATCTGCGTTTAAAACCTATTCAGGTAGATATCCTTTCTCCTCAATGATTTTCTTAATGGTATCTGGGAACCCCTCTGCCTGTTGGTCAGCATAAGCTGCTTTTCCTGCCATCCCAACATTTTCTGAGCCAAATCTCTTTCTAAAAATTATCAAACCATCCTTTGCTGGCATTAAATTCTCCAGTTTTAGATCTTTCACCTACTTTTTGTTTTAAGTTGTCATGTAGGGACTATGTGTTTTCTCAAGTCATATCAAAGTCTATGGGTATACCTTTCCTATAGCAATCCACATAAAAGCTGCGTCTTCAAAAAGATATTCTACAGAAGCTCAAGATTTTCACACCTACTGGCATAGCTCCAGCAACAGCTCCATGAATTCCCTTTTCTTTTCTTATAAGGGTCTTTACACTGGATTCATTTATCTTTAAATGGCTGGCAACCACAGCTGCAGACCTCAAGCTATGGCACATGTGAAGCAATTCAACTCTTTCTTGTAAAGTCATGACTTTTCTCTGCTTCTTGGGAGAACTTCCAGCATCACTAGTGACACTTCGTATGGGTCCGAGGGCATTCTTTGAGGTTTACAGTCTTGCACTTTAAACACAATGAAAAGTAAGCCAGAACCAAGAGAGGTCACTTTTTACTCTGAAATGCAATTTACTGGAGAGACTAACTGCTCACGCAGAGACGACGAGTGTCATGCAGCATTTTAAGCAGATATTCATAACACTTGAGCTCACTGCAATACAACAGGAGGTGGCTACGAAACTGTCACAACAGTAGAGTATGTACTACTGTTAATTTTATGCAGCTATGATTTAATATTGCATCTTTACATTTGTTTACATTTCTCTCAACAGCAAATGGCACCCTGTATGATCTGTCTGTGTACGTAAGTTTTGATCAGTTTTGTTTATAATCAAGTTGTGTTTATTTTATGGTAATAAATAATAAAATGGACTAGCATCTACAGATATTTTGTGCATTCATGACTTATCTAACTTGTCCCTAATTTTTTTGATATTTTTAGGCCACACAGTTTGTGAGTTTTTTCAAATTGTTTCAAATCTCAAAACTTTTTTCCAATATATCCATTGGAAAAAAAATCTGTGTATAAGTGGAACTGCACAGTTCGAACCTGTGTTGTTGTTCAAGGGTCAAGTGTATTTCGTGGGATCTAAGATGCCTTCAATTATAAGATGCAACATTATTTTAATATCACTAAGGAAGAAAAAATACCATTTGTTGTATGATACCACTGATGGTAGAATGCACTCCAATATCCAAGACGTTAAAATTGATAAAGTATAGCAGTACTCTGGTCTTGATTAGCTCATCATCTGTACTGATCTCTACATTTTCCTGGGGTTACAAAGTCATTTACCCAACAACCAAGAAGAGGGTATTTGCTGTCTTAGACCAATTTAGTCTAGTTGTGAAAGATTCGGGACCTTAAAAGTAGTTACAGATCCAAGTTCTTGGTAGAGATGTGAGGACTGGATGTGGATATGGATGCTTGGTACTTCTAGAATGATCCTGCCTGAGCAGCTGTGAATACCAGGGTTGGGATGTTAGAGTTGGAGTCTATCTGCTGTGTCAAGAGGAAACTCTGTGCCCACATCTTTCATCTGGAATTTAGTTTCATATCACTGTATCATGTGTTTTGGGGTGGCTTTTGAATTTCTCCACTAGCCTATTTTAAAATTGAAGCCACTTTCCTTTGGAGAAAAGGGAACCCTCCTACACTGCTGGTGGAAATGCAGTTTAGTGCAGCCACTGTGGAAAACAGGATGGAGATTCCTCAAAAGACCAGGAGTAGACTTACCATATGACCCAGGAATCCCACTCCTGGGCATAAATCCAGAAGGAACCCTACTTCAAAATGATACCTGCACCCCAATGTTCATAGCAGCACTATTTACAATAGCCAAGACATGGAAACAACCTAAATGTCCATCAACAGAAGACTGGATAAAGAAGATGTGGTATATTTATACAATGGAATACTATTCAGCCATAAAACCCGACAACATAACACCGTTTGCAGCAACATGGATGTTCCTGGAGAAAGTCATTCTAAGTGAAGTAAGCCAGAAAGAGAAAGAAAAATACCATATGAGATCGCTTATATGAGGAATCTAAAAAACAAAAACATAAATACAAAACAGAAACAGACTCATAGACATAGAATACAAACCTGTGGTTGCCAAGGGGGAGGAGGGTGGGAAGGGATAGACTGGGAGTTCGAGATTTGTAGATACTGACAGGCATATGCAGAATAGATAAACAAGATTATACTGTATAGCACAGGGAAATATGTACAAGATCTTGTGGTGGCTCACAGTGAAAAAAAATGTGACAATGAATTTATGTTGTTCATGTATAACTGAAAAATTGTGCTCTACACTGGAATTTGACACAACATTGTAAAATGACTATAACTCAATTAAAAATATATTTTAAAATTAAATAAATAAATATTAGTTGAATGAACAAATGAAAAACATAAAAATAAAAAAAACTGAAGCCTCTTTCAACTTTCTACCCCCTGATTTGAGTAGACATACCCTATAAATACATGCAAGCTCACATCCAGACACACACGCAGCAGATTGCAGCTCATCTCTTTTCTGTAAGATTAAGGTTCATCGAATGCTGTCTAAAACACGCTTTTTCTATTTTTACCTATCTCATTGACCATCATTTTGTAATTATTACAATGAAAAAGCAAAACATAGGGATTCACTAAAGGATCTGAGAGTATATCCTAGGATCCAGGAACAGGATGTGAGGCTGAGTCTCCTGAAGAACTAGACATGACATTTTTGGTGTCTGGGACTACATGTATCTGTCTCTGCTCTGCTGTAAAAGTGTTCCACCCCCTCTTCCCCTTCCCCCCACCCTTTCTTGTCTCTCTACTTCTCCAAGCCCACTGTGGAAGATGGCTAGCCCATAGCTTGACTGCCCTGAGGACACATGCACTGAGTTCAAGTGACTGCTGACACTGACCATCATCTTTGATCTGAAGAAGGAACCTCACTTGAGATCCAGCTCAGAAGGTACATCCACCCTAAATCCAAGAGATTGCAGCCATGAAGTAAAAGAGCTTGGTTGGCAGGGAATAGCTGTCCTTGGAGCAGATCTCACCAAAGACAGCTCTTTGGGGTCAGTAGAGCTTGGTGATAAAGGGCATGGAGCCAAAACCAGACTGTCTGGATCCAAACTCTAGTTCCATTGCTTAATGGCTGTGTGACCTTGACCAAGTAACTGAAGTCTCTGGGCTTCGGTTTCCCCATCTGTAACATAATCACACTTAAGGCATAGGGTTGTGGGGAGGATTACATGGGGAATCCTGCCTGCCATGTGGGAGGTGTTTAATAACTGCTGCACATTCTGATTGAAGAGACAGACAAGTAAATAGATGGAGGTTGCATGAATTTTCTCCCCACCTCAGGTGCTAGAATTATCGCATTAATCTGTCTATCTATCTATCCATCTATCTATCCATCTATCTATCTACCTATGTATCAAAATCAGATCTTCTGGTTTGGTTCCCACCTACCAAAGCCTGACAAGGGATTCCATCTCAGTCATGATTTGCCCCTGGCCTTCCCCATCTAGAACAAAGTGATGAATCCAGAAGTAGGGAACTCCATCCCTCCAGGCTAACCATGTGTAGGGTTCATTGATTGACTCACCAAAGAGTTGTGACTATATGTGCTGGGGACTGGATACAGTGGAGACCAAAACCACACATCTTTCTGCCTCTTGAAGAAAAACTTAAAAGAAAAAGTCAGTGAGGCCTGTTGGTTGAATGGACACAGAGGGTGAGGCAGAAGAAGGTGCAACAGTGACTTCTGGACACTTGTTCTCTGTCATTGGATGGATACTGGTGACATTTAGGGAGACAGTGTGAGAGGCAAATCACAATTTTTGTTTAGGGCAAGAAACAAGATGTTTAGTAGCAGATAGAATTAGGCTGCCCAGGTTCCAGTCCAGCTCTGTGCTCACCAGCTGCACATTGGGCAAATTCCTTAACTTCAGGCAATTTTATTCTCTGAAAAATGAGGAGAGTACTAGGTCACAGGGCTGTCACAAAGATGAAAGACGTTTATACACGGAAAGCGTCTAAAACAGTGCCTGGCTCCGTTAAGTGTCAGCCTCCAGCACATAATGGGTTTGAGGTGCCTTCGTGACATCAGCAGAAGGCAGGCTCCCAGAGCAGGGTTTGCTCTAATTGCTGTCAGATCCTGGCCCCTGATATTACACCTGACACACAGAGGATACTGAACAAACACTTGTTGGCTGGACAAGGTAGGACTTCACCTAGAGCGTGGGCTGTCCCTGTATGGGTGGTACCTGAGCCTTTAGCTCAGTGGCTCCCCTCAGGATGCAGAATAGAGGAAAAAGAAGAGCCTCAAACTTGGGGCTATGGGTTCCATTTGGACACAGGTCTCTGTAATTGGACGCCCTACATGGCCTCCCTCTAGGGAGTCCCTGCAGCATCATTCCCCTCAGGGGGCCTGAAACAAAAATATTCTAGAAGAAATTCAAAGACAGCTCAGACCTTAGGATAAATGCTGGTCTCTCCATCCTAACATCAGGTGGAAAAGGGTGGCACTCTCCTTTCCTGCATCCACAGCTGTGCAAAACCACATTGCCCTGTTTCCCCCAAAGGAGTACAGCACATTAGAACTGAAACAAGGGGAAACTGAGACCCAAACAGCAAGGATCCTATGTTCTCAGTACCCAAGAAACTGTAACAAAACTTCCCTAGAACAAGGGTCAGAGGTCAGAGGATCTAGGAAGAGGAACTGGGAATGACTGGAAATGCCTGATTATGTGAAAATCAGTGCTAAGGAATATGAGTAATGAGTCTAGACGTGTAATTGCCCGCATGCAGATGCCACGCCTGGACCTCCCTCCAGCTGCCCCACCCTGAACAGTTGATTGCTCCAGTTCTAGACAGCAGAGGCTGGGTTGGGAAGAATTACGGAAGAAGTACAGGTAAAGGCCAGGATCCCAGGGACACAGTATTTAAAAAAGCCCTAATCTCCCGGGACATGGCATTGAAAGTTACGGAAACACAGAAGCTGCTCCATCACAATGGTTCCTGGAAGCCACCCCACCCTGCACCTCACCCAGGGTATCATATAAAAAGGGAGTTCCGACACCCTCTCCCTGCCTGTTCCAGGCTGCCTGCCTTGGCCCATTCCTCCTACCTCATTCCAGTCTTGATTTTATCCTTTCAACTTTCAGTCTTATTGGTCATTCTTTCATGCTTCAGTTTTGTTCAATGGCAAGGTCCTTTTGCCTCTGACATTGGTTCCTTCAAACCATGATTCTTGGTCCACCACCATTTTTGAGCCAGTTGTGGGTCACCTCTCTGCTTCATCCTTTCACGTGCCTCCAGGACCCTGGTAGCCTCTGCTCTGGAGGGTTCCCTCCCTGAGCTCTCTCCTCACAGTTACATTCCATGCACTACTTAGACCCTGCTGGTATCCACTTCTTATTCCAGCCTAGATCTCTGTCTTGGGCTCCAGGCCCACGTTTTGGCTACTAGACATCTCTGCCAGGATGTTCCAAATGCAACCAAGATTCAGGAGTCCAGCTGAATCCAGTAGCTCCCTTTGGGTTCTGTGTCCTGTGAGTGGCACCACCAAACACCCAGGTCTGATGCCAGAAATTTGCAACCCTCCTAGCCTTGACCTTATCTCTTATTTCTCATCCAATCAGTCAACAAGTAACTCTCAAATCCATCTCATCCTTCTGAACCACCTCACTCCAGGGTCCTTAAATTCACTCCTGATCACCTCTCAGTGACTTGAGTCTTCCTTCTTCTACTCTCAGAATAGTCCAACTCAAATATCAATCTGATCAGTTCCCCTCCCTATTTAAAACTCTAACTGGCTCCTGGAGCAAGGGATGCTCTGGGGTAACATTCCAAATTCATTCACTCATTCAGCAATTATTTACTGAGATCCTACCATCTGACAGGCACTGTGCAGGTAAGGGGTATACATTGGGAAATAGAGCAGACACGGTGATATAAAATTCAAAGAAATTCAAGGTCATCTGTGAATGATTCTTCCAAACATATCCAGTTTAATCTCTCAATACATCCCTGCCTTGTACCATAGTCCCCCCTCAAAGCACCCTACTTCCTTGCCTTTGATAAGTCTCTTCCAGCCTTCTATAGGCTTCCTCATTTTTTTGGATAATTATTACGTTCTTCCTAACTCAGCTGCATTCTCAGCTCCTCTTGAAAGCTTTCCCTAACATCCCACCCCAAGCCCCTTTGTATTTACCTGCCCTACTCTATGCCACCAACACCTGTGTTTACCTCTATAATTGTACTTATTACACAGTGTGGTGACATTGTGCACTTGCCTGTGTTCTGTTTCCCATCCAACCCTACACACACACACACACACACACACACACACACACACAAACACACACACTTATAAGCTTCTTAATTTAAGGGTAATTTTTAATCACCCATATTCAACCATGCATGGTACATGGTCAGCATTTGGTAAGTGAACTATATAAAGATAACATATCTCATTCTTGTTGCGTTACCATCATATTTAATGTACTTAAACAACATGAGTTTGAACTGTGTCAGTCCATTTATACATGAATATTTTTCAACAAATATATTAAATTTTTTGAGGTTTGCAACAGTTTGAAAAACCACGAAGATGAACTGCGTAGCCAGCCTAGAAATACCTTAAAAAAATTAAGAAAAAGTTAGGTATGTCATGAATGCATAAAATATATGTAGATATACATACAACATGCAAAATATGTGTTAATTGACTATTTATGCATTTGGTAAATTTTCTGGTCAACAAGAGGCTATCAGTAGTTAAGTTTTGGAGGAGTCAAAAGTTATACACAGATTTTTAACGGCACAGGAGATCAGTGCCCTTAATCCCAGCATGGTTCAAGGGTCAACTTTATTTATTTACATAATTCATTATAAATGCAAGTAACTATCTTGGTCACTTTGGATGTCACATTTAATAAACTCTTGAGAGACTAGCATTAGGTTCATCTATTGAGGGCCTAATGAACAAAGTTTTCTTGAGTGCCTACTGTGTGCAAGGCATCATTCTAGCACTGCACAAAGTCAGACACTAAAGTCCCTCTCCGGGTGGAGCTTGTGTTCTAGTGGGGAAAGGTAGGCTGTAAACACAGAGGCAAATAGAAACCTCAGGGAGTGATAGGTGCTATGATGAAAACCCAAGAGTAATGGGACAGAGCGTTCAGGTGGAAGCCGCGGAAGGACACTGCGAAATAGCTAGAGTGATTTAGCAACCTCTCTTTATCTTAACTGCCTCATTTTAAGAGCAGTTCCAGTATCAGGAAGCTTGAAGGATTGCATAAGAACATATGGAAGCAGCCTTGACATTTCATAAAAAGTGTCCTTCTTGCAGGGTTGTAAGCCAGGGAGAGCCGTGACCTAATTTATGCTCTGAAAGCAGCAGCCAAACGCTGGTGGTGAATGGATCGCAGGGCCATGAGGGGAAGCGGGGACCACACAGGAGCCTGTCCTGATGGCAGGATGGAGCTTCTGACTTCAGTGTCTGGAAGCAGGTCCCGTCAAGTGTCCCTGTGATTTACGGACACTCCCCGCTATAAAGGCAGGTGTAAGAGACGTCTTGCCGGGTGTGAAGAACGCGTCTGTGCCTGATGGAATGTGTAAGAACAAGCCCGTGTTTCCCCCAGCTCACAGGAATCACACACTCGTCCTGCGTCAATTCTGTGTGGACCACACCTGGGCAGGCGCTCCCATCTGGTTCTCCGGGATGATTGCGTCTTTCTGCTGTTCCTTGACTGTCTCCTTGGGGTTTTATTTCCATCACTGTGTCTCTATGAATCCTTGACATTTCAACGTTCTTCCTACAGTTTCCCAGAGTTTCTAGAAGCTCCTCAGCCATTGTTACACTTTGAAAGATTTGACGAACTGAATAAGAACACGTGCAATTCTTAGATGAGGGAACTGAACACTCAGAAATGCACAGGTTTCTTATAAACATGACCTACATGTCACCCGCTAAGGGTGAAGTTTCTGAATGTCATCAGGATGAGGTTGTCATACTATCATCAAATGCTTGCCCATTCAAGGGCTGGACTGAAGCATGAAAACTAGGAGAAGGTCTGCTTCAGGGAACACAATGATGTATGTTTGTTGAATGAATGCCTGAACTAATTCTTGATTAATGGCATGCCCAAGAGCAGAATTAGGAAAAAACATCTAGGAAACATTCTAAGTAAAGCTGCTCTTGGTGTTCTTGGATGGCTTGGCTCAAAATTCTACGCTTGGTCTTCCCTTCCTCCTATGCTCCCTTTCTTCTTAATTGTTTATTTTTAGTTATGAAAACCATGCATACACACCCCCCCCAACAAGCAGCCAGTCCTCTCCCTAGAGGTAACCACTGTTTATAGATTTGTATGGATACTTCTGAGATTATTTCTATGTACTCTGGAAGTACGTGTGCATATATATGTATGTGTGCACCACAGAAGTGCCAGTATGAATGTATATGCAAATATATATAGTGTTGCTTTGTCTCCATATAAATGTATCACATCGTGTGCATCATCCTGCAATTTGTTCAGTTTTCTTAATGGTAAAAATATGTCTTCAAAAACTCTCCAATGTCACTCTGTATAAATCTACTGTTTTAAAATGTTACTCAACATCTCAGCATGCCATAATTTACGTGTATCTTAATGTATTTAATCATTTTTTTTCCTTTTGTAATTGTGTGTGTGAGAGAACCCAAATACAGAAAAAGGAAGAACCAAAAATGTATAGCTTAATGTTTTATCCCAAAGTAAACATCCATGTAACTAGTTCAAAAAATAGTGTTACCAGCAGCCTAGAAATCTTCCCAATATCCCAGTCACCATCCCTCCCTGATAAAAGTAGTCACTATTCTGATTTTTATGGAAGCCACTTCCCAGATTTAAAAAATGTTACCTCCTAAGCTTATATCCCTACACGTTATAGTTTAGTTTTACTTGATTTTTGAATTTCATATAAATGGAATCTTGCAGTTAGTATTCTTTTGCACTTGGTTTCTTTCCTTCAAAGTTATATTTATGAGATTAATCCATGTTGCTCCATACAGTAGTTCTTTTACTTTCGTTGCTTATCTTATTTTATTTTATGAATATATTACAATTTATTTATCCATCCTACTGTTATAGGACGTTAGGGCTGTTTAAAGTTTAAAGTTCCTGGGAACTTTCCCTGGCATTCTTGTGCATACACATGTACGTGCATTTCTACTGGGCATAGACATAGGAGTGGAATTGTAGGAGCATAACGTATGTGTATCTTCAAATTTAATAGGTAACACTAAGCTGTTTTTCAAAATGGATGCAGGATTTAATCTCTTATTAGCTGTGTACGACAGTTCCCTTTGCTTTGTGTCCTCACCAAATAATGTAGTATTATCAGTCTTTTTAATTGTAGCCATTCTGATGAATCTGTTGATTCTCACTGGTTTTAATTTGCACTTTTCTGATTTGTAAGTTTTTTGGCAATTTGGATAACGTTTTTGTGAATTGCCCATTCAAGTTGCTTGCCCCTTTTTCTCCTGGTTATCTTTTTCTTATTGGTTTGTAAGAGTTGCTTTTAAAAAAAATATCTTCTCTTAAACAAATATTCTTAATTTTAAACAAGCATGATTTATCCATCTTTATTTCAATGGTTAAAACATGATGTACTCTGTTTAAGATTTTTACTACCCAAAAGTAGGAAAACAGTGTCTATATTATCAACTAGAAACTTGGTTTTATCTTTCACATTTAGATGTAGAATCCATCTGAAATTAAATTTTATGTATGATATGAGTCATGGGTTGAGTTTCTTTTTTTCCCATATGGATATCCAGTTGTCCCATATCATTTATTGAAGAGAACTGTGTCAAATATCCAGTGTCCAAATATGCATGAGTCTGTTTCTAGATTCCTGTATTTTATACCACTGAAACTTTTGTCTTTCCACCCACTAATACACATTAGTTTAATCACTGTGATTTTATAAGTAGATAACCAATAGAGCAAATCCTTCTGCCTTATTATTCTTCTTAAGAATGCTTTGCTCTTCTTGGCCCTTTGCACTGCTATACCTGTAGGTTCTTTTTGACACATGCTATGATATTATTTATGAATCATGTGAGTTTTATATTTTTCTTTCTAATTCATATATCATCCATTTCCTTATCTTGTTTTTCTTCATTGGCTAGGAGCTCCAGTACAATGTTGAATAGAAATAAGAGTGGACATTTTTGTTTTATCCCCATTTTCAAAAAGAGACCTTTCAAAATTTCATCCAGTAAGTATAATGTTTGCTATTGCTATAGCTTTTTTTTATTTTCATAGATAACACTTGCCATATTGAAGTTGTTCTCTTCCATTCCCAATTTTCTTAAAAATTTTTATGGATGATAAATTTTATCCAAATGATTTTTCTGAATGTCTGGATTGGTCATAGTTTTCTTTATTTGTTAATCTGGCAAATTACATGATTTATTTTCATGACTGATTTATTTTCTAACGTTATTCTTTGGACAAATTTAATTTAGTCACAATACTATCTTTTATATAATGCTGACTTTGGTTGGCCAGTGTTTGGGAATTTTGCTTGTGAGTTCTACATTGACTTGAATTTTCCTTTCTTGTAATGTTCTTGTTAAGTTTTGACATCAGTTGTTTTCCTCATATAACAAGTTTTTGAGAATTCCTCCTTTTCCATGTTCTGGGACCATATGTGTAAGATTGGTGTTATTCTCTAAATGTTTGTTCAAATTCACCATTGAAGACTTCAGGGAATAGTTTGCTTTGAGAAAAAGTTTTAAACAACAGATTCAGTTTCTCTAACAAATATTCAGGCAATGCTTTCTTGAATCTATTTTATTATGTGGACTTTTTGAAGGAAATTTCCATTTAATTTTTGGCATAAAATTGTTTCATAGCATCCTTTTTTTGTATACCAATGGGATCTATAGTGATAGCTCTCTTTTAATTTCTGACTCTCTCTCTGGTCTAATTTAAATATAATCAGGCCTGAGTCTTTACTGTTATACAAACACCATTTCCTTTGTTGCTTGTTCCACCTGGAAAGCCAGACTTCACTTCTCTCCTTTTCAAATGATACTCATCCATTAAGTTTCCATGCAAGTTACATGGTCTCCATGAAGAGTTTGATGATTATCTCATTCTGCACTAATTTCTTTCTTTTCTGGACACCTACATATTTTTATCTTTATATTTCTATTTGTTCTTAATTATACACTTTTTCTATTTTATTGTTGTATGCCTTCTAATCAAACTGTACATTCTGAAGGTAAGAACAAAAACATTTTCCAAGTTTCCCATAGCACTCAGATGGTGATAATTATACAGAAGGGCTCAGTTTAAAAACTACTGATTGAGAGATAATAGATTAATCCTATAGTCCATAGAAACTCAATGCTACAGAAATACCACAAAAAGAATTTAAGAAAGTATTTTGTTGATAAAACAGTAAAATAGCATCCTAAGACAGGAAGAATTAAAGCATAACTGAAACTGTTCGTATGTCAACTCTTGAATAGCAAAAGAGTATCACCCTTCCAGATTAGCCTCCACTGTAGTTTCTGTTGTCATAAAAATTAAGGTATGAATTTAATAAGCTTATGCAATAAAAGTTAAGCTATTAAGTTAGTTAATTTTTTTAAAAACTGTAGAGAAGGAAATGAGCAAAATGAAACTAAAATAGAGAAGAAAACTACTTGTAGCTGGAACTAAGAAAAGCTCCAACCTTTTATTCCAGACTCTGAAGAGTATTGTCCAGATATGATGCAACATGGATTAAATTGAGAGAGAATTCCAGGAGGAACTATACGATTCCACAGTGCACAGGCCTAGTGCAGTGGGACAAGTAAACCCTTTTGGAGAGTCACTGCAGAAGGAAAAACATAAAGTCGTTGGTAATACTGCAGAAAACATGAGGGAACGTCTCCCCAAAATCTGGTTTTCATCCTTGTCTTAGTCTGTTCAGACCTCTATAACAAAAATGCCAAATACCAGGTGGCTTGTAACAACAGAAATTTGTTTCTCATAATTCTGGAGGCTGGGAAGTTCGAGATTAAGACACCAGGAGATTCAGTGTCTGAGGCAGGCACTCTTTCCTGCTCTTAGGAGGCTGCCATCTAGCTGAGTCATCATGCACATTTTCTAGGGTCTTTTTTTTTTTTTGAACACTACACATATTCACAAGGGCTCCCCCATCATGACCTAATCATCCCCCCAAAGGCCCCACCTCCCAGTCCATCACATTGGGGATTAAGTTTCAACATATGAATTTGGGGTGGGGAGACACAAACATTAAGTCTATGGCAATCCTTATTTATACTTGTGAAGATTTTACATTCATCAAGCAACCTACTATGAAAATGGAGAATATACCTTGGAAGTTTAAAAAAAAAAAAGTACATCAAAGTAACTTCAGTGGGGATGCTAAATAGCAAAAAGAACATTTCTGAAATTCAATGTATGAATAACTAAAAAATTTTTCAAAAAAACAAAACCCAAAGAAATAGCTATTTTAAGACTAAGATATGAAATATGAGGAAAGATCTAAGAGAGTCGGCCACTTAAATGAGTTCCAATAGACAATAATTCACTTGGAAAAGAGCCCATAATCCAATAAATAGTAAAAGAAAATTCCCCTATGCTAAGAAAGACTTGGATCTTCACATCAAAAGAAGCCAACAAACACTAGGGAGGAATTCTAAATAGAAGACAGTCAACTAAACCTGCCACAGTGAAATGTATTTATTTTCTCCAGTTTTATTGAGGTATAATTAACACATAAAAATTATGCATATTTAACATATTAATCATTATAACATAATGATTTGATACACGTGTACGTCAAGAAACGATTACCACGATCAACCTAACTAACACATCCATCACTTCACACAGTTACCTTTTCTTGTTTGTTTTTGGTGAAAACAGAAGATCTATTTTTTAGCAAATTACATGTATGCAATACAGTAGCATTAGCTGTATTAACTGTTAACAGTATAGTCACCATGCTGTACATTAGAGTCCCCAGAATTTAGTCATCTTATAACTGAAAGTTTGTACCCTTTGACCAATGTCTTCCATTTCCCTTACCTCCCAGCCCCTGCCAACCACCACCCTGTTTCTTTAAATTCAACTTTTAAAAATTCCACATGTGTGTGAGATCAGGCAGTACTTGTCTTTCTGTATCTGGTTTATTTCATTTAGCATAATGTCCTCCAGGTTCGCCATGTTGTCACAAAAGAGACATAAAGAGAAATGTCATATTAAGTAAAAATCCCACACACTTCCAAACAAAAGCAGAAGACTGTGTGTTGAGGACCGACAGTGGCATTCTCACCTGCAGCTTTCAAATGCTAGGAGAGTGAAACAACATTGACAGAATTCTGAAGGAATTCTAGAGCCAAACTACAATTCATGTGTAATCATAAAAGGAAGACGGGCTTGGACAGACAAAGATCCAAATTACATACCATCCCCATAGTCTTTCTGAAGATTTTACTTGAGGACGTTCTCTAAAGCAATGATAATGGATCAGAATAAACATGACAAGAATAGGAAGAGTCTGTATATACTAAATGTAATAGGAAACATTTATTGAGCACTTACTGTGGATTGAACATGATAATCAAAGGAAGAGACTTTTGGAATGCAGGAAAATAGAGCATTCACATTTCCTTACCCTTTCTGAGAAAATTACTTGAGTATACTCTACCCAAATAAGAAGAATCAGAATCAAGAAAAAAGTCTAGTATGTAATAGTAACAATAATGATTGCCAACATTTATTGAAGGCTTATACTGATTGAAGTAGCACTATTCTAATCAACTTTACATTTATATCTCATTTAATTTTTTCCAGTATCACCATAGGGATGAACTGTTATTTCCCCATTATACAGAGGAAGAAACTGAGACATAAGAATAATTTGTCCAAGGTTAAACAGCCAGAATAGCGACAGAGCTGGCTCTTTGGACCCAAGAAATTGGCTACACAATTGGTAGTCTTACCCATTTCTTTACTCTGATGATGAACAATGAAACCATCTATTCAGTTATTCTAGGTGATAGAGATTAGGAGTAAATAAAACATAGTACCTATCCTTATCACATCTGCACTCTTGTGGGCATAAAGTCAACAAATACATATGTTCAATGAAGGAAAACAATGTAGGGCAAAGAGAGTGAGTGGAAGGAACTGCTATTATAGATGGGGGGTGGTCAGAGAGGGCATCGCTGAGTTGATACTGAAGCAAAGACCCAAAATAGGTGAGGGAGGCTACCATGAGGATATAGAGGGGGCGGGGCAAATGCTCCAAGCACCATGAAGGCAGAAGTGGTCTCAGAAAACTCAGGAATGAATAAGGAGGCAAGTGTGGCTAGAGTCAAGTGAAGGTAAGGAGAAGAGTTGGAGGTGGATGTGGAGAGGTACCAGGGAAGCAGATCACCTAAGGTTTGTAAACTATGGAAAGGACTTTGAATTATATTCTACTGTGATGGGAAACAATAGAAAGGATCACTCTGTCTTTGGTCTGGAAACAAGATGGAAAGAGTCAAGATAGTTAAGAGTGTATTGTGCTAATCCAGGAGAAATGTGATGTTATTTTGTGGTGATGATGTTAGTAGAGGAATTGGATATTTACTTTGAAGATAGAAACAAAAGAATTTACTGTTGGATTGAATTGGGGGAGTATGAGAGAAAGAGACAATTCAAGTGTGATTCTAAAATTCTTGACCTGAAAATTGGTCAAATTGAATTGGGTTAATAGGGTGCCATTCACAGAGATGGAGAAAAACAGAGGAAGACCAAATCTGGGGAGAGAATTAAGAGTTTGGTTTTGGACATGTTAAATTTGAGATGCTCATTGAACATCCAAGTGGAGATGTCAAATTGGCAGGTGGAGTTTAGGATAGTGTTAAGGATTGGAAATACCAACTCGAGAATTGTCTGAAAAGTGATATTTAAAGCCTTGGAACCAGATGAGATCACCTAAAGTGTGAGGTAAGTGACGACAGAAAAGTTCTGAAGACTCAGTCTCGGGGCACTGAAATACTCAGAAGTTAAGAAGAGGAGAATCAAGCAAAAGAGAATGAGAGGGAGTCTCCTAGAAGTAAGAGAGCACTGGGATTATGTGGCGTCATGGAAGCCACAGAAGGAAAGTGGATTTAAGAAATCAATACAAAAAAAATCATTGATAGTATAATTATGCTACTTAATTTAAAACTGTTTGAAGGAGGCTTAAAATAGAAGACAATGTCTGAAAAAGAAAAATCCCTGAACAGTCTGAGGAGTAGTTTGAGGCGGTAGTTAACAGCTTGGGAAAAATGAGACAATGTGTATAAAACAAACAAGGTACCTGGCACTTAGCACTCAGTAAGTAATAATTATATAATTGTTTCCACTATCATCATCAACAACAAAATCTAGGTTGCAGAGAAGTGAGTAGGGAGAGTAAGCAGAAATTAAATCCATATACTGTGGAGATAATAGAAAGGAAGGTGACTTATAAATGCTATTCAATTCCTGATGTTGATAGATAAATGTGGGTTAAAATAGGTTTGTTAAAATTTAAGAGTATCTAATAGAATACATCTTTCTCACATATCTTTTCTAAAAATTCCTTTTTTTATTTTAAAAAATTGAAATATAATTTACATACCATAAAGTTCACCTTTTTCAAGTGTCCAATTTAGACTTGTATCAGGTATATGATTTGCAAATATTTCCTCCCATACTGTGGCATGTCTTTTCACTTTCTAGAGAATGATAATACTTTAAAGCACATATTTTTTAAATTTTGATGAAATTCAATTTATCTATTTTTCCTTTAATTGTTTGTGGTTTTGGTGTCATATCTAACAAACAGTTGCCTAATCCAAGGTCATGAAGATACACACCTATGTTTTCTTCTAAGAGTCTTATAGTTTTAACTCTTATATTTAGAGTTAGGTCTTTGATCTATTTTAAGTTAAATTTTGAATATGGTGTGAGGTAAGAGGTACAATTACATTCTTTTGCATACGTGGATATCCGATTGTCCCAGCATCATTTGTTGAAAAGTTTTATTTTCCCTCATTGAATTATGTCTGCAGTGTTGTTGAAAATCAATCTATCATAAGTTTTCTCAAAAAACTGAAAATAGAACTACCATATGACCCAGCAATTCCATTCCTGGGTATATATCTGAAAAAAAAAAAAAACACTAATTCAGAAAGATATATGCACCTCAATGTTCATAGCAGCATGCTTACAATTACCAAGATATGGAAACCACCTAAGTGTCCATCAACAGATGAGTGGATGGAATACTACTCAGCCTTAAAAAAAAAGAATGATATTTTACCATTTGCAGCAACATGAATGGACCTGGAGGGTATTATGCTAAGAGAAATATATCAGACAGAGAAAGACAAATACCATATGATATCACTTACATGTGGAATTTAAAGAATACAACAAATTAGTAAATGTAACAAAAAAGAAGCAGATTCACAGATATAGAGAGCAAACTAGCGGTTACCAGTGGGGTGAGGTCAAAGGGGAGGGGCATTATAGGGATAGAGGATTAAGAGGTACAAACTATTATGTATAAAATAAGCTATAAGGACATATTGTACAACCCGGGGACTATAGCCAATATTTTATAATGACTATAAATGGAGTATAACCTTTAAAATTGTGAATCACTATAGTGTACACCTGCAACTTACATAATATTGTACATCAGCTTCTTCAATTAAAAAAAAAAATGAAAAGTCAATCTACCCTAAATGTATGAGTTTATTTCTGGACTCTCGATTCTATTCTATTGTCTATGTGCCTTTCCTTATGCCAGTACCACACAACCTTGACAACTGAGCTGAAGTTTTGAAACTGGAAAATACAAGTTCTCCAACTTTTTCCCTCTTTCTCAAGATTGTTTTGGTGATTATGGATCCCTTACACTTCTTATATATGAATTTTAGGATCAGCTTGTCAATTTCCTCAAAAAGCAGCAGCTGGGATTGTGATAGAGATTGTGTTGAACATGAAAATCTATTTGGGAAGTATTGCCATCTTCCAATCCAGTGACCATAGGATGTCTCTCCATTTTCAAAGGTCTTCTTCAATTTCTTTCACCAATGTTTTCTAGTTTTCAGTATTTCTTTTGTTAAATCTGTTCCTAAGTATTTTATGGGTTGAGTGCTATTGTAAATAAAACTAATTGTTCATTAACTTAATTTTTGTGTTTTTTTAATGGGAGTACTGGGCATTGAACCCAGGACCTCATGCATGCTAAGTATGTGCTCTACCATCGAGCTATTACCCTCCCCTCTAAAGTGAAGTGTATATTCTTTGCTGTATGAGGACACTGAAGTTTCTGATTAGTGGTCAGTTAATGATTCAGCAGACACTTCCTTAGATGATTGGAACCAACAAGTCTCCTAGTTTTTGCCAAGAAGTTCTTTGTGTGTTTTGGGAGACACCTCAACATTCTGTCAAGCACTTTACAACTCCATCTTAGCCAGTGGTGAGAACTAGGACATTCTCAGGTCTTTCCTAAACACACACACACACACACACACACACACACACAGCCCCGGGCATGCACACAGCCCTACACATTTGCATGGCCTTCTAGACTTCCAGGAATATTTTGGAGATTTTCACAGCTCCCTATGGATATCCATTCCCCAGATTTTCCTTTTAAGCTTTTTGGTTAGCCTATTGTTTGTCCCAACTGTTATCCACCACCTCAGGCAGCCGTGATATTCAGTAATTGCCTCTGATTATTTTCAACACACATCCCTGGGGAAAAGGCTGTTTGCACTAGATGAACTCTGAGACAGATAAAATAAAGACAGCTTTGCAAATAGGGTCTTCCAAAGGAACATCAGACAGGTTAGATATTGACAATTCTCTAAAGACGTGGCTTTGAAGGAGCTCCAATTGCATTCCGCCCCCTCCAGTGGCTACTGGGCTGCTGGTTTTCACTGTGACTTCAGGCTGTAGGATTTCAAGGCTGCCATGGTGCTGGGGACAGGAAATGGGAATACAGCAGTTAAGGTGACACAACACTCATTGTTCTTACCAGGATCCAGTTCTTTTTCTTGAATAAATGCTCCCTAGATTGCTGCAAGCCTTTGGTTAACTTCCAGAGTTCTGAAAATGTTGATTCTAACTCTTTTTTTTCTTGCCAACGTTCTTGTTGCTTTTATAGAGGAGAGTTTTTGGAGGTCCTTACTTCATCATTTTTGCTGACATCCTAGAATACAATTTTGATGGACACTTTCAATCCTCTAGAAGTGTGCTGTCCAGTACAGTACCCATTAGCCACATGTGGCTACCAAACCCTTGAAATGTGGCTAGTGCAAATTGAGATGTGGTGTAAGTATAAAATACATATTGGAGTTGAAAAACAATACAATAAAAAAGAATTTTAAATATCTTCTTAATAATTTTTACTTTGAATATATGTTGAAATGATAATATATCTTGGATTAAATAACATATATTATTAAAATTAATTTCACTTTCTTAACCTTTTTTAATGTGTGAGTGGTCAGAATTCTAAGAGGATCCCCAATGAGCCATGCCTTTGGCTGACTAGAACAATTTGAATTATATATGTGGTTCTCATTATATTTCTATTGGACAGTGTTTGTCTGAAATGAAAAAAGTGCAAAGGAAATTACTAATCTGGTAAAATAAAACCAAAATAAAATCTATTAAAAATCAGAAGGAAACAGCAAGAAAGAATACTAAACAGAAAATGTGAAACACGATTATAGGGAATGAAACTAAATATATTTGTTAGATTCTGTCTGTTGAAGATATTGAGAAGATGGGGCATTGTCTCGACTGGTTCCTGTGAAACAGAGTCTGAGATGGAGGTTTGCAGGCTGGAGTTGTACCGGGAGAGGCCCTGAGGGACGACACCTGTGCAGGAGTGAAAGCAGTGGGAAAACACAAACGAAGGAGTTAAACGGAGATGCAGTTGGAACAGGGGTCTCAGTTGATCCCACAGGAGACTCTGGAGCTAAGAAGACTTTTCAGCATGAAGGCTGAGCCTTTATAGCATTCACTGACCAGCCCCTGGATGTGAACAGTCCCCTGGGAGAAGGCGTCACTTTGGCCAAGGACAATTTCACGGGAAGGATTTAGCTGTGATCTGTCACCAGTCAACTTCCAGACAGCTGAGGAAATGAGTGTCCTGACTCTGAAGCAGGATCTGGGGACCACACCATACCATTAACTTTAGAAGATGTCTGCTGTACATTAAGTGGAAAGAAATAGATTTTAGATACTATGGTTCATATGTTAAGTATTAAAATATATGTTTATATAAGGGCAAATCACCAGCAAAGACTCTTTGGGGGAGGGCTAAAGGAAGGGTTGGCAGTGGCTAGGGTGGGGGAAAAATATATACTTTCAGGTATTCTCATTTTTTCCACAAAGATCATATATGATGGGGTGAGTGGGTGAATGTGTGGAAATTAACAAGAGGTTTCCAGTATGGGCACGCCCTATGGTAATAACTGCAGCTCAGGATTTAAAAGCTTCAAATTAGAATCCCTTTCTGAATTTTGTCTCCAACATGTCCCAAGACTACAAATAAACAACATCCTGGGTAGTTATGACATTAAAGAGAGTGATCCCGTCTTCACTGAATTCCGACTGGGCCAGATGACATCCACCCCTTTGTACAAACCTCATCTTTTTTTAGGTCATGTGTCTGCTGATTTTACCTGGTTGAATTATTCCAGGGACTTTCTTATGATAAAAAAAAAATAGCTGATATTAATTCTTCTCCTCATCAATGGAGTGTCTTCTCGCAACTTGTTTTCTCAATCACCTAAACAGAGATAATGGTTAGGGGTTCCTTTCATCCTGAAAGAACCATGGAGACTTTTCCAGGCAAGTGAATGCATGGCACCTCCCACCACCTACGTGGATGGAAATTTGTTTTAATTGCCCCATTAACTGGGATGACAACTATTTAAAAATCAGTGGAATAACAGGCATTGACCAATTAGAATGGACACAGACCCTTGGGGAGGTTGGAAAGTGTCCAGCCAATGGTTATCTGGCAACCAACAAAAAGTAGTTCAATATTTTAATAGACTGAGATGTACCTGCCAAATATCAGCCCCAATCACAGGGGCAAATGCAGGAATATAGCAGGAGAGCAGGACATTTAAGCTCACCAGGTGAATGAACGGCTCCAAATCCAAAGTGGTCTAACAACCCTTCTAACTGAAACTTCGGAACATGTCACATGGCTAGGAAAGCACACTACACGTCATTCACCTATGACTCGCCCACTTCCTCCCCATGATCCAACCTGAGTCACCAGCATCTGTAGGTTTGTCATGAACTTCACTTCAGCAAAGACAGAGGTGCCCAAATAAAGGATGAACAGTCTCCCCTTGATGGAAAATCCATGTATGTACCGCTGTCTCCAGAAGACCAGGAGTGGGAGGCAGGAAGAGGAAAGGGGAGGGCAGTTATTACATTTTAAAATTCCTCCAAACTTATGGTAAATTGAAACATTGTTTTAAGGAATTGTAGATATTTCCAGGCGGGAGAAATATGAGAGCCATTTGATCATAGTAATGTTGACTTTAACTTTAACTCGTGTTCCTTGGGAGGAAATTTAAAACCATTGCAGACAAATGGGTGTTCTAAAACACCTCCCCATGGGCAAGCACATCAAGATGTGCTGCTGCGTTTGATTTAAATGTGACCAACTGCGCAAGCCATCTCTTTCCATCTCATCTGACCTTGGTCATCAGACCTCTTTATGGGTCAGTCAGGTGACGAGCCTTGTCAAGTGTGAACCTCCCCACTGAGTCCATATCTCTCTACTGAGTCTGTATCTCCTCACTGGGTCTCATCCTTCTCTTGAGTAGCAGTCTTCTCCTTAGGTACCATCCTTCTGATCAAGTGTACCTCCTCTCTGTGTACTAACCTCTTCCCTGGATCCCACCCAGGGATCCCATTTCCTGCCCAAGACAGGAACTCTTTCATGCTGCCTGAATGAGTACTGCCTCCCAACCGAGAATAATCACCCACCTCTAGGTGGCCTCAACACTTGACCAAGCACAGCCCTTCACAAGGTCTCCTCTGACCCTCACAACCCCCCTGGGAGGAAGTGAGAGCGGCACCCTCCACTTTACAGATGAGGAAGTTAGGACTCAGCACGAGTAAACGACTCCACTCACATCCTCATCTTCATATCCTAGTCCCCTGTTCTTTTCACAGAGCTCTGCTGCACTACGGCTCCTATAGGGTATAGACCTCAGTGCTCACTGGCTCAGCCTGGAAAGGACAGGCAGGTGCCCATACCCCACGCTGCTCTCACATTCCAGAACCACAGGGTGCAGATGCTCGGGGAGGAATGTCTCATCTAAACCCTGTGCAGCACTTACCATGTCAAGGAGGGTTAACCAAGCAGGTCCGCGTCTCAATCATCATGAAGCCCAGGGGCCTATCCAAACACCTTCCTTTGCAAGGCTGTGTACCAGCCTTCCCATGAGGCTTCCACTTCTGTGCAAGCTCATGCTTGGACCTCATGCTGGGCTTGCATTCCAGAGCTTTTATGACCGCACAGCGGGGAGAGGAATTGTACCGACCACTGCGCGCAAAGAGGGCTCCCAAGCCAACATCCGGCCAGCCTGGCATGGGAGCCCCATTCAGTCACTGCCAAAGGGCCATCCCTGAGTTCCAGGACTAACAATCAGGATGGGTCCAGCCCCAGTGATATTGTCCAAGACTGTCCTTGGCCCCAAAGGGTCCCAAATGACAGCCAGGATCTTGGGTTCCCAATGTTGGCCTGCAGACCGAGGAAAGATAACAGGGACTGTACAAATATAAACTCAGGAGTTCCAAATGTTGTCCCAGAATTTAACACAATCTCAGACGGAAGATGTGTGCTGGGAAGGTGGCATGCTGTGCAGGAACTACTACGTGGCTACTGTACATGGAAAGGACGGGAGAAGTGTTTCAGCAAGCTAATGCACCATTTTTTTCAAACATCAATGATCTGAGCAGGTTTGAGAATCATGGGAATAAACCTGCTGCCCCCCAAATTCCAGATCCTCTCAGGTGTCAAAACTCAGCTCAACACGACTGCATCTGAAAAACAACGACCTCTTTGTTCTTGAGTTTAACCTCAGAAGACTTCTGGAATCTAGAGAGATCTAGGGTTGGAAGGGGCCCCAGCAAGTTTTCTTTAGGTGAAAAAAAAAGAAAAAGAAAAAGAAAGCACGAATAACAAAAACAACAACAAAAACAACAACAAAAACACCAACAGATCCAGCAAGATTTGTCCCTTTTCTCTGAATGTTTTATCAGCTACTGTAGTGGGCGGCATCTGGGCTACTGGTGTTTTTCTACTTAGAGAAGCAAGAAAATTCCATTAACTGAAGAATAATACGGTTGACTGCCCCCACGGGAAAGGCATTCAGCGTGCTGCGTTCTTGCTCTCCGTGTCACTGTCAGGACCCCGAGGTCTAGACTTGCTGGCTCCTGTTCCCTGGGTCGCCCAGGCCTCTCGGGTTGTGACTCCCACCCACAGAGAAAGTACAGTGCGTGCTAATCAGGCGCCCAGTGACAGAGGGGAGAGGAAAGAGGATGGGGGCAATTAGGCAGGTGAATTATTTCTTTTTTAAGAAAAGAAAAGAAAGGGAAAAAACCCAGGCATAAATCTGTCCTAGAGCTCAGGCTGAGGACTCTGGAAACACACTCAGGTCCTGGAATCATTCAGAAAGGACCCAGGAATTGACTCCCACCAAATCCTTACCTTTTGGGATGAATGACCCCAGCTTCTTTTTTGTTTGTTTGTTTGTTTGTTTTTGAGAGGATCAGATCTCATGCTGTGTTTGTGGACATGTAAAATGGTACAATCACTGTGAAAACGGAATGTTTCTTATAAAGTTAAACACACACTCGCTGTCTGCCCCAGTAATTCCATTCCTAGGTATATTTACCCAAGAGAAATGAAAACCTATGTCCACACAAGGACTTGTATAAGAATATTCTTAGCAATTTAGTTCAAAATAGCCCCAAACAGCAAATAATTCAAATGTATCAAGAAGTGAATGGATAAACCAACTCTGGTATATCCAGTCAATGGAATTATATTCATTTCCTGTTGCTGTTATAACAAATTACCATAAACTCGTGGCTTAAAACAACACACGTTTATTCTCTTACCGTTCTGGAGGTCAGAAGTCTGAAGTCACTTTTGCTAGGTTAAAATCCAGATGTTGGCATGGCTGGTTCCTTCTGGAGGCTCCAGGAGACAATCTGTTTCCTTCCTTCTCCAGCTTCTAGTCTCCATATTCCTTGGTTTACAGCTCTTTCAAAGGGCATCACTTAATCTGTGCCTCTGTGGTCACACTGCTTTTCCTCATCTGTAGTCAGATCTCCCTCTTCCTCCCTTATATTTGTGATTACATTTAGGACCTTCCTGGATATTCCAAGCTAATTTTTCCATCTCAAGATCCTTTGCTTAATTACACCCACAAAGTCCCTTTTTACAACATAAAATGAGATTCAAAGTTTCCAGAGATTGGGACTGGATATCTTTGGGGCCATTATTCAGTCAACCACAGGACCAGACTTCCTAGGGAAAGGAGGGAGTGAGCTGCTAATACACACAATATGATGAACGAATCTTGAAAACAGTACGTTGAGTGAAAGAAGCCAGACAAAAAAAAAAAAGAACTTCTGTACGATTTCATTGACATCAAATTCTAGAACAGGCAAAACTAATCTATGTTGATAGAAATCAAAATAATGATAGCCTGGAGGGAAAGGGGCACAGAGAACTCTCTCCCGGGATGAAATGTCCTGTGCCTTGACTGCAGAGTATACATGAATGTATACATTTATCAAACTCATGGAACTATCATGTGAGACTGAAGTATTATGCTGCACACCGGAAACTGATACAACATTGTAACTGACTAGACTTCAATAAAAAAAAAATATATATATATATACACATACAAAAAAAAAAAAACCTCAAGGAACTGTACACATCAGATCTGTGCATTTAATTGTGTCTAAATTGTTCCTTAATGGAAAACAAGATATGGGGGAAAGTAAATAACAACAAGAAAAAAGGAAGAAGAAAAAGGGCAGGCAGAGTCAAGCAAAGCCCAGTCTATTTAGGGAACAAATTTTCTCCCTCACTGTCACCAAGACAAGCTCCCCAGTGGGGGAGGAACTTGGACATAGAGGCGGGAGGGTCTGGAATCCAACCTCTTTGAAGTCAGCCATCCTCCAACCCCACCTAGCATTGAAGGCACCTGAAGCCATTGGTCTACCTTCGATGAATTTACAGGACAAGACACCCAATGAAAAACCTAAAATATATTGAAAACTTCCTTCTCACAAGAAGTGGGAGAATAATATTTTTTACACAGCAACGGTTTTCACTTTTTTACTCCCTTCTAGAATTTTTCAGTATATTCCTGTATATTTTGTAGATTATTGTTATCATGATAGAGGGATGATTTAACTTCTGCCTTTCTCATTTAACATCATACAAAAACATGTTGCTGTTTTACTAGAAAGTCTTCAGAAACACCCTCTTTGATCACTGGACAATATTTCTGTGAGGTGATTGTAATTTACTTAGCCTTTTCCTTTTTATTGGACACTAGGCTATTTCTTTTTTTCCATCCCCTCTATGGAAAAAGAATGGAGCACTGGTTGACGCTGCTCTTGTTTCGAATTATTTAAGAAATGAATATTGAAATAAGGACTCAAGAAGAGGAGAAAGAAGCAGCAAAGAAACCTGTAGCACAGAATTCAGAACTTAAGGAACATCCAGAATGATCTGGCCTAAAACCTTCATTTTATAGAAGCGGGAACCAAGGCCAGGGCACACACTCGAAGTGAAACACCACGTTGCAGCTGAGTCACAGAGCTGAGACCCAAGCTCAGAAGCCCTGGATTTAATTCAAACAAAATAAGCAGAAGCTACACTCTCTGCTTTTCCTCCACAGCAAGGGCCAAGGGGGACGAGTTTCTCCTGTCCAACCTTGCCATAAAATCGTGTATCCCAGGTCTGTTGTGAAAGAAGTAACTTAAACTAAAAAGAACAGTTGATCAGAGTCTACAATACTAACATGAGGTTGGAATTTAAGCTACCCTTTAGCTCAGCTGGAAAGGGAAATGCTTCCGAAAAAAAGGAGAGAAGACATTTTTCTTTGCCTTTGTGTGTCTGGGGGAGCCTCTGAACACGTGGGAGTTAAAATGAAGGATGACTGGCTCTCAATTTACTGGACAAATAGCAGGAAACCCTGTTGTATATCACACAAAGCAGAAACGAATGCAAAAATAATTTGCAAGTGCTTTACATAATTTTCCAGCAGCAGATTCACCTTCTTAATTACGTTTACCATAAAACTCGGATTTCTACAATATTCATCAATTGGAGAACAGGGCATGGCTTGATCTATACTGTTCTTGAAGACAGAGGGGAACAGCTATTTACTATGTGCCTGTTTGGTGCCAGGCAACACACCAGACCCTTTACACAGGTTCCTTTGTGGATTTTTATCCCCAATACGTAGGAATCTGAGGCTCTGCTGAACTAAGTAACTTTCCCAAGGTCACCCAGTCACTGCATCACAGTCAAGATTCCATTCCAGCCCTGTCTGAAATTGAAATCCACATGCTTTCAACTCTACCAGGAAAATCAGTTCACATTTTGTTCAACAAATTCTTATTTAGGGGCCACCTATGTTTCAAATCCTGTTTGCTAGGTAACAAGGGTATAAAAATAAAGATAAATATCATTCCTGGGTAGTGCACAATCTAGCAGATGAAAATAGAAGAAATCACACGTAGCAGATTCTACATAAATGTTGGATCATTAAGGGAATGAAGTCTCTTAGAGAGGATTGTGAAGCAGCTCACGTGTGTATGGTCAGCCAATGACCGACTGTTGAAGATGCCGATTGGCAGAGTCATATGCTTGATTGTTTCTTACAGAATGTGAATTTCATGCAAATAGTCACTCCTACTCTAACTCCAAGGCAAAAAGTATTTTCATTCTCATTTCCCAGTGGGGTTACAAAAAGAGATCAAACAAGGTGACTCTCCTGAAACCAAGACTAGCTTGTGTTCCACCACTTCACCTAAAATGAAATATAATTATCTAAGGGTAATAACTTGTTTAAGTAATGTAATTAAATTCATGGTTTCTAAATGGGAATGTTTTTGGTGGTAACAAAAAACCCAATTTGCCAATTCAAAAAAGTTTGATAATCGGAAAAGTTTATTATTTCCCATTAAAAAAAAATCTAAAGAAAGTACAGCCCCAGGTTGACTAAATTGGCTATTTGGTGATGTCAGTAAGGACTCAGTTTCTTTGCATCTCCCCTGCCCTTTCATCTTTAACACACCAGATTAATTGCCCTCATGGTTGCACTGTGGCTGCCATAATTCCAGGCATCACATACGGGGGCTGAGACTTGCTATATGCTGACCAGTTCCATTCTTTCACCTGGGCATAAGAAAGATTACATTTCCCAGATTCCCTTGATGTTAATTAAGGTCATATGACTGGGTTCTGGCCAATAGGATGTGGACCAAAAGGATGAGCCTAGCCCCACATACAATGGCCCACCCTCTTATTTCCTCTTCTTCAGAGAATAGATCTGGTAATATTACAGGGTGGAAGGAAACTGAATCCCTGAGTCTTCACTTGAGGAGGGCCGCTGACTTAATAGACAAGATATAAACATGTGTGAGGTTAGCCCACTGACAGTAGTTGGCATTAATACCCTAACCTTCGTGCAGACTTGATATCCAACAGAACAGGAGACAAGGCATCTTCCCTGAGTGGTGGGCTCCTGACACAGGGGTTCAGGCAGCAAGGAAAAGGGGGTGGGTCGGGGAGGCAACCACAACCTCTGCTAGACCCCACCTCCACCTGGGTCATCTGTGGGGCCTGGCAACGCTCCATGTCTCCCGTCAGCCCTCTTGTTCTGCCCGGTGGCTATGGCAGCCTTGTTCTCATTGCTCAAACCTCTGAGTGGCCCAACCATGCCCGCCCTCAGGATGGCCTTGTACTCCAGCCCCAAGAGAGCTGCCCGGTCCACTCCCTTGGCTTCCTGCAGCCAGACCTCCAGACCTACCAGCATCTTCACCTGAGCTCGCCAACCTCCACTCTAGAGCCCATACCGACCCCCTTAAGAGGCTTTGCTTGTGACAGATTCTTCCCTTGTATTTTCAGAAAATATTTTCCTCCCTATTGGCTCTTTCCATCAGCATTTAAATATTATCAAATGCTTGTGTTAAAAATAAAATCTCAACACCTTCTAGCGATTGCCCTCCTCTTCCTTTCCATAGACAGCCCAATTTTTGGAAAGAGTCACCTGTGCATGGTCTCTATTTCTCCCTTGTGGTTAGGTCCACCGCCCTCTGCAGCCTAGGCCCCCTCACTGCTACTGCTACCCCAGTGCTGCTCTCACCATGGTTTCTTATGATGTCCTTGTTGCAAAATCTGATGGACACTTTCTCTTCCTATATTAGTTTCTCGGGGCTGCTGTAACAAACTACCACAAAGACGGGTGGCTTAACACAATAGGAATTTATTCTCTCACAGCACTGGAGCCAAATGTCTGAGAGCAAGATGTGGCTGGGGCTGGGAAACTTTCTTGCCTCTTCTAGTTTCTAGTGGTGGCTGAGAAGCCTTGGCTCTTGGCTTATAGTTGCATCACTCCAGTCTTTGCCTTCATCTTCACACAGCCCTCTTCCTGGCGTGTCTCCCTGGACAAACTTACCTCTTCTTTTAAGGACACTCATCATTGGATCAGGGCCTACCTTATAATCTGGTATGACCACCTCTTATCTCTGCAAAGATCCTACTTCCAAATAAGATCACCCGCACAGGTACTGGGGTAGGACTTCAACATATTTAGGGGGATGGGGAGGTGAGGGAGACCTAATTCAAACCCACAACACTTCCATATCTAAACTTGACCTGGCAGCATTCCTTCCCTCCTGAGACCCCACGTATTCCTGATCTTCTCTGAGCCTCTCTGAAATCTTTTTCTCACTTCCCTTCTTGGCCTTCTCTCTCTCTTTCCATCCTTCTATGGGCAGTGTCTCCCGGGGTTTTCTGCAGGCCGCCTCCTTTTCTCACTTTCCTGGAAGAGACTCACCACTCCTATGGCTTCAGTTACCATTGTCAGACTGACATATTTGTACAAAATGCTCGAAAAACCACACGTTCCATTGAAAAGCCCATGTGGAAAACTCACCATCTTCACCCCAAACCTGCTCTCCCCGCCGTCTCCTCCATCTCAGTGAATGGCACCCCCACTCACAAAGCTTCTTGAATCTGCCTCCACTCCTGATCACTGGGTCTTCTGCCTCCTCACCCGCCCCTGCCAACCGAGCATAACCGGCCTGTCGACGCCGCCTCCCAAGTACCTCTCCCCAAACCGCAATGGTCCTAGTTCACATCGTCACCGTCTCGCTCCCAGAACATTGTAGGCGCTTTCCCATAGTCCCTAGCTGTGTGGAAACCCAGACCTTACAGTCGCTTTCACATGAAATACTATGATTGTCCTTATTCCCCTCAGAGGAAAATCCAAACTCTTTAACTAGGTTTTCAAGCCCCTTCATAATCTGGCCTTACTGGCCCCCTCGTCTCATCTCTCCATAGTCCACTCTCCTGTATTACTACTCCAGTCAAACATATGCTGTAGACTCGATGTGTATATCTGCCCCCCAATCCCCAATTCTTATGTTTAAACCTCATCTCCAATGTGATGGTGTTTGGAGATGGGGCTTTGGGAGGTGATTAGATCATATGGTTGGAGCCCTCTTGAATGAGATTAGTGCCCTTGTAAAAGAGACCCCACAGAGCTCCCTGCCACCCCAACCACGTGAGGACACAATGAGAAGACGATGGACTATGAACCAGGAAGAGGGCCTTCACCGCACCCCAAATGTGGTAGCAACTCAGCCTTGGACTCCCAGCCACCAGAACAGTGAGACGTAAGTGTCTGTCATTTATAAGCCCCCAGTCTATAATAGTCTGTTGTCGCAGCCCAGACCCCCTGCACTCTGCCTGCTGGTCCTTGCTTATGCTGATTTCTCACCTGGAATATTCTTTCCTGTTCCTATAACACTTACATTTCCCATTCATTCATTCAACAGATGTCTGCTGAGTGCCTACTATGTGCCACTGACTATTCTAGGCACTGAGGATACAGTAGGGAACAAAAAAGAGAAAAGTAAAGTTATGAGCTTATGTTTTTGGTTGAAGGGAGATGCAAAGCATAAGCAAGCAGAAATGCAGACTGTGTCCAGTGGTACTAAGTGATATAAAGGAGCGCTAAGCAGGAGGGAGGGTGGGTGACAAGATGGTGGGGTTACATTCCTTTTTTTAACATTTTTTACTGAGTTACAGTCATTTTACAACATTATGTCAATTTCCAGTGTAGAGCACAATTTTTCAGTTATACACGAGCATACATATATTCATTGTTGCTTTTTTTTTCACTGCGAGCTACCACAAGATCTTGTATATATTTCCCTGTGCTATACAGTATAATCTTGTTTACCTGTTCTACATATGCCTGTCAGTATCTACAAATTGCGAGCTCCCAGTCTGTCCCTTCCCACCCCTCTCTCCCTTGGCAACCACAAGTTTGTATTCTATGTCTATGAGTCTGTTTCTGTTTTGTGTTTGTTCTTTTTTTCTTAGATTTCACATGTGATCAATCTCATATGGCATTTTTCTTTCTCTTTCTGGCTTACTTCACTTAGAATGACATTCTCCAGGGACATCCATGTTGCTGCAAATGGCGTTATGTTGTCGGTTTTTATGGCTGAATAGTATTCCATTGTTTAAATATACTACATCTTCTTTATCCAGTCATCTGTTGATGGACATTTAGGTTGTTTCCATGTCTTGGCTATTGTAAATAGTGCTGCTATGAACATTGGGGTCCAGGTGTCTTCTTGAAGTAGGGTTCCTTCAGGATATATGGCCAGGAGTGGGGTTACTGGGTCATGAATCAACAGGAAAAGAAAGTAAAGAAACAATTCCCTTTAAAATAGCACCCAAAGTAATAAAATACCTAGGAATAAAGCTAACCAAAGAGGTGAAAGACTTATACACAGAGAACTATAAAACACTGATTAAGGAAATTAAAGACTTAAAAAAATGGAAAGATACCCCATGCTCCTGGATTGGAAGAATCAATATTGTTAAAATGGTCACACTACCCAAGGCAATCTACAGATTTAATGCAATCCTTATCAAATTACCCAGCACATATTTCACAGAACTAGAACAAATCACAATAAAATTTATATGGAACCACAAAGGACCTAGAATTGCCAAAGCATTACTGAAGAAAAAGAAAGAGGCTGGAGGAATAACTCTCCCAGACTTCAGACAATACTGCAGAGCTACAGTAATCAAGACAGCATGGTATTGGTACAAAAACAGACATATGGACCAATGGAACAGAATAGAGAGCCCAGAAATAAACCCACAAACTTTTGGTCAGCTAATCTTCAACAAAGGAGGCAAGAATATACAATGAAATAAAGAGTCTCTTCAGCAAATGGTGTTGGGAAAACTGGACAGCAGCATGTAAATCAATGAAGCTAGAACACTCCCTTACACCACACACAAAAATAATCTCAAAATGGATCAAAAACTTAAACATAAGACAAGATACAATAAACCTCCTAGAAGAAAACATAGGCAAAACATTATCTCACATACATCTCAAAAATGTTCTCCTAGGACAGTCTACCCAAGCAATAGAAATAAAAACAAGAATAAACAAATGGGACCTAATTAAACTTACAAGCTTCTGCACAGCAAAGGAAACCATAAGCAAAACAAAACGACAGCCTACAGAATGGGAGAAAATTTTTGCAAGAGATGAAACCGACAAAGGCTTGATCTCCAGAATATATAAGCAGCTCATACGACTTAATAAGAAAAAAAACAAACAACCCAATCCAAAAATGGGCAGAAGACATAAACAACCAATTCTCCAAGGAAGACATACAAATGATCAATAGGCACATGAAAAAATGCTCAATATCACTAATTATCAGAGAAATTCAAATGAAAACTACAATGGAGAGGTATTACCTCACACCAGTCAGAATGGCCACCATTCAAAAGTCCACAAATGACAAATGCTAAAGAGGCTGTGGAGAAAAGGGAACCCTCCTACACTGCTGGTGGGAATGCAGTTTGGTGCAGCCACTGTGGAAAACGGGATGGAGATTCCTCAAAAGACTAGGAATAGACTTAGCATATGAACCAGGAATCCCGCTCCTGGGCATATATCCAGGGGACTAAGTTTTTAAATAAGGTGGACATGAAAGTCCTCACCGAGAAGATGACATTTAAGCTCGGCTTGGACATAATTTCCTCCTAGAAGCCTTCTGGAAATCCTCCAAGCCCAGGTTAAGCACCATATTTATGAACTTCCACTTCATTGCACTCAACATGCTATAGGGCATTTTTCTGTTCACCTGTGAGTATCAGCTGTAAACTGTGGGGGCAGGGAATGAGTCTGTTATTTACTGAACAGCAGCAGCTCCTTGCAGATGTTCATTCTGTTTGTTGGACCAATGAATTAATTGACAGCTTATGTTATGTACAAGTCATGCAGATCATTTATACGGTATTTATGGTCATGCTGTTTTACAAGGCACTCTCCCACCCTCTGCCTCATGTGAGATGGGCAGGTAAACTTGTCCCCTTTTAACAGACTCTCAGAAAGGTTAAGTTTCTCGTCCAGGGTGTCACAATAAGAGGAAATTCCAGCTCAAATCCACCTCTCACGTCTCCAGAACCAATGTGCTTTCCAGAAAAATCCCACTGCCTTCCTGAATCACACTCTGTAAAAACACAAGCCAACAAGTCAAATGCATTCACCATTCTCAGCCAATGTATATTCAATTTTTTACCACACAAAGACCTCTGCTTTTCCCTTCGTTCCTATCTTCCCATCTCCCCAGAAGGCTCTCACTAGATGCTAAAACCAACATGTAAACCCCAAGGGAAGCCTTCTGGAATTCCTCCATGTAGACACTGCACGGCTTGCCTTTGTTTTCACACTATTTGTCCGAATGTTTCCTGCCCTTCTCCAAGTACACTTTTAGCAGATTCATTCAGACAACCACAGAGCGGGGATCAACTGAAGTACCCTCATCTCTGGCACTTTTGAGCCGATGTTGCCTTTGCGACGTGTTTGTTAAAGCATGTGAGGTTTGTAAAAGCTGCAGCCAGAATTGTAGGCGGGAGTCATTTAGCAATAATTAATAGCCTCTATCCCCTGCCTCCCCACTCCGCCCCCAGCTGACAAAGTGTCACTCTGTTTGGCCAAGAGGAACTGAGAAGGGGGCTGGGCATGAAAACTCACTGTTTAGCAAAATCTCTGCTACATGAGAGGGGCTGGCCCCGCTAGAGCAGTCTCAAAGGATTCCAGAGTAGGGAAGTGAACCCAAGCCTCCCTCACTTCGGTGAAGTGACTTCAGTTGCAGGCAGGGCTGAACAGTTCTTGGTAGTTTTCCACTTGCAGCTCATAAGTCCTCACTCTCTTTGGTTCTTTGTCACTTGCCCCATAAAAACGCCCACTTCGGGGAACTTGAACGCTGCCTCCTGCCACCCACCAACCCAATGGCATGTGGGGAAGAGGGTTAGAAGTTCACATACTCGTCTCCTTTTGTCTCCTCATGTTTCTTTCTGCATAAGCACCTCTAAACAAGCCAAAGGGTTGTCGTGGTTGCCACATGATTTTGTCCTGATGGTTTCCTTCCAGCCTCCCGTCCTCCAGGCGGGTGGGCAGCAGGAGAGACTTAACTCTTTGATGAACAGTTTCCAGGACGAGCGGCACAGACAACAAAGTAAGCCTGGATGCTTTGAAGTGGTTGCTTTGTCACTGAAGGGCTTATTTCTACCAGCAATATTTCTTTGCAGTTGAATAGACACTGCAAATAATAATCGCCCTTATCTTTCTCAGAGAAAAAAAAAATTTGTTTTCTCAGGGAACTGGGAAATTTCTCCTGTGAATGTAAACATTTAGGGGAGAAAAGAGATAAGCTCCCTGTTTCTAGTAACTAGGGATAATGTGGGATCCTACGTTTTCACCTCCATCACTGTTCCTCTCTGAGGTTTGTGTGGCCCATATTCTGCCCCCGTTAGCTTTCAAGAAAGAAGAAGCAATCCTTCAATTCCTGTCCCCGCTTCCAGCTCAAATCGTTCAAACAGCTGGACTCTTTTGAAAAAAATGACTTTAATCATGACAAAAACATATTACTCGCAACACAGAACTGAGAGAGAAAAGAAAAACATTTTCTGTGATAGCTTTTCCTTTGCATTTCTGAAAAGTGAGGGAAATTTTCATTTTAAAAAAGAAGCCATAAAACTGTCTTAGGATGCACTCTGCATAGATGAGAGAAGACAGCCATCAAAATAAATTACAGAATGAGAAATGGCACCATTATGATCCTCTACTGCTTCTTTTCAGAAGTGTCCTTTTCCAGAAACTTCAGAACATATAATAAAAAGCAAAATGCTTTTATGAACAGCTTTTCAGAAAGGTGTCCCTTTTGGGAGGTCATAACTCAGTGGTAGAGTGCATGTTAGGCATGCATGAGGTCCTGGATTCAATCTCCAATATCTCTATTTAAAAAGTTAATTAGAAAAAAAAAGAAAAATGTTTCCTTGCGTCAATTATGACTAACAAAAATAAATAAGTCTGAATGAAAGCAAGAACTAGACCAAAATGAAATTAGCTTCCTTCTCAGCTAGACATTAGTCTAAAGGGTTGTGCTGAACCATCATTCCTGGTGATTGTGAACTGAAGTCTATGGAAGTATAAGCTTCCTGGCCAACTGGGAAACATGAAGTGTGGTTAAGAAAATGCTTGGAGGTTGTGCTTGGTTCAAATCTAGACTGAGTCATTTCCTTGTTGGAGCTCTTAAGCAAGCTACTGAGCTTTTCTCACCCGAGTTTCCTCACCTATAAAACGGAAGTAAAAATAATACAGCCTCATCCATCGTGGGTTGTCAAGAAGATTAAAAGATAAGACAAATGCTTAGAGACACTAAATGCTTACGTTGGCACCTGGTACCTTTCCAGTAATTGTTAAAAAGCAACCACCATTATTATTACCAGATGGAATAGTCAGAAAAATAATTAATCACTGCTCAACAGGATTATCCCCCATGTGTGCCAGGACTCAAAGCTAAACCAAATAGCTGGAGAACTTCCCATATGGAAGCATGTTAAGCATGGATGCAAAACCAGACTGAACCATACTCGCAAAATCAGCTAGCAAATTTTCATCATGTCAAGTCATGTGGCAAGGTTCTCAGGGTTGGAAAGAGAGTGCTATAGACTGAATTTTGTCCTCCCAAAACTCGTATGTCGAGGTCCTAACCCCTAATGTGACTGTATTTGGATTCAGAGCTTTTAGAAGCTAATGAAATTTACATAGGGTCATAAAGGTGGGGTCCTAACCTGATAGGATTGGCGGCCCTTAAGAAGATAGAGAGCTCTCTTGCCCCAAATGCATGCACCGAGGAAAGGCCATGTGAGAACATAGCACATGAGAAGGTGGTCACGTGCAAGTGCAGAAGAAAACTCTCACCAGGACCCACATTGGCCAGCACCTTAACCTTGGACTTCCCAGCCTCCAGACTGATAATAAATGTTTGTTGTTTAAGCCACCCCATCCATGGGACTCTTTTATGGGAGCTCGAAATGACTAAGACAGAGCAAAGGATGTCACTTTTTCTTTCCCTGCCAGCAGAAAATTGAAAACGTGCCTTAATGAACACAGAATGCCTCCTTTCCTGAATAGCCCTGTCCTAGTTTTGAAGGATGGCCAAGTGTGCATAAAATTTATAATGGTTTCATCTGATTTCGGAAGATAACTATGTCAAACCCCATTTTTTTAGGTTAAGTAACTTTCACATGAGGAAAAAAAATTCACCTCCCACTGGAGAGCCATGGTGTGCACCAGCAGTCAGCTGGAGGATATATTTTGTTGCACGATTCAGACCTATCAGCAGGAATGAGTAAGAAATCTGCTTCAATGACTTTTGTGAGAAGCCTCCTCAAAACTAGAAGACTTAGTTCTCTCCTGACATACATTTCTGCAAACAATTCACGTCTAAAGATGTTATCATCAGTTATTGAAATTATAGTTTCCCCAAGGGAGTGGGCAGTGCCCCAGGAGAGATAAAAATGTAGATAGGAGATGAGTAAATCCTGAAACGTTCTAGTAATTTCTGCAGAAGCAAGTTCGATGGCCTCCAGTTCACTGTAAGCAAAATGTTGCACAGCCCTTTGCACCTTAAAAGGTGGCCACTGTGGGATGGTGGCAGAGGTGCCGGGCTGGGATTCAGGAAATTCCAATTCAGACCCATTAGCTCAATGACTGTTCCTTGAGGACCTATATTATATGTTATGTAAAGTGGAAGGAAACAGAGACTAAGCCAAACTACCAGGTCAAGTCCTGGTCCTGCCCTTGACCAGGGCCCAGTGACCTTGGGTGAGTCAGTCACTCCCCATGCCTTAGTTTCCTGAGGTTGATGAGCTGGACTAAGAACATCACCTGAACATCATCAGAAGCCCTCAGTGTGTTTGCAGTTATCTGTCCTTCCTGCTCCCTGGACCAGGGTCAGTCTCATGTACCAGCATTTACATCCTCTCTCTGATACTTCAGAGCTCCGATCTTTTGCAAAACACAGCCTGCAAGGGCTTCAATTTCCTTGTCTGGAGAATAGAGACAGCATGCCTGCCTCACAACAGGATTAGATCAGGATGAAGTGAAATAAAATACGCAAAGGGCATGCTATACAATGATTGCTCAGGGAACGTTTTCTTATTAATAAGGTTAATATTCCTTTTTCTTCAGCTTCCATCTCCTCTTCTCTCATCACCAGTTAATTATCCACCGCGGAGAGTCCTTCTCAGCCCATGGCCACAGACAAACCCTGATGAGGCTCGTGGGTGAGAGAGGTTGCTGTGATCTCTCCACGTGGACTTTCTCTCTTCAGTCACCTGTGGTCAGGGTCTTACACACACAACACGTGGTGGAAATGGAAATAATGATCTAAATCAGTGGTCCACAGACTTTTTTCTATAAAAGGCCAGATAGTAAATATTTTTGGCTTTGTGGGGCATCTGGTCTCTGTCACAAAACTATTCAACCATGCTAATGTGTGAAAGCCGCCGTAGCAATCTGTAAACGAATGAGCATATTGGTTACAACAAAACTTTGTTTACAAAAACAGACAACGGGCCAGATTTTGTCTGTGAGCTGTCCTTTGCTACATCTAGACTCATCCATTCAACAGACAGATACACAGGACGGGCACATCCCGGGTGCTGAGGACATTGCTGGATATGATTTGCCTATGTTTTCTTCTAGGGAGTTTATCTTGTCTTTTCTTACATTTAAGTCTTTAAGCCATTTTGAGTTTATTTTTGTGTATGGTGTGAGGGAGTGTTCTAACTTCACTGATTTACAAGCTGCTGTCCAGCTTTCCCAACACCACTTGCTGAAGAGACTGTCCTTTCTCCATTGTATATTCTTGCCTCCTTTGACAAAGATTAATTGACCGTAAGTCTGTGGGTTTATTTCTGGGCACTCTATTCTGTTCCATTGAGCCACATGTCTGTTTTTGTGGATACCATGCTGTTTTGATTACTGTAGTTCTGTAGTGTTGTCTGGAGACTGGGAGGGTTATTTCTCCAGCTTTTTTTTTTTTTTTTTACTTCAGTATTGCTTTGGCAATTCTGGGTGCTTTGTGATTCCATATTAAATCTAGGATTATTTGTTCTAGTTCTGTGAAAAATGTCCTGGGTAATTTGATGGGGATCACATTAAATCTAGATTTCCTTGGGCAGTATGGCCATTTTAACAATATTAATTCATCCAGTCCAAGACCATTGGGTATCTTATCATTTCTTTTAAGCCATTTTTAATTTCCTTAATCAATGTTTTGTAGTTCTCCGTGTATACGTGTTTCACCTCCTTGATCAGGTTCATTCTTAAGTGTTTTGTTTTTTTTTTTTTGGATGTGATTTTGAAAGGGATTGTTTCTTTACTTTCCTTTTCTGACATTTCATTGTTAGTGTAAAGAAATTCAACTGATATCTGTATGTTAATCTTGTATCCTGCTACCTTGCCAAATTCTTTTATCAGCTCTAGTAGTTTTTTTTGTGGAGCCTTTAGGGTTTTCTATATCTATAGTATTACATCATGGACATGTAGTGACAATTTTACCTCTTTTTTTCCAAGTTGGATCCCTTTCTTTACTTTTCCTTGTCTGATTGCTATGGCAAGGACTTCAATACTATGTTGAATAGAAGTGGTGACAGTGGGCATTCTTGTCTTGTTCCAGATTTTAGCAGGACGGCTTTCAACTTTTCACCATTGAGTATTATGCTGGCTGTGGGTTTGTCATAAATAGCTTTAATTATGTTGATATTGCTGTAAATGAAATAAACTCTTTGCCCTAATGGAGCTCAGATCATATCATAAAGGCACTTGTTATTGTCTATTTCCCACACTGAAGAGGGCAAGTGAAGGCATGTTTTCCAAAAAAAGAGTAAGCATTTCTGTGAGATGCTGCTAAAAGTTTAAGTAAGCTGAGGACTGAGAATTGGCCCTTGGCTTTGACAAGGAAGAAACCACTGCATGACAAGAGCAGTTTCCATAGAACAGTGGAGACAGAAGCCTGACTGGAGTGAATTCAAGAGGGACAGGAGGCAAGAAAGTGGAAACAATGAGGCCAGAGCAGAAATGGGAAGCACAGGAGTGAGGTGGAGGGTAGAGAGGTTAGGCTCAGGGAAGATTTTGTTGTAGTTATTGTTTCAAGATAAGAACCTTCAAGCACATTTGTACAGAGCATGATCCAGAAGAGAGGAACAGGTGGACATCATGACACAGGAGAGAGAAAAGAGTGGTGTTCCAGAGTGATATTCTAGAGAGGCAAGAGGACACAGGCCCCAGAGCCCAGGTGAGGGCTTACCTTTGCAAGGGGCAGGTATAGTTCATCCCAGGTAATCGGAGGGAAGACAGTGCAAAGGGCACAGATGTCATTCTGGGAGAATAAAACAGTTCTCTTTCAATTGCTTCTTTTTTTTTTTCCACTAAAATCAGATGAGAATGAGCAGAGGAAGAAGTTCTGAAGGGGGGATAAAAATATTCAAAACAGCCATCTCAGAGGCTAGGAGAGTGCATGGATCAGTGACATGGAACCAGCTTGCTGGGCAGTGCTGGGGTCACTCATGAGGAGTGACCAGCCAGCAGAGTTGTGTTTTTCTCTAACTATTGCCCCTTCGTGGGAAGAACTTTCCCACTAGGACCCTTTCTAGGCCTCTGGCAGCCTTCAGAGTGTGCTCCTTCAGGTTAGATGTCAACGTCTGGTGTAATCAGCTGAGTCCAAGAGGATGGCCTGGGGGTATGAACCACAGTGCAATATCTCTCCATAACTGTCTAGCTCTGTAAGCAGCTGTGTGTTGGCTGTGGGTCATTTCCCTAGAGTGATCTGTAAGCATCAAGCTCTAGAAGAGGTTGAGAGAGTGAGTAACAGTCTGGGGTCAGGCCTGGGAAGATCCACTTGGCATTAGGTGACTTTGATTTAGCATATGACAATGAAATCCAGGAATTTTACCATATTCAGAGTGTCCAAGACACATTGCAGCCTGATCCTGCTTTATTTTTTTTAAGTTCTTGCATCTGACAATGCACCCTATATCTATAGTGGGAGGGTACTCCAGTCTTGGGCTACCATCCATTCAGTTTTTAATACGTGCAAGGCACTGTGATAATAGCACTTACTTATTCTTTCAGATAATCCTGAAAACAATACAGTGGTCAGAACTGTTATTGAGTCCATTTTACAGATGAAGTATCCAAAGCTGAGTATCTTCAGAAGCACAGAGCAAAATATATCACTAGATCTGTCAGACCTCAAAGTCTGTACCCACAACCACTAGTGTAGACTGAATATACCTCTCATTCAGTTACACATTGGATTTGACTGCAAGTAACAGAAACTCCAAAAATATCAACTTAAACAAATTAGCGGGTTTTTCTGTTGTTGTTTTTCATGTAAAAAAGTTCAGTGGTAAGTAGTTCAGGACTGGTAGGGTAGCTGCACAACACCCTCTAGAAGTGACATTTCTTCTAGCTTTCTGCATCCCTATCCTTAGTTTGCAGCCTTTGCATTCACAGTCACCTCATGGCTACAAGATGGCAACTCTACCTCCAGCATTGCATCAGCATTCCAGGCAGAAGAAAGGGAAGAACAGAGGACAAACGATGCATGTCAATTTATTCTCCCCACTCTACTTTTTTTTTCTGTCCTCTTTTGAAGAGTTTTCCTAGAAGCCTCACTCCACAACATCTGCTCACATCTCATCGGCTGGAACTGCCACAGGGCCCTTGCATTCATGACATCTTGCATTCATGTGGTCCATTTATTACAACTGATGAGCTAATACTGGTATATCATTATTAACTGAATTCCATAGTTTAGATTAGGGCTCATTCTTTGTGTGTACATTCTATGGATTTGGATTAATGTATAATGACAATACATTAGACCCTTAGAGTATCATACAGAGTAGGTTCACTGCCCTAAAAATCCTCTGTGCTCCACCTTTTAAGCCCTCCCTTCCCTCAGCCCCTGAACACCTGTGACCTTTTTACTGCCTCCATCATTTCGCCTTTTTCAGAATGTCATACCATTGAAATCACATAGCCTTTTCAGATTGACTTCTTTCACTTAGTGATACACATTTAAGTTTCCTCTATGTCTTTTCATGGTTTGGTAGTTCATTTCTTTTTATTGCTGAATAATACTCTATTTTCTGGATGTACCACATTATGTGTTCACCTCCTGAAGGACATCTTGGTTGCTTCCACTTTTTGCCAGTTATGAATACAGCTACAATAAACATGCATGTACAGGTTTTTCTGTGGATGTAAATTTTCAACTCCTTTGGGTAAATATCAAGGGGTGGGGGTGCTGGATTGCAACTCTAAAAAAAGCTATGTGTTAGGGGAAGGAGGCAGGGCTCTCCTCTGGAGTTTCTGAGTCAGTAGGTCTGGGATGGGACCCAAGAATTTGTGTTTCTAACAAGTTCCTAGATGCTGCTGCTGGTCCTGCAGGTCCAAGAGCCACACCTTGAGCATCACTGCTCTAGAAGCTTATTAAGTGAGAGAAAAACACTAAATGGGACAGCCACAACTTCCATATTTTAATGCTTTTGGGATCTACCTAACCCAAGAGAAAGTTCATGACATCTATTCTTCACCTGCTTCTAAAAGGTCTCAAGCATCTCTGAAGCAGCTTAGTTTAGATCTTGTTTTCCTTCCAGAACAAGAAACCATTTGTTAGGCTCATCACCACCATCTGGGGGAGAAGCTCTGGGGTGGAAACCCTAGCACAAAGATCCCTTCTGGAACATCAAGCATATGTTGACACTGGAGGCTCTGCTAATGCATTTTGATAAGCTTGAATCACGGAGACTTTTTGGCAGCAGATGCCTCACCTCCTGGTGCTAGAGTTTGTGCTGAGCCACCAAATGCCAAGTGACCCCAAGCCCTCCATCGTTTATGGTTTACTTCTCAAAAACAACCTCATCTGCAGGACAGACCAGACTGTGACACCAGGAGTCAGCCCGTTCCACAGCCACTTCTTTGGCTCTGCCTTTACAACCTGTATGAATTATAGCCTTTTCTGCATCTCCGTCTTAAATATCAGCTGATACTCAAGATAGTGTTGCCCCACGAGGGGCACCAGCTATCATTGCTGCTCTGCTTGCCAGCATCTGTTATGCCTGACTGTGCCAGACACGATGCCAAGCATTCCACATGCCTTCTGCTTAATCTCCCCAAGGCCTCTAAAGGTGGGTCCTATTGGCATCACTATCCCCAATTTACAGATGAAACCGAGGTGCAGTGCAGTTAAGACACTGGCTCCGGGTCACATAGCTAGTGAGTGGCAGAGCCAAAATTCAAACTCAGGTCAAGCTGGTATTATGGATTTTCAGTGTGGAAGGGTAGATATGAACCAAGCTACTAAGATTGACCCTAGAAGAGGGAGGTAAAGTCTAGAATCAGCAACAAAGTCATCTGTGACATAGCTCTCCAGTTAGGAATCTCCTCCCACCTTCCAATTACCATGAAGCTCTATTCATACCCCGTGGGCAGCATTTCTCGGGGACCATGGAGTAATAGAATTATTTCCACTTCATTTGTCTTGTCTGCTCCAGAGTCTTGCCCACAGTTAGCACTGGGGAAAGGTGTATGTTTAGGAAATGGATAGATAGATTAAAAGTGGTCAAACTGAGCACATCTAGCACCCAGATCTTAGTTTCTAAAACTGTTCTCCAAATAAGGATCCAGGGCTCTTTAGAGAAGTGACTGTTTCCAGGACTGGAGCAGCAAACATACAAGATGAGCCTAGTACAACACGTAGTACCAGAAACTAAGTGTAAGCAGACAGGGTAGGGGGTCCCCGGAGAAAGAGAACCAGGCCTGGCTTTCACGACATGGGTCCCATGGGAAGGAGGGGATCAGTATAGAAAATGGAAAGCTTACAATTCTCAACATGAATTGTTTTTCCCATAAAGGATGCACTTTATAGATGGATTGTTGTTCTAATAATTGCTGTATTTTCTTGACCATATTAGGTCAATATATTAGCTAGATAGTATAAGTAGGTACAGCTCTTCAAAGGCATGTTTTTCTTTGGGAAGAACCAATATAGCTTAATAAAGAGTTTCCATCCCAGTTTCACAAGCCCAGGCCAGAGGAGGATCTCTGGAAGGTGTGGTCCTCTTCTTGGTGGCTCTCAAAGGGCCTCTAATGCCACTTGAACCTTTACCAGAACCACTGCCCCAGGCAGCCGCAACGGGTAGATGGCCAAGCACAGTGGTTTCTGATAAAGGTGTGCATTTGCCTTATCTGTATTGATGATCATGGCTTATCGCACTGAAGCAAACAAAAGAAAAGTTGCCCTACTGCTGTGGTCAAGCCAATGGGCTAGAGTTCCCATGGTTCAGTGAATTCCATGTTTGACAACAAAGAGGCAGTCCTGCCATCTTCCTAATGGGGTGATGTGCCAGTCAAATCCACCCCTCCTCCTTCCACCGTGCTGATCATTCGGGAACCAACCCCTGCAGATTGTGTTCTCCAGGCTTGCTGGCGAGTTTGGCTGAAGGACAGCATTAGACAAAGACTGAGTGGGAAGAAGGGAGAAGCCAGGGTATCTCTCTCCTCCCTTTGCCTCATGGGGCGTCTCAGTAGCTGTTGCATCTCTAGCAAGGCTCTGAACGCCACTACATATGACCACCGTGGGTGCTGGGTGACCCATCTCCTAGCTCTACTAACGTCCCTCCTTCCTCTGATCCCCCAGCCGAGGGGACTGGTGGCCTCCTGCTGTTGCTGACTTCTGGATTCCTTCACTGCCCTTTGTTTGGCTTCCCAGAACTTTCACCAGCTGCTTAAGCAATTCCCTCTATTAAATAGCCTCTATTTAAAATACTTAGAGTAGATTCTGGTTTCCTGATTAAACTCTGCAGTGTCTTAAGACCTGATTTTTTTTCATTCTCATCCTGATCGAGGACAGGAAACACACACACACAGATTTTGAAATCATTTTGCATCTGTCCTCCTCATTTTATATCATAACAGTTAGTGTTTATTGGAACATGGAAGCTTAACAAGGTGGATCCCTAACACTATGATCGAGTAGAGAAGTTGTAAGAGGACCTGAGAGAAGGGTCTAGGGAAGCATAACTGGACTTTATATGACCTCGTAGCCCAACAACTCCAGCAAAATCATTCAATGTATGTGCTCTAAAACCAACAAAACTTTGGCTACACACTTTCAAGACTCTCCATGGTCTCCCAGCGAAGAAAGTAACATTCTTCTTTCTTCACTAGGATGTCTCAGAGCACCACCCTGGTATTTCTAGGTTAACTAGACAAGCTGCAAAGAGCTTCCTTGATGGCCTAAAGATTCCTTTGTTCATAAGAAAGATGTTGTGGCTTCAGTTTAATGTTGGTGCCTTCATTTGGTCTTATTGGCTTCATGTGGCTGGTCCTCAGATGACATGGCTTGGGATATTTTAGAGCTAGAGTTGTTTTGCAGTAATTAAGGACTATTTGGCTGAAGATCCATTTGTTACTTTGCGGGGAGGGGTAGTCATTTGTTCTTCTTGCTTCAAATGTGATAGACTTTGGCTAAGTTAACCAAATAGTTTAAAACTAAAATTTTTGAAACTAAAACTAAATTTTTCCTAAAACAAGCAATTCAGATCCACCCAAATGTATCTGAAAATGATCAATGATCTTTTTGACTCCTTGAGATCTTGATCTAATATCAGTGTCCTTTAAACAACAAACATCATTCTAGATTTGTGCATAGTGTCAAGTCAAAAAAGTTTTTTTTTTTTTTATGAGAACCAGGCAACTCAGATTTGGGTAACCCCGTATACGGGAATCAGCATATGCATACACAAGTGTATATCCATTCTGTTATGTAAGGTCATGAAGAGTAAGTTTCACTAAATTGCTTTTTTTTTTTATCACTTAAAGACTGTTTGCTTCAGAAAAAAAATGAGAAACTCAACAAAATAGTTTTATTGTTTTTATTTTACTTTTATCAACCTGTTGCAATCACATATATTGAAGGACAAATTCTTCCCAGAAGACACACAGAAACAACTTCTTAGAACTACTGTTCTTGGGCAGATAAGGACCCATAACTGTGAAAAGACAAGATACATGTATCAATCAGCAAAAGCAAAGGCTTAGCGTGATCCCTGTCTTTTGTGGTTCGAAATTTCCCTGCAACAGACATACAGTTAAACAAATTCAAAAAGAAACCAATTTCATTCTTGGCTACCACAATTTGCTGTGATGGCTTAAAAATATAGAAAGTATATTTTGCACCCAGTGGCTCACGAACTTTGGGGTATATCAGGATTGCCTGGGGGTTGGTACAATGCAAACTCTGGGCTCTAGTTCCCAGATACTTGGTAGGTGGTGAGAAGCCCCCAAATCTGCAGTTGAAACAGACCCCCTGATTCTGATGCAAGCGGGTCTCCAGACCATCTTTTGAGGAATACTGGGATTTGAGGCACTGCTCAGAAGAAGACACAGCCCCAACCCTTGAATATAATGTATTTTTACCTTAAAGCCAATTTCCATTTTAATTTGACAGGTGCCACCAGTTGAATTAGCTAATGAGGACAGATGTCCCAGGGCTGGGACAAAACATTCTTCACTTGGTTCATGGATGGGGCGGGGTGGGGGGTGGTCTTTGATGCCATCACTTGATAAAATTCTTATGGGGAAGCCAGGAGCATCTCGAGCACTCTGATACTACATGCTCTTCTCCAAGGAGGGAAAGGTCATTTGAAGAGCAAATCACTTACCCTCCTCAACCAGACTCCCTCGGGAGACTCAGCAAGTATTTTTCAGAGCGTGGCCCGGGCCCAGAAGTACTCTTCTAACTGGTGCCGGAACAAGGTTTGACAGTCTGGGCCAATCTGGAATGGGTTCCTGAAAGCCAATATTGGAGCAGTTGTGATTGAGACCTGCCAAATCATGTGTCAGGAATGTCTAGTTCCTTCCCCGGAAAGAGTGGCAGTGTCTCATGAAAAAACACAACTCTGAAAATTGAGACATTCCATGCATTATCCACAGTCATTAAAACTGGAACAAAACCCCAGGAAACGTAGACACCTCCTGTCAGCAACACGTCACTTTTTGCCGGTGGTTATTTAATATAAACGCCACGGAAGCTCTTCCACAAGGACACACCATGTGGCGGCACCTGCTAGGCCACTGTCCCCATCCTTGTGCAGCCTGATGCTGGGCAGTGGGAGGAGAAGGGTGGGGGTGGCCAATTAGACAAAACCTTTAAAAACAAGATTCTGGCTAGGACTTCCACCGCACAGATTACCAAGTGGATAGGCATTTTATTTTGCTAAATGAAAGAGCTAGTTTATATCTTCCCCTGGATCATTTTCTAACCTAACTGCAGTGGAAACATTCTCAGAAAGAAAGACTTTCTTGTCTGTTTGCCCTTTATATTGCCACTGGGCATCCCACTCGTAGAACTTCGGCAGTGATCGGCTGCTTCTGCTTGGGAACCAAGCCAGCTAACAAACTCCTCCAGGACTTGACCAAACACCAGTGTTTCATTTGCTCACAGTCAAATCAGAAGCCCTCAGTGGTGTCATGTTTAAGGGTAGACCGCAATCCCAGCCCATCTTTTGTGGATGAAATGGTTCGTTTCCCTGGCTCCTCTAGACAGGGAACCACGTCTAACCTAAGCTGTGTAAATTCTATGGATTCATCTTTTGTTTGTTTGTTTGTGGTTTGGGGTTTTTTGCTGTTAAGCATCTAGCAGGCGTTTTCCTCTGAACGGAAGCCATGAAAAGCTGGCTCCCCAAGAATCACAGCGAATCCCCTGCATCTGGTCTGTGGCAGATCCTCTGTTACAATCAAACCCTTCTCAGAATAAGGAAAGGGAGTGCGTATGGCCAGTGTCCGCCTCTCCTGAGATGTTATGGGGCCGGGTGCTGACTCCCTCCTGCCTGCTTTCCTCCTCCTTCCTCTGGCAGCAGCTGTCGACCAACCCTGAAAGCGTTCACATCCCAAGTCTCCTGCCCGTGACCGTTGGCAAGTTTCTGAGCAGTTCTGAGCCTTCGTTCCTCAACTGATAAGATGGGTACGGATGACACCGCAAATGACTTGGGGGGAGGGGTGGATTCAGAGAGCTAGGGAATAGAAAAGGGACAGAAAGGGTGATTCTTCCTTTTTTTTTTTTTTTTAATTGAGTTATAGTCAGTTTACAATGTCGTGTCAATGGTTCTTCCTTTTCGTTTTGTCTTTTTTCCACAAGAAGGAAAAAGATTCTAGGGTGGGAAGAAACTGTGGTTGTTCACTTGGTACCTGGAAAATCTCTTCAGGAGTGAAACTACAGGGCATCTTCATTGCAGCCCACAACTGGAGGGATGTGTTGGTCACCTATCTGCAGAGATCTGCCCATCTAGACCCAGGGGCATTGAACACAGTCCAGAAGAGGCCTCTGTGCAACCTCTTTGACAACAGTGATGATGAAACCATTTCCTGCCTGGAGGAACACAGTAATGGTTCTCACTAAAGTGCTCTAAGTTCACAGGAACATTCATTGTATATATTTTGAGTGTAAATGGAAAGCATCCTCTAAAATAGCCATTTTTAGAGTTTCACAGATGGAGCTTTGAGGGGTCTGCAATACCTCTGAAATTATATGACTGTTTATGTATATTGTGTACGAAATAAAATTTCCAAAGAGAACCTCTACAGCTGTGCTTCCAAGAAAAATGTAATGTGAGGGGGAGGGGGCAATGCAGGGACAGGGGACTAAGAGATACAAACCATCACATGTGAAATAAGCAACAAGGTTATATTGTACAGCACAGAGAATGTAGCCAATATTTTATAATAAGTATAAACAGAGTATAGCCATTAAAAATTGTGAGTCACTATTTTTACACCTGGACCTTACATAATATTGTACATCAACTATATTTCAATAAATATATATATATAATGTGAGCCATATATATAATTTAAATTTTTCTAGTAGCCACATTAAATAAGTAATTAAATCAATTCCAATGACATACTTCATGTAGCCCAATATCCAAAGTATTTTCATGTGAACATGTCATCAATATTTTTAAAACCTGTTAGTGAGACATTTTACATTCTTTTCTTGTTTTTATGAAGCTCACATTCTAGCGTGCGTCTCAGTTCAGACTGGCCCTGTTCCAGGTGCTCAACAGCCACACGTGGCTAGTGATTCCTGTACTGGACAGACCTTGACTGCAGTTTTTTTCTGGTTTTCACATCCCACTGATAACAAGTGGTGTCACCATGTGGCCGTGAACAGCAAGAGATGATCATTGAAAACTTCAAAATCAAGTTCTCGGTAGTCCCGATTACGATTCAAATTTCTCCTGACAAACTCAAAAGGGCTTTCAGATAAACTATCTCATCAGATCCTCATAACCCACAACACAGACAGGGCAGATGTCATTTCCTCATAGCCTAGCTGAGAAAACTAAGGTTTAAAAAATCTTCAATAATTGGCCCAAAGTCAAACAACTAGAGGTCGGTGGGTTAGGAGCCTGAACTGAGTCTTGGGAGTCTTGAGTCCCTGGGTCTAGCTGAGAAAGAGGCAGCTCCCTCCTGTCATCACACTGCCATGGAAGGGACATTTGTTTGCATCTCCCACTGAATAGTAAGGTCCAAGAGGGCAGGAACTGACAGTCCTTCCGTCCACTGCTGCATAGCCAGCACCTAACGCAGTGCCTGGCACAGAGTAGGCACACGGTTTCTACTTGAATTAAATTCAGCTGAACCAAAAGTGTGGTTCATACCAGACCCCTCAAGTGATCACTGGAACCACTCCATCTCCGGGGATCTTTGTTGAAACCAAAACCATAAAAACCACCTGCATGCTGAGGTCCCGAATTGCCTTTATTCACCCTTTGATGCCTCTTCTTTGCCCAACACACAAAATACAACTTAGGGATTGTTTTTTTCTGGGCAAATAACTGTCATCATGGCTATGTTTTAATGCTCACTTTGCACTTTTTAATGGAAATTCACATCTCCAGTGGAAAAAACACCTTGAAAACAGATTCAGTCTGATGTGCGATTTGGATGCCAGTCTCCACCCACCCAAGACCACCTGGAGGAGCCCAGGGACCACCCTGCGAGCCTGATGAAGCCACAGCACAAGGGAAGTGCCTCACTGCCCCTCTGCCCTGCCAGCCAGGCGGGGGTGAATCACACAGACCTGGGACAGTGGGAAAACCCCTGAGAGCAGTGTCAGAGGACGGCTTGACACTTCGGTGGAGACACAGACCTGTTCCCGGCTGCCCTCAGCACAATCTCCAGCTGGCCTCTGGCTCACTTCTGCGCCGCTGTCAGCACCAGCCGCCTTCACTGACGGTCTCTCGCCTGCCTATGTAGCAGTCTGGAACTGGGCGACTGTGCCCATGGAGACCCTGTGCCAATTGCTGAGAGCTGCTATCTTCTCGGAGGTGTTCGGATGTCAGAGCACAGCAGAGATCCAGGACCGACCCCATCTGCCCCCATCAGCTGCTTCTTGCCAGCTTTCCACTGGGCACCAAAGAGGAATTTAGAGCAGGGGGTACAAGCAAAAGCTTATTCTGAACTTCATATGAGATCCTTGAATCTGATTGGCAAACGTTCCACAGCTCAGGACCCGACATGTGCCTCTACAGATGAAACATGGCATCCAGCTGAGTCCCAGACTTTTGCTGTCAGATGTGTCTTATTTTGGTCATGGCTTCTCTGTGCATTAGTTTTCAGGAGAACACTTAAAATCATATCCATATTTTGGTTGAAATAATTTTTTAAAAGCTTCCTAAGTGAACACACTGAACTAAGTACAGTGAAAGATTCTTGACATATCCCATTAATAATCAGGTACTTCCTGCTCCTGAAGGTCAAGGTTGTAGGCACTAGAGAGAGTGATTAAACCATAGAGTCCCTTGTGAAGTCTACAATCTAGTTGGGGTGGTGTGGGAGGGGTGGAGATAAATAAGAAATAATATTAAAGGCAATAAATAAGAAAACAAATCAATAAATAAGATTATTCTAATAGGCATCAATGCTCTGAAGACATCAAAATGGGATAATGAGGCACAGAGTCATGCTGGGATGGGGAAGACCCCTTAGAAGGGTGGTCTGAGAACATTTTTCAGAAGACGTCACATTGAGGCTGTGGAATAAATGACAAGAAGCCACATGAAGATCTGGGGAAGAGTGTGTTGAGCGGAAGGAACAGCCAAGGCAAGAGTGAGCTTGGAGCATTGGGAGCAGCAAGAGGGTGTGGTGAGCAAGGGGGAAAGTGATGAAGAATGACAGTGAGGGGTCCTTCAGGGCCCCATGGTGATGAGGATGGATTCTACTCCAAGCATCATGCAAAGCCATTGGGAGGCACCACGCAGGGGAGTGAAGTGAGCTCACTGAGGCTTTCTGAGGTTCACCCCAGCCACCACTGTGGAAGGATGGTGGAAGGGGCTGGAAGGAAAGCAAAGAGTGGTGGGGGCTTTCCTGTAGAACGTGGCAGTCTAGAGCAGAAGCAGACCTAAAATACTTATAACTCAGGTCAGGTGAGTTAGGTTTTCTAACAAAGCTTTAAACTAAAGGCTGAGGAGGCAGCCAGTGAGTAGAAGTCATTCCAGTTGAGGAGATGAGAGGATTCAATGGAGCTGCAGTGGGAGCCATGTCAGAGGGTTCATGGGGAACACATCTTGAGTTTGGTCCCCCACTGGCTTGAATTTCTCAGTCTCTGCGTGAGGTCACTCTGATACCAAATAACCATTCTCCATCTCCCCAACCCCATGGAGGGCACAAGTAATGTCTTCTAGAGTCTTCTACCCTAGTCATGGGGTATAGAGCCAACATTTCCATAGGAACTATACAATTGCTTCCATGTGGGTAACAGCAGCAGGAAGACATCTGATTTCTTTGATGTGGGGAATTCAGAAGATGCTGGAAGCCACAAAGGGCAAGGCCTTAGATTTCCTGGTTAGATACTAAGACATCCTGGGTGGAGCTCACCTTGGTGAAACTGTGAAGCCCTCCCAATTTGCAGGGATCAGAGCAGTTCAGAACTGGATCTCACACACCATCCAGTGTAGTATCTAGAGATTCAAAGAGTGGTCCTAGGGCAGTAGCATCAGTATCACAGGAGCATGTTGGAAATGCAGTCTCCAGCCTCATGATCTCATGAACCACAGTCTGCATTTTCACAAGATCACCAGGTGATTTGTGTGCATATTTCAGTTTGAGAAACATTGCTCTAGAGGTTCTTAACCTTCAATGGGCAACAGAATCATCAACACAGTTTTTAAAAATACTACACAAATGCTTGGGTCCTACCCCAAAGATTCAGCCTTAGTTGGTCTGAGGTGAGCCCAGACAGTGTTTATGTATTTTTAATGGTCCCTGCATGTCCAGAAGGGTCTCTCATGTAATCCAAACTCCTTATTTTACAGATGTGAAGCTCAGGCTCAATAAATGGAGGTTTATATCTTGTTAAAATATAGGCATTTTGTTAAAATGAAGATTCTCTGGTGGGGCCCAAGATTCTGAATTTCTAACAAGCTCCCAGGTGAGGCCAACCTTGGTCCTTAGACTACACTTTAAATAGTGGGTGTAATGGTTAATTTAATGTGTTCACTCAGCTGGGCCATGGAGTGCCCAGATAGTTGGTCAAACATTATTCTGGATGTGAGAGTATTTTGGGATGCAATTAACATTTACATTGGTGGACTTTGAGTAAGCAGATTGCCCTCCATAATATGGGGGAGCCTCACCCAATCAGTTGAAGGCCTGAACAGAATGATGACCAGCCTCCCCTGTTCAAGAGGGAATTCTCCAGCAGACTGACTTTGGACTCAAACTGGAACACTGGCTCTCCTGGGTCCCCTGGGTCTCCAGCTTACCAACCCACCCTGCAGATTCTGGATTTGCCAACCCCCATAATCACATGAGCCAATTCTTTATAATAAATCTTATAAAAATTCCTTTTAATAAATATAAATATATACATATATACAAATCGTATGTAAGATTTAGATAAACTTTATATTATATAAGATATATAAATGTATTTTGTATAAATAAGATACATTTATACTTTATTTTAACTTATATAAATCTAGTAATTCCTTATAGTAATCTTTATATATATATATATATCTCATATATAATCTTAATATAATATTATAGTATGTAATTTACATATATTATATATTATACAGATTATTATTTTTCCTCTGGCTTAACTAACAGAGCTGTGGTTGCAGAGGGCTCTGTTGAAGTTCCAGTTCCTGCCACAATGGAAAATTTACACAAATCATTACCTGTCTCCCTCAGAATCAACTCAATTGAGGTAAGAAACACAAAATCCAGGATCCAAAGGAAAAACTATGAGAACTCTGGAAAACAACTGCTGTGTGTTAGGTAGGGGAGAGGTATTGCAGCCTGGGGCAAGGACAGCTAAGGTGCCACTCTAGGAGGATAAAGTAGAAAAAGCAGCTTGAGTTCTGCTCTTCTTCCCTACCCTTGCCTTGGGACAATCAACAGCTGCCCTCACCCTTTAGAAATTGGTAGTAATGGCCCAGATTGCTGGTTTAGGGACAAAATTAAGGCGGTCCAGAAGCCCAATCCAGTGAAATGTTTCTGAACAAAAGTGAAGGCTGAGTAGCCTCTGCATTCCCTGCTCTCCCAACCCCAGGGTTGGTTGATGAAAATCTGTAAGTTCCTCTTCCCAGTACTGCTTCCCCCTGGGAATCTGAAGGGGAAGACTTGGCCTCAAGAGTTGCTTGGTGGGTGACAACAAATGGGGGTGCCCTACCTGAGGCTTTTCCCTGGGCTTCCCCCTTTTCTCTCCTTGTTCATGAGAACATAGGGATATAAAACAAAAATAGGGAAAAATACAAGATAGGAAAATTATAGAATGGGAATAAATAACACAGTAAATCTGCTATCTGGTTAAAGTGATGCAGCTGAAGAATGAATTAATGAGTTGGAAAATCAGATGAGGATGTCTCCAGAAAGAAAATAGGGAAATATTCAGAAATGGAAAATAAAAGAAAAGTTAAGAAATCTGTAGAATCACCAGCATTCAAAAACAGGAGTCACAAAATAAAATTAAAATGGAGAGAAGGAAATATTTGAAGAATTAATGGAGATAAATTACCCAGAATTAAAGATAAATAATTCCAAATTGAAAGAGTGTACAGAATTCCAAGAGGAGAAAGAGGGAAAAATCCAACACTTACACATATTAGAATTAAATTTAAGCATATCTACTCAAAGAGAAAATTCTGAAAACTCTCCAAAAGAGCACATCATCTACAAAGGAAAAATAATCAAGTAGACATCACATTTTTTAACCACAACATTGAATACAAAAAGATAATGGAGTATTAGATTTAAAGCATTGAAAAGGGTACTTTGAACCTCGAATTCCATTCCTGGCAATAGTGTCATTCAAATATGAGGATGTAATAAAAATATCCTCCAACATACAAGGCTTGAGGAAGTCAGCCATGCTAAGACTCACATTCAAAACACTTTTTGAAGGTAGGATACTCAAATAAGAAAAACAAATCCAGAAGAAACTACAAGAAATATGTGAAATGAAGAGGATCACACATCTTGGAATTTTTTGTTGTGGTGGATGGATATTAACACAGTGAAGATATGTTGAAAGGATACGAAAGCATGCTAAAGCTATTTTGCTAAAGAAAAGACACAGATATGGAATTTTCTAAGCAACCAAAACAGAAATTTTTTATTTTTAATCTTTTTACTGAAATTACAATTAAGAAGACAGAAACAAATTTAAATACATCAAAAATTAAATAAATATAAATGGTCTAAATTTTCCAATGAAAAGACATAAATTGTCAGATTAGATTTTAAAAACAAATCTATGTATGTACTATTGGTAAGATATCTAAAGCATTAAAAACATAAACTGCTTAAACATTAAAGAATGAAAAAAGATAGCAGACAGATGTCAATACTAGATAAAATATACTTTAAGAGAAAAAGCATAATTAGGACTTGAGAGGATCACTCAATAGTGAAGAGAGGGTTGGTTCCCCAAGAAGACATAGCAGTTTGAAATATGAATGCATCTAATTAACTAGCTCAAAATACAAAAAAGATAGAAATTCATGGGAAAACTGACAAATCCATTATCACAGAGGAAATTTCAATTGATAGGTCTCAATTGTTGAAAAGTTTGGCAGACAAAAATTAGCAACATGATGAACAAGCTTGACCTAATGACCATATACACCCAATATTCTGTACCCAGTAACTAGAAAATGCACTTAATAATTAGGAAATACACAGCCTTTTCATACATGCATGAAACTTTTTTTAATCTTTGAATATTTAATGGAGTTTTCAGCTGAGTTCCCAGACACTCAGAGAAAAAGACTACATTTTTCAGCTTCCCTTGCTTCTAGGTATGGCCATGTAACTAACAGCTAGCAAGTGGGATGAGAACAGAAGTGATAAAGGCAACTTCCGGATCAGGACTGGATCAAGACTTGGTTGAGAAGTATCTCAGATCATGCAAAGGGGGCAAAGTTAAGACAGAAGGAGCCCGGGTTCCCAACACTAGACTGTTTATTCTCAGGTTATTTCATGAGAAAGAAAATTCCATCACATGGAAATCTCTTCTTGAAGTGGGATGAGTCCCTTTTAGTTTTGTCTCCCTCATGACCCCGAGCACAGAATATGTATGGAATTGACAAAACTAAAGCAATGCCCACCAGACTCACCCCAGAAAGAGAAGACATTGATAAGGATGACAGACAGGAAACCAGCCTAGTCTTGCAGCAAAAATCTTAAGCTGCTGGAGGAGATTTTGAAGGAAGACAACAACGTGGTCAGAATCTTCTGCCCATTGGTTCCAGGAGATGAGACGGATCAGATATGCGGGGTCTGGAGCGAGGAGTCCCGTCCACAGAGCGGGGCGGGCAGAGAAACAAAGAGGAACCACAAGAGGAAACACACGCCCCACTCACGTGAAGGAAGTGACAGCTACTGGGACTGAGCAGCCGTTACCTTAGAGGAGGCAGGCTCGTTATGCCAAAACCATATTTGTTTTCAGATTGGTTTGGAGGGACGCATGCTCCTTCGTAAAAATAACTAGTTTCTGAAGACAAGAGGAAAATTGGGAGGCAGGTGGCAAGCGTAGGCCACAGTGAAAAAACACATCCCTTCATCACAAATCTCTGAAGATGGGTGGACACGAGACTGAGGAGAACTGAAGATGGTGAATGAGTCAGAGGAGAAAAACTTAAGGTGGTGACGTCAACAGACTCATAGCGCCACCGTGACAGGGTGCAGCCAAAGCTTAAAGTCCCTCCGGAGAGCCCCAGCCCCTTACGAGATCATAGGGGTGTACGTGCCAGGAGTTCTAGAAGCAAAGATCAACACATGCAGTGGAAAAGTACCAGTCTTAGATGGTTGCACTGCAGTTTCTTTCCAAGAATTTCCTTAGCAGGCTGGTATGCCCCACCCACCGCAGGGAAGGGGAGAGGCTGGAGATAGCGAGCTCTGAGGTCCAGGGGTGTGGTGCGCACAATAAATCCCCAGGCAGGGGAGGGCTCTCAGAGGCACCTTGGGTGCCCTCTCTTCTCCCTCCTGGAAGCCTTTCCTACCACCGAGACCTTTCCTACCTTGTCCCTTCTTCCTTGCCCTAACATGCCCAATGCTTCCATGCTCCAAACCCCTTCCAGAACGTTCTTTCAGAGCCCTCCTCTGAACCCCCTACTCCCCACACCATAAAGTCACGCAAATCTCACTCATGTCTGGGAAGGCAGCCTATTCAAAGCAGTTCACTCAGCCATCTACAGTTCAGAGCAGCTCCACCTCCCCAGGGCTATTTACAACTTAAAGAGAACCCCAGAGAGCAGCCCTGAGCCTGCAAGTCAATGCCTCCACCCAGGCGAGGTATCTGACTCCCCCGTGGGACCTTACAAACTACAGATTTTGGATTTCTACTCATCATCATCTAGGGAAACAGAATACCCAGGAAAGGGGGTGGAGTGGGAACGTGCAGTTTTCAGCCTTCTGTTTAAGTGCTTCTGGTGCCTGCCAGGGCTGAGAGCCACGGCTGGAGGTGATGTCCAGAGACACTTTGACACTTTGAAGCTCCAACTTCACTAAATTACAAGGCGGGAAAAATTTAAATGAGAGTAAAGTTACACCAAGGACTACATAAAGAATCTGAACTGTTGTTCTTGCTTTCCTCAGCCATCTCCCAGATCGCTCTGCTCCTCCCTCCCTGCTCCTCCACCTGGGCACCGAGTCCCAGCTTTTCAGTTTGGAAAAGGGAATGGAGAGAAGAGAAAGGAGAAACGACAGGCATTGCTGACGTGCTTCAAAGCCATCTGTACCTGCACCTTTCTGCTTCTTCCCCTTCCCCAGAGACTGGCAATAAATGGCTATAAATAAGTAGCAGCTATTAATAATTTCCCTACCATTAGGGTAATGTTTAATCTCTTATTGTCAACCAGAATGGTCTATGGACAAAGGATTTCTGATTCATTATAGTCATCACTGCCTTAGTGTTAGTCTCCACAGAAAGGTATTTTCATTTCATTTTTATTAGTGCAGTGCAGACTTGAATTTCTTGGCAAACCTCAACTCAGTCAATATTTGTTTTGTACTGTTGTTCCTCAGCCTCTAAGTCTTCTAAAACCCAACAAATTATGGTCCTTCCTATTAAGGGCCTTAATTATCTTGCTAATAGGCATTCCCTGTTTAAGAACATGATTCTGAACAAGCACTCAGACGTCATCAACCCCAAATGTAATTTTCATTGAGTTACTCGTTGAACCTGGCTGTGGCCCCATCATGTCTCAGATTAAATTGAAACCAGATTTCCCATCAGGGCTCTTCACCATCAGCCTTTCCCTGCCTGAGAGCTGCCTTCTTGTGTCCCCTCGCCCAATGGATATCTTCCATTCCCTCCTCCTGGAATCTTCTCCTCCCTGTGCTATCTGGCAAGCTCTCATTCATCCTTTAAGATGGAGACGTACCCCCCCCCCTTTTCTTTCTAGGAAGCCTTCCACACCGTCTCCAGCAAGGTTTGCATCTTCTTTTTCTGAGCCTCCCTCTTCCAGAGCTCAGACGTGTTGTCTACACCTCCAAACTCCAGACTCTGAACTTTTCCAGTGCTGGGAATGGGGCTTGGACATCACTGTATCCCCAGTGTCTGGCACAAAACCTATCATGGTAGGCGGTCAGTAAATGCTGGTTGAATGGAATGAATGTTCCCCCACCCAAAAAAAAAAGCCCACTTGCAGCCAGCATACACAACACTCCCTCTTTCCTCCATCTTTCTCAACTTTCGTTCTTTTGGCCTAGAATAAACTGAAAACCACATACCTACCACGAGGGCAAGGGTGGTGTCCATTCCATTCTTTGTTGTATCCCCAGTGCCTAGAACTGTGCGTGGCACATTGTCAGTGCTCAGGAGATACCTATTAACTCTATGGATCAGTCCTTCAAACCTATTGCTTCAAAATCCATCTCCTCTACCCAGCTCTCTCTGCTCCCTCGCAGCACTGTGCCCATCAGTGCCCCTCCTCTGGTTTCCCCATTACCAGGGTATCACTAAGTCAGACCATGACAGAAGGAGCATTGGAGCTTAGGTAAATTTTTTTTCCAATGTGATGCAATCCAAAAATTGACCACGTACTTATTTTTCTCTCGGTACAAAAAAAAAAAAAAAGAAAAGAAAAGGAGTCCGCTGTGCCAACTTTATAGGTAACTATTAGTTGTTATTATTAGGTAACTATTTGAGTAGGTAGAAGAACAAGGTATTCTGCTCTGTTAAGCATTGTGGTGGATAGAGAATTGGTGTTTACATCACTCATTCCTCCCTAAGTTTCCAAGAATTAGAACACAATGAAATACACTTCACAGTAAAAACCTATTGAATACGATCCCATCTTTCTTGGATGGTTTCTGGATCTGCATGACGCCAGGATCACTCCAAGCAGCATTATCTATTTACAAAAGGTACAGAAGTCCTGTGGTTAAAGGACCCATTAGAAAGGGTGCTGTGTGCGTTGGCTGGGCACACACTGGCCCTCCACATGCGCTGAGTCTCTCTGTGTCCCAGTGCCCACTCTGTAACAATTTCATGTCCATAAATGCCAGTGACTTCTCATAACCGGCCCGTTTGCTAATAAAACCAGCCACTGAACTAGCCGTCCGCACTCCTACTCCCAAACTCCATCTCCTCGCAAATTCCAGTGGGAAACTCAATTGTTCTGCTTTCTCTTACTCTTGCAATTTCCTTCCCCTTCTATTTATCTTTCTGAAGGTGAGTGCTACAAAGGACTTTGGGTGTACCCAAAGAGCCATAGCTTTTATAAAACACTGCTGGAGGACCACCCATCACAGGATGAAACAGCAATAAAAATCTCATGCTTCGAGCTTAGGTTAATCCTTTTGAAAGCACCTGCATGTCGATGGCTCTTATTCTGAGGTGAAAAAGACCGTCTGCGTCCAGAGAGACAGGTGAAAAATCTGGAGGAGCAATCTAATCAGATCTTGTAGTTAGTCCTGGAGCCCATGACGCATGTCACAAAATGGCTATCATGATATTTCTAATAATAACATCAACAACCACAAAAATCATGTCTACCGTTTTATGATGTAGGTGTTATTAGCCCCATTTTACAGGTGAGAAAACTGAGGCTTAGGTTGTAGAAAAAGCCAGGCTCGAAAGCTAGTAAGTGAGGTTGCCAACACTCAGAACCATCTGTGTGCTGCCAAAGCTCATTCTCTTCACCACTCTGCTCATCGAGGTGATCCCCAACCCCATTCCATGTGTGTGTATACAAACACACTTATCCCAATATTAGAAGACATTTGTGGTTATTTCGGCTGCCCAGCATCCCTGCATTTGGGGAACATTGTCATCCTATGGATGCATCTTGTGGGAGGCAGTCCTGGTGCCAAAGCTGAAAACATAAACCGGTCCCTTTTCCCAGCCAACGTTGCCATGAGGGCTTAAGCACATGGCTTGGGCTCAGCCCATCCAGAGTCTGACCCCGGAACAGTGATGGTGAGAAGCTGGGCCCACAGGAAGCCGTTCCAGTGCAGCCACAAAGGCATCCACACTGCGGGGCAAAGATGAGGGCCAGCATCCTGGGTGGGTGGGTGGTCATCGGCTGGGGTCCTGGCTGCAGCCTTGGTTTCTCCCATCCTGTCTGCCGCCTTCTGTTTAGCTTAATGGGCTTGGCTTGCTACAAAAGGGGGTTCACCCACCAAAGGCAAGCATCTCAAGACTGAGAGTATCAATGCTAAGTATCTCACACGGATGCCTGGGGGTGGGGATGGGGGGAACTGGCCAGCCAACCAGCCTCTCCAGCCTGTCATGTGACTCCTTAACTCCACACATGATCAGAAGTGGGAACAGTGCTAGACAACTTTCGAAGCAGGACAGCCCCCTTAGTGTCTGTTGTTCTGCTCAGACTGCCATAGACTAGACAGCTAAAATAACAGACATTTATTTTCTCACGTTTCTGGAGGCTGGAAGTCCAAGATCAAGGTGTCGGCAGGGTTGATTTCTCCAGGGGCCTCTCTCTGACTTGCGGACAGCCATCTCTGGTTGTGTCCTTATGTGGTGGTCCCTGTGTGCCTTTCTCTGTCCTAATCTCCTCTTTTCATAAGGACAGCAGTCAGACTGGACTAGGCCCCAACCTTATAATCTTTTTTTTTTCAACCTAATCAGCTCTTTAAAGGCCCCCATCTCCAAATACAGTCACATTCTGAGCTACTGGGGGTTAAGGCTTCAACATGCAGATTCAGAGACCGGACACAATTCAGCCCATAGCAGTGTCAGATAATTCCATTTGTCCTCATTATACCTCAGTACATGTTAAATGTTAGTATACATTGTGAGGATCTATTGAACAAGGATGTATTAATAAAACATTGAAACTGGTATTTCACTCATCACAATACTCACCTGTACTTGAAACTTGCATTTGAGGAAGTGGGAGGCACCTCAGTCATTAGACAACATGGGTGCACAGCCTGGGTCAGGCCCTCACAATGTCCTCAGCTCCCCGGGGTCTGACACCCAGTGGCTGGGACCTGGTGTCTGGTCAGGGTGATGGTCCAAAGTCTGAGCTGGCAGCTGCCACAAGGCTTCAGAGGGAGGAACAGCACCTTCTCCCAGCCGGTCTCTCTGGCCATGCTGTGTATCCCCAGCCCCTCACAGATCACCTGGGGGTCTGTGGACTCTCAACCCCCAGTCCATCCTGAGGTCATCAGCTGCTTGGAGTCAGACTTCATCTTGTTCCCCTATAGAGGTCACATGGGAGACACGTTCACCTGTCAGCGGGCTGGGCTGTCAGCCACCTGAGGTGCTTACCTGCCACCCGAGCCTGTGCTTAAATGGAAAGAAGTGACTACCAAAAGGGCTTTGCTTTAAACTTAGGCAAAACAGTGAATGTGCTGAAGAAAAGATTGAGGGGAGAGCTGGTAAATGTCCTTAGCTGAATCAGTTACCCATTTCCACAAGCCTTGTCTGCCTTCTTCATTTTAAATGCATTCCACAAATCCTCTCATCCAAGCTTGGACAGGAGACACCATCTTTCCCCCCAGGAAAATCACTCTTGGGAGAACCGCAGACCCTCCTAGGAATTCTGATGCTCTTAGCAGCACCTGCCCCACTCCCTTCCCCATCCCTTTGCAAATCAAGTAGCCTCCACAGAGGGTTCTTCTGCCAGGATGTCAGACGCATCGCCCCTCAAGAAGCTGCCTCCACCCAGAGGCCGCATCAGGTTGGGAAATGAGACTTGAATTCGGAAGAGATGGGTTCAGTCTTACTCAAGGCTTGTTAACTGTGGGACCTGGAGCAAGGCATGGAGGGCTCTTTACCTCAGCTTTAAATGGCAACAATGGATCTACCCAGTCCTCCAAGGAAGCCCTTCTAGGAAGCAGACAAGATAACACACCAGAAAGCACCTGGGAACAGCACTGAGCTCGTCAAATGCTTGCAGCCTCCCCTCTCCCCCACATCCCGGCCTGCTAAGGTCCTGCCCGTCCCACAAGTCCCACCCTAGCCTGCAGGCAGTGGGCAGCAGGGGGCTGGCGGCCTGGGCTGTGTGCAGAGAAGAGCTCTGCTCTGCCGTGGGAAGGATCCTCGAGGCCAGAGCCGGCATCCCGCAGGCACAGCTGCAGGCCACTCTCCTCCCAGGGTTGGAGGGATGCAGACAGGAGTCCTGCCTCGGATGTGCTGTGATCCAGAAGGGGTTTGAGCCATGGGGAAGCAGAGGGGGTCCTAACAGAGCCCAAAATCAATTGAGTCCAGCTTGGTTTCATCCTCTGGGTTTATCTGCATTAATCAACACACACCAAGCCAGCAGAGAATCTTGCTGAGGGAGAAGAGGTTAGAGGAGAATTGGTTCTGTTGGTCTCAAGGACCAGATTTGAGCCCCAGTAGAGAGAAAACCACAAGAGTATCTATTTTTTAATAGAGTGTCTATTTTTGAGTGAAACTGGGGAAAATGGATGAGGCATGGGTGACAATGGGTGTCTTAGTCCATGTGGACTGCTGTAACAAAATACCACAGACAGGGTGGCTTATAAACTACAGAACTTTTCTTCTCACAGTTCTGGAGGTGGAAGTCCAAGCTCAGGGTGGCAGCTTGGTTGGATGAGGGCTGTCTTCTGGATGGAAGATTCTCCTTGTATCCTCACAGTAGAAAGGGCAGCCAGCTCTCTGGGGTCTCTATGACAAGGACACTAATCTCATTCATGAGGGCTCCACCTTCATGACCTAATGACATCCCAAAGACCCCACCTCCTAATACCATCCCACCTGACTTTAAGGTTTCAACATGAATTTGGGGGTGGTACAAACATTCAGACTATAGTGATGGGTGCTGCCTACTGGTGAGAAAACCATGTCACCCAAGGACTATGTGGCTCAGGGACACCTCAGTTGACAGCCCTTTATGCATAACTGTCACCTGCAATTAGAAAGCTCCCTCCTTCCTCAGATTTTATTTAAGGACTGCTTCAGATGACCCCTCCTTCACAAAGCCTTTCTGGACCCCCCCCAAGGTGAACCTTCCTAAGCTCCCTCACCCCTGTATACATGGCTCCACCTCCCAAGAGGATTAAGCAGGGTCTGAGAACTCAAGTTTTGCTTCCAACCAACAACATGATTTTTGCACAAGTTACTTTTTCTCTCTGGATGTGGGGATAAGAATTCTTGACAGACCTGCCTCTCAAGTTTGTTAGTTGTGAGGCTTGACTGGATAATGAGCATGGAAATGCTTTGCTGGCTCTGATACTTTAGACAATTGTCGAGTTTTATTATGAACAGGCTGTACATTTCTTGAGGGCCCAGGGACACACAGGTCTTTGCTTGTCTTTGCAATCTGTATAATACCAAGCACCTAACCTGCTCAAAGTCCTGGGCCTCTTGTTCAGTCTCCACACATGTGGTCAAGAAGCCATAAGTCTTGCCCCTAAAGTCCAAAGCCCCAGAAGACTGTGACCCCTGGCAGGTGGGCACTTGTATACCTGGTGTTACAGACTGAATGGTGTCTCCCAAAATTCATGTCTTGACATCCTAACCCCTAGGACCTCAGAATGTGACCTTATTTGGAAATAAGGTCATCACAGATATAATTAGTTAGGACAAGGCAGGGTAAACCCTACTGCAGTATGACTGGTGCCCTTATAAAAAGGAGAAGTTTGGACACAGACATGCACACAGGGAGGACGCCATGTGACAATGAAGGCAGAGATGGAGCAATACATCTACAAGCCAAGGAACAGCGGAGATTGCCAGAAGCTAGAAGAGAAGCCTGGAACAGAGTCTCACACCCTCCAGAACGGTGAGGCAGTCAATTTCTGTTGTTTCAGCCACTCAGTTTGTGTCAAATACTTTGTTACACAGCGTTAGCAGGCTGATACACCTAGCAAATCCTGCCAAATAAGGATTTACCATATTTCCCAGACAAGTGACATGGCTGGGTGAGGGGAGCCCTGGGAAACACTTATCTGGGCTGTTTCTCCAAAAGTGTGAGCTCTCCTGAGTAGCTCCCTACACAACCCCACAGGGTATGAGGTGTGAGTGTGTGTCGTGTGTGTGTATGGTGTTTGTGTGTGTGGTGTAGTGTATATGTATGTGTAGGGGATGTGGTGTTAGGTATATGTGTGGTGTGGTAGGGGTGTGGTGTGTGTGTGTGCAGAGGGGTGTATATTTGGGGGCAGGCAGGATTCTGAGCAGGGAAGGGGGCCTTGTAGCAGGGCAAACTCAGACACAAAGGCTGCCCCTCAAACCCCTTCTCTACCCCACCCGCCATCCCCCCAGGGCCCATCAAGCCAAACTACTTTTATTTACCTTCCATCAGCCTGGAGCAGAGACCTGAAGGAATGAAGTACTGATCCTTCCTAGATTCCTCTTATTCCCCTTTTCCTCTCCTTCCTGCCCCCAAAGTCCAGTGCCAGGATCAACCTTGAGAACTGATGGGAACTGATGTTTTCTGAGCAAGCAGCTGAGTTTCGGGCTCTGTAGCAAAAAACAGACATCTGTCTTCTTCTTTGGCTGAAAAAAAAAAAAAAAGGTTGGCAAGACACAATCACACACACACAAAGTGAAAGCAGACAACATTGACCTTCCACTACTGACGCCCCTTCCCCTCCCCAGATCAGTGCCTCCAAATATAAAATATCGTGCAGAATCTGAGCTGGGCTTACAGGGATGGGGACAGAATTCCCGTGAAAGTGAAGTACACGCGTTGGAGGGATTTGAATGGCTCTAGCAAACTGTCCTTTCCCTTTGGAGTCTAGATCCCGGCTCAGACCCCACAGGTGAGGAAGAGGCCAAAAGCCAGGCCTGGAGGCCGACTCCTAAGCGGACAGCCGGGCTGCCGCCCGGACACCGAGGCAAGGGCCCGCGAAAGTTATGCAGCCTCACGTGCCGCGCGGTATCGCTCGTGCACGTGCATATTTTGGGCCCTTCCTGAGCCGACGGGAACTGTTTGCGTGGAGTGACCTGGTGCTGCCGGGCCAGGGACAACTTTGTTTTTGAAAACATCATTTCCTGTAATAGCTTGCGAAGAACTCAAAACCAAAATGGAATGTTTCCAGGCGCCAGAAACACCCCCTGCCACATTCCCCAGATGGAGATGATTCTCATGGATTCTCCGTAGACATCACCACCTCCTCAGCCTCCTTCTGAGGCAGGAGCTCAGCCTCTGAGCTGCTTTGGGCCAGACTCCCACTTCCAGAATGTTCTTCAAAGGACATCCCACCAGGAAGGGCAGCGGGCTGTTTGGTCATCCGAGGCAAGTGTGGTAAGAAATGGCTCCCTTCCGTCCTGGAGATAAAAATGCTGCCATGTGAAAGAGGCCTGCCGGCACCGGCTTTCATCCACTCGCTCATGGTGACCCGGAGGCTGGTTCCATGGGGTTTTTCATCCCCCCACAAGAGGAGATGAGTGCTTAAGGCCACCCCATCAGAGCAAGGGGTCCTCTGACCTCACATTCTTCCCATCACTCTACAGCACTGAGAGTAAACAATACATTAAGTTAGATAACTCAGCCCGGTTGGTTGTGTCTAAATGAGTTACTGTGGGTTATGTGTGAGTTTTTATGAGTTTATGGCATGTGTCTGAGTATAAACTAGGATGCCTCCTCCTCTCCCCGAGGAGACAGTGGAATGTTCTTTAAGGACCAAAGAGCTATAAAAGCCAGTCCATGGTGCACTGGAAAAATAAGGGGTTGGAGTCGAAAGGGCAGGAGAAGAAAGTCTAGGACGAGAGAAAACCCCAAAGGGATCAGCAGACCCATTACATCAGAGTCGGGAGTTGCTGGAAAATGTGGGCTGGGAGTAAACAGATCCCCCAGACTTGACTCCTCAGCTAGCAGAGCCAGGCAGGAGGCAGCCAGGAAGAGGGACTGGACTCAGATCAAGTCAGGACCATGGGGACTATCCCCACACTGGCCAGAGCTGTCCTCTGTCCCCATGACTGCCCCAGAGGTTCCAGTCAGCTGCACCCTTGCCCTCACTGCTAGAGTCCACACTGTGATTCTGGAAGAACCGCCTACATGAGTGGCCATGAGTGATCCACCAGGAGAGGTCACCAAGGGGATGAGAGTGAGGGACCATCTGGCTGCTCCCAGGGCCTCCAGCCACAGCAGGAAAGACAGAGAGCAAGCAGCTGGCTGGCCCAGGAGGGTTTACTGCATTGAATAAACCAAGGGTTCAGACCTTATCCAGGAGAAATTGAAACCTTCATACATGCTGATGGGAATACAAAATGGTGCAGCCACTGTGAAAAACAGTTTGGCACTTTCTTGACAAGTTAAATGTAGAGTGACCATAATACCCCACAGTTCCACTCCTGGGTATGCACCTCAAAGAACTCAAAAGCAGGTATTCCAGTAAAAAACTTATATAAGAACATTCATGGTCGCACTATTCTCAATAGCCAAAAGGTGGAAACAACCCAAAGGCCCATCAGTGAATGGATAGATTAAAATGTAGTCTATGTATACAATGGAATATTACCCAGCCATTAAAAGGAATGAAGCACTGACTCCTGCCGCCACCAAGTGGATGAACCTTGGAAACATTAGGCTACGTGAAAGAAGTTGGACACAGAGGCCACGTGTTACATGATTCCATTCAAAGGAAATGTCCAAATAGGTAAATCTGTAGATATAGAAAGCAGATTTGTGGTTGCCAGGGGCAGGGGGTTGAGGGTGGACCGAAATGGTGAGTCACTGCTTGATGGGTGCAGGGCTTCTGTTTGAGATGATGAAAATTTCTGGAGCTAGAATTTACTGAATGCCACTAAATTGTACACTTTGAAATGGTTAAAATGATAACGTTTATGTTATGTGTATTTTACCACAACAAGAAGGAAAAAAAGGAAATTGAAAAAACAAATGTTATCCAGTAATTTTTCCAGTTCACAAAATTTGATTTGTTGAAAAGAAACTTGATCCACAACAGATGAAATGCTAAGTGTCAAGCTTTTAGTCATTCTGTGATGTCAGATTTACTTTATCTGGAAACAGCATCACATTTGCAGAGGGCTTGCTGGGTCCCAGTCCTCAGATTTCCTCTCATCCTCACAGCCACACTGAGAGAGAGATAGGGCCGTGGTTATTTCCTTCTGGCAGGAGAAGAAACTGAGGCTCGTGAGGACAAGGGGTGGTGATTTGCTGAAGGTCGCACAGCCTCAGGGGTAGCAGTCCCTAGACTCTGGGTCCAGTGCTCCTTCGCCATCAATCTCCTGGGCATCTCAGGCTTGAGCCTCAGAACCTTCCAGAGAACCCCCTCACCATTCAGGAAACTCCACAGCAGGTGGCCTGAGCTCAGTAGTGACATCACAGAAGCTTGTGTTACCCTCTCCCAGTCTGCCCATGGGAGGCAGCCAGCCTGCCCAACGGCAGTCAGGTAGCGGTGAGGAAATAAAGTACACCTCACGATCCTAAAACCAATAAAGGGATTTTTTTTTCTTTTTTATTCTTCCCCAAGATCAGTCACCTGGCCATGTCCTTTTAAAAAAATATCTCAAGAACCCGGGCAGTCTTTGATTAAACCTTGTGACACCTGTGTGTGCAAGGGAAGAGGACAGAACTGTGTCACCCAGAAAGATTCAGTCACATCCTGACTCCGGTACGACTCTGACCTTATTTGGAAATAAGGTCTTTGAAGATGTGATCAGATTAAGATGAGATCACACTGCACTAGAGTGGGCCCTAATCTAACAACTGGTGTCCTTATAAGAAGAGAGAAACTTGGACAAAGAGACACAGGAAAGAAGGCACATGAATACAGAAGCTGAGATTGGAGTGATGCTACCGTGAACCGAAGGATGTCAAAACTTGCCGGCAGCCATCAGAAGCCAAAGGGAGGCAAAGAAGGATCCTCGTCAGAGCCATTGTCAGGAGCACAGTCCTGCTGACCCCTTGATTTCAGACTTACACCCTCTAGAACTGAGGGGGAACAGATATTAAAGCCACCCAGTCTGTGGTTGCAGCAATGTGCTACAACAGCCTCGAGAAATTAACATAGCAAGGAAAACACAATTGGACATCAGTTGTGTGACATGGCCCCATCCAATGGATGTGCCCATCGTGGTTCACTCTGATTCCAGCCATCCACAAGATGCTGAGCTGGCCTGGGTGCAGGAGGCGAGCAGTCCTGGCTCGCTGGGCCCCTGGACGTGGTTGCTCACGGAATTGAAATTATCTTGGTGCCCTGGACTCACAGGGGTAGTTACTGACCTTTGACAGGCCCTGCCCAGCATCTCATTCTTCTCTTTCTTCCCTCCCTCCCTCACCCACTCCCTAGGCCAAGAAAGCAACCACAGACAATATATCAACGAATGAGCAGAGCAGAGTTCCCATAAAACTTTATTTGTGAACACTGAAATTTGAACTTCATACCATTTTCATGTGTCATGAAATGTTATTCTTTTAAAATTTTTCTCAAACGTTCAAAAAGGTAAAAACCATCTTAGCTTAGCATTGGTACAAAAAGAGGCAGCAGGCTAGAGTTGGCCTGTGGGTGGTAGTTTACTGACCCCTGACAATTTCACTGGGTCCCCAGGGCTAAAAATGCTAGATGTGTATGATGACCCACAAATCAAATTCCTGTCTTTAGCCCAGCCTTCTCTCTGAGCTTCAGATGCCTCGATCCATGTCCACTTGGATGTCTGATGTGTATTAGAATGTCCAGATTTAGACATTCCAAACACAACTTTCCATTTCCTTCCCCACTTGAAAGCTATTCCACCCCTCTGGTCCCCATCTCAGTTAACGGGGTTACCATTCCCTGTCAGGCCAAAAGTCCGTAATCATCCTTGACTCTTTTCTTTTTCTCAAACTCCATATCTGATCCATCTGCAAAATCTGTCCACTCTACCTTTACAGTACACCCAGATCGCACAACTTCTCCCTACCTCCTCGGCTCTCACCCCCATCCAAGCTACCAGTGTCTCCCAGTCCATCTCCAGGTCTCCTGCCATCTATCCTCCACAAGGCGGCCAATGGGATCCTTCTGAGTCCAAGAATACTGTTTCCCCACCCTTAGTCCTACCTCTAATCTTCTGAATGCTCCCTACTGACATTAGACTAAAATCCAACACCTGCAAATCAAAACCACAATGAGATACCACCCCATACCAATTACAATGGCTACTAACAACAACAACAACAAAAATCAGGAAATAACAACTGTTGGAGAGCATGTGGAGAAACTGGAACTTTTGTGCATTGTTGATGGGAAGGTAAAATGATGCAGTAACTATGGAAAACAGTATGGTGATTACTCTAAAAAAATTAAATACAGAATCACCATATGATCCAGCATTTCTACTTCTGGGTACACATCCAAAAGATTTGAAAGCAGAGTCTGGAAGAGATATTTGTACACCCATGTTCATAACAGCATTATTCACAATATCCAAGAGATGGAACCAATCTAAGTGTCCAGCAATGCATGAAGGGAGAAGCAAAATGTGATGTATATACACAACGGAATATTATTCAGACTCAGAAAGGAAGGAAATTCTGACACATGCTACAACATGGATAAACCTTGAGGACATTATGCTCAGTGAAAGAAGCCAGAAACAAAAGAGCAAATTCTGCACAATTCCAGCTGTAAGAGGTACCTGGAGGAGGCAAATTCAATAGAGTTAGAAAATATGACGGTGGTTACCAGGGGCTGGGAGAAGAGGGAGTGGCGTTGTTAATTAATGGGTACAGATACTTAGTTTTATAGGAGAAAAAGTTCTGGAGATTGGTTGCATAGATGTGAGTGTACTTAACACTACTGAACTGTACACTTAAAAACAGTTAAGAGGGTAAATGTTATGTTATGTGTGTTTTAACCACATTTTTAAAAAACTCCTTCTATGTTCTCTGCACCTACGTGATCTGGCCCAGCCCCCTTCTCTGAACTCGTTACCCACAACCTTCCCCTTCCTCCTCAGCTCTAGCCATTCTGGCCTTCCAGTTGACATTCTTCCTTCCACCTGGAATGTTCTTCCTGCAGACGTTCTCGGAACGTACCCTCCCAGCCCCGCAGGCCTCTGCTCGGGGAGACCTCCCCTAAGGACCCTCTCCCAGATGGTGGCCTCCCGCACTGCATTTCCCGCTGTGGCACTTCCCAGTGTCCCCAGTGCAATTCTTTGCTTGTTTATTGCTTCTGTCTTCCTTGTTTGGGCAGAGGCTTTTCCTGCTTTCTCACCACTCTGTCTTCAGCTTTTGGCATGTAGTAGGTGCTCACTAAATAGTGATTTGAGAGAATTACTGTGAGCCCTGCAATGCAGCCTCACATCCGAAGAGAAGGGCAGGGGGCCCCAAGGGTCCCACAATACCCTCCTTCTCATCCATAACTCCAATTTCTCCCCTGGACAATGCAGTTCCTTCAGATACTGAGATGGTAAATAATGGAATCCTGTATGTGAAATACTGTGTGCTCTTAGAGAAAACAATTACGAAATGCGTAAATGAGTGGCACAGAGCAATCCGCATTGTTCATAGAATAAAGATCTTTGTGTTGGTGTGATTTAAAAATCTAAACATAAGCTACATTTCCATTTTCTCCAGCCACAAGTGAGGCTGCTGGTCTGGAGTGAGGACACCTGGACTCTAGTGCTGGTGCAACCTTTTACCTGCTTGGTAACCTTGGCCAGTCACTTTCCCTCTCTGGGCCTCAGTTTCCTTTCTGGTCCTGTGAAAGGATTAAGCTGGCATTCCATGAGGTCCTTTCTACTTGAAGATTCAAGCATCTTTGAAAAGTTGTAGTTCATTCTCCCTTCAAGATGGTTGAGATTTTAAGTTCATCTCAAATTACGAATTAATCAGATTCCTTTTTTAGGCTTCTATCAGTTGGCAATGCAATAACAGTAGAAAAACAATTTTACCCAGGAGTAAAACCACAATGATTCATGACTTGTTAAACCTAAATGTAATGGGGGAGGGGAGGAAATACAGAAGAAAAAAGAAATTTACTGGTTCTTGGAATATGAAGGCGTTTCAGCTCAAAACTGCATTATTCACAGTCTCATCATTTATCGTGACAAGCCGCTGTGTTTTTCATGAGGGTGTAAGGTGTAATTCCTCAGATATTCAGATGATATTACAATGGTAGAGTCCCATCCTGCCAACAAAAATGGAATAAACTTCATTTTTAGGGAGGCTAAGCTGAGTCTCAAAGGAAGGGTGCGGAGGGTGGCTCTGTTCTGGGAGCAGTCCCAGCGATGGGACATAGAGTGTCTGGGACCAGGAGGTGGGGTGCTGTGGGCGCTCGGGCCCTTCCCCAGAAGCTGGCAGCTGACTCACAGTCCACTGAGGTGAAACAGGAAGCGGGCAGGCAGGCCGGCACCACAAGCTTGGAGGCTGGGAGGACGGCAACGGGGACTTTCAGAGCTGTAGGAAATTTACCAAGTGGAACCTGGGGACTCCAAAGAGTTCATGTGCTCTCCCCAACAAGAGCCGGAAGGCATTTAGGCTAAAAATAGATGAGTGAGTGAGTGTGAGTGAGTGAGTGTGTGTGTGGGGGGGGGGGTGTTGTGTGTGTGTGGGGGGGGGGGTGTTGTGTGTGTGTGTGTGTGGCAGTTTCTGGTAATGTATAAAGCAGGTTCTGTGCCTCTCCCCACTCACATCCTCCCACCTCCACCCCCAGATCCCTTCCTGGGTTCTCACATGTCTGGGCATGTCTGGCAAAACATGAGGAAAACCACCCAGAAGCTAAGCTGTGTGCACAAAGCAGCTCAGGTGAGCACCTGGAAAGATGGGAAAGTTAGGCTGATAAGCTTGGCTGCTGTCTAAAACAAATAAATAACCACTATCATCAAAGGGGAGGGGCCATCCTTTTTCCAGTCTGCTCTGATCCCTGTGACCAGAATTTTTCCCCATGGGATACAGCCAGAGAAACTACACGTGAAAATGGAAGGAGTTGTTTTCACTCAAAATATTAGAAACTAACCTGAGCAGCTGAGGGGCCCACCACATCCACCACCACTGCCACCCTACCTGTCACTGTTGCACAGAAAGCTGTGTGGCTTCAGTTTTCTGAGAACTTCAGGGGATGCAGAATCACTCTGGTCCTCTAAGGGTCCCTTAGGGATTTGGCATAATAAGCAAGAGTGGCTTTGATTGTCTGAGGGAGTGGCAATATCCTGCAGGAAGCAACTTTCATTGAAGGCAAAAATGAGGTGATTTCACACAGCTCTGTAGATGATGGAGGATTCTCCTTGAGCATGACTGAGAGCTACCAGGGCAGGAGAGGGAAACCATGGCAGATCACTGGGGAATCGTGAAAAGGTTATATTCATGATCCTATGTGGTGTGCCCTTTGGGTATGCCCAGAAAACACTGGAGTTGGTCATATTCAAAGATAGCCACACATACAAGAAAACATCACACTATGAGTGAGAGCCAACAGGCAAAAGAAACACAAAGCATTCAGATATTTGAACTATAATGACTAAAACACAGACTAAAGCAATTCTGTGAAAGAAATAATCAACGAGTTTTAAAATTTTAGCAAGGAAATGGAAACTATAAAAAAAAGGGTCTTGATTGATGTAAAAAAGAACTTCTAGATGTGAAAAATATGTTAGCTAAAATTAAAGACCCAGTGGATTATTTCAACCACTCTGTAGACAAGTTGAAGAGAGAATTTGTATACCAAAACTAAAGCAGAAGAAACTATCAAGAGTATAGTATGGGAAGAAAAATGGTTAAAAAGACAGAAGAGAGGGTAGTAGGGTATACAATGAGTAGACCCAGTAAGCATTTAATGCAAGTATCAGATGGAGTAAAGAGAGGGAAAGGCACAGGAAAAGTATCTTCAAATATATGATGATGGATGATTATCCAGACCTGAGGAGGGACATTCATCTGCAGAATCAAGACCAGTGAATCCCAAGCAAGACAATGAAAAAGACATTCTTATTTTCAGTAAAGAGAAAGAGATAGAAAGAAAATCTTAAAGCAGCCTGAGGAAAAAAAAAAGACATTGCCTTTAAGGAAGCCATAGATAGTCAACTGACTGCTCAAAAGCCACAGTGAGAGCCAGAAGACGATAAAATGATATCTTCAATTTGCCAAAAGAAAAACCTAGATCCCCTATCCATGGAAAATATCCTTCAAGAATAAAGGTGAACTACAGACATTTGGGGACAAGAAAAAAAATACAAAACCCCAAGAGCATTCAGTACCAGCAGATCAGCATCCAAAAGGAAAAGGAAAGTAACCCCAGATGGAAGGTTAGAAGTACAAGAAGGAACGAGAATTAAAGAATGATGAACACTTCATGTGAAAAAGTGACCAGATTTTCATCAAATCAGAAATATATTTGGAATGACCTAAGCTTAAGTCTCATGACATGTGGGCCATTCACTTTGAGGAGACTTGGGCGGACCTCAAAGAAATCAGGCTAGCAGCCATCCGCCAGGGCACCTGAAGCTGAATCAGTGGGGCTCACCTGAAAACTAATCAGGAGAAGCAAGCCATGTCTAGGAAGATTCCAATAAAGAAAACTGGGTCTCCCCATATGAGCCGGAAATAGAAAGTCACAAGGACACTGGTTTGCAACAACGCTGATTCACTCAGGACGCTCTCTAGCGGGCCCCAGGGTGAGAAACCTCGGGGTTTCATTGAACATGGGTTAATGATCACCCAGTATCTCCAGTAATCAATGAAGAAAACTACACACAGAGTGGGAGAAAAATCTGTAAGGTCGTGCAAGTTGGAGATGACAGTGGCTTAGAGCGGGGTGATGGTCGTGCAGGTGGAATGGGGTGAGTACCTATATTTTGGAGGGAAATATAGCTCATCTACAAACGGACCGGATTGGAAGTCTGGGGTGGAGGTCAAGGATTACTCAAAAAATCTAACTTGAGAGACTTGGAGTTCCTTTGACTGATATGAAAAAGACAGAAAAGTGCACTTTTAAAAATCTGTCCAACAATTCCAGTCCTGGGCACATATCCATAGGGAACTCTAATTCGAAAAGATACATGCACCCCAATGTTCATAGCAGCACAATTTATAGTAGCCAAGACATGGAAACAACATAAATGGCCATCGACAGATGACTGGATAAAAAAGTTGTGATACATATATTTTAAAAAGTTGTGAGATAGATATAGATATAGATAGGTAGATAGATAGGTAGATAGATAGATAGATAGATAGATAGATAGATAGATAGATAGATAGATAGATAGATAGATAGATAGATAGATATACACATACACAATGGAATACTACTCAGCCATTAAAAAGAATAAAATAATGCCATTTGCAGCAACATGGATGGATCTGGAGATTGTCATTCTAAGTGAAGCAAGCCAGAAAGAGGAAGAAAAATACCACATGATATCACTCATTTGTGGAATCTTAAAATAAATTTAAAAGACACAAATGAGCTTATTTACAAAACAGAAATAGCCTCACAGACATAGAAAACAAACTTATGGTAACCAGGGGGGGAAATGGGTAGGAAGAGATAAATTGGGAGTTCAAAATTTGCAGATATTAACTACTGTACATAAAATAGGTAAATAACAAGTTTCTTCTGTATAGCACAGGGAATTACATTCAATATCTTGTAGTAACCCACAATGAAAAAGAATATGAAAATGAATATATGTATGTATATGTATGACTGAAAACATTATGTTGTACACTAGAAATTGACACAACATTGTAAACTACTATACTTCAATTTTTAAAATTCAGAGGAAGAAAAAAGGGGGAGGGGAATTGGGGGACAGGAGTGAGGAGAATGCAGATTCAAAATTCCAATTTTAGACTTTTTAATTGATAACATATGTGAGACTTCCAGATAAAGATACCACATCTGGGTAGTTGGAGCCCAGAGGAGGGGTTTAGGCTATAGACATAAATATTAGCTTTATTAGCACATTATAGATGGTATTTAAAGCCATGGATATGGATGAAAATCATCTAACAAAAACGTGTATAATTTTAAAATATAGATAATTTTTAAAGAAAACAGAAATCACTCATAATCTATGAACAGAGGTCATCATTTATAATTAGGTAGTTAGACCTTCTAGAATTTTAGTTATCCACATATAAGTATATGTATCACACAGGAGGACAGTGTTACTGAAGTAACAAACAATGGTCTTATTCACAATTTCCCCGTATCCTTGGTCTTGTCTTCTTTCCTCCAACCTAGAGGTAGCAGCCAAGCCATCTGATGCCACTGCCTCAGCAAAGGCATGTGATAACAGAATAGCTTCTCGTTTTTGAGTTTCCAAGGGACATGGAAAGGACCAAGATCAGCCCCAGGTGACAGACTGGAAAAAGCACCCTGGTGAACACGTGTTCCAGTCTAGATAAAGTTCCCTTGGAATCGGGGGAGAAAGAGGACCAAAAGGAGGCAATGGGTCTCAGGTGCTGGTGGGTCCCAATGAGCAGGCCCTCCATTCTCTCCCCAGGCCAAATGCTGGGCCAGTCTCCATGTGGAATCTGATAGCAGGGGTGTCCTGGGCCTCTTTGCTCAGGTAACATCCAATAAGCAGGGCCAAGGCTCCAGAGTAGGAAAAATTGCCAAGTGAAGGGACTTTGACCCCCACTGTGGGGCAGAAGCAGCAGCAGGTGACTATGCACCCAAGTGCAGACAGAAAACACACAGCCAACGGACTGCACAGAGCTTCCGGCAGGGGAGGGACCCTTAGCAACCTGTGTGGACTAATGACCATGGACAACTCCATGGACATCAGCAAGGACCAGAGGGACCTCCAAGCATATCTTGGCACATCAGAGCCCTTTGGAACATATACAACCAAGGGAAAATATGGAAACCCTAAGATGACATGGCAACATGGGGGCTCAAGATAGGAGTTAAATTCAGCTAAGGAAGAATCTTTTAAAGTTATACTTCCTGTGATGTATCAATAAATTATTGGAAGTTGTCTTTGCAGAGAGGTTGGAGATTCTGCAAGAGCAGGCAGAGGCAAATGTGGAAGAAGCACCATCTATTACCGTTCACCCCCTAGCCTTGAGCCTCCCAGGGCAGCAGGGCTTGGGAAACGAGGAAGGGAGGGCGGGGAGAGAGTAAAGACAGAGGGGGTGCTCTCCCCAAGACCTGGGACACAGTGAGCCTGGAGAGAATGCCAGTCATGCCCACTTCATTCATCACTGGCACAGTGCCTCACTCAATATTAAGGATCTAATAAACATTTGTGGAATGACAGAATGGTAGGAACACAATAAATATTTGTTAAATAAACACACATATTATGTATGTGAGATATAGAGTTTACAGAAGCAACGTAATATTGTTCAGGAACAAAACAGAAGAAAACATTTTCAATTCATCTAAATCTAGCAGCACTATTTACAATAGCCAAGACATGGAAACAGCCTAAATGTCCATCAACGGAAGACTGGATAAAGAAGATGTGGTATATTTATACAATAGAATACTACTCAGCCATAAAAACCGACAACATAATGCCATTTGCAGCAACATGGATGCTCCTGGATAATGTCATTCTAAGTGAAGTAAGCCTGAAAGAGAAAGAGAAATACCATATGAGATCGCTCATATGTGGAATTTAAAACAAAAACAAAAACAAAAAAGCATAAATCAAAACAGAAATAGACTCATAGACATAGAATACAAACTTGTGGTTGCCAAGGGGGTGGAGGGTGGGAAGGGATAGAAGGGATTTCAAACTTGTAGAATAGATAAACAAGATTATACTGTATAGCACAGGGAAATATACACAAGATCTTATGGTAGCTCACAGAGAAAAAAATGTGACAATGAATACATATATGTTCATGTATGACTGAAAAATTGTGCTCTACACTGGAATTTGACACAACATTGTACAATGATTATAAATCAATAAAAAATTTAAAATAAATAAATAACAAAAAAAAATTCATCTAAATCTTACCATCCATGAAATCATCCTGTCGTTGATCTGGATAAAGGTGGAATCGGAACATCTAGCCATTACTTCTTTCTCTGAAAGTTTTCCTTCTCTTGCAATAAAGCTTTTGCAATTACAATCATTAACCTCCTAGAGGCAGGAGTCTCATGCTGATGTCCCCACTGTCACTGTGAAGGGCTGGATCTGGCTCACTCCATCAGCGCCTGTGCAGTGGGACCACAGCCTCCTGCCCCAGTGGTCCTGAGGGCAGAGGCAGCCTGTGGCCGAAGCTGCCCTAGCCTGACCAGTGGATGGACCTTGTTTTGGTCCTGAAACTGGCACCACACCCCCGTCAGCAGTCCAGGCTTCTGCTCCGCGTCTGAGCGGGTGATCTTGGAGATACCTTTCAGCTTAAATGTTTGATGATTCTGAGCTTCTTTGATTAAAGTAGCTGATTGTCACATGGGACTGTTTCCAAATGCACGCGTCAGCACTGAAGCTGACACATAAAGAAGTCCGGGATCTCCCCAGGATGGGCAACCCAGGCATGAGGAAAGTTCTCCTGCCTGGCCAATGTCCCCACCCCCTGGACCTTCCAAAAAAGAGGAGAAACTCCTGCTGTGAGACAGAGGGCGCGAGGTGGGGTGCAGCCAGTACATGACCTTCCCTCTGCCCAGCAGCAGCACCTCCTCCCTCCTCTGGTGGCTCCAGCTCCCACAGATCAGGCCACCATGGCTCCAACTTCAAGGGTGACCCCAACCCCCGGAGCCAGCAGCTTTACCTCCTCCCTTTGTCCCTGCCGCCAAGGGGTGGTCATGGCACATTGTTGTTGTTAACCTTTGAGTTGTCTGACTGTTCCCTATTTGACTTCTCATCGCCCCTCCCCCCAATTCCCTGTATTATGTTTATTCCCATCTTAAGTACTTAGAAGGTCTTCTATTTGCCCAGTCGGACCTTGACAGACACAAGGGCTGTGCAGCTACTGGAAAATGCAGGCCAGACACAGCCACTCTCCCCCAAGCTCCCTCTGGACAGGTGACAGGGTGATTGTGGGAGGCCTTACAAAGGGTGACCAACTCATCACAATCTGCCCAGTTTTAGTTGCAAATCCCACAGCCCAGGAAATGCCTCAGTCCTGAGCAAACTGGGGTGGTAGTCACCCTCTACCTCAGCAAGATGCTTCTGAGGAACATCAAATGCCATCTTCGGAGTGAAGAAATCCAGAAGAGAGGTGAGAAGCAGGCTAGCTCCTGGTTCTTGGGGTGACGCACAGAGCCCTGGCCTCGGGCTGTGTTGTGTGGCTCTGAGAAGCCACTCAGGCCCTCCTGGCCCAGTTCCTGTGAAGTGGAGAGTAAGACCTCTGCAGTTACATCTCAGCCACCCACTGAGTTAACAAGAGAGTCGAAGGAGGGACAGCTGGGAAAGCACGTGCAGGGAGGACGAGCCACACGGGGCGGATGTGATCTCACCTCGTCTTGCTCTCTTACCGGAAAAGCATCAGCTGGTCTCGGGCAATTAAACAGTGAAGACTGTATCAAGCCCCTGTGATATGAATTCACAGGTGCATCAGGCAGGCGCTTAACTGTAATTCCTCACCTCGTGACTGGACTTTGAGGACCTGTGACTTCCCCTACGAGAGCCCCTCTCCAACCCTTGCTCCCTCTCTTCGCTTCCCCTGCCAGGAGTTACCTGCAGAGACCGTGGGCCTCCTGGCTGCTCCCGTGGAATTCCCAACACATCTCCATGTCTGAGCATCGGCCGCTCTCCCCCAGAGGCTGGAGGATGGTGACAATTCCAGGGAAGTGGCTGCACCCACTGGCCCCGAGCCTCGTGCCCTAAGGATGCTGTGAGGCAATCTCATTCCCCAGGATAATGAAACTTCATGGGGAAGAGGGATTAGATGGAGATTAACAGCCTACTGGGCACCTGACCACACTGCCTTCTTGAAAACAAAGGATGTTTGTGTGTCTTCTTTTCCCGTGTAATAACATCATAACTGCCTGGTGAACAGACGGATCAAGAAAGAGAAAGGAGATATTTGTTGCTGTGGCTAAAGCTGGGGTCCCAAATGCAATAGGACTCTTTTTTTTATTTATTTATGTTTATTTATTTTTTAATTAATTTTTTGGGTTTTGGGGGGAGGGAGTAATTGGATTTATTCATCTATTTATTTAATGGAGGTACTGGGGCTTCAAATCAGGACCTCGTGCATGCTAGGCATGTGCTCTACCACTGAGCTATACCCTCCTCAAATGCATTAAGACTCTTGATGGGGTCTTGAGCCCAACACCTCCCAGCATTATGAGCCAGTTACTGTCAAATCTCTAAGCAATAAAAATAATAATCTTCCCACTTAGGCAATGTGAATCCACATGACACTCAAGCAAGGTCAGAGAGCTTTGCCTTCCCTGGTCACGAGCCCCTGGGTCCCTTTCTTGAAGCATCTTCCACCTTCCTCCGAGCCTTGCTCCTGGAGTCATTCTATAGCCAAGACCACTGGTACCTGTAGCCAGCTCAACCCTTGAACAAGCTCCAGCCCACATCAGCCCTGGCTCTGTCATTCTTTATTGTGTCCATCGGGATAGAGACTGGCCAATGGGAGGTCAGCTCCTCCCTCTTCTAGACTCAGGGACACTTATTAAATTCCATTATGTACATTTTCACAAATATTCCTCTTTTCATTTCTGTGTCCTTTAGGATAGGAATTACTATCTTTACTTAATGAGTGTGCTAGGCTGAATAATGCCCCACCACAAAGAGGTCCAGGCCCTGATCCCTGGAACCTGTGCATGTTACCTTATATGAAAAAAGAGCTCTTACAGATGTGGTTAAGGTAAAGGTCTTGAAATGAAGCTGGACTATCTGGGGGGACACTAAATGCAATCACAGATGTTGTTGTAAAAAGGAGACAGAGGGAAAGTCGACAGGAAAAAAGGCAACGTAACCACTGAAGCAAGATATTACGCTGCTGCCTTTGAAAGGGGAGGAGGGGGCCAAATGCAAAAAAAAAAAAAAATGGCTTTTAGAAGTTGGAAAAAGCAAACAAACAGATTCCCTGCTAGAGCCCCAGAAGGATCATGGCCCTGCCAACATGTGAGTGCAGCCCAATGAAGTTGATTGCAGACTTCTGACCTCCAGCATTCTAGGAGAGTAAACATGTATTATTTTATGCCAATAAGTTTGTGGTAACATAGTCCAGTACCAATAGGAAACTAATAAACTGAGTAAACAGGAAGGTTTAGACTTGAGTTGCTTCAGGCCGCCCAGCAGGTCAGTGGAGCCAGAGTTCATCCTCTGGCCTTTGGAGTCGAAGCCTCACGATCGTTGTTACTCCACGCTGCTTCCGAGACGGTAGCAGTGCAGGGTGTAATAACTGGAGACACATAAATTAAGTAAGCACGCAGGTGTGTGCACGCACATGTGTGCACCCTCACGATTAGCAGGAGGAGAGAGAAGCGTGAGAGAGGAAGAGAACATATCACTGAACCGCATTCATTCCTTAAACTATATCCACTGGAACAGCAAGACACACCAGATAAAAACATGACCAGGACCAGTAATTTTTAAAAGATGTCAGTAAGTTAAATTTTGTGCTCGGTTTTCTCAGGTCACGTTGTGGTCTTCATATTGCAATATAAGCGATGATGCTTCAAAATGCTCACCTAAGCAGTGGACTTACAGGAAGGTCTGGAAGAAAGCAAAGGTCCTGTCCTCTGAGAGTAGGATGGATACCATCCAGGGCTCTGCTTCGGAAGGTCTGGAACTTCAGCATTTGCCTTTCCTGAAGGAGATCAGAAGGCAAGCCCATCACTGACAGACACTGGGCCCCGTGGTGCCAGGGCCCACCCTTGAGGCCTTGTTCAACCTACCACATGTTGAATTTCCTCTTTCATTTTAACTCCTGCAAAAACCCAGGGGCAGTCGACTGAGAAAGTACCTCATTTAACCTAACGAGGAGTCTGAGGCCCAGAGAGGTGAAGGAATGGCTCACTAGAAGGGGCGAGGGAAGCTTCTCTCAGTTTCTGAAAGCTCTCAATGGAAGAACTACAAGTGTCTGTCCTTTTCTCATCTTCTGAAAAAGCAATTTATCGGGCAAGTCTGTCTGTGGCTGAGCTATTTGACGTGTTTTTACTTGGGAAAACTTTACTCCACCCTGCTCCCTTTGATGTAGACATTTTGACCTCACCTAACCTTAATAATCTATCTGTTTATGGAGAAATAGTTAGATGCATATTACTTGGACACGATACTGTGGTATTATTATCTGAGAGGCCGCAGCGCATTTTGTGCCCTGGGTTGAAGGAAACGATAAAAGCCAAAGACCCCTGGCCAGAAGATGACAGCATGTCAGAGCTTAATGTTGTGAGAACTTCCTTCTATTTTCAGCACCTTTAACTTAGGCAAACACACCATGTCACAAACACTGGGAAATGTAAGTTGGGAGGGTCCCTCCAGTTAATTAAACTCCCCCCTTCTTTTCTAAGGCTCTCCCCCAAAATTCTGAAATCCTCTTATCGGCTCTCACGAGGACAACAGAAGGAAACAAGCATTTTCTAAGCCCTTAATCCTATTCCTACCCAACCTCCCTCACTGCCTGTGCCAGGCTTCCTGTTTCTTTAACTCAGTCTCCATGGCTGGTTTACAAGCCCCTAACACCTCCATGGTTGCCAGGAATTTTCTGCGGCTGGGACCCACTTGGCTTGTTTTAATTAGATGGTTGGGGCGGGGAGCTATCTGAGGCCCGCAATGGGGGAATCAGTGTGGAATCAGGGTAGATTCTTGATGGCCTGGGTAGCCGTCCTCCATTGAGACGGGGTCCTGCCAATCCATTTCGTTTGCTCGACTCACCGAGCCACAGTGGCAAGATGTGCCAGGAAGACCTTTGCTCAGGGCCTAGACCGTTCACTTGGCAAGTCCTCACAGACATGCCAGATGAGAAGGTAGGGGTTTGAATAGCATGGCGGAGATCTGGAACCATCCACCAACTCTAATTCCCTGAACCAAGAGGACTGTCCCAAGGGAAACATGCTTATTTTGTCAATGACATCTACTGGCAGAGAATCCAAGGCCAGAGAAGAAGTGAGTGTCCCTACAGGCAAGAGGAATCACCAGCTACTTTCACACGCCCCTGGTTTCTCCCCACAGATGGCAGCTTGATGGCATTAGATGTCACCTTCTATAACCACATCCACAAACTTGCCTTTCTGCTTCTCTCAGGAAACTGATGAAATTTTGATGAACCAAAAGTGCACTATCTTAAATCCAATGAAATGCCAAGATTCCCAGGTTTGCTTTGAGGAACCCACTGGACCGATGGTGACTTGTTTAAAATTCAGCAGCAGCTCTATTTGGTTAAATTCAACAAATAAGTTACTGAGCGGTGCCGTGGCCGGGCTCTGCCGAGCCAGGAGTTTACCAGTTGCCTCTGACCTCATGGAGCTCCAAGTCTAGCTGGGAAGACTACGTTTAAATAGCGAATCACAAACGTGATGCGCTTCACAGAATGCGCTATAAATAGCAGGGGGATTAAAGCTAATCTGGAAGGCCAGCTGCCGCTGCAGTAGCAAACTGAAGCCAGAAAGAGAAGCAAGGAAAATGCAGGAAGTGTGCCTGAAAAAAATAATAATAGCCTGGGGGTCACACACAATGGTGACCAGGTTTTTTTTGTTTTTTCCCGCCAAGTTCCAATGAAGCACCCATTCATTTTTATTTTGTGAGATTCAAGCAGTAATAGCTGGGTGTACAAAGAATTTCCTGTAGATTAAATGAAGCTGGAAGGAGTTGATAGACTTCAGGCAGCGATTTGCGCTATTAATCCAAGCCAGTCATTCATTAACCCTCAGGAAGTTTTCTGTGCCAAAGTCGTTATTATTATTATAAACTAAACCCCAAGTCTCCAAAGGGTGTATGGCCACTTTTCTCCCCAGGATACTCAATGTATGAGTCAGCCAGGGAGCCTGAATCATTTCCTAAATTCCCTTCTGGTTCGCGGGGAGTTTGGCTTTGTATAGTGCACTGCTGGTGTGGGAATCCGACAAAGAGCCCTCTGGAAAGGTAACTATCACTCTGGCCTTTTTAATGAGGTCCTGAGAGGCTATGGCAGGCTGCTGATTGTCCCCCAGTTTCTGTTCTTCTACTCTGCCGCAGTGTAACATTTTAGCTGGCAGCATGGCCGTCTGGCCAAAGACTACATTTCCCAGCCGCCCTTGCAATGGGCTTGGTCATGTGACTAAGTAATGCTAGCAGAAGCAATGGGGGTCACTCCTTGATCTTCCCCTCAAAGACTTGGAAGGATAATCCCCTCCCCATTCCCAGTCCCTCTGTCCCTTTCCATGGGTGGAAGGAGATGACAGGAACTGTCGCAGGCTCCTCAGAACACAAAGATGGCCCAGGAAGCCATCCGCCATGTTGAGGATGCAAAGCTGACCTGACAGCCCTGAACTGCTGACCTCCAGACTGTTACATGGGAAAGACATCAACGTCTATCTGATTAAGTCACCATATTTTGGAATGTCTTTGTTACAGCAGCTAAGCCTGTACTCCTACAAATACAGTGACTACCGAGCAAGCCCAGTGGCCCCTGATCAGGCCCCCCCCCCCCCCCGCAGCCTAAATCTGATATATCAGACAGTAGTTTTTATTCTGAGCAAATATAACATGGGGCACATACTAAGTAATGAGGGTTTGTTTTTTTTAACATGATCTCATTTAAGTCTCCCAACAATCCTCTGTGGTCAGCACCACTATTGCCCCATTTTAAAGATGAGGAAACTGAGGTACAAATATACCAAGAAACTTGCCCAAGGTCCCACAAGCAAGTAGGTGGTGGAATAGGGATTTAAGCCCAGGCAGTGTCATTCCACCTCTTCCCTGTGCTGCCTCTAACCACTAAGATGACATGTTCACAGACATCCCTTTGGGGTCCAAGTAAACATGTACCCCAGGTTAAACAAGTCCCAAAGTAGTCATACATTTGCTCTGTGTGCGTCTAACCCATGTCTCTTGCCTTTCTAAAGGCATCATTGATCGGCCACCCTCAGAAGCTCTGCCTGGTGGTTCAATAGTTCAGCAGTTCCTCATTGATTGAATCTCTATCATGTTCCAGGCATTGAGTTTGACACATAAAAATGGATAACACATGGCCCTGGGTCTCAACAAACCTGCCTTCCAATGGAAAAGAAAAAGACTTGGATGGATTATTTCAGTATAATGAACGTGGTGAGTGATGAGAGTAGGCACAGAGCATCACTGCAAGCTGTCACCTTTTGCTTTTCCAATGCATCACAAGAGGTTAAGAGCTACTCAGTTGGTACTCTAAGGGGAAGGTAAATAAAAGAACATCTGCTGAGACTCAGTGCTGTTTTGTACTAGATGTTATCTTGTGTAACCCTTACCATAAAACTCAGAGGGGTATAATTTTATCCCCATCTTGCAGACAAGGAAAACGAGGCCAACAGAACCTAAGCAATGCTTCCAAGTTCCTATACTTTGCAGCAAAAGCAAGATTTAAATCTACATTTGTCTGATTGCAGAGCCCAGGTTTTGTATTGTTGTTTGTTTTGTTTTTGTTTTTGAATTGAAGTATAATTGATATGTAACACTATATTTGTTTAAGGTGTACAATATAATGATTTGATATTTTTATATACTGCAAAATGATCATCAGAATAAATCTAGTTAACATCCATCACCATACATAGTTACAGACTTTTTTTCTTGGAATGAGAACTTTCAAGATCTACTCTCTTAGCAACTTTCAAATATGCGGTACAGTATTAATTATAATCGCCATGCTGTACATTACATCCCCATGACTTACTTATGTTATAACTGGAAATTTGTACCTTTTGACCCCCTTCAGTCATTTCACCCACCTGCCACTCCCCACCCCCCTGCTTCTGGCAACCACCAATCTGCTCTCTGTATCTATGAGTTTAGGTTTTTGTTTGTTCTTTCAGATTCCACATGTAAGTGAGATCATACAGTATTTGTCTTTCTCTGTCTGACTTATTTCATTATTCCATAATGTCCTCAAAATCCATTCATGCTGTCACAATGGCAATAATTCATTCTTTTTTATGGCTGAATAATCATTATGTATATATTTTTTAAATGTGATTTATGTACATACATATCATTTTATTTATCCATTCACCTGTTGGTGGACATTTAGGTTGTTTCCGTGTCTTGACTATTGTAAATAACGCTGCAATGAACATGGGGCTGCAGATACCTTTTCAAATTAATGCTTTCATTTTCTTAATGTAAAATACTCAGAGGTGGAATTGCTGGATCACATGGTAGTTTTATTTTTAATTTTTTGAGGAACCTCCATATTGTTTTCCATAATGGCTGCACCAATTTACATTCTCACCGACATTGCAAGAGGGTTTCCTTTTCGCCACATCCTCACCAACATTTGTTATTTCTTGTCTTTTTTGATAATAACCATTCTAATAGGTATGAGGTGATAGCGCATTGTGGTTTTGATTTGCATTTCCATGATGATTAGTGATTTGAGCATCTTTTCATGTATCTTATGTCTTCTTTGGGAAAATGTCTCTTCAGATCCTTTGCCCATTTTTTTTGTTTCTTTTTTTATTGAGTAATCGTTATCTTACAATGCTGTGTCAAATTCTAGTGTAGAGCACAATTTTTCAGTCATACATGAACATGTATATATTCATTGTTACATTTTGTTTTTCGCTATGAGCTACCACAAGATCTTGTATATATTTCCCTGTGCTATACAGTATAATCTTGTTTATCTATTCTGCATTTTAAAATCCCAGTCTGTCCCTTCCCACCCCCCACCCCCTTGGCAACCACAAGTTTGTATTCTATGTCTATGAGTCTGTTTCTGTTTTGTATTTCTGTTTTGTTTGTTTGTTTGTTTGTTAGATTCCTCATATAAGCAATCTCATATGGTATTTTTCTTTCTCTTTCTGGCTTACTTCACTTTGAATGACATTCTCCAGGAACATCCATGTTGCTGCAAATGGCATTATGTTGTCAGTTTTTGTGGATGAATAGTATTCCATCGTATAAATATACCACATCTTCTTTATCCAGTCATCTGTTGACGGACATTTAGGCTGTTTCCATGTCTTGGCTATTGTAAATAATGCTGCTATGAACATTGGCGTGCAGGTGTCATTTTGAAGTAGGGTTCCTTCTGGATGTATGCCCAGGAGCGGGATTCCTGGGTCACATGGTAAGTCTATTCCTAGTCTTTTGAGGAATCTCCATACTGTTTTCCACAGTGGCTTTCCTTGCTTCCCTCTCCCACTCTTAATGATTTAGATGTCTTCTTTTACAATTTTGTGTTTATTCTATTTGTAATTCATGGTAGTTATCACCTTTCCAGTTATAAGTTTCTCATTTTTGTAGCATCATGCTTCTTTTCTATTTAGAGTAGACCTGTCAATATTTCTTTTAGCATGGGTTTAGTGTTGCAAAACTCTTTTAGTTTTTGCTTGTCTGTGAAGTTCTTTAACTCTCCTTCTATTCTAAAGGATAGCCTTGCTGGATAGAGTATCCTAGGCTGCATCTTTTTTTCATTCAGGTGTGGGTCTGTTTGGGTTCTTCCTGTTTGGGACCTTCTGAGCTTCCTGTACTTGGATATCTGATTCTTTCTTTAGGTTTGGGACGTTTTCAGTCATGATTTCTTCAAATACCTTTTCAATTCCCTTTGTCCTTTCTTCCCCTTCTGGAATCCCTATTATGCGTAGATTGGCATGCTTTATATTATCCCATAGGTCCCTTATGTTGCTTTCATTGTTTTTTATTTGTTTTTCTGTCAGCTGTTCTGATTGGGTGTTTTCTGTTGTCCTGTCTTCTAGGTCACTTATTCGTTCCTCTGCATTATCTAGCCTGCTTTGTACAGCCTTTAGGTCAGCTCTCATCTCAGCAAATGAGTTCACTAATTCTACTTGGTTCTTCTTTATAGCTTCTGTTTCAGTTTTGACATTTTATATCTCTAAACACTGTTTCTTTTAGTTCCTTCAGTACTTTGATCACTCCTTTTTTGAAATCTTGCTCTAGTAGGCCATCAATGTCTATTTCCTTGATAGTGCTTTCAGGGGATTTCTCTTGATCTTTTAATTGGGAGTGGTTCCTCTGCTTCTTCATATTGCTCATATCTCTCTGGCACTGTGGCTTAAGGAGTATCAGTTATCTAGTTCTCCTGGAGATGGTGTGCTCTTAATGATTTTATCGAGAGGTCTTTGTGTCTTCACCCTGTTTCACGAACTCAGCTTGCTGTTTCCAGAGGCCCTCTGTTGGTGCCCTTGTCTGTGCTGCTCACAGTGGCTGTCGGCAAGCAGATCGCGCCCCCTCCCAACACTGGGTCAGGTGCTGAGCTCTTACCCAGTAGGCGGACAGGTCACTCCCCCTCCTGATGCCGCAGTCAGGGGGTGGGGGGGAGGCAGGTGGGCGGATCGCACGCCCTCCCAGCACCATGGTCAGGTGCTGTGTTCCTGCCAGGAAGGGGGGTGGCCACCCGTCCTCTCCCAGCACTGGGTGCTCCTCTGCTCTGTGCAGCTGCCCGCTCCACCTCTGGTCGGTGCTCCGAAGGCAGGCTCGGGGAAGACCACGGAACCGCCCTGTCCCTGCTCCAGGCCAAATCTCAGCTCCTTGTTTGTCTTGGCGGGGCAAGTTCTCTGGGGTGCCAGGGCAGAGAGATCCTGTCTGCCTCGGACTGTAAACAATTCTCAGTCCTGCGCAGGAGGTTGCAGAGCCCCCCAGTTCGGATGCAGGTCTCAGCACCGCCCCCGCCGGGGCGCTGCGCACAGGAGGAGGTGGTGGCTGTGGCTGCGCCCCCGCCTCTCTTCTCGCGAGAAGCAAAAGTAATGGCGCCGCGGGTCTGAGGAGACAAAGACTATGGCGCCCCTCCCCCCAGGGCACACCAGCTGTGTTGCTTTGCTTTTTTTTCGCAATTTATGGGGGACCGAGGTTGTTCTGCTCTGTATCCTCTCCCAGCCATGGCGCGCAGCCCCCTGCAGCCCCCCGGGGCCACCTCAGTGCAGCCGTCCCCATCCTCCACCCGGCTCGGGCAGCCTGTCCCGGCCCCAGCTGCCAGCTCGCGTCTGGGGCTGGGTGTTGCGGGGACCCTTTGTGCCCATTTAGCTCAGTTCTGTCAGTCAAGGGGTGCTCAGGGCAGATCTGAGCCTCGGAGGCTCCCCCTCCATCCCGCTGGCCTCTCCGTTGGAGGGGAGACCCAGCAAATAAGCGCTAGTCCTCCTTTGCCACTCCCTCCCCGCAGGATCGGTCCCACACTGTTTTGCTTTTTCTTCTTTCTTTTTTCCTTTTCTCCTACCAGATTTTTGGCATCTTTGTCTTTTTAAGAGGGCAATGTTCTGTCAGAGTTCGGCAGGAGCTCTGGTTGGCTGAGTAGGTCCATAGGTGTGAGTTTTGGTGTATTTGTGGGAGAGGGTGAGCTACAAGCATCCTTCTACTCCGCCATCTTGCTTCTCTCTCCTTTGCCCATTTTAAAATCAGATTTTTCTTTGTTTGTTTGCCTTTGAGTTGTATGAGTTCTTTATATATTTTTTATATTAGTCTCCTAGATATATGAGTTGCAAATATTTTCTTCCATTCAGGAGATTGCCTTCTCATTTTGTTGATGGTTTCCTTTGCTGTGCATAAGATTTTTAGTTTAAAGTCAGAGCCCACATTTTATCAACTGCTCCCAAAATAAGAAATAAATTAATCCTTAGATTGGGGGTTTTTTCATCCAAATCTTTGACTGGAATGCAAAACACCTGGGTTATGGAAACACCAGGCAAAAGGGCTTTATAAACATTCTTTTAAAAGCAGTGCTTTGTATCAGTCTCAGAGAGAAAATGCCTTTTGTTAGCATGGAAAAGAAAGCTGAGATTATAGGAGATTCTTGTTTCCCTTCCCTGTTCCTTTGAGGAGCTGCTTCTCCCCAGGCTGACGTGGCTCTGCGGGGCTGAGCCTCAGTGCCCCCTGAGGAGGTGGTGACAATGGCATAGGCCTGGCCAGTAGCAGGGCCCTCAAGGCTCCCACCAGTCTGAAAGGCCAAGGAAGGGGTGTGTAACCAAGCAGGGCGGTCCAGCTCGTCCACAATTTCACATGTCCCTGCTGGGAGAAAGAGATGCTCCACTTGCCCCTTTCTGGGCATCAAGCCACAGAGACCTGGAGATGAGGCACCATGTTCCTCTGCCGGAGATACAAGTCCACAGCCAGAAGGGATGATGCCTGGGAGAGCCAAGCTGCAGGGACCGAAGTGGGTAGACAGATTCCCAACCCAACTCACACCTGAGCAGAAACAATAAATTAATAAGTAAAGCCTCGCTTTGTCCCAAGCTGGGCTGGGTTCATTTTCTTTTACTTGCCAATTAAAGCATCCTAAGTGGGTCTGAGTGCAAAACACAATCTCACAATTTCAATACTTATATTTCTTATATCTATTTCTTATTTTTTTACATTATATGCCTACATAATATTATATATCATATTTATTATTACTTACATTTATAATTATGTAGAGAACGTATATGTATTTATATTATATGTTATATTCTTATGTATTTCATAAATTTTATAAATTCTGTGAATTTCAAGCATACTCCATTTTCAAATGAAACCACAGAGACAAGTGCCAAGGTCAAACATTTGGAACCGCCACCTTTTCATCGGCTCCTGTAGCACTGGTTTTCTGTGTATTTTATAGCTAAGGTCTGGTACTCATTTTTAGCTGGTAAGTTCCAGAGGATGTAGACAGTAACTTCTGACTTAATCACCAGCTCTCCCACCCTCATGAGATGTCAGCTGTGCATATTTGAGTTTTTTAATTTGTGTTTCTACCTGTATTGCTATTTTTGTCTAACAAAACTCATCCTATGATTAACTGTTTTCATTTTCTCTTTTCTCATAAAAGGTGTTACTCAAAATGAATTTCCCTAGCATTTCACAGCTTTCTAGAATCTGTGGCCAAAAGACTAGTTTTCCATTTCTATATCCAGGCCTGATATGTGGACAGATTTGGGGGTGACTTCAGGGCTTTGGGGGTCCCTGCCTATCCCAGGGCTTCACCACTTTCTTCCTGAGGTTTTAAAGTCCTCAGTGCACTGCCTCTCGTTCCTATGGGATGACTTAAAAGTGTAACTCCACCTGGCAGAGGTGACACGTGGATTAGTTAATTCACAATAGGAAATTAATGAGTGAGAACAGATCCTTTCCAATTCTGAAAGGTGCAAAGAAGGAGGTAAGAAAAGGTGGGCAGAGGTTTATTTTGGGAGAAGTCCAAGAATGGGGAGCAATCCTGGAGGAAGGGACTGAGGACACCAGAGCTGCCCTGTAACGCAGCCCCGCCGGCAACACAACATGGTACTCACCGCAGCTTTCCCCTGCACGTGACCTCAGGCAACTACTCAACTTTCCCCATCTCTTCTGTAAATGGAGACCATCATATTTACATCACAGGATGTTGTGTTTCTTAAAATATCTCAAGTCTACGGTGTGTGAGCTTGATACCCAAGGTTCACTGCCAGTATGCAAAAACCTTAATTCCAGTCTCTTCAGATAAATAAACATTTGTGGCATGACATAGGGAATAAATGAATGAAGAAATGAATGAAGAATCAGCTCTCCCTCCAGTCAGTTGATCGACAGCCACCATTTATGTCGCATCTGCTTTGCCAGCCAGCACAGTCAATAGTTAGCAAATTATTTATTGAGTCCCTACTATATGCCTGGCAGTCATAATCTGTGGAGGCTCAATGTGAAGTGAAGACAGGTGAGGGGGCTTGTTCAAAATGTATCAAGGATTTCCAGATATGGATGGCAGAGCATTCAACCAAGTGCAGGGTCTTCTGAGCACAAGGCCAATGAGGCTGGCCTTGCAGCTGGACTTGCCAGCAGTGTTTTAGGAGCCAGGGACACAATGGTGACAAAATAAACAAACACTCTTCCTCTCGTGGAGTTTACATTCTAGCAAGACGAGATGGACAATGAACAAAATAAATAAGAGAAAATATATAGACTAGCGGAGGATCATCAGCGCTGTGGGGGGAACGGATCAGGGAGGTGGGGGAGGGGTCCGGGAAGAGCGGGTATTTGCTATTTTTATTAGAATGATCAGGGAAGACCTCACCAAAAGGGGCATTTGCGGGAAGACTCAAGGAGACAAGGGATGAGCAGAGCAGATGTGGCAGGAAAGACCTCCGGGCAGAGGGAACAGCAAGCACAGAGGCTCGGAGTGGGAGCGAGGCCCCCATGACTGAGGAAGTGCACGGGGCTCGGCGTGGCAGGAGTGGCGCTCGGGAGGACAGAGCAGCACGAGGTGAGGTCAGAGAGACGAAGGATATGAACGACTTCATCCGAGGCCATTGTCATGATCCAAGTGACAGATAGTGGTGGCTTAAAACAGGGTGGGCGGGGAGATGGTGACGCATGGTTAGATGGCAGGCGCATTTGGAGGGCAGAGCCCAAAGGACTTGCTGAGAATGGGGGCGTTTAGGCTCTCAGTCTCGGACAAGTTACATCTGAGATGCCCCTTAATCGTTCCGATAGAGGCACCGAGTGAGCAGCTGGAGATAATGAATTTTGGACTCAGGGGGGTGGGGTCCAAGTGGGAGATACCAAAGTAGGTGTCATCAGAAGTGACATAGGACACAAGAGGAAAGAACCCTCTGAGTGCTTCAGTCCACCTGGAGAGATAAGGTACACGCAGAAGCTTCTAACCGTGCTGGACATTGTGTGACAAGGGCAGGAGGGAGACAAAGACAGTAAGTATGAAAGGAGTTCAGAGTTAGGGGTCAGAGTGTGGGAAGTGGCCAGGGCCAAGCCTGAGGACCAGGATGGAGAAACAAGACGGACTGGCCAAGAACAGGAAGAGCTGAGCCCGAGAGGCCGAGTGCAGAGGACCCCCAGGCTGCTCCCTGACCATTCATTTGCTCACCCACCACCTCTCAGCCATCAGCAAGTCCTGTCCCTTCTACCTCTGACATACCTTCTAAATCGACCTATTTCCACTTCCATTACCAGCACCCCAGGCTCAGGGTTGCCAGGACAACCACAGGAAAACTCACTTCTGCTCTTACTCCCTCCGGATGCTTCCTCTTCTCAGGAGGACTTGGTCTTAGAATTCAAATCACATCTCATCACTCACTTGCTTAAAACCTACATCTGGCTTCTCACTGCATTTCAGTTTCAGCCAAACTCTTTTCCAGGGCTTCCCGAGTCCTGCATGATCTGGCCCCTGCCAGCATCGCAGCCCACCTTCCCCTTCCCGTCTGTGCTGCGGCCACGCTGTTCTCCTTTGATTCCTTGCCACAGGGTGGTACAGGGAGGTGGTGAGAAGTGAACGATTCTGGGTATATTAGAAAATTAGAACGAAAAGGACCTGCTGATAGATTGAATGCTTGAAGCTTGAGACTCTAAGCTTTTTCCCATCTCAGGGCCTTTGCATGTACGGTTTCCACAGCCTGGAATAGTCTCCTCAAACCCATCTGGTTTCAGAGAGGTCTGAACCCTTCCGTTTCCCTTATGACACTTAGCACAACTTGAAAGGATAGACGTACCGGTTCGCTGTTGGCTTGTGTTTGGTCTCCCACGGTGGTCCGCTGCTCATGAGGGAAGGGCTACACCTGTCTTTAGTGCCAAATGTCCTGGGGACTGGGCAGACAGACACTGGGTCTACACTTGATCCTCATTATTCATGGATCCCATAGCTGCAAATTCTCCTACTTGCTAAAACTTATTTGTAGCCCTCAAATCAGTACTCATGGCGCTTTGACGACCTTCCACGCACCGGCGTGCATATGCTCAGAGCAGTGAAGAATTTGCATCACCTCTGCACATGTTCCCAGTGAGGCTGATTAAGGCAGTGCTCTCCATTCTTACTTCAGCTCTTGTGCTGTGCACAAGTGTCCTTTTCCCAGTCTCTTCAGCATCACATTTTTCACATTTTGCCCTTTCTGTTGGTGACTTCACTGCTAAGTTGTCCCCCAAGCACACTGCTGAAGTGCTGTCTAGGGTGCCTACCCATAAGAGGGCTGGGCCTTATGCAGAAAATACTTGTGTTGCAGAAGCTTCCTTTAGGCACATGTTATTCTGTTGGCCGTGAGTTCGATGTCCATGAATCAGTAACATGTATTAAATGTGGTGTCTTCAACAGAAACACACTAACAAAAATATTGTGACCAGAGGCTTGCAGGAGCCTAACCATAATTTTCCCCAAGGCAACAAAGCAATATTCACTAATTCTGTTCTATGGGAGCAAGGCAAGGACCACCCTTTACGTGACATGGCCACCAGGGGAGTGACCAGGAAAGAGTGGCCTAAGCATTCGCTCTTCTGTGACCACAGCAGTGCCCTGAGAGGCCCCCACCTGCCCACCCATGCTTGACGTTGGGGGTCTATAAATCCTGTCACCAGAGTCAAAGCATGCAAAGGGGACTGGTTACAGAAACCTCGATAAGAAGTCTGGAACGTAAGGCCAGAGGTTTACTCTGCATCCTCAGAACTGCTTTATGGCACCTTTGAAACGACCCCCAACAAAAACAGGTTTGATCCAAATCAGAACTGAGTCTCTGCAGGTTCCTGTCAAATGGCCTCCTCTGGCAGGGAGTGGGGTTTGGGGGAGGTGTGTTCCAGAGCTGAGAAATATTTCAGAACTGGCAGCGCATAGCAATGAAGACCATTTAAGGCTTCTCAGAGGAGGTGGGTCTTAAGTAGAGCCTTGAAAATCCATTCAAAATGGCCAAGGGAGCTCCAGGCAAAAGGAATCATGGAAACCAGTGTTTCTCAAGTTTCTTTTAGCCAAAACTCACAGTAAGAAATGAATGTTTTACCCATATATTGAAATAATACTTCTTACCCTGACGATACACAATGCACTTTTTAGAAAATTCTATTCTGTTCTATTCTTTCCCATTCAGTTTCATTCCATTCCATCCCATTCCGTCCTATTCTATTCTATATCTTATTATTCCAATTTTTTCAAAAGCTGGCCATAATCTACGATCAGCTGATTTTACTACCGATTAATAGGTTACAATCAGCAATTTTCTTTGCCCAGCAGTCTTCTCACTCACCTCTGACCTGGAGCAAACTGATCCCTTGTTCCTCTTCCCAGGCCTCTAAAAAGGAGTGGCATGCCCAACGAACCATGTGACATGGCTGTCTCAGGCTAGAATTGAGGGCTGTCTGCTTGGCTCTTCCTTAGCTGGGAACACCAGACCAGGAGGGCCCCAGCTTTCCTTCAAAGGGAGTGGTTTCTCTAAGAGAGAATGGTACAGATTTTGGGGGGTGGGAGGAGGGGCCTTCAAAGGTACAAAATAAGTTTTTTGGTAATAAATGAGGAGGCCATGCTGGCACCAACCATCTTCAGTGGTTGTGGTTTAAAACCTAGAATTAGAAAATTACCTTCAGATAAGGCGTCCCACATACTTCCTGTTGAAGAGCTCCGCCTCGGTTGGGCATTAGATGTAGCACTTGCTTAACAGCTTCAGAGCAAAGGCAGTAAAAATCATGCTAGATCTGCCAGAGGAAAACCCAGGAAGTCATCCTCCCGGGTTCCCAGGGCGCATTCTTCAGGTTCATCAGGTCTCCAGTCAAATTCCAAGTCTTGATCACCACCAAAATTTTGCAGTCAGCCAAAGGTTCCTGCCAGCCAAACTTGTCCAACTGTATAAGGAGGAACATCAGTCCATGGTAAGGCCTCCAAAGCCAAGAGCTAACTTTTTTAAGAAGGCAACAGATATCGTAATGGACCCAGAAAAAAGATCACTGGGCCAGGAGTCAGAGCTTACAACCCAACCCTGTCATCAAATACCAACTCGGTGTAACCTTTGGCAATTCAGCTGGACCCTGCCCTGCTTACCCATTGGGAGAAGTAAGGGAATTAGAATTCCTTGTTGGGCTGAAGCAGATGACATCTTAAACTCCCTTCCAACTGGGAATCATCTGTGATTCACTCAATCCTTGTAATATCTGCCACTTAATAAACACTGGGGGCCGGACATACTGATGCATTAACACACTCAGCCCTCCCAATAACCCAATGAAGTGGTTTTTATTGACATTCTGCTCAGAAATGGGGAGAGAAACTTGCCAAGATGCCCACGCTGGTTGGGGAAGAGAAAAGGTTTGAATATAGGTCTGACCCTCTTTCCTGTCCATCATTCTGCCTCTGGCACTTAATCAGCTGACCCAGGCAGCTGCCCCTTGAGAGGAAGTAAAAGGCACAGACAGATGTGGCTCAGGTGGGGACCCCACCCAGAAAATGGGCACTTCCGGAGCAAAGCTGCCACAGTTACAGGCTTTGTAAACGGCAGCCTCCAACTGTTCATCACAGGGCTGTCTCCTGTGTAGAAATAGACTCCCTTTTGTCCACACAGCCCTACACACAAACAGTAACTCCATCACCCAGGAGACTGCAGAACAAAGGGAGTGGGCTAGGTATGGACAGAACAGGGAATAAATAAGCTGCAGTATGGGCAGAGAGAGAAAAAATGATTTAAAGGCTGAACACACCAGGCTATTTGACATGCAGGCTTTTAAATTATGCCTAGCCTCTTTATGTGAAGAGTGTACACAAATGAGTCTGTATTTTCAACTACGTCACATGACCTGCTTTGCAACCAAAAACAATATTTGTGCTTCATGTGCTGCACTGTGGTGTTTTATACACAGAATCACCTAGCACAGGTCCTGTACCCCAGATGCAAATTAACGTGGGGGAGGGGCAAGAGGAGGGGGGAGGGGAGCAGGCGCCTTCTGCAGGCCACACGCAGGCGCTGACACTGCTGAGCATGACGGATGCTGCCAGCACTGTTGCTTAGCAACCCAATACCCTTCAAGAAAATCCAGCAGTCTCGCTGGCTCGAAGAAACAAGCAGGGCTGGTTCAGCATAGCATTGGGCATGGAAAGATAATAATGGTTTTGTTCCAATTATTAATAATCATTCTTTCTGTTTTCCTGTACAGATCAACAAACCTGAGGGTCTCCAGAGCCCTGCACTGGATTGGGGCTGAAAAAAACCCAGGGTTTTTAAATTACCTCCAAACCGGCTGCAGAGAGTAGTGGAATTTTACTGGCTGGTCCCATGATGCTCCTTCTATCCCCGGCCTTTTCCACAACATAAAGGCAGATCTCCACGGTGTGACTCACCAGCATACCTCCAGATAGTTGTTTGTCAGCCCTGTCATGAGTCATGCCTTCTTCAGCTTTCTTTCTTTCTCAAAACTGAAACACTTGACATTTTACAAAGGGGTCGGGAGAAGGATTTTGATTTTTTTGTTTTTCCTTTAAGTCATTCTGTGGCTTTGTGTGCAAGTTGGGAGGGGAGGTTGTGGGACGAGGTGAGTGATGGCTGCGAGAACAGGTAAACAGGAGTGAGGCTTTCCACGCCGCCATCAGTCGCCTGCAAAGCCATCCAAGTGCAAGGGTGCCGTCATCCATATCACGCAAGAATGGAACGCCCCTGGGCTATATTCTAGAAGGAATGATACCCTGATCAGCATCCTGCCCTCCACCCGTTCGTCTCCAGAACGTACTGCTCCCTGCATTCCCAGCAAAGAGCTCTGCTGCACTTTGTGCCTCGTAGATGGCAGTGTCATTGTAAGGCTTTAAGAGAAATCCTGCAGGAGGTACAAGGAACAAAGAAAATTGGAGTTTTCAGATGAAAAAAGAGAAGAGCAATTGCCACACAGACATTGTGCTGGACCAGACAGACGGCAGGACCCCTGGGTTCGGGTTCTGTTTCTGACGTTAATTGGGTGTGGGATGAGCTTCTGTTTATGTTACGTGGTCCAGCACAAGTCTGATCTTCTCCATGAAGCTCTCAGCCTTCTAGACACAGTCACTTAGCATACTTTTCTCCCTTCCAAAGTGTGAGCACCTCAAAGTCAGGGACTGTTTTATGCACCTCTGTATCACGCCAACCCAGCACCATATCAAACACATAATAGATGCTCAATGCATGCTTCCTGTTTTGAAGAGAGACACATAAATGAAAGAATTAATTAACCAGTCCAATAACTAAATCTAATTAATCTCTTGGAATCCCTGTTTGTTCCTATGCTTAATGATATGCACTGTCTACTCACAGAAAAGGAATGAGGATTTTAGGGATTGCAAATGAAAGCGTTTTGAACATTATGCAACACCGTGCTATTATATAGCATTATTAGAAAAGAAAAGGTAATGATTATCAAAAGTGTCCCCAAAGGGAGGGATCAAGACTGATTCTGCACATACATAAAGCAGGGAAGGAGAAAGTTAGAGCCGATACCAAATACTTCCTCTATGGGTTGGGGTGATGCCAGAAATTTCCAAAATTGGATTCAGACATCGCAGCACCTTGTTAAAAACTTAAATGCTCTCTTGCAGCCATCCCATATTGATCCATTATTAACCTCGAGTGCTTTAGTCACATGTATTAAATCCACTTCCGAGGATAAGGGACATGAAACAGGAAGTTACTTTTTACTCTTCGTTGTGAAAATATTCAAACACACAAAACTAGAGGCAATCGTATAAGCCCCTATGCATTCATCAGCCAGCTTCAACGACTATATAGTAATATCATATCATATATGTTATGTCATATATATATCATATATATCATATCATATCCTGCTTCATTCCTCTACCTCCCCATACTGGCTTATTTAGAAGGAAATCTAAAACCTCCTGGTAGTTAATGAGTATTTCAGCATACAGCTCTAAAATATAAGCACTCTTTTTTAACATAACCACAATATCAGTACCATACCTAAGATGACAATAATAATAATAATTCCTTAATATCCTCAAATTCCTGGTCAGTAATAAGTGCTCGAATTTCCCTGATAGAACAGTTCAGTTCTGAGGTACAAGTAACACTGGATTCAGAACACAGCAGGCGCTGGTCCTAGGACTGGTCTTACCCAGGGGAAGAAGACCCGACTTTCACTCGTTTCACTGTGGTGTTTTCTTTCATTTTCCTGTTTCATAATTGCCAAGAGCAATCCACATACAGAGAAGGACGTGGGTGTGCAAGCCAAACTGTGAATTACTCTCCCTATTGGCCAACGACACTCACCAGCTTCTTCCAGCTGTTACAAAAAATAATAGACTTCGGTTTCCATAACCTGGCAATCGTAGGACTTGATTACTTAATCCTGCTGTCAGCTTCACCTGATCGTAGATAAGCCAGGCATAGTTGTCTGAACCTCAGTTTCCTTGTACGAAGGAGGCAATAACAGGACCCACCCCAGAGGGCTCTTAAGAGAATTAAAGAAGTTGATGTACGTCAAGCACTTAGAAAAGCTCTTGGCACAGTGAACCTATAATGAACATGAACCATTGTGTTGCTATTTCCCAGTCTCCTTGGAAGCCGAAGCTTGGGCAAGCCGATGCTTGAGGAAGGTGACCCTGCTGGCCCTGTCATGAGTGCCTCCTCTGCTTGACACCACACTACACCTGAAATATTTCAAGTTAGTGTTCCTCAAAGTGTGCTTTTCAGACCACCTGCATCAAAATCATCCTGAACAATTATTTAAAATGTGGATCACTACACCCTGGACAATTCTTAAGAACACTAAAGTTTGAGAACTTCTGCTTTCCGCTCGCTTGAGTGGTTGTAGAGTGACTTTCCCAACCAGAGAGGAAATGGGGTACCTGAAAAGACAATGAGGGGTAGCAGAAGGGACCTGGGGCCTGGAATAAGGAGGCCTGAAGAGGAGACTGGCCAGCCATCCACCTACCTGTGGAATGGAACTAGTAATAGCTCCCTAATGGAGCCACAGAGAGAGCCAAATGGGATCCTGAGAGTGGAAACATATTTTCCATTAATCAATTGATATTACTCACTTGTATTTTTATTCTAATTCCAAGAACCTAAATATAGAATTCCTATTTGGTGCTTCCAAAAGAAGACCATGTGATCTAAAGATGTTTGTGACAAAGGGCATCCTTCATGAGAGTCTCATCCATTCATTCATTAACAAATATTTGTTAAGTGTCAATTCTTTGCCAGGGACTGTGCTGGCATAAGTCAGGGAAAAAGCAGTCACATTCCTTGCCTTCTTGAGCACATAGAGGGCTCCAAAATGTCCAAGGACAAAGAAGAGACAAGGAGAAATATAAAACAAAGCTCACAAGAGTCTAGAGCTAGGAAAGGACTTTAATGGACACAATTCCTTCACGGAACTGGTGAGAAGATCAAGACCCAAAGTAGTGAAGAGGCTCCACGCCCCCCAGTGACTTGGTACCTAGAAAGGCACTCATTTCTTAGTTCTCGGAACTCTTCCCGCTTTGTCTGTTTTATACCCTTTCCTGCACCAAGAAAAGCAAAGAAGCAAAACAAATATTGAGTTGCTCTTTCTCCACGTCATCAGAATGAGTCATCTGAGTTGACAGCAAAAAAAAATTCTTCCCACTTAATGCAGTGCTTTTAAATTCTCATTTTTCATTGAATTTAAAAGCAGGTTACAAAATAGCATGCGGAGTGGGATCTCATTTTTGTAAACAATACAGCTGTGGTGTATATATGCACACAAAAAAAATGGCTGTACAAATCAAAGATTATCAGTAGGGGCTAGGATTATGGGCACCTCTTATTTTCTCCTTTATATTCCTGGAACTCTCTTGGAATTTTCCAAATCTTCTGCAATGAACACAAATTACTTCTGTACTAAATAAAAAGGTTATTTCAAAAATAATCTCTGATTCTTTTTTTTTTTTTTCAAGTCACTGAGTTTTGCCTTTTTGAAACTAAATGTGTTCTCATGAGAGGTTTCTGGAACATTTTTGTCCAAATAACACCCCAAAATTAAACTCAGTGTTTGACTTTCAACAGAAGAGATGAGGCACAAAATAGCCACCTATTGACAGAACTCCCCTCAGATGGTCCTTAGATTTATCTGGGTAAAGACTAGCTATAGTCTTAAATGGAATCAACTCATCTACAAGTATTTCCTGAGCCCTATCAAGTTCAAGGAACTGCACTGAACCCTATACCCCAAGGTCAAGATGCATTAAGACATGATCCCAGGCTTCAAGAAATTTGGAATTCAGTTGAGGAGTGAAGGCATACGTATATACAAAGTTTTGTAACAAAAAACATGAACAGAGACGTGATATCAGAAAGTACACTGTGTGTTGGGCCAACAGATAGTTTATTTCAGGAACTGTGGGAGCCAAGTAGCAGAGAGGAGCTGGAGGACAGTGGGGAGCCATGAAGGTTTTCTAGGGGGAGGTGGCATAAGAGCTGTGCTTCAAGAAGGTTAAGGTCTGTGCAACGTGCAACCGTATCTGAGCAGTGAGAGACTGACCAGAGGGAGGAGAACAAGTGCAAAAAAAAGGTCAGGTGAAGAGAACGCTGGGTTTCAGGTCCAGCTCAGCCATGAACAAGGCAACTTTGAACATGTGACTTCTCCTGCCTGGAATTAGTTTCCTCACCTGCCATGTGAGCGAGTTGGACTAGAATCTCCAAGATCCTTTGCAGCTGTCAAAATTCTTTAGTTCCACGATCCAGGCAGGAATGATGAAGGCGCAAAAGAACGTGCTGCAGTGGTGAGGGCAGGAATGGTTTTACTCCAGCAAATGCCTTGCAGAGGGAGTGGCTAAATCACCTTCAGCACAGGCACCAGCAAAATAAGATCAGATTTTCCCCGCTCTTATTTTTAACCCCTTGGGAGGTTGGGCAGTAAATCTTTTTATTTTATTTTTATTTTTTTTTTACTGAAATATAATTTACATACTATGACATTCACCATTTTAAAGTGTACAACTTAGTGGGTTTTAGTATATTCACAAAGTTGTGCAACCACCACCACTATCTAATTCTGGAATTAAATTTCATCACTCCAAAAAAGAAATCCTTGTACCCATTAGCAGTCACTCCCCATTCCTGATTCCACAGCCCTTGGCAACCTGCAACCTGCTTTCTGTATAGATTTGCCTCTTTGGACACATTTCAAATAAATGGAGTCTTATGATATGTGACCTTTTCACTCAGCATGCTGTTTTCAACGTCTACCCACGTGGTAGTATATGTTAGTACATCGTTCCTTTTTATGGCTGAATAATATTTCGTTGTATGGATACACCACATTTTGCATCTCTGTTCACCCACTGATGGATATTTGAGTTGTTTCCACTTCCAGCAGTGCACTGGATCTTAAAATCTTGTTTATCAGAGGAAGAGCTGCCACATAAGGTTCCACCATTTGAATTTGAAAAGAAGTGGAAACTTGGGGTGGAGGAAGCATGTTCAACCCCAGACAGCGACAAAACCAACTTCATCTGCGGTAACCGCCGCAGACATTCATTCTGACAAGTTTTTCCATAGATACTGCAGGGGTAAACAAAATATTTGTATCGCCAAAGAGTGTGTGACTTCAAGTGAAAATTTTTGAGCAGCAAAGCCCATTCCATGGATTTAAAAATGCCACAGGATTAGGGGATAATCTTAGCTTTCATGTTCTGCCAGTGACAAGGCACTGAGTCTGTAGATTCCCAGCGTGACGGAAGCTGCATCTCAGCCTATGTGTGACCTGCTTTTCACTCTGTAAACAACCCATTCAGATCCATGTCTATCAGAATTTCAGCATAACTTCTCTTTTTCCCACAGTCCAAGCTGTTAATTTCTTCACTGTATTTTTATGAGCCGGAAAAGCATGAACTGTCAGTGAACTGTCAATGTTCGCATTACATTATAAGACCCAAGATATCCTTGCCTTTTCCTAAATCAAACTGAATTAAAAATAAAGCCCATAAAACATTCATCTGGTTGACATGAGACCTCTGAGTTCAGGCCGTCCTAAATGGGAGGGGAAAGGGGGGAAAAAAACTCAGCTGCATATTTTCTTTTTCCAGGCATTTAATATAATTTTTAAATTATCACTCAGACCAGAGAAAGAGTGGAGAGTCTTAAGATTGAGAGCTTTATCACCAAGGGAAAAAAAGCATTTACTAAGCACCTACTTTGTGCCAAGAAGAGTGATGTGTCCAATGGTCTCATGTAATTTAATGGAAGAGAAAAGATACAACCATTAAAAATCATCATAATTTGCCAGAGGCTGGGGGAGGAGAGAATGGGGAGAGATTGCTAACAGATATGAAGTTTCTTTTTTGGTCTGGTGAAAACATTCTTGAATTAGATAGTAGTGATGGGGGGAGGGTAGAGCTCGGTGGTAGAGCACCTGCTTAGCATGCATAAGGTCCTGGGTTCAATCCCCAGAACCTCCATTAAAAAATGAAGTACTAAATAGTGGTGATGGCTGCACAACCTTGTGAATGTGCTAGAAACCACTGAAATGTGCATTTTAAAAAGGTAAGCGAATTTTATGGTATGTGAATCATATCTCAATAAAATTTAAAAATGAAATAATAATAATAATGACTCATCATAGTATTGCAAATAAGAGCGGGGAAAAAAAAATGCCTGGAGTAAAGTAGAAGATAGTCTACTTTCAAATGTGAGTTTTGCTCCTGAGCAAAAACTGTAGTAAATTTCCCTGCATCTCTGTCACTGCCCAAATTCCCTGAAGCCCTCCCCCTGCCATTCCCACTGCAGAAGGCTGGTCTCCCAAAATCCCCAGCTTTCCCCGGCTAAAGGGACACCCCGGTCCACAGACTTCGGTGGAAGTTCACTTAATGGCTTTGCCCCTAAGAATGTATTTTAAGAGAACGCTGCCTGGCTTACAACGTGATTTGGAAATATGCTGCTGGCTGTGTTTTATGCATTTTGTCAAGTGTTTTAACTTTGTACTGGCTGCGACCATGAAGGACACAGTTTTCGAAGGTTGAAGTTAAATAATAATTTCACACCCGAATATGTTCAACCAGGCTGCCGGGCAGCAAGCTGCGGGGTGGGCACTGCTCTGGAGCCCCAGGGGCAGTCTCACGTTGGTTGCACAGCGGCCACTGGTCAAGTTTGAGGCTGGGTAATATAGCAGTTGAGCCTAGGCTCTCTTGGAGACTAGCCAACCGACTGGCCATGTGATCTCAGGCATGTTAATTCATCTCTCTAAAACCTCAGTTTCCTCATCTGTAAAATGGCGATTCTTTTATCTATAGGTACCTATGGGTTTTTCACAGGATTCAATGAGCGAATGAATATTAAGTGCTTAGACAAGCGCCCAACACGGACTAAGCACTTACTAAGTGGTGGTTGCTGTCACAATTGTTATGACTTCTCGCACTGTGGCTCTCTGACTGTCCTTAGGAAGGAAGGTGTTTGCCACATCTAATGACCTTCAAGGAAGCTGGCAACCTGGCTGGGTGTCTTTTGAATGTCATCCCACTTACACATGTCACATTCTAAAATAACTCAGCAAAGGAGTGTGGGTCCAAGGACATCCTGGGGGAACTTAGTTAAGATTCCATAATGGAACCAACAGTCCAGGTTTTCACATGAACCATTTTGATCATCTTTAGACTTCAAGTGATTTAAGTTCAAGCGCCCACTCCTCACAGGCTCTCAAAAGGTGGTACCAGAGAGTCTGTATCAGAAACGCATGGGGCACTTGTTTAAAATAGGAAATTCCCAGCTCCCCTCGCCAAAGTCTACATCAGTGGGGTCTCCAGGGAGGGAATCCACATTTCCACAAGCTCTGCACAGCCTCTTCAGCCTGCTGGATTTGAGAGAGCCGAACCTCTGCACACCAAGTGCCTAAAACTGTCCATGCAGCAGCAGGTGCTTAAGACATTTTTCCTTAATAAGTAGAAAACAGATTAAAAAATTTTAATGGAAAAATTTTAAAGGCTAGATGGAAATCATAATTGAATGAATGAATGAGGCAGTCAGGTCACCTAGTTTCTTTGCTCCTCCTCATCTTGTTGTTCCTAGTGGGGAAACCATTAACGGTGAAGGAATTTTCCCCCAGTACAAAAGCAATATAAGATTGATGCTTAAAACTTAGAAAACACAGAAAAGCACTATGGGAGAGACAAACAAAAATCAGTACTCAGACGTTACCACCTTGGACATATTTGTGTGGTTCCTTCTGGCTTTTTGTATGATGCATACAAATACATGATTATTTAACAAAAATATCATCATATTATACACTGAATACTGTTTTCAACCTGCTTTTTTTTACTTAACAATGCATTACGAATATGTTCTCATCTCAGCGAATTCTTCCTCGCCATAATTTTAAATGGTGGATAATATTCCTTCATAGGCATACTACAATTTATTTAACCCCTGTCTGATCATTGAACATTCAAGCTCAATGATTAATTAAAAATAAAGTGTACATGAAGATTGTAATTCATATGTGTTCAGTAGACATCTGTAGTTTCTTAAGTCCTACAACTGATTTCAATCAGCAGCCAAGATTGATGGCTACCACCATGAAAGGCTGCTTCTAAGATGTTCTCTCGGGAAACCTTTGGCGTGGAACACAAACAAGGAGAATTCCCATGCCTCAAGAATGTCAGCAAACCTGTATTACATGAAGTCTGTTGATTCCAGGGTGCACAGCACCATCACAGATCACAAGAAGAAAGAACACTGGTCCTCGGGTCATCATCAAAAGTGGACCAATTTGATCCAGTGCTGTCGAGATGGCACTGACTTTACTTCTGATGAACAACCACTTTGATAACCATACAGTGATGCTCTGCCAATTCGAATGACTTGTATTTTTTTTATCATTTCTGTCCCTTTCGTTGTTTCAGTTAGCTGCGAAGATATGAGAAGAGGAGCTTGCTGTCTCTTAGGAGCTCAGATGTAGAAGGAATTCCTACAAATGTAAAGATGTCAAGAAAGCCCAGAGTTTATAAAATTATGTTGCAATTAAGTTAGATTTTTTTAGCTGAACACCCATACCAATTTCTTCTCCAATATATATTACAAAGGAAAGGTGATTTTTGAAAGTGAAAAACTGATTCAAAGAGAAATGGCAGCATCTCCTTGAAGGCAGGGTCTGTCTTAGTTGCCTTCATTCCCTGCAGCATCATGATCTCTAACATTCAGTGAATATTTGTTAAATGGATTCATGTCCAAAAGAATGAGTGAGTGAATCAGGGGATGATCCTCTATCCCACTTCAAACCATACACTATAAATGAACTGAACTACTCTGTGTTCCTGCCGATTTGGCCTTAATCTCTGAAGATCAACCCACCAATAACTCCCTCATTGCTTAAAAACAAAATAGACAGTGCTTTTATCCAGCCTTGCAATTCTACACATAGAATCAAAAACCCACAGAAATATGTCATCAGCCCAGTCTCCCCCCCACCAAAAATAATGATGATGCAGGAGGCTGCAAACAAGAAAAGAGTCTATTTGGGGGTCGTAAGAATTGCAATTCGGGAGACACAGATTTGGGTAACTCAGAAAGAGTCAGGGGTTTATAAAGACAAAAAGCCATGAGGTGTTTAAAAGTTGCTGGGGGAGAAATGTGATTGGCTCTGACGCAAGTCAGAAATTATTTGTCCTTAAAGAATCACAATCTGTTTTAGGGTCGGGGTCTGATAAGTAGATAGACTGTCGACCCTCTGGATGACTTGATCAAGTCAAAGGTCAGATTCCATCCAGGCTGAGATGTACATAGGTCACCCTCTCCAAATGGCCTCCCAGCTTCATTTTCGAGAGCTCTCTTCACAACACCGACTCCGTTTTGCTCTTCCTTCCCTGGTACTCAGCAAAATGAAAAGCCTCAGTATGCTTTATCACTTTCGGGTCACGAGGGCCATCTGCAAGGTCATGCTAATTCATTTGCTACAGAAATGGTGGCTACCTTTACACTCAAGGGTGGAAAAAGCTTCCTTTACTCTCAAGTCACCTCGTCTATGTGGGTCCCAGGTTCTTGGTTCTGTGAGATGGGCTGAGACCACTGGGCTCGCCCTTGTCCAAATCCATCATCCTTGTACTAAACTGCGTCATTCCAAACAGAGCTCCAGCCTGATTTACCCAGAACCTCAAAGCAAGCATTCCACCCTGTATGCTCCTTTACTGATAAAAATGACACAATGACTAGTCTGCCACCAGGTTTCATCAACACTTTCTCGGGCGGTGCATCCCACTGTGGAATCCAGGATGACCCCATCTCTCTGCTGGGTATTTCAAAATCCCATTGCACCACACACTGTCCTCGTTCTGGGAGCGCCTCCCCTCCTGTCTGTACGCATTCCTTGCCCTGACTTTTACTTTCCCTTTTACAACAGCTAAATAACTGTGTGAAAGGAAAAAGTATACTTTTTTATTTTATCCTATAATTTCCTTTTTTCACAAATTCCTGCAAAGCCTCCACTGTTCTCACATTTTTACTCGCAGCAAATATCCATACTCCTTTTTTTTAAGTAAACAGTGTTCAGTGCTTTCTTGTTTACCAGTATATCCTGAGAGGTGACTGTTCTAAAACCACTAGTCTGTCTTGTCTTGTAAACTCCCAGATGAGGAGACCCAGTTCTGACTCACCAGCTGTGGCCGCTCCCCCTGCAGGCGAGCTCCTTCGAAAAGGGGCTAGTTTTTGACAATAACCACTTCCCAGCTTTCAGAAGACGCGATGAAGCTCTGTTCCACGTTCCGGGCCATGGCTCAAGAAGGAGATGAACATAAGAATTAAAATTCCATAATAAAGAATAATCCAGGTCCCTCCTGCCTCTAGAGAAAGACGATGTTTAGGGAGATGGTCTTGAGGAGGAGATGACAGACAGTTCAATTTCATGGGGCACTGACTCGGTGCCGGCACTGTGGCCAATGCTTTACAGGCATTAAGTCACACGATCCGTATAGATCCTATCTCCAATCTCCAGGTAAGGAAACTGAGGCACAGTGGTTAGGGAGGGGACTTGGCCCCGCCACACAGCTGGTGAGTGGCAGGGCTGGGATTCCCACCCTGGGCCGTGGGGCTGCCGAGCCTGGCACCTATGTCTGCAGGCACAGCAGATAATGACCAACCGCAGGACCTCAGGGCTCCGGCAGGACCGGCAATTAGGAGCTGGGAGCCGCAGGGTGTTCCTCACATCAGAAAGGTCCCCAAACATGTACTGTTCACTGTTGGCACCGCTCTTCCTAATTTACAGCCACATTTTTACCAAGTCAACAAACATTAGAATGTTCTGTATCTATCATGTGCTCCTTGCTTCTTTCATTACCATCTCCCGGGACAGGGGACCCATTGAATGGTATAGCTTTTCCCTGAACTGCCCAAAACCCAGAAAGAAAAAGGACTTTGACAAGAAAGACTTCGGTCTGCTCTAACCCAGGGGCCATCTTCTCCAGAGCCTGCGGAGGCAAGTACCAAACCTGCTGGGAGACGTGGGAGGGCTGAGAGGGAGGCGGGGAAGGTGACCACTAGCAAGCACGTTAGGAGGGGGAGTTCCCGGGGGTCCTAATACTGGCTTGCGCACTGAGGCTGTGTGACAGGAACGAGAAACTGTACCCCTCTGAGCCCCGAAACACAAGGAACCTGGATTAGAGCATCACTCGGGAATCTGTTTGTCAGGCTTACAATATCTGACTCTTACTTGCCTGTGTGGGCTCTGATATAGAGGTTTGAATGGGGAAAGCTCTAGAAGG